>NC_139224.1:68100287-69362787 GCF_055691185.1 Crinia signifera
AGCACCCATCAAAATAGAAGAAATTGTGTGCTAAGGTGTACTTTAATAAAGCGCTAAAAAACACAACTTGGGGGCCTTTGTATAAGGGGTGGTCTTGGATAAGGCTAGCCACAGCCTGTACACCATCTGCATGCGGGATGCAGGTATACAGGCTGGTGACATCAAGCGTAGCTAGAGTGACATCCTGCATAACAGACCCTTGGTTGGCAAACAGTTGTAATAGAGAGGTGGAATCTCTTAAGTAAGTGGGTAATGTTTGGATGCAGGGCTGGAGAAAGGTATCGAGGTAAATTGCAATGGGTTCGCACAGCGACCCCCTGGCAGAGATAATGGGTCTGCCTGGGGGGTGCTGTGCGTCCTTGTGGATTTTAGGTATCGTGTAAAAAATTGGCGTAACCGGGTACGCTGTTTGTAATTTTTTGCAGACTGTCTCAGTAATGGTACCATCTTTGGCCGCTGCAGCAAGCATGGAATCCAAGATGCGCTTGAATTTAATGGTGGGGTCTGCTGAGAGTTTAGTATAGGTAACACTGTCCTGAAGAAGATGGTAGCAGTCATCCCTGTACTGACCAATGTCCATGACAACTATAGCCCCTCCTTTGTCAGCACTACGAATGACAATGTCCGTACGTTGACTCAGATCTTTAAGTGCTGAGCGTTCTGCTGGGGATAAGTTGGGGTATACCTGTGGGGGGGGCTGGGGAAGTGCGGCATCCAGAAGACGGGAAAACGTCTTGATTGAGGCATTTGTGGATTGTGGATCGAACTTTGAGCGAGGTCCAAGGTTTTTAATGGCCATAGGTAGAGGATCTTCCGTCAGAGGTGTCGGTTGTTTTGAAAAATACTCTTTGAGTTTTAAATTTCTGTTGAACTTGAATGTATCAACTTTCCAACGGAAAGCATTAGGTCCTCTAGACGGGACAAACGAGAGTCCTCTGCTCAACACCTGCATCTCTGTGGTGGTAAGTGGGGTGGAGGAGAGGTTGAAGATTAGATCCGAGAGCCCTTCGGGGGTTTGCGCTTTGTTTTTTCGGCGGCGGTTTTTCCCCCCTCTTCTTGTGGGTCTTTTTGGCCGGTTTTGGGGCCGGTCCTGGTATTTATACCTAAAGGGCTGGGACCGCGGCTGTTGCTGGGGCCTCCTCTGTAAGACTTACAGAGGAGGCCCCAGCAACAGCCGCGGTCCCAGCCCTTTAGGTATAAATACCAGGACCGGCCCCAAAACCGGCCAAAAAGACCCACAAGAAGAGGGGGGAAAAACCGCCACCGAAAAAACAAAGCGCAAACCCCCGAAGGGCTCTCGGATCTAATCTTCAACCTCTCCTCCACCCCACTTACCACCACAGAGATGCAGGTGTTGAGCAGAGGACTCTCGTTTGTCCCGTCTAGAGGACCTAATGCTTTCCGTTGGAAAGTTGATACATTCAAGTTCAACAGAAATTTAAAACTCAAAGAGTATTTTTCAAAACAACCGACACCTCTGACGGAAGATCCTCTACCTATGGCCATTAAAAACCTTGGACCTCGCTCAAAGTTCGATCCACAATCCACAAATGCCTCAATCAAGACGTTTTCCCGTCTTCTGGATGCCGCACTTCCCCAGCCCCCCCCCACAGGTATACCCCAACTTATCCCCAGCAGAACGCTCAGCACTTAAAGATCTGAGTCAACGTACGGACATTGTCATTCGTAGTGCTGACAAAGGAGGGGCTATAGTTGTCATGGACATTGGTCAGTACAGGGATGACTGCTACCATCTTCTTCAGGACAGTGTTACCTATACTAAACTCTCAGCAGACCCCACCATTAAATTCAAGCGCATCTTGGATTCCATGCTTGCTGCAGCGGCCAAAGATGGTACCATTACTGAGACAGTCTGCAAAAAATTACAAACAGCGTACCCGGTTACGCCAATTTTTTTACACGATACCTAAAATCCACAAGGACGCACAGCACCCCCCAGGCAGACCCATTATCTCTGCCAGGGGGTCGCTGTGCGAACCCATTGCGATTTACCTCGATACCTTTCTCCAGCCCTGCATCCAAACATTACCCACTTACTTAAGAGATTCCACCTCTCTATTACAACTGTTTGCCAACCAAGGGTCTGTTATGCAGGATGTCACTCTAGCTACGCTTGATGTCACCAGCCTGTATACCTGCATCCCGCATGCAGATGGTGTACAGGCTGTGGCTAGCCTTATCCAAGACCACCCCTTATACAAAGGCCCCCAAGTTGTGTTTTTTAGCGCTTTATTAAAGTACACCTTAGAACACAATTTCTTCTATTTTGATGGGTGCTATTACTTACAAAAAACGGGGTGTGCCATGGGATCCCCGGTAGCTCCTTCCCTTGCTAATGCCTACATGTGGCAGTGGGAAAAGATGCAGCTTCTAGATAATCAGGTGATCAAGCCTCAGGTTGTCATGTACAAACGTTACATAGATGACCTGTTCCTTTTATGGCGAGGTCCTGTTAGCCCTCTGGAGGACTTTGTGGTCGTTCAAAACAATTCGCAACATCCAGTTAAACTCACGCTTTCCACCAGCACCAGCATGATCCCTTTTCTTGATCTGGCCATTTCAATCAGCAATGACAACCTGCACACCACGTTATATGTTAAACCGACTGATCGTAACACAGTCCTGAGACATGACAGCCATCACCCCCGGAATACGGTCAAAAGTCTCCCTTATTCTCAGTTTTTACGAGTCCGTAGGATAGCCGACCTAGATTCGGAGGCCTCTAGTCAAATCGACATCATGATTGATAAATTCTTACAACGCGGTTACCCTCTAAAGGAACTAATACAGTCTAAAGCCAAGGCCATGGCTCAAAACCGTAACGATCTCATCGCCAATAAAACCAGTAGCCAGAAGCAACCCAGCATACCATGGGTTAATGAATTTTGTACCACTAGCCAGCATACCACCTGAAAGCAAAACAATGGTGGGATATTGTTCGCACAGACCCTGAACTACCCATATTCAAAAACACCAAACTTATGCCAAGTTATACCCGTGGCCCCAACCTTAAAAATCTCTTGGTAAAAACGGAAATTACCAACTTTAACACCCAGACACGGTCCTACCGCAATACCAGGGTTGGTTGCTTTAAATGCCTTGGGTGCACTACTTGTAGCTATTTAGTAGCGGGCAAAGATATCACTCACCCATACTCTGGCAAAAAATTCAAAATTAATTGGCCCTTGACCTGTTCTACAGTTTTCGTTATCTATGTCATCCATTGTCCATGCGGGCTTTATTATGTCGGCAAGACAGATTGCGAATTTAAAGTCCGCATGGCGCAGCACCGTAGTGCCATTAGAGCAGCCCTGATTTCAGGAAATAGCCAACAACCGGTGGCCCGGCACTTTGCCACGGCTAAACATAGCCTGGCCCGTCTGCGTTACAAGATCATAGATCACGTCCCTCCCTCCATCCGTGGAGGTGATCGTTCCAAGAAACTTCTACAACTCGAGTGTCAATGGATATTTAGATTGGGTACCCTGGCCCCTAAGGGGTTAAACGATAATTTGGGATTGCACGCTTTCCTATAAGGAACCCCTAACTATTTTCTCATCCAGTCGTTTAATATTTGCTTCCAGCTATCTCCATAACATCAAATACAGGCTTGCCGCAGACTATCTGGCATCTTCTCATGCCATTCAGTCACTTCGACATATGGTCGACACTTGCTTATGCTGACACGACGGCCAATTTGCTCGTCTGCACAGACATGCAGCCATCGGTTGCACGTGCTTTATGTGTGGCACACTTTTGATTAGTGGTGCTTCCTTTAACAGCTTTTCATGCCCCCAACCCACTGCGAATTACCTTACGCAGCTCCTAGAAGTACAGGGTTTTTAACTAGTCTGTTCATTTTATACATGTTTTTTTCTCCACACAACTATTGTCACTTATTCACGCAGTATGCATTTCTCACCATTTGCTGTGTACGTTTATGCACTTTGTTTAGTTTCCCCCTTAATGTATGCTGTATATGAGAAACCGTTTTAATATAATGTGACACTTGTACTCGTTTGTATTTTCAATATGTTTACTGTTGCCATGCCACCAATAATCACTTGTCCTGCCTCCCCAACAGCCAGCGCCACGTGACCCCAGGATGGAGCCGCAGCGATGCGCCTGTCAGACGGCGCTGTGAGTAGCGGTGACGTCACCAGAGAGCGATCGCACCCGGAAATCAAGCCTGGCGGTCGCGGAGAGAGTGCTGTCTGCAAGAGGGGGTAAGTACGTCTTAAGCTTATAAATGTCAGTATTGTTTAGCACTTGTTCATACACCTTATTTGTCCTGACGACGGGGGAGACCCCGAAACGTTGACATCTTCTTGACTGTGTAATAAACCAGTCCTTGTCTTCACCTATTTGGAAGTCCTCGTGTGCCCTTTATTTGGTTTCATATATATATATATATATATATATATATATATTATATCCAGAGAGACAGGCACGATCCAAACATCCAGGCATCTACCGCAGTGCAGCAGGTCAATAAACATACATCACCTCCAGGGACCAGCACATGCGGATTAATACAACGGCAGGTAAATCAAACTCAGACCACTGAGTGAATGCAAGCTTTCGGGCTTTATTCGCCCTTCGTCAGGCAGCAGTACAAATGTAAGATACAAAGTGCTCACCTTATATACATAATGACACGTGAAGGTGGATCCACCTCGCCTCACGTCCCGGCGTGCGCTCCACGCTCCCCGGCGTGCGTTCCACGCAGGGCTTCCGGGTCCGGCAATCCCAGAGTCCCCAGCGCTGTAGTCACGCCTCCGTAACCCAGGCGATGCGGATCCCCCTGTACAAACAAAAACAAACATTAATAAAACCAGCAAAATATGCATTAAAACATAGCGTCAAATAAAGATTATCAAACACCAGTTTATAACATCTAATATCTGAAGGAGATGTCAACCTAGGTGAGCAATAATAAAAGGGCTCATATGGAAGAGATCTTTCTAATTGATGAACACATTTAAATTCAAATGATCATTTAAGCCTTTCGGTTTGACAGTATCTAAAACAAAAATCCATTTGGATTCACATTGCAATAGTGCTTTATGTCTGTCACCTCTTCTTTTATTCTCCGGCACATGATCAATAATAGTGTGTTTAAAATTAGACAAATTATGCTTATGCTCAGCAAAATGTCTTGCGAGAGGCTGATCGGACGGTTTTCCAGCTAATGCCGCCCTGATGGAAGTCCGGTGCATCGCCATTCGCTCCTTAAAGGTGCGAATGGTTTTGCCAATATAGCAAAGCCCGCACGGGCATTTGACCATATATACAACGTAAGAACTAGAACAAGTTAAAGCATAGCGAATGGTGTATTTCTTACCAGAGTGTGGATGGTAAAAAAATTTAGAGGCCACCATATGTTGGCACGTAGTGCACCCCGTGCACTTATAACACCCTGGTTCTCTAGTGCGTGTTCTGATGTCATTATTCATTAATTCGCTAACGTCAGTGTGGCTAGTCCACACTGACGTTAGCGAATTAATGAATAATGACATCAGAACACGCACTAGAGAACCAGGGTGTTATAAGTGCACGGGGTGCACTACGTGCCAACATATGGTGGCCTCTAAATTTTTTTACCATCCACACTCTGGTAAGAAATACACCATTCGCTATGCTTTAACTTGTTCTAGTTCTTACGTTGTATATATGGTCAAATGCCCGTGCGGGCTTTGCTATATTGGCAAAACCATTCGCACCTTTAAGGAGCGAATGGCGATGCACCGGACTTCCATCAGGGCGGCATTAGCTGGAAAACCGTCCGATCAGCCTCTCGCAAGACATTTTGCTGAGCATAAGCATAATTTGTCTAATTTTAAACACACTATTATTGATCATGTGCCGGAGAATAAAAGAAGAGGTGACAGACATAAAGCACTATTGCAATGTGAATCCAAATAGATTTTTGTTTTAGATACTGTCAAACCGAAAGGCTTAAATGATCATTTGAATTTAAATGTGTTCATCAATTAGAAAGATCTCTTCCATATGAGCCCTTTTATTATTGCTCACCTAGGTTGACATCTCCTTCAGATATTAGATGTTATAAACTGGTGTTTGATAATCTTTATTTGACGCTATGTTTTAATGCATATTTTGCTGGTTTTATTAATGTTTGTTTTTGTTTGTACAGGGGGATCCGCGTCGCCTGGGTTACGGAGGCGTGACTACAGCGCTGGGGACTCTGGGATTGCCGGACCCGGAAGCCCTGCGTGGAACGCACGCCGGGGAGCGTGGAGCGCACGCCGGGACCTGAGGCGAGGTGGATCCACCTTCACGTGTCATTATGTATATAAGGTGAGCACTTTGTATCTTACATTTGTACTGCTGCCTGACGAAGGGCGAATAAAGCCCGAAAGCTTGCATTCACTCAGTGGTCTGAGTTTGATTTACCTGCCGTTGTATTAATCCGCATGTGCTGGTCCCTGGAGGTGATATATATATATATATATATATATATACTCCAATAAATGATGGCACTCCGGAGGCAACAATTCAGCAGAAGAAATTCAGTGTATTACAGTTAAGCTTTCGGGGTTTGATCCCCTTCGTCAGAACACATACAACAAACAACATGAAACAGCACTTACATATATACGCTCTTAGCTCATAGAAGTCACTCCTCTCCTCGGCGTCCATTGCAGGGGCGCACGCTGGTCTGGCCGGGAGTCCTAGTGATGACGTCACAACACCAGGACCCGGAAGCGTCGCCGTTGCTAAGCAACTCAACGTGCTTGCCCTTCACACTGGCTCTGTACATCACCGCCGCAGCTCCGTGCCGCCTGCTGACATCCCTGAATGCGCTGATCTGAGGGGGGGGGGACACAAAACAGAGTACAATACATTGTAATCATATAAAATTAATTCAGTAAAACAATTAAGGACATATACAGCAACATAAACGCTAAATACCAAGGACAATACATGAAAAAACGGACATAATCAGCTACAACGGAAAGACCTACAGTGTAATGGCATTCCAACTAATTTTATCATTTAGCCCATTGGGGGCAATGGTGTTGAGCCTGAATATCCACCGTGATTCAGTGATTAGCAGGCGTTTAGCCCTATCACCACCACGGGGAGACTCTTTAATCTGATCGATCATAAAGTATTTCAAACTAGACAGAGGGTGTCCAGTTTGTTTGAAATGGCGTGCAACAGGCTGGTCCACAGTCCGGCCAGCTAGAGCCAGATCTATGGCAGACCTGTGCAACGCCATTCTGGTACGAAAAGATTGGGTAGTCTGGCCCACATAATGGTAGCCACAAGGGCACACCAAAATGTATACCACATACTCCGATCTACAAGTGAGCACATGCCTGATGTCATAGTACTTGTCACAGTGGGGGTGCTTAAACTTTTTGCAAGGCACTATAAATTTACACGTAGTGCAATTGTAGCAGCTATAGCATCCAGGGGGTTTGCTATAGACATTAGGGGCCCTGGGTGTATATATATACACACACACACACACACATTCCCCAGTTGAAGTAGGACACACCAGAGAGAGACGATAATTCCAGCCGAAGTACAAAGGAGAGTTCACTACACCTTCTCTTGGGATATTGTTGGATATCATACCACTGGGGAAGACAAGTAGTCTTCAATTATTTTTAATGGTCCCATGCACTTAGGTGACCAAAACACCTTAAAAAACTTTTATCTACGTGTTAATAAATAACACACACTAAGAACGACGTATATTGTATTCCCCTGATGAAGTCTTGCTAGATGAAACGTGTTGGGAGTTTTTACCTGTTTCCTGTGAACTTCTGAGAAACAATAAAACAATACCTGGAGAAAAACAACAGTTTCACTTAATGTCATTTCGGATAAACACCATTCATGGACTTGAAATTAACATAATTTAGGCGCCATACCACAAGTGTGTGTTATATATATATATATATATATATATATATATATATATATATATATATATACATACATACATACATACATACACACACACACACACACATATATATATATATATATATATATATATATATATATACACAACTTTTGCTGCAGTTGCATCTGCAGCTATATGCTAATGCAGTTACACTGCCCTGGTGCATGGCCGTGCACCAAATATATGGACTGGCCCCGCAGGAAAATACAAACAATTTGCACCAGCAGGAAAAAAAAAACATACCTGACCCCCAATATGGAAAAAAATAATCAATTTGCCCCCCACAGGAATAAACACATTGCCACCCCTGGAGTAGTAGTAGTGTGGATAAGGGGACAGGCTAGGAGCAGTAGTGGGAAGCGGGGCAGGCTGGAGTAGTGGTAGTGTGGATAAGGGGACAGGCGGGGAGCAGAAGTGGGAAGCAGGGGCAGGCTGGAACAGTAGTAGTGTGGATAAGGGGACAGGCTAGGAGCAGTAGTGGGAAGCAGGGGTGAAGCTGAGCCGAGCCTAGCTTAGAGTACATGCCCCCAGGCATCTGCCTAGTTTTCTGCAGTGAGGTATTTGTATGGTTATAGCTAGGCTGCAGGGAATTATTATTAGGGTTAGGCTGAGTTGTGTGTAGGGATTCAGTATGAAATCCCGGCGGTCGGGATCCCGGCGTTCAAAATCCCGACGGAAATCCCGACAAGGGGGGGGGGGGGGGGGGGGAGTGGATTGCCCCCCCCCCCTTGCGGGCTACGCTCGGCACGCTAATTTATTCTCCCACGGAGGGAGAAAGTGTCAGGATTTTGGCGGTCGGGATTCCAAACGCCGGGATTTAAACTGCATCCCGTGTGTAGAAGTAGGTTTAGGCTGCAGGGGGGCGGGGGTGTATGGTTAGGGTGTGTTTGGGTGTTTTTGTAGTTAGGGTGAGGCCTGTGAGGGATATGAGTAAGGTTAGGCCGCAGGGGTGCGAGTATGGTTAGGCTGTGTGTGTGTGTGGTGGGGGGGGGTTCAGTGGTGTAACTAGAATTTTTGATCCCCCCAGCCAAAAACAATTGGACTGTTTCTTGGCAATTCGGCTCCCAGTACAAACAGTAAAAAAAACTGGAACAGTGGCCATGGCCTTGCAATAGAGAGAGGCAGTGGATGACAGTGAAAAGGTAACAGGAAGAGGCAAAGAGTGATGTCTGAAAAATGCAGAGACTGACAGGAGAGAGAGGGAAATGGGGATATAGTGACACAACGGGGAAAGGTAGAGGGTGATGTAGTGGACGATGGGGATGGATAGTGGGAGATAGAGTGGCAGTGGTTTACAGAGAGAGACAAAGGGCGGGATGTATTAAAATACATTGCCGCCCTTCGCGCCCCGATGCCAGCGCATATGTACTAAAATATGCGGCTGGCATCGCGGTGCGGTGACTGAGACCCCCCGCGATACCTGTACTCTGGTCTCCGTCACCTCCCTGCTGCCTGGCTCTCCCCTCACGCCGGGGACAGCTAAGCAGGCTGTCCCCGGCACCTCCTCATCCCCCCTGCAGCCGGAAGGATGTCCGGCTGCTTCACTAGGGGGAGGAGGGGTTTACCTTCCGGGGTCCAGGAGGACCCTTCAGGAAGGTAAGCCAGAGGGGGGGTCGGCAAGGCAGTGGGCTTGCATCGGCGGCGGCGGGTGGCGAAAAGAAGCCCATAGGCTTCTATAGGGTATCGCCACCCAAAGGGTATCCTTCAATGCGGTATAATTTTTGATACATTTTTTATACATTTTTGATACATTGGAAAATGCCGTAAAACCGGGGTTTTACCGCATTTTCCATTTGATACATCTCGCCCAAAGGGTGATAGAGAGAAGCAGTGGGTGACCTCAGGGAGAGAGTAAAAGAGGTAGTAAGTGGATGATGCCAGGGGAAGGCAACGTGTGACAGAGGATGGCAGGTAGAGGCATTGGATGACAGGAGAGAGGTGGCAGAAATAGATAGTGGGGAAGGAGCAGGGGGGGAAAGGGGGGATGGGGGGAAGGGTGGAGGGGGGGCAAAGGGGAATGGGTAGTGAGAGAGGTGGAGAGAAGGGTAAGAGGGGGAGAGAAAGGAGGGGGATAGAAAGAGAGGGGTAGAGGGAAATGGAGAGGGGAGACAAAGGAAGAGAGGGAGTTATGTAACATTGGTGCAAGTGTGGTGTGAAGCAGCTTGTGAGGTAGAGGGCCATACTGCCACATCCTAAGCTGCGCTAGACCACCCGACTTACCTCCGGCTGTCAGCTCCAGGCTGCTGCACGGCTTCCACTTCTGGTTGCCAGCTCCTGGCAGCTGCGAGGGTCATATCCCATCTCCAGGCTCCTGCTTCTAGATGTCAGCTTCCGGCTAGCACCAGGTTCATACCTCAGCTCCTGGCTCTTGCTTCTGGTGTCAGCTTCAAGCACCTCTGAGGGTCAGGCTCCCGTCTCTAGCTATCTGCTTCTGGCTCCCGCAAGGTTCAGACCCCGGCTCCCGTCTCTGGTGTCAGCACCCAGCTTAATCTAGATTTTAAAAAAATAATCGCCTAAATGACGGGGGATGTTAGGGTAAAGTCCCTTACAGCCCTACCACAGAAGGCATTCTATACAGCATAGTCTACGCTCAAAACACAGGACCCCAGACTCTCCACTTACTATGTAGCATCCATCACCCCTCACCCAGCACAGCACCCCTCATTTAAAACCCCTCTTCAAGCACAGCACAGATCACAGCAGAGCACCCATCCCTGTATGCCATCTCGCCACACTCACCACCCCTGTTCCAGCACAACACAGCAACCAACACCTCTCTCAGCATGTCAGCACCCCTAACCCATTACCCTTCTTCCTGCACAGCAACCCTTACCTACCAGCACCGCACAGATCACAGTAGCAGCACCGATCTCCCTACACAGCACTCAGTGGCGGAACTAATGTCTAGTAGGCCCAGGTGCAAACATATGTTTTAGGCCCCCACCAACCTGCCTCCCACCACAGGACATCAGCCGCCCGCCCAGGTCTAGGACCCGACACCGCAAGTCTAAGCCAACCAGAATCAGGCCCTATATCTCTACACTGAAATAAATCGCTACATTACAGTACATTGTCCCCACTCCTCTACACTACAGTACATTCCCTCAATATGCAGCACTATATCACTACACTTTAAATGCTACACTACAGTGACATTACCGCTTGTGCAGGAAATCGTTTTTTTTCGCCGTCTCCACTCCCTCCAGCTCAGTGGCCAAAGTCTGCAGCATGCTGTGCCCTGACCCTGCCTGTAGCCCACATCTTACATCCCCCGGGAACCCAACTTCTGCCTGCTGAACCTACACTGTTAGCTGAAATATAACTCACAAAGCATGGAGACGCAGTTGGTTACAGACACATCATCTCGCTGCTGGCCATGCCCAGAGCCCCATTCTGCCTGTATCAAAGCATATGACAGCTCTGGGATGGGGGAAGGGATCAAGCAGATTAAATGGGAAGGTGGGCTGCACTGTGGCAGAGGAAATGCAGGTGTCATGCCTGCCCTGCAGAAACTGTCCCTTAAAGCAGTGGTTCCCAACCCTGGTCCTCAAGTACCCCCAACAGTGCACTTTTCCAGGTCACCCGGCAGGTGCACTCATTATTCAGACACGTTTTAAAAGATCCTCAGGTGGAACTAATTATGTCACCTGTGATACTGTGTGGAGACCTGCAAAACGTGCACTGTTGGGGGTACTTGAGGACCAGGGTTGGGAACCACTGCCTTAAAGGATGGCCTCCCCTTTTCTCCTCCAGTCTGAACTGCCCCCTCCTTCTTTGGCTACTGTACTCTAATGCATGATCCAGATAAATGGGGGGGCACTGTAATTGGGGGAGCATAATTACTAGTGTGGCTAGATAACGGGACTATGGATGTAGTCCGAATGTTATCACAAAGGTGGGAGAGCAGTAGAGAGGAGGATTAGTGGAAGAAAGGAGAGGAGAAATAGTGGGAGAAACAAGAGGAGAGATGAGGAATAGTGGGTGGATGGTAGAGCAGGAGAGATGAGGAATAGTGGGAGAGCAGGAGACAGGAGGAAGAGTGGGTGGGTGGAAGAGCAGGAGAGATGAGATTTATGGTGTACATTGGGGCAGTGGGACCAGGGAAGGTAATCTCAGAAAAGCTACAGTAGATGCCATTTTGCAGTGTCAGGGTCCTGGCTGAAATCACCCCATTACAGCTGCTATCATTGAAATGGGCAGGGGAGGGCAAACTAACATGCACACACAGTGACAAACACACTGTACAGGGAAGTGCATTACCTGTCATTCCCCCGATGAATCATGCCCTCGCATACCCTCCAACATCTGAAGGGCAGAAATCGGTACACATTTAGAAAGGGGGTGTGGCCACATGTAAATGGGGGCGTGGTCATGGGTAAATGGGGGTGTGGTCATGCCTCCGTTCCAAATGTGTACTGGGCTTTTTTTTTTTTTAATAAGGGGATACTATTAACTTTAGGAGCACTTAAATTCCTTTAATGTGACGTGCTGCAGCTCAGTCCTATGACATGTGATGGCTGCTGGCATATTAAATAATGAATTTATTTTCAATGTTCTGCCTACAATAACTTCTGAATAATCTTTTTTTTTACATTTCAGATTATTCATAATATTGTAGGCAGAAGATTGAAAATAAATGCATTATTTAATATGTCAGCAGCCATCACATGTCATAGGACTGAGCTGCAGCACGTAACTAGAATGAGAAGAGATTCATTTAAAAAAAAAAAGTTTAACCTATTAACTCCAGCCTCCGGCCGCCGCTGGCTGCACCTGATGACCAGGGTCATTCCATGCTGTGTGCAGTCAGTGATAGCTGATTGAAGCAGCTTTCTCTTCGCTCAGGGAGTCCTGGGTCCTGTCCCCTGTGCGCGACGCGTCATGATGTTATGACGCGCCGCGGCCACACGCTGGTCCGGGAGTCCTCAGCCTAAAGCAGCTATCTCTGCTGCACTTCGCGCGGCCGGAGTCCTGTGTGCATCATGACGACGACGCCGCACATGCTGGTCCGGGAGTCGGTACCCGCAATGAATGCACCCTTGGGAACGGGTGCTTGGCAAGCCTGGGCGAGTCGGGTGCTTGGCGCACCTGACAGCCTGGGGGAGTCGGCTTTGGGCACAAAAACCGGTACAGGTTTTATTTGCCGGTACAGACCGTTAAAAAACGGTACTGTACTGTGGAAGTCTAGGTACACACACGCCATTTTGTGATAGTATGGCCGCCATTTTGGTTCGCAGAGTTGCGCAAATAAAGTTTCCATACCCGAGTATGCGTGACAATGTGGACCGGAAGAGTAGACATACTATCACATATAAATTCATAATAACACACTTACACGAAATGAAATATAGTTAAAAGGTTTAGAACGCCACACATAGCTTAGTTAGCCCTGCACACACCTGTCTATATCGTGTTTAGTACCGTTCCGTTCAGCTCATTATGCGAAGTATTCCGGTCATTGCGAATATATCGCAATGTACATTGCCCGATAGTTATGGACAAAATCCATAATCCAGAGACAGTTTCTGTTGAAAGTAGTTAACAAAGGAAACTAGATAAAACCGGTTCTTATCCTTGCTGACGCCGAAACCACCGAACAAAGGACTCTTAAAGTTCACTCCCCTGCACCTGGTCAGACCAGGTACAGCGTCTAACCTCCAATCACAGTGGACCGGACATATGATCTCTGACCAATGAGAATGGCCTTTGACCTCCCCTTTCTGACCCTATAAGATAGGCGACCCGGAGCAGGCTCGGTCACTTCGGCACAACTAACTTCCCTGGACCTTCCTACCGGACTATCGCTCATTCCTGAACGATAGTGAGCTCTGACCGGACGGCGCTTCGCATACTAGAGTGAGACGGGTAACGGTTGCATTTCACGGTATTTATCCTTGTAGTATTGTTGGCTGATTGTGTTTTGTATTATTGCATTCTTTCCCCTTTAGCAGAGTTTGTTAGTTATTCATTGTTAGTATATTGTATCACTTGTTATACCTGTTTATTCTTATTTCTGTAACCCCCTTTTGTCCATTAGGGACTTTAATACAACCTTTTATATGGAGTTCTAACCTCCTTACTTCTATTCAGTGGTCGTGTCTGGTTATTCGCATAATAGCGATAAGGTACATTGCGGACTCTGTCCTTTAAAGTATATTCGCAGAATTAGAGACAAAGTCCTGCGAAGGGATCTCTTATCAAGGTATTGGTTCTTAAGTGTATAACATACAATTAAAAGGTACGCTACGCTGCGCTACGTTTTGTTCGCACGTAGCTAGGTATAAAGGGTAAGCAGGTTACGGACACATTACGTAACCTGCGCTTTCCACTTATTGTCTCCCTGGTCATATCATATCAGCATTAACAATTGGGGACATCGTCCGGTCGTTTCACATTCCAGAACTCAGTACCAGGCGTGCGGCCCGACCTATACCAGCAAAAGGGTGGAGGTATTATCCATTGCTGGATAGGCCAGGTCCGCGGCGGTGCGGGGTTCGGGAAGTGCTAGCGTTGAAACCCGGGGCACAATAAGTGAAAGCCACGTGTTTAAAAGCATATATTAAGTGTGTAGTAAACTGTACTTCTGCCTGCCACAAGTAGTTTAACGGGGTATAGTGTCTTGAGTTGCTTGTTCATTACAGTATATGTACCACGTGCGATAAGGTTCGCACACGTGGAATCTGTGTTTATTATAGTACATAGAGGATCCCCTCTGTGCAAAACTATAATTGTTTATTGTTAGTTACCGCAAAAACAGGGACTCCGCCACGTGGCGACAAGTCCTGGGCCTTTTGCAGTAACGTAAAGCGTCTATTGTGTATTACGCAAGGTGCGCGCGCACGTGCCCACATCGGGAAAGTTTCGCATCTTTGTACGTGATTTACGGATTAAGTGCGGGATTTATTTCGCATCTTGGTACGTAAATCTCGGACAGAGTTAAGGGACTTATTCCACATTTAGACGCAATTACTGCGTATAGCGAAACCCGAGCGCAACCTTGCAAATACACTATAGAACACGTGGGTGGCCGATTCATCGGCGGCCTGTGAACAAACACACGTATACACGTGGATGTTCATTGGTACTGCACACGCAGCACACATAGGAATTAAGAAGTGAACAGTATTAAACCACTAGCTTTATTTAAACAGTATAGTAATATACTGCGAATGAAGCGGTGATTAATAAAAGAAAATAAGTTTTTCTTTTTGTTCATTTTCTCATAAGCAAGCAACTCAAGCATTATTTTAATAGATTCCTATAGCTTATTATAAGGGATTTATACCTGCATAAGAATCTAGTGAAAAGCTACCGGCCTGGGAAAATTTTCTGTACAGAAATATTTCAAAAATAAGCATAAGACCTAGGTGTAACTAGCGCCCAGTGTGAAAAATAACTGAGGCGAACGGGTGTGTGACGGCACGACTCAGCGCAGTGTAGTCCAGTGTAGGACAGTCCAGTTAGGACCCGGGTTCACGTGACGACGTGCCCATAGGAACTGCCCCTTCAGTGGAATTAATTCCGCTAGGAGGGTACAAGAAGATATATCGGAACGCACTTGTTTCCGATTAGCTACTTTAGAAATCCGATTTTTGGGGGTATAGGAAAGCAAGTTTGCTATACCCTGGAAAAATTGTGCCGCATCAAGCAAGTTGGCTAGAAGTTCGCTGCTAGTTGAAAGACTTGGTGATTGAGTAACATTACCTCGCATTGTGGGCTCTTCGCTTGATTGCGTTGAAGTGTCGCTGTGTGGAGAAGTGAGTGGTTGGGGAGCTCTCAGATAAGAAATAACCCACCGATTATCTATTAGGCGTGAACGTTTATTCCTGTAATTATGGGTAATAACGGGTCACGCTGTGATAACGTGCATGTTAGGGAGGAAGCAAGCCAGCCAAAAGGATCGGCTGCTTTTATTATGTGCAGGAAGCACGGTGAACTCGCAGTTGTTTACCAAAATAAATGGAGAAAAATGACACAAGGCAGCAAGTTAGAATTTCCCAGTGTTGGTAGCTTCGATCCAGAAATCTTATCGGCAGTAAAAGATGAAATATGCCTACTCTCCAGCCGTAAGGAGAGAGTGAAGCATATAGATATTCTTAAATTGTGGCAGAAGGAAGGACAGGAACAATGGGGAACCAGAGGTCTGGCAATACCTGATGCAATCAGCCACAATAAAAATGCAAATGCAACCGCTGCCACACTAGAATCAGCTCCCCCACCCCCATATGTGCCGAAGGGGTTAATGTCTCATAAGAAAGACCTAAGTAATCATGTACCTGTTACTAACTTGTACCCTGTTTTATCCCCTTACAAGGAAACCCGAGAGGAAAACGAGCAGCTGTTGGCACTGGCCGTCTCTCATGCAATAAATATGATTGAGGGAAAAGCTCAACCCGCTGTTGAGGCCCCAGCACAGGAGGAGGAGACGGCTGATGCCAACAGCATAGTATTGGACTCAGGTAATGATGCACCACACAGCACAGACACAAATGACTCCCAAGCAGGTCCCAGTAATGCGAATGTGGTACAAACATACCCTGTACGCACACTGGAGGTTCCCTATGGTAAGGCAGACAGAGAGGGTGTGATACCTACCAGAAAGATGACCATGCTGAACCCATGGACACGGTTAGAGCTGCGGTCCATCATTACAGATTTCCCTGATCCTAGGAAAAATCTGGCTCTGTGCCGGAAATTTGTAAGGGATCTGGGAAACTCTGATGAGCCCACCAACAAGGATTGGAGAATCATGTTGAGGGCCTGTCTCCCCACTCACATTGACATCCCGAAATTCATTCAGGATAGTGGATTGAAAGTGGACAAGGAGATAAATGATGAGATCAACCAGGAAAATATACGCCTGATTAACGTACAGTTAGGAGTGTATTTTCCTGCAGCAGTGGAATATAGCAAGATATTCACTATCAAACAACAAGATGGTGAAGTAGCTAGCGAATATTTCAACCGGGGTTTGATGGCGGTATCAAAGTACACTGGTGTCTCCGAGCCTAAGGACGACCCCCACCTGAGGGAGCTGATTGTCTCTGTGCTGGTGGAAGGGCTTAGCGAAAACCTGAGAACCAGAGTCCAAACTTCTTTCCCAAATTGGCGTGGAATGACAGTGGATGCCCTACGGGAATCTGCTGTGGACCACGACCGCAACATTAAAAAGCGCAAGGAACTGCAAACTGAGAAACTAATGATGGTTAGCATCCAAGCCCTTACTAATGCCCCAAACAAAGTTGCATACCAACAACGAAACACCAGGGACACAGGCAGAAAGCCCATTATTTGCTACAACTGCAATAAGGAGGGACATATGGCAGCACAATGTAGGTCAGGAAACCCAAGGAGTTACCAAACACATAGGCGAGAATGGGAATCTCACAAAGGTGAGACACGGAGATACCCAGCCCCTAGACAATGGGAGGAGACAGAAAGGTCACGCAACATGCCTCCTCCCCATCTGATGGCTGACACTGTGCTAAGGGCAACCCAGGTCAGACCATAGGAAACAGGTCATACCTGTATCCTAGACTAACACAACACCTTGGAGAGGAACCTCAGGTGAAGGTTGATATAGCTGGAGTAAGACAAACCTTTTTGGTTGATACAGGGGCGGCCAGATCTGTTCTCAACACTCCTCTTCACTTGGGTTTCACTAACCAATCAGTAGCGGCAATTGGGGTAACAGGAAAAATACAACATTACCCACTGACGAAACCAGCGGAGGTTACAATCGGGCCTCTGCATACCAAACACTCTTTTCTGTTGGCTGCAGCGGCCCCGACTAACCTCCTGGGTAGAGATTTACTTTGCAAAATGGGATGTGTCATCTATTGCACCCCCGATGGGGTATTTCTGGACACTCCTAGAAATCTTACACAAGAAGTGCAAGATATGCTGGATAGTCCTCAGAGGCTAATGTTGTGTTCCACTGTTGTAGAATCAAATCCATCTAGGGTAGCTGAAATTACAGCACAAATACCGAGTTCCCTTTGGACTAAAGATGGACAAGATGCTGGGCTGATGGCAAATGTAGCTCCAGTAGAAATCCGCTTAAAAGAAGGCAGGATAGCCCCAAAAATACCGCAATACCCTTTAAAACCTGAAGTTGAGCTAGGAATATTTCCAGTGATCCAACGATTGCTCCAACAGGAAATCCTAGTTAGAACTTCCAGCACGGCCAATAGTCCCATTTTTCCTGTGAAAAAGAGCGGGGGGAGGGGCTACAGACTAGTGCAGGATTTGAGAGGGGTAAACAAGGTAGTTGAGAGCCAATTCCCCGTAGTGCCTAACCCAGCTGTCATCCTCATGCAAATCCCACCTCACTGTACCCATTTCACAGTCATTGACTTGTGTTCA
The DNA here is from genome assembly GCF_055691185.1 of Crinia signifera. NCBI lineage: Eukaryota > Metazoa > Chordata > Amphibia > Anura > Myobatrachidae > Crinia > Crinia signifera. The sequence goes on from NC_139224.1 coordinate 68,118,616, forward strand.
GCATTCTTCTCCGTCCCTTTGCATCCTGACAGCCAGTATCTGTTCGCCTTTACTTACAGAGGAGTACAGTATACCTGGACACGACTCCCCCAAGGGTTCATAGACAGCCCCAGCATCTTCTCCCAGGCCTTGCATGATTGTCTGCAATCCTTTCAACCCATGAGCGGTTCGATACTGATACAATATGTCGACGACTTATTGTTGTGTTCTGAGTCACTGGAGTCATCAGTGGATGACACTAGACAGCTACTGATGCATCTCTCAGAGACAGGACATAAAGTATCAAAGGATAAACTACAATTATGCCAGATCAGGGTTAAGTATCTGGGTCACTGCCTTACCCAAGGGCTGAGACACCTCACCGACGACAGAATCCAAGCGATTCAGAACATGGTACTGCCACAGACCCAACATCAGATCCGTACGTTCTTAGGCATGTGTGGATACTGTCGCAATTGGATCCCAGGATTCTCTATTCTGGCATTACCACTGCAAGAGATGGTTTCCTCAACTAAGCCTGATCGGGTCTCTCATACTGAGGAATCTGAGCTGGCTTTCGAGGAACTAAAGGTGAGCCTAACAAAGGCCCCAGCACTGGGAATGCCAGATTATGGGAAACCCTTTGAACTGTACGGAACTGAATCAGGTGGGTGTGCGGCAGGAGTGCTTGTACAAAAACATGGTGATGCCAACCGACCAATAGCGTACTACAGTGGCCAGCTGGACACAGTAGCACGCTCACTCCCAACTTGCTTACGAAGTGTGGCTGCAATAGCACAACTAGTAAGTAAGAGTGAGGACGTAGTGCTGGGACACGATTTAACTGTTCATGCTCCCCATGCTGTCTCTGCTCTCCTAAATTCTGCCCAAACACGTCATGTGTCCTCAGCACGGTTCACTAAGTGGGAACTGGCGCTGATGGCCCCAGTAAATATTACCATCAAAAGATGCAACACATTAAACCCAGCCACATTTCTTCCTCATGTGCCCTCCAAGGCACAAAGGGTGGAGGGTGATGGAAATGTTGCTGAATATGGTAAAGCAGAGTTTAGTGAGAGTGAGGACAAACATGATTGCATGACCTACCTGAATCAGACCTTCACAGCACGTCCTGACATAAGCGACAGCCCATTAAGTGAGGTAGACATAACCTTATTCACAGATGGTAGCTGTCATAGACAGACGGAGACGGGAGAGCTTTGCACAGGCTACGCGGTAGTAGATGGAGAAGGTATTGTGGAAGCTGAACCCTTAGGACCACCTCACTCAGCGCAAGTAGCGGAACTGGTGGCACTGACCAGAGCATGTGAACTGGCTAAAGGGAAATCAGTGAACATATATACCGACTCCAGATATGCTTTCGGAGTAGTCCATGATTTTGGAGCCCTATGGCGCCTCCGAAATTTCATGACGGCGGCTGGCACACCAGTGGCGCATGCGACGTACATTAGGAGACTTCTGGGAGCTATCCAGCTTCCAGACAGAGTGGCTGTTATCAAGTGCAAAGCTCACACATCAGAGAAAGACCCGGTGTCACTTGGTAACAGCCGCGCTGATGAGGCAGCGAAAAGGGCCGCATGCCCTGTAAATATTTTTACCCATCCCACCAACCTTTGTACACTGAACATGGTATCCACATCCAAACTGATAGACATGCAGAATTTGTGTTCCCCACAGGAAAGAGCAGTATGGAAGTCGAAGGGATGTGGCCAAGAGTCCACCGGACTTTGGAGAGATGGACACGGGAAACCAGTGGCCCCCAGAGCATACCTTCCTAGTCTAGCCGAGGCGGCCCATGGGCTGACACATCTTGGGAAGGAAGGTATGTGCAAGCTGGTAAAGGCCTACTGGTGTGCACCAGGGTTCGCTTCTCAAGCAGGTAGAGTGGCAATGTCATGCCTCACCTGTTTGAGGAAGAACGTTGGAAAAGCCATCCCAACAGAGCCATCCCACATCCCTCCTACAGAAGGCCCTTTCCAGGTAATACAAATCGACTTCATACAGTTACCACCCTGTAGGAATTTGAAATATGTATTGGTTTGTGTTGACATGTTTTCCAGCTGGGTGGAGGCTTTCCCCGCTGCCTCCAACACCGCTACCTTTACAGCAAAGAAAATATGTCAGGAGTTTGTCTGTAGATATGGTATCCCAAAAGTCATTGAGAGTGACAGAGGCACTCATTTCACAGGAGAGGTCTTCCAAATCATGTGTAAACTCCTGGGGATTAATAGTAAACTTCATACTCCATATCGTCCCCAGGCGAGCGCCAAAGTTGAGAGAATGAATGGTACTATTAAGAACAAATTGGGTAAAGTTATGGCTGAAACAGGGTTGTTATGGCCAGAGGCACTGCCTATTGTGTTGTATAGCATTAGGACCACTCCCAGGACTCCGCTCAACCTGTCCCCCTTCGAGATACTGTTTGGTCGGCAGCCACACATCATGATAGACCCACAGGATGATCTAAAATGTAATAATGAGCTAACTGTACAGTATATCCTAAAGCTAAACAAACAGCTAAGGGAGCAACAAAAGCAGCTGAATTTTCTGAACCCTGATATGCCTACCGAAAATTGTCATAATCTTAAACCAGGAGACCTTGTTATGATCCGAAATTTCTTACGCTCAGGTTGTTTGATAGACCGTTGGGAAGGACCGTACCAAGTTTTGTTGACCAGCACTACATCGATTAAAGTCGCAGAGAGAGAGACTTGGATACATTCGTCCCACTGCAAGAAAGCCAGTAACCCAGAATCCCAGTGTGCAGAGAGCGAGAGAGAAGAAGTGTCGCTAGAAGCATTGTTTCGGGAACACTGAGAAGCAGCCAAGGTCGAGCAACCTGAGTGAACAAAGGTCTAAGAGCAGAGCAAAATAAAAGTCTCCTGGGTAGAGATGATGGAAGGACTCCAAGCAAAAGGTTCACAGTTATGCATATATGTCTTTGTTTTCTTTCTGTGTTCTTTCTTTCATCCAAAAATACTTGGTGGCTGCCACATTCTAGAGCGATCGGAGCGGAGTCCTGACAGTGTAATAATGGACCCAGATATGGGTGAGGTAGAATCCCTAAACCAGCTTGACACTTTGCCCATGACAGGAGAAGGTAAAAGGTATGAGGAAAACGTAGTTCAAGGGCTATGTGATGATTTATTGTCTGGTGAGTACTGTGTCTGTAGGTATTGTCAACCTAAAATGGAAGAAGGATGCATCCAGCGATGTCAGTCGACCAGTAAGGCAACTACCGGCCAACATCCTTTGAGTGATTACCACTCATTAGTGGGTAAGGTTTTAAACCAAACAGAATGCTGGGTGTGTTCTCAAGTATTACATAAAAGGAGTAGTGTAGGCCTAGTCCCATACCCGCTTAATATTTCAGAGATAAGCGTATTAAACAAGGGGAGGCCATTGGATAAGAGATACCTGTATACCAGGTCCCCTAGTCTTAGATTACACCCATACCAAGTGGATAAATCCCTGGTATGTATGAACTTCTCAAGTTCCAGAACAATTGGTACTTGGGAAGTGACATGGCAAAACCAGACAATAACTTACTCCCAGCGTCCAGATGGAGAGCCCATAGATAAAGAATTATTGTTAAAAATCCGAACCAGTGGAAGACACTATAAATATGTTTACACGGTGAAGAAAAGTAAAATGATGGCCGGCAGAGTATCAGCCGGCTACTGTAATATGACCCTACAGCCAGAAACATGTGAGGAACGAGTCAGGGAGCAGGGGACGGGGATGTTCTTATGGATAATGTGTGACAAGATAATGAAATACTCTGTCCCTTATTTTCTCCCTGACGATGTTTATTACATTTGTGGTAGAAGGGCGTACAAATGGCTCTCCATGAACTACGTTGGTATTTGTTATCTAGGCAGAGTGTTACCGGAAGTGATGACCCTCACACACGATGAGATGATAAACGTACACAGAGGTATTTCTCCTCCTTACACTCATACCCATTATGACCAAATCCATAAAAGGGATTTAACAATAAGAAAAGAACCCCTAGCTTCTGAAATGATACACGAGTCGTTCGGTATCCAATTCCTCATTGCATTAGATATCACCCATACCGCCAGAGGAGTTATCAATTTTAAGTATATACAAGCATTAGCAAGCTTGGTAGATAACATCACTGAGATTTATGATGACACCTTTAGATACACTGGGAAGGAGTTACAAGCGTATAAAAGAGAGCTAGTTCAACATCGAATGGTGTTGAACTATCTGACAGCGATGACAGGAGGATATTGTGTCACCCTCTCTACACAGTTTGGGGTGAAATGTTGTACATATATCACCAACAATACTGAAGACCCAGAAGAAATCATCGATCACCGGATGGATGAGATTCTTCAGCTTAAATGGGAATTTAGAAGGGAACATAATATCAGCCTGGCAGAAATAGGTAACAAAGTTAGCGAATGGACCTCCTGGTTGAATCCAATGCACTGGTTCTCTGGTTTAGGAGAATGGGCGCAGGGGATCATAGCTAGCATAGGAAAACTCCTTCTCTGTATCGGTGGTGCCATCATAGTCTTTGTGCTATTGTTCAAATGTTTAAAGGTGGTGACCCGGGGAAAGGCAAAACGTACCGAAATCATGAGTGTAAGAACGAGAGATACAGAGGAAGACCAGGGTTTGGTATATGACCCTAAAATCGAAACCACCTCCCTTTAAAGAAACCATATTTGTGAACGTGTATATGTTGTAACCGCCCCTGTTTTTATTTTTATCCCAAAATTGTACATTATCCTTCGTGACCCTGAGTAGATTGTTCGATAAATGCGGCCCATCGTTTATCCATGATCCTGGATCGGCCGAGAGCAGATGGTTTACTCCCCTTATATGTTTATTTCATGCATCCCAATTTCTCTGTTTGGATTATGAATTTCTGTATTGTCGTGTGAAATGTTTTGTAATGTAACAGTTTTATATTTACTGTTAAAGGGTGGACTGTGGAAGTCTAGGTACACACACGCCATTTTGTGATAGTATGGCCGCCATTTTGGTTCGCAGAGTTGCGCAAATAAAGTTTCCATACCCGAGTATGCGTGACAATGTGGACCGGAAGAGTAGACATACTATCACATATAAATTCATAATAACACACTTACACGAAATGAAATATAGTTAAAAGGTTTAGAACGCCACACATAGCTTAGTTAGCCCTGCACACACCTGTCTATATCGTGTTTAGTACCGTTCCGTTCAGCTCATTATGCGAAGTATTCCGGTCATTGCGAATATATCGCAATGTACATTGCCCGATAGTTATGGACAAAATCCATAATCCAGAGACAGTTTCTGTTGAAAGTAGTTAACAAAGGAAACTAGATAAAACCGGTTCTTATCCTTGCTGACGCCGAAACCACCGAACAAAGGACTCTTAAAGTTCACTCCCCTGCACCTGGTCAGACCAGGTACAGCGTCTAACCTCCAATCACAGTGGACCGGACATATGATCTCTGACCAATGAGAATGGCCTTTGACCTCCCCTTTCTGACCCTATAAGATAGGCGACCCGGAGCAGGCTCGGTCACTTCGGCACAACTAACTTCCCTGGACCTTCCTACCGGACTATCGCTCATTCCTGAACGATAGTGAGCTCTGACCGGACGGCGCTTCGCATACTAGAGTGAGACGGGTAACGGTTGCATTTCACGGTATTTATCCTTGTAGTATTGTTGGCTGATTGTGTTTTGTATTATTGCATTCTTTCCCCTTTAGCAGAGTTTGTTAGTTATTCATTGTTAGTATATTGTATCACTTGTTATACCTGTTTATTCTTATTTCTGTAACCCCCTTTTGTCCATTAGGGACTTTAATACAACCTTTTATATGGAGTTCTAACCTCCTTACTTCTATTCAGTGGTCGTGTCTGGTTATTCGCATAATAGCGATAAGGTACATTGCGGACTCTGTCCTTTAAAGTATATTCGCAGAATTAGAGACAAAGTCCTGCGAAGGGATCTCTTATCAAGGTATTGGTTCTTAAGTGTATAACATACAATTAAAAGGTACGCTACGCTGCGCTACGTTTTGTTCGCACGTAGCTAGGTATAAAGGGTAAGCAGGTTACGGACACATTACGTAACCTGCGCTTTCCACTTATTGTCTCCCTGGTCATATCATATCAGCATTAACAGTACCGGCAAATCCGGTACAGTTGGAGGGTATGCCCTCAGCCACCACCTTTGTAGAACTGGAGCTTCGTTCTTCTGTCACAGGAAGTTCAGCAGCAGCAGCCTATGCAGGGAGAGTGTGGAGTGGAGCCCCCAGGCATACAAATCAAGTGAGGAACACATTTGATCCCTGCCTGCTCTGCTTGTCACACAGCTTCTCTGGCTGCCGAGCCCGGCACCCGACCGCTGCCTCTCATCCCCAACAGTAACCACCGCCCTGAAGTGCGGATTCTTCAGTAATGTTCACAGCTGTGTCTGCTTTCATTGCCGCTTTGAGTGCCCTACTCAAAGCGGCAATGATATCAGACACAGCTGTGGACATTACTGAAGAATCCACACTTCTCTCTCCCTGCAGCTGCTCACATACATTTCTGCGCGGCTTCAGAGCTCCGCTGGCGGGGAGGAGGGTGGCGCCGCGAAACCCGGAACTGTGTCTATCGGGCCGTAAGCACCGCGGGAGGTGCTGTGTGCGGCCGCACATGCGCACCAGCCCTCCCGCGGCTATATCAACTTTGGCCACAGCCGCAGCCATGTTTAATCAGGGCATTTTGCTGCGGCCGCAGCCGGTAACCGCAGAGATGGTGAGTTGGTGGGCCGCGGCCCAGCCAGGGAGGGTGGGCGGCCGCTATGACTCTAAAATGTGCCGGCCCGCCAGGAAACAGCGCGGTTTCCTGGTGGGCCAATCCGCCCCTGCCCCTCTCCCTCTGCAGCGTGTGTTCGCACGCAGGGCCTGCAAATGGATGTTTAACATAAACACTTATTAGCAGCCTGTGGGTGAACACCCACATCATTTGATGGTTGCCATGCATCGAATGCTGTGGAACGTGCTTGCATATCTAAGTGACTCTCAGGTCAGTTCGATTTGCGTGCAACCTCGGGAGGAAGTGGGTGGGCAGCTGACATCTGGTAAGGTCAGCTGTCTGGTACAGACATCATGGGCCGATTACTATGGGAACTTCCATGAAACGCTGGGTGTTCCCATGGGCGCAACTATCCGCTGCCCCATACCCCCCAGTCGCAACCTTGGGTACGTGCACCCAGCGAACAGTCTGTTTGCGGTGGCTGCATGCACCCATGCGCAGAAATGTGGCTACGCATACGCCAAACATCGGTCCCCGTGCAAAGTTTTTACATTCATTGGGCAGTAAAGTCCATGGAGCTGGGGGTGCAATCCCCTGTTCCTGCAGGTTGCGGCATAATTGTCCTCTATAAACTGGTGCCTCAATTTGGGATTGATGCCGGTACCAACCCCTATGGTGATGGAATACCCATCGGGTCCCCTGCTGCCTAGGTGAGCCTGAAAGGAGGCATATCATACTGGATGTTTTGCTTCCGAAACTGTACTTCACATTGTTAATGACAGATTATATAATTAACAATATCATTATCGTGCATGTAAATCTCTTTTATCATATACTGTGTATGCACCTTTAGCCTGCATGATACAGTAATATCCAGATATCTCCAGCATCTCTGAAAAAGATGCAAAAGGTCTAAGGCGCTGAAGCAAGTGGTGTTCCAGTAACGGTTATGTCTATCAGCAGCTACTAAGGAGGAGTTTGCCAGCCTCCAAAAATAAATTAAACCAACACAGACCAAGTGGTGCTTAATAATATATAATACAAGTGATCAATTAATATTAATATTACAATGAAAAAAATAAAAAAAAATCTCTTTATCTCTACAACCTCCCGTGGGTTAATTCTGAATAAAATCTTCACAATTTATAAAACATGTATTCAAGCTATATTAATATATCATGTGGTGCCCTCTAGGAGCATACACATTACTCAGCCAGAGAAATTTTAAAGGAGTAATGTGTATGCTCCACAGGATAGAAAAAACATATTTCATAAACTATTTGTTTAGCACTAGTGCTGTTCACCTTTTCTCTTGAGTTTACCTCGTGAGCTGGTATTGGATTTGATCTAAAGCAGGCATATCCAAACTGTGGCCCTCCAGCTGTTATGAAACCCCACATCCCAGCATGCCTTGCCATAGTTTAAGCATTCCCTAATAGTAAAACTGTAGCAAGGCATGATAGGACTTGTAGTTTCAAAACAGCTGGAGGGCCATAGTTGGACATGCCTGATCTAAAGAAAAAAGGTCCAATAGTCATAAATATTTCTTTATTTTGACTTCCTTTTTAACAAACTGAAAACAGCAGCATCAAAGAAAAGTGATATGTACAGTAGTACGGTCAGAAATTTCCTGACTTAGAAATATTTTCTGAGTTCTGCAGCCTCCATTTCCATCTGTTCTTCAGATCTCCAGTTTTCTGTGACTTCCTGCTCTTCTTTGTCATGGTCTTGCAGAACATCATACACCTTGTCATTTTTTTTAAAGTCTCCTGCTTTTCTTGGGAGAATGTGCACATGAACGTGATGAACAGTCTGTCCAGCCTCTGGACCATCTTGGATTGAGATGGTTAAGGAAGTGCCACCAAAATGGGTCTCCACTACATTGGAAACTCTCTGGACTGTGTTAAAGAGGTCATTTATTTCTTCAGGCAATAAGTCCCTGAAACGTTTTGCAGGCCGCAGTGGACAAACTAGCACATGACCAGGTACCACTGGTTTTCTATTCACAATGGCAAAGGAAAGCTCAGTCTTTAAGAAGGAGACAGTTGGTTTAATAAGATGTTTGCCAAACCACAGAGACATAGTGGAAGGTAGTAAATTAATGAATACTATATTGTTTTAGGTATTCACCAGAAATGGGATGTTTACTAGATAAGTTTATGCAGTAAGGCAGCCACAGGAGTAGTGTACTAGAAGTTGGCAAAACAATATATGAGTAACAAGAGTGTTTATATGACGCTAAGTAACTTTCCTAGACTTAGCAATTCCAAGACATGAATTTATTGTTGTAATCTAGAAAAATAGAGTCAAGCTGCAAAACAAAACAAATAGAGAACATTAGAAAAGTACCAAAAAACAATGAGAAATAACATTGAGAAAAAAACCCACACAAACGACAAGGGAGTTCCAACACACATGGCAGGAAAACTTCAAACAAAAAGAAGGTTCCAAAAAAAAAAAAAAAAGGGACAGCGTTGGGCGGGCATCTAGTGTCACCTGTGGAATCATCGGAGAAAAGGATTTAACGGTACAGATGGAGCCAACCTGATCTATGCTGCCTATGGCATTTGTCCCGATAACGTGTCACAGCATGCCTGGGTGCATGTTGGCGCAGTAAGTCTCACAGCATGGTGTATGGCGTATGGAGTTACTGGGGAGTGCAGTACCAGTGATCATCCAGCAGATGTCACTTTTTTAAAATCACCAACACATACTATAGCAATAGAATCCACCAGGGGCGGGCTGGGCCGGTGGGGCAGAGTGCCATATGCCCCCCGGGCCGCTTACCCACCCACTGGCTGCGGGCCGTGCTGGATCAGCTCCTCCAGCCCTCCTGCGCTGGCCGCAGCTTCCAGAACATGGCTGCGGCTACAGGAAAATGGCCGCCGGCCTCCTGCACTGAGGACGTCCTTTTACGCCGTTCCTTCTGCCGTAAAATTGCCAGATTATGGGCCAGTGCTCTGGACTTGCCCCCTAGGCTAAAAGTTGCCAGCCAGCCCCTGGAATCCACATTGTGCATGTGTGAAGTCTCCTCTGAAATGCACTATAGTGCAATAACTACTTTACCGCACTATACTGTACAGTATGTTAAATAGACCTATTTTCTCAGAAAATACTATTGCAAAGACGTGCGTCTCATTACACTATTTATAATGGGCTGTGGGGATATGTGAGGGAGTATACAGTATGGTCGAAGTACGTACTGTAGCAGAACAGACTCGTTAACAAAATGGCTACTGGGTTTCATTGGGAGCCCACATCTATGGAGCTAGTAATGGCATAGTTTACACTTATGTAAGGGCACTGCTGTACATGCATCTTATTATGTTACACTGGTTAAACACAGAATTCCGCTACTAAATGAATGACATACATTAGCAGGCAGACTCAAGCACCGAGCAGGTTAACAAAAATGGCTACCGGGTTTCAGCCAGGGCTTCATAGGAGCCCACATGTATGGAGATAGCAACAGCATACTTTACACTTGCGTAAGGGCACTGCTGTACTTTCGCTACACTAGTTAAAAACACAGAATTACACTAATGTATGAATGACACACAGTACGAGCAGGCCAGGCTCTAGTACCGAGCGGTACAAAATGGCTACCGAGCATGAACCAGGGCTTGTTGAAGCCCACATTAATGGGGCAAGCATCAGCATAGCTTTTATAGGTCATGGGCAGTGGTGTAAAACTCATGGCCCTCCAGCTGTTGTGGAACTACATGCCCTGCCACAGATTTTATATAATGGATTGCTAAAACTGTGGCAAAGCATGCTGGGACATGTAGTTCACCAACAGCTACAGGGGCATCAGTTTGACACCACTGGTCTACGGGAATGCTGAAGATGCTTCTCATTACAGTAGTTAAAACACACAGGCTGCAATGATGAACCCGCAGCTCCAGTTCCCTACCCGCCCTGCTGTCCACACCTGCTGTACAACAGGGAGCTAAGCACATGGCAGGAGCTGATCCACCTGAGTGCAGGATCGCTCACCATCCCCTCCCCACAGTCTAACTGGCGCCATGGCTGCAGAGGAAGCCAGAAACCCCTACAAGCTGGGTGGACAATTGGAAGGGACTCCATTTGCTTGCCGCTTCCCTTGTCGGTGTCATACAGTATAAACTAGTAGTCAGTCTGTCCCAAAAGCCAAGTCTCCTCTTTCATTTGGTACCAGGCTCAAGTTTCTAGGACAGGATTCACGAGTTTGGCTTGCTATGGAGAGTATTGTGACTGTATGCTCGCTCTACCCCCATAGCCCCTACGGGTTTTAATTAGTGAAATGAGATGCACATACAGAAGGGCCCATATACAGTACATGATAACCTATGCAATAGCATTTTCTGAGAAAAATGTCTATTTAACAAACAGTACTGTACATAGTACAGTAGTTCTTGTGTTACAGTATAGTGTATTTCAATGGAGACTTCACAAACAGGCAATGGTTATTTTTTCGCTATAGTATTTACCCTTGATACTGTTACACTCACCAGGGAGCGTTGATGAACCCTAGCAGGGTTTTCCTGGGAGAACGCCTGGAGTGTGTAGGAACAGATGAAAGGTAAGGACCACTGTGGATTTCGGACAGCAGGTTTTCAGCCGAGGGGCCTCTGGACGTCTTCTGGGTAGCCACCCAGGACACCCAGGCCTAAAGCTGCCCATACACGCCCCGATGCGGGCGTGCGTTGTGGGCTTAAATAGCACGGATCACATCACATTGCATTGCATTGCCTGTGCATGCAATGCAATGCGATGTGATGAGAACTAAGTACAAAAAGTATGTGCAAGCACATACTTTTTGTACTGGGCGATGAGGTGCCGCGGGAGCGCGCACCTCAAAGCACAGAACGCACAGCCCGGCATCGCAGCGTGTATGGGCTGCTTAAGTCCACAGAGCACACAAGCGAGCCTTCTTGCCAATAACGGCCCTTGTCCCATAAGACTGTATACGTCTACCGGTACTTGTATGCTGCCTGCTCTTACATCGGCAAGTGGCAGTGTAGACTTAACCCCAAGGGCCCTGGGCAGCTACCGGTAGGGAGCAGCAAGCGTGGAACTACACTGCCTACAAAAACTAAACAACAGGACTAAGAGACAAAAAGGGGTACAAGAAGCAAGGACTGAGATACATAAACTCTGACAGGAAAGGTGCAATGACTAATAACAAGAACAAATGCAGATACAGAATATCAAGACATGGACAAACAGTGATAACTAAGGTATATGCATACACTGAATTGTGTGGCCTAACACCACAGCCTAAGCACAGGCCCTAACTGGTAAGCTGACCTCACAGAGCTAATAAGGAATGTCTGCTAATCTCCCTGCTGCTTCCTGGCTTCCCCGTCACCTAGGCAACCGCTGGGGAAGAGATGCTCCTGGCAGGGAGACACACGCTGATCATCTAGCAACTGTTGCCGTGACGCCGTCCCGGACCGGAAGTTCAGGACCGGCAGTGACGCATCGTCCCGGCTTCTTAGCAACGCCCGGGACCCGGCTGCGCCAGCCAAGCTCCGCTATTGCGGCCTCTAACAGGTACATTGAGTCCGCATGGACTCAATGAATCCTTAGGGTTAAATTGCTATTTGTGAGTTAGTTGTACATGTATTAGTATTCTTGATTTTAATGTTTTCAGTTTTTGTGATGGATATCACACATTCTGTTAATATCATTGTTATTATTATTATTTTGATAGTCTTTTTAATTTTTAAATTGGTGGCGTCATCATACAGTGCCAGAGCGGAAGGATGGCTGCGCAGCACATGCAGATGGGTGGTGAAGGAAGCGAGCACATACAGTATATGGGTGGGTTTGGCTATTTAAGTCCTGATGAAAATGGGTATGTCCCATGGAAATGTTGACTGAAAAAAGGCTTGTCTCCATGTTTTTTTGTCTTGAGTGCTGAATGAGGTGCAGAAAGTGCTGTGCATAGAACAAAACCTATGCACAGCACGTTCTGCACGTCATTTTGCATGCCCTGATGAAAAAGGCCGTCAGGCCTCAAAGTTCCCTGCTGGGTTCCTTCAAAATCTGTGAACAGCTTTATGAACACAAAGACTAAAAGGACAGAAACGCAAATTTCCATAAAGTACATAACTATGAAACATAAGATAGATTTAGCCTTGCTCTTACAGTAGAGCAGGGATGAGGAACCTTCGCCCCCCCAAAAGCAAAACAGTTCAACATCTAGAGGGCCGAAGGTTCCCCATCCCTGCACTAGTAGGCTAGTGATGTGCGCCTGCATTGTGGTTTACTCCATAAAAAACGTAAACTCAGCAACACACCTCCCAAACCTTGCCCGATTAGTTGGAGAGTCCAAAGGAGGCCATCTGTTAAAGCAGAACGTTAGCACAACACAAAATATCCTATTCCTTTTTTATTTATCTTGTTTTTCCACCCTATAGGATAGAATTTTAGCCACAATTAAGTTAGCTGCATACACCACAGTGCATGTTTCAGGTATGTTGAGGATTGCAGTGAACATACTGCAATGTGGTACAGGAGATGCAAGGGATATGGTCATAATACTGGCAGTGGAGAACCCAACATGTTGGTCAGAAGACCAACATGATCTCAATAGCCTGAATCTAGTCACATCATGGTGATAAGTACAGTGGTTGAATGTAAGGCTAGGCTGCATGTCAAGGGCTAGGGCTAGGCTGCAGTGATGGGAGGTTAGGATTAGTCTTTTGGAGGGGGAGGTTAGGGTTAGGCTGTAGGAGGAGTACAGTAGCTTTGGGGTAGGGAGAAAATATGGGTATGGGTCATAGGGTCGACAGAACTAAGGTCCACATGCATTGTATCGACCACTGAAGGGCGACATTGGGCAAAGTCGACATGGGCTTAGGTCGACATATTCATTAGGTTGACACAAGCATGTCAAGGTGGGCAAGGTCGACATGGTGTTTTTCCTTTTTTTTATCCCGAATGTCGATACAGTCATCATGGACACTATATCGGTGCACCGCGTCCCCTCGCATGGCTCGTCATGCTTCAGGCACACTATTTGATTTTCCCTCCCTGCCCTAGAGGATGGTAGGGCATGAAATACCACCTATCGGCAAGTCGGCTGAAAAAAAATTGGAAAACTTTGTCGACCTAATTCTTTGTGTCTACCTAAGACCATGTTGACCTTCTGAGGTGTCGACCTTGGCCAATGACGACCTTCAGTGGTCAACCCACTGCATGTCGACCTTAGTGCTGTCGATCTAACGACTGTATACCGAAAATACTTACTGGGATGTGTTCAGATTTAGGCTGTCGGGATCTCTCCTGATTATTAGGATCCCAACTGCCTTCATTTCATACCCAACCCCTTCAACTTTTCAATTATCCTCAAACTTTGCCGACAGTAGACAGCGACACCCCAGGCAGGGAAGAGGAACTGCATGGGTTTTCAAATATAGCGGGTGCTAGAATGAACACTAACTGAGCATCGGTCCCCTTGTCCAGTAGTATCCATTTGGGGTACCTGTAAATAGAACACATACTCACCAGACGTCTTCAGGGCTTCTCCGGGACCCCTGCAGTGCTGTAACCAAGCTCCGGTCTTCTGTTTACCCCCCCCCCCCCCAGAAGCCCTGAAGACGGCTGGTAAATAAGTTTTCTTTCCACAGGTACCCCAAATGGATACTACAATAGGATTCTTTCTATGTTTTACACCAATTATCAGCTCAATACCCAACAGCCAGGGGCATCGAGGATGGCCACCGGGCTTCAACATGGCAGGTAAGTTCTGGAGGGGGGGGACCCCCGTCTTTGGTAGGGTCCCCACTTCCCCAGGACCCCTGCCCATGTTGACCAAGTCAGAGGGATGAATGCTTTGGCCAGGGGGACTTGTATAAAAAGTCTCCCCCCGGCTGTGGCATTACCCTGCTGGCTGGTTGGGCCGGTGCTGGTTCTCGAAATACGGGGGACCCCTAGTTATCCTGTCTCCCATATATTGGGAACCAGGACCGGCCCTTGAGCCTGGTGCTGGTTTTGTAAAATAAGGGGAACCTCAACTTGTTTGTCCATTTTATGAAACCAGGACAGGCTCAATGAGCCCGGGGCTGGTTATGCTCAGGAGGGGGGACCCCACGCCGTTTTTTTTACACAAAATCGCATGTCTAAAAATAAGCACATTTTTAAGTCTAATAATCGCACTAAATCACACCATATGGAACTTTTTTGCAGTTTAACGTTGATAAATGTAAAATAATTCATTGGAACAAACATGAACAAGCTACTTATAGGCTAAAAAGGGATTTTTGTAAGAACTTACCGTTCGAATCCCTTTATCTGATTCTGTCCTGGTGACGCAGCTTCACCTTGGGATGTAGGAGGGGTCCAACGGAGCCAGGCACCTATGCTAATCTTTGACAATCATGAGCAATGGCAATACTTACTTACTGAGTGTAAGGGAGGGATCTCTGGTAAGTTCTTACAAAATCCCTTTTTCTCTTTCATCTGTCCTGGTGACGCAGCTTCACCTTGGGACATTCAAAAGCCGGTCCTTTGAGAGGGTACGCTCAGGTTTGCAGTTGTTATCACTGATCGCCCGCATGATAAGTCCTCCGATGCGAACTCATGGAACCTATAAAATTTGGTAAATGTGTGAACAGATGACCAAGTGGCTGCCCTGCACACTTGCTCCGCTGTAGCTCCATGCTGCACTGCCCAAGAAGCAGCAACAGACCTGGTGGTATGAGCATTGATCCTTGAAGGCACTGGTCTGCCCACCTTAGTATAGGCAAAAGCAATAACTGACCTCAACCATCTCGCAATAGTCTGTTTTGAAGCAGGCCAACCTATCTTGTGAGCATCGTATAGCACAAGCAATGAAATCGGTCTTAAGGAGATCTTTAGCTCTGTCCATATATAGGCGCAAGGTGCGTACCACATCCAAATCTTGTCTCTTCCAAAGGATTAAACACTGGAATCACAATCTCCTGGTTTAAATTAAATGAAGAAACCACCTTAGGTAAAAACTTGGGGAGTGTTCTAAGCACAGCCTTATCATGAAAAACAAAAAAAATGGAGGCTTACCAGATAATGCTTCCAATTCAGAAACCCGACTCGCCGATGCGATGGCCAACAAAAAGATCAACTTCCAAGTAAGAAATTTTAAATCAGCTGATCTTAAAGGCTCAAAAGGAGGTTTTTGTAAAACCGCCAACACCAAAGACAAATCCCATGGTGCTACAGGATGCTTATAGGGACGCTTCAGCCGAATCACTCCTTGAAGGAAAGTCTGTACCTCGGGTAGCAACACTACTCTTTTCGGAAAATAAATGGAGAAGAATGAAATCTGGACTTTTAAAGACTCAGTCCGGACGAAAAACCATCCTGTAAGAATTCTGGAAATTTTAAACCTGTAAGTGTGGACCTTCTGGCGTTCAAACCACCGAATATAAATCTTCCACACCCTTTAGTAATTTTTTAAAGAAACTGCAAGTTTCCTAGCATTATAGTAGAAATAACTGCCTCCGAGAGCCCCTTCTTTAAAATGGAGGTCTCAAAAGCCAGGCCGTCAAACTGAGACGAACTAGGTCCTGATGATAAAATGGACATTGCTGCAGTAAATCTGGTCTCAGAGGAAGACACCACGACTGTTTCGACAACTTCTGAATGCTGGAGATCCAGGACTTCTTTGGCCAATCCGATGCTATCAATATTACCGGTATTTCCTGTGTTTTCACTCTCTTTAGTACTCTGGCAATCATCTGGAAAGGTGGGAAGATGTAAGCCAGCTTGTAGTTCCAGTGCACTGTCATGGCATCCACCGCCCATGCCAGAGGATCCCTGGTCCTCACGCAAAATCTGGGTACCTGGCAGGTGTGTCTGGATGCCATCAGGTCTACTTCTGGCAGACCCCAACAAGCTACAATCTGTTGAAAAACTTGGGGATGTAAAGCCAATTCCCCTTACAGAAGTTTTTCTCTGCTCAGGAAATCCACCTCCACATTCTGGATTCCAGGGATGAACACTGCCGAAATATTCTTCTCTGCCCATTGAAGAATCTTGGAAACTTCTGCCATTGCCATCTTGCTGCACGTCCCCCCTTGATGATTTAAATAAGCTACAGCAGTGTCATTGTCCGACTGTATGCAGAGAGGGAATCCCTTCAGTCTGTCCTCTGCCTGTGACAGTGTTTGCCACACCGCCTGCAATCTAAATACATTGATTGGTAACCGAGATTCTGCTTTGGACCACAAGACCTAAAGCCTCAAGTCCAGAACAACCGCCCCCCAACCCTGAAGACTGGCGTCTGTGGTCACCACTAGCCACTCCCGGGGTTGGAGAGAGCGACCCCACTGAAGCGAGTCCATGTCCGTCCACCAAAGTATTGATGTCTTTGTTTCTGGAGATAAGATTACCTTCTCCAACTTCATGGTCTTGGGATCCCCTGACCAACAAGCCAGAACATTCCACTGGAATGTCCGAGAATGGAACCGGGCAAATTGCAGGGTTTCGAAAGTTGCAACCATCTTGCCCAGAAGTTTTAGGCACTGCCATACAGATGCTGCTGGAGGTCTTAGTATACTCTCTACCAACCGACAAATGTCCATCGCTTTTTTTTCTGGAAGGAACACCCGGTGCAAATGAGTATCCATTCTGACCCCCAGAAACTGAAGAGTCTTAGGACGCAAAAGTGACTTCTGCAGATTTAGGATCCACCCATGGATCTGAAAGAACTGGATGGCCACCGTCAAGTTGTGTTGCAGTTTTTCTGCCGACTCTGCCTTGAACAGCAGATCGTCCAAGCATGGAATGACCACTATGCCCTGTAATCTCAGGGTCACGGCTATCACTGCCATCATTTTTGTGAATACCCTTGGGGCTGTAGCCAGCCCAAAAGGCAGAGCCTGAAATTGTAGATGAAGATTTTTTATTACAAAATGCAGCAGTGATTGATGTTCTTTGCAAATTGGGACGTGCAAATATGCGTCCTGAATGTCCATGGACGCTAAAAACTCCCCTTGCTCCAGGCTTAACAAAATAGATCTTAGGGATTCCATCTTGAAATGGTCCACCCACAGGTGTTGATTTAAAGACTTCAGATTCAAAATTGGCTGGAATGATTTGTCTGGTTTGAGTACTAAGAAAAGTATGGAGTAGAACCCCAACTTTCTCTCCTCCTGAGGTACCGGAACCACCACGCCCTTTTCCAAGAGAGAGTCCGCCACCCCCAAAAGGGCAGTTCTGAGACGAGCTTCCCTGGGCAATGGTTAAAAATCTCCTTGGAGGGGGACCCTTCTAATTGATCCTGTAGCCCTGGGACACTATGATTAAGACCCAAGGATCCTGGTCCAACAGGGCCCAAACGTCCCGGTACTGCAAGAGGCGACCCCCCACTCTGATTACAGAATGGAGAGTCTCTGCCCCGTCATTGTGTTGACTTCTCTTCCCCCTTTGAAGCCTGTTTCTTTGAAAAGGCTCCAAAATGGCACTTTGTAGATTTTCCTCTTACTGCATTAAAATGACCTCTGGAAGAACTACCTCTGGAGAATGAACCTCCTCTAGATGATGGCCGAAAGGAATGCCGAATAAAGCCCCAAACCTGGAAGTGGTATGTTTTGTCCCTGATGTAGGGAGAAAAGTGCTTTTGCCACTTGTGGCCTGTTTAATAATGGCTTCCAATTCTGAGCCAAATAATAACTCTCCCTTAAAGGCCAGAGCCTCCAAGGATTTCTTGGATTCACTGTCAGCCTCCTTTGCTTTAAGCCATAGAACTCACCTGGCATACACAGACACAGCAGAAATATTCGAAAGCATTTTAACTGCTTCCTCACCAGCCTCACACGTATATTCCGCTGCTGCTTTTAGCTTTTCAGCCAAAGCCATAGCCTCTATGTCATTTTGTAAACAGCCACAAAGTGCACTTGCCCACGCAATCATAGCTTTGGAAACACATGCGGAAGCAATGACCGGCCCGAGAGCATAACCTACACCTTCAAAAGTGGATTTTAAACAGCCCTCCAGTTTTTTATCAACTGGATCCTTAAAAGCCGCTCCACCCTGAACAGGCAAAAGCATGGCTTTGGAAAGTCTAGCTACTGACGCATCCACTAAGGGAACTTTTTCCCACAACTTAACGTGGTCCTCTGGCAGGCATGGGGTATAAACCCAAAAACCTTTTAGGCATCAGAAGTTTTTTGTCAGGAGTCTTCCAAGCTCCGTTTAATAAATCCTGCATTCCCTCATCAGAGGTAAAAGTGACTGCTTCTCTACGTTGCCTTTTGAAAACCCCTTGAGCAGACAACTGATCCTCACAAGATAAATGTAATGCCTGTTTTACTGCCAATATTAAATCCTCAATACCAGGCGCTGAATTATTAATGTCCTCTGACTGAACGCCACACTGTTCTTTTTCACATTCTCCCTCCTCCTCAGTATCAACATTTTGGCTAGGGAGAAAATCTGCAGACTGTTTGGAAGTAGTCTCATGGCCAGAGAACTGCTCAATAAGTGCATTAAACTTCTGAATGCTCTGTGCAGTGTCCTGAATGACGTGCACCAAAGCTGGTTCCCCCTGCGTTAAGGGGATGGAACCAAGGGAATGCTGTGAGGAAGATGAGAGTCTGGGAGATCACACCAACTCATCCCTCTGCCTGTTTAATACCTGCACTAACAGGGCATATATCCCCTCTGGTCATCTGCTCTGGTGTTAAATCAAGCTCACAAATTTTGCAGCAAGATAAAGCCAGCGCCCCTCCCCCGACCCAGCAGAAAGCCTGTCTGTCATGTTTATAACTAAACACAGTGCAAAATGTCAGGCGTACAATACTGAGAGAAGTATGCTGTGTACTTATCCTGTCTGCTTGAGGACCCTCTGGTCAGTGGGGAATCGTGTGGCCCAGGAGAAGTAGTGCACTCTGTAAGAAACAACCTTCAGCTCCGCAGCTCCCTGCTTCCAAAGGCGCCAAAAAACACAAGTGCAGGAAGAGACCATTGTCCCTGACACAGCGGGGTCCCTGCCATTTTTGGCGTCTTCTGCCCCCGGTGGTCCGCTCATGTAGTGTCCTTCTCCTCTTCCTAGTGCCTCCCCCTCGCTTGGGGATCACTTGGAAGTGCCCACTCAGTGAGCTCCTGTGACAAGGCTGCGCCCTCCTGTCGGAGTCCAGCTTGTAAACCCGTCTAAGGTGGCAGCGCCATCGCGGGAACCCCATTCCCTACGATTCCCCCCTGCGAGGAGCCGGTGCAGGGGACCCCCGGGCCCAGGAAGCCTCCAGACGTCGGAAGCCAGAAGCGCTGCGCAGGGAGACCAGACAGTGTCTTCCTGTGCGCAGGACGCTGACAGTATGCGCTTCTGTCAGCTCCTGCTGCGCTGTCAGTGTGAGGATTCTTAAAGAATCCTCACACTGGGCCTTATTCTAGTTCACTTTTTCGGACAAAATCCTTATAAGATGGACAAAACCATGTGCACTGCAGGGGGGAAGATGTTACTTGTGCAGAGAGAATTAGATTTGGGTGGTGTTTTACTTCAAAGTGAGATCTATATTGCGGTGTAAAAATAAAGCAGTCAGTATTTACCCAGCACAGAAACAAAATAACTCACCCAAATTTAATTCTCTCTGCACATTTTAAATCTGCCCCCCCCTGCAGTGCACATGGTTTTGTCCATCTAAGAAGGATTTTGTCAGAAAGAGTGAACTAGAATAAGGTCCACTGTTCCTGTTTAACTAAGAGTAAAAATTAATAAAATTAAAAAAAAACCCTAGCTATCTTCTCTGGGCTGCTTGTCGCAGCCCTGTTTAGCATAGCACCCACTCCTGTGGGCACCTAAACTAAACTGAGGATTCTGGGATGCAGAAGGGAGGAGCCTGTCTCTCAGAAAGTTTAGCATAGGTGCCTGGCTCCGTTGGACCCCTCCTACATCCCAAGGTGAAGCTGCGTCACCAGGACAGATGAAAGAGAAATGGAGTTATTATAGGGAATTCTGCTGTAGAGAAGGACTTGGGGGTCATCATAGATCAGGGTTGACGACTTTGTTATTCTCCTCTCCGGGAGAAGCCCGGAGAGGAGAGTTTCCCAGCAGCCGTTCAGGGGGCGGGGCTTAAGCGTGACATCACTAAGCCCCGCCCTCATGATGCAAAACCAGTAAATTTACGGATCTCCATGGAGGGGGCGGGGCTAAAATGACGCGATTGTGTCATTTTAGCTCCGCCCCCTCCTCTGAGATCCGAGGATTGCGGCATTTTAATGCCGCGATCCGGGGGACAGCGGGGGTGCCCCCTTAATCCGGGAGGGTTGCCCACCCTTCCGGGAGCCGGGAGGGGGGACCCGATTTTCGGGAGACTCCCGAAAATTCCGGGAGGGTCGGCAACCCTGTCATAGATGAAAAATTGGGTAATAGTGCACACTGTTTAAGTGCAGCAGCAAAAGCAAACCGGACACTGGCATGCATTAAAAGAGATATAGATTCAAAGGATGCCAATGTGATAAGTCCTCTTTACAAGGCATTGGTGTGACCACACTTGGAATACTGTGTTCAGTTCTGGGCACCGCACCTTAAAAATGACATAAACTAATTGGAACAGGTACAGAGAAGTGCAACTAAGCTAGTAAAAGGTCTCATTGAATTAAGAAGAGGATTCTTCACCATTAGAGCAGTAAAATTCTGGAACTCTTTGCCGGTGGGGGTGGTTACAGCAACTACTGTTAATGAATTTAAATCAAAACTGTATACATTTTTGGCCACTAAGGGAATCCTATAGATATGACTTACTCAAGTCAGTAGTTACAAGTTAGATAGGTTGAACTCAATGGACTAACATATTTTTTCAGCCTTAATAACTATGTTACTGACAGGACTGGAGGAAACACAGCCAGATCTAGGACCCGAGTCAACTTCGGTGTAAAAGGAGTAGCTAAGGGGAAAAAAATTTCCCCACGAATCCTACCCTGGTCCTAAGCAGGGTGGAACATGGGGAGGACACGTGTGTGGCAGGCAGTGTAAACGGGTATGCTGGGTCATCCAACCCAGCTCCCGTTTACAGCAATGGAGGAGCCCTTCTGGACTGCAGCGTCCTGCGGTCAGAATAGAGGTTGGACGGGGGGCGCACACAGCCTCCGCTGCTGTCTGCTGTACTGTGCCGACAGCAGCAGAAGCAGGGAGGAGGTGAATGGATGCCCGTGTGCGGCATCCATTCACCTTCCGGATGGGGGCTAGGGGTGCACAAATATAAGCAATAACGAGGATTAGAGACACTGACAGTGCTTGGTGACAGATTCTAAAGACAGTCAAACAAACACAGGTCCTAATTTTCTTTTACCTGCAGATCAGGCATCTATGGACTCCCCTATTTTCCAAACTAGGAGACTCTGGGGGACAAAGAGGTGATGCTCAGTATATAACTGCTATGTTCTGCTGTTTCCAGAACTATTCCTAGACTTTTCACAGCCTCCTACAAAGCCTGAAGCTCTTGCATGAAAGAATTTTTTTTCATACCCCAGAGGGTGTAAAGCCATGTACACACAGTGCAATTAATTTTCTATTCAATCCCGATTCGATCGGGATCAAATCGCATGGCACAGTGTACACATTCCATTTAGACCAGAGGTCGCCAAACCGTCGCTCGCGAGCTACTGGTAGCTCGCGTTAACGATCCGGGTGGCTGGACCACTGCAGCTGCCCGGCAATTTCTCCATTGCTCGCCACTGCTTCCCTTCTGAGGAGAGCGCAACGTGCATCTCTCCTTCCCCTCACTGTGTATCCCTGTGACTATGCTGTCAACCAATCAGAAGCCGACCCACAAGCTTTTATTTGCTGATGGCCCAGTCACAGGGAAGTGTGGGGAAAGGAGAGATGTGCAATGTGCTGTGCTCTCCTGCGCTCAGAAGGAAAGTGGTGGCAGAGACAGACAACCAGCCAGACAGCAGGGGGACATTATTTTAGTATCTCTTCAGGTGATTTATTGTGTCTTGAGTAGCTCACGCCCCAAAAAAGGTTGGAGACCACTACTTTAGACTATATAGTACAGTTCTGTAATATATATATATATATAGTCTTGCCTTTTTGACAATATAACAAAAATCAAATAGTCAAAATGTAACCCTGTGTATGGTGCTTATTGGTGTTAGGTTGTTTCTGGGCTTGAGTAGAACATTTTCAATAAATTATTGTAAGCCAATTTATTATTTACTTATTACCAGTTATTTATATAGCACTGCCCAAATGGGAATGAATTTACGTTTACTGATAATGAAAGTGTCATTGTTGAATTGACTTAACCAACTGGCAGAGATCTTCGATTCCCACCATGGCTCTAACTTTGCCGAGTTTGTATATTCTCCCCGTGCTTTCGTGGGTTTACTCCGGGTTCTCCGGTTTCCTCTCACAATCCAAAAATATACAGGTAGGTTAATTGGCTTCTAACAAAATTAACCCTGGAATGTCTGTGTGTGCCTGTACATGTGGCAGGGAATATAGATTGTAAGCTCTACTGGGGCAGGGAATGTTCAAAATATTCTCTGTAAAGTGCTGCGGAATATGTATGAGCTATATAAGAAACTGTTAATAAATAAATAAATAAATAAATAAATAATGGGGGTCGATTGTTGAGTGTGATTTAAGGCACCCATACACTACAGCAATTTAGGCTGATTTTGCCTGTTTGCGACAGATTGGCCGAGAAATCATCCCAGATCGGATGTGTATGACATGCCATTAGATCCAATGCATTGTCCCATGCACATCGGACGTGAAACAGAGATTGGATACCAAATTCTGACTCCCCTCTGACTACTTCGACGGATCGGGCCGAGAAATTGGTTGAAAAGTGGCCAAATCACCATGTGTTTGACATCCAATCCACTGCGTAGTGGGCGGCGGCCGTTTGCACGGGTGTCAGATGATGTTTACCGGCTCGCTAGGCAGCGAATATACGCTGCCTAACAAACAGGTCTGAATCAGGCCAAAAGTATGAGCTAACCAACTCCTGTAATTTTAGCACGCCAGCATTCGGGATGCTGGCAGTCTGAGTACCGAAGCTGACATCCTGAAGAGTGACCACAAGACCCGTGCAAGAATTTCAACATCAAAGAGGATGCTGACACTGGAATCCTGATGATAAATTACGAAAAGGCGGGTTTGTTAGGGCCAGGGTGTGTGTGTGCGGGCAGGGAGGTTTGTAGGTGTGGAAGGTTAGAGTCATGATGTGTAAACAATCGAATCGAAATCAAATGGACATCGAACAGTTTTCACCCTTGTTTGATCCACATGCGCCTTCCTATTTAGTGTAGGTCGAACAGTAAAACAGACTGTGAAGGCAAGACTATATATTACAGATCTGTACTATATAGCCCAAATCGAATGCATTTTGCCTGCGGTTCGATTTGATCCCAGTCGAATCAGGATCAAATCGCTAGCAAAATCGCACCATGCAAACACACCTTAAGGCTGTGGTGAGGGGCGTTAAGCTGTGGGGCAGGGTAGGAGGTTAAGGCTGTGGAAAGGGAGGGTTAGGGGGAAGATAGGAATACTTACCGGATCCTTGTTGGTATTCCCTCCATCAGGATGCTGGTGTCATACCTCCCAACATGACCCTCTCCAGGAGGGACACATTGCTCTGTTTCTGGACTTCCCTCTTCATTTATGATTACCCTCACCTGTGGTGAAGCACCTTTCTTATCAATTAACTTGTTTAAAACAGGTGATGGTAATTATACATTAAGAGGAAAGTCCAGAAACAGAGCATTGTGTCCCTCCCGAAGAGGGTCATGTTGGGAGGTATGTTGGTGTCGGTATACTGACTGCCTACATCCTATCCAACAGTCATCCATATGATTATACATTCCATCTGAGTAAATATTCTGTGGGCATTTTTTTGTAGGAAGTTGGACCTGTTTCCACCTCAGCTCCTGTGTGTGGTAAAAGGGTTGCCTACCTGACCCTCTCCATCAGGGAGAAAATGCTCTGTTCCTTTCTGGACTTCCCTGTTAATATACGATTGCCATCACCTGTGGTGAAACACCTTTCTTTATCAACTACCTTGCTCCCCACAGTTGATGGCAATCATACATTACCAGGGAAGTCCAGGAACAGAGCATTTTCTCCCTGGAGAGGGTCAGGCAGGCAACCCTGGGTAAAATTGTACTATATATGTGCTAAACGACAGTACAATTACTCAGAAATTTAACCCAGCTAGGCACTTGCTACCGATGACTTTTGGAAGATGGACAGATGGTATCAAAAACAAATAAAATAAGCTGCATATCTATTTTCTGCCACTAGTAAAAAAAATATATACACATTTTACTGGTAAAGCATATTGTTAACAAGCTACAAACACACAACATAATTGTAACCTTATACAGCAAAAACGTTCCGCAATAGTAACGTATCTCACCATCTCCTGCGCAGGGAGACGCTATAACCGTGCACCAGGAAGTGATCACACTGCTGAGTTCTGGAACGAGGCTCGGAACGCGGTAGTAGTGGTCATTAATAAGCAAACACGTTTGCAATCGAAACTGTCAGATGTGTACATGTTAGGCGACCATGACGTTGGACAGACCGCTCAAGAAGATATCAATAATGGGTAGTTTGGAGTCCGTAATAAGTTCCGTTCTATCTTATGAAAATTTAGTCCATGCAGTGTCTGGAGCAGTGGTGAGTAGTTGCAGTCATTCAGTAGTTACTGCCCTAGTCTGACAGACGTAATGAGCGTGCTTACAGACACATCAGTCATTAGTTCTGTATATGAAAATAAAGAAGCCGTCAGAAAATATTAGTGCTGCTGGGCCCACTGGTGTTGAACAGATTTGCTCACTGATCTACTGGGCAGAGTTAATGGATCTACAATCATTATCAGCATAATGCTTGCACTAGGCCAGTGGTTCCCGAACTGTGCGTCTAGGCTCCCTGGGGTGCCTTGGAGCACTTGCAGGGGTGCCTTAGGTTGGTGGTCCAGAACCAATTCAAGTTTTTTATGGCCAATTAAATAGGCAAAATCAGTGCTTGTGGCTTGCAATTAAGAATATGTGGGTAAAGTGAATCATGTTTCTCACCACATAAATGGACCTAAGGAAAACATTTA
The DNA here is from genome assembly GCF_055691185.1 of Crinia signifera. Lineage (NCBI taxonomy): Eukaryota > Metazoa > Chordata > Amphibia > Anura > Myobatrachidae > Crinia > Crinia signifera. The sequence continues at coordinate 68,144,410 of NC_139224.1, forward strand.
AATCACAACTAATGTAATATTTTTCCTGACATTACTAACCAACTTTTGGCCTAGGGGTGCCATGAAAAATATTCTGATACTTTAAGGTGCCATGATTCAAAAAGTTTGGGAACCACTGCACTAGACAGATTTGTTAAAACTATAAAAAAAAACACGATTTATTTATTGAGTGATATGCTGAACGATCCTGTAAGCAATGATCATATAGCCCCCTGGCTACATGCATTCAACCCCCCCCCGGGCACCTTGCAACACCCTGTGCCTTGTAAACCCCCCTTCCCCCGCAATGTGTACTTGTGATCCCGGGTGTGGTATGCTGGCCAGACATTAGGGATTGCGTTGGTCATTGTACGACCCCGGCATCCCACCTGCTGGTATTTCGACAGAGGGGCAAGCGCAACTAAGCCCCAGGTTCTTTGCTCCCTCTATGGGGGTCAGGACACCTGACAGTCGGGCATTTTACAGTCAAGTTTCTGATGTCTGTGTACTGACCGTCAGAATCCCGATTGGCGCTCCGGCACCCGTGATCCCTGTGTGATTCAGGGTATAGACTTTGAAGTGTAATAAAATCATTGCAAAAAGAGGTGTTCTGGAAGTGGCATGGGCGTGTTTTGGTATATGGCTGCATTCTTTCGCAGGACCACAGCCACAGTAGCCATTTCTAAAGAAAGTATCACAGCAGACTGTGCCAGCCAGGAGCTGATAAAGTAGTCCATATTCTGCTCCGCCGGATGTTTCTGTCCTTCCTAAGCTTGCTTTATCAGATCCACAAGTGTACTTGAGCAATGCTCAGTAACGAAAGTGGGTTTGCGTAGTTTGTCGCACGGAAGGACACAATGGGAATACTTTATTTATTTACAGTTTCTTATATAGCACAGCATATTCCGTTGCGCTTTACAATTGGAAACAAATAATTAAAACTTGCATTTGCATATCTTTGTCCTTGAGCGTATATGAGCAATTGCGGCAACACATGAGTTGTGTTCACCTCTGAATCATGCCTTCTGATTTGAAATGTACAGTAGCTGTTCTTTTCCTTGATGGTAGTCCTGACATAGCATTAGAGTATGTTTGGGGTCATTATCTAGCTGTAGGATTAACTTTTCACTAGATATAAAGCAGAGGTTATTGCTTTTTTTTAGCAAATCATGCTTAGATTTGCAGGTGGGGAGGTACTGCACTCACCTTCTAGATGCTTATACAATAAGTGATTGACCTATAAGCACCCCTTGAATGGTGGAATGAGTGTCATTTAGATGTGACCTGTGGTGTAACAATAGGTTTTGACACAGCAGACATTATCAACACCCTGGGAACCATAGACTGGCAAGATAATTACTGGATCGCAACCAGCGACGTCACATCTCTTTACACAGAAATCGAACACCACCAAGGACTACACAGCACCAGACATTTCTTAGAACGAGCACAATAGTTGAAACAGGAACAAATACAATTCATTATAGACTCCATTGACTTCATCCTACACCACAATTACACATGGTTTAATGACACATTCTATCTCCAGGCCACCAGGACCGCCATGGGATCGAAGGTGGCGCCCAGCTACGCGAACCTATTCATGGGCAAATGGGAAGAGGACTACATTTGGGGTGAGCGTAGCTGGTCGTCTAATTCAGGGCTGTGGAGTCGGTAGGTAAATGTTCCGACTCCGACTCCTCGTACTTCTGACTCCGACTCCTCTGTATTAATATGCGAATGTATTTGATACATTCCTTGCACCACACTTAAAAACCTAGGATAGACAGTTTCTTCCAGAAACATGTACACATGTCTACCCTCATACAGACAAGTAGGCATGCAGGTTTTAAAATAAATATAAACACTAACAGTTGAATCCAAGAAGCTGTTCCATCAAGTCCTTCTAAGCTCTTCTAGCTATAGAGAAGAATCTTCACTCAATAGGAAAGGTTCAGAAGTGTGGAGCATGAGTTCCGCATGCTTTGTGACGACAACAAAAATCAATGAGCCACAATCTCCGCTGGTTTGCTTGCTCGTCACCGTTCAATTCATGGACACAAGGAACGATTTCTTTACCGAATCATTACTGGCGACGAAAAATGGTGCATGTCCATCAATATGAACCAGCGTAAGGAATGGCTTAGCCAAGGTAAACAAACGACCCCGCGCATGAAACAAGATCTTCATCCGCGTAAAAAGATGTTGTGCGTATGGTGGGAGAGCTTGGATGAATGAATTTTTCGAGTCTACACCAGGTGATTTCTACCAACGAGGTATTGAAAACCTTATTGATCGTTGGAAATAAGTTGTAAACTACAAGGGAGAATACATTTATAAGTATTGGTGCTCCGAATTGTGCGTTGCGTGCCATATAGTGAAGCACATGAAAAGCATGCTTTTTCACGGTCACTTATCGTGTTCGTTTTGCGGTTACATGAGGCACTGCATGCATTGGTTTTTATTCTTACAGTAGAGAAGTCATTAATTATAATTTTCGGAGTCGGTGCATTGTTTGCCGACTCCGACTCCAGGTACTCGAAATTTCCTCCGACTCCACAGCCCAGGTCTAATTTGATCCTATGGCGGCGTTACATAGATGACTGTATCTTCATTTGGAAGGGCTCCCACGATTCACTCACACAATTCATGGACTACCTCAATAAGAATGACAGAAACCTACAGTTTACAACACAGATCAGCCAACAATCAGTACAATTCTTGGACCTATAAATCTTCATAGATGACAACACCATACAGACAAAAACCTATAGAAAGGCCGTAGACGTAGTTATATTTTGTATACCAGTGGTCACTACAAACCCTGGTTGGATGGTATACCCAAAGGGCAGTTTCGTCGTCTGAAACTGCTCCAGGACACAAGATTTTGAGAAACAAGCAAGTGACATGAGGGACCAATTCCTAGTCAAACAATCAGATGAGGAATTGGTGAACAGCGCATACCATGAGATAGCCACACTCGGCAGGGACAAAACATTAATTAAAACTAACACCAACAATAAACAGGGACCACAAGATGTCTCATTCATTACACAATTCAATCAGTCCTCTCAACAACTCCGACAGATACTGCAAAAACATTGGTACATATTAAGACAGGACCATGAACTACAACATCACTTATCAGAGAAACCAACACTTATATTTAGGAAAGCACCAGACTTGAGACAACGACTAGTGAAAAAACATATAAAACCTAAACAAACTACACAAACCAGACTTACGGACACAAAAGGCTTCTTCCACTGTGGTAGATGCACAGGATGTGAGAACCTCACCACCAAGACAACCAAAAGTCACAACACCTGGACATCTGTGACCACCAACAGCACTTTTCAATATAGACAACACCTTTCCTGCGAATCCAAAGGAGTAATTGACCTGTTGAAGTGCCCCTGCGGATTAGAGTATGTGGGGAGGACAATTAGAGCATTGAAAGTCAGACTGTATGAACACATACGCAACATAAAAATAGGATATGAAAAACATAGCGTATCCATGCACTTTAAACATGCACATGGTTCCAATCCTGCAGGTCTCATGTTTACAGCCATTGAATCACCCATAAAAAATTGGAGAGGGGGTGACTACATTGAGCTATTAAACAAAAGAGAGCTCTTTTGGATTTTCAATCTAAAAACTCTACAGCCTGGGGGCTTAAACATTGACTGTCATAATGGACATCTGTAACTGTCTCAATAGTACAGATAACTACAGGCCAACATAGGGTCATCTACTACGTAGGAATACCCAGGTCTCCATGCCTATATAGTTCAGTGTATCACAACGACTACCTGGTACACCATGGATGGCATACCCACCCATCCACATACATGACACAGGTACCTGCAATGACACTATCCTCTGGCACCCTAATATTGCACATGCCTGGTTCCACCATTTATAATTGAGGTCATGACTACCTATTTATTTTTATTTATTTATATTTACTTCTATTTTATATTATTTTATTTTTTAATCTATACCTTTTCATTTTCATTTCATTCCCAATATTTCTGTGTAATAACATCCATATGCACAATAGTCGACACAGTCTGGCCAGTCAACACAGTCACCCTCTGACGATCACAACCTCACAGAGATTTATTAGCGTCATGACCAATCAGAATGAGAGGGGTGGAGCCAACCTCCTCTTAAATCCGGGACTGTACCACAACACTGACACTCTTGAAAAAGGCCGAACCCCGGCTGAAACGCGTTGGAACATACACCCCACACCAATCCGCATCTCACATCCACCGACGTCTCCTCCATTAGGGAGTCGAGCGCACGTCACTCCAGTGCGTCGCGCTCCTGGTGACGCAGGCCCGCACTATCTGGCAGTCGCCGGCGCACTGTTGAAGCAGCGTGGTTCTACAACTGGCATCCCCCACCTGGGACAGCAGGACGCCAGCGGCATCGGCAGCATCGGAACAATACTTCTCCTAACAGCGGCAGGATTAAGGTATGTTGGTTGCACCACTGGAGTGTCTTGGGACGCCAGCCTCCGGTGACCTCTTCATACCACGGTGATTCTGGACATTTTTTCAGGACTTATTGTTCATTCACCTACCCACCAACCCTCCACCCGACCCACCGCAGGATAGAGAATGTCCACACCTGCGTCCCCCACACCCGCCCGCAACGGACACCACTCACACCAAGTTGCGCGGCGATCAGCCCCAGCCCCAATTCCCTATTGATTGTTCACATCAATAAATATATTTTGCACCAACCCAATTTTTTCCTCATTCTATTGATCACGGTTGGTAGCAGTTAAAACCTATTGTTACACCACAGGTCACATCTAAGTGACACTCATTCCACCATTCAAGGGGTGCTTATAGGTCAATCACTTACTGTATAAGCATCTAGAAGGTGAGCGCAGTACCTCCCCACCTGCAAATACTTTGTAACCAGAGTCTGGACCACTCTAGGTCTGCAGCCCCTTCGCTCAGAGGTAATTCGAGCGCTATACCAATCCTGTATATCCAAATCATGCTTAGAAGCAGACAATTAGTAAAAATCCCACTCATTGAGAAACCATTCTGTGGTCAAATATTTTACATTTTCATTCATCGGTCCATAAGCCCTACTTCCAAAGTTTAGTAGACTACTAGGGAGGCTTCATGCCCCAGGCAAACCTCTTCTCCATTGATGGAGATTAGTTGTAAGATCTCTCCAATTAATCATTTCTATTTACAGTATACCCTATGTCAGGGGCGGATCCAGGATAAAATGACAGGGGGGGCACCATGATAAAAGAGGGTTTAGGTGGGGGAGGGCCAGTGTTAGTGGTGCCAGTGTACATGCTAAGAGAGCGGCAGAGAGAGGGTGGCAATGGGATTAAAAATAGGCCCACCATGGCAACAAAAGTGAAGGATGTAGTTGTGCGCGCGCCGAAGGCGCGCTCTGGAAAAGGGGGTGTGGCCACTCAACAAGGGGCATGTCCTTGAGTGTAGTGTACAACACCATATACAACTTCTACACATTCTGCTACAAAATACTAGACCCCATTATACTTGCCCCTTACACATGATGCCAAATGGAATGAGCCAAAATTCAAACAATGCCACATGGATTGTGTCAAAATTCACATAATGCCACACAGGTTGAGCCAAAATTTACATAATAACACACGGATTGAGCCAAAATTCACAAAATGCCACACGGATTGAGCCAAAATTTACATAATAACACACGGATTGAGCCAAAATTCACATAATGCCAAATGGATTGAGCCAAAATTCACATAATGCCACATGGATTGTGTCAAAATTCACATAATGCCACACGGATTGAGCCAAATTCATAAGATGCCATATGGATTGAGCCAAAATTCACATAATGCCATATGGATTGAGCCAAAATTCACATAATGCCACACGGATTGAGACAAAATTCACATAATGCCACATGGATTGAGCCAGAATTCACATAATGCCACACAGATTAAGACAAAATTCACAATACGCTTCATAAACAGGGACATTGTCCACCAAAGGCGCGCATTAAACATTTACGCCATAATGTCCATTGCACGTTAAATTCCGCGGCATGATGTCCATTATGTATTATGCCAAACACCATAATGCCTATTAAAAATTTTGCTACATACAGTAAGTGCTGCTTATCTACATGCTCATTGCCAAGGGTTCCATGCTCATTGCCAGAGGTTCCATGCTCGTTGCCATGTGGGATTACATGCTCATTGCCAATGGGGAATACATGCTCAAATGGGGGACAGCCGCCGCCAGGCAGAAGTGATAGCCACTGACAGTGGCCGAGCACTGCAGGTCCCAGCTATTTGAAATAATACCCCTTTCACACCAGAAAATGCATTCCCAGGTTTGCCCCTTTTACACCAGCCTAGTCCCTGCATTTTCTGGTGTGAGGGGGAGAGAAAACCACCCCCCCCCCCCCCCCCTTTAACCAGTTATCACATTTAACCGGCTATATCTTCTGAACTAACTGACCCATTTACATGAGACAAGTATCATATTGAAGAACTTTTGAGTGGGCTTCGAATGATTTTGGTCCAGTGAAACTGGAACGTTTGGTTCCAGAGTAATCTGCCCTCAAAGAAAATGAACAGCCATGAAATTACATTTCAAAAATAAAAAAATCGATTTACACGCTATATCTCTGGAACCGATTGACCAATATGGACCATCCTGGTATCATATTGAAGGCCCAGCGATTTGGAATTGAATGACATCAACATACAAGCTCCTGTGATGCCAGGGGGGGAACTGGCAGCCGTCGGACCTCGGTGGGGGTCGGAATTGACGGGTCCCATATTATCCTATGGGGAAAAAATGTTACAGCTTTGCCAGGCGATATCTCCGGTTCCCGGGGGGCTAGAGACATGGGGCTGGGCTCGTTGGAAAGCTCTGGTCCTCATCTACAAAATGAATGACAGGGGGGGCACGTGCCCGGGTGCCCCCCCCCTGAATCCGCCACTGCCCTATGTCATGTTTTCAATCCTTTGAATAACCCATGCCTTCATAAAATACATACGGCATTGGTTCACAGACACAGCCTTCAAGGCATTCCAACAGTCCAAGTTTAATGGCTACCCAAAGAAAAGATGGAAGGAAAAGAAATTCAAATTGACTGAAAGTACTCATTATGTCACCTCTGCTGTAGTATGGATATCTTTAAAATTTGGACTGTTCGAGTGCCTTAAGGAACTAATTTGGGAACCTCTGCCCAATGGTATAAGCCTTTACAAACTTTTTTTTTCTCTACTACATACTAGGTGAAGTAATACATACAGTAGTAACATTTAACCTAAATGGTAGGATGTGCTAAGGCTAAAGTGTAGTCAAAGCTTTAGACTGCATTCCTCATGTGTACTAAGTTTCGGATATGTGTCCACTGCGTCTCACATGTTGGCCAGCAAATGCGTATCACTGAAGTCCTATGATTGCAGAATGAAGTAATTTAATTGCTATTCTATGTGCCAGTGTAATTCTGTATAATATACCTGGCGGTATATGTCGCATCCTGTCCAAAATATCTAAATTCCTATTTTAGCACATACCCTCTTCTAATGGTATCCGGACTATTTGTAGACAACAAGTAGATAGACAGCCATTAGGTCGACACCATTAGTTCGACAACTCAATAGGTCAACATGCTTTTAGGTCGACCTGTCATTAGGTCGACATGTCATTAGGTCGACAGTCAAAAGGTCGACATGGTTTTTTTCACTTTTTTTTTAGCCGACATGTGCCGACAGGCGGTATTTCATGCCCTACTATACACTATGGCGTGGTGGGAGAATAAAATAGTGTGCCGAGTGCAGCGAGGCACCGTGCCCGAAGCATTGCGAGCGAAGCGACCGATGCGAGGGGCTGCGGTTCACTTCAAACTGTGTCCATGTCGACTGTGTCGACATTTCGGCCAAAAAACAGTGAAATAAACCATGTCGACCTAATGACATGTCGACCTAATGACATGTCGAACTAATGGTGTCGACCTAATGGCTGTCTATCTACTTGTTGTCTACAAATGGTCCCACATCCTGTCTAATACCTCTCCTCTTTTTAGAAGTATTTTTTACTTAATTTTGATGATCGCTATTTGAAAACTTTTGTGATGTAAACAAAGTCCTTTTGCAGAGCATGAGGCCATGTTCCACCAAACTGAGGTGGTTTTGCTTCATCATCTTGGTGGCTTGCTTTATGATTACTATGTTTCTTCTTTTGGAATGTATTTGCAGTAAATTAGCTGTGTTCATGGAGCTCTTATGCAACATTAAACATTTGTTTTAATCTCTGACTGATCTGTAGTAAAACCATCTTCATGAACCCATAATGCTTGTCTTTCATTCCATAGGGCAGTGTGACTGCCATGTCTTTATTCTACCCACTGGACACTGCTCGCCTGAGACTACAAGGTAAGTGAGTTTGTGTTTTCTTGCTGAGATGTAAAATGACGATTTTTATATAAAATTAGTGTTTCTGTCACATTTTCAACTCCTCAATTCTGCTTCATTAATTAATCAGCCCCCAGAAGTAAATATTTCTTAAATGATGCAGTATTCCTAAAATTGATGCAGCACTAGCTGAAATCACCACTACGAGCAATATTCCCCTAGAACAGTGATTTTCAACCTTTTTACCTTGCGGCACACTAAATAGGACTTTAAAATTGCCAAGGCACACCCTAAGATCCCCACAGGACAAAACACATTGGCCACCACATGAAAAAAACAAACCTATTGGCCCCCACATTAAAAACAATCACACAGATCCCCACAAATATCAAAAATAAAATACAGTGGCCCTCTACATGAAAAGAAGAGACCAGTAAATAACATTTGAACTGGTGGTGGCTGTAAATGGGTTTGGGCATCTCTAGATGTGGGGGCACACTTGAGAACAGCTCAAGGCACACTAGTGTGCCACGGCACACTGGTTGAAAAACACTGCCCTAGAAGATGGAGCTACTCTCAAAGATCCCATGGATTGAAAAATGGAGAGTGTATTTAAAAGGCTACATATCTCCAATGCAGTAGCATTGAAATCTGGGGTAGCTATCGCCTCTGTTGCTAGGGCTCTCAGATTATGGTGTATATCTTTACAGGATGATTTACAAGAGAGTGTGAGCATATATGGGAGCATATATGCAAGGCTCTTCTGTCCATCCAAACAGCAGTAGATTGTTTGTGAAGCACAGAGCTCAGTGGCTTAGATCCTGGGCAACAGATTCCCACTCTAAAAGTAGGCTTGCCACGTTGCCTTATGAGGGTTCTTTTTTATTCAGAATAAAAATATATTCCTTGATTCAGAGAGTGTCAGGAGGAAAATTAGTGAGGTTGCTACTGATGTGGTAGATATATGGATATATCTAATCTAGACAATAATTCAGGCATGCTAGGTCATATAGGTCTGGTTGTCCATAAAAGGAAATATTTATCTCCAGATTTTTTCAACAAACCAAGATTAGACAAATTTGTGAATTCAAGACTACCAAGTTTGAAAATAGAGATCTCAACGCTACCAAAGAGTCTGAGCGACTTAATCAACTCTGGGGCAGTAAAACAAGTTCCATGAACAGAAGAAAATAAAGGGTTTTATTCATTGTGCAGAAGGCTTCAGGTGGTTTCAGGACTATTCTGTATTTAAGAAGCCTAAACAAAATAATGAGGAGAGTTTTTTTTTGTATGGAAACTTAAAATTCTATTCTGATGGGGCTAAGAAAAAAAGCTTTTTTGGTGTTGCTAGATCTGCAGGACATGCATTTTCATATTCCAATCAAGCAGGTGACTGGAAATTTATTAGATTTTGCAGGAATACATTATCAGTTTGCTTGTCTCCCCTTTGGCCTGACATTGGGGGTTATTCTAGTTCACTCTTTCTGACAAAATTCTTCTTAGATGGACAAAACAATGTGCACTGCAGGTGGGGCAGATGTAACATGTGCAGAGAAAAGTAGATTTGGTAGGGGTTTTACTTCAAAGTAAGATCTATATTGCAGTGTAAAAATAAAGCAGCCAGTATTTACTCTGCACAGAAACAAAATAACACACCCAAATCTAATTATCTCTGCACATGTTACATCTGCCCCCTGCAGCGCACATAGTTTTGTCCATCTAAGAGAATTTTGTCAGAGTGAACTAGAATAAGGCCCATTGTCTCGAAGAGTTTTCACTAAAGTTCTAGTGACCCTAATAGCTTTTCTCATAAAACAAGGCATCATAATTTGGGCCTACTCTACTTAGAAGACCCTCATTGCAGGTCAATCAAGAGAGGAAGTGTCATAAGCAGCAGAGTTTGTGCTCAACTTACTCCAAGAGCATGGGTGGCTAATAAACCTAAAAAGAGTTGGTTAATTCCATCCCAAATAATAATTTTTTCTAGGTATGATGATAACTACTAGATATTTTGAAATTAATCTGGCAAAAGAAGATGCAACAAAATTGAAGAATTGGTCAATATCCTTCAGATCAAGCAGAAAGTTTGACTTGGCATGGCCCTAAGGTAACTGGGCATGATGGCATCAACCATTGGAATTGTCCACTGGGCGAGATGAAGGATGAGCGTGTTCCAATGGGATTTACTCAAGTATTTTAAGCTCAAGACACTTTTAAACAAGAAAGGTCAGAGAGAAATTAGGTTGGTTTTGTTGGTGATACATTACTTCCAAAAAGACTTTACAGGAAGTCACCTAAGCTTCTTTTCAGACAACATGACCGTGGTGGTGTATCTCAACTGACAGGGTGGTATAAAAAGTTTGGCCATCATGGAAGAAGTAAAGAACATTATGATCTGGGCAGAAAGACATTTAAAATAACTGACCGCATTATATGTCCCTCACAAGGAAAATATGGTTTCAGATTACCTAAGCAGAAATCTGATCTTTCCAGGGTAATGAGTTAGTCCATAATTCAGTTAATAGTGGACACATTTGGTCTTCCTATGATCTGGGCAGAAAGACATTTAAAATAACTGACCGCATTATATGTCCCTCACAAGGAAAATATGGTTTCAGATTACCTAAGCAGAAATCTGATCTTTCCAGGGTAATGAGTTAGTCCATAATTCAGTTAATAGTGGACACATTTGGTCTTCCTGAGAGAGACCTGATGGCAATGTCGAAGAATACGAAACTGGAACTTTTATTTTCCTGTTACAACTAGGTGGACTCTTGCGGAACAGATGCCTTATCCCAGAAGTGGGATTTTAAGATGGCCTACATTTTTCCTCCATTCTCCCTCCATATCCAGGGTATTAAGGAAGATTTTGGAAGAACAGGTGCAGGTGATCATAGTTCTACCCTTCTGGCCAAGGAGGTTGTGGTTCCCGACCAATCTTGAGGATGGCAGTCAGAGATCCTCTGACATTGCCTATAGTTCCACGCATGCTGTGTCAGGGACCCTTACAGTACTAGGATCCTTAGAATCTGTGTTTGATGGCATGGAAATTGAGCAGGAAATTCTAAGGAGTAAGGGTCTGTCTCCTGTTGTAATCGAACCTCTCATGCAAGCTAGGAAAAGAGTATCATCAATTATATACCACAGTATATGGAAAATATTAATTTACTGGAAATGGAAAATGTCATGGTTTTTAAAGCAGATACACCACATATCTTGCAGTTTTTATGTGATGGATTTATTAAGGGTCTGGCAGTATCCATCCTTAAAGTTAATATAGCTGCCCTGAGCATCCTGCTAGACAGAAAACAAGTTGATTGCAATATACTGTCAGGCCATAAAGAGTCTCTGGCCTCAAATTAAATCTTTTGTCCCTCAATGGGACTTAAATTTGGTGCTTAATGTCCTCATGTTACCCCCATTTGAACCATTGGATAGACTAAAGCTAAGGTTTCTGACATGGAAAGTGGTCTTCCTTATTGCAATATCATATGCGAGACGAATTGGAGAGTTACATGCTTTTTGGGCTCAGGAGCCTTATTTTAAACTTTCCACATCAATCAGGAAATTATTCTACCATCTTTTTTCTCTGAACCAAAGAATAAAAGTGAGGAAAATCTTCACACTTTGGCCGGTACTTATGTAGTATCTGGACGCCCGATTATCGCATCGCATCCGACCAAATTGCATGCGATGCGATGGACCCGATTTTCAATAGGATTCTATGGGAAAAGGGGTCCTTTTCATTTCCCCACTATCCAACTTCACCTGCCGGATAGTACAGCCGGGCAGCGCAGCGCATACAGTCTGCCCAGCTGTCAGCTACCTACGGGCGGACGGGTGTTCGGACGTCCGGGCAGAGCCACTGGTTGGGGGGGAGATGCCAGCCACGTCCGCTGCTTATGCAAGTGGCATTGCTGCCAAGAGCACGTCCGTGTCGCACCCCCCGACTACAGCCGGGCAGCGCACATACAGTCTGCCCGGCTGTCATCAATTACGTAGCAGAACACAGGTACTGGGGGGGGGGGGGTTGATTCTGAAAATGCTCCATCTCTGTGGAGTTTTTATGTCCTCCTCCTCTCTGTATACGAAGGTCTGTGCATGTGCATATTTTTTAAGTATATATTGTAAGCAGGACTACAGGGAGGACTGAGGGGAATGATTACATAGCCTCTGTTAATGAATTATAAATACATTTTAAATGCAGGAGAAACTTGGAAAGCAAACAAATTGCAAAAATCTATGTTACCTTTCATCGCCCCACAAATACAGATTGTACACCTTTCAAAAGTAGTGTAATGGTGTATACACACGGAGGAGATATGCAATGCTATGTGAGTCCCGATACGATCAGATCGTATCAGGACTCGCATCGCACGGCATGCTAAAAGGACAATTTAGACTATATAGTGCAGATCTGCACTGTATAGTCTTGCCTGCCCTCTCAATTTCACTGCCGATTAGCGCTCACGTGGCTGGCATCTCCCCAGGGGGGGCATTGCGGGCACCGGCGGTTATAGGGTGTCTGTGCTGATGGTGTGACGCTCAGGTGTCACAAGGTGGTTATATAGCATAAATGTGCCGATAGGGTGACGCTCTGGTGTCACAAGATGGATATATAGCATAAATTTGCCGATGGTGTGACGCTCAGGTGTCACAAGATGGATTATGTAGCATAAATGTGCCGATGGTGTGACGCTCTCAGGTGTCACAAGATGGATTATGTAGTATAAATGTGCTGATGGTGTGACGCTCAGGTGTCACAAGATGGTTATATAGCATAAATGTGCTGATGGTGTGACGCTCTCAGGTGTCACAAGATGGTTATATAGCATAAATGTGCCGATGGGGTGACGCTCTGGTGTCACAAGATGGATATATAGCATAAATGTGCCCATGGTGTGACGCTCTCAGGTGTCACAAGATGGATTATGTAGTATAAATGTGCTGATGGTGTGACGCTCCGGTGTCACAAGATGGTTATATAGCATAAATGTGCTGATGGTGTGACGCTCAGGTGTCACAAGATGGTTATATAGCATAAATGTGCTGACGGTGTGACGCTCAGGTGTCACAAGATGGTTATATAGCTTAAATGTGCTGACGGTGTGACGCTCAGGTGTCACAAGATGGTTATATAGCATAAATGTGCTGACGGTGTGACGCTTAGGTGTCACAAGATGGTTATATAGCTTAAATGTGCTGATGGTGTGACGCTCAGGTGTCACAAGATGGTTATATAGCTTAAATGTGCTGATGGTGTGACGCTCAGGTGTCACAGGATGGGTTATATAGCATAAATGTGCTGATGGTGTGACGCTCCGGTGTCACAGGATGGGTTATATAGCATAAATGTGCTGGTGGTGTGACGCTCCGGTGTCACAAGATGGTTATATAGCATAAATGTGCTGATGGTATGACGCTCCGGTGTCACAAGATGGTTATATAGCATAAATGTGCTGATAGTGTGACGCTCTCAGGTGTCACAAGATGGTTATATAGCATAAATGTGCTGATGGTGTGACGCTATCAGGTGTCACAGGATGGGTTATATAGCATAAATGTGCTGATGGTGTGACACTCAGGTGTCACAGGATGGTTATATAGCATAAATGTGCTGATGGTGTGACGCTCAGGTGTCACAGGATGGGTTATATAGCATAAATGTGCTGATGGTGTGACACTCAGGTGTCACAAGATGGTTATATAGCATAAATGTGCTGATGGTGTGACGCTCAGGTGTCACAAGATGGTTATATAGCATATATGTGCTGATGGTGTGACGCTCAGGTGTCACAAGATGGTTATATAGCATAAATGTGCTGATGGTGTGACGCTATCAGGTGTCACAGGATGGGTTATATAGCATAAATGTGCTGATGGTGTGACACTCAGGTGTCACAGGATGGTTATATAGCATAAATGAGCTGATGGTGTGACGCTCAAGTGTCACAGGATGGTTATATAGCATAAATGTGCTGATGGTGTGACGCTCCGGTGTCACAGGATGGGTTATATAGCATAAATGTGCTGCTGGTGTGACGCTCCGGTGTCACAAGATGGTTATGTAGCATAAATGTGCTGATGGTATGACGCTCCGGTGTCACAAGATGGTTATATAGCATAAATGTGCTGATAGTGTGACGCTCTCAGGTGTCACAAGATGGTTATATAGCATAAATGTGCTGATGGTGTGACGCTATCAGGTGTCACAGGATGGGTTATATAGCATAAATGTGCTGATGGTGTGACACTCAGGTGTCACAGGATGGTTATATAGCATAAATGTGCTGATGGTGTGACGCTCAGGTGTCACAGGATGGTTATATAGCATAAATGTGCTGATGGTGTGACACTCAGGTGTCACAAGATGGTTATATAGCATAAATGTGCTGATGGTGTGACGCTCAGGTGTCACAGGATGGTTATATAGAATAAATGTGCTGATGGTGTGACGCTCAGGTGTCACAAGATGGTTATATAGCATAAATGTGCCGATGGTGTGACGCTCTCAGGTGTCACAAGATGGATTATATAGCATAAATGTGCCGATGGTGTGACGCTCAGGTGTCACAAGATGGTTATATAGCTTAAATGTGCTGATGGTGTGACGATCAGGTGTCACAGGATGGGTTATATAGCATAAATGTGCTGATGGTGTGATGCTCAGGTGTCACAAGATGGTTATATAGCATAAATGTGCCGATGGGGTGACGCTCTGGTGTCACAAGATGGATATATAGCATAAATGTGCTGATGGTGTGACGCTCAGGTGTCACAGGATGGTTATATAGAATAAATGTGCTGATGGTGTGACGCTCTCAGGTGTCACAAGATGGGTTATATAGCATAAATGTGCTGATGGTGTGACGCTCAGGTGTCACAAGATGGTTATATAGCATAAATGTGCTGACGGTGTGACGCTCAGGTGTCACAGGATGGATTATATAGCATAAACATGCTGATGGTTTGAAGCTCAGGTGTCACCACCTTTTAAATTAAAATGTGCCCTCGCGATTGAAAAATGTGCCCTCGCGATTGAAAAATGTGCCCTCGAGATTGAAAAATGTGCCCTTCCTGTGGTCAGCACCCTGCCCTAAAAAATTTCTAGAGTGAACACTATGTATGTTGTTTTTTTTTTTTTTAGGATCATGGGAGAAGACCCTCAAAGGATTGGTAGGAGAGAGGAGGAGTGGACCTATATACTGGAGGTGGGGGGGATCCTAAGAGAAATCGCCTGTCTATTTAAGAGTAGAAGGGCCTAAATCCATTCTAAAGGGCTGCCATGAAGTCTGCAAAGTATACTTATGATAATTCCATTTCTCTGGAAGTTATTGATTCAGCTTTTAGCTGCCAATTTACAGGCCCTGTTGGAAAGATGAAAGAAAGAAAAAGACACTCTTTTTGTTGGGGCACTCTTGTCTATATAATAAGTTGAAGAGTGTGTGTGCGTGTGTGTGTGCGTGTCCGTTGCATTGCGGGCACACCGTGGCACTCAGAGCTGCCAAATTTGGCAACAAGGTACCTCTGGACCTGGTGGTGTGCACCTCGAAGCCGTTTTGGGGAAATTTCACTTAGAAATGTAAAAAACACCAAGTTTTAATTTGCCTTCATTGATGATCTGGGGAAAAGATTGACGATCGGGGAAACCGTTGTCGAAGGAACAACTCCACACCTGATATCATTGCTGTCATTGAGTGTGCATGACATTCTAACATTATGGTGAAGGCTTTAAACAATTAGGAATAACTGAGGATATAAATAGACCACACATCACACACACGTACATATTGTACACGCACACACACACACACCGTACACCACGTATGCACACAACACACATATATATATATATATAGGTAGCGCACCTCACACACTTACACATTGGACAGATACACACAACAAAACACACACATAACACACCACATGCAGTACAACACAAACCCATATACACTACAACACACACCCAAAAACAGTACAACAAACACAGAACACACACACTTAAACATTGTGTAGATACAGAAATACACAGAACACACACACTTAAGCATTGTCAGGATACGCACACTACTGCACATATATATGTAGCGCACCTCACAGTCAGCAGATACACAAAACACATAACACACCACTCATGGTACAACACACACCCACATTCACTACAACACGCATCCAAAAACAGTACAATACAAAGAACACACACAAACATTGCACAGATACACACAGCACACTACACACACACACACACACACATTTATACATAGCACACCTTACGCACTTACACATTGGGCAGATACACACAACACACACATACATAACATACCTCTAACAGCGCAACACACACCCACATTCACCACACACACCCAAAAAACAGTACAACACACAAAACACATACTTAAACACTGCACAGATACACAAAGGCACAACACACACATACGCATACTGTATATACATAGAACACCTCACACACTTACGCATTGGACAGACACATACAACACAACACACACAACCACATACACTACATCACACACACAAAAACAGTAACACACACGCCGTTTATTTAACAGTCTGTACCGACTAATTAAAAACTACCTAATGTACCGGCTTTTCTTTTTTTCCCCATATCCATCTCTGCGCACCCCAGCCAGTTGCACTGAGAAATCTTTGTCCTGGCCAATGCACCCGTTGATCAATACAAAGTGGGTACACTGCACTCACCCTGTTAGTCAGTTGGATGTTAGGCACTGCTCTGCCTTAAGGGTTTCCCAGACTCTTTTGATTCATAGATAACGTTTGGTCGATGGGCATGTGCGCTGCATGTATTTGTTTGAAGTGTAAGAAGATGAAGATGTGTCACGTTATAGTGAACAATTTACTCAATAAATCGTGAAATAAATATGTGTACATAGAAGTACAATCAAGAAATGAAAGTAGGATTAAAAAATAAATTCTGATTCAAACTGATAATTGTTTGGATGGGGTGGGTTGCAAAACAAATCTATAGGTGGAGGGGGTATGGATATTGTGGGCATAATTAGTGTTTTATACACCCACAGGGGGTCCCCAGTTGATGAGAAATGTTCACTTCAGTGTCACCATAGGGGTATTTCCAATTGGGGTTCAGGTGGTCTTTTAGGGGTCCCTTTACAATCCCGTTGGTCTCTTCTTCTGGAGCCTATGGACTCCCTCAGTGATTGACTATCATTAAGGGAGACTATAGGCTCAAGGAGGAGAGACCTACGCGATTGTAAAGGGTCCCTGAAAGACCACCTGGACCCCAATTGGGAATCCCGCTATGGTGACCTGTGACCATGACACTGTACTGAAAATCCCATCAATTGAGGACCCCCTGTAGGTGTACCAAACACCAATTATGCCCACAATATCCATACCCCCACTCACCTATAGATTTGTTTCGAAACCCACCCCATCCAAACAATTATCAGTTTGAATCAGAACTTATTTTTTAATCCTACTTTCATTTTTTAATTGTACTTCTATGTACACGTATATGGTTTTTTCACAATTTATTGAGTAAATTGTACACTTTAACATGGCAAATCTTTATCTCAGTCTTATTCTTCAACTTCTTATTACACTCCAAACCTTATCAATGCACCCATTTATGATTGCGATGGCTGGATCGGTGTATTGGCCTTGTGGGTGTAGGGAAGAATTTGGCCCATTGCACCCGTTCCCAGTGGTGCATCGCAGTGGTGCGGTTAGCGTGCATCGAGTCATGATGTCATGTGGCCAGGCCCGCGGACCTGCTCCCACACTCAGTGGCTGCCCCACTGTTTGGTAGAGATGCCCGGTGCATGTGCTTTACAGATCTCCAGACCTCAGAGACTGTTGCAGGCATGATCGGTGAGGGGAGCGGCAGTGGCAGGGAGCGGTGAATTAATTATGGCGCGGGAAGTAACGTCCACCCCGGTCTCCACGCACTCAGCGCCTGTAATTACACACCCTAGAAACTGTACCATTGAAAGTATAGAAATGAAGGTGTGGCCACGTCCCTTTCAGATTTTGTACCAATTTCTGACCCTCAGATGTTGGAAGGTATGTCATAGGTGCTAAATCTCAGGAGTGGATGTGGAATTCATCAACACATACAAGTTATCAACTCAGGAGCGTTGTGTTTCAAACAACAACAGCACACCTGATTTCATTGCCGTCATTGAGTATCAATGCAAACACATTCTAACATTATGGTGGAATCTATAACAAATTACAATCTTAGGTCTTTGGCACAGCATACTGTAAGATGACATTTTTCAGCAATTTTGGAAATAAAAAAAAAACACCAAGGTTTTCCCGGGCAACGCCGGGCGGGTCAGCTAGTTAGACAATATGATTGTTATAATGGCGTTAAATCAATTAGGGGTTGTATAAGTCCTAGGACTCTGATTGGTAATTTAGGGTTTATTGGGGTGTAGTAGGGGGAATTTCCCTGTCAATTTATTTTAGTAAAACTTATACCCCTTTTCCACTTGCAAAAATATCCCGGGTTTTTGCACATGAACGCGCATCAACCCGGGATTTAGTGCAGTGTGAAAGTGTCTTTGAGGAATATCCCGTGTTCAGCATTCCGGGATCTCTACCCAGGTCCTGACCTGGGTAGGACCCTGAATCGACACAGGATGCGGCCAGTGTGAATGGTCCCGTACACGGGACTTTAAAAAAGCTGCTGATTGGAGCTTTGTTTGGGCTCACAATGCTGATGTCATCTTTAATCGCACTGGAAAGCGGAAGAGAAGCCCTGGACAGCGCAGATCGGAGCAGACAGGCATCATGGCAAACTGGACGGACCAGGAAGTGAGAGAGCTCCTGAGCATAAGGGGTGAGGAGGAGATAAAACGCCAAATTACTGGCACAGTAAAAGATGCCGTGGTTTATAAAAACATATCAAAGCTGCTTGAAGCCAGAGGCATGATCCGGACACAACAGCAAGTTGTTAATAAACTGAAGACCCTGAGAAAGAAGTTCATGAAGGTGCATGACAACAACCGTAAAAAGAGTGGGGCTAGCCGCATCTAATGGGAATATTATGATATCTGCGCAACCGTCTTCGGGCACACAGCTCTCTGCAATCCTGTGAGTCTGTCTTCAAGTTCAAAGTACATTGCTGCAGAAACCAGCCAAGGCCCTGAAGATACACAGACAAGTGAAGTCTGCCACTCATCACCCCTGCTAATTGAGGACACACCTGATTGTAGTGAGCATGAAACATCCACCCACCTGCCCAGCCCTGATGGCAGCATATCCGTCACCGTTGAAGAGGTCGTGGAAGCTGCAACCAGTGACAGTGGGTTTCCACAAAGTGCCGTCTCCCCAACTTTGCAGAGAAACAGTAAGTTTATTTTTTAAAGATGGGATGATGGGACTTGTAGGCTGTGGGAAGGGGGTTTACAGGGTAAGGGGGGGTGACATAATATACAGTTATCAAAGTATAACCTGCAGTGATGTCGCAGTGTTAAGCAGTGTGTACAAGGGCGTAACTACCATGGGTGCAAGGGGTACAGCTGCTATGGAGCCCAGAGCTGAGAGGGGCCCATTTTGCCTGTCAAAGTATTATATGCTTTATGCATTTTTTTAGCATTAGGTGAGAAATAGGGGCCCTTACAAACTTTTGCTATGGGGCCCACATGTTTCTAGTTACGCCACTGAGTGTGTAGGTGGATTAAATAGTTTGCCAAAGCTGCTATTTTTATGTATGGTCATTTTCAATTTATATCTTATCTTTACAGTTTACAACGTTCCACCTAGAACGAAGAAAATTAACAAAGCGGGGCAAGCAGCTAGAGCCATGACAAGTGCCCTTGTTGAAGAACTCAGAGAAATGGACAATGCTATGTCCACACAGGAGAATGCAAGGATCGACAAATTTTTAGAGGCCGAGCGTGAAATGCAGGACTCATTTCTTTCTAAAATCCTGTCAATGCAGGAACGCATGAATAGAGAGGCTCTTGAGCGTCATAGGGAATTGCAGCAAATTAACATGGCGTTCTTGGAATGTTTGTTCAATAATCCAAAAGCTCCAAGCCAACACCACAGCTCACAATACCCTGAACCGGGTTATTCCACATATAATCATGGACCATACTTTGTTTCAAGCAATGCTGCAAATGAGCAAACTTCAGAGTTTTCAGTTTTTCGCAATTTGTCTTAAAGCTATAGGCACATTTATTAAATTTATTTTGTTTGTTTTGCACTTAAAGTGCCTCGGCACTAGTTTACCTCGTTGTTTATGCACTACTAGTACATTTTGTGTTGCACTTAAAGTGCTTAGGCACCAGTTTACCTCAGTGTTTATGTACCTGTAGTTCATTGTTTTGCACTTAAAGTGTTAATGCACAACTGGTTGTGCATTCGGTTAGCTTGAAATGCTAAACTTCAAGCAATTCTTGTTTGGGATGGAGGGGTTAGGACGAGGGAGGTTGGGATAGGGGCGGTTGGTATGGGGGGATTGGGACGGGGGCGGTTGGGATGGGGGTGGTACGGGTGGAGGAGGGTTTCTTTATTGTTTTATTGTAGTGTCTATACAAAGGCAAAATGAAAGGCAAATAAAAATTGCACCTAAAATCCAAAGGTGCTAAACCAAATAAAAAAATAATAATTTTAAACACCCTTGTCATCACTTTTTTTTTTATTTAAAATGACCATTTCATATGGTATTTGCAGTGATTTCCCGGGATCAGTATGAATGGGGCTATCCTGGGTCTGAATGCAGTGTGAAAGGGTACATTCCCGGGTAGTGTCCCGGGAAGCATCCTGGAACATATTCCCGGGACTGCAAGTGAAAAAGGGGTATTAGCTTTTATTGTTTCTTTATAAAATAACTCTATACATTGCACACACACATATATAAGGACACACAAAACATATAATATTTACACTTTCTTAGAAGAACACCTTTCAGGGTATGAATTTATGTCCCCTTGCTTGGGTAGGATAAATTGTATAAGCTTATTCATCAAAATAGCGTTCAGTAGAAAAATCTACTGCAAATATTTGTGACACTTAGGGGGTTATTCTAGTTCACTCTTTCTGACAAAATCCTTCTTAGATGGACAAAACCATGTGCACTGCAGGGGGGCAGATGTAAAATGTTCAGAGATAATTAGATTTGGGTGAGTTATTTTGTTTCTGTGCAGGGTAAATACTGGCTGCTTTATTTTTACACTGCAATATAGATCTCACTTTGAAGTAAAACCCCACCCAAATCTAATTCTCTCTGCACAAGTTACATCTGCCCCACCTGCAGTGCACATGGTTTTGTCCATCTAAGAATGATTTTGTCAGAAAGAGTGAACAAGAATAAGGCCCTTAGAGCAATAAAGAAAAATAATCTATTAGAGATAAGGAGCCCATACACGCTGTGATCGCGGCGGCTCCATTTTGTACTTTGGGATGCGCGCATCTCATCGTACAGTACAAAAAGTATGTGCTGCACATACTCTTTGTACTAGCTTTTCATCACATTGCATGCACAAGGCATGCGATACGATGTGTACTATTTAACCCCTTCCCGACATTTGACGTACATTTACGTCATGGTCGGGAAGTACTTCGCGACACATGGCATAAATGTACGTCATGGATTTAAACTGTCACCGCGTCTATAGACGCGGTGACAGTTTGGAGATGTCTGCTGTCCCTGACAGGGGGGATGCCCCCCCCGGTCGGCGATCGCTGTGATTGGCTGTTCAAATCTGAACAGCCATTCACAGCGTTTCCTGTGTTACCGGCGGCTAAGCCGCTCGGTAACACAGAGATCGGTGGTGATCGGTGCTGTTAAGTACAGCACCGATCACCACCGATCCGCAGACCCCCCCTCCCACCCACCCGGCAGCTCTGTGCTCTTACCCCAGCCCGGCAGTCGCTCTCCTCCCTCTGCTCTGATCCAGCAGCGCCGCAGCGCTGCCTCCCCCTTCCCTCCCCCCCGCCAGCAGCAGCAGCAGCAGCCTACGGGGCCATGTAAAAATGAAAGAAATAAAATGAAATGATTTTTTATATATATATATATATATATATATATATATATATGTATGTGTGTATGTGTGTGTATATATATATATATATATATATATATATATGTGTGTGTATGTGTATATATATATATATATATATATGTGTGTGTGTATATACACACATATATATATATATATATATATATATATAACAGCAGTGTAGACCCCTGGGCATATATATATATATATATATATATATATATATATATATATATATATATATATATATATATATATATATATATATATATACAGATAGATATTCCCGACCGAAGACGTATATATACGTCATGGTCGGGAGGTACTTCCCGACCGAAGACGTATATATACGTCATGGTTTTAAACTGTCACCGCGTCCATAGACGCGGTGACAGTTTGGAGATGTCTGCTGTCCCTGAGCCCCGGTCGGCGATCGCTGTGATTGGCTGTTCAAATCTGAACAGCCATTCACAGCGTTTTCTGTGTTACCGGCAGCTAAGCCGCTCGGTAACACAGTGATCGGTGGTGATCGGTGCTGTTAAGTACAGCACCGATCACCACCGATCGCCAGCCCCCCCCCCCCTCCCACCCGGCAGTCCCCCCTCCCACCCACCCGGCTGCCGCAGCGCCAGCACCCCTCCCACCCCCCCACCAGCCGCAGCGCCAGACCCCCTCCCAAATCTGGTGAGCAAAATGGGGTCACATGTGAGGGGGGTTCCACTGTATTGGAGCTTCGGGGGTCTTGCTAATGCGACATAGCACCCACCATTCATTCCACCACCAAATATCACTCCTTCCCTTCTGAGTCCTGCCATGCACCCAACTGGTATTTTTTGGTCACATGTGAGGCATTGCCGTACTCGGGAGAAATTGGGGCACAGATTTTGGGGTGCTTTGTCTCCTTCATTCCTTGTGAAAATGAAAAACTTTGAGCCAGAACTGCATTTTTGTGTAAAAAATTACATTTTTTTACACAAAAATGCAGATCTGGTTTAAAATTTTTCATTTTCGCAAGGAATGAAGGAGACAAAGCACCCCAAAATCTGTGCCCCAATTTCTCCCGAGTATGGCAATGCCTCACATGTGACCAAAAAATACCAGTTGGGTGCATGGCAGGACTCAGAAGGGAAGGAGTGATATTTGGATTTTGCAGCACAGATTCTGGTTGAATGACCCCTGAAGCACCCATACAGTGGAACCCCCCCACAAGTGACCCCATTTTGCAAACTACACCCTTTAGGGAATTCATCTAGGGGTATAGTGTACATTTCAAACCCCCAGGGGTTTCACCAATTTTGATACAACTGAGCTGTGAAAATGAAAAATTAAATTTTTTACACAAAAATGCAGTTCTGGCTCCAAATTTTTCATTTTCACAAGGAATGAAGGAGACAAAGCACCCCAAAATCTGTGCCCCAATTTCTCCCGAGTACGGCAATGCCTCACATGTGACCAAAAAATACCATTTGGGTGCATGGCAGGACTCAGAAGGGAAGGAGTGATTTTTGGATTTTGCAGCACAGATTCTGGTTGAATGACCCCTGAAGCACCCATACAGTGGAACCCCCCCACAAGTGACCCCATTTTGCAAACTACACCCTTTAGGGAATTCATCTAGGGGTATAGTGTACATTTCAAACCCCCAGGGGTTTCACCAATTTTGATACAACTGAGCTGTGAAAATGAAAAATTAAATTTTTTCATTTTCACAGCCCAGTTGTATCAAAATTGGTAAAACCCCTGGGGGTTTGAAATGTACACTATACCCCTAGATGAATTCCCTGAAGGGTCTAGTTTGCAAAATGGGGTCACTTGTGGGGGAGGTTCCTAACTTTTAGCATCTTATGGTGCCTAGAAACCTACATGGTGCCTAAAAAATAATCTCATAAAAAGGAGGCTCCAAAATCAAGTAGGTGCTCCTTCTATTATGAAGCCTGTGGTTTGGTCAACGTGCACACTAGGGCCACATATAGGATATTTATGAAAACAAAAGAATTGGGGGAATAAATTTTTAGTCACATTTCTCTAGTAAAATCTACTGTGTTCCTTAGAAAAATGTATTAAAATTGCAAATCTGCAAAAAAAATGAAATTTTGAAATTTGACCTACACTTTGTTTTAATTCCTGTGAAACACCTAAAGGGTTAACAAACTTCCAAAATGCTGTTTTGAATACTGTGAGGGGTGCAGTTTTTGAAATGGCATCATTTATGGGGGTGTCTCACATACAAGTCCCTCAAAGTCACATCAGAACTGAACTGGTCCCTAAAAAAATCAGTGTTTAAAATTTTCTTGAAAATTTGAAAATTTGCTATTCATATTGTAAGCCTCCTAGTGTCCAAAAAAATTAAAAGGAAGTTGAAATAATGATGGAAACATAAAGTAGACATATGGTCTATGTTAGTTATTAACTATTTTGAGTGGTATGATTATTTGTCTCACAAGCAGAAAATTTAACATTTTGCAAATTGCTAAATTTTCCATTTTTTTCCGACATTTTGGTATTTTTCACAAACAAACACAGACTGTATCGACGAAAATTTACCACTAACTTGAAGTACAATGTGTCACGAAAAAACAATCTCAAAATCACTGGGATAAGTAAAAGCAAAAAAAAGTTATCCCCACTTAAGTGATACATGTCAGATTTGAAAAAAAGGGCTCTGTCAGGAAGGCAAAAACATGCTGTGTCAGGAAGGGGTTAAGTACAAAACGTACATGCACAACGGAGCGTGTATGGGCTCCTCTACATAGGTTACCAGCACCTTTTTTTTTTTTTTTTTTTTTTTATATAATTCTTTATTTAATTTTGTATATAAAATAGATAACATGAGGGAGGTAGGAATAACATTATGCTAACTCCTCCGACAAATACACATACATCTGATAACATTTCTAATAAGTAATATTCGATCCATACTATTTAACAATACAATCTACACAAAACATACATGACAAGACACACGTTGAGGACCCATACTCTTGGCTCTTTTAGATCACCTTCTCTTCATATTGTATTACCTTTTCATCTAATGGGCTAACATACTTCATGGTATATGTACCACTAATCCACTCTCGCTTGCCTGTTTCTTACCCAAGGCTGAGTTCTAATCACCACAATCTCTCACCTATCTCTAAATATTGTCCATGCATGCCAATTTTTACTTGCTTTGCTTTTGTTTTTTTTTGTTTTTTTATGTGTCAGTTCAAACATCTGTGCCCAACCTTCCTTAACCATTGAGAAATTCAGACCCTCCTCCCATTTCTTTTGCCATTCGGTCTTTTCTAAGTTTTTTTGTGTCCCGATTTTCTTTATATATTAATGAGATCCCCCCTTTTTTCCCTGAGGCATTTAAATGGGTAATGATTTTTTCGGAATCTCAAACTTCTCTCTCAATTGGGAGAAAGATCTGAGGTCTTGATTTACATATAGGTCTTTTAAGGTTTTTATTCCCTTCTTATAGCCTGTATGGAGAGGGACAGGAGGGGTCTACAAAATGGGCCCAATTCTTCCACCAACCCATCCCATGCTTTCAGGTTGTATAATCTCCTACTTTTCCCCGGATGGCAAATTAAGTCGCGCAACTTAATTTCACTAGCCATAACACATCTGTTGAAAAAGCCTTCTGGGGCTAAACGATCCTTCAGACCTACCGCCGTGCACGACGGCGTCCGCAGCACAGCACATGATAGAACAGACGCATACCCGCACTTAATACCAGGAATTTCTCCATCTCCACACCTCTTACCTTCTCTCCCTGTCTGTAACAGCGCATGCAGCACGGGAGGGCAGAATCTTGGCACTCACTATACTCCATGGTTTCACTACCCTGACCTGGTGCCGCTCACCATCCACCAATGGGGGTTACCCGCACATGGATGGCAGCAGCGCAACAGGAACAACGGTAACACCATCCTGTCTATTAGTGGTAAATATACTGTGAAGTATGTTAGGCCATTAAATGAAAAGGTAATACAATATGAAGAGAAGGTGATCTAAAAGAGCCAAGAGTATGGGTCCTGAATGTGTGTCTTGTCATGTATGTTTTGTGTAGATTGTATTGTTAAATAGTATGGATCGAATATTGTTTATTAGAAATGTTATCAGATGTATGTGTATTTGTTGGAGGAGGAGTTAGCATAATGTTATTCCTACCTCCTTCATGTTAAATCTTTTATAAACGAAATAAAGAATTATATTTAAAAAAAAAAAAGGTGCTGGTAACCTATGTATCTGTAATAGATCATGTGAATACTTAGTATAATTTACCAAAGTTGCTACATGTTTCTTTCCTACTCCACCCAGTATGATACTTTGTAGTGCACCTAACATGGTTGATTCCTTTGTGGGAGGATGAATAATCCTGCAACTGATGACCCAAAATGTTGTCTGTCCTTTTTATGTTTTTTTTTTTTTTTCTGTGCTGTTTTTGAACATGTAAACCTCCTAAACTATGTTATTTCTACCTGTTAAGCTTCCAATTGGAGAAAAAATATGCTATTTAATTAAAATTATTTTTATATAGAGCGGCTGATTAGTAAGTGTGTACTGTTCTGTTGACAGACCTGGCAACATAGTGTACACCCAGCCTAAAGAGGTGTACACATGTTGCGATGTAATTTCTCTTCAATCCCAATCGAATCGCACGGCGCCATGTACACATTTGATTTAGGGCAGTATTCAATGAGGCTGACTCGCCATGTTTTATGGCGATTTTGTGCTATTTTCGCGCTGTACGGCGATTTTTTTTTTTTTTTTTACTAAAACGGTGAATCACCCTATTCAATGACCAGATGGCGAATACATTTCAAGGTTTTTATCGCCATGATTCACCGAGTAGCAATCGCTATCTTTTTATGGTGAAGTGGAATGTGAACTTTTAAAATAAAGTGTTTTGTTTTTTACATTGTGTCAAAAAATCAGGAATTTTATTCTGAGGA
Source organism: Crinia signifera (assembly GCF_055691185.1). Classification (NCBI taxonomy): domain Eukaryota; kingdom Metazoa; phylum Chordata; class Amphibia; order Anura; family Myobatrachidae; genus Crinia; species Crinia signifera. The sequence continues at coordinate 68,171,742 of NC_139224.1, forward strand.
GGGGCATGCTATTTTTATTCATGTGCTGTAAGCACATGAATATATATTTAATAAAAAAAAATATATACATATATGTTTTTTTTTACACAGCAGCCAGCAGGGGGCCGGGAGCCGAGCCGCTCATTAGATATTCATATATTCACTGCACCCGATCATTACATATGTACGATCGGGTGTAGTGTATACCCGGTCCCCTGTTGGCTATCCCGGGGGGCTGCCTGGCTCCCGGGGAGCCCACCTCCCCCCCCACAAACGTTCTAGGGCAGGCAGGGAGACTTCCATCTCCCTGCCTGCCGCCGTCCTCAGGCTCCCAGCGGCCTCGCCGCAGGAGTTAAAATTCGCCGGTCAGGGGCAGTGAGCCCCTGACTCATTGAATACTGGAGCCGGCGAGGCTCCGGAACGCGGCGGGCAGTGGCGAATGTGCAGCGAATCCTAAACAGGATTCGCTGCACATCGTCAAAATTCTCATTGAATGCTGCCCTTAGTCTATATAATGTAGTACAGATCTTTACTATATAGTCTTGCCTGCACAGTCTATTTTTCTATTCTACTTCAATGCTACTCTATTTCTGTTTGATTTCGATTAGATTTTGCTTATATAAGCAAAATCATATAGAAAAATAGACCAAATCGAACCTTGTGTATGCCCTATAAGATTCTCTGTCTCTAGGGCGCAAATTCTTAAAATCAGCAGATTGCTCTTAAGTGCCATTCTAGGGTACTTATGATTAGGTGCATGCAGGGCTCCAGCAAGTTTAGCAGAAGAGGACAAACAAAGTGAAGTGGGAAGAAGGTAGAAATGGAAAAAGAGGGGAAGAGGGAAAGCAGAGGTAGGTGTTGTGTATTGGGGGGGGGGATCTTAGAATGCACACCCAAGATACATGAGGTGCTATCATGCTGGGACTTGTAGTTCTGCAAAGAAAAATACATGGTGCAGATGCACACTCCATATTATTAATCAATAATAGAGGCTCTTGGTATATTAATTGGCCAATAAATATTTGCCCACCAACCAGCTTCACGGTGGCCTCATTTCTGGTGGGTCCCTAATACTAAGTTTGAATCTGGGACGCGGAACCCCGAAAAGGTTGGCATAGGCCAGTCATAGGACAGTAGGTGTTGTGTAAGAAGAACATTGGGTAGTTATGTATATTTCTACCATTTTTCCCAAAGAGGAAAAAAGACGGGGTATCCGCAATGCGGTTCTTTACAAACACAAATCTTTTTTTAGGACAGAAAAGGGGAGGTGCACATAGCAGAAGACACATATGTTGGAAAGAAAGACACATACAAACACAATATATTGATGGACAGAGCCAGGGGGCTTGTTATGTGTAATACACATTTTGGGGTAGAGAAAGGCACACATGCAAGGGGAGGAACAGAGATTGTGCAGTCACAGGGATATACACATTGGGAGGGTGGGATGTACATACTGGCCTTTACCTTGATGGCAGCCAGGAAACAAAGGGGTGCTCAATAACACAGAACCCCATTGAGGAGAAACAGAAGCAAAGTTGCGGCTGTGCCATGTACAGGAAGAGCTATGTCTCTCTAACAGAATGTCTGCAATGCAGCCTCTAAGGAATAGGCAACATGTGTCCATCTTGATTTTATTTGTTTAATTTATTATAAAAAATTTTGAGTACATGTTCTGTGTCCAAATGTTGCCCTTTAATTTAAAGATCTCTGTAAGTTCCATATAAATTTAATTTATACACATTCTTTGACTCTAGTTCTGCTCTATATTTTCTGTATATTTATATCTGCATACCTCCCAACTGTCACGCTTACCGCGGGAACGTCCCGATATTCGGGGACGTTTCCGCGTCCCGCCCGGGGTCGCCATTGTCCCGCGGTGGGGGGGACAGTTGGGAGCCCCCCAGCTTGCCGAGAATAGACGCTGTGCGCATGCGCACAGCGTCTATTCAGCGGCGAAAACGGGGTGTGGCCGGAGTTCGCGTCACCCCATGAGGCCACGCCCCCTTTTCTCGAGGCCGCGCGGCTTAGCCGCGCGAACGTCCCGACCTCCCAACTTCAAAAGTTGGGAGGTATGTATCTGCTTAAATACAGTATTGAAGTTATACATCCTCCTTTTTTTTCAGTTTTTATTATCCTGTGACAATAATGTTTAATAAATTTAATAATAAGTTTAATAATGTTTAACAAAACTAGTAATATCCTTATGCAGTTGTTTATTTTTTTATCTCAGTGGATGACAAGAGGAAATCCCGTAATACTGCAGTTGTGCTGATGGAAATTATTAAAGAGGAGGGGCTGTAAGTATATGAAGCAACACTTTACAGGGTTCGTATACAGTTGCACGCATCTGTGTCGCACACACACACACATATATGTACCGGATGGACCTGTCACTCAGGACTTAACTGAAATCGCTGCAAATAACCGGCTCCGGTGCCCTCACTGTCAAGGTAATGAAACCTCCTTCATGTAGTGGAAAAATCAATAAAGCGGCACTCGGAGATTTGTAAACAGGTGAAAATCTCAGGGATTAATTTTAATCCATGTGCTCAGAAATAGAATGTTTCGGGACTCGCAAGTCCCATGGTGTGTTCTAGTCCTGTTGTAATGCATTTTTGTCTAACATAAAGACGTTAGCAGATTCTCATAGGACATGGTGCGCCAAGAGGAGATTGAATTTAAATTGATCATCATCCCCATTTGCTGGTAACACACTGCACAATATTGAGACTTAAGCTGGGTACGCATTAGATGCTATTTTAAACTGTTTAGATCAGGAATGTCCAAACTATGGCCCTCCAGCTGTTGTAAAACTACAAGTCCCATCATGCCTTGCCACAGTTTTGCTATTAGGGAATGCTTAAACTATAGCAAGGCATGCTGGTATGTGTAGTTCCACAATAGCTGGAGGGACATAGTTTGGACATGCCTGATTTAGATGATTCCAACGGATCAGAACGACAATCATTTAAATATCCAGTGTACACTTTATCACAATGCCGGTGCATTATCACAATGCATTCTAATCTTCTAAAATTTTCACCCTCTCAGGGCCCTTAATGTGGACCTTTAAAGGGTGTACAAATGTTGCAATGAGTTAGACAATTGTATTATATAGTCAAAATTGTCTAGCTAGTTACCCTGCTGGCAATAGCGATGTGTAGCCCTGCAACGTCTGCCGCCAGGTGCAATAGACCGTGCAGGCAAGGCAATTTTGACTAAGCCACTGTCTGTCTATTTGACCTATGGCCAAATCACACATGATCACATAGGGGATGATTCAGGTTGGTTTGCAAAAGCAAACGCAAAACCGTTGATAGGATGATGTAACATGTGCAGAAAGAGTTAGATTTGGGTGAGTAATTTTGGTTTCTGTGCAGAGTAAATAATAGCTGATTTATTTTTTCGCTGCAATTTAGATTTCAGTTTGAACATGTCCCACCCAAATGTAACTCTGTCTGCACATATATTATTTATTTATTAACAGTTTCTTATATAGTGCATACATGTTCCGCAGCGCTTTACAGAGGATATTTGAACATTCACATCAGTCCTACCACATGTACACGCACACACAGACATTGTAGAGTTAATTTTCTTGAGCCAATTAGCCTACCAGTATATTTTAGGATTGTGGGAGGAAACCAGAGTACCAGGAGGAAACCCACGCAAGCACGGGGAGAATATACTAACTCCGCACAGTTAGAGACATGGTAGGAATGAAACCCATGACCTCAGTGTTGTGAGGCAGTAATGCTAACCATTACACCATCCATACTGCCTCATCAAATATGTCACATCTGCCTTACCTGCAGTGCACATGGTTTTGTCTATTAACCCCTTAAAGTGGGGAAATTTATTTTTTAGGGGGCACTCCCCACAGGGCAGGTTTTTTTTGGAAAAAAAAGCACTCCCTAAAAACCCCCCACAGGGAGTGTCCTGGTCCAGGCAGCGCTGCTGTGCATTTTATCAGCCACTGCAGGCCCTGCCCCTGGCAACCCAGATGTGTGCGGCGTGACGTTGGCAAGGTCACGCCGCACACAGCCAGGAGGGAGGAGCAGGGTCCAGGCAGCCGAAGCCGGGCAGTGGCTGAAGCTTTGCTCATTGCTTGCTCCACTGAGCACAGTGGCGTTGCACGGTGCCAAGGAGAGGGAGACAGTGGCAATCCCAGAAATTTGCCAGGAATGCCAGTGTTGGCACTAAAGCATAGCTCGGAAAATTTCCGGAATTACCAGTGAAGGGGTTAAAGTGGGAGTTTACTTTGCAAACCAACCTGAATTTGGACTTTGGTACACAAAAACAAAATTGCGTGTGCACTTAGCCAAAATCAGCTTAGTCAGAACTGGCCATTAGCCAATATCTGCACCCAGCTTAACGTTAAGCAATAGGAGTCTATGGGGGAAATTTACTATGGGCAACCAATCAGAATCTAATTTTTATTTATTTAGCACCTTCTAGTAGATCATAGATAGCATCTGATTGATTGCCGATAGCAACATCCCATGTTAAATAGAACTCCAATCTTTTTTTTTTTTTTTATCTTTTATTAAATTTTATATATATAAAAAAATTACATTTAACAATGACGAACTGTACACATAATATGTAACATATCATCTCATGCAGTATTACAAAATCTTATTCTAAATAAATTTCCATCTTATATCACACATTATACCACATTATATTACCGTATTAAAGCCGTGGCGGCGGGTATATTTTAACAAATTCTTATCTCCTCCGGAAAGCTCAGGCATGAGTAAGGGGATACACTATGACACTAAGTATTAATCTGATTCTAATAACATAGACCACTTAAGAGCCGAGCGACCTTTATACTTACTCCCCCCATATCTGTCCTTGACGCCTTGTAACCCTCTCCCCTCGACTCCATCCATCCTCCATATTTTAGAATATTTGTGCCCAACACAAGAATTTTTTTTTATTTTTTATTTTTTTATTTTTTTTTTATTTTAATAATTATAAAGCTTTCTACCAATTTCTGATTCCTGTGTTTCTTTTCCTAATTCTAGTGCCCTACTGTATACATACAGTTCTAGTGACATTCTGCAAATACATTGACATATAATAACACTCAAATATGAATATAGAGAATAGTAAGAGAAGGTGAAGAAGAAAATAAAGCACACATCGATTAGCCTTTTTTAGGCCAAACCTCTAGTTAAGTTTCTTATATTAAGTCTCCTGGAATACAAATCCAAGACAAACAACCTACATTCTGTGTGTTTGCACCCTCAACATATATAATACATCACACAAAATATAAATATAAAGAATAATAAGTGAAAACAAAGAAGAGAATATAGCACACTTCAATTGACCTCATTAGGCCTTCTATTAATTTAGTATTCCTGCTTTAAATTTCTCAGAATCTAGTTCTAATTCATAGAATATACTTAACCATAGTCCCACCTATGTGTTTACCATTGACATATATATTATTACACTCAAAATATGTGAATACATAGGATAGAAAGAGAAGTCAGAGAAGAATACAAAGCACACAACGATTAGCCTCATTAGGCCTCTTGTTGATCAGTTTTTAATACATTAAGTCTCCACCCCCTTTTTTTTTTTTTTTTTTTGCTAAAGGTCGCCATGCTCCCAGTATATTGAATTAACCCATCTATGCCATATATTTGTGTATTTATTCATCGTCTTCCTACTTATATGTAGTTGTTTTTCTTGTCTGGCCGTATAATTTACCAAGGCCCTCCATGCCTGGATCTCAGGGCTTTTTTCTGACATCCATGTCCTTGCTATGATAACCTTTGCTAAGGCACACAAATTAACAATATATGATTTATCGCCTGCTTGTAAACTGGTTACGTTTATCACACCAAGTATACAACATTTTGCGGATAAAGTTTCTCTATGGATTCCAGTGTCCACCACTATTTGCACAACTTTCCCCCAGAAGGAGGCAACCTCTGGGCAATCCCAGAGCAGGTGAAAAAAAGTGCCCTCATCTCCTTTACATTTTGGGCATATACTCGAGGTTCGGCCTGCAAATTTCAGCATCCTGGGGAGTGACATATAAGCTCTGTGAAATATATATAATTGGACTTGTTGCACACGAAGGGCGTTCGTCGCTTTACATATTACCGATTTTGCATTTTTCCACTCCTCCTCCCCCATACATCCTAAGTCCCCCTCCCATTTTTCTTTTAATGCTGTCAGGCCGTCACTATTTTTATGCCGGTTAATACACTTATATATTCTGGACACCAGTTTAGTTTTATCTCTCGATTTTAGTATTACTTTTATTGGTGTTTCTCCAAATATTGGGGTTGTATTAGGGAATTGAACCTCCAGGGCATGCCTCAGCTGGAGAAAGCGAAAGAACAATGCCTGTGGTAGCCCATATTCATTTTGGAGTTGAGAGAATGACTTAGGGGGTTATTCTAGTCCATTCTTTTTGACAAAATCCTTCTTAGATGGACAAAACCATGTGCACTGCGGGTGGGGCAGATGTAACTTGTGCAGGGAGACTTAGATTTGGGTGGGGTTTTTCTTCAAAGTGAGATCTATATTGAAGTGTAAAATCATGCAGTCAGTATTTTCCCTGCACAGAAACAAAATAACTCACCCAAATCTAATTCTCTCTGCACATGTTACATCTGCCCCCCTGCAGTGCACATGGTTTTGTCCATCTAAGAAGGATTTTGTCAGAAAGAGTGAACTAGAATAAACCCCTTAATCCCATCCACATTATATATCTGACTAAGAGCAACTATTGTGTATGGCCCCCAGATCTCTCTTATCTGTAGCTCCCGTAGTTCACTTAGCATCTTAATATCTTCTATTGGATGATCTAGATCTATCTGATCAAATTTTAAATATTTATTCATCTCTCGCCAGATTTATACAGCCTGGACTACCAAGGGGGGATCCGACATCAGCACTTTTCCCTGAAGAATTTTATACAAGGGGCTCATCCCTGGGGCTACTGAGGCAATGAGGGCTGCCGTTATCTTACTATTATGCTCTTCCACAATCCAACACTTAATTTGTGCCAGTTGGGTAGCTACATAGTAGGCTCTGAGATCCGGAAACCCCAAGCCTGCATCAGCCTTTTCTCTCATCAGAATGTTTAGCCGGATTTTTGCTCTGGACCCATTCCACGTAAATGATGACATCATGCTATTAATTTTTCTAAATAGGGAGTCGGGGAGGAATACCGGAGACTGGTGTAGGACATATATGAGTTTAGGAAGAATCACCATCTTAAGTAGATTAACTCTACCAGTCACTGTTAATGGCAATCTCCGCCAAGTTTTAAATTTTTTACCCATATACTCTAATATTGGCTGGATATTTAGTTGTATATATTCTTTGGGATCACAGGATATCATAATCCCTAAATACTTAAATTTTGACACCCAACCCAATGGGTATGGGGGGGGGGAGTGTAGTACGTATTTTGCCATCCAGTGGGAGAATGTGGGATTTACCCCAGTTCATCCTAACCCCCGAATAGTTTCCAAATTCGTGGATTAGCTTCAAGACCAGAGGGAGAGAAGTGCGGTAATCTGATAAATATATAAGTAAGTCATCCGCGTATAACGATACAACATCTCTCTCCTCCCCTAATCCAAAACCACTGATTTTTGGATGTTTCCTAATAATACATGCCAGTGGTTCGATTGCCAGGGCGAAGAGGATCGGCGAGAGAGGGCACCCCTGCCTCGTCCCCCTGGCAAGAGTGAATGCTGGTAAGGTCCAGCCATTTGTGGTGACCCTGGCCGTCGGCTCCGTATACAACAGCTGCAGCCATTTTATATAGTTGGGCCCTATTCCATATGCCCTGAGGACGGTCCATAGGTACGGCCATTCAATTGAGTCAAATGCCTTAATTGCGTCCAGGGTCACCACCACTGGCTCCCCCCCACTCTCCACTGGCATCTGGAGGTGAGTATATAATTTCCGGAGATTAAGAGATGTTGCTTTCCCCGGCATAAAACCGGTCTGGTCTTGATGCACTATTTTTAATATGTGTTTATTAAGTCTAACTGCAAGAATTTTTGCCAGAATTTTAGCTTCACTGGTTAGAAGGGAGATCGACCTATATGAGTCCATACACTTAGGATCCTTACCCTGTTTGAGAATAACTACTATATTTGCCTGGGTCATTGACCTTGCTATGGTGTTTTGTTCAAAACTTGTACATAATGCTTCATGTAGTAGTGGCCCAAGTATATCTTTATATTTTTTATACCATTCAGAGGGTAGGCCATCCAAGCCTGGAGCTTTCCCAGAAGGAAGATCTTTTATAGCTACCATAACCTCCTCTACTGTCAAAGGGACTTCAAGACTATCCCTATCCATGGCACTTAGCACTGGAAGCTCTATTTTATTAACATAGCTTTGTATTTCCATTTGAGTATGCTGCATTTTAGTACAATATATACTACTAAAGTATTCTTTAAAGGCCTCCCCGATCTGAGCCGGAGTTTTCATTAACTCCCCATTACCATCTTCTATACCACTAATTATATTAGGGGGACTTTCAGCCTGTGCCAAAAATGCCAAGTAGTTGCCTGCTCTGTCTGAGTGCTGGTATCTCGTCTGGGACCTATACCTCATTATTTTAGCATTCTCCTCTTCTAATGCCTCAGTCCAAACTTTTTGTGCCTCCTGCCATTCTTTTCGTATATCATCGGAGTTATATTGCAGATACCTTGCTTCTAATTCTTCACATTCTTTCTCTTTTTCTGAGATGCTATTTCTACTCTCTCTTTTAATTTCTGCAATACATTTTTTAAAGGTACCCCTCACATACGCTTTGAATGCGTCCCATACTGCTGCCATACTTGCCGACCCCCGGTTATAATCCCAAAACTCACCCCACTGTGTTATCAGGGCCTCACTCCGTCCCATCCGCTCTATCCAATTTGGGTTTAGTCTCCAGAAGCACTGTCCTCTGATGCTGATTTCGGCCAATTCCACCAGTATCGGGGAATGGTCCGAAATCCCTCTAGGTTTATATGTTATTCCAGAAACCTGAGGCAGTAAGCCTCGGGAGACCAAAGCCAGATCTATTCGGGACAGAGTCTGATATGAAGAAGAGTAGCAGGAAAATTGTATCGTTTTAGGGTTGTACTCCCTCCATGGGTCCACCCAACCCATATTATTTATGAATTCTACAAACCCCTTGTTCCCCCTGGCCTGCCCGTGCCCCACGCTCCTCCTATCAAGCTGAGGGTCAAGCACATTGTTATAGTCCCCCAGGCAGATCACCGGGACATTCGGGGTGAGGGCAGCAAACTCCGCTGCCTTAGTGAGAACTTCATATGCGAAAGGCGGGGGAATATACACCGCTAGTAATAGTATCTGCTTATTATTTAATGTGCAGTCAAGAAAAACATATCTACCTCCGGTGTCAATTTTAACTTTGTTACACACAAATAAAACCGATTTTTTTATTAACACCGAAACTCCCCTGGACGCGGATGTAAAGGAGGCATGGTAAGGGTGTCCGACCCATGGTTTTTTCAATGCCATTAGTTTTCCTCCCACCAAATGTGTCTCGAGCAAACAAACCACATCTGCATTATAATGCTTCAGCTGATTTAGCACCAGCGACCTTTTAACCTTGTCGTTTATGCCCCTTATATTCCAAGACAGTAACTTAATCATCTTAAATCAGGGCCATAGTACCCACACCTATCTCCATTACATCCCCTTCCATTGCCCGCTTTCCCCCTCTTTTTTTTTTTTTTTTTAATTATATTTATTACTAGACCTGCCGCCACGGCTTTCTGTTGTATACTACATATGTTACAATTATCAACACACACAAAAAAAGACATATACCCACCCCCCTCCCTGTATACCAACCCTCCCTCAGTATACCTGTACCCTTGACCCTCCCCCAAAACAGCACAAAAATAAAAAAGAAAAACATAAAAATCACAAAAAAACATTAGCTACTTATACCCTCTTCTCAAGGGCTATAACAATTGAGCCACCAATTTACAGGAGACTCCCTGACATGCGTATTTCTATTATTGGCCTCTTCCCACTCTCCCCCCCTCCATACTCCCCATTAGGGGACATGTAGAGAGGCATCGACAGGAGAGGCCGACACATCCCTGTGTTCTAATCATCCGCCAGCTGCCGAGTTCCTGGTAGCTTTTTATCTAGCCACATCGCAGCCTCATTGGGTGTGGAAAAAAAAAGTGTTTCTCCATCGCTTATTACCCTCAATTTTGAGGGGAAAACCATCGAGTATTTCAAATTATTGTCCCGCAACTTTCTCTTCACTTCTGCAAATTTAGCTCTGTCCTTCTGGACTTCTAAGGCAAAGTCTGGAAATACTGCGATTTTATGCCCATTGTACTCCAATGGGCCTTTGGTGCGCAATAGGCGGAGGATTGTGTCTCTATCCTGGTGATTTAATATTTTGGCAATCAATGTTCTAGGGGGGGCCCCTGGTGGTAGAGGCCGGAATGGCACCCTGTGTGCCCTTTCAACTGCGAAATGGTCTGTGAAGGGCTCTTTCCCAAATTTGGTGATAAGCAATTCTACTATAAATTTGGGTGCGTCCATGCCCTCCTCTTGCTCGGGCAACCCCACAAATCTAAGATTATTTCTCCTTATTCTTCCTTCAATATCTAAAATCTTAGATTTCATCTCTGTCATTTGCAGGGCCATTTTATTAACTTTGTTCACCCAGTGGTTGTTTTTGTCCTCGATCACGGAGATACGCTCCTCCGCCTCCTTGATCCTCTCTGTATTTGCCTTTAATTCAGTTTTAATTTCCACAATTTCTTGCTGAACCCCATTTATCTGGTCGGACAGACGTTGTTCCGAGCTACTAATGGCTTCTAAAACTTGGTGGAGTGTAATCTCCGGGGTGGGTACAGAGACTGGGCTATTACTTTTTGTTGGGGTGGCTTGTGGCGTTGTATTAGGGGTTTCTGCCGCATACTTGCTCTGGCCTCTGGCATATTTTTCGAGCCGGGCTGCAGCGGCTGTATTGCCCGTTTTCCCCATTGTCACAATGATGCCTGCACTTCTAATAATTTTTTATATATAATCAAGACCGCAGTGAACTGGGGTTATAGCCTTATCAGTATACAGTCACAGTCCCGGCTATTTTAGGCTTATACCAGCCAACCCAGGATCCTATATGCAATCAAAGGCACTCTGCTATTTGCCACTTATGCCACCCTTGCCGGCTTACTGATCGAGAATGCATGCAGTGAGGTTTACCATAGGAACATAGGACACATACTTCAGTAGTGTCCCGTTATTAACTTTTATGCGCCACACCGTCCAGGTTTCAAGCAGGTAATAATAATAAAGATGTAAAGCAAGTATACTGCACCAATTTGTTGTCTTCTTTAATGGACAGCAAGGACCTTTGCTCGATGTGGGCAATCCTCTGTGCTTGACTGGATCTTGTGGCAGGGGTGTATGGGTGCTCACACCACCTCACACTCCTGATAACTCTGTGGTCACCACCTTCTTATAATTAAGCCGGATTTTTGTTGTAGACGGGCAGAGGGTTTTTTCCTTTTTTGCCTCAGGCACGCTGTATAGCAATGGTTATGTTACCTCTGGCCGTTGCGCCCCACATCTCTCCTGCTGTATGCAGCTATCCCCTCAGACGATCCACCAGCAGGGGAATAAAGCTGCGCCGCGTCTCGACTGGTAGTTGGAGGAGTTTAGTGAGCTAACACAGCCCTCGTGCTTCCTCGCTGCTGCGGCGGTCGGGAAGCCTGGTGCATCGTTTATCTTCCTCCCCCTGCTACCTTGTAGCTGAGTCTTGTTCCGGCTGGCCGCGCACGCACTCCGGAGACAATTACACAGTCAGGAATTAGCCAGCATTGCGGTCTGTGCTTCCGCTATTATGCACCCCCTGCCTTCGGGTCAAGCCTCCATCATCTCGCCGGGCACACACCACGTCTATGGCTCCCAGGAATCGGTCCCCTTGGCGGGCATCAGAGACACAGGTACAAACCGGCTGGATGCATGTCAGGGAGCTCACTCTCCCTCCTGCTCACACCTGCACCGCCGTGGCCCCGCCCCAAATAGAACTCCAATCTTAGTAAATTTCCCTGTATGTAGGTTTTGTTTTCCATGCTAACCTCTACCTTTTCAGAACCAGCAGCATTACATATTTATTGGAGCAACTTGCATTATGTTATAGACTGTATGCAGCCCGTATAGTATTGCACTGAATTTGGGTGTAGTCTCAAGTCACAGTAATATAAGTTCTTGTGACCTTGATGACTCCTGAAAGTCAATTTTTTTTTTTAATCATATTTTTTATTAAGCACTTCTAAGTACATATATGAAACTTTTCATTATAATAGATGAACATCACCTCAAATTAGATGTATAACATGGGGGTTTATTCTAGTTCATTCTTTCTGACAAAATCCTTCTTAGATGGACAAAACCATGTGCACTGCAGGGGGGCAGATGAAACATGTGCAGAGAGAATTAGATTTGGGTGAGTTTTTTTTGTTTCTGTGCAGGGAAAATACTGACTGCATGATTTTACACTGCAATATAGATCTCACTTTGAAGAAAAACCCCACCCAAATCTAATTCTCTCTGCAGAAGTTACATCTGCCCCACCCGCAGTGCACATGGTTTTGTCCATCTAAGAAGGATTTTGTCAGAAAGAATGAACTAGAATAACCCCCATGGTGCGATAGAATTTTTGATTTTACAATAAATGGTTTAACATATACATAATACATGGTGTGAAATTGTTATCATTTTGGTTCAAATGAGCCGCAAGGCTGTTTATAATATGGTAATCAACATTCAACAACGTAGTGATGTTCTAGAAATTTGCAGAAATAACATACATTTCAGGTTGGTCATGAAAACAAATGCTACAGTGAAAAATATCGGAATAAATACAAAGATGAACTAATAAAAATCAAAAAGGTATGCTGCCCACCTCCGATAATTTTAGAAACTGCTGAAGTATAAAAATGATGCCACAGTTATGGGGTGGTCTTCAGATATTGTGTGCAACAGATACCAGGATGTCTCTTTTAGGCTTTTATGTATTTGATGTCTCACCTCCAAAGATAATGTGGCAATATAACTTTCCCACATTGATAAAAAAAAATGTAACCTTGGATTCTTTATTTAAAGTGGTTCCAACCCAGTCCATTCTAAAAAGATGGAAAAGTTTTTGTGTTTAAATAAAGGGAAAGTCGGGGGGCGTTGATGTCCATTCCTGTAGAATGGTCTTTCTCGCAGCAGTGCTAATAGCGAGCAGTAAATCTTTACTACCCTTTGTTATTCGTAAATCTGAGGGGATTATGCCTAAAATTGCCCATTTGTCTACAAATGGAACATAATTTACCAGATGAGTTTGCGTTTATCTTTTTATTTGAAGCCAGAAACCTCTAACTACTGGGCAGGCCCAGAAACAATGGTAGAGATCCGCCTCCAATTCCCCACATCTGTAACAGGTGCTAGAGCCTATTCGGCCAATTAAATAACTCTGATGAGGTGATAGATAAACCCTATGATAGAGATATATATATATATATATATATATATATATATATATATATATATATATATATATATATATATATATTGAGAAACATCTCAATATATGCAGAATAGGGTAGTATGTTACAGGATTTCAATATTAAATCACCATTGTCATAGTGTGGGAATCTTGGTATCCATTAAGCTAAACCTTGTTTAATGAATGAATAATCTAAAATGGTTCAGAAATGTTGATAATAGCAAGAGATAGCTCTTTTTTTTCTCAAGTGAAGGTTGTAATAAAAAGGTATAGATGGGATTTCTCCAATCTTTGTCAGAAAAATGGCGAATAACGGTGGAAATATAATGCTGGGCTTGTAGGAAGGCCAGAAGATGCCCTGCCAAGCAAGGGAACTTTTCACCTGCCTCGGAGAACGTTAAGGGTCTTCATAGTGTTCTATCAATCAACGATCCAATGCCTGTGAAACCCCCTACTCGGTACTTGTTTCCTATCTGGGCGCCCACTAAGTTAATTGCGCACCATGCTATTCTCCGTAGAGAAATCTGATCGCATCGTATACATACACGATATTGAACGATGCGATGCGATGCGATCCGATTCGATTTCCCATAGGAAACAATGTTAAATGGATCAATTTACCCAAATCAGCATAGGGAAGAATGGTAAATGGGCCAGAAACCCCAAAAAAACCCACAGAGCAGTGGAATGTCCACCCAAAAGTAGTTGACGCCACCCCGCCATCAACGTGAACCCGAAGCGTGGCGAGCTCAGCGAGTCCGTGAGGGGCGGCGGTACGCGTCCTCCGACCTTTTCATGCCCTACTATCCACTAGGGCGTGGAGTGAGAATAGAATAGTGTGGCGAGCGCAGCGAGCCACCGAGCCCGAAGCGTGGCGAGCGCAGCGAGCCCCGCGAGGGGACGCGGATACCTTCAAAGGTAAACGCGTCCCTTCGCGGGCTTCCCAGGTGTCCGCGTCGCCATGGACACCTGGGAAGCCCGCGAGGGGACGCGTATAACTGTGAAGGTATCCACGTCCCCTCGCGGGGCTCGCTGCGCTCGCCACACTATTCTATTCTCATTCCACGCCCTAGTGGATAGTAGGGCATGAAAAGGTCGGAGGACGCGTACCGCCGCCCCTCGCGGGCTCGCTGCACTCGCCACACTTCGGGTTCACGTTGATGGCGGGGTGGCGTCAACTACTTTTGGGGGGACATTTCAATGTTCAGGGGTGTTTTTGGCCCATTTACTATTGTTCCTATGATAATTTGGCTAAATTGAGCCATTTCACATTGTTTCCTATGGGAAATCGAATCGCATCGCATCGTTCAATATCGTGTATGTGTACGATGCGATGCGATCCGATTTCATTACGGTGCCGTACGTAGAAAACCTGGGCGCCCAGATAGGAAACAAGTACCCCCTACTCTCCATATATTAAATGTATATGTAGCTAATCCATCCTGAAATTCAGTATTATTCATGAATGGAAGATGTATTGATTTTTGTGAATTAAGGCCTGCTTGGCTCCTTACCCAATGCCATGTTTTTTCGTATTCCATAAAAGAGGATTTTCTTGAATATGTTTAGGGACTTCCTGATCGTGAAGGTGGAGGAATGACCATAGACATTTTCCTACAGACATTTCCCTCTATAGGGAAGTGCACGTATAACATTCAGTCCCAGCTAACCAATCAGAAAGGTAACGGAACATGGCGGCTTTGTTATATTGTCTAATATCCGGCATGCCCACACTACCATTCCATTTAGGTTGCTGTAATTTTATTAGGCCTATTTTAGGTCTACCGCTACTCCAAACAAACTCCCTGATGTGTCTATTAAAAGTTTTGATGTCTTTAGGGGAAATATATAGAGGTAAACCTTGCAAAAGGTACATTAATCGTGGGAAAGTTACCATTTTTATCAAATTTAATCGCCCGATATAGGCAAGTGCTTCCAGCTTATTCGTTTCTCATAGACCTGTTGAAACACAGGTGTCACACTCAGCCGCGGCGGTGCGCGGCGGGCTTACTACTCACCCGTTCGCGCCCGCCGTCGGCTAGCGTGTAGTGGTCTCCAGTTCAGCGGCAGCAGGCAGCGGCAGTCTGGTGGGCAGCAGGCAGCGTGGGACGCCGGCAAGTGTAGCGGCATGTGCTGTAAGGGCGCCGGGAGGCCGGCGCCGCCATCTTGGTTAAGGGCAAATAGCAGATTGGTCCTTGTCTGAGGTTTCCGCCCATACTGACCTGACAGCCAATGGCAGCCGCCCTCTAGGGATATAGGGGATCTGCCTAGGCCTGTTCAGTGTCAGTACAAAGAGTCTCCAGAGGCGTTCACAGCTCCCAGCTGACTCCGGCTCTCTGACTCACCTCTCCTGACTTGGTGCCTTGCTTCAGTGCTCTGTGTTGGACTCGATTCAGCTTAACCCCATCGCTGCCAGTTCTCTCCACAGTCTGGTCTCTGCCTGCATCCCTGAGCTTCCTGGCCTAAGCCCTTCAAGCCGTCTGCTTCCAAGCAACTTCCCATTCTTCTGTCATTATCCAGCTTCTTTCAGTCTTCAAGGATCCCTCATTACCATCAAGTACATTCTCTTTCCGGATTTCTTCATTTCTCAAGACCCCAGCCTGCTGTCCGCAGTATGTGAACTGTTATTGTTTCAATGAACTTTTTCTTCTTTCAAAGTGCCGTGCTGGCTCAAGTCTTATTACCACTAACTGCCACTTTAAGAAAGTATTCAAGTGTGTATTATTTCATTTATGAATTCTATTATTAAACCTGCACGATTTAATCCTTCCTCCTCTGGTCCGTCTCCGGTTGCTACACACCACACGACTTCATCCAGCCCTTCAGTTGTGACAGTTTGTACTGACCCGATGGAGTCGGGTGAAGAACAGGCTTCCATGGCGGACGCACTTCACAGCATCATGGCTCGTCTGGAGCAAGTGGAGGCTACCCAACGTCAAGTGGCTCAATTCCTTCAGGTCTTGGCTCCGCCCCAGACGGCTCCCTCAGTTTCTGTGGCTTCAGCTCCAGAGGTTCCAGTCCCTGTTTCTACACCTGGACCAATAGTTCCTCATCACATGCAATTACCAACCCCCAGCAAATATGATGGTTCTCCGAAAGGATGCCGTGGGTTTCTGAACCAATGCGATGTGCATTTCACCTTACAGTCTTCTCACTTTCCTACTTCCAAGGCAAAGGTGGCTTATATTGTGTCTCTCCTGGCAGGGTCGGCTTTGGACTGGGTGTCCCCTCTCTGGGAACGTGCTGATCCCCTGCTCAATGACTATGAAGCTTTTATTACCTCTTTCCGTCGCATCTTCGACGAACCTGGCAGAGTGTCGTCTGCCGCTACTGAGATCCTGAGGATTCGCCAGGGTAGTCGTTCAGTGGGACAATATGCTGTGCAGTTCCAGACTCTGGCTTCAGAATTAAAGTGGAACGAAGAGGCTCTCATCTCCGCCTTCTGGAATGGGCTGGCAGGTCGTATCAAGGACGAATTAACTACCCATGACTCTCCTGCTACTTTGGCTGAACTCATCTCCTTGTGCAACAAAGTGGATCTACGGATGCAGGAGCGTCAACTAGAGAGAAATCGCTCCGATCGTCTCCGCCCTCGTCTCACCACCAACGCTGTTCCTGTTCCTAGATCTGGGCCTTCCACAACCACACCACCAGACGAACCCATGCAGATCAACCGCTCTCGGCTTTCCGTGGAGGAAAAGTCCCGTAGACGTCGTGAGAATCTATGCATGTACTGCGGTTCTTCCGCTCATCTGTTGGCTTCCTGTCCACTGCGTCCGGGAAACGACCGCTCCTAACCTCCCCGAGGGAGGTCAGGTTAGGAGTCCTGCTTTCATCTCCCTCTTCAACTGTGCCCACCATTCCTGTTACCCTTGTGTGCCCTCAGGGAAAAATCAAGATCCAGGCTCTACTAGATTCCGGAGCAGCCGGGAACTTCCTTTCTTCTTCTTTCGTCCAGCAACATTCCTTGACGGTGCAACCTTTGGCCCATCCGTTGGCCCTCACTGCAGTAGATGGGAGTCGCATCAGCAGTGGGCAAATCACCCTTCAAACCGATCCAGTGACAGTTCTCATCGGTGCCTTACATCAAGAGACTCTTGAATTTTTTGTCCTTCCTCAATCCTCACACCAGGTAGTCCTGGGCCTACCATGGCTTACTAAGCACAACCCTCACATTGATTGGACCAGTATGGAGATCACAGCCTGGGGTACGAACTGCCTAACTACTTGCATGCCTCGTGTCATTCCACTCCATCAAACTAATCCTCAAGAAGTAGGAGGTCCCAGTCTTTTGTCTTCATCAGCTCCACCCTTGTCGTTACCCACACCATATCTTTCTTTTTCTGACGTCTTCAGCAAGGGAGGTGCCGATACCCTGCCGCCTCATCGTTCCTGGGACTGTCCGATAGAGTTGATACCTGGGAAGTTCCCACCGCGGGGCCGCATCTACCCCTTGTCTCTGCCGGAGACCAAAGTCATGTCTGACTACATTCGAGAAAACTTGGATAAGGGGTTCATTCGCCCGTCCACTTCGCCAGCCGGAGCGGGGTTTTTCTTTGTGAAAAAAAAAGATGGAACCCTCCGGCCGTGTATCGATTACAGGGGCCTGAACGATATCACGATCAAGAACCGCTATCCTTTACCTCTTATCACCGAATTATTCGACAAAATCCGAGGGGCTTCCATCTTTACTAAACTGGATTTAAGAGGGGCGTATAACTTGATCCGTATCCGATCTGGAGATGAGTGGAAGACGGCTTTCAACACCCGAGATGGCCACTACGAATACCTGGTGATGCCATTTGGTCTTTGCAACGCTCCAGCCGTCTTCCAACAATTTGTAAATGACATATTTCGAGATTTACTATATCATTCCATCGTGGTGTATCTCGATGACATCCTCATCTTCTCGTCTAACCTCCATCTCCATCGGCAAACAGTAGCTGAGGTCTTGCGGCGCCTTCGCCAAAATAAATTATTCTGCAAGCTAGACAAGTGCGTCTTTGAGGTCACTTCCATTCCATTCCTTGGCCACATCCTCTCCAGCACTGGGATAGAGATGGATCCAGAAAAAGTAAGAGCCATCTTAGACTGGACAGCGCCCACAACGCTCAAAGGCATCCAGAGGTTCCTGGGCTTTTCAAATTACTATCGTCGTTTCATCCGGAACTTCTCCACCCTTGCTGCACCTCTTACAGCTCTAACCCGCAAGGGTTCTGATCCGAGTCAGTGGTCACCTGAGGCCTCCCAAGCCTTCCAACAACTAAAGGATGCTTTTGTCTCCGCCCCAATCCTTCTTCAGCCAAACCTCGACAAACCCTTTATTCTTGAGGTGGACGCATCCTCAGAGGGGGTGGGGGCAATCTTGTCGCAGAGAGGGGAGGACCAGGTGCTTCATCCCTGTGCCTTCTTCTCCAAGAAGTTTCTTCCAGCAGAAAAGAATTACCCCATTGGAGAGCAGGAGTTACTGGCAGTCAAATCTGCGTTGGAGGAGTGGCGGTACCTCCTGGAGGGGGCACGACATAAAATTACTGTGTACTCCGACCATAAGAATCTCTCATTCCTCAAGCACGCCCAATGTCTTACAGCTCGTCAAGCCCGCTGGGCCATGTTCTTCGAACGCTTCGATTTCCAAATCAGATTCAGACCCGGGACGATGAATGCCAAGGCCGATGCTCTTTCACGCTCTTTTGAAACTTCAGCTGATCTTGACACTCCTCCTCGACCCATCCTCGATCCTCTGGTCTTTGCTCAAGTAACAGTCCAGCCTTCACCTCCACCAGGCAAGACCTTCGTTCCCCTCAGTCTCCGAAAGAGAGTGCTGTCCTGGGCACACGCTTCCCGTTTCGCAGGGCATACCGGGGCACAGAAGACCTTAATGTTCCTGTTGCGTTCATACTGGTGGCCTACCATTCGTCGCGATGTAACCACCTTTGTCGCCTCCTGTGTAAAGTGCGCTCAGCATAAGTCCTCCAGAACGTCTCCTGTCGGTCCTCTTCTACCTCTAGCCATACCAACAGAACCATGGTCCCACCTGTCTATGGACTTTATCTGCGAACTTCCTCCCTCCAAAGGGCATACAGTAATTTGGGTGGTGGTTGACCGGTTTTCAAAGATGGTGCACTTCTTCCCATTGAAAGGTCTTCCATCTGCTCCAGTGTTGGCTCAGCTCTTCATTTCTACCATCTTCAAACTCCATGGGTTGCCCAAAGAAATTATATCTGACCGTGGCGTGCAGTTCGTCGCAAAGTTTTGGAGGTCCCTATGTTCCGCTGTACAAGTCAAGCTCAAGTTCTCCACTGCTTTCCACCCACAAACCAACGGGCAGACAGAACGTGTCAACCAGGACTTGGAAGCCTTCATTCGTTTATTCATCTCTTCCTCTCAAGACGACTGGGTAGACCTTCTGCCTTGGGCGGAGTTTGCGCACAACAATTCCTATCATTCATCCTCCGGCACCACTCCCTTTTTTACTGTCTTTGGCAAACATCCCCGATCTCCAGAGTTTTCAGATCTATCATTGCCCGATGTCCCTGCAGCTGCTTCTTCCCTACAACGGTTTGCAAAGATCTGGTCAGACGTCCATACCGCTCTCCTCAAAGCATCCGCTCGATATAAAAGGATGGCAGACAGGAAAAGAAGAGCGGCTCCTAAGTTGAAGGTTGGAGATCGAGTATGGCTGTCTACCCGCCATATACGCCTTCGGTTACCATCCATGAAGCTGGCTCCTCGGTTCATCGGGCCGTACCCAATCACTCAGGTAATTAATCCGGTGGCCTACAGACTACAGCTCCCTTCTTCCTTAAAGATATCAAACTCTTTTCACGTGTCTCTTTTGAAACCTTTACGACTGAACTTATATCAGAAAAAGGTGCCTAAACCGCCCAAGATTGGCTCAGAGAGAGAGAGACAGAGTTCGAGGTGAAGCGCATTATCGACTCACGTTGCCGCAATACCCATCTTCAGTATCTGGTAGAGTGGCTTGGATTCGGTCCTGAAGAGAATTCCTGGGTTGATGCTGCAGATCTCCATGCTCCCCGTCTGGTGAGACAATTCTTTCAAAGGAATCCACACAAGGTGCGTAGGTGCCCTGGGGTCACCCAGAAAGGGGGGGGTACTGTCACACTCAGCCGCGGCGGTGCGCGGCGGGCTTACTACTCACCCGTTCGCGCCTGCCGTCGGCTAGCGTGTAGTGGTCTCCAGTTCAGCGGCAGCAGGCAGCGGCAGTCTGGTGGGCAGCAGGCAGCGTGGGACGCCGGCAAGTGTAGCGGCATGTGCTGTAAGGGCGCCGGGAGGCCGGCGCCGCCATCTTGGTTAAGGGCAAATAGCAGATTGGTCCTTGTCTGAGGTTTCCGCCCATACTGACCTGACAGCCAATGGCAGCCGCCCTCTAGGGATATAGGGGATCTGCCTAGGCCTGTTCAGTGTCAGTACAAAGAGTCTCCAGAGGCGTTCACAGCTCCCAGCTGACTCCGGCTCTCTGACTCACCTCTCCTGACTTGGTGCCTTGCTTCAGTGCTCTGTGTTGGACTCGATTCAGCTTAACCCCATCGCTGCCAGTTCTCTCCACAGTCTGGTCTCTGCCTGCATCCCTGAGCTTCCTGGCCTAAGCCCTTCAAGCCGTCTGCTTCCAAGCAACTTCCCATTCTTCTGTCATTATCCAGCTTCTTTCAGTCTTCAAGGATCCCTCATTACCATCAAGTACATTCTCTTTCCGGATTTCTTCATTTCTCAAGACCCCAGCCTGCTGTCCGCAGTATGTGAACTGTTATTGTTTCAATGAACTTTTTCTTCTTTCAAAGTGCCGTGCTGGCTCAAGTCTTATTACCACTAACTGCCACTTTAAGAAAGTATTCAAGTGTGTATTATTTCATTTATGAATTCTATTATTAAACCTGCACGATTTAATCCTTCCTCCTCTGGTCCGTCTCCGGTTGCTACACACCACACGACTTCATCCAGCCCTTCAGTTGTGACAACAGGAATATAATTTAGTGGTACTTGTTTCCTAGAACAGCGCCCACGATATTGATCTTAGGCATCGCAAGGGAAAAAATCGCGTCGGTCGCATCGCATGCGTTCCAAAAAATCGCATGCGATGCGACCGACGCGATTACCGCGATTTTACATAGGGAACAATGTTAAATGGCCCAATTGACCCGATTTCACATAGGGAACAATGTTAAATGGTCCACAGACCCCAAATAGCCACCCTGAAGTGTGAAATGACCCCCCCCCCAAGTGTTAACGCCACCCCACGATCAACGTCAACCCGAAGCGTGGCGAGCGGCGGCGGTACGCGTCCTCCGACCTTTTCACACCCCCACTATCCACGTCGGCGTGGAGTTGAGAATAGAAAGTGTGGCGAGCGCAGCGTTACCTTCACAGTTATACGCGTCCCCTCGCGGGCGTCACAGGTATCCGCATCCGCTCGCCACGCCACGCACTTCCGTTTCTGCAATTCTCTCTACTGTGTGCTTCAGCTCGGATTTAACTGCCAAAATTTCTGTTTGTACAGTATTAATCTGCTCGGATAGGCGCTGCTCACCGTTATTTATTGCCTCCAGCACTTGCTCAAGCGTAATTTCGGCTTTGCTCGTTGGACTTTTGTTTTTTGAGGGAGTGGACGATGGAGTCGTTGTGGTGGTTTGTGGTGGATTCCCCCTTGCGTACGTGCATATCTCTCGAGCCGGGCTGCCACCGCGTTATTTCCAGCTTTGGGCATAGTGCTGGCACTCCAAAATAACCTGGACAGGTTACAAAGTCAAACACACTGCTTAGGGATATCCAGCTGACACCGGCCCCTGGCCATTACACTTGTAATGGGTTATGCTACCTGCAGACAGGGTTGGTTTTGGCCTGCTATAGTCTCATGCAGGGGTCACGGATAGGGGAACCACTCTGAACGTGCCGGATTGAAACTTTACAGCCCTCAAGGGAGCTAAACGGGGAGGGTATTTCCTGGCTGTTGGTACTAGGCTCAGTTCAATTTAGTCCTGGGCAAAAAATATATACAGTGAGATGGAAGTGTCTGATTGTTTGGATACAGCCTCCGGACACAGTCCAGCCTCCAATAGTGGCCCACTTCCACTTAGATCAAATAGTGCCCCAGAGTTGTATCCATGTATTATGCACAGTTATTATAAGCTTCTTGTTAATAAATAAATGGTAATACTGCACCGGCTTTTGCTGCTGTTTCCTTTAGGCTGGTTTGTAATAAATGAGCATGCCATCTGGTTAGGGTCTCGGCCTGGGCTACCTTCTGCTTCCCAATACAAAGGTCCGGGAATAGTCTCTCACCGTTCCTCTCACCCGTTGGTATGTTTTCTGGCGTGGTCCAGTCCAAACTGCAGGCTGGGGGCGTACGGAGGCTATGGGGCCCTCTCACTGGTGTCTGCTGCTCCCGGCGTTCCCCCGGCCTTTGCTGGATTTTGCTGGGTCGCCTAGTGTGCGGGCGTCTGTTATACACTGCCCAGCTTCAGTCTGGGATCCTGCCGGCGTCCTACTGCACGTGCTGCGGCGTCTGTGTGAATCACTACGAGCGGGATCCGTCTGGCGTCCCCACAGTGCTCTGCTGCGTGTGCTGCTACACTCGATGTGCTCACCGCCCAGACCCGCACGTGTCTCTGTCTGCCAGGTAAGGAGTAGGATTGCTGTGATTATAGCCGGCTCGTAATGTCCAGGTCTGCCGGGTTAAGGCTGCTGGAGGCAGTTTCTGATGTACTAAAACCACCCTCCTTGACACCAAAATCATTCCACAATCAAAATAATTAGATCACATATCTTCTCATTTCTGGTGTTTTGTTTGGACAAAAACAGAACCTCTTAACTGTATCTGCAGGTTTTTATGCAAACATTTTAGCATTTTTGCACTTTTGCATTTGTTCCATTACACCTAATAAAGAGACCACAGAGTGTATTTAAAAAAAAAACATTTACGTTTAACCACTCCAAGTTAATTCAGTTATCTTGCACATGAATAAATAAAACCCTGGCCAGACTTCTAACATTCCTGCACCTCTATCCTGTGTATGCTTTACTAAGGTACATGGAGTGCTCAGTCTGGACTGGGGAATTTATCTCCTAAGCTAGGTACACCATGCCGCCGAACCAACGATATAGGGCATACATACTGAATGATATTGTTAACAATATTGTTCAGTGACGTCACCAGGACCCCCTCCGAACATGCAGTCGCTGACTATATATAGTCAGATTTAAATGCATATTCAGACAACGGATGGGGGTATATATGGTATATATATGGTAGAGTGGCTAAACACTAAACTATATATACAATATTTTTGTTATTGTGCATATCGTTGGCTAAAATTGCATAGTATGTGCCCAGGTAAGAGTTCCACCCAAAATAGCTTACAAGTGACATGATCCAGAGTGTAGTACTCCCCCTTCCAAGCTAAAATCAATCCAGAGTATTCAAAGCTACACACTTTAGGTGTTGTGGAGCCATTTCAGGATTGAGTCTCGAGGTATGAGCTGGAGTTAGTAATGTTGCCGGTCTAATGTAGCTTTTATGTGTAGCTTGGAGAATCTCTGCCAATACCAAGCATTTATCAAAGAGCCACAACAGAGGCATGGGTCTAACACACTGGTGGTCTTCGTCAGGGCCCCCAGCAAGGGGATTTAGTCTAAGCTGCTCCCAGTGTGCATGTCGTGGCCCTCTGGATGGGTCACCTGGAGAGAACAGAGTGTGAATAGATGAGGAAAAACTGAACTAGACTAAATACAACTGAATTCAAGAGGACTATACCAGACTGGCCGAATTGTATACTTTTATATACACAAAGATTGAACCAGACTGGACATACTAGATACACTTGAATACGGGAAGATGGAACTGGACTGATTTGACGAGACTTGCCCTGCGACTTGAACTGGACCACTTGCGGAGGAAAGATGAGTTCCAGGAGCACAGGCATGGCATACAGGAAGAGCAACATAACACTGGTGACTCATGAGTCCCCTATATATCCTGTAGTGGAATGCAGTCGATCCTGAGGTCACGAGCGAGATTTGATTGGACGAAAACCGATCACATGATCCCAGGTAAAATAGGATCTGGGATATGGGTACTGTACGGGTGTATACGGCTACACCCTGCAGCCTAAACTGTTAACTGCTGATAACTCTGCATGCCCATTCGAATGAATCTGCACTGCCGGCTGGCTCTGCAGACGAGAATGCATACTCCTGAAAGGTAAGCAACGAGTATTACACGTGAGACCACGCCTGATCATAACAGTGGTCTCCTTGCTTCTATTGCAGAGTGCCAGAGTGCCTCCTGGCACTCTGAGTGGCAATATGTATCCTTGATTAATTTGAAGCCAGGAGGTGGCCTCAGAAGCCCCCTATGAACATGAATGGATCAGCTGTATAAGGTTTATCTCAAGTGAAGTTCTTTCTGGATCTCTTGGAACTAAATTAAACATTTGAAATACATTTAGCACACTACAAAACATTTCAGTTAACTTTTAACTTTTATGTGGGTGTGTGGGAAGGTAGGACCCTTTTGACAATATACCTTAATGCATTGTTGGGTATCCTTTGCTTATACCTGTGCTAGAAATGCCAGAAACTGTGATGATTGGCTGAGTGTTTCAGGATTTCCAGTTGCACAACAGCTGGAGAACCAATATTTGAGCTACATCTGACATCAGATATTCTGTTATTGTCTTCATTTTTTTTTTTTTTTAATTTGTGCCTACAAATGTTATATCATGTGCAGCTATACTGTACATATTCTTTTAATTCATTATGTATTTCTCTCCTCTTCAGGCTTGCTTCATACCGAGGTTGGTTTCCTGTGATTTCTAGCCTCTGCTGCTCCAACTTTGTCTACTTTTACACTTTCAACAGTCTCAAGGCCTTATGGGTAAAGGGGAATGTTCCAAGCACAGGAAAAGATTTGACTGTTGGTTTTATTGCAGGTAATTAAAAATATTTGATGCTAAGAAAAGCTGCTAATCACATTTACTGAACATTTCACTCTGCTCTGAATAAGGCTATCTGTATTTAACCAGGCTGCTAGTGTTTGTATTTTGGGTTTATTAGAAAAAAAAGAAATATTTTTTTTTAATAAAAGAAAATAACGATGTACTGTAGTCTGTGATACAGTGTAATGGACTATACAGCAATAGGGACATATACAATGTAAGGCAGCCTGCCCTCCAAGATGCGAAATTCTAGTGTTATAGGGGTACTTCTTCATGCTAACAGTGATATCAACCTCTTCACTGCCGAGGAAGGAGGGCCAGGCAGCTGGAGCCAGGCAGCTGGAGCAAGGCAGCGGCTGAGCTCAGCTCAATGGCGCTGCCCGGCAAGAGGGGAGCACAGGCAGTAGAACTCCCAAGAATTTTCCGGGTTTGCCAGTCTGCACACTGGAGCACAGCCTGGAAAATTCTCGGGAGTACCAGGGAAGGGGTTAAGACTTAATTTTTCCTTAAAATTAAAGTGCACGCACACACACACACACAGAAATGACGACACAAACCGTAACATAGAGGGTTCAACTTCTAGAAGATGGAGTCAGTATACTTCAATCAAGAAGTGTGGATCACACTATTGTATATTGTAAAAACTGCACTCATATTTTCTGGGGGTGTGGTATGATTCACCGACAGTCGGGATCCCGACAGTCATTATCCCGACGTCGGAATCCCGACTGCCTGGTCTCAGACAGCGTGGCCAGCGCAACAAAGCCCCTTGCGGGCACGGTGGCGAGCTACGCTCGCCACCTATTCTATTCTCCCTCTATGGGGGTCGTGGACCCCCACGAGGGAAAATAGCCGACGGCCGTCAGGAACCCGGCCGTCAGTGTTTTAACAGTCGGGATCCCGACGTCGGGTTAATGACTGTCGGGATCCCGACTGTCGGGACCCCGTCCGGCAGCCATTTTCTGGGTGCATATAAGACTGAATTACCATCCAAAACAATGTAATCTAATAATAATAACTCTTTAATAAAGTTTTCTAAATTAATTATATATGAATTGCAGGTGGTCACCTTACCAAATCTACAAAATATATACAGTACATATAAAAAATTGAGTACTGTATATGCTCGAGTATAAGTCGACCCAAATATATGAGCTGTGGCACCTAATTTTACAACAAAAACCTGGGAAAACTTATTAACTCAAGTGGGACCCTCACTCAAGTATAAGCCGAGGGGGCTTTTTCCGCATAAAAAATGTTCTGAAAAAGTAGGCTTATACTCGAGTATATATGGTAACTTCATACATTTAATATTCCTTTGGGTCTTCACATCAAAAACATATGAATGCTGTAATAAAAATTTTTTTTTATAAAAAGTCTTTGGACATCTTTGGGACATCTGGAGAAAGTCGTGCTGTTTCCTGTTTTATATGTGTTTGAGCTCAGGATGGAAGTTGATGTTTGTTAGAAATGTTTTTGTAAGTATACATGTCACAAAATTCTAGCCAGGGGAGCCATAGCGTGGAATATGTACGGAATTTGTCAGGGGAAGACATTATAAGGTCTGGACCGCACTTTTATATTAATTGGAATTAATCATATTTGATTATGTCCCAGATGAATTCGTGGGCTCATAATATTTTTTAGTTAGTACATAGGAAAATTTTATCTCGCTCGACAGCGTTGGATGGCGGTGTCCTCCGTCCTTTCAGATTAGCTGGATTTTCCCAGAGAAGCTTGGCTGTCAAACGCTCCCTCCTTGTTATTAAGGAATGTGTCTTCAAAATCTCATTGGGTCTTACAGAGTGCTGTTACAGGGGGACGCATTTTTAAGTGCAGGTCTTTCACCTAGGGGTGCCAGGAATCTTCCGATGTGTTTCGCTCGGGATGTAGATTTTTCAAAGAGTGTCCATGCTTTGGGCTGGATGCCCAGATATACCCAGCATGTAATTAGTTCAGTACTCCTATTGGGTCAGTTCCTTACACACAGGTGGATCATATCTTTACCTATTTCAGGCGCAGGGGTAAAAAAAACTATTTTTGCACATTTTAATTGCATGATATATATGGAGACACACCTAAAACTTCATATATTTCCAATGGGATGGGGTCATTAGATCGACAGCATGTTGGTCGACAATCATTGGGTGAACACCATTAGGTCGACATGCTGAAAGATCGACATGGGACAATGTCAACAGTCAAAAGGTCGACATTGGGGTTTTTCACTGGCTTTTGAACCGACGTGCCAACAGGCGGTATTTCATGCTCTACCATCAACTAGGGCATGGTGGGAGAATAAAATAGTGTGCCAAGTGTATCGAGGCACCGTGTCCGAAGCATGGCGAGCGCAGCGGCACACTTTGTCCTGTGTCCATGACGACTGTGTCGACATTCGGGTAAAAACAAAAAGGTGAAAAAACCCCAGGTCGACCTTTTAACCTATACCATGTTGACCCAATGCGCGTGTCGACATAACGACCTGTCGACATTGACCCATGTTGACATTTCAGCATGTCGACGTTGTGGTGTCGACCTAATGACTGTCGTCCACCATATGACCCACACCCATTTCCAATTATCTATTTGTCAAGAAAAGAGCAATTTTTATAATATTCTGAACATATCATTTTTTTTATCTAGATTAAGAACTCAAGGCAATAATTAAAGCTGCATTAAGCTACACCCCAGCTATCTCCGTCAAAACAGAGCTACAGTACATGATCTCTGGAAACATGGCGAGTAATCACTCACACTGTACAATATTACTATGATTTGATCTGCTTAATAAGTGGATAACATTTTCTTATATACAGATGTAGCGTCGCTCGTCTGGCGCACGCCAGACCGCCCTCCCGCTGGTGAGCGGATGCTACATCTGACTGGTACGCAGGTCCAATTCACCTTGTTGGGTCCATAGACTTTTTACAAAAAAAAAATTTTATTACAGCATTCATATGTTTTTGATGTAAAGACCCACAGGAATATTAAATGTATGACATTAGTCAGTGGCGTAACTATACCTCTGCAGCCACCGCGGTGGCAGAGGGGCGCAGAGAAATTGGGGGGACTGCGGGACTATAGTTACCCGCGGTCTGCGTCTTGCCCGGCTCTCTGTCGGGACCTTCCTGACGTCACGGTCCCGGCCGGCTCCTGCTGCAATGAAAACTGACAATTAGAAAATGGCTGCCATTTTCTAAGAGTCCGTTTTCATTGTAGCAGCAGGAGCCGACCGGGACCGTGACGTCAGGAAGGTCCCGACAGAGAGCCGGGCGAGACGCAGACCGCGGGTAAGAAGGGGGGGCAGGTTAGGTGGGGTGGGGGCGCCGAATAAACGTGCGGCGGGGGGGCGCTGAATAGTTAGTTACGCCCCTGACATTAGTCATGTTTTATATGTATATATGTTGTTGATTTTGTAATTAAGGTGGCCATCTGCATTTCATATACTGTATAATTCATTTAGAAAACTTTATTAAAGAGTTAATTATTATCAGAGGAAATTTTTACAGCCACTTGAAAAAACGCAATGATTTGCTGATCAGGTGAGAAATGTGTAAAACAGGAAATAGGCAGTTGGAGAGAAAGAGTGAAATAGAGTGTGAGAAAATGTCCGAAAGAGGATAAAATGAGTAAACGCCTAATACTTTTACCTTCCCTAATGTGTGTGTGTTATGTGAAGTTAGTATTTGTAAGTATAGTTAATAAGATAAGAAGAAATAGAAACATCATTGGATATGGTGTATTATATGAAAAAGGTTAGAATATCTCCTGTGAGTAGAAGATGTAATAATATTTGTACAGAAATAACTATACTATAGTAGTGATGTATAAAGTGTTGTGATATGTGTGAAAAATATTGAATAAAAATTTATAACAAAAAAAAGTTATTTATTATATGAAATGATGTTATTAATTCAGTCTTACATGCACCTAGAAAATATGACCGGAGTCTTTATTTGTTGTTTATGTTATTCTAATTGGTGACCCGTTTTATGCTGGTTTCCTCATTTAGGTGTTATTATACAGTGACATCGTAAGCCTTCAACTACTATTTAATTTATTAAAATTAATAATATAAAAGTGTTTTCAAGTTATATTTTTAAATACGTACTCAGTGCCGAATTTGTTTAGGGTAACCTCAAGGTGTTATTTTACGATTGTATATTGGGCTAGTCCGTGATCTCCCTAAGTTGTGGCAATTGTACTAGATATGTATAAGGCTCTACAAAATACAATTTATTGCACTACAAAAATACACATGAATACTACTCTGTCAATACAAACTGATATTAAGGGGGGTATTCAATCCCCACCGGTATTTCCAACAGGAGAAAGAAATAGTGGAGGGCGCCTATTCAATGCGGTCTTTCCTGACAGCATTAAAGAGGCAGCTCAACAGAACGGGCCCGACTTTAAAAACTGTCGGGCCCGTTTTGCCGAGAACGGCCATGAATTGTCACAATCACGTCCAGATCTCGACAATCCACGGCTGTTTGCGCAGACATGCCCCTTTTTCACCAATCTGCAGATGGGACATTGAATTCCACCTAGTGATTTGCGGTTGAGCAAAATGAAAACCAGCCAGTCACGGCTGTCGGAACGTATCCACAGTTGGGATCCGGGATTTAATACCACCCCCTAAGCATATTATGTTGCCTGTAAATTGTGACATACTGTACTTAACTTGCAGGTAATTGGTTATCCACTTGAATGACAAATTGCTGAGTATACCTGTGGAAAGAAGTGTACTATTATATGTGTAACAGTGGCAACATTATATATTGTGCCAGCACTGAATGCGTATTTTTCCACAGGGATGTCTAAGAAAAGGTTACCCAAATTAAACCACAATAACTGTTTCACATAAATTTACATAAATGGTATGTTTTATAAAATATCAATTAGGGCAGGTAGCCAGCAAAAATATTCAAAAACAGGTAGCAAAGGTAATGGTGTAAATTAGTGCCTTAATAATTGCCTGCAGCCCATACGTAGCACAGAATATTCTGTATTAAGGAGTATATTCTGGTTCACTCCTTCTGGCAAATTCCTTCTCAAATGAACAAAACCAGGGCCCTTATTCTGATCGGTGCGGCCAGATCCGAATATGCGGCCAGGACCGTGCGTGCGAAACCCCGCCTTCCATATGGATCGCCAACTCCGTCCGTACACGGTAAGAAGCTGGCCGAACGGACCGCACGTGTATTTTTCATGGAATACGCCTCCTCCATCTCAGGGAACCTCCCCCATCATTCGATGGTCACAGACCATCGAATGCAGGACCGAGTGGTCCACCAGCTCCCGCAACCTCAGACCACACAGACATTTTTCCGTGCAAAAGCAGGGATCTGGGCGGGCAGCTGACATCCGGCGATGTCATATGTCCGCCCCCTACACGTGCGTCACGACTGCATTACCATACGTACGCCCAGCGTTTGCATGGGAACGCCCATGAAACGCGGGGCGTATGCATATGGTAATGAGCCCAAATAGCCCTTCACGCCCCTCTCCACCCCCTGTTCGGAGTGTTCTCATTTCATGCCGGATTTGGCCGTACGCCCCGCTCGCACATGCGCAGAGACGCCTCTGCACATGCGCAGACACAAAACATCGGCGGCACAAACGCACGCGGATATTACCGCAGCAACTAGAATAAGGGCCCATGTGCACTGCAAGGTGGGGAAGATGTTACTTGTGCAGAGAGAATTAGATTTGGGTGGGGTTTTTCTTCAAAATGAGATCTGTATTGCAGTGTAAAAATAAAGCAGTCTGTATTTTCCCTGAACAGAAACAAAATAACTCACCCAAATCTAATTCTCTCTGCACATTTTACATCTGCGCCCCTGCGGTGCACATGGTTTTGTCCATTTCAGAAGGAATTTGCCAGAAGGAGTGAACCAGAATAACCTTTAAGGCAGATGGTCATTTGTAACTTATACATCAGGTAGAGCTGATTGTGGATATTAATCTCCACTCAAGGTTATGGTGGTTAGGAAAGATCAGAAAAATAGTCTCCCAATAGATCTCCACTGGACTGATGCTGCCCCCTTCATATACCAAATGGGCAGGAAGTGGTAGTGGATGTTCCAGAGTGGTCCCCCCACTCTGTTACTAGTCAGCACCAAATGTGCCAACTGCCACAGAAGTTAGGTGTGGACTTTGGGTATGGTGGGTGAGCGAGTCCTGTATTATGAGAAGTCAGGGATATAAATAATACAAGAAGTGATGATGATAGTGTAGGTAATGCGCTAGCAACAAGGTCAGTATTTTTCCAATATAAGGGGTTCCTCTCCCTTTCACCCAAAAGTGCACCAGCATTTTTTTTTTTTTTAAGGGAAATTACTTAACTAAGTATGTTCAGGTGAAATCCCTGTGAAGTACAGTTTTTTTTTTTATAGAGCATAATATCCAAAAGTCACGTTATAAAATCACAATAAATATCCAGAAAAAAGTGATCCACAAGAATGGGGTGCAGTAATTGGATAGGTACCAATTACTTGAGGTGATGGAACTGAATGATAACCGTTCAAATGGGCTCTAAATCGTGTGTCCCCGGGCATAACACTGCTCACTCTCGAATCCTTACATGTTGTCCTCCTCTGGAATGGACAGCTTATTTTTTTCTGGATATATATTGTGATTTTATAATGTGGTTTTTTTTTTTTTGGGGGGGGGGGGGGGATTTTATGCTCTATTAAACCTGTTATTCACATTGTTACATTTTTTTTATCTCTTTCATGATATATGTACTAAACAGAATGAATACCATAAAGGAGGACTACTTCAGGGACTTCACCTGAACATAAGTAGCGCAGTTAATTCATTTCCCCCCAACATTTTCTGGTGCACTTTTGGGATAAGCCAGGTATCTGCTGTCCCTCTCACTCTGGATAGAAATGCTCCAGTGCAGAGTTGTCACCCTGGGTGTTAATGATGAGCATACTCTGTAAAGAGTGAGAGGGGAAAGAAAAGCCCTCTGACTGTGCTCAGTACGCTGCTGCCCTGCACATACATGTAAATTGCATTGGTGGAAGGTAAGCGGTACATAGCAAGCAGTGAAGCTGTTAAGATTAGTGACCCTCTGCCTGCATGCAGCTTGCATTATGGGTCCACAGTTTTTAGTGCCATAACACCAGGGGCAGCTACAAGGTAAGGGCACACCTGCACCTGTTCAGAGCGCTGGCCGGTTTGGGAGCACAGCTCCAATTGGGATAGCTGCTTTAAGCATCCTCCCACACTCACACACTGCCTGGATGCCTCTGTACAGCCGGGATGGAAACCTCAAGCTGTCGTAGAAGAGCAGCACTGCTTTTTAAAATTGGCGCCACTATACAGCACATGCGGGCGGCCAGGCGTAACTGGGAGCGGAGCTATCTGCCACTGTGCTCTCTGGGCTGTTTATGGCTCCTCTCTCCTTATTGCTATCTGTACCCTGCTATTTGTGTCCCTCTGTTTCTTTTTTGTGTGTGGTGGCTAGCAGGGCTAGTTCCTCAAAGGGCTCACAAAGTGTTGAAAAAGCGTACTTATTATATAGTATTTTATAATCTAATATAAATATACATTATATAAATATTATGGCAAGCACTGAAATTGATTAGCTAATACTATGTTTTGGCGGAAATTGGAGATATATTAATTTCGGACCATGCACCCATTGAACTGTCTTTTCAATTATTATCTACTGGGTCATCGCATTATTCTTGGACGTTTTCATCATATTTATTCCAATCTGACCATTTTCGACAATATCTCAAACATCATTGTCTTAAATATGTTGATAATAACATAGAACATTGGGAGACAACTATATTGTTCTTGGAAGCTTCTGTGTTGTGTGGGCATATAATCTCCTATACTAGTGGTTCCCAAACTTTTTTGAATCACGGCACCCTAGAGCATCAAAATTTTTTCAAGGTACCCCTAGGCCAAATGCTTGTTATGGAGAAATTCAGAAAAAAAAATATTAAATTAAATGCATTGGGTTTTTATGTCACAGTTATCTGGTGACGGACAGGATTTGCTCCTGTTTGTCCACATATATTATGATTGGCAGCCACAAGCACTGGTTTTGCCTGGTACATTGACCATAAATAATATGAATTGATCTTGGGCCACCAACCCAAGGCACCCCTGTAAGTGTCCTGAGGCACCCCAGGGAGCCTAGGCACACAGTTTGGGAACCACTGTCCTATACAGGACACAAGGCTATGAAAGAACAATATACTTTCATAACAAGGCTATGAAAGAACAATATACTTCTCTTGCTCCTGCTATGAACTCTTGTTTTACGGAGTATATTTCTCACTCCACTGAAGAAAAATTTGTAGCTTACACTCAAGCAAAACACGTCTTGATTATACAACGAATCAATATTATAGATGGGGAAGCAAAACTGGACACCTGCTTGCTACCATGACTTTCCTTTACTCACTAAGACGCATGACATTTCTAAAGCTTTTCATACGTTCTATTCTAACCTGTATTTATCCCCTCCTTCTGACCCAATGAGTCTGGAACAACTGATAAATTACTCTGACCTGCCCTCTTTATCATTAGCTCATTTAGAATGTTTAGAAGCTGATATTTCGAATTTGAAAATTATCTTGGCCATTTCTTCCCTTCATACTAATACATATAGGTTGCAATCCTTTTTCGCTGATAATATTTCTCCTGCCCAATTGGGTTTTGTCAGTAGACATCAAAAGCATGCTGCAGTTGTGGCCTCCAATCTTAATCCTACAGCACCACATATGTTGTTGAGCTCACAAAAAATCTGACGTTGTTTCTTGGCCTTTCTTATTTAAGGTTTTATTGGCTTATTCATTTGGACCCACTTTATTAATTTAATTCAGTTCTTTTTAGCTCATCATCTACCTCACTTCTAAATGGTACCAAAAGTCCACCTATAGGATGCCCCCTTTCCCCTTTATTATTTAATCTTTCCTTGTACCCATTGCTTAGATTGATTACCTCTTTGCCAATATTATGGGGTATGACTGACGGTAATGTTGAAATTAAGCTTACAGCATTTGCTGATGATGTCCTTCTGTGTTGTTTCTCCAGAGAAGGCTAGCAGAATCAGCTAGCCTTCTCTGAAGGAACAACACAGTACTATTGGAGACTCTATTGAGCCCATTTTTTATGGTTGGATGGACACATACTTATCCACAATTTAGTTTAGGTTTGTTATCAAACCGATCCAGGGGAGGCTAATTGAGGTACCCCCGAGCTACTCAATATTTAGACCCTACAAAGGGCACACAATACAACTGGATGGTCACGTTATTATTCACCATATACTTATAGGTTGGATATCAAACGTATCAAGGGGAGGCTAATTGAACTACCCAATATATAGGAAAATTATCGTTTTAAAAATGATATACAATTTCAGGATTTGGAAAATAATAGATAAAATAGGAATAAGGAAGGCATTGTTCTATAAAATCGCTCCAATTGAAGTTGATATACTCCCAATAGGAATACAAACTATCATGTTGATAATGAAAGATTGTCTTATCATATTCCCCTGATGAAGTCTCTGTGAGACGAAACACGTTGGGATATTTCTACTTGCCGTTTTTTACTTGATAATCCTGAGAAGAAGAAAAATAAACAAGTGTTGGAAGACTTCTCCCCTTTTACTTCATTTGGATTTGGATTGCATATATTGTATTCGGACATTAACATTTGAATTATAGGCGCCACAACCACTGTTGTGTAATTCAGTCAGTCCTTTGTTATTTATGTGTGCAGCTCACTCCAGGGGGCCAGACCACGGCTCCAAATCTCAATGACCATGTGAAAAAACTGGAGAAAGAGCGCAACGATGAGCAACAAATTGCATAGGCTTTACTTGAAATAATAAAAGCTCACATACATAAAAGTTGAAGATTAACAGCTTGCCAGCACAAAAGCATTAGTGTCCACACGCTGTCAATTCGGCAGGGGGACCGGGAACAGTACTACGATACCGCTGCAGCCTCTGTGGATCAGGACGCGCACACTTGCGTTGCTGTTCAATAGGCCACGCTCAACGCGTTTCGTCATTCACTGTGACTTCATCAGGGGGTGTCATAGTGAATGACGAAACTAAGTGGCGCAGTGAAACTACACAAGTACCTATTCTGTTTATATTATTAAGGTTAGCGCACTCTGAACCCTTTATTTTTCTTTAATTTCTAAGTGCTGGATTCCGTCTAACGGGATTTATTATTGTGTAGTTTAAATGATTGTTTAGATTATACTCTGGAAAGTATACTTCTATCATGAGAACACTATTTATACAGTGATCTAAGAAATTAATTAAAAAAATTATTTCTTTCCTAGGTGTGGTAAATGTCCTGTTGACAACTCCTTTGTGGGTTGTTAACACCAGACTGAAGCTACAAGGTGCTAAATTCAGAAATGATGATATTGTTCCTACCACATATACTGGCATCACTGGTAAGTTCTGGATTATGTGCTGCTAATAATTCACAAATACATGTTCTAAGGTTATTTACAAATGGAAAAGATTTAACATTGCAGCATAATTGTTCTTTTCTGACATTAAACACAAATATGGATCTCTAGACACCCACCCTGATGGCCTATGGAACACGTGTGATATATTTAAACACAAATAAAACATTGTAGCTCTGTCTGGGGATATTCAATCGCCGTTGAGCATCTCCCGTGGGGGAGATGCTCGACGGGCCCTATTCAATGCTGTCTTCCCTGACAGCATTGAACTGGGTTTCCTGTCAGAACGAGCCGACATCTCTAGCTGTCGGGCTCGTTCTGCCGAGAACAGCCGGGAAGTGACGAGCTGCCGGCTGCAGCTCGTCACTTCCCGGCCGCAACTCGCGGCCACGCCCCCTTCTCGTCCCGCTGCAGGCGGGACATTGAATCCCGCCTGCATGTTCTCGGTCGAGCTGACCGAGAACGGGACTGGGTCACGGCAGGCGAGCAAGCTCGTCTGCCGTGACCAGAAGATTGAATACCCCCCTAAAACTCATCAACTGCATTTTGTGCAAAGTGCAAATAAAGGTTATGTTCAGTTGCATCACTAAGGTAACTGAGGGGTTTGTTCTGGTTCACTCGCAAAGGCACAATCACTCTCTAATGGACAAAACAATGTGCAGTGCAGGTGGGGCTGTGATGGATATTGATAAATTTAGAGAAATGCAGTTCTTGCAAGATGCAATGTTTCAGGTGTCAAACAATGGAGGAGTGAAAACACCTGAACATCTTGCCATCATGAACAGGCTAATTTATATTCTTGAACTCCTTCTCTTCTAATGAGACTAGGGATGAAATTTACTAAGAAGGCCGATTACCACCGAACCCGTGTACGACCGGGATCGGCTGAAAATACAAACGGAGATTATAACAAATTTACAATGATTCTGGATTTGTTTTTTTCTGATGGTGAAGTCATTTGTGTTTGGCTGCTGAGATTACCGGCAACCAAATAAGGATGAGGCTGAAGAATGGCATGGAGCAGTCAGATCTGTGCGATGCTCCTCTGTGTAAAAAAAAAAATAGAACAATAAATAAACAATAATAACAGAAATGCCATGGGGTCCCCCTGCCCAGCCATAATCAGCCCTGGGCTCATTGAACCGGTCCTGGCTCAGAAAATTAAAATTGGGTCCAAAATACGGGGGACAAAAAGGAAGCAGAATTTTCTGGCCATTTGTCTGAGAATATGAATGGTAACTCGCAAACTTTTCTTTCAATCATGGTAAGTGGTTGGGTGAAGCCATTTATTGTCAAACAATTGCATTTACTCTTTTTAAATCATAATGACAACAGAAACTATCCAAATGACCCTGATCAAAAGTTTACATACCCTGAAGATTTGGCCTGATAACATGCACACAAGTTGACACAAACGGGTTTGAATGGCTACTAAAGGTAACCATCCTCACCTGTGATCTGTTTGCTTGCAATCAGTGTGTGTGTGTGTGTGTATAAAAGTTCATTGAGTTTCTGTTCTCCTGAAAGCCCTTTGCATCTTTCATCCAGTGCTGCACTGACATGCCTGGATTCTGAGTCATGGGGAAAGCAAAAGAATTGTCAAAGGATCTGCAGAAAATGGTAATTGAACTGTATAAAACAGGAAAGGGATATAAAAAGATATCCAACAATTGAGAATGCCAATCAATAATGTTCAAACTCTAAATAAGAAGTGGAAAATGAGGGATTCTGTCAAAACCAAATCACGGTCAGGTAGACCAACAAAAATTTCAGCCACAACTGCCAGGAAAATTGTTTGGGATGCAAAGAAAAATGCACAATTAACTTCAGCTGAAATACAGGACTCTCTGAAAAAAAGTGGTGTGGTTGTTTCAAGATGCACAATAAGGAGGCCTTTGAAGAAAAATGGGCTGCATGTTCGAGTTGCCAGAATAAAGCCATTACTATGCAAATGCCACAAAGCATCCTGCTTACAATACTCCAAACAGCACAGAGACAAGCCTCAAAACTTCTGGAACAAAGTCATTTGGAGTGATGAGTTCAAAAGTTAACTTTTTGGCCACAACCATGAATGTTACATTTGGAAAGGAGTCAACAACGCCTATAATGAAAGGTACACCATTCCTACTGTGAAACACGGAGGTGGATTGCTGATGTTTTGGGATATGTGAGCTACAAAGGCACTGGATTCTTGGTCAAAATTGATGGCAAGATGAATGCAGCATGTAATCAGAAAATACTGGAGGAAAATTTGTACTCATCAGCCCAGAAGCTGCGAATGGGACCTACTTGGACGTTCCAACATGACAATGATCCAAATCACAAGGCCAAGTTGATGTGTCATTGGCTACAGCAGAATAAAGTGAAGGTTCTGGATTGGCCATCTCAGTCTCCTGACCTCCACATAATTGAGCCACTCTGGGGAGATCTCAAATGTGCAGTTCATGCAAAACAGCCCAAGAATTTACAGGAACTGGAGGCATTTTGCCAAGAAAAAGCAGCTTTACCATCTAAGAGCCTCATCCACAACTACCGCAAAAGAGTTCAAGCTGTTATTGATGTTAAAGGGGGCAATAAACAGTATTCAGAACTGGGATATGTAAACTTTTGATCAGGGTCATTTGGGTAGTTTCTGTTGTCATTATGATTTAAAAACAGTAAACACAGTTGTTTGACAATAAATGGTTTCACCCAACCACTAACCATGAGTGAAAGAAAAGTTTGTGAGTTATCATTCATATTCTCTGACAAATAGCCAGAAATTCACAAATTCTGCTAGGGTATGTAACTTATAAGCACAACTGTATGACTGCAGGTCTCGCACAATAAGACGGTGTCCTCTATTCTCCAAACGTTCAATCGTTCCCTGAAAACTCACCTCTTCAGGCAAGCTTATCAAAATTTGGAATGCCCACGTAACATTCATAAACGTTCCATTG
Source organism: Crinia signifera (assembly GCF_055691185.1). NCBI lineage: Eukaryota > Metazoa > Chordata > Amphibia > Anura > Myobatrachidae > Crinia > Crinia signifera. Next base: position 68,210,612 of record NC_139224.1, read on the forward strand.
CAACTACTTCCCCATTGTAGAGTCCACTCATAACTGCATATATTTCCCATTCTTCACTTCCCATCCTCCTAACTCCAGTCCAACATGGCTGTGTGACCTTATTATAAAGCCCACCACAACCTTTGCAATCTGGTCGACCTTTATGCAATAGATAACTCCTATCCTTGTTTATCGATGCCTATAGATTGAGGTTTTGCGAATAGGGTCTTACTTTCTCTATGACTGTTATTACCCAGTGTTGTTTTTGCACTCTGGTTTCCTGCCTAGTATTGTTTTTGCACTGTTGTTTCCAAGGGTGTGTATAGCTCACAGACAATGTCTAGTCAGACAGTCAATAGGTAGACACCAAAAGTTAGACATGCATTAGTTAGACATTGACAAATCTAACAACACATGTAAAATGTTGTCATGAAAAATCAATATGTGTACATGGACACTGTATAAGTGTAGTTATGATATATTAGATCTACAATGTCTAGGTGTACTGCCTTACAGTTTGGTAGACCTCTAATGGACAACAATCAAAAAGGTGACATGGTCCAGTGGTCCACAGTCAAAAGGTTGACAGGATCCAATTTTCTTTGTGTATTTCTTGTACTATACTTCTGACTTTGGGGAGCACCTCCAACCCCTTAATCAAAATATAGCAAAAGCTGCTTTAACTTAATTACTGGGATTTGGAGTTATTTTTTTACTTTGTGGAAACAAACCCCCTATACTTTTCAAGAGACACAAAGACCAGTATTTCCAGTGCAAAATCACCCCCCCAAAATACTCTCAGGATCCAATGGTCGACAGTCAAAATGGCGACATTGGAAAGGTCAACATGGAAACGGTCGAAGTCTTCTGTTTTTTTTTTTTGTCTATGTCCACATAAGTCAACATGGACACTGTCTAAGTCTACTGCTTTCCCTCACATGGCTCACTACACTCACCATGCTTCGGGCTTGCTGCGCTCGGCACACTATTATATTCTTCATCAACACTGTAGTGGATGGTATAGCATGAAATACCATCTGTCAGCACATGTCAGCTCAAAATTAAAAAAAGGAAAAGTATGTAGACCTTTTGACTCTGTCAACCTTTTGACCCTGTCAACCTTTGGACCCTGTCAACCTTTGGACCCTGTCCACCTTTTCACTGTCCACATTTGGACCCTGTCCACCTTTTGATTGTCAAACTTTTCACCCTGACAACCTTTTGACCCTGTTGACAATTTGTCTGTCGACCATTAGTGGTCGACCATATCACCTTAGAACTAGACATTGTAGATCTAATATGCCATAACCACACTTATACAGTAGATACAAATGAAGAATCTGATAGGGCGCTCCCACTTGAGATATGGATGATTTCAATATCTGTCAGTCCTGTCGAGATGTGATACCTCAAAAATAGAAAAACAAACAAATCGCCATCTTCATAGTGTAAATATTAAAATAAACATGAAATAAAATTTCTCTGGTCAAAGAATATTCTCCGCTGCTGTTTTGTGGATTTGTGGATTTCATTATTATAGATACCAACATTCACCTAGTCTGTGTGAACAAATAAATGCATACAGTCCTCATACACCCGCAGTAGCCTGAATATGCCACGTGCCGTGAGTTTGCACCACTGAACAGTGTTGCATAGCAACTGTTCAGTGCCCGATTTAATTAAAAGGCTGATTAGGCTGCAGCCTAGGGCACCAGGACTGGGTGGGGTGTGATACCTTGGTGACCAGGAGACAGTTGAGGAATAAAATGAAGGCCTAATTGCTAACAAGCATGGAATCGGTCATGCGTCCCGATGTACTGCGGTGGGGGGGTGGGGGGGTAGAGTTCTTAAGGTGACTGCTAGATTGCTTGCCAATGTAACTTACTGATGAATCTACTTTATGTACATTCTGCTACAGTGCAAGCTGAGAATCCTAAAGCCAAATTATCCTTCACATCCTACATATCAGTTGTATAACATGTGTTACATGCATATGAATGGTGAGTCCCTGAGCACCCATAACATACTCTCCAACATGATCCTCTCCATTAGGTAGAAAATGCTCTGTTCTGGACTTCCTCTTAATGTATGATTGCCATCACCTGTGTTGAACTAGTTCATTTATAAGAAAGGTGTGTCAACACAGGTGATGGCAAGTAACAGGGAAGTCCAGGAATAGAGCATTTTATACCTAATGGAATGGGTCATGTTGGAGGGTACACATGTTTAGCAGCATTACAGGGGGGGGGGGGGGGGGGGGCGGAACATGATGGCAGAAAAAAACAGTGGTCTCTGCATTGTAACATTTCATATGCAGATTCAGACTTATCTGCGCACAAATCAAATATACAAGTGTTGCATATCAAATTAGTCAATGCAGTCTAATGAAGTCGTTTTGTAACATCACATTGTGACTAGGACTTATATATTTGAGTGTCAAAGCCATATTGCGCGGAACCTCTCGCACCAAGTGCCGTTTGGCACCACTATGGCAATTGTGCATGACCACATCTGTATACAGACTTTCTAATCATTGATTATTTATTATGACCATTTGGATTTGTTATTGTTTTGTAGATGCATTTCAAAAGATCTTGCGGCATGAGGGAGTGATGGCCCTCTGGAATGGTACCTTTCCTTCACTGCTTTTGGTTTTCAACCCAGCAATTCAGTTTATGTTCTACGAAGGACTAAAGCGTCAACTCTTAAAAAGGAAAACAGAAGTAAGGGAAAACTGAATCAAACAGTATGTCTTGGTTGAAACTTGTTTTTGTTATGTTACTACAGTTACTACTGAAGATACTACTTAATACTAGTAAAGGAATGCTTTGTAGTGTTTCAGGCTGTACAGATGTTTGTAGAGTTATCGTAGTTAAGGCTAAGTCCATGTCACTGAAAGTAAGATGTTATTTGAAACCAATCAAAAAATGTCACTATCATACCACCAAAGATTAATCATATTCAAATTATTATGACTGTTCTGTACTGTACATGCACATTACATTAATTAATTTTTAAACAGTCATCATCTCACAGTAAAAGGAGTCAAACTGGGTTAGAGGTCTGCCCCTATTGTGTCCAGTTGGTCTTCGGCATCCATATAAGTGAGAGAAGAAAAATCACACAAGGAAAGAAGAGGGCTCTGCTCATCAGTCCTTATGGTCTAAAAGGGAGTGACAGACAAACAGGGGAGCCACACGTAGTGTTCACTCTAGCTTTGTTTTTCAGGGCGCTGTGCTCTGCTTTTATACTTTTAAAGCCAACCTGCCCTTTAAATGCCTTTTAACTGTGCGACCTTCCACCAGTGCATGGGGATGCGGCTGGAATAGCTTAAAAACTACTCTATGGTGCACTATACAGTATGAGGAAATGTGTGTGTGTGTATACGTGTGTGTGTGTGTATGTATGTATGTATATGTATATATATATATATATATATATATATATATATAATATCTCCTCAATCCTCAAAAGTAAATTGTATTAAAAATAACGTTTAATGGAATTAAATAAAAAAATAACAAATGACATAAAATAATAAGATATTGGTTAGAAGCAAAATATTAAACTAAAGCAAGTGTATAAAGATAGTAAATTGATGTGTATTTGCCTTTTAATACTGTCAAATAATTACAAATTGCAATTGTAGTAGTATCCTCTTAAATCTATTTATATGGTTTTAAAATGAAGACCGGAATGATGTTCTCTTAATTGAAAGATTAGCAAAATTATATCAATAAGAGAGATTGTTAGCTTACGAGCAGGACCCTCCTACCTCTATGTCAGTTTGGTTTCTTATATCACTTATTTCTAATTGTAAAGCGCAACGGAATCTGCTGCACTATATAAGAAACTGTAAATAAATAAAATAAATAATTGTGACATTGAATATGCTGAAAGTCTACCTGTTCTCAGTCAAACCATTAGAAATCTAGTTACATATACCACACTATGGGCCTTATTCTAGTTCACACTTAAAGGAAAATTCCTTCTCAAATGGACAAAACCATGTGCACTGCAGGTGGGGCATTTGAGATGGAATTTGCCTCTAAGAGTGAACTAGAATAAGGCCCTATGTGACTCGATATGTAGTCCTAAAACGATTTATAGTTAATAACATAGAAAATTAAATGTCAGAGAGATAAAGTGGAGAGAGTAAGTACCAGCCAATAAACTCTTAACAGTCTGTGTTTTATTAATGACCGTTCTCAGCTGGTTGGTTGATTCTTGAAATACAGCCCAAAGTCACAGATTAAGTTGTATTCTAGGTGGTTCAGATTCAATCAGACAAAAATGTAATATGGGAAAAGCATACTTGCCTAATTATTATTATTATTATTTTTTTTTAAAGCATTTCATTGGAATTGTGACAGTAACCTCTATAAGCATGGACGTGTAATGCTACATATCCTAAAAATTGAATTCCGTCCCAAAGCAGTTATGACTTGATGAAAAGACACAAACATTTAGGGGCTTACTTATGTATTGTGTTTTACAAGTGGTTCCATATAAGGGGCCACGAGAAACCTCTAAAGAAAATGCATTTAGCCATAGCGATCATTTTGCCTTATAACCAATACAAACAAATGGCACTGATGATCCCATTGAATGTATATATCTCAGATTTCCTTTTCCCAACAAGAATATAACAGCTACATAATTGGGCATAAAATGCAATAAGGGAGATTGATAATCTATTAAGGGAGTCATGGAGATTACCTGAAAATAAGAAGAATTGGCAAGTACAGATGGACCCATGCTCATCGAGCCTGCTCCCGGCGTGCCAGCAAATGTGGTGTGTGTGGGTCTGAGACGTTTGCATGTCCACGTGCGCTGGTGCACCAGCCGCCAGATCGGAGTGCCTGGCGCGCCAGCGGCAACAATGAGGCTGGCTCCATCGCATTATACATAACACATGAGCTCCATGTGACTTTAGCACCAGGCATTTTTTTTGCAACTTTTTTCTGTTAAATAGCGTCTTATCTGCGAAACAAGCAGCTTCTGCTGATTAAATGTTGCATGTCTATATTTAGTCTGTGACTGCCGCTGTATCTGCTTAAGAAACGGAATGTTTACTGTTTTCCTGGAAAACTGTGTAACATAGCATTTCTCTTTCGTCCAGTCCGGTGACACAGCTAACCTTAGGATGTAGGAGGGTCCGCAGGAGCCAAGGCAACTATTGCTGAACGCTTTCCACTGGATGCAGGCTCCTCCCCTTCTGCATCCCATCATGCTTCAGTTGGTTTTAGGTGCCCAAAGGAGTGGGTGCTTTGCTGATCGGCTGCTGCTGCAGCCGGCTTTTTACTGGATTTTTTTTTTTTTTTTACTAGTGTAGCTAGGTTTTTATTATTTTATTAGCTATAATGACTAGTGCAGGTTTTTTTTACACCAGTGTGCTGCTTCTAATAGAAGCAAGGCACACTGAGAGTGCAGCAGAGGCTGACAGAAGCACGTCCTGTCAGCACTCTGTGTGCAGGGGTGTCAGTTTGCCTGGGCCCTGGGAGCGTCCGGAACTGGCTGAGGTGAGGAGACACTACTGTGGGAGCGGCTAAAGGGGGAAAGGGCACCAATACTGGCTCCCCCCCCTGCTGAAGAAGGGACTTGGTCCCTTCCTACTTGTGTGCAGGAGCCATTTTTTCTCAACAGTGCGGAGCTGAAGTTTGGCTGAGCCTGTTTGCAGCACACAGAGTGAAGTCTACTGGAAGCGCTACCCCCGCTGACGCTGAGAAGTCGATTACAGCAAGCAGACAGATAAGTACAACTGGATATACTGCCTTGTACTTTGCCTGACATTGTGCACCGTGGGTTAATCATGACTGACACGGGTGATGATGCTGCTGCTGTGGGGGGGTGGGGCAGGACATGTTAAACTGCAGAGTTTGCAGGGTTAATATTACATGTGAACAGATGGACCAAGGGGACCTTTGCCCTGCTTGTAAATCTGTGCCTGGTAATGCGCATGCCCAGGGGTCTGAGCAACCCAAACCAGCGTGGGCTGCAGCGTTGGGGAGGTCTATGAATGCCCTGGTTGAGGCCCTTAATAGGCAGAGGGACAGCTTTATCAAGTCTCCTGGGCCTAGTTCTTCCACCCAAAATTCTATGGGGTCCTTTGCTCCTGCGCAAGGGGACCCCATGTTGTTGCAAGTAATACAGGACACTGCACAGGGGGTACATAAAATGAATGCTCTTATGGAGAAGTTTGCAAAAACCCCTGATAGTCCTTCCTCTAGACGGCCTTCAGTTACACCTCCTCTGTTATCGGCTGATTCAGATGATGATGGTCTGTGTGTGTGCAGATGATTTTTCTGGTGACCATAGGGATGAGGCTGATGCGTCTGGCTTAGGTATTCAGGATCTTATCCTGGCTGTAAGACAGGCTTTAGACCTGTCAGAGGAAGATAAGATTCAGGCTCATTGTATCTTCAAGAGAATGCGCAGAGACTCTGTGACTTTTCCCTCAGACCCTGGTATGGTCTCGTTGTTAGGGGAGGCTTGGAAAGTCCCTGATAAAAAGGTGTCTATGTCCAAGAGATATGCAAATATGTATCCCATGCTTGAAGAACATGTAAAATTGTGGGAGAAAGCCCCATTGGTAGATGCCCCGGTGGCTAGATTATCGAAGGCTACAGCATTGCCAGTTCAGGGTGGTGCAGCCTTTAAGGATCCAGTAAATACAATAGTGGAAGGATGCCTAAAAGCAGTTTTGGAGGTAATGGGATATACACTCCACCCCATTTTTGCCTCAGCTTGGGTAGCGAAAGCTATGATTAAGTGGGCTGATGCTTTGGGTGATCAGCTGCGGCCTGATTCTGAGACCTTTATCCTAGCAGAAAAACTCAGATGTGCAGCAAAGTACATCACTGAGGCTGGGGATGAAGGCGCTAAAATGGCGTCCAAGGTGTCAGCCACTTCTGTGTCGGCTAGGCGAGCCCTCTGGCTGAAGGCCTGGGAGGCTGACAGCGAATCAAAGAAGGCCCTGGAAACCCTAGAGTTCAAAGGGGAATTACTTTTTGGCTCTGAGCTAGAATCCATTGTTAAACAAGCCACGGGGGGGGGGGGGGAGTACTTTCTTGCCTGCCACTGCTAAGACTTCAGGCTCAAAGTTTGGGGCTTTTAAGCCTACTTTTCGCTCCTTTCGTGGCAGTGCGTCCAGTAAAGGACAGGCGGGAAGTGGTAGATTCCCAGCCAGTAAAGGTAAGGCTGCCAAATCCAGATTTGGGGCCTTCAGTAAGAAGCAAGTGTCAAAAGGAGAGGATAAGTCCTCCGCATGACTGGGTACAGGCTCCCCTTTCTGGTGTCAGAGTGGGGGGTCGCCTCCTGCTGTATCGGGACAAGTGGAACATTCCGACTTCAGACCCTTGGGTCCTGTCCATTGTCACCAAAGGTTATCAGATAAATCTCAGGGGGAATCATCCAAGGAGATTTCTGCCAACTCCTTTACCAAGGGAAGCCACTTCACGCACGGCCCTTTTGAGAGTGGCCTTGGCTTTCAGGGGAAAAAGGGGTTGTGGTCCCGGTCCCTCAGGAGGGACACAAGAAGCGTTTTTATTCGATACTCTTCTTGGTGCCCAAACCAGACGGGCCAGTGAGACCCATACTAAATTTGAAATCTTTAAATCAACACCTCTGGGTGGATCACTTCCGAATGGAGTCCCTCAGTGCTTGGCAGCATAGAGCCAGGGGAATTTTTAGCATCCGTAGACATCCAGGATGCATATCTATGCTTACCCATATGCAAGGAACAACAGTCCTTACTTCGCTTTGCGATAGGGAAGACTCCTTTACAGTTCCAGGCCCTACCCTTTGGTCTGGTGACATCACCAAGGGTATTCACAAAGGTGATGACAGTCATGGCTGCGTCACTGAGTCTAAGGGGGATTGTGATCATCCCATACTTAGACGATCTGCTATTCAAAGCAGAGTCAGAAAACAAGTTGCTGGAACATCTGTCAATAGCGACTCAGTTTTTGCAGGACATGGGATGGTGCTAAATCTGACCAAATCCTATTATAGTTCCCTCCCAGAAATTGCTATTTCTGGGGGTAATCTTGGACACCCATTTACACCAGGTTTTCCTACCGGAGTCTAAAGCAAAGGACATCAGTCAGTTAGTTCTACTTCTACTTTTACTGCAGGCTCCAAGGCCTACAGTCTGGCAAGGGGTGAAACTCCTTGGCAAGATGGTGGTGACCTTCGAGATGCTTCAGTTTGCCAGGTTTCATTCCAGAACGTTTCAATGGAACATTCTGTCCTGTTGGTCAGGGAATGCAAAGACCATGAAACAGGAAAGATTACTTCTCTCAGGAGACAAAGGAGTCCTTACTGTGGTGGATGGACATAGAGACGTTGCAGCTAGGGCGGTCACTTCGCTCTTGGGACTGGGTGGTGATAAGGACCGACGCCAGTCTCAGGGGTTGGGGGGCAGTTGCCCTTCACCATCAGTTGCAGGGTGTGTGGTCCATACAGGAATCCAGACTTCGAGCAGTCTGGAAGACTCTCCCAACAGGTCGAGGATTGTTTGAAGGGCCTTCCGATCAGAGTGCAGTCGGACAACGCCACGCGGTGTCTTACCTGAATCATCAGGGTGGGACTCGCAGCAGGAAGTCTCGAGGATATTCACCTGGGCAAAAATAAACATTCCGATTTATTCCGATGGGGATCCGGAATGTAGAGGCGGATTTCCTCAGCAGGGAGGACCTGCTGGAAGGGGAATGGTCTTTGCATCCGGAGGTATTCCAGGAGATTGTGAGTCACTGGGGGCTCCCAGAAGTGGATCTAATGGCATCCAGGAAAAACTGTCAAGTTCAGAAATTTTGTTCCAGGACCAGGGACCCAACCGCTTGGGCCATGGATGCCATGACGTTTCAGTGGCAGTTTCACCTGGTCTATATTTCCCTCCGTTCCCAATGATTCCAAGGCTATTGAGAAGAGTGAAATCTCACCAAGTGCAAGCCATTCTGATTGCACCAGACTTTCCCAAGAGGTCGTGGTTTTCGGACATTCTGAGGTTATCAGTGGAATCTTGGGCCCTTCCTCTTCGTCAGGACCTTCTAAGACCAGGGCCATTTCTGCACCTGGACCTAGCTCAGCTCGGTTTGACGGCCTTGCTTATGAGACCACCTTATTAAAAATGAAAGGTCTCTCTGATGTGGTTATCCAGACTATGCTTAGGGCTCGTAAGCCAGTCTCAGTTGCTAATTATCACTGAGTCTGGAAGATTTACATCAGGTGTGTGAGCGTCAGAAAGTACACACCTCCAGGTTCAAGGTGTCTAGATTATTGGAGTTCCTGCAGGATGGTTTTTCATCGGTACTGGGTTTACAGTCTCTGAAAAAACAGCTTTCTGCTCTGTCCATTTTCTTCCAGAAAAGGATAGCCTTTATACCTGAAGTTCAAACCTTCTTACAGGGTGTTACCAAGTTAAAACCACCATATAGGCAGCCGGTGGCGACATGGGATTTATCTTTGGTTCTGTCAGTATTACAGAATCCTCCATTTGAACCATTAAGTTCGGCTGACCTTAAATATGTTTCGTGAAACTGACCTTTTTGTTAGTCATTGCTTCGGTTAGACGTGTTTCGGAGTTAGGAGCTTTGTCCTGTAAATCTCCACATTTAATTTTTCTTTTTTTATAAATGCTTTTATTAAGTATAAATATACAGTACAAAATTTCAGTTAAAATTTACATCGTATGGCATTTCGCACCTCTTCCTTTAACATATTCGAAAGAAAAATTTCGCAATATGTCAATACCTTTTATTTTTCCCATATCAGCCCTCCCTCCCTGTTCTATTCTGCCTTTTGCTCCCACTACCTTGTTAGTTACCTCTTATTATCATATCTTAATCAGAAGGGGTATTCTCCATTCACTAGTGTCTCCATGTCATACCATGTTGTCGATGAGACTACTTTCCTCAGTGTGTTCTTAACCTGGGGGGACAGAGTTTTGACATGTGGCAGCCATATGCTAAAGAATTTTTTGACGTTTTTATCTTTATTTTTGTTCAGTTCGATCCAATCCATCTGAAACAGGTGTGTTATTCTTGGAATTAATATTGTTATTGTTAAAGTATTTGATTCAATCCATTGTGACAGTATTGTCTTACGAGTTGCTGCCGCTATTTTAGCTATAAAAGTGCGTTGACCCTGTGAATAATTATTCTGTGAAGAGTCTGTGTATATGTCCCATAGGGCCCATTCTGGTGTAAAACTCATGTTTATGTTATACTCTTTTTGTATGTGTTGGCTCACTCTGTTCCAGTAGCCCAGAATTTCGGGGCAGCTCCACATGCAGTGAAATAAGTCTGCTCCAGGCACTGTACATTTAAAACATTTTGAATCTGTGGATGTACCCATCAAAAGCCTTTTTTTTGGTGTATAATATGCCCTATGGAGCAGCTTGTATTGCATTTCCATGTACGTTGCCCCTACCAAGTATCTGTTTATACGGGTAAATGCTGTTAGAATGGATTGAAGAGTTACCTCTGGCAAGTCTTCCTTCCATCTCACCATCCCCGTTTGCATATTCTCTATCTGGATTAACCTTTTGATCCTTGTATACAACAAAGCTGTGGAACATTTCTTCTTTTTAGCTTGTCCTGTCATTATTTCTAGCTCTTCTGTTACGTCCTTTTCTGTTAAATCTGACAGTTTTTCTTTAACATAACTTCTTGTTTGTAGATAACTAAATCTGGAGATTTCTATTTCTTTATATTTCTCTGTTATCCTTTCGTAAGAGAGTATACACAGACTATTTTCCTCTAAAACATCTGTTATGGCTCTAATACCTCCCTCTATCCATTTCAGCGATGTATTCCTGTTCTGACTCAATGGGGTTTGGTTCAGTATATTATAATGTGGTGATAGGAATATTGATCTATATGGTGATAGGCCCTGTCTGGAACGTGCCGCTCTCCATGCTGCGCAAGTAGCTATTAATAATGGGTTGGCTAGCACTTCAGATGGAAATTTTGAAGGTCTCGTGTGTAGCAAGCTACTTAGCGGTATGTCTGGGCATAGTGCTTGTTCTATCGAGACATTTGCGTAGTTGTTTGTGTTATTTATCCAATCTATGGCATATCTGTAGTTGGCCGCCAAAACATAACTTCTTATACAAGGCAAATTTATTCCTCCCAGATTAGGGCTCTGATTTAGCTTAAACATAGATATTCGGGGTTTTTTCCCTGCCCAGATGAAGTTACTTATTGCCGTGTTTATTACCCTTAAATCTGTTTCTTTCAACATATATGGCAGCATTTGTATATAATATAATAAGCGTGGAAATGCCACCATTTTTATCAGGTGACATCTTCCAATATATGATAATGGAAGACATCTCCATGATTTAAGGTCTTTCAGTATTCGTGTAATTATTGGGAGAATATTATTGTTATATATGTCCGTCGTATTTTTCGATATTTTGATTCCTAAATATGTCAGGGTTGATGTTGCCCATGTAAAGGGGAAGGATTCGTGCCATTTATATTTTGCCTTGGTATGTAGTGCCAATGCTTTTGTCTTTGTTTTGTTTACTTTGAATCCAGATATTTGTTCAAAGTCAGCTAGTGTTTGCATCAGGCCGGGGATTGCTTCTTGAGGGTTTTTAAAATAAAGCAAAAGGTCGTCTGCATATGCTGATACCTTCAATATTTCTTTGTCAAACTGTATGCCCTGCCAGCTTTTGTCTAGGTAAAAGTGTCTTATTAATGGGTCTATTGCTATATTAAATAATAGCGGCGATAAGGGACAGCCTTGCCTGGTGCCTCGGAAGAGTGTAAACTCCGGTGTGTTCATGCCATTTACCGTTATGAACGCTGTGGGTGATGCGTATAACTTACGGAAAAAGGTAATAAATCCTACCCCCAGGTTTTGAGTGTGTAACATTCTGAGGAGGTGTGGCCACGCCACTCTGTCAAAGGCCTTATCTGCATCGCAACTGACCATTGCTATACTCCCCTCAGGATTGCTTTCTGCTTGTACCATAACAGACAAGGCCTGACGTATATTGTGTACTGACGACCTTCCTTTTAAAAACCTCGACTGAGACTCATGAAGGAGTTTGGGCAGTACTATTTGTAGCCGGTTTGCCATTATAGATGTTAAGATTTTTAAATCCTGATTCAATAGGGAAATGGGTCGGTATGATGCTATTTGTGTAGTGTCTCTGCCGACTTTGGGTATTATGATAATTCTTGCCTTGTTGAAATCTTTATATGCTGGCACTCCCGCTAATATATAATTAAATAGTGACTGCAGATGGGGTGTCAGGTGAGGTGTCAAAATCTTGTAATATTCTGCGCTAAGCCCGTCTGGTCCAGGTGCCTTACCTCTAGGTAATTTCCCAATTCCCTCCCTGATTTCCTGTTCTGAGATGGGTTTTGCCAGATCTATGTTTTCTGAATTTGTTAGTTTTGGGACCCTCGCTTCGTTAATAAATTCCATCCCTCTTGCTGGGTTATCTACTGGTGCTTTATATAATTGGGAATAGTAGTCCAAAAAGGCCTTAGAGATGTCAGGGGTGGTATTTATCTCACATTTAATTTTTCATGAGGATAGGGCTGTGCTTCGAACAGTACCTAATTTTTTATCAAAAGTGGTTTCTTTTTTTCATTTAAACCAGGAGATTGTGCTCCCGGTGTTTTCCCCTCCAGAAGGGGCAAGAAACAGGGACAAATTAAGAAAGTTGGACGTACAGTAGTTCGCACCTTGCGAATTTACGTGGAAAGGGTAAAAGACATCCGCAAATCAGATGTGTTGTTGGTTCTGTATGATGTGCACAAGTGAGGTTGGCCTGCTTCTAAGCAGACTATTGCCAGGTGGCTTAGGTCAGTAATTGCCTTTGGTTACACCAAGGTAGGTAGACCTGTTCCTTCTCGGATTAATGCACATACCACCAGGTTAGTAGCTTCCTCTTGGGCTGTGCGCCATGGGGCTACAGCGGAGCAGTTGTGCAGGGCTGCCACTTGGTCCTCTGTTCACACCTTTACCAAATTTTACAGGTTCCATGAGCTCGCGTCAGAAGACGCTTCATTCGGATGGGCAGTGATGAGAACTGGCAGTCTGAGCGTACCCTCCCAAAGGACCGGCTCGTGAACATCCCAAGGTTAGCTGTGTCACCGGACTGGACGAAAGAGAAAAGGGGATTTTTGTAAAAACTTACCGTTCAAACCCCTTTCTCTGAGTCCAGTCCGATGACACAGCTAACCTTGGGATGTAGGAGGGTCCGCAGGAGCCAAGGAACCTATTGCTGAAAGCTTTCCACTGGACGCAGGCTCCTCCCCTTCTGCATCCCATCATGCTTATATGCACAATCATATAACCATAAGATGTCGGGCATTGTACTGAGTTGTGTATCCTAGTGTGCTTTTTAAGTTGAACTGAAGCATGATGGGATGCAGAAGGGGAGGAGCCTGCGTCCAGTGGAAAGCTTTCAGCAATACGTGCCTTGACTCCTGCGGTCCCTCTACATCCCAAGGTTAGCTGTGTCACCGGACTGGACTCAGAGAAAGGGGTTTGAACGGTAAGTTCTTACAAAAATCCCCTTTTCCTATGCAGATACAGTGGCAGTCACACACTAAAGACATGCAACATTTTTATCAGCAAATAAGATGCCGCAAACCATTTGCCAGATGCTACAGAGTCACACCATAGAATTGCATTAAACTACCCTTCTAGTCATGCCGAAGGAGGCTCGATGGATACATCTGCATACCTGAGATTTCTAGTAGTATGTATAAATTCCTAATAAAACTGCTATGGCATACAGTAACTAAAATAATAAAATATATGTCCTCACAATTGAATTTCAAGATGTAGCAGAGAAGATTGGGATTGTATTATATTAATAGTATCCAGTTTGATGAAGGGTGAAGCCTACCAGTTGAATCCCTTAATAAGCTAAGCAGCTTCATGTTGAGACTGAATTATTCAGAGTATGGTTATTCACTGCACTGGCCAATATAAGGCGCATCGTCTATATGACTAAGCGCTTTTAAACCTCAGGATCCGAGCTGATCAGTTTGGTGTGATAACCAATATGGTCAGAGATACAGATGTGTGCATAGTGAGTGAGCAAAGCACTGTCCAGAGAATATTATGGGCATACAGTAGGGATGCAAATCCCAGGTTTTTTTTAAATTGGCAGTTGGTTATGGTTGGAGAATACAAAGGTGCCAATGGTTAAAATGTTTTGCCTTTTTAATGTATATGAAGGAATGTTGTTACTGCTTGATACATTGATCTTTCAGTTTCCAGAAAACATTGCAGCATGTGGGGCCTGGTTGTTTGCCTGTGTTGTGTGATATGCTGGTGTAATTTATCTAATTTTATTTTATTTTTCTATTTTTGGTAAATACTAATTCTGATTATTTTCTTCTACCAGCTCTCTTCTGTGGAGGTCTTTGTAATCGGTGCTATTGCCAAAGCTATTGCCACAACTGTCACTTATCCTTTACAGACTGTTCAATCTGTACTACGGGTATGTTCATTAAAAAAATAAAACTGTATTGGGGGCTTTAACTGGATTACTATCATAGGAACTAAACTTTTATATTTACATTAAAGCCTCAACCCTATTTTATTTTGTTTTTATTTTAGTGATCAGCAATTTAATTGGTCAATGGTATATTACCACTGAATTTCTACATGCATAACACTTCAAAAGACTAGTATTTTCTAAATTAGCACTGCATGTGGGACCTCAAAATGATCTAATTAAAACCTATACAGTAAATAATCTTAATATTTGCTAATTTTAATACTATACTGTATAACTTGGTTTAACAAAACTATGTATTGGTCTTTATTAAATTTAAATGTTTTTAAAATATAAAAGGCAATATAAATTTTCCAATTGACACCACATATTTCCTATGTTAGGGACATTACCTCCTCTTATGGTGACTTGAAACAATGTATCTGCAATGTTTTTGAACTGAATAGCTCATCACATCTACAGTATAGGGGTGTTTGTAATTCATTCGCATGGAGGACTGATGTTGCGCATCTTTTGATTCGCCGGCGTGCGGGGGGGGGGGGGCAGAGCAGGGCGGGGGGCGCCGGGCTGCCCCATTACAATATGGAAACACCCAGCGTTACATGGGCGTTCCCATGAGAACGCTGGGTGCTGTCATGGTAATGAGGCGGTGACACGGGTGCAGGGGGCAGGTAGCTGACATCACCGGATGTCAGCTGCCCACCCATATCCAACCCAGTGTGCACGCATATAGAAGTGACTTAAAAGTCACTTTTATATGCGTGTACCTTCCACAACTTTCGATGGTTAGCCACCATCAAAAGATGTGGGAGGTTACCCACGGCATACGAATGGATGTATATGTTAAACATCCATTTGCACCCTGTGCGGGCGAACCCACGCTGTGGAGGGGAGGGGCGGGTGGGTGTACATTCGCCCGGTGGGGTTTGGTGGATTTACAAGGCTGCTAATTTGCAGCCTTGCGAATCAACCAGAATAACCCCCCCTATGTCTCAATTACAGTAGTATTCAAGAGTTAACGTGAGAGGAAAAAGGGTGGAACTGAGTTCCACCACCTCTAATGGTAGGGGGAACTGAGTTCCACCTCCACCACAGCCCTGAACAGTAATTCCAACAGAAAAGCCTGTCCCAGCGGCTTCTTCTTCTGGCACAGTGTATGTGATGTCATGCCGTCACCGCTGCTGAAGTGAAGAAGAGCCAGAAAGAGGAGCAGGTTCTGTGCTTGTTGGCGGGACTCAGAGGTGGGAAAGCTGCTGGAGGGACACAGTGCAGGTGTGTATAAGCAGCACAACTGTGGACATTATGCATATAAGGGGCACTATTGTGGGATTCAATATGAATCAAGGGCACTACATGCAGTGTAATGTGTACAAGATTGTGCTACTCTGTGTTGTGTGTGTGTGTGTGTGGGGGGGGGGGGGCGATGTTAGGTGAAAGGAGTTCCATCACCTCTTCAGGACCACGTTAAGCCCTGGTAGTACTAATAAAACTGTATTGTGAGATTTTTCACTGTAATTATATCCATGGCTAACAGTGAAAAAAACTTGCTCCGTCATTTCCAAATATATTAGGATTTGTAATGATTATAAAATATTATTTATAGTGTAAGATCTGTCCATGTCCATGCTACCCGATCTCTCAAGGTGTTAAATCTTGGTCCACTAAAGATATTAATCCTGGCTCAGTTGATTAGTAGGAATGCAGTCAATTTACAGTTCCTTGAGTGCAGTTAATACCATAAAACATCTTTACTACATAGTGCAAGGTCATCAGTTATCCAAACTAAAGCAAAGTTATTTTAAATAATCTGCAAGCAGTAAATTGCCTGTGCACACTCTGTATCAGAATGAATGTTTAAAAAAAAAAAAATTTAAACGTATTTTTATTTGCGACAGAACAAATATTAGTGGTACAGAGATCGCACAGTGCCCAATAGAGTATCAATATTAACTAATTAATATTAAGTGGTCTGTCGCAATAATAGTGTTACATAAATCATGCAATGTCCAATAACACATTCTCAAAGAGTACAGTCAGTTTTCCAAACTTATCGTGTGTGCTTATAAAAAAATGTACAGTATAGACATTTTAAGAGTGAAAAATTCTCACGGGCAGGCATGATTGGCATAGGATATAGATTATATCTGGAATTATGCGCAGGTAAAGTAATTGGTGCATCTTCAATAGCAACTGTGTAGAACAAATGTTATACATGTATAGCATGTACACCACTTCATATATCTTAGACATCTGATTACAGGGATTTTATATTTGTATGCATAGTATCAAAGTGCAGCCTCAATGACCACTGCATGTCAAAGGACCTCATTCAGGTCCGGATAGATGTGCCCCCAAAGCTCGGTGCTTTGAGCATGCGCAGAGACCATTCTGCATGTGAGCGAATGGGTCATGCAACAATATCAGACTTTCAGTGGTTGACAGTCTGATTCCGTTTGGGGGAATGGGGAGGAGTCTTTATTTTAAGAAAACAGAAGTGTGTCATCACCACTTAGTGGTAGGGAAAAGGCCAGATACTGTATCTCAATCCTTGCACAGCTAGACAGCTTAAGTGTCCCCAATGGTGTGTAACTTATCTGATGCCTGCGTCCTAGGATGGATTTCAGATCACTACTGCAGCATTAGGTGTCTATTTGTATGCTGTATTATCATATAGCCCTGTTACTGCTGCTTCCAAGGAATATTAATCCTTATAGCATGTCTAGAAGAGACTCTGGTGGTTCAAATGATTCCAATGCTGGAATTCTAGTCCTTATTGGATGTTAAAATTCCTATTAACTAAACTCAAAATTCCCTTATATGATTGGGATCACCAAAAAAAAGTAATGTGATTCCTCCAAGCTCCAAAGTGAAAGTCTACTTTCACTTTGGATAAGGAGTTTCATTTAAATAAACACCAAGCGGTTCTCAAGATGTGGCTGCTGTACTGCATGTAAAAAAAAACCCGACAGGACAGTCTAGAAATCACCAAAGAAGTAGTATCCACATCCAATAGTAAAACACTAAAAATCAGAGAACGTATAACATGTAACACCAAGGGGGTTGTCTATATATAGGAAAAAGAAAGCTACACGTACGCATCCAGGAACATATCTGCAATATCACCAACAAGAAAGAAAACCACAGTATCCCCTCACACTACAAAGATAAACATCACATCAATCCCAAGTCACTGAAATTTATTGGGATAAAAAAAAGTAAAGATCGATTGGAGATGAGGCAACCAAGACACAGCCCTAACAAAATAAGAAACAAAATTCATCTACAACATGGGGACCCTAACCCCCAAGGGACTAAACGTGGACTTCGACATAGGTCATCCTGTATGTTACAGGAAGGCTGCTATCAATACAAACCAGCAGAGTAATCATTAGAAGCACCATCATCCATACTGTTACCTCACAATTACATCTATTCTACATCAATACATAATACTTTCATTCTTTGTCGCTACAACCGCAAAAGGAGGTGTCTCTCGCTGGTATAGATACTTGATCTCTATAGGTTTGAAGAAGAGGTTCTCCTCTCAGCTTCAATGGGAGAGGGATTTGCCAAATGTATTCTCCAAAGAGGTGTGAAGGTTCATTTTTCGCACTTGTTTCAAAATCTCAAAGTGTGTTAATCACTTGGAGATGTATTTTAAGCTGGTCAACAGGGCCTACCTTACCCCAGACCGGCTCCATAAGTTTTGGCCCTCTGTCTCCTCGCAATGCTGGAGGCTATGTAATATGGTGGGGAATATTTTGCATGTCTTCTGGTCCTGTCCGGCCCTGAGCCCCTTATGGAGAGAAGTTTTTCTCCTCATATCCAAAGTACTAAATCAGTCCATACCTATAGACCCCCTCATTGCACTTTTTTACTACTTCCCAGGGGAATTACCAGCTGGGGACAGATACCGCCTAGGACATATATTGGTAGCGGCTAAAGCTTCTATCGCCTAATTTTGGAAGTCCCCAGATCTTCCTAGTATTCAAATGATTGAAAATAAGATACATAAGCACTTTCTATTTGAAACCTCTGATGTTGCTTATGCCTCTAAAGTGTCTTCTATTCACATTAAATGGTTCAGGTGGACTGAATACAGGGAGAAGGAAGGTCATCCGGGTACCTGTAGCACCCATACAGATTTATCAGTGTTGAACTCGCCTAGCAGTACAGGTTGAGTATCCCGTATCCAAAATGCTCGGGACCAGGAGAATTTTGGATAACGGATTATTCCGTATTTTGGAATATTTTAATATTTCAATGATGTATTTTGAAGTACAGTATCTTGCATTTATGCTGTATAAACACATAAAATAAACACAAATATATTTTATTACCACATAAAATACACACAAATATATTTTATTTGTTCAAAAAACAAGGTTTCAAAACATGAAACAAAATTTGTGTACTATCTCAGATATTGAATTTGAATGCCAAGCAATCATTTTCTTGTACATATATAGTAGCAGTTACATGTCATGTCCTCAGTAGTGCTGTTACAGATGTCCCCAGTGAGTTTTTAGCTAAACAAATTTTTTTTTCCACTTTCTGGAAAGTATGGTTTTCGGAATAATTCGGATAACGGATATTCGGATACGGGATACTCGACCTGTATCACAGGTCCTAACAGTCATACATTGTAATGTTATCCTTGTGGAGTTCATATCTTCTTTACCTGCTTTGTTTATCATTGGACATGCTTAATTTCCGGTTTTAATCTGATTTACCTGACATATTCAACTTGTGTATTATCAATAATTATTTTTCAGCTGTTTTCTTTTCTTTTTCCTCTTTTCCTTTTTTCAATATTATTGCTGTTTATGTCTTTTTTTCGTCTATGCGTCCTGTGTTGTTTCAAATTATAACATCAATAAAAAAGTAATTTTCAAAAAAAAAAAATGCATAATAGTTAACTTCTGGTCTCAACACTTAGGGGGGTATGCAATGTGTGTCGACCTCCCGCAGCCATCTCCCGACGGGGGAGATGGCTGCGGGGCCCTATTCAATGCTGTCTTCCCCGACAGCATTGAACAGGGGTTCTCCGCAGAACGAGCCTGACATCACAAGCTGTCGGGCTCGTTCTGCCGAGAAAAGCCAGAAATAGGCGAGCTACCTGCCGGAGCTCGTCTATTTCCGTCCTCAACTCGCGGCCACGCCCCCTTCTCGCCGCTCGGCGGCCGGGACATTGAATCCCGACCGCTGAGCTCCAGTCGAGCAAAGCGAGAACGGGACAGGGGCACAGCTGTCGAGCTTGCTCGACAGCCGTGCCCCTGACATTGAATACCCCCCTTAACATCTACAAACTTTTGCACTAGATAAGAATACCCGGGTCCAATACTTTCACTATACCCTCATATGTATAAATTATGGGAATAATAGTTCTTTTTTTACCTTTTTAATTTCATTATTATTTTTATTATTTATCTTTTTTTCAATTTTTTTTCAAATTATGTAAATCGTTTGTTTTGATTTTTGCAGTTTGGCCATGAGAAGCTAAATCCAGAGCAAAGGACTCTGGGAAGTTTACGCAGTGTCATTTACCTTCTTAAGCAACGTGTCAGGTATGCTTTTTCAGTGTGTGAGAAATATACAATATGCATATACACCGAACACAAACTGTTCCCCCTTCCCCTCGTTCCCCTCCCAAAAAAAACAAAAACCCAGGTCTTGTTACCCATGAATTCAACCCAGGCTTGCAGGTCCACTGTCATGGTTCAAGGTAAATGGGTTTCCCAAACCATCCAATCCTGGCCCTGTTAAAAACCTTACAGAGAGTAAGCTCACCAGTATTTGATGTTGGGGTATGAGATGTAAATATATAGTTCCATTCTGCTGTACTAAATGTGCTGTCTAGTCACTTAAGTCAGTGAGTTGGGCTGCTGGTTGTTAGGATGCCAAAAAAGGAGAGTTTCTCACTTTCCCGGGAGTGCCTTGGGAGCCACCCAGAAGCATAGTCAAGTATAAAATGCAATGTGATTATGTGACCATAACAAAAGTTTCCATATTCTGTCTGCTGCCTAATACGCAGAATGCCTCCGCGTATACTAAGTATTCTTTTCAAAGCATATGGAGAAGGATTACATAAAAAAAAAAAAAAGGTACTTATGTATTATCTGGGCTCCCATGTTAAATGCACCCCATTTTTTCATACCCCTACTATCCAACTAAGCATGGAGTTGATTTTATATAGTGTGGCGAGCGCAGCGAGCCACCGTGCCCGAAGCGTGGCGAGCGCAGCGAGCCCCGCAAGGGGACGCGGTCTCATAAGAAAAACGGGAGCCCAGATATTACATAAGTACCAAAAAAAATTAGTTCTAAATCCTGTCAATAGGGGAAACTATGGCACCATGCAAGGTAAAATGCATGAATAGATACCAACAAATGGAAAAGGTTGCATGCAAGACTTTCAGCACTCCAAAGTCATAGAGCGCTCATGCATTATGGGGGTTATTCTGGTTCACTCGCAAAGGCAAATTCCTTCTTGAATAGACAAAACCATGTGCACTGCAGGTGGGGCAGATGTAACTTGTGCAGAGAAAATTAGATTTGGGTGGGGTTTTACTTCAAAGTCAGATCTATATTGCAGTGTAACAATAAAGCAGTCCATATTTTCCCTGCATAGAAAAAATTAACTCTAAAATCTAAATCTTTCTGCACATGTTACATCTGTGCCACCCACCTGCAGTGCACATGGTTTTGTTCATTTGAGAAGGAGTTTGCCTTTGCGAGTGAACCAGAATAAGGGCCTATTTGTAACACAACTTGTAGTGTATGTAGGATATATGTATGTGGACACATATATGTATATTCATTAAGTCCAAGGGGTAGTTGTTAATGGTTAACAAGGTGTAAAAAGCAAAACGTATCATGCATTTAATAGCATTGCATTGGAAACCGTTATAATAATGTCAATCTCTCACCTACTTAACCATCCCAACATGTCCCTAACTGTGCAGAGTTTTTATATTCTCCCTGTGCTTGCGTGGGTTTACTCTGGGTATTTTGGCTCCTAACAAAATTAACCTTAGAACGAATGTGTGCATGTGTAAGTGTGGTAGGGAATATAGATTGTAAGCTCCATTAGGGCATCTGTAAAGTGCTGCAATATATGTGTGTGCCTATATTGCACCATTAAATCCATAAAACTACTCCATCTGCTATTTCTCACCCCTTCAACTTGTACCTTGTCTCATTTCACCCCTGAGCCTTCTACTTTGCCAAAACTTACTAATGGAATTTCTCATCATACTTGATCAGATGCCTCTATTTATTTATTTTAAAGAAACACAATTTTTTGAACAATAAATCAATGCACAAAGGCGAAAGGCCCATATACACTGGGCGATTTTGAGCTGAAAGCCGCTCAAAGTTGGTGTTTTGAGTGGCTTTCATCTCAAAGCCGCCCAGTGTGTACGGCCCAACGGTGAGCGGTGATGCGCGCTCCTGCATCACCGGGAAAGCCGTTCATCTGCTGGTATTACAGCAGATGAGCATCTTTGTGAACAGCTTTCCATAGCACTGCGCTATGGAAAGCCGTCTGCCCCCCGCTAACAGCGCTGGGCAGGGAGGGAAACTGCTCCAGTGTGTATGCACTGAGCGGCTTTCGATGACAGCGTTCATAGCTGTCCATACACACTGGGCAAAATCATTAATGGTAAAACACACAGAACAAATACAGGAATCTAAATATTTTTAGTGTACAAACACTAAATTAAATGCTTTTGCGTTTTCACTTGGATCAAGTGATATTCTGTAAAACAACTTCAGATTTCAAAAAAATATTTAAAGCAGTAAATATTTAATGTAGGAGTAGCTATATGATAGTTAGTATCTGCCAATTGATCAGTTATTAGAAAAATACACGCAGACATGAAAACAATATTCATTGCTGGATTAAGGGGCACAAAAGCCTAGGACTAAAAATGATCAAGGCCTTTTTGTAAGAAGCAGAGAACCTAATGTATGACCATTGCCACATGGGCTTGTACCTCTACACCAGGGGTGGCCAACCAATCAGAGGCAATGAGCCAAATTTTTTTTTATAGTAAGACAAAGAGCCGATACTATGCAACAATGGGGGTGGCCTATTTCCATCAAGGCCACGCCCCATTGTTAAATGACCGGCGCTCCCTGCATTTGATCTGCCCTGCCAAAAATGCTATCTATCTATGCAACCCAATATGAGGCGGTATGGAGGATCAAGATAAAAAGAGAGGGGTGTGAGCAGGAGAGAGTGAGAGAGAGAGAGGAAGAGAGTGAGGAGTAAGAGAGACCTAGAATTAAATGGGGGCATACACAGGACTGGTAAGGGAAAGGGGGACAAATAGGCAGCAAATGGGAGGGAGGGTGCATAGATGGTGAGTGGGAAGCAGAGGGGGCATAGACAGAGGGTGGGGGGGGGGGGCATAGACAGAGGGTGGGGGGGAGGGGGCATACACAGAGGGTGGGGGGGAGGGGGCATACACAGATGCTGGGGGGAGGGGGCATAGACAGAGGGTGGGGGGGAGGGGGCATAGACAGAGGGTGGGGGGGCATAGACAGAGGGTGGGGGGGGGAGGGGGCATAGACAGAGGGTGGGGGGAGGGGGCATAGGCAGAGGGTGGGGGGGGAGGGGGCATAGACAGAGGGTGGGGGGGAGGGGGCATAGACAGAGGGTGGGGGGGCATAGACTGAGGGTGGGGGGCATAGACAGAGGGTGGGGGGAGGGGGCATAGGCAGAGGGTGGGGGGAGGGGGCATAGGCAGAGGGTGGGGGGAGGGGGCATAGACAGAGGGTGGGGGGAGGGGGCATAAACAGGGGGAGGGGGCATAGACAGAGGGTGGGGGCATAGACAGAGGGTGGGAGGGTGGGGGCATAGACAGAGGGTGGGGGGAGGGGGCATAGAAAGAGGGTGGGGGGGAGGGGGCATAGACAGAGGGGGGGAGGGGGCATAGACAGAGGGTGGGGGGGGAGGGGGCATAGACAGAGGGTGGGGGGCATAGACGGGCAGAGAATCACATGGGGGCATAGATGGATAAAGGGGGTTGATTGGAACAGAAATTCAGCCTAGGAAGCATTAAGATACACTTACATACAACATGATATACACACACACAGATCACCAGCATATACACATACTGTAGATGAGTTCCCAGGCAGAAACTGATGGGCTCTTATCCCGTGCAGCAGGTCCCACATGATCACCATGGTGGAAGGTGGGCGCTTGTTCTGAGTGAGCCATAGTGAAGAAATCTGTCCCTGGCTGGGACCCTTAGGTACGCCAGGTGTGATCTTCTCTCCTCGGGCGCACTCGCCCGCCCCCCGCTAACTCAGTTCCCCTCCTTTCCTGCGCTCCATTTCCGTCCTCTCCCCTGCTGCCCTCCTGTACTCTGCTCCCCTCTGGCTTCCGCAAACAATGCTGGCCGCACAATCCCTGACAGCCCTGGTCAGATGGCACGCACACTGCCTCCGGGCTGTGGAACGCAGATTGCGGAACTTGAAGTGCACCAAGGGGGAGGGGTGCACTGGACAGTGCCGGCCGCATAATACCTGGACACACAAACTTCCGATCAAGTGCGTCCCGCTGCAGGGGACGCGCAACGCTTGCCCACTCTAAGCAGCCACATTACAATGACAAGGGAGTGATCTCGGGAGCCGCAGCCGCGGGTTGGCCACCCCTGCTCTACACTATCAGCTCCAATGTCTCCCTAAAAAAAAAAGTAGAAGAATTCCATCATTTTGGGAGGAAAATAGATACAAATTTAATACTTACAATTTATGCCCAACAGGGCAGCTGATCATCATCATTATACTGTCATTATGATGGGCCTATGTTTATCTGGTGGCCTGGAGATGTAGTTCCATATGCCCAACTAATCATCTAGCCCTGACTATGTTTAATGTATGTCCTTTTCCCTATTGTCCTGCAATTGATTGAGGGAATCTTTTAGAAGCCAAAATGGAATGTAATCCTGGGTACACACCAGGACGACAAGGGTCCGATCCCATCAATCTAGATCCAATTCTGACCGATTGGATGTAGATTCTGTGGTGATTGGGCCCTTTTCTATCCTGGTGTGGACCGATACCGATCCGATGCGCAGTCCCGCGGGTCGGTCGTTATTCAGCAGCAGGTTGGATCTGAATAACGACCATACTCCTGGGTGCGGGTCGCCATCGAATCGGACCCGCTCACGGTGCACATCCCGCTTCCATCTTGAGTGGGTCCGAAGAAACACTGACGACCCTCTCACATCGTGCATCCTGAGCGGGTCGTCCTGTTGTGTACCCCGCATAAGAAAGCTGAAAATAGTCTGAAGTTAATGCTACCATTATCATGGTCATTATGAGGGTAAAGCAAAAAAAAATAATAATAAAAAATAAGTAATAATACTGTACCTATTAGTGCCAGGGCAGCAACTTGGGACACGATCCAAGACACATAAATGCAATTTTCTTTATCACTCACTCATGTTACTGCAGAGAATACATACAGATAACCGGCAGTCAGAAAACAGTCAGCAGCAAAGAATCTCGACAGGGGTCTGGGAAGTATTCTGATTTTCCCTGCCCCCTCCTAACCCTCCCTCCCCACAGCCTAACCCTAAGGGCTATTTCACACGCTCCGGCTTCTGCTGGGCGGCTAAATCCCGCACGGCCAGGAAGCCGTGCCGCACACAGCGGTTAATAATGGACACAAATATGTCCATTCACATGGGACGGCCACGGCCCAGTTGCAGCCGGATCCCACCACTGGAAGGGACGGCTGCCAGGCTGTGGCCATTCCCTCCATTGTAAACTACTGTGTGCGGCATGGCCGTGCGGGATTTCGCCGCTCAGCAGGAGCCGGAGCGTGTGAAATAGCCCTAACTCTCCCCCCCACAGCCTAATATTAACCATTCCTTCTA
The DNA here is from genome assembly GCF_055691185.1 of Crinia signifera. Taxonomy (NCBI): domain Eukaryota; kingdom Metazoa; phylum Chordata; class Amphibia; order Anura; family Myobatrachidae; genus Crinia; species Crinia signifera. Next base: position 68,235,977 of record NC_139224.1, read on the forward strand.
CTGCCTAACCTTAACCTTTATACTCTGCAGCCTAAACCAAGCCCCCCTTCCCACTCCACACTCTACCCCTAACCTGACCAGCATACTTATAGTCGAGTTGCCCGCAGTCAGGATTCCAGCACCTCCATTGATTTGGGGATTCTGCCACTGGCATTCTGACCTTCAGTCTGGGTGACTGCATCTGTTTTCTGAACGCTGGGATCTTAACTGCATTGCTAATGTAGAGAGAGATTTTTATAATTTTCAAGTCTATTTACACTGCTTTCTATTGTGTGTATGTTGAGCATAAGGCAATTTTATAAAATAATATTTTCATTTTCAGTCTGTAATAATGCATGTGTCTTTTTTATTGCAGGCGTTTAGGATTTCTAGGCCTCTACAAAGGCCTAGAAGCAAAACTCCTGCAAACTGTGTTGACAGCTGCTCTCATGTTCCTTGTGTATGAAAAATTGTCCACCCTGACTTTTCGGCTTATGGGACTAAACCAGCAATAAGAAAAGTTGAATATAGTACATTGTAATTAAACCTGTCTTCTCCATTGAATTCTACACTTCTGAAACAGATTTTTTTTAAGTAAATAAAAAAAAAAGTTTTTAGTTTTAATCCTATGAGCCATTTGTTTTTCTTATTTGTTTATTGTAAATCTTTGCAGCATAAATTTACTGTATGAGAACATCCGTACACTCAAATGAGCTTTGAAAAGCTTAGCATGATAAAGACAAATTCTAACTACTTATTTCCCTGGTTTTATTTTATTTTTTGAATTGTTGTAATTTACAGTATGTCATGGTCATACCCTATCAAGAGCACATTGTACTACATTCCCTTCTTCCATGGTAAATTATAACTGCATTGTGCAGTCTAAAGGCCCATACACACTGGGTGGTTTTGAGCTGAGCGCAGCTCAGTTTTTTGCAATTTGAGCTGCTTTCAGCTCAAAAGCCACCCAGTGTGTACGGCCCAGCTATTAGTCCTGATGCACAGCTCCTTGTGGGCCTTATTCTAGTTCACTCTTTCTGACAAAATCCTTCTTAGATGGACAAAACCATGTGCACTGCAGTTGGGGCAGATGTTAATTGTGCCGAGAGAATAGATTTGGGTGGGGTTTTACTTCAAAGTGAGATCTACCGTATATACTCGAGTATAAGTCGACCCGAATTTACATTGTACAACAAAAAAACTGGGAAAACTTATTGACTCAAGCGGGACCCTCACTCGAGTATAAGCCGAGGGGGGCTTTTTCAGCATAAAAAATGTTCTGAAAAAGTAGGCTTATACTCGAGTATATATGGTATATTGCAGTGTAAAAATATAGCAGCCATTATTTACCCTGCACAGAAACAAAATAACTCACCCAAATCTAATTCTCTCTGCACATTTTACATCTGCCCCCCTGCAGTGCACATAGTTTTGTCCATCTAAGAAGGATTTTGTCAGAAAGAGTGAACTAGAATAAGGCCCTGTGTTACCAAAATATGAGTGACTGGGTGTATGACTTTCCATAGCATCCTGCTATGGAAAGCAGTCCAACCCCACCCCCGGTAAAATAGCTTAGATGGGCAAAAATCGCTTAGTGTGTGTGCACTAAGCGATTTTTCAGCCCAGCAATTTTCCCCATCATCAATGGGGAAATACGCTTTTTGAATGTACCAGGTTAAGCAAACCAATGTGCAGTGTTCTTCTCTAAGTATATCTAATTATGTAAGAGAGCGCAAGACACATTTTTTCACATTTTTAAGTATATATAAAAAAATATATTTTTATTTTAATGCACATATATATTAATAAAAATATATTCATACAGTACATACAATTAGAAATAAAATTAAAATCACATCTCATATGAATCCACCTGCAAGACCATATTAATTGCTCAGTTGAGGTATATGCATATAGTTCCTTAGAAGATATGTATTAAATGGGTACTTTGTTAGAACAGTCCTTGTCCTCCTTATACAGTATATGTATAGTGTGCCTCCAGAGATATTAAGTTTGTCCTGCTTGAATTGGACCTCACCTCTGCACCTCCAGTCCTGGAGGGAGCCTTTTTACAGATAGTCTCTAGCAGTTGAAGGAGAGGTTAATTATGGCAATACTGTGCCGACTGTGATGAACGGCTGCAAAGACTCTGTATAACAGGGGGGCGCTGTGATGATTAAGCGCGGTCTCATAGGCGCTAAGCCCGGCAGTAAGCGCTGCCACCGACATCCCTCCAGCTGCTCGCTCACCTCGGCGTCTGTCAGACGGGGATCGTGAATTTCAGCAGGCAATCGGTCAGACTCCTGCGGTCCACTAGATAGAAGGGGACCGGGAAGGTACAGGAGGATTCCCCGAAGCTGGAAAGGGGTTGCACTGGTGTCCAGAGACCCTTTCTTGTTCTCTAAGTGAACGATAGATTGTCCATTTTTATGCATATTAAGTTGGTCTAATTTTTTGCCAGTTGGCTGGTGGTAAATTGAGGGAACTTTCTGTTCTACATGGGTTTGGGCATGTTTTGGTGTACAGATATTATTGCAAGGTGTTCTAAAGTCTACACTGTTAATATATGACAGGTGCCAGCCAGGTAAAAGCATACACTAGAATTTGCTAGAAAAGATTCACATATATAGTGCATCTGGAAATTATTCACAGCACTTAATTTTTTTCAACATTTTGTTATGTTACAGCTTTATGGCAAAATGTAATAAATTCATTTTTCCCCTCAAAATTCTACACACAATACTCCATAAGTTTTTGGGAGATTTTTGCACATTAAAAATGGGAAAAAAAAAATCACATGTACAGATGAAGTGCCTGTCAGTTAGCCTGCAGGATCAACAGATCTTCTGAGCTGGTGGACAGTAGCTCCATCTGACAAGGACGTACGAGCATCTCACCCTCACAAGTCCCCATCAGCAAGGCAGTGGGGGGGCAGACTGGTGGACCTGCTGGAGACCGGAGGAAGGCTATGGCAGAATGGGGCGCGTGAGCTTGGCTCTATTGAGCTGCTCCAATCTGTAAGTTTTCACAACTTTGACTGATTATAGAGTTGTTCCTACAGCTTAATTGGATTCCACCTGTGGTAAATTCAGTTGATTGGACATGATTTGGTAAGGCACACACCTGTCTATATAAGGTCCTACACTTGACAGTGCATTTCAGAGCACAAATTAAGCATGAAGTCAAAGGAATTGCCTGTAGACTTACGAGACAGAAAAATATCTGCTGCTTTGAAGGTCCCAATGAGCACAGTGGCCTCCATCATCCGTAATTGGAAGAAGTTCACAACCACCAGGACTCTTCCTAGAGCTGGCTGTCTGGCTAAATTGAGTGATCAGGTGATAAGGGCGCTATTCATTGAGGTGACCAAGAACAGACCAAGAAAATGGTCACTCTGTTAGATCTACAGCATTCCTCTGTAAAGAGAGGAGAACCTTCTAAAACCTTGATGGCTAACCTTGACACTCCAGCTGTTGTTGAACTACACAGCATGTTCTGCTTCAGTTTTGCTATTTTGCCATCCTAAATATGATGCAGAGCATGCTGGGATGTGTAGTTCAACAACAGCTGGAGTGTTAAGGTTAGCCATCAATGTTCTAGAACAGGACAGGCCAACATGTGGCTCTCCAGATGTTGTGAAACTACAAATCCCAGCATGCCTTGCCACAGTTTTAACACTCCCTTATAGCAAAACGGTGGCAAGGCATGATGGGATTTGTAGTTTCACAACATCTGGAGAGCCACAGGTTGGCCAGGCCTGTTCTAGAAGGACAACCATCTCCGCAGCAATCCACCAATCAGGCCTGTATGGTAGAGTGGCCAGACGGAAGCCATTCCTGTTACGGATTCACCTGTCTAGGCAGGTGAACTGCAAGACAAAAGTTGTACTTGCTGGAGAGGAATAAGCCATGGATGCAGGATGGATGTATTTACTGTAAGAGAATCAGGTACAAGTTATCAGGAATGAACTTTAAGTGGATAAATACTAGACAAGAACCAATGATAGCAGCACATGCAGACAGGCCCTCAAACTTAATCATGTGCTGCAGCTGGGAAATGGGAAATGAGAACAATCCATTCCAGCTGGAGTATCAGCTGGGACTGCTCTTCAGAAACCAGAACCTCTGGCTGCACAGAGGTACTGCAGGCTGGAACAAAACAGCAGCACTTGTGGCAGCCCAGAGGTACTCTGCAAGTAATAGGAAAAGTGGGTAGGGGGATAAGTCCCATCATGACTTCCCTCAGATTTGCTATTAGGGAATGCTAAAACTATGGCAATGCATGCTGGGATGTGTAGTTTCACAACAGCTGGAGGGCCACAGTTTGGCCATGCCTGGTCTAGGGCACTGAGCAAGCTTGACTACAAAAAAAACAAAATAGAAACAGCGCTGTGCAAAATAATTTTACTTATTTATTCAAGATAAAATATATACTTAAAACAATGATGCTAAAAATCTACTTAGGGATTTGTAAGGAGGAGAAATGCGGGGGAGTGCAGATGCATACAATCGGCAGCGCTTCAAACTGGAACTGGTGGACACCGTGGATAAGACCGCGTAATATTGGACTGCACCAGCGCTCGGAGCGTTCCACCGGGGTCTGGAGCAGGTTACCTATACCCACTGCTGAGACCACTATAAGCAGGGCTATTTTTCAGTAGGCTCCAGCAGGAACTGAGGCCATTATTCTAGTTCACTCTTTCTGACAAAATATTTCTTAGATGGACAAAACCATGTGCACTGCAGGTGAGCCAGGCGTAAAACCCCACCCAAATCTAATTATCTCTACACAAGTAACACCTGCCTCACCTGCAGTGCACATGGTTTTGTCCATCTAAGAAATATTTTGTCAGAAAGAGTGAACTAGAATAAGGGCCTCAGTTCCTGCTGGAGCATACCGAAAAATAGCCCTGACTATAAGTACTGTATATACTAATTTACACCATGTGCACATAGGTGGGACTGAGCATAATAGAAACAATCTACTAACTGTATAGGAGCGATATCATCTGTAGCCAAATTGCATGCATACACTAATGCTGTGTACACACGGGGGAGATATATTGCTCAGCCATATATGGCTGAGCAATATATGGCTGAGCAATGTATTGCTCAGTTTCTACTTTACATCAGCGACCAGAGATGGTCGCTGATGAAAAAGAAACTGCCGGGGGGAGCCCGGCAGTGGTAATCAGCTGGTCGCAGGAGCATGTTCCTGCGACCAGCGATCACCACAGGGGCAAAAACGGGAGCGCGCACCCGGCGATATATTGCCGGTGCACACTCCCATTGCGGGCAATATGGTCGCTCTGCGACCATATTTCCCGCGATTTTGCACTAGATCACCCCTGTGTGTACGCACCTTAACCGAGAAGTCTATGGGGGATACTAACATAATATTTATGTGTGCCTAAAACTGTTTGTGGCTGCTGATTTTGAGCATCATTGTTTTAAGTATATATTTTATCTTGTATAAATAAGTAAAATTATTTTGCACAGCTCTGTTTCTATTTTCATTTTTTTCTGTTTCAACTATTGAAGGGGTTTGGTAATTCCCCTCAACTGAAACAGCAGCAGTGCAGAATATTACAATCTGCGTACTCTGTAGTCATTTGACTACAAAAGGGAGAGAAGGTGTACTCCAGTCAACAAGTATACTGTAGGTATGAATGTCAAATTACATTGTGGAGGTGCTCCCTGGGAGTGTGGTTATAATATAAAAAAAAAGAATCCAAGAGTGGATAGAGAAAGATCTCCCCGGACGCGGCACTCACTTTCTGTAGTGTAATGCAACAGTTAAAAAAATAAGTTTTATTAATGCATTAATATTGCATAGTCTCCGAGGCATTTGTAATATTACAGGGTGTACAGGAGGCGAGCAGGGTGCATTCGCATGTGAACACCCAGAATTTCCTGGGCATACCCACGAAAACACTGGGTGTGGCCAGAAAAACGGGGTGGTTACCTGGCTTCCGTGGGCGGGCAGCTGACCTCACCAGATCATCATGTTCATGGAGCAGGGTGCCGCTAAAAGTTTTAATAATGGCACATAGAAGAGAAAACACAATCAGGAGGACGGAATCACGTACCCCACGACACGAGGCGGTATAAACACTGCGATTAAAACAGAATGAGAAGGTGCATATGACCCAGATAGTTGGAGCCAGTTACACTCACACACGGTCTCTTTCCTTCTGCTGACGATGCTAGGCCACGCCCCTAAGCATTTCGTCATCGACTTTGTCACTATATATTTATATTCATTACTACAATTACACATTGGATGCTGTCAACATCCCGGTGTTTAAGATGCTGGCATCCCAACTGCTTTCAGAACGGATGGATGCTTCCAAAATGGATCAAGATGCTGACAGCGGATTCCCAACAGCCAGGATCACGATTGTTAAGAATACGGTGATTGTGTGTGGCTGGGTTAGGTTTAGGCACTACTGAGGGAGTTAGGGTTCGGCTATGGGGGAGACTAGGTTGTTAGGAGGGAGATAGTTTTAGGCACCTCGAAGGGAGGGTTAGGCTGCACGGCAGAGGCGGTTAGGTGCGGGGGGGGGGTTAGCGTGTAGGGTAAGATCAGACTCTGGTGGCGGGCTTAGGCTCTGGGCAGGGAGGGTTAGAGTGGCGGAGGGTAAGTATATTGGTACTTGTTTCCTAGCACGGCGCCCATCGCTTCGCATACCATAAGGCATACGATGGTATGCGATGCGATGGCACCCGATGTTATACAATTTTAAATTGTATACCATCGCATTGTATGCCATATACAATGGTATACAATTTAAAATTGTATAAGCACCCTAATGGGTGTTTTAAATGTTAAATGTGCCCCCTATAAGATAAATAATTGTATAAGCACCATAATGGGTGCTTACAATGTTAAAAGCACCCCCACGCCACCCGTGCTATCAACGCCAACCCGAAGCGTGGCGAGCGGCGGCGGTACATGTCCTCCAACCTTTTCATACCCCCACATCTGCATGGAGTTGATTTTATATAGTGTGGCGAGCGCAGCGAGCCACCGAGCCCAAAGCGTGGCGAGCGGACGCGGAATACATGTAAAGTACTACGCGTCCCCTCGCCGGTCTCGCTGTGCTCGCCATGCTTTGGGCTCGGTGGCTTGCTGCACTCGCCACACTATATAAAATCAACTCCACGCCGACGTGGATAGCGGGGGTATGAAAAAGGTCGGAGGACGCGTACCGCCACCGCTCGCTACGCTTCGGGTTGGCGTTGATAGAGGGGGTGGCGTGGGAGTGCATTTATCATTGTAAACACCCATTAGGGTGCTTATACAATTAAAAATCGGATAGGGGGGCCATTTACCATTGAAAAAACCCATTAGGGTGCTTATACAATTTAAAAACCGCATTGCATGCGGGCATATGGCATGCGATGCGATACAATGCATACGATGCCATACGACTGAATATCGTGGGCGCCCTGCTAGGAAACAAGTACCAGTATATTTAACTGATACACATTCATATATATCTATATATATCCATCTATTCCCCGGCACTCAGAATCTGATCTATTCTCCTTGCTCCTGGTGCCATTCACAAGGGTAATAACCCCTCAAATGCACAATCCCACAGAAAGAAGGCACTCAGGAGACTGTTAGATGAAAGTGAAAAAACGTGAAAAACTTAACTCACATTTAATTCAAAAGGTTAAGTCCTGAGGAAGTGGATGCGTTGACTTTACCTTTTAAATTAAATGTGAGTGAAGTTTAATTCAATGTTTCGTGGACCGCATCCACTTCCTCAGGACTTAAACTTCACTCACATTTAATTCAAAAGGTTTTCAAATTTTTTCACTTTCATCTAAAAGTCTCCTGAGTGCCTTCTTTCTGTCGGATTATATATATATAACAGACAAATACAACAGAAAGAGTGATTGGGGTGCGCAACCTAATACATAAAATGTACCTCCCAGTTAGTATTAAATTAAAATCAGAAATACATTCTGGAGATCATTTCCATGTGTCCAATGTTGGGTGTATTCGCAATGATTATGCACAGTCCGTTTTAAGATGAATAATCATTGTGAATACACCCAACATTGGACACATGGAAATGATCTCCAGAATGTATTTCTGATTTTACTTTAATACTAACTGGGAAGTACATTTTATGTATTAGGTTGCACACCCCAATCACTCTTTCTGTTGTGTGTGTGTGTATATATATATATATATATATATATATATATATCAGCAAAAATATGGTGGTACTAGCGCCAAGTGTTGCCCTTCTCCTAGGAAAGTCTGTGTAAATGAGGTGTGTCCGTATTCTCTACGTTAGGCCCAGTTCCTCTAATCTTCTTTATAGAGTGGCTGCTCCTCTCCTATTGGTTCCTGTTCCAGGGAACCTTAGTGAGATGGATCTGAAAAAAAGAGTGAGAGGGCGCCTTCTGGTGCAGTATTTTATTTAAATATGGGTCCCTTCACCTTTTTGTGGGAATCACCCCAGATATAAACATAAGTACCGTTTCTAGTGGTCTCCAAAGATTTTGTTCAAATTTGCAATATGTCCTCAGGTAGCTATTATGTCTGGTCCTTGGTTTAGGCTCTCAGATTCTCACCCAGCCCGTTCACCACAGGAAAGGAAAAGAGAGTTGCAATAGCGTAATATTGTAACACACAAAATTTATTTCACGCAAAAGATGACATTAAATGCCCATACAGTTTTAAACATTTAAAAGCTTATCTGGAGTTTTAGGTGAGGTCCGACCTTCTTAGTCACCATGGAGCCAGAGTTCCCTCTACGCGTTTCATCCCCTGCCAGTACGGCTTGGACTTCGTCAGGAGTGTAACCCATAGGAGCTCCCTGGCTCCTATTTATACCTCTGTTAATGGTTACCTAATTGGAATGGGAATCCCGCCAGAAACAGCTTCCCATTTCCTGTTTCCGGTCTGTGGAACGCATATCCCGCCCCTTTCGGGTGTCCCGTGACCCGCACACTACTTCCGGTATCACGGCAAAGCGTCCCGACTCTCTTTAATAAGAGATTCATTTCCTGAATTAGGTTACCCACTAATAGAGGTGTTAGTGGCTCAGATTGCGCACCCCAATCACTCTTTCTGTTGTGTGTGTGTGTATGTATATATATATATATATATATATATATGTAAATGGAAGTCCAGACCGCGCACAGTCACTGCTGATTAAAAGTGCGTCCTTTTCTGAAACAAGGTCAGTGTGTCACCAAACATGCAAAAAGAAATGGAGAGGGATAGCAATATGAGCATTTAATGAAAGCTTTTATTGAATGCTCATATTGCGCTCCCTCTCCATTTCTTTTTGTATATATATATATATATATATATATATATATATATATATATATATATATATATATATATATATATATATATATATATATAGCAGAGATCCGGCACTCTAATAATCAAATTCAAATGACGGTACTTGTTTCCTAGCACGGCCACAACGATCATGATCGTGGGCATCGTGAGGAAAAATCGGGGGCATCGCGGCCATCGCATGCACTAAAAAATCGGGTGCGATGGTCGCGACTTTCCCATAGGGAACAATGTTAAATGCCTCAATTTAGCCGCGATGCCCCCGATTTCCCATAGGAAACAATGTTAAATGGGTCAATTTACCCAAATCATCATAGGGAACAATGGTAAATGGGCCAGAAACCCCCCAAAACACCCCTGAACAGTGAAATGTACCCCCAAAAGTATTTTACGCCACCCCACTATCAACGCGAACCCAAAGCGTGGCGAGCACAGCGAGCCCGCGAGGGGCGGCGGTACGCGTCCTCAGACCTTTTTTTATACCCCCACTATCCACGTCGGCGTGGAGTTGAGAATAGAATAGTGTGGCGAGCCCGAAGCCCCGCGAGGGGACGCGGATACCTGTGAAGCCCGCGAAGGGACGCGTTTACCTGTGAAGGTATCCGCGTGCGCTCGCCACGCTTCGGGCTCGGTGGCTCGCTGCGCTCACCACACTATTCTATTCTCAACTCCACGCCGACGTGGATAGTGGGGGTATGAAAAGGTCGGAGGACGCGTAACGCCGCCGCTCGCCACGCTTCGGGTTTGCGTTGATTGTGGGGTGGCGTAAACTACTTTTGGGGGGACATTTCACTGTTCTGGGGTGTTTTTGGGGCTTTCTGGCCCATTTACCATTGTTCCCTATGATGATTTGGTGAAATTGAGGCATTTAACATTGTTCCCTATGGGAAATCGGGGGCATCGCGGGTACATTGAGCCATTTAACATTGTTTCCTATGGGGAAATCGGGGGCATCGCACCTGGACCATTTAAGTCATTTTTAGCATACGACACGACCGACGCGATTTTGACTTTTTTCAATGCATTTCAATGGGAAAATCGGGGGCATCGCGTCGGTCGCGTCGCAGACCACTAAAAATGACACCCGATGCCCGCGATTGTGGCCGTGCTAGGAAACAAGTACCCAAATTACTTACTTAAGTCAATGGAGGTAGACAAATGCTGCGGTGCCTTCAAGATGAAAGTCCAAATAAATGGGCCAGCAGGTACAGAAGAAGAAGGAGGCGGCACTCAGCAGACTGCAATAAAAGGGTCCTTTAATCCTACGGTTTCGGGGTTACCCCCCGTCGTCAGGGATGGACAATGCACACAACTTACAATACAGAAAGTGACTGAATATATACACAATATATACACATACCCAAGGTGCACCCGCCCCACCCCCCAAGCCAATCAGGAACCGATTGCACTCACCTGCCGGACATGGGAGCTTCCCACAATGCCAGGTAACACCAGAAGTGTGCAACTAGCTGTGGTAGTCCCTCCGGTCCAACAAATCTATCAGATTAAGTACCCGCTCACATGTAGCTCTACATATGTTGTATACCTTCTAACGTGCCCTTGCGGGCTGTCCTATGTAGGGAAGACCCAGCGCCAGTTTAAGGAGCGCATGGCCCTACATAGGACAGCCCTTAATCAGGCAAGCCTGACCGGCCACAGTGACCAACCGTTGGCCCGACATTGGCCCTTATTCTGATTCGGTCGGTACGGCCCGCGTGCGGCCGTACCGCCGATGTTTGGACTCTGCACATGCGCAGAGGTCAATCTGCGCATGTGCAGCCCCCTTCGCCGCAGACGTATTTCGTCCGCCGCAAAGGGGGCGTATAGGGGCGTGAGAGGCTTCATGCCCTCATTTCCCTATGTGTACGCCCCGCGTTTCATGGGCGTTCCCATGCAAACGCGGGGCGTATGCATGGTAATGAGGGCATGACGCCCTCATTACCATGACATGGGGGCGGAAAGCTGACGTCGCCGGATGTCAGCTTTCAGCCCCCATACAAGCTACCACACGGACGATTGTCCGTGTGGTCTTAGCTTGCGGGAGCTGCCGCGGCGTGCGGGCCTGCCTTCGATGGTCGACGACCATCGAATGCAGGGGGCAGCTCCCACCATGGTGGAGGCGTAGCCTCCACCATTTTAATGCGGATCGCCAGCCGTCCGTGTACGGACGGCCGTGGCGATCCGTCTGGTGGGCGGCCCTTGGTTTGTGCGGTCGGAGCCCCGTGTGCGGCTCTGACCGCACCAACCAGAATAAGGGCCTAAGTCTCCATCACAATCACACTGTCAATCAGGTCCGTTCCATCATAATTGACCATGTTCCCAAAAACCTTAGGGGGGTAACAGAAAAAAACTGTTATTACAGGGTGAAAGTAGATGGATCTTTAAGTTGGGCACATTGGCCCCTAAGTGTTTCTTATAATGGTGTATGCTACACCGGGGGTTTCTTTGTTGTTACTAGCCTTAGGTCTAGCGGCATCTTGTATCCCTTCTAGGGGGTGGTGCTCTATTAATTCTATTAGTACCATGATTCAGTATGTATATTATTTTTTGTTTTCATGTATTTTTGATGTCATTGCCCTGCCATATTACTTTGTGTTGGCAACGTGGGTTTCATATGGGGAGTCTAGATGTATTAGGCCCCCAGATGTCCCACTGATATATCTATTGTAATGATTCATCATTATAATATCTTTACCTGTTGATATGTTTTCTCATGTTTATTATGTACTTTGTTTTTGGTTTTGTTTCTATGTCTGTAATAATGTTGTATCTTCATACATATGTCTCCTTTGTGCATGTGAGACTATCTGGCACACGGTTGACATATTCTAAACGCTTGTGCTTCATTGATCCAGCGTTTGTTATTATGCATAGGTCCACGGCTGGTCCGTTGTGTGGTTTTGCTATTGTTTTCTGTTACTGTTTACAATGTCTTGTTGCTCAGCAACTGATTGCATTCTAAGTCATAGATACAATCTATGCACAATATGTGTGACAAATTAATAAAGTATAAGGGACATGTTACAATAAAGCAAAAAGGACTTAAAGAAAACAGTTTAAGCCTAATGTCTCATTAAGACCGTTCGGACTCAAGGTGTTCAGTAAAAATATCCACCTTGACTCTCTTTGAAGCCGCATTTTAGATCTGTTGCCCCCAAGAACCAGGCATTTATTGACGATCATAGCGAGGATTGGCTACAGAAATTGCAGACGCAATTGGAAACCTATAAGCGGGAACTAATTAAATACAAGAGAGAGAAGTACATGAAAGTTGTGGCAGATTATGATACACAAAATTTATATGGCTGGTTAATGGGATCCACCAATGATAAAAATTACCCTGCTTGCCGCAGATACAGACGCGGCAATGTCACAGATTCCTCCAATGATTCTGCTGCCTTTGGAAGTGACACTGACCGACGTGGATGTGGTCGAGGCAGACCTAGGAAGCCATTTGTTCCTTTAGGGATATGCACACGGGCACAACGGGCAGAGGACGGAGACCCTGTCAAAGAGGCGGGCAGTGGAAATGCGGGCAGAGCAAACAAGCTGCCCAGTAGAAGCAAGAAGTAGTATTTAATTTGTCTTCGACACCGCTTACCAAAGACGAGTATGATGTACTGCAAAAGGGACTTAGGGGTTTATTCTGGTTCGGGCGGCTGGGCCGTAAGCGTACGTTCCGGGTTTTTTTTTATATCTGTGCATGCGTACCTTCCGCAATGCGCAGGCGCGACGACTCCACAACGCTCACGGACGGTTGTTTCCGTGCGAAAAAACCTGTCCGCAAGAGTACGGTCATTGTGGGTGGCATCGATCGGCAAAAGCAACGTGCATTTCGGACACAAAACAGGCGGCCACCACCGCCACCTCCAGACCACCCCTACAGATACCGCATGAGAGCGGATGCCTGGGTCTGCTAATTAACGCTGATTACTACTCAAACACATACACCTGAATGTAATAAGCAATGCTGCAGCCTATTAAGTCCAAACCATTATTTCACTACCTGCAAGCCACACACAGCACTCAAACACATTGGAAGCATATCTTTCTACACTTCTCTACATGTAAAGGTTGGTTTCATTTAAGGTAACTATCATTTTAAGACCTGCTTATATATGCCAAGTAGTTATTTGGTAACCATTTACACACATTCAGTAAGTGTTTTCATATACTTTAAACAGCAGCACACTCAATCTACACAAGTCGACATGTGTCAACATTTCACTCGAATACAAACAATTTGTTTTTCATTTTGATAAAAATACATAAACCACATCTAACAGCTACAAGGATGTGGCAGCAATGTTCTAGGCCATGGCCACTATTTTGCACACAATCTTTGTATAGTACCCAAAATACATAACTGTACCACTTTCTGATCTGCTATGAATTGGATTTTACTACACTCTGGATGTAAAATGCCACCAATCACATTATTGCAATCACATCTGTCTAACAAAGAATTCCTACATCTGCTTATGACACTGAAAAATCATATATATTAAAATATTTAAACATGTTTGTTCACAAGCAATTTTATCATGTTTGGTTGACTCACACATCTTTAACATACCTGTACCAACACATGACTGGTTTTTAAGGGAGGACACATATGCATTCCTACACAAATGTCCCTTTTGCCCCTTGTTTGGCTACTTCACCCACTCCATGACGAACTCATTGTTCTGGACCTGCTTTTACCTACTAGTGTTGGAGTTCCCTCACCTGCACAGAAACTGCTTTCTCACCTATTAAGTTGCTTTGCACATGTGCTGACACAAACTAATTAGCTGGGAAAAGTTGGATATGAACATGTGAATGGCCATGGAGACGGTTAGACATGGGAAACTTCTACAACACTTCAATAAATGCACAAAAATACCCTGGTCAGTAAGTACACATAAATGTATTATTTGTTTGACACAAGAAATTACACATACAACAATTGTGTGTTAATTGTGAAATTAAATTTATTTGCTGTTCAGCATCACAGCTTATTTGATAATTTAATATCATACATAAAATTTAAATCTAAAATATCGACAAAAATAACAATTAACAACAACAACAGGTTGCATATCTCCAAACATGTGTTACCCTACAAATGCAATGGTGAAAGAAATATGGACACTAGAATACGACCTGCAACATCCAGGGAGAATACTAAGCATGATACACACCAGCAAAAATAAAACCTGCATTTCAAGAGGTCACAATAAGCACTTTACTGCCCTTTGCAAGAAAATGGATAGATGGCCAACTCAGGAAGTGGTTGTCCAGTGCAATGTAAAAATTTTGGGTCCAAACACAGAGAAAATGACCCAGGTGTCATTATTTTGGCCCTTTTTTCACCTTTTGGACGTGGCCTTGGGGACAGGGGCTTTGGCACTGAAGGCTTGCGCTGTCTTGCCCCAGTGGACAGAGGAGGGTCAGCAGAGGTGGTAGCTTGTGGAGCAGCTTGGGGTGGGCCAGCAGATGGGGGATTGTCCCTTTGGGACCTGGCGGTGGTGAGCAGCTCCTCCAGAATGTCATTCTGGCAGCTGAGTTGTTGGGCAATGCTTTGCATGCCAGCCGCCAGAATGTCATTCTGGCGTTGGAAGGCCTCAAACTGCTGGGTGTTGGTCTCCCTCCAAATCTTAATGAACTCAACCAACTGATGCTGACGTTCTGCAGCCTCCATCTCGATCTTGTCCAGCATCTCCAACAACCTGACATCATATGAGGCCAGTGAATAGGGGTGGCGTATTGGTGGAGGCTGGACCACTTGCTCCACTTGTGGCTCTGAAGAGGAAGATGCTGCCGGTTAATCATGTGTTTCTGCTTCTTCTAGGATAAAAATGTAAAACAATGTCACCATCACATACACAAAAAATCTCTCTTACCAAATACAATGCATTACTGTGACTTACCATTAAAAGCAGCAGCAAAGACCTCCGCCGGGAGCTCACTATCCATATTGGATACCCCCGTGACCGAGCCCACATCAATCACATCCAACGAGTCCTGCTCCAGGGGGGTATATTCCAAACTCTCGGGCATAGGCCCCCTCCCGGTGGACATGCTGTGGTTGTACCGGTCAGTCATCTTCCTCTTCAGTACAGTTTTTAAGTCTGACCACCTACAAATTAAAAAAAAAAAAACAACATGAGAAATGTGCACCACTGTGCTAGTGAACATCATTACTACGTTACATTTCCTAGTGTGGGTGTTTTTATGTTTTTTATGCATATGTTTCCCACACACACATTAATGGGTGAAATTTAATAGGATGAGAGATTCAGAAAGTGAGAGATTTGGTGAGAAATCTCCAGTTTACACTGCAACACCAGTTGGATTTTGCAGTATAAATGATTGCCGCTTTAAAAAAACTGGAGATTTATCTCCAAAATGTCTCACTTTCTGAATCTCTCATCCTATTAAATCTCACCCAATGTCTCCATTATGAGGCATTTCAGTGTCTCATCTCATTCATTAGGCCACTAAATGCACATACATATGTCACTATGCAGAAATGACAGCATCCATGGCAAAATTATGCACCTCCACCTGTAGTGAAACTACACACCATAGCTTGACAGTGTTGATAATATGGATTTAGTTAACTATGGGAAGGCATGCTGGGATGTGTAGTTTCTCAACAGCACCATGTGCACAGTTTGGACATCCTTGATTCAGTAGCATCATATGGAACTTGTTACTACAACTCGTTTTCAACAACACACTTTTTGTTGTTCCATCACATACTTCACATGAGCAGAACTGTGCACATAACCTCACATCACACCAATGGTGCATGTTTCATATATAAATGTGGGTTATTAGACATGGTTGTGTTCACATGTGTCATTGAAGTGTAGCACTATCTACAAACACACCTTTCTATTATTCTCAAAACATACATGTAACATATGTACACACATATGACATTATCAGGGGGAGAAACACACTTGCCTTTTCTTCACTGATGCCAAATCTCTGACCACTGTTGACACCTGGTTCACTTCCTCTGTGATCTTCTCCCAAAGCTTTCTCCTTGCACTGGCAACCAGCTTCCTGGTAGGTAATTCAATCCATTCTCTTGCTCTGGGCACTAAAATTCTCATTTCTGCCTCTTGAAATGCAGGGTTTTCGCTTTTTGGTGGTAGTAACCTGCTCAGTACTCGCCCTAGATGGTGCAGGTCGATTTCTGGTGGCCCCAGTTCTCTAACCATGCAGCTGCTGGGTCACACATGTTTGGAGAGATGCAACCTCTTGTTCTGGCTGGTTGCTTGGCCCTTGTGGAGCTGGTGGCGTTGTTAGTGAGGGGCCCCCTTGCTCTTGGGCCCTCCTTCTCCTCTCCTGCTTCCTCTGCCTCAAGCTTTCAAGCAGGGATTCTGCTCTTGCTCTCTGTAGAGCGTCCTCAGCTGCGGAATCATCTGAGCTAGACATGTTTGCAGCAATTATGGGCTGCATCTGACTGGATATTTATATTCAAAACTCCCGCCTTGAAAAAGGGGCGTATATTCCGCCCCCCCCATGTAGTAGCTAATTTTCGCTGATACTTCCCACCGATAAT
This sequence comes from Crinia signifera, assembly GCF_055691185.1. Lineage (NCBI taxonomy): Eukaryota > Metazoa > Chordata > Amphibia > Anura > Myobatrachidae > Crinia > Crinia signifera. The sequence goes on from NC_139224.1 coordinate 68,252,847, forward strand.
TCCCGCCAATGATCTTGGCAGATAATTACCGCTTAAATTACGCAGGTCTCCACACGCCTGAGCATTCACCTGTACATGCACATACACAGGTTGTTGACCATTGTCTGCTACATGGTTAAATGTGTGCACATGTCACTCCAATGATGATTGTTTTCAGGTAGTTTCTGTGGGAGTACGTGTATGCTTTCTTAAACAAATGTATAAACATACCAACGTTACAATGCTTACCTTACATTTGTAATGAGGATTAATTTGTCATACACCAACATGTTGTATGTGCGTTGTTATAAGCGTGTGTATTAGTAGATGGGTGCGTGTATAATTTTACGCACACTGTATATATACAGTACGTGTCTCTACATTAAAAGCATAATGTATGTTATGGTGTGCATATCGGAACGGTCCGCGAAAGTTTTTATTCGCATACATATCGTTAATGTAAGATGGATTAATAAAGTTTACACTAAAAAAACAAGGTTTTAGATCAGCAACCACCAAAAGTTATATATGTACCTGCAATTAATATCTGCCAATATGTCTTTGACACGGGCTGCCCCATTCTCCACCCAGGAACTGTTGGCCCTGGTCTATATTATGGACCGTCGCCAATATGGAGAAGCGCCGGGCGTAGAACGCTGCCCGGCGCTTAATTTACGCCAGGACCCACGTCCATAGAAGCCTGGGTCAGGTGGAGAGGCGCGGGTCGGACCTGCGCCGCCGCCAGCCAGTGCTTCTATGCACACTTCGGCGGCATATTAGCCGATGTAAGTATATATTTTATCTCAAATATGTATGCGTTTTTTAGCAATGCTTTCAGGAATTACTTTTAAAATGTGCATGTGTATAGGGGTGTATGTGGGTGTATAGGGGTGTATGTGGGTGTATAGGGGTAAGTTTGGATTTTGTGTATAGCAGATCTTACATTTTTCACAGAAAATTTTAAATGTAAATGTATAATTTCTATTTATATGACCATGACTAATGTAATTTTTTCTTTCACTTCTTTTCATGAAACGCAACATTCAATATCGATACCATCAACATGAACATTTCAGCACGCGCAAGGGCACGCATGAGGGCCAGAGAGGAGGCCCAGCTGCAGGAGGCCCAGCTGCAGGAGGAGGATTTGGTTGAGACCACCTTGGGGCCTGCTGGTACCCATACCATCTCCCCCTCCACTTCCCACAGCCAGTCACCCACCCCCAGCCAGGCATCTGCTGCCAGCCAGGCAACCACCCCCAGCCAGGCATCAGCTGCCAACCAGGCAACCACCCCCAGCCAGGCATCTGCTGCCAGCCAGGCAATCACCCCCAGCCACTCACCCACCCCCAGCCACTCACCCACTCACCCACCTCCAGCCAGGCATCTGCTGCCAGCCAGGCAACCACCCCCAGCCACTCACCCACCCCCAGCCACTCACCCACCCCCAGCCACTCACCCACCCCCAGCCACTCACCCACCCCCAGCCAGGCATCTGCTGCCAGCCAGGCAACCACCCCGAGCCACTCACCCACCCCCACCCACCCCCAGCCACTCACCCACCCCCAGCCAGGCATCTGCTGCCAGCCAGGCAACCACCCCCAGCCAGGCATCTGCTGCCAGCCAGGCAACCACCCCCAGCCAGGCATCTGCTACCAGCCAGGCAACCACACCCAGCCACTCACCCACCCCCAGCCAGGCATCTGCTGCCAGCCAGGCAACCACCCCAGCCAGTCACCTGCTACTGGACACCCATCCAGTGAAGAACAGGATGGCAGAAGTAGCCGTAAGTAAACAATGTGCCAAATGTTTACATAAACATTTCTACACATAAACAATCACAACAACCACATATGTGTATCCAACATCATCATTAGTTGCAACATATCAATGCAGTGAGAGTCATAGCTGTGGCCTGTCCTCCTCCAGGAACAAGGGTCCCCTTGGTGTATTTTCAGAGTGTGGCGACGCCTCACCCCTTGAGTATTTGACATAACAGTACATCCCATGACATATCCTACAGTAGTGGTGTTGAAGTTATGTGGGCCCAGCTGTTGTGTAACTATACTTCCCAGCATGATGTGCAACATTAATTTATAGATTGATTTGTTAATAGTGTGTGAGGCCATGCGGATGCATGCTTTCAAAAATAGCTGTAGGCCTATAATTTGTACAGCAATGACCTACATTTTAAATAGTAAGGAGTGCTTAAGCCGCAACAATGTCATTACCCTTAAATAGCACAGCCTAATTGTGAGGTTAGAGGCAGAGGCGTAACTAATATTGTGGCGCCCCCCCCGCCAAAAAATTACCTTACCCCTCCGCATGCCGCCGCCGCCGCCGGCCCCGCATTCAGTCCGGCACCGCAGATAGCCTCCGGGCTCCGTCTCCTGCAGTAATGAAAAATGACACGGGTGGGATCACCCGTGAACCTATAAATTCAACGAACACGGATAAACTCCCCCTTATTTTTTAAAAATGAGTTTAATAAAGTACCAAACCTTTTTAAAATAACAAAATTATCTTTCTAGGTGTGCATCCATAGTGCAATTTCTTTTTCTTCTTCTTCGATTGTAGAGATGGTATTAACCAGAATTTTTTTTTTTATGACGGTCGGTACTACCTCCAGCTTGTGGGCTGTGCGATGGAGTCTTCGGTGGCCCCATCGTACGCTAATGCCTAGATGATGGGGGTGGAGCATGACATTTTTTTCTCTAATTCCAGTATCTCATGTAGCGTGTTTTATTGTGCATGCTACATAGATGATATGATTTTGATGTGGAGCGGCACACCTGAGACATTAGTAGAGGTTATAACCAAACAAAATGAGAGTGACAGTCCCATAAAATGAACATTTATTTTTTCTTACTCCACCATTGATTTTCTTGATGTCCAGATCAAACTGGCAGACGGCATGCTGCACACCTCTTTATTTGTAAAGCCCACGGACCGCAATATGCAGCTTTCATCCATCTTCAGTAGTTAAAGGGCTTCCCTATTCACAACTGCGGATCCATAGGATATGTAGCGATCCAGTGGATTTGGAAATTCAGATGAACAACATGATTTCCAAGTTTTTGGAAAGGGGGTATGATTGTGACCAACTGCTACTTACCAAACAAAAAATGTTAGCAATTCCCCGATCCAAAACCTTGAAACGCAAACTAAAATCCACGGCTCATAATCGCTTATTTTGGCCTAACAGATACAACACTAATAGCAATATGGCCAAATAAGCAGTGAAACAATATTGGCCTATTGTCTCAGAGGATGCAGATTTGCCAGGGCTATTAAAAAAAAAATTAGTTACCAGTTACGTAACCGTGGACGTAACCTACGAGATTACCTGGTCCACAGTGATGTCACTGGTTTTGACAAAACCAATGTTGTTCCGTTCTTTGGGGCTCCCAAGAACGGATGTGTAAAGTGTACCGGCTGTACCACTTGTGGGTACATGGTAACAGGTGACAGTATTAAACATCCTACCAGCAACAGGCTCGCCATTATGCACAGATGGGACATTCTCCCACTGCGCTAAAACACAAAATCATTGATCATGTTCCCCCGCTGGTTCGTGGGGGCAGCAGATCTAAAATGCTGCTTCAAAGAGAGTCAAGGTGGGTATTTTTACTGAACACCTGAGTCCGAATGGTCTTAATGAGACATTAGGCTTAAACTGTTTTCTTTAAGTCCTTTTTGCTTTATTGTAACATGTCCCTTATACTTTAGTAATTTGTCACACATATTGTGTATAGATTGTATCTATTACTTAGCATGTTACGTTTCTGTCCTTTTAGTTTTCCTTGTTACTATGGTGACGGTGCTCGTGGGTGACGTCATCATGATGACCTGCCGCAGACACGCTGCCGCGCGGCTCCTACAGGCGCCGTGGTGGTGGGGGGGGGGGGGTAACCTTAGCACATAAATGGTGAGTGAATTCATGTTCATTTGTGTAATGCCCTGATGAAAAATGAAAATGCACAAGCATTGAAATGTTGGCAACCAGGTCTTTATTTGTCATGTCTTTATTTGTCCCGAGTGCCGCCGTCAAACTGTATATATATATAATTAGGGCGGAGTGAAAAAGTTGAAATTGATATACTCAAAATCGGCTAATGAGGAAAAGTTGTGACTTGACCTGAATAAGTAATGTGGGTACTTGTGCTACTTCCGGGTCCTACGCTCGCCACAAACTATGTTAAAAAAGTAACTTAACTCCATGCCAACATGGATAGTTCATACCTCCACTATCCATGTTGGCATGGAGTTGATTTTAAATAGCATGGCAAGCGTAGCGAGCCACCGAGCCCACAGCGTGGGCGAGCAAAGCGAGCCCCGCAAGGGGACTCAGACGCACGGCGCCATACTGGCGCCCTGAAACTACACAAGTACCGTAATGTGCAAGTGTTTTGCTCTGATCTGGCAAGACACCTAAAGTTTCACTTTTTAGATGAAAAATAACGAAACGTATGAAGAATCTCCGATCTAGTTAAAATTATGTCAGGACGTTTTAGACTGGTTCATTAATATACTTTCCCATAGTGTAAAAAAAGTAAGAGCTTGTCCAAGTGCAAAGTTACTGACATTGGTGGGATAAAAAAAATCCCTTATAAATGACCCGTTTTCATGGTCACAATTGTAAATATTGTGTGTTTTCACCTGAACGTGTTTTTTTTTGGAGAGGATGCTCTATAATTAGTGACCAAGGGCCTTATTCTGCTCGGTGCGGATATTCACGAATTCTTTCGGTGCGGGCCGCACGCATCGCTGTGCGGCAGCGTGCGGGCATCGTCCGTAGAAACGCCCACGTGTCCTCCGCATTCGGACGGACTCACTCTTTAAGAACAGGGCGTGTGTACGGACGACATACAAACCGTGCGTGTGCGGGGGAAACGTACAGATTCTTGCACGGTCTTCCCGTACAAGCACGGTCTTACCGCGTGAGAACGTACGGAAAGCTGTCCGTACGCCCCGATGCGGAGTATTTACGCACAATCCATGCCGGGGTATAAAAGACACAGTGATTCAGATAGAACCAAACAGCCATTCCAAGCACTGTTCTATAGACGTCTGTGCTTATAATAAATCCACAGTCTACACTTTAGTTAAAAAGATTATACTATAAATGAGTTTTTTGCGATGTCATGACTCAGCGGCTAGAAAGGTACAATACACTGTTTCATACAGTTTGCCGACCCATTCAATGCTCAGCTGCAGGGATGTTCCTTATTAATATTAAGTTGTGTGCATTATTTGCAGTGTAAAAGTGTGTGACAAGGGCAGCATGTAAAGTTCCCTTTAAGCAGCAATGCTTCCAATTGTAGCAGTGAGAAGCGTGTAATTAACAAGTAATGGGTAAAGTATGTGATTGTATTGGGTTCAGGTGACATTGGTTGAGGTGCGTCCGCCCTGATTAGGCGTTCCGATTGCCTAGCGCATGACCGAGTGGTGTCCGCAAAGCAATACTAGCCTTTTGGACACCGCACATTTCTACCCTTTTTGTTCGCGTGCATTCGGCGTGCTGTCCGAATGCACGCCTACCCAAATAACTGTACTCCCCCGTGTCCGCCCATGTTTCCGCCCAGTTTAGCCCACTTTGAAACTACGCCCCTGTGTCATTCCGCATGACGCCCATAACACACCCATATTGGCCGAGTGATTGCGGTGCACATTTCTGTACGGGATTAGTGAGAACAAGTACGGAGACCATGCGTGGCACATGCGCGTAGCGTTCTCCACGCATGCGCAGACGGCTAAAAAACGCCATCCGAAAGAATTCGGGAAAGTACGCACCGAGCAGAATAAGGCCCCAAGAGAAAAAACTTGGGGCAAAAAATCAGTGTAAATCCATTTTGTTTTCCCTTAATAGAATAGTGTCTTCTAATGTCCAACTCTTTACTGAATGCTACAGTAAACAATGCATTACACTCTGTTATTTAGGTAAAGTATTTTAAACACTTCTGTTTATTGCCTTTAATTGTGACAGTTTTGCATCCTCTATGCCGGGAACATGATTGGGCTGCATTAGAGCATATAATTATGCAAAAGATTAGCCAATATATTAACAGTTAAATACGTTAAAGTGCATTATGCTGTAATCAACAAATAAATCTGTGGGGGGCGTGGCTTGGCCGGCACCGAGAGCGGGTGTGGGGACTGTGAGCTCCGTAACTATCCTGATAAAAAATCCTTCCCCCGGACCTGCAGAAGATATATATGCAATTCAGATGTCTTCAGAGCCGCTCCTGAATCTCTTGAGCTGCCCGTGTGTATCCTTGTCTATTCGGGGAGTGTTGGTTGACTGGCCTGGCCTGCTGAGCCCTGTGCATCCTCTCCAGCAGCGAGCGCCATTTTGGATCCCCTGGATGCTTTGGCTGAACGGAGGAGTCCCCAGACTTGCGGTCTCCGGAATCCGGCTGCGTGTTTGCCCCTGCCCGGGTGACTCAGCGGGAGGGGGCGTCTGGAAGCGCTCCGGGGAGTAGCGGAAAGAGGGGTAGCTGTCTTCATTGAGACGGGCCGCTCAGCCGCACAGAGCTAATGGCGCTGCCTCGTCTGCTTGTCTCCTGGACTGCAGTAAATATATAGATTTGACCCTGAGTTGGGCTCAGCAGATACAAATGGTGTATGCTTCCTGGAGCCTGCGGGGATAGTACAACATTTAATATGCACCATCTGATTTGGTCTGGGAGAAACTACAGCCAGATATCCTGCTGCTGCCAATATACTTTCAATGTTAGTTGATGTGCTAGCCATCACCATACTGTAATATATCAAGACTCCTCTACAGCAGTTTACCTATTCACCGTTAAATTTATAAAATGGCTGCGTGCACTACTGGAAGCATATCTACAACAAATCCTCCAGGCTATATCTGCCTCGGCTGACAGACTTGCTGGCAGACTTGATGATGTCCGGGAGTTAACCCCTTCCATCTCTCATGTACCAGACAATTATCATCATGTAGCTGAAGAAACTCGGCATCAATATCCTGCATATACAACTCCTATGACTCCTTTATTTGCTCGCACCCTGGAGGTATCCTCGACATTGGATCCCGATGGTTCTGAAAGTATTTGGTGCCATATGCAAATCCATATTGACCTGGCTATACCTTACCAAAAAATTCTCACTCCTTTCCTGTTGACAACTGTACGATATTTCACTTTGATACCTGGCTATTCTGGATGTAATTCTGCGAATTCCCAAGGGATGAGATATGGGTCCTCTACTATACCGCGGCCCATTCACGGCACCGAAAACTGCCCGGACTAGATCCTGTAATATAGCACCCTGGGATGCTCACTTCCTATCTTGTTCTATTTTATTACTTTTTCAATAGAATACTGTTATATATATATATATATATATATATATATATATCCTGCTTTTCCTTTCTTGTTGTCAAAGGAACCATATGTATGCTATACCCTTGAATACTGTATGTAAAATACACATGTCTCCTGTGTGAGTGCTGGCTTTCGCCTATCCTAGCTTAAGATCCTTTTTCTTTTCCCCTAACTATTCATCCGATAAACTATTCTGTTCATATAAGGGGGGGGAGGGGGAGCGGTACTAGATGGTAGTATAGTAGTATAGTTAGACGTGGGGGTACAGTTAAGTTATGGGCTCCAGGTACACCTCAGTTGGGGATGGGTAGTACAGGGTGGGGGGTTATGGGGGAGGGTTGTTTTGATCATTAGGGGGTGGTTTGCTTTGGGTTGGGGGTTAAGGGATGGGTTTCTCCACTAGGAGCTTATTTTTAATTACTTTGTGTGTGTTATGGGTTGTTGACGCTATAGCATCAATGCAAATTTTTTTTGGGGGGCATTTCATTCTGCTTCGATATATAAAGTTTTACTTTCTATATGCCGCATATGCGGTTACGCACGGTATGATGTGATATGTTTTCATTGTATGCACTCCTGTTTTATTACATTATACATATGCCCGACTGGAGCCTTCGGGTATTTATGGTTCACTATATGCAGTCAGTGCTCTTTACATCCTTTTACGAATATGTACTGAATAACCATCTTATTGCTTTACGATACATCCTTTCCCTCAATTGCTATATGCCATATGTATGCTGTAGTGTCTGCCCATTTGGTTATGGGTTATTATTTGTATTTTGCAAAAATCAATAAAAAATTATTGCATTAACAAAAAATTAACAAATAAATCTAATGTTTAGAAAAATAAAACAGGTTTCAAAGATGTTGCACATACAGTATTGTCTTATTGTTTCTTTATGTTGTGTTTTGAGTCTGTGATTGATGTCCATTATTATTACACTGTTAAATTGGGTCAGTAAGCACATAAAAAGGAAATAAAGTATTGCTGAACAACCCTGCCTAGTAATTAACACAGTGATTGGCATATACTGTATGTACTGCTGGACACCACTGATAGAATGAATAACTCTCAATAGCATATACAGTAGACTTTATTATTTTCAATACACACAATACTGTATATCTGATTTTAGAATTCTGGCTTGACAGTTTTTGTGTCAAATTTTTGCATAGCATATGGGTGTGTGATGACTTGTCGACAGAGACCATGTTGACATTCAGTATGTCTTCCTGGAAATGTCAACATAATCAACTGTCAACAAACCATCCCTGGTTGAATAGTGGTCTCTTACCATTTCTCATTGGCAGCTCCAGCTTCTCAGTAGACCTGCAATACTCTTGCATTCCAACGATTATCTCTTCCCCATTGCCAAATTGCCCACCGTGCTCTTCTGGCACATGCTCCCGGCATAGGAGATGCAAAACTGTTTTCCAGACCAATTCATGTTTAAAATAACGTACCACAATTAAAGACAATAAACAGAAGTGTTTAAAATACTGTACCTAAATAACAGAGCATAATGCATTGTTTACTGTACTTACTGTAGCATTCAGTAAAGGGTTGGACATTAGAAGACATCAGGGATTTTTTTTTTCTCCTGCCAAAGTCTGTAACTTTGCACTAGGACAAACTCGTACTCTTTTTTACTATGCTAAAGTAGATTAATGAACCAGTCTAAGACATCCTGACATAGTTTTAACTAGATTGGAGCTTCTTCATATGTTTCGTTATTTTCATTTAAAAAGCAAAACTTTACCTGCAGCATGGCACATTGAGACCACTGTCACCTTCTCCCAGGCAGTGACTTAAGATAGCTATTTGTTACCGATGGGCCCCGTTGCTGCTGGAAAGATTAGCAATGCTGTTGTGGGCAGGGGTGATGCACAGTTGCTGGTGCTGCTGCCTGCTGAGGAGGAGATGCAGCATCAGCATCCCTCCGAGCTGTTGCTGGCAGGGGTCGGAGGAGAGGCAGTTGCCCGCTGCTGTCCCTACTTACCCACTGCCCTCTGGGAAGAAGGAGAGGCAGTGTCCTGTTGCTGCCTCCTGCCGGCTCAGAGCTGCTGGCAGGCGTGGGAGAGGCAGGCAGCTGCCTGTTGCGTCCAGCGGGGAGCCAGCCGCTCTCTGCTCTTGCGCTGCCCACTAGGGAGGAGAAGAGGCAGCACGTGTGCCAGTGGTGTAACTATAGAGCGGGCAGGAGGTGTGCTTGTTATGCCCCCCCAAGTCCTTGGGCCCCATAGCAAGCGCACCCCCTGCATCCTCTATAGTTACGTCACTGGGCTAGAGGCACAAAATTCTGTCATATGTATTGTACCTCTGTTATCGGTGTAGACACAAGCCTTCCCATTGGAAAGAAGGGGGTGGTTTACACTGCGCTGGTGAGTTGATAATAAATAGTTAATAACACACGCTGGTAACAATGAAACGGGACACACTGTAACATTAATTCTTTATCTAGAAAGATAGCAAAAATTCAACATAATACAATAAGATCTACACAATAAAATAACACAAAAATTTGCAGCAATAAACTGACTTGAAATAGCCTTAAAAATTGGTAAGAATATACTTGGAAGTTGGCATCCCAGCAATATAATAGTACAGTAGGCTGGTGGTTAGTGGTTAGTAGAGAACTTGTACTAAAGTGTTAGTAAGCTGATATTTGCCCATCAATTAGCGTGTAGGCGGATACACATCAAGGTCCCAAACGGGGCAGCAAAATACAAGCAGTCAGAGAAAGTCTTGGTAATAGTGTTGCTGCTGTACAGGCCTGCAAAATTGAAATGGCTCACCCAGGATAGTTGTGCTGGATAATAGCGGCTCAGATCCTTGTCCCCTGCAATGTGGAAGGGGGGATACACACTGAGATTCAAGGGTTGCTCAGCGGAGACCTTCAGGGGGATCTTCAGTGGCACTCGTGTAGCGTAAATGGCATGCTTGTAGCGCTATGCATGGAGCGATGTGAAGCGGAGTTAAACACCAGATGGCCACTGTACTAGAGATGGGGCGTTCGCGAACGAAGCGTATCTTTTGGATGGTTCAGAGTGAGTGAGCCGCCGATCCTGAAAAAGTGAACCGTCATTCATTAACTTTGATTTTTTTTGTTGATTATGGCCCACCCACCTGATGGTGCTTAGCAAGTCAAGTACAGGGGAAATCTCGCGAGAGCTACCGACCTCTCACGATATTTCATGCTTCATTATTTTTCAGTGAGCCGATGACCTGTCTAAAACATCCGGATTCTTCGGATGGATCACTAGATCGCGGCTCTTTTTAGAGACCCGTTTTGCCCATCTCTACACTGTACAGGTAGGTGGAAGTCAGCTAAGGTGGAAGTGACGTGCCAACGCGTTTTTTTGTCTCCTTGGATACGGAGACTTTTTCAAGTCTCCATATCCAAGAGAGGTGTGGTTCTAAGCTCCTGTGACTTCCCACCCTTCTCTCCACTCCACAAACCTTCCAATACAGACACACTGATGATATAAGGAGTACCTTTTTATAGATTGCGACCCTTATATAAGACCTATATAGATATCGGAAATATGCAGACCGCACTGTATGGCCGTGCACTGCTTGAGTGCAGCTCCCTAGGGAGCCGAGGCTGAATTAGCACAGAGAGCCAACCAGTCTAAGCAACTGTGATGCCGTGTGCTGCTTGCTTGCGGGGCAGCTCCCGAGCGAGCCGAGGCTGAATTTTCACCGAGAAATCTGGAGGGGTTGAGTATGATCCATGTGGACCTCAGGGAGGGAGGGAGTGTGGGAACTAGCGCTGCACCGCAAGACAGGAGTGTATCACATATGCTAGTCCATTGTGAACGAAGCGTATCTTTTGGATGGTTCAGAGTGAGTGAGCCGCCGATCCTGAAAAAGTGAACCGTCATTCATTAACTTTGATTTTTTTTGTTGATTATGGCCCACCCACCTGATGGTGCTTAGCAAGTCAAGTACAGGGGAAATCTCGTGAGAGCTACCGACCTCTCACGATATTTCATGCTTCATTATTTTTCGGACAGGAGTGTATCACATATGCTAGTCCATTGTGTGAGGTGTGATAGGTGTTGCTGGTAATGTAACAGAACAATACCTGGGTGACTGTTAAAATAGCTGCCAGACAAAGGGATATATCTAGGTCAGCAGGTAATCTGGAAGCTAAAAGGTTAGCCCTCCCAGATGTACAATGGGTCTCTACTGCACTATACTGGCTGACCTAGCATTGGGATATTTTACTCTACTCCCTGATTAGACTTTGTGGCACCAGAGGGGATCTACCAACCAGTTATATAAGGAACACAGTTTCTCAGTGGAGGATATTCTATCCTGGTGGACCTGTAGATCAGACATCAGAGGAAACCCTACCAGGACTGTCTATAGCTAACGGTAGTGTTAAAGCTGCAGGTTACTGAGATTGCTTTTTCAGTGTGGTGACTGCAAGAGGCTGCTGGAGAATCTATGCTACCGATTATCCTGTACCATGTGAGCATATTTTTTTGTCGTGCTGTCATAATAAAGACTCATTTTTTATATAGTCTTGTCTGCCCGATTTGAATTCCACGGAGGGTAACCACCTTCCCAGCTATTGTAAGGGTGGTTTCCTCAGAAAGTTAATATCCATTCCACAAGGATCTATATTTTTAGGGGCAGTTAGCCAATCAAATAACTATTTTAATTAGTGCAGGGATGGGGAACCTTTGGCCCTCCAGCTGTTGGTGAACTACATGTTCCAGCATGCCCTGCTACAGCTTTGCTATTTGGCCATGCAAAAACTGTTGCAGGGCATGTTGAGATGTGTAGTTCGATAACAGCTGGAGGGCCAAAGGTTCCCCATCCCTGAGTTAGTGCTCACCTATGGTGAGTTAATCAACGTAATATATTCAGTGTTCACTTAAATGCAAGTGGTTTAGAAAGATTTAATATCTACATAAGTATAATTGAACAATGTTTGTGTGTGTGTGCTGGGCCGCTGAGAGGGGGGGAGTGGATATTAATAACCCAGGCCTGGGCTTGCTGGAGGGGCCCAGCGGGGACCCTGGGCCAACACCCCCATCCCTCCCGGGTAGCAGCAGCACACACCTACAGCATGTGCTGTGCTGACAGCAGGTTTAGCATGGGCGTCTTACTGACAGCGTGAGAGCTCATGCTGAGCCTGCTGTCAGTACAGTACACACATGTTTGTAGTGGTGTGCTGCTGCTGAGGTGGGGGTGGGCATTAACACTCACTTTAGAGCATTTTTTTCACCCACCTTAAACATTTTGGGAGCATGGCCTAATTGCGGGAGGTGGTCACGCCTCCCACAATTAGTCCACGCCCCCAACATTTTACCGGGGCCCAGCATACCTCTCGGCGGCCCTGTGTGTGTGTGTGTGTGTGTGAGTGTGTATGGATGTTCCACGATAACTCTCGAACACTTTAACTAATCGTCTTCAAACTTTGCACACTACCATATCATTTTAAGGGACAATCTAAGTTTGAAGATGGATTTAATGGGAAGGGAAGGTGGATGGTTGGAGGCTTGCTGTGCCTGCTGCAGCATCTTCTGCTCTGCTGTTTTATTTGGAGACCTGCTCTGGCTGCTGCAGCAGCTTTTGCCCTGCTGTGGTTCAGAAGGGTAGGTGGAACAAGAATTGCATAAGCATAAACTTTTGCCCTTCCTTCAGACGGGCCTTAAGACTAGTTTATGCATATCTCCCAACAGTCCCGATTTTATCGGGACAGTCCCGATTGTCAGGGCCTGTCCCGCTGTCCCACCCGCGGGCGGCAGTGTCCCGCGGTGTGGGGGGGCTGTTGGGAGTCCCCCCTGTCAGCTGCTAAGCAGCGGGGAATAAACGCTGTGCGCATGCGCACAGCGTCTATTCCCGAAGCCAGGGGGCTGGGGGCATGGCTAGAGGCTAACAGAGCCTCTGGGTCATGCCCCCATAGCGGCAAAATGGGGGCGTGGCCTCGCGAAAGAGCCACGAGTATAGGCCACGCCCCCAAATTAGGCCACGACCCCGGAAAATTCCGACGCGCCTCCGGCGTGCAGCAGCATCGTCCCGCATCCTAATGTGACAAAGTTGGGAGGTATGCTTTATGTATATATACACACACAGACTTTTATTTAAACTATACTATGGGGTTTATTCTCCTTGGTACGGTGGGACCGTATACGGGCGGATCGGGGTTTTCTTTCATCTGCGCATGCGTATATCTCCCAATGCGCCTGTGCGGCGACTGCACACCGCTCACGGACGGGTCTCTCCGTGCGAAAAAACCTGTCCGCAAGAGTATGGTCATTGTGGGCGGCATGTGGGCGTTTTTATGGGAGCGGACAGAATAATGAGGAAAAGTGGGCGTAAACATGGGCGTACACGGGGGTGTGCACACAAAATGTACGGTGCCACAACCGCCTCGATCGGCGAACGCACTGTGCATTTTGGGCCAAAAACAGGTGGACGCCAAAGATAGCTCCAGACCACCCCTAGAGATACCGTATGAGAGCGGACGCCTGGGTCTGCTAATTAATGCTGATTACTAGACTTGAATATAATAAGTAGAGACAGGATTATATGCATTTGCATATTTGCATATTTTGCCCATTCTCACTGGTTATTGCATATTTTACCTAAAATCTAGTATTGGTGCATATTTTAGGCCCCGTCCTCTTACCACCCGCGAGTTACAGCACTGCTTTGCCCTGCTGCTGCTCGCCAGGTAGTGGTAGAGTGTGCAGGCTGGGGCAATATGTGCACAGTGTGGGGAACCTTGGATATACGCTACAGATGGGGCCGGGCTCTTCTTTGCTGGCGAATCGCCAGAACGTCACCGTTGGCGATCCGCCAGCAGCCCTGCTCGCTATCTGACTGAGAAGCGCGTGCGTCTCACGCGCACGTGCGTCTCAATTTCCATCGGCGGGGCGACGGGAACCCTGTCCGTCTCCACTATGCTGACATTTGATTCATCGGCGTTGGAGATGAGGGTCCGTGTAGTTGATGCAAGAAGAGCTTTGGACGCTGCAGCCTGCTGCAGCAGCCAGGAAGAAAAAAAAATCCTGTGTACAGCACTAGACATCTGCAGATGCTGTGGGCCTATTTTTGAGGTTTATTTGCAACTAATTGTATTCTGATTTTTAAATAAATAAGTGAAAAATTACTTTTATTATTTAACGTGGCATATTTTAACACTTTTTATGCATATTTTAAGTATTTTTCATGCATATTTGCATGTATATTTCAAGCTTTTTATGTTGCATATAATCCTGTCTCTAGTAATAAGCAATGCTGCAGCCTATTAAGTGAAAACCATGATTTCACTACCTGCAAGCCACACACAGCCCTCAAACACATTGGAAGCATATCTTTCTACACTTCAACATGTAAAGGTTGGTTTAATTTTAGGTAAGATTTATTCTAAGACCTGCTTATATATGTCAAGGTAGTTATTTTATAACCATCTACACCCATTCAGAAAGTGTTTTGGTATACTTTAAAAAGCAGGACACTGAATTCACAGAAGTCGACATGTGACAACTTTTTCACTGTAACACAAACATAACCGTTTTTTATAAGGTACAAGACACATAAACCACATCTAAGAGCAACAAGGATGTTTTTGGACTCAATTTCTACTTGCACTGTGACATACGCTCAGATATACGGAAGGTGTCGGTGTGAAAACGGACAACATCCGTCCGTACACAGTGGCGTAAGCTCTGATGTACGCCAGGTATCGGTGGCTAAGAGGGAGATCCGTCCGTACACGGTGGCGTAAGCTCAAATGTACGCCACTCCTTCATTGTCAGTGTTTGTGACCGTCCGTGTGCGGCTGTTCTGTGGGCAGACTTTCGCTCACCGCGAGCGTACGGGAAACATACGGTGAAACGGACCGTACCTAATTTCACCGACCTAACCAGAATAAGGCCCTATGTATATATATTTGAAATAAGTTACATAAATTAAATAAAATAACAATCCATATAAACAATAATAACAATCCCAAGAGAAATTACCATGGCATTGCATCAGTATATGAGAGTAAATACTCCAGAGAGGTATATATATATATATATATATATATATATATATATATATATATATATGTACAGGAGAAACAGATCCCCCATATACAGGCATCTGTCTAAATAAGATTTGGTACTTAGCTTGCGTAGTGGTGTATTGAGAATACCAATACACCACTGTGCTGGCTACGTAAACTACGTAATTTACGCAAATTACGTAAGTTACATAGAAACATAGAATTTGACGGCAGATAAGAACCACTTGGCCCATCTAGTCTGCCCCTTTTTTTTAAACATGTTACCTCAAACCATATTTGATCCTTATTTTTTTGTAAGGATATCAATATGCTTATCCCAAGCATGTTTAAATTGTACTACTGTATTTGCGTCTATCACCTCTGTTGGGAGGCTATTCCACTTATCTACTACTCTTTCTGTGAAAAAAATTCTTCCTCACATTTCCTCCCTCTAGTTTCAGTGCATGTCCTCGTGTTCTGTTGCTCCTCTTCCTGTGAAGAATGTCTCCCACCTGTACCTTGTTAAAGCCCTTGATATATTTGAAAGTTTCTATCATGTCCCCCCTTTCCCTTCTCTGCTCTAAAGTATACATATTAAGATCTTTTAGTCTTTCCTGGTACGTTTTGTGATGTAGGCCATGCACCATTTTAGTTGCTCTTCTTTGTACAGTCTCTAATGTATTTATATCCTTCTGGAGATATGGCCTTCAGAACTGAACACAGTACTCTAGATGAGGTCGTACCAATGACCTATACAGTGGCATTATTACTTCTTTCTTTCTACTGCTGATACCTCTCCCTATGCAACCAAGCATCTGACTTGCCTTCTTCATTGCTTTGTTACATTGCCTACCTGCTTTTAAGTCCCCTGAAATAGTGACACCTAGATCCCTCTCTTCCTCAGTAGTTTCCATTATAGTGCCATTTATACTATATTGAGTCTTTGGATTTCTGAGACCCAAGTGCATGATTTTGCATTTTTTGGCATTAAACTGTAGTTGCCATTCTCTTGACCATTTCTCTAATCTGCCTAGATCCTCAATCATTTGTTTTACCCCTCCTGGAGCTGTGCTAATACATGAAGTATTATATCCCCACTATCCATGTCATACCCCCAGTGTCCACGTGGGCGTTGAGTTAATTTTAGAAAGTGTGGCGAGTGCAGCAAGCCATGGAGCCCTGCGAGGGGACACGGATACGCTTCCGCTTGCCACACTTTCTAAAATTAACTCCACACCCATGTGGACACTGGGGTATGACGTGGATAGTGGAGATATTATTGGGTACTTGTATATTATAGCGGCGCCCCCGATGTACATCGCGCAATGTTTTTATTGCATCACATGCCATGCACCCGATGGCATGCGATGCAACGCGATTTTGGCCCCCTGTGCAATGAAAGATTGTATAAGCACCCTAATGGGTGCTTACAATGTTAAATGCACCCCCACGCCACCCCCCACTATAAACGTGAACCCGAAGCGTGGCAAGCGCAGCGAGCCCGCGAGTGGCGGCGGTACGTGTCCTCCGACCTTTTCATACCCCCACTATCCACGTCGGCACCACACTTTCCAGGGACGTGCAGTCAGGGGAGGCAGGCCTCCCACCCTCTTACACTGCTGCATGTGAGGGTGGGAGGCAGCGGGAGAGGTGCCTCCCGCTGTTAACATTGAAACTCCGGGCAGCGTGGGGCGGGAAGGGGTGGGCAGGGGGGCAGGGTGCAGCAATGGGCTGTAAAAGCCCATTGAATATGAATGGGGAAGCGGCATTCATACTGGTGCCACAATGACAGGGGCACCAGTATAAACGCACGCCCCCAGATGTGATTGGGCCAGCAGATCCAGTGCTGGATCCGCTGTCCAATCACACATGCAGGAACCGTGAGAGGATGCAGCAGCAGCGCGGGCAGCGGGGAGTCCGGCGCCTGCTGGGAGACTGCCGTTGTCACTCACCGCCGTGGAGAGGACCGGCCGCCGTCACCGCCGAGAAGATGACAGGTGAGTCCGCGGGTGGTTGGAGGGCAGGTGGGGGGCACATGTACCGGCGGCGGGCGGCCGCTGCATACCTATGTATGTATGCAGTGACGTGCGGTGAGGTCAGTGCCTCCCCAGGCAATGACCTCACCGCACGTCACTGACACTTTCTAATCTCAACTCCACGCCGACGTGGATAGTGGGGGTATGAAAAGGTCGGAGGACGCGTACCGCTGCGCTCGCCATGCTTCGGGTTCACGTTTATAGTGGGGGGGGGGGTGGCGTGGGGGTGCATTTAACATTGTAAGCACCCATTAGGTTGCTTATACAATTTTTAATCGCATCACATCGCATTGCATGCCATACACAATGTCATACAATTTTAAAATTGTATGACATTGTACAATACATGCCTTATGGTATGCGATGCGATGGGCGCCGCTATAATACACAAGTACCTATTATTGTGTTAGTGGGTGTTGTGTGTGTGTGTAGTGTGCATTATACTACATCCACAATATCCCCAGCGCCTCCGGCACTCAGCTCCCCGCATCACAGTCGCCATGACAGTCCTCCCCGGCGGCAGCAATGTACGCTATTAGCGTAGTGCCACTGGGGGAGCAGGGAAACCATTTGATGCTCCCCTAGCAGTGACTACGCTAATAGCGTACATTGCTGCACCGATGTATGTATGTTCAGCCTCCGCCTGGCCGCCGCTGAATCCGCGCCACCAGCCCCCCCGCCCGTCCCGGACACAGTAAGTGAACCCCCCCTCTGCCCGGCCGCCGCTGAATCCACCCCCCCTATGCCCGGCTGCTGCTGGATCCCCGCCGCCCGTCACCTCTTAGCCGGGCGCCTGCCAATGACAACGTAGCCAAAGCTACGTTGTCAGCGCAACATAGCCGGGCGCCCGGCTAATACATAAGTACCCAAGATTTAACTAGGGAGAATGGTCTTCCTAAACTTAGATGCAGCCTCTATAGCCTAGAGCAGTGATGGCTAACCTTGACACTCCAGCTGTTGTTGAACTACACATCCCAGCATGCCCTGCATCAGTTTTAGCATGGCCAAATAGTAAAACTGTACAAGGGCATGCTAGGATGTGTAGTTCAAAAACAGCTGGCGTGTCAAGGTTAGCCATCACTGACCTAGAGGTTACGGGCCAAGTGCACGAAGCTTCAAAAGTGATAAAATGGAGAGTGATAAACAACCAACCAATCAGCTCCTACCTGACAATTTCAAACACAACCTGTGTCATGGCAGGTAGGAGCTGATTGGCTGGCTCTTTATCACTCCATTTTATCACTTTTAAAGCTTAGTACATCTGGCCCTATATGTGCTGATCACCGAGAAACACAGAGGCATAGTATAGAATCCCCATCAAGGTGGAAAATAGTGTAGTTTTTATATTTTAATAAGAAGGAATACTTTATTTTCTTTTAAATGAATGAGAATAATACAATATTATTAGTAAAAGGGGGATTCCGAGGTATTTACAGAGTGCATGTTATTAATGGAAAATAGGAAGAATCAGAGGTGTTGGAAAAAAGAACACCATAGTCATCCAGCACTATCTGTATTAGGGGACAAATTATTTCTTATAACACCTACAGATGAGAAGCAAAATTAATAACAGTCATCCATAATGAGCTGTCGAGAAGGAAAAAAAAGGGAGTAAATCGAAGGAAATTGTCACAAAGCCCATATGTAGTGTGCCAGTGGACTTCATCAAGAACAGAAACCATAAACATTTACAATAATCAAATATAACGGAATGGTTTTTCAAATACCCGTGGCTTTTTTTCACGTATAAATGGCTCTGATATCTAGATGGCTGGTCCCCTCTGTCACTGCCATTGAGTATTTACCCCGAGGTGTTTCGGACCACTCCCTGGTATATCCGTCGGTGGAATTGGAGTGTCCTAGGGGAGCGAGATTTTGGTGCTTTAATCCTTTCTGGCTGACACAGATTTGTTAATAATCCTGTAGAAGACAATGCTTCTTTGGTTTGGGATGCGTTTAAAGCATTTCTGCATGGCTCCCTAATATCCCGCGTAGCTCAATTAAAGATCTTTAGTCATAGGGGCATGGCCACGGCAGGACGCGAGTGAGAGCGTGCGTCCGAGCACCCCCATGCACACCGCGGTTAAAATGAATTGGCTCCCCATGTGTTAGCGGGTATGTGAGTTGGGAGAGACCCTGCTGGAGAACCTACTTGCTGGAAGAAGCTTTGTGGTCTGGCACGGCTGGATGGTGGAGCGGTCCGGAGTCCCTGAGTGTCCGTGTGAGAGGCGGCGTTCGGAGCCCGGGCGCAGTAGCAGTAGGGCCCTGAGTCTGTCCACTGCATTGCCTGCCCGAAACACTGTGACGTCAGGCGCCGTTCTGAGCGCCGTAAGCTGCGGGTGAGAGACGCAGCAGCCCGGAGGGTGTCCGGAGCCCGGACACAGAGACTGTTCTGAAAAGTGTGCCAGACGGCGAGCCGGCCTGTGTGAACTGCTGTATTTTGCCCCAAGAAGCTGCGGGTGAGAGACGCAGCTTCGGGGCATACTAGACTACCTGCAAGGTCCCAGCAACGTCGTTCTGAGCTCCGTGTGCTGCGGGTGAGAGACGCAGCAGCCCGGAGTGAGTCCAGAGCTCGGTCACAGAGACTGATCAGAAAGTGAGTTTAACGGCGAGCCGGCTTGTGCAAATTGCCGCACATCAGCCCAGGAGGCTGCGGGTGAGAGACGCAGCTCCGGGGCACATTAGAATACCTGCAAGGCTCCGGCGGCTGTGGTGGGGACCCTCGGGAAGTGCCTATTCGAAGTGCTGGCTGGAGGACCATACAGGCTATAAGGTGGAGGATGGAGGCACAGGTGTCTGGGAGAGAATAGCCTGGGCCCGGGTGTGAGACGGGCAGCAGGGCCAAGGACCCCTCACCGTGGAAGCCTGCAGCAGGGTACCCCTGAAAGCAACCAGAGGCATCAACCAGCAAGACCTACCAGAGAACGGAGAAGAGGTGGCGGTGGGTGAGTCCTGGTGGGCTAAGCCTGCATGAAGTTGTGTTACATAAAGTCTGTGCAGCCTGAAGTGTTAAATGCATGGTGACTGTGACTCCTGACTGTGCTGGAACCGAGTAGGTGCCAGTGAGAGGCCGTGAGCCTCTGAAAAATTGCTATTAAGCAGCGTGGGCTTAGTCTCCTCAAATATACTTTTTTTTTCATATTTAAAAAGGAATAAGTTAACTTAACAGCATGCCCAAAGCAGGCCAAAATACGGCCGCGGCCAGACTGGAGAAGTTTGCACGATCACAAGCTGGTAACAGCTCTCAGACAAGCACTCCCCTATCTACCCCTACGAAGGAGAACAAAAATCCGTCACCCCCAGAGGTAACGCTGCAACAGGTTCTCGAGGCAATAAATACCTGTGAAACCCGCCTACTTGAGCAGATAAAGTACAGTCTGATATCTCCTTTCTCAGGAATGATGCCCAAAAGACCCGCGAGAGAGTAACCGAGGCTGAGAACCGTATCTCGGCGGTGGAGGACATTGTTGGGCCATTGCAGTCACAGGTTAAATCTATGAGCGATCAAATGACTGATATACGTCATAAGATGTCTGACATGGAAGGAAGACTCAGACGGAACAATATCTGTTTTATTGGTTTTGAGGAACGTATAGAGGGAAATGCTCCAGAAAAATTTCTGGAGGAGTGGCTAATCCAGATGCTTGGCAGCAAGGCCTTTTTAGCGCAGTTTGTAAAAGAGAGAGCCCACCGCATTCCGGGTCGGGCCCCCCCTCCGGGAGGTCCATCCCGTACTTTAATAGCTAAATTCTTAAATTTTAAAGACCGGGACAGTGTGCTAAGGCTGGCTAGGGATAAGCTGGGCTTTGTTTATAATGGCAGGAGAATCTCTGCCTTCCCGGACTTTCCTTTAGACGTTCAGAAGGATCGTGCTAAATTTAAGGAGATCAAAGGTCGCCTTAGGGAGTTGGAATTAAAATATTCTATGCTCTATCCATTCAAATTGAGAGTAGTGGCGGATGGGGCTACAAAATTTTTCTTCACTCCAGGGGAGGCAGCAAGATGGCTGGATACCACGTATCCCGGCAGGAAACAGATGTCATCAAGCCAAAATCCTTGAATGGGGTCCCTATTATTTTTTTTTTGTTCTTTCTCCTGAAATTTATTAGGTGTTCTCACGGTTGTGTCTCTCCTTAAACTGCAATCCTATCCCACAGGTTTTGAGCTCCAGTATTATTATGACATGTTTATATGTTGACTTTGTGACATCAAGCCTGTATAACCTACTAAGGGGGAGAATCCTGTGTTGTGTGGCGGGAGGTGCATGGGGGAGGGAGGGGGTAGGCTTCTTTGGTGGCCATTAGTTGATTGCCCCCGGAGAAGAGCTCAGTTGGTTACAGTGTAAACTAGGGTTATATGTGGAAGGGGGGTAGGGCTATAGGTATGCCGCGGGAGGTGGCTATACAGGGTGGGGGCAGAGGGAGGGGGTGTGTGTGTCTGTGTGGGTGTGAGTCTTTGTACCTGTTTAGTGTATGTTCACAGAAAGAAAAAGGTTAGATTGAGTCATAGTACGTACCTGAAAGGCCTTGAACATCGGCTAATTACGAACGGCCCAACACTTATAGGCCAAAAGTATGGGATAAAGGTAAATATCTATTTCATTATGTTACCCGTGTCACGATCCGAGCTGTCAGACAGACTTTCTTACCGGCTAAGTGCCTCCGCAGGTTCAGCTTGCGGTCCAGACGTCATCCCTGCCGGCGTCCTGTCTGCCGTGCGCCATCACCGCTGCCATCCTCCAGTCCTCTCAGCGCTCTCCTGTCTCCCAGTGACAGTGCTCAGTGCACGGCAATCCATCCGTCCGCCGCCATTGCTCCTAGTATCCAGCATGGTGTGCACAAACACACTTTCCCGCCATAGCAGACATGGGGGCTGCCATGTTCTTCCCAGTCACATGTCTGTACTGTCCAATCCTGAAGGTTCTGATCTCCCAGTCATACCTGCCCGGCCAATCCTGGCCACTCAGTGGGTATAAGTATGCTGGGAGCTCTCAGAACCTTTGCTAGTGCTTCAGTTGTCTCCAGTGTATGGTCAGCTGTCCTTGTCTCCGTGCAAGTGTATTTCCTGCTGGTGTTGTCTTCTATGCTGCAGTGTGTTCCAGGTTGTTCCATCTCCAGTGAAGTCCAGGTTATTCCATCGCCTGTGATCCTGCCTCTACAGCCCAGCGACCAAGCCTAGCTCCGGGACTCTGGTCCTTCGATGCTCCAGCATCACCAATCATCGATGTTCCATCATCGCCTGTAAATCCGATATTCCGGATCTCCAGCTTCCAAGTCTTCCGTCCGTCATTCCGGACCCACAGTCTCCACGTCCGTCATTCCGGACCCACAGTCTTCACATCCGATATTCCAGATCCGATGTTCCACCATCGATACAATTCTTCAACTCATCTGTAAAGTATTGCAATCCGCATGAACTGTATCATTATTCCTGCATACTTTACTGCCTGTCATATTACAACCATCTGCTAAATAAACTCGGTTGTATTTTACTCCTGACTACTCATTGGCTCCGGGTGCACTGTCGCGCATTCCATGCGCAAGGGTCCTCTCCAACCTCCCCGGTTCAGGTACCGGTCCAGGTCCCCACCAGAGGTCTCTGTCTCGTCGACTCAGACCCCTGGTGTGACAACCCGGGATAAATGGTTAAATTTATGACCTGGAATGTTCGAGGCCTCAACTGCAGGGTGAAAAGAGCTTTAGTCATGAAGCAGTGTAGGGGCTCGGACTCCGATATCATCTGTCTGCAAGAGACCCATCTGTCTAGCGAATGTCTGGGTTCTCTAAAACGTCCGTGGATTGGTTATAGTTTTCATGCCCCTTTTTCTACCTCCTCTCGTGGGGTTGCTATGCTGATTTAGAAATCGGTGGTCTTTGAGATGGGTCTAGTGAAGATTGATACCGGGGGGAAGATATATTTTTGTAAAGTGTGCAATTGATCATGTACGGTTTTGTATACTTACAGTGTATGTTCCGCCCCCATTCTCCTATGATGTGGTGAGAATGGCGGTGGAATTTTCAGCAGCATACCCAGATAATATGGTAATCTGCATGGGAGATTTCAATAAGGTTCTTCAGCCCCGCCTCGATAGGTGGAACAGGTCAGAAAGAGAAATCCTTAGTGAAGGACGATGCTGGTTTCTGAAATACAGAGGAAACCTAATCCTTTTGTGCTCCGTATTTGGGAACCAGGACCGGGCCAAGAGACTGGTGGTTATAGAAATACAGGGGGACCCCATTTGATCCCCACGCCCCCCTGTATTTCTGCAACTAGGACAGGCTCCATAAGCCCAGGGCTGGTTATGCTCGCACGGGGGACCCCATTGTTTTTATTATTTATTTTTCTTTATTTACACAGAAAAGCATCACACAGACCTGACTGATCTGTTCGATGCTTTATGCCTGTCTGGGAAACTCGGCAGCCAAATATAAATTATTTCACCCTCAGAAAATACAAATCCGGAGAATAATTCAGCTTTGTAAATTAGCCGTATTCTCCTTTCGTATTTTTGGGCCGATTACATCAGATCCCGGTCGTACATGGGATCGGCAGTAATTGGCCTTTGTAAATTTCCAACTCAAACGGTTTGCACAATTGTATATGCATAACTGTCATGATGAAATCCTGGGCTAAGCAGTGACATGAGTTCAACAAGTTTTTTAGTGGTTTGCAAGAACATAAGTGCTATAGATCGGTCAGCCATTGTGGTGAAAATAGTAGAAGGAATAATAAGAGATAGTATCCAAAATTTCTTAGAACAGGAGAAAGTGATAAGCATGGCTCGGCATGGGTTTGTCAAAAATAGATCATGTTAGACTAATTTAATTAGCTTCTATGAGGAAGCCAGTAGGGGGCTGGACTTAGGGAAATCGCTTGATGTACTACTGCTTGATTTCCCTAAGCTTTTGACACAGTGCCTCATAAAAGGTTATTAATGATACTAGGTAATTTAGGGTTAGGATATACATTTGTAATTGGATTAACCCCTTCCCGCCGCAGCCAGTTTTTGCCTTCCTGACAGAGCCCTTTTTTTCAAATCTGACAGGTATCACTTAAGTGGGGATAACTTTTTTTTGCTTTTACTTATCCCAGTGATTTTGAGATTGTTTTCTCGTGACACATTGTACTTCAAGTTAGTGGTAAATTTTCGTCGATACAGTCTGTGTTTTTTTGTGAAAAATACCAAAATGTCGTAAAAAAATGGAAAATTTTGCAATTTTCAAAATGTAAAATTTTCTGCTTGTGAGACAAATAATCATACCACTCAAAATAGTTAATAACTAACATAGACCATATGTCTACTTTATGTTGCCATCATTATTTCAACCTCCTTTTAATTTTTTTGGACACTAGGAGGCTTAAAATATGAATAGCAAATTCTCAAATTTTCAAGAAAATTTCAAACACTGATTTTTTTAGGGACCAGTTCAGTTCTGATGTGACTTTGAGGGACTTGTATGTGAGACACCCCCATAAATGATGCCATTTCAAAAACTGCACCCCTCACAGTATTCAAAACAGCATTTTGGAAGTTTGTTAACCCTTTAGGTGTTTCACAGGAATTAAAACAAAGTGTAGGTGAAATTTCAAAATTTCATTTTTTTTGCAGATTTGCAATTTTAATACATTTTTCTAAGGAACACAGTAGATTTTACTAGAGAAATGTGACTAAAAATTGATTCCCTCAATTCTTTTGTTTTCATAAATATCCTATATGTGGCCCTAGTGTGCACGTTGACCAAACTACAGGCTTCATAATAGAAGGAGCACCTACTTGATTTTGGAGCCTCCTTTTTATGAGATTATTTTTTAGGCACCATGTAGGTTTCTAGGCACCATAAGATGCTAAAAGTTAGGACCCCCCCCACAAGTGACCCCATTTTGCAAACTACACCCCTCAGGGAATTCATCTAGGGGTATAATGTACATTTCAAACCCCAAGGGGTTTCACCAATTGTGGTACAACTGGGCAGTGAAAATGAAAAATTACATTTTTTACACAAAAATGCAGTTCTGGCTCAAAATTTTTCATTTTCACAAGGAATGAAGGAGACAAATCACCCCTAAATCTGTGCCCCAATTTCTCCCGAGTACGGCAATGCCTCACATGTGACCAAAAAATACCATTTGGGTGCATGGCAGGACTCAGAAGGGAAGGAGTGATTTTTGTATTTTGCAGCTCAGATTCTGGTGGAATTTTGGTGGGTGCTATGTCGCATTAGCAAGACCCCTAAAGCACCAATACAGTGGAAGCCCCCCACAAGTGACCCCATTTTGCAAACTACACCCCTCAGGGAATTCATCTAGGGGTATAGTGTACATTTCAAACCCCCAGGGGTTTCACCAATTTTGATACAACTGGGCTGTGCAAATGAAAAATTAAATTTTTTTACACAAAAATGCAGTTCTGGCTCAAAATTTTTCATTTTCACAAGGAATGAAGGAGACAAAGCACCCCAAAATCTGTGCCCCAATTTCTCCCGAGTATGGCAATGCCTCACATGTGACCAAAAAATACCATTTGGGTGCATGGCAGGACTCAGAAGGGAAGGAGTGATTTTTGTATTTTGCAGCTCAGATTCTGGTGGAATTTTGGTGGGTGCTATGTCGCATTAGCAAGACCCCCGAAGCACCAATACAGTGGAAGCCTCCCACAAGTGACCCCATTTTGCAAACTACACCCCTCAGGGAATTCATCTAGGGGTATAATGTACATTTCAAACCCCCCGGGGTTTCACCAATTGTGGTACAACTGGGCAGTGAAAATTAAAAATTAAATTTTTTACACAAAAATGCAGTTCTGGCTCAAAATTTTTCATTTTCACAAGGAATGAAGGAGACAAAGCACCCCAAAATCTGTGCCCCAATTTCTCCCGAGTACGACAATGCCTCACATGTGACCAAAAAATACCATTTGGGTGCATGGCAGGACTCAGAAGGGAAGGAGTGATTTTTGGATTTTGCAGCTCAGATTCTGGTGGAATTTTGGTGGGTGCTATGTCGCATTAGCAAGACCCCCAAAGCACCAATACAGTGGAAGCCCCCCACAAGTGACCCCATTTTGCAAACTACACCCCTCAGGGAATTCATCTAGGGGTATAGTGTACATTTCAAACCCCCAGGGGTTTCACCAATTTTGATACAACTGGGCTGTGCAAATGAAAAATTACATTTTTTTACACAAAAATGCAGTTCTGGCTCAAAATTTTTCATTTTCACAAGGAATGAAGGAGACAAAGCACCCCAAAATCTGTGCCCCAATTTCTCCCGAGTACGGCAATGCCTCACATGTGACCAAAAAATACCATTTGGGTGCATGGCAGGACTCAGAAGGGAAGGAGTGATTTTTGTATTTTGCTGCTCAGATTCTGGTGGAATTTTGGTGGGTGCTATGTCGCATTAGCAAGACCCCCAAAGCACCAATACAGTGGAAGCCCCCCACAAGTGACCCCATTTTGCAAACTACACCCCTCAGGGAATTCATCTAGGGGTATAGTGTACATTTCAAACCCCCAGGGGTTTCACCAATTTTGATACAACTGGGCTGTGCAAATGAAAAATTACATTTTTTTAAACAAAAATGCAGTTCTGGCTCAAAATTTTTCATTTTCACAAGGAATGAAGGAGACAAAGCACCCCAAAATCTGTGCCCCAATTTCTCCCGAGTACGGCAATGCCTCACATGTGACCAAAAAATACCATTTGGGTGCATGGCAGGACTCAGAAGGGAAGGAGTGATTTTTGTATTTTGCAGCTCAGATTCTGGTGGAATTTTGGTGGGTGCTATGTCGCATTAGCAAGACCCCCAAAGCACCAATACAGTGGAAGCCCCCCACAAGTGACCCCATTTTGCAAACTACACCCCTCAGGGAATTCATCTAGGGGTATAGTGTACATTTCAAACCCCCAGGGGTTTCACCAATTTTGATACAACTGGGCTGTGCAAATGAAAAATTACATTTTTTTACACAAAAATGCAGTTCTGGCTCAAAATTTTTCATTTTCACAAGGAATGAAGGAGACAAAGCACCCCAAAATCTGTGCCCCAATTTCTCCCGAGTACGGCAATGCCTCACATGTGACCAAAAAATACCATTTGGGTGCATGGCAGGACTCAGAAGGGAAGGAGTGATTTTTGTATTTTGCAGCTCAGATTCTGGTGGAATTTTGGTGGGTGCTATGTCGCATTAGCAAGACCCCCAAAGCACCAATACAGTGGAAGCCCCCCACAAGTGACCCCATTTTGCAAACTACACCCCTCTGGGAATTCATCTAGGGGTATAATGTACATTTCAAACCCCCAGGGGTTTCACCAATTGTGGTACAACTGGGCAGTGAAAATGAAAAATTAAATTTTTTACACAAAAATGCAGTTCTGGCTCAAAATTTTTCATTTTCACAAGGAATGAAGGAGACAAAGCACCCCAAAATCTGTGCCCCAATTTCTCCCGAGTACGGCAATGCTTCATGTGTGACCAAAAAATGGCAGGACTCAGAAGGGAAGGAGTGATATTTGGATTTTGCAGCACAGATTCTGGTGGAATGTTGGTGGGTGCTATGTCGCATTAGCAAGACCCCCAAAGCACCAATACAGTGGAACCCCCCCACAAGTGACCCCATTTTGCAAACTACACCCCTCAGGGAATTCATCTAGGGGTATAGTGTACATTTCAAACCCCCAGGGGTTTCACCAATTTTGATACAACTGGGCTGTGCAAATGAAAAATTACATTTTTTTACACAAAAATGCAGTTCTGGCTCAAAATTTTTCATTTTCATAAGGTATGAAGGAGAAAAAGCACCCCAAA
Organism: Crinia signifera; assembly: GCF_055691185.1. Lineage (NCBI taxonomy): Eukaryota > Metazoa > Chordata > Amphibia > Anura > Myobatrachidae > Crinia > Crinia signifera. The sequence goes on from NC_139224.1 coordinate 68,281,028, forward strand.
ATCTGTGCCCCAATTTCTCCCGAGTACGGCAATGCTTCATGTGTGACCAAAAAATTGCAGGACTCAGAAGGGAAGGAGTGATATTTGGATTTTGCAGCACAGATTCTGGTGGAATTTTGGTGGGTGCTATGTCGCATTAGCAAGACCCCCAAAGCACCAATACAGTGGAACCCCCCCACAAGTGACCCCATTTTGCAAACTACACCCCTCAGGGAATTCATCTAGGGGTATAGTGTACATTTCAAACCCCCAGGGGTTTCACCAATTTTGATACAACTGGGCTGTGCAAATGAAAAATTACATTTTTTTACACAAAAATGCAGTTCTGGCTCAAAATTTTTCATTTTCATAAGGTATGAAGGAGAAAAAGCACCCCAAAATCTGTGCCCCAATTTCTCCCGAGTACGGCAATGCCTCACATGTGACCAAAAAATACCAGTTGGGTGCATGGCAGGACTCAGAAGGGAAGGAGTGATTTTTGGATTTTGCGGCTCAGATTCTGGTGGAATGAATGGTGGGTGCTATGTGGCATTAGCAAGACCCCCGAAGCACGGTGAAATGATGAACCTAATAATCCATAGATGTGTGGTATATTTTAAAACACTCCTTTATACATAGGCCGGGTTTGTCGGGGCAAGTGTCACACTGGAAAATAGTTTGCTTTCTTATTCCCTTTTTATAACAAACTTTGCACCTTTTTTGTGTCCTGCCCTTTTTTCCAGTGGAGGGGATTTCATCAGGAAAATGCTGCCCTGGTACAATACGGGGGCCAGTACTAGAAGTACTGGGGCCCTCTGCCTGCTGGTTCCCAAATAATAGGCTCTTTATGACTTCCTCTTGAAAGTGCATAAATGTCCCCCTCTGGCTGGTAGAACGGAATAGCACGTAAGCGTTATACAGTGCCATCTGGATGATATACACGGCCAGCTTCTTGTACCAGATTTTTGTTTTCCGCAGGACACTGTACGGCTTCAGTACCTGATCTGAAAGATCCACTCCGCCCATGTACTTATTGTAATCCAGGATACAATTAGGTTTTGAGGTGTGGGTACTGGTACCTCGTACAGGGATGGAGGTGGTACTGTCTCTGTGAATTGTTGTCAGTATAAGGACATCCCTCTTGTCCTTATATTTGACCAACAACATATTTTCGGTGGATTGTGCCCTGCTTTCACCCCTTCTCATTACTTGGGCAATGTGCGTTTTTGGGAGGCCTCTTTGGTTCTTGCGCACAGTACCGCAAGCTGCTGTACCTCTTGAACCAAGGGCCTTAAACAGGGGGATGCTGGTGTAAAAGTTATCCACATAGAGGTGATAATCTTTATCCAGGAAGGGGTGCACTAAATCCCAGACAATTTTTCCACTAACACCTACGAGGGAGGGGGGGCATTCTGGCGGTTCAATTCTTGAATCCTTCCCTTCATATACCCTAAACCTGTGAGTGTACCCTGAGGTGCTTTCACACAGCTTATACATTTTTATGCCATACCTTGCCCTCTTACTGGGAAGGTACTGGCGGAATTTAACCCTTCCTTTAAAATGTATAAGGGACTCGTCTATGCAAATGAATTTATCTGGGATGTACATCTCTGGAAATTTGGCACTGAAATGATCAATGACCGGCCTGACTTTGAATAGCCGGTCAAAGGTGGGATCATCTCTGGGTGGGCACTGTGCATTATCGTTGTAATGCAAAAATTTAAGGATTAACTCAAAACGAGTCCGGGTCATGGCCATACGGTAAAGTGGGGTGCTGTACAGAACATCTGTACTCCAATATTGCCTAATTTCTGGCTTTTTTACTATGCCCATATGAAACACCAGACCCCAAAACGTCATCATCTCTACTGCATCTACAGGGGTCCACCTAGCAAATGATGACGTGGGGTTTTGAGCAATAAACTGCTGGGCATATAAATTAGTTTGGTCCACCATTAAATTTATAAAATCATCAGAGAAAAATAATTTGAAAAAGTAAATTTCTCTGAGACCTGTGGAATCAAAATGGATTCCTGGGATGGCCAAAAACTCAGGAACCTGGGGCTCAAAATTGTCTGGTGGTGGGGTCCATACGAGATCAATTATTGGGGGGGGGGTCTCAGCTGCTCTACGGGGGCGTCTTTGAGGGGGTCCCTCATCACTAGAGGAGGAAGAGGAGCTTAAGATGAATCCTTCAAATTCCCCGCTTGCCTCACTGGCTGTGTCAGAGTCAGAGGCAAGCATGGCATATGCCTCCTCCGCTGAATACATTCTTCTGGATGACTGGGATGACATTTGGGATGACATTTGGGATGCCATTTTTATTTTTGTGTTTCTGGTAGTGAAATGTTTCAACACGTGTATAGTGTAGGGGGGGTACAAACTTTATTTCAACACGGGGGGTATGTAGTGTGTAGTGTGTATGTAGTGCAGAAAAAAAAATACCTTATACAGGAATTTGATCCCAATAAAAAAAAAAAATTGAAGGGGTTAAAAAAAAAAAAAAAAAAGGTCCTGCGCCAAAAATTGAGCACAGATGTTGGTCAGTAACGTCCGTCACTGAACAGCGCTCAAAGGCAACAGGAATTTGATAAAAGAAAAAAAAAATAGATCAACCCTGTGCTGAAAAAGCTGATCAGTGATGTACGTCACTGATCAGCGCACAGTGGCCACAGGACACCCACAAAATCACAGTGTGTGTAAAAAAAAAAAATTAAAAAAAGACCCCACAGCACCCTCAAAAAAAAAAAAAAGGTGATCAGTGATGCGACACTGATTACCAGTGAGGGGCAGCAGGTGCACAACCTTTGGTGCAACTGACAGTGCAACTGGCAGCAACTGACAGGTATATATATAAAAAAAAAAAACCCTGCACCCCCAAAAAGTTGCTGATCAGCACAGATATACTGATCAGCACAAAAGGGGGGGTAGCAGACACAAAATATAGCACTCTCTATCACTCTCTTTCACTATCTCTCTCTATCTCTCTATCTATCACTATCTATCACTCTATGACACTGCAGCAGCAGCAGCACTGACAGTTATATAAATAAAAAAAAACTGCACCCCCAAAAAGGGGGGGTAGCAGACACAAAATATAGCACTCTCTATCACTCTCTGTCACTATCTCTCTCTATCTCTCTATCTCTCACTATCTATCACTATCTATCACTCTATGACACTGCAGCAGCAGCACTGACAGTTATATATATAAAAAAAAACCTGCACCCCCAAAAAGGGGGGGTAGCAGACACAAAATATAGCACACTCTGTCACTATCTCTCTCTATCTCTCTCTATCTCTCTCTATCTATAACTCTATCACACTGCAGCAGCAGCAGGAAGTCACAAGAAGTCAGATCCAGGAAGCATCCAGCACGCTACAAGCAGTGATCAGGTGATCAGGTGATCAGGTAAGTATTTTGCAAGGATCAGGTCAGTATATCACGGCAGATAGGTACGGTGACCGCACTGCACGCAATTCCAGACCGGAATGGCGTCTGCAGTGCAGTCACCGTTAGTTTAAATCACCCTCCATGGCTGTGATTGGTCCGTCGGTCCGGCGAACCAATCACGGCCTTTGGGGGCGGGTGGGTTGAGGTGGGGTGACACCAGTGTCACCCTTACACCCCGTGGTGATTGGTGCTGTACTTTACAGCACCAATCACCACCGATCCCTGTGTCACCGGCGAACGTTATTCGCCGGTACACAGAAAACGCTGTAATTGGCTGTTCACATTTGAACAGCCAATCACAGCGATCGCCGACGGGGGGGAGGCATCGCCACCCCCCCTGGGCATGCAGGGACATGTCTGCTGTCAGGGACAGCAGACATGTTTAAACTGTCACCGCGTCTATAGACGCGGTGACAGTTAAATGGCATGACGTACATTTATGCCATGTGTCGGGAAGTACATCCCGGCCATGACGTAAATGTACGTCAAATGTCGGGAAGGGGTTAAACACTGGTTGCACAATCGGGGACAGAGAGTGGTGGTAAATGGCATACATTCCTACATTCCAGCTGGGGGGTAAGGTCCAAAGTGGAGTCCTGCAAGGTTCAATATTGGGACCCACCTTGTTTAATATATTCATTAATGATATTGGAAGTGACATAGTAAGTAAAATTGCAATATTTGTGGACTACACGAAATTGAGTAAGGAAATTAACTCAGGAGAGGATGTGGAAACACTACAAAGCGACTTAAATAAACTGGAAAGGTGGGCGGAAAGGTGGAAAAAGCAGTTTAAAGTTGATAAATGTCAAGTAATTCATTATGGGAACAAAAATTAACAAGCTACATATATGTTAAATGGAGTTATTATAGTGAATTCTGCTGTAGAGAAGGAGTTGGGGGTCATCATAGATGAAAAATTGGGTAATAGTGCACGCTGCTCAAGTGCAGCAGCAAAAGCAAACCGGATACTGGCATTCATTTAAAGGGGAATGGATTCAAGGGATGACAATGGGCCTTATTCTGGTCGATGCGTACTTTCCCGAACTCTTTCGGATGGTGTTTTTTAGCCGTCTGCGCATGCGTAGGCAACGCTATGCGCATGTGCCACGCAAGGTCTCCGTACTTGTGCTTACTAATACCGTACAGAAATGTGCACCGCATTCACTCTGGAGATATGGGCGTATTATGGGCATCATTCGGAAGTACACAGTGGCGTAGTTTCAAAGTGGGCTAAACTGGGTGTAAACATGGGCGTACACAAGGGAGTGCACTAATTCTGGTACGCGTACATTCGGACAGCACACCGATTGCACACGAACAAAAAGGCAGGAAATATGCGGTCTTCATAAGCAAGTATTGCTTAACGGACACCACTCGGTCATGTGCTAGGCATTCGGAACGCCCAATCAGTACGGGCGCACCTCAACCAATGTCAGCTGAACACAATACAATCCACTCCTTTACTCATTAATTACACTCTTGTCATTGCTTCAATTGGAACCATTGCAGCTTAAATGGACCATTACTAAACACACAAATATATGCTGCATTTTTGACACACATTTACACTGCAAGCAATGGACAGAACTTCCTATCACTAATATAAATATACATGTCACATGTACATTTACCAATAAAACCACACATTTGGGGATAAAAATATAAATTTATTGGACTAAGGTCAAACACAAAATTGAAAAAGCATGTTTTTTGACACATGCAACAAATTAAAGGTACCATACCAGGAATGTAGAAAAATAAATAAAAAATAAAACAATGTATTATTTACATACATAGCCACAGCAGAATCATTAGGAACACATCAGGTGGCTTCACAACAAAAGTATAGCACCAACACTTCAAGTACAGCAGACAGTAATGGCAGCCAAAAGAGGCCAACAGAGGAACCAAACACAGCATTCGAACCAAGGGCAAATGTGGGTACCCTAAGCAGGGGATTGGTTTGCACACAGGAGGCTGACACACACACACAGCAAAATGAAAGATTTGGGAAGCAGTGTTGGGCCTGGTTAGTACTTGGGTGGGAGACCACTTGGGAACACCAGGTGCTGTAGGTTTTTTCCCATTACTGGCAAATTGTTTTTATTCTCTAGCTATTTAAATTGGAAACTTTTTCTTTTTATTGCCAATACAGACATTTGGGAGAGGTCAAACAGACACAATAGCCATCACCTAAAGACTTACCACACTGTTTCGGCCCAATTCCAACTGCTTTTGGCAGCTAAATAGTGTTGAGCCTCTTTAGTAGTTTAATTTGAGACCACCTGCTAATATTATGTCCTGTAGGTCTTTTTACATTACCAACACATGATTTATTTCAGTAAGCCAATACAGTTAGGAAACTTTTTTATTAGCTTACCTGGTTATAGAAGTAGAAGAGGGCAAAAAAGTGACTGTATCTCACCTACAGCCATACCACATTGGATACGCCCAATCTCGTTTGATCTTGGAAGCTAAGCAGTGTTGGGCCTGGTTAGTACTTGGTTGGGAGACCACATGGGAACACCAGGTGCTGTAGGATTTTTCCCATTACTGGCAAATTGTTTTTATTCTCTAGCTATTTAAATTGGAAACTTTTTCTTTTTATTGCCAATACAGACATTTGGGAGAGGTCAAACAGACACAATAGCCATCACCTAAAGACTAACCACACTGTTTCGGCCCAATTCCAACTGCTTTTGGCAGCTAAATAGTGTTGAGCCTCTTTAGTAGTTTAATTTGAGACCACCTGCTAATATTATGTCCTGTAGGTCTTTTTACATTACCAACACATGATTTTTTCAGTAAGCCAATACAGTTAGGAAACTTTTTTATTAGCTTAACTGGTTATAGAAGTAGAAGAGGGCAAAAAAGTGACTGTATCTCACCTACAGCCATACCACATTGGATACGCCCAATCTCGTATGATCTTGGAAGCTAAGCAGTGTTGTGCCTGTTTAGTACTTGGGTGGGAGACCACATGGGAACACCAGGTGCTGTAGGATTTTTCCCATTACTGGCAAATTGTTTTTATTCTCTAGCTATTTAAATTGGAAACTTTTTCTTTGCATTGCCAATACAGACATTTGGGAGAGGTCAAACTGACAAAATAGCCATCACCTAAAGACTTACCACACTGTTTCGGCCCAATTCCAACTGCTTTTGGCAGCTAAATAGTGTTGAGCCTCTTTAGTAGTTTAATTTGAGACCACCTGCTAATATTATGTCCTGTAGGTATTTTTACATTACCAACACATGATTTTTTTCAGTAAGCCAATACAGTTAGGAAACTTTTTTATTAGCTTACCTTTAGATAGAAGTAGAAGAGGGCAAAAAAAGTGCCTGTATCTCACCTACAGCCATACCACATTGGAAATGCCCAATCTCGTCTGATCTTGGAAGCTAAGCAGTGTTGGGCCTGGTTAGTACTTGGGTGGGAGACCACATGGGAACACCAGGTGCTGTAGGTTTTTTTCCCATTACTGGCAAATTGTTTTTATTCTCTAGCTATTTAAATTGGAAACTTTTTCTTTTTATTGCCAATACAGACATTTGGGAGAGGTCAAACAGACACAATAGCCATCACCTAAAGACTTACCACACTGTTTCGGCCCAATTCCAACTGCTTTTGGCAGCTAAATAGTGTTGAGCCTCTTTAGTGGTTTAATTTGAGACCACCTGCTAATATTATGTCCTGTAGGTCTTTTTACATTACCAACACATGATTTTTTTCAGTAAGCCAATATAGTTCTGAAGCTTTTTTATTAGCTTACCTGGTTATAGAAGTAGAAGAGGGCAAAAAAGTGACTGTGTCTCACCTACAGCCATACCACATTGGATACGCCCAATCTTGTATGATCTTGGAAGCTAAGCAGTGTTGGGCCTGGTTAGTACTTGGGTGGGAGACCACATGGGAACACCAGGTGCTGTAGGTTTTTTCTCATTACTGGCAAATTGTTTTTATTCTCTAGCTATTTAAATTGGAAACTTTTTTTTTTTATTGCATATACAGACATTTGGGAGAGGTCAAACAGACACAATAGCCAACACCTAAAGACTTACCACACTGTTTCGGCCCAATTCCAACTGCTTTTGGCAGCTTAACAGTGTTGAGCCTCTTTAGTAGTTTAATTTGAGACCACCTGCTAATATTATGTCCTGTAGGTCTTTTTACATTACCAACACATGATTTTTTTCAGTAAGCCAATACAGTTAGGAAACTTTTTTATTAGCTTACCTAGTTATAGAAGTAGAAGAGGGCAAAAAAGTTCCTGTATCTCACCTCCAGCCATACCACGTTGGATACGCCCAGTCTTGTCTGATCTTGGAAGCTAAGCAGTGTTGGGCCTGGTTAGTAGTTGGGTGGGAGACCACATGGGAACACCAGGTGCTGTAGGTTTTTTCCCATTACTGGCAAATTGTTTTTATTCTCTAGCTATTTAAATTGGAAACTTTTTCTTTTTATTGCCAATACAGACAATTGGGAGAGGTCAAACAGACACAATAGCCATCACCTAAAGACTTACCACACTGTTTCGGCCCAATTCCAACTGCTTTTGGCAGCTAAATAGTGTTGAGCCTCTTTAGTAGTTTAATTTGAGACCACCTGCTAATATTATGTCCTGTAGGTCGTTTTACATTACCAACATATGATTTTTTCAGTAAGCCAATACAGTTAGGAAACTTTTTTATTAGCTTACCTGGTTATAGAAGTAGAAGAGGGCAAAAAAGTGACTCTATCTCACCTACAGCCATACCACGTTGGATAGGCCCAGTCTTGTCTGATCTTGGAAGCTAAGCAGTGTTGGGCCTGGTTAGTACTTGGGTGGGAGACCACATGGGAACACCAGGTGCTGTAGGTTTTTTCCCATTACTGGCAAATTGTTTTTATTCTCTAGCTATTTAAATTGGAAACTTTTTCTTTTTATTGCCAATACAGACATTTGGGAGAGGTCAAACAGACACAATAGCCATCACCTAAAGACCTACCACACTGTTTCGGACCAATTCCAACTGCTTTTGGCAGCTAAACAGTGTTGAGCCTCTTAAGTAGTTTAATTTGAGACCACCTGCTAATATTATGTCCTGTAGGTCTTTTTACATTACCAACACATGATTTTTTTCAGTAAGCCAATACTGTTAGCAAACTTTTTTATTAGCATACCTGGTTATAGAAGTAGAAGAGCGCAAAAAAGTGCTTGCATCTCAGTTACAGGCATACCACACTGGATACGCCCAATCTCATCTGATCTTGGAAGCTAAGCAGTGATGGGCCTGGTTAGAACTTGGGTGGGAGACCACATGGGAACACCAGGTGCTGTAGGTTTTTTCCCATTACTGGCAAATTGTTTTTATTCTCTAGCTATTTTAATTGGAAACTTTTTCTTTTTATTGCCAATACAGACATTTGGGAGAGGTCAAACAGACACAATAGCCATCACATAAAGACTTACCACACTGTTTCGGCTCAATTCCAACTGCTTTTGGCAGCTAAATAGCGTTGAGCCTCTTTAGTAGTTTAATTTGAGACCACCTGCTAATATTATGTCCTGTAGGTCTTTTTACATTACCAACACATGATTTATTTCAGTAAGCCAATACAGTTAGGAAACTTTTTTATTAGCTTACCTGGTTATAGAAGTAGAAGAGGGCAAAAAAGTGACTGTATCTCACCTACAGCCATACCACATTGGATACACCCAATCTCGTTTGATCTTGGAAGCTAAGCAGTGTTGGGCCTGGTTAGTACTTGGTTGGGAGACCACATGGGAACACCAGGTGCTGTAGGATTTTTCCCATTACTGGCAAATTGTTTTTATTCTCTAGCTATTTAAATTGGAAACTTTTTCTTTTTATTGCCAATACAGACATTTGGGAGAGGTCAAACAGACACAATAGCCATCACCTGAAGACTTACCACACTGTTTCGGCCCAATTCCAACTGCTTTTGGCAGCTAAATAGTGTTGAGCCTCTTTAGTAGTTTAATTTGAGACCACCTGCTAATATTATGTCCTGTAGGTCTTTTTACATTACCAACACATGATTTTTTCAGTAAGCCAATACAGTTATTAAACTTTTTTATTAGCTTAACTGGTTATAGAAGTAGAAGAGGGTAAAAAAGTGACTGTATCTCACCTACAGCCATACCACATTGGATACGCCCAATCTCGTATGATCTTGGAAGCTAAGCAGTGTTGTGCCTGGTTAGTACTTGGGTGGGAGACCACATGGGAACACCAGGTGCTGTAGGATTTTTCCCATTACTTGCAAATTGTTTTTATTCTCTAGCTATTTAAATTGGAAACTTTTTCTTTTTATTGCCAATACAGACATTTGGGAGAGGTCAAACAGACAAAATAGCCATCACCTAAAGACTTACCACACTGTTTCGGCCCAATTCCAACTGCTTTTGGCAGCTAAATAGTGTTGAGCCTCTTTAGTAGTTTAATTTGAGACCACCTGCTAATATTATGTCCTGTAGGTATTTTTACATTACCAACACATGATTTTTTTCAGTAAGCCAATACAGTTAGGAAACTTTTTTATTAGCTTACCTTTAGATAGAAGTAGAAGAGGGCAAAAAAAGTGCCTGTATCTCACCTACAGCCATACCACATTGGAAATGCCCAATCTCGTCTGATCTTGGAAGCTAAGCAGTGTTGGGCCTGGTTAGTACTTGGGTGGGAGACCACATGGGAACACCAGGTGCTGTAGGTTTTTTTCCCATTACTGGCAAATTGTTTTTATTCTCTAGCTATTTAAATTGGAAACTTTTTCTTTTTATTGCCAATACAGACATTTGGGAGAGGTCAAACAGACACAATAGCCATCACCTAAAGACTTACCACACTGTTTCGGCCCAATTCCAACTGCTTTTGGCAGCTAAATAGTGTTGAGCCTCTTTAGTGGTTTAATTTGAGACCACCTGCTAATATTATGTCCTGTAGGTCTTTTTACATTACCAACACATGATTTTTTTCAGTAAGCCAATATAGTTCTGAAGCTTTTTTATTAGCTTACCTGGTTATAGAAGTAGAAGAGGGCAAAAAAGTGACTGTGTCTCACCTACAGCCATACCACATTGGATACGCCCAATCTTGTATGATCTTGGAAGCTAAGCAGTGTTGGGCCTGGTTAGTACTTGGGTGGGAGACCACATGGGAACACCAGGTGCTGTAGGTTTTTTCTCATTACTGGCAAATTTTTTTATTCTCTAGCTATTTAAATTGGAAACTTTTTTTTTTTATTGCATATACAGACATTTGGGAGAGGTCAAACAGACACAATAGCCAACACCTAAAGACTTACCACACTGTTTCGGCCCAATTCCAACTGCTTTTGGCAGCTTAACAGTGTTGAGCCTCTTTAGTAGTTTAATTTGAGACCACCTGCTAATATTATGTCCTGTAGGTCTTTTTACATTACCAACACATGATTTTTTTCAGTAAGCCAATACAGTTAGGAAACTTTTTTATTAGCTTACCTAGTTATAGAAGTAGAAGAGGGCAAAAAAGTTCCTGTATCTCACCTCCAGCCATACCACGTTGGATACGCCCAGTCTTGTCTGATCTTGGAAGCTAAGCAGTGTTGGGCCTGGTTAGTAGTTGGGTGGGAGACCACATGGGAACACCAGGTGCTGTAGGTTTTTTCCCATTACTGGCAAATTGTTTTTATTCTCTAGCTATTTAAATTGGAAACTTTTTCTTTTTATTGCCAATACAGACAATTGGGAGAGGTCAAACAGACACAATAGCCATCACCTAAAGACTTACCACACTGTTTCGGCCCAATTCCAACTGCTTTTGGCAGCTAAATAGTGTTGAGCCTCTTTAGTAGTTTAATTTGAGACCACCTGCTAATATTATGTCCTGTAGGTCGTTTTACATTACCAACATATGATTTTTTCAGTAAGCCAATACAGTTAGGAAACTTTTTTATTAGCTTACCTGGTTATAGAAGTAGAAGAGGGCAAAAAAGTGACTCTATCTCACCTACAGCCATACCACGTTGGATAGGCCCAGTCTTGTCTGATCTTGGAAGCTAAGCAGTGTTGGGCCTGGTTAGTACTTGGGTGGGAGACCACATGGGAACACCAGGTGCTGTAGGTTTTTTCCCATTACTGGCAAATTGTTTTTATTCTCTAGCTATTTAAATTGGAAACTTTTTCTTTTTATTGCCAATACAGACATTTGGGAGAGGTCAAACAGACACAATAGCCATCACCTAAAGACCTACCACACTGTTTCGGACCAATTCCAACTGCTTTTGGCAGCTAAACAGTGTTGAGCCTCTTAAGTAGTTTAATTTGAGACCACCTGCTAATATTATGTCCTGAAGGTCTTTTTACATTACCAACACATGATTTTTTTCAGTAAGCCAATACTGTTAGCAAACTTTTTTATTAGCATACCTGGTTATAGAAGTAGAAGAGCGCAAAAAAGTGCTTGCATCTCAGTTACAGGCATACCACACTGGATACGCCCAATCTCATCTGATCTTGGAAGCTAAGCAGTGATGGGCCTGGTTAGAACTTGGGTGGGAGACCACATGGGAACACCAGGTGCTGTAGGTTTTTTCCCATTACTGGCAAATTGTTTTTATTCTCTAGCTATTTTAATTGGAAACTTTTTCTTTTTATTGCCAATACAGACATTTGGGAGAGGTCAAACAGACACAATAGCCATCACATAAAGACTTACCACACTGTTTCGGCTCAATTCCAACTGCTTTTGGCAGCTAAATAGCGTTGAGCCTCTTTAGTAGTTTAATTTGAGACCACCTGCTAATATTATGTCCTGTAGGTCTTTTTACATTACCAACACATGATTTATTTCAGTAAGCCAATACAGTTAGGAAACTTTTTTATTAGCTTACCTGGTTATAGAAGTAGAAGAGGGCAAAAAAGTGACTGTATCTCACCTACAGCCATACCACATTGGATACACCCAATCTCGTTTGATCTTGGAAGCTAAGCAGTGTTGGGCCTGGTTAGTACTTGGTTGGGAGACCACATGGGAACACCAGGTGCTGTAGGATTTTTCCCATTACTGGCAAATTGTTTTTATTCTCTAGCTATTTAAATTGGAAACTTTTTCTTTTTATTGCCAATACAGACATTTGGGAGAGGTCAAACAGACACAATAGCCATCACCTGAAGACTTACCACACTGTTTCGGCCCAATTCCAACTGCTTTTGGCAGCTAAATAGTGTTGAGCCTCTTTAGTAGTTTAATTTGAGACCACCTGCTAATATTATGTCCTGTAGGTCTTTTTACATTACCAACACATGATTTTTTCAGTAAGCCAATACAGTTATTAAACTTTTTTATTAGCTTAACTGGTTATAGAAGTAGAAGAGGGTAAAAAAGTGACTGTATCTCACCTACAGCCATACCACATTGGATACGCCCAATCTCGTATGATCTTGGAAGCTAAGCAGTGTTGTGCCTGGTTAGTACTTGGGTGGGAGACCACATGGGAACACCAGGTGCTGTAGGATTTTTCCCATTACTTGCAAATTGTTTTTATTCTCTAGCTATTTAAATTGGAAACTTTTTCTTTTTATTGCCAATACAGACATTTGGGAGAGGTCAAACAGACAAAATAGCCATCACCTAAAGACTTACCACACTGTTTCGGCCCAATTCCAACTGCTTTTGGCAGCTAAATAGTGTTGAGCCTCTTTAGTAGTTTAATTTGAGACCACCTGCTAATATTATGTCCTGTAGGTATTTTTACATTACCAACACATGATTTTTTTCAGTAAGCCAATACAGTTAGGAAACTTTTTTATTAGCTTACTTTTAGATAGAAGTAGAAGAGGGCAAAAAAAGTGCCTGTATCTCACCTACAGCCATACCACATTGGAAATGCCCAATCTCGTCTGATCTTGGAAGCTAAGCAGTGTTGGGCCTGGTTAGTACTTGGGTGGGAGACCACATGGGAACACCAGGTGCTGTAGGTTTTTTTCCCATTACTGGCAAATTGTTTTTATTCTCTAGCTATTTAAATTGGAAACTTTTTCTTTTTATTGCCAATACAGACATTTGGGAGAGGTCAAACAGACACAATAGCCATCACCTAAAGACTTACCACACTGTTTCGGCCCAATTCCAACTGCTTTTGGCAGCTAAATAGTGTTGAGCCTCTTTAGTGGTTTAATTTGAGACCACCTGCTAATATTATGTCCTGTAGGTCTTTTTACATTACCAACACATGATTTTTTTCAGTAAGCCAATATAGTTCTGAAGCTTTTTTATTAGCTTACCTGGTTATAGAAGTAGAAGAGGGCAAAAAAGTGACTGTGTCTCACCTACAGCCATACCACATTGGATACGCCCAATCTTGTATGATCTTGGAAGCTAAGCAGTGTTGGGCCTGGTTAGTACTTGGGTGGGAGACCACATGGGAACACCAGGTGCTGTAGGTTTTTTCTCATTACTGGCAAATTTTTTTATTCTCTAGCTATTTAAATTGGAAACTTTTTCTTTTTATTGCATATACAGACATTTGGGAGAGGTCAAACAGACACAATAGCCAACACCTAAAGACTTACCACACTGTTTCGGCCCAATTCCAACTGGTTTTGGCAGCTTAACAGTGTTGAGCCTCTTTAGTAGTTTAATTTGAGACCACCTGCTAATATTATGTCCAGTAGGTCTTTTTACATTACCAACACATGATTTTTTTCAGTAAGCCAATACAGTTAGGAAACTTTTTTATTAGCTTACCTAGTTATAGAAGTAGAAGAGGGCAAAAAAGTTCCTGTATCTCACCTCCAGCCATACCACGTTGGATACGCCCAGTCTTGTCTGATCTTGGAAGCTAAGCAGTGTTGGGCCTGGTTAGTACTTGGGTGGGAGACCACATGGGAACACCAGTTGCTCTAGGTTTTTTCCCATTACTGGCAAATTGTTTTTATTCTCTAGCTATTTAAATTGGAAACTTTTTCTTTTTATTGCCAATACAGACAATTGGGAGAGGTCAAACAGACACAATAGCCATCACCTAAAGACTTACCACACTGTTTCGGCCCAATTCCAACTGCTTTTGGCAGCTAAATAGTGTTGAGCCTCTTTAGTAGTTTAATTTGAGACCACCTGCTAATATTATGTCCTGTAGGTCGTTTTACATTACCAACATATGATTTTTTCAGTAAGCCAATACAGTTAGGAAACTTTTTTATTAGCTTACCTGGTTATAGAAGTAGAAGAGGGCAAAAAAGTGACTCTATCTCACCTACAGCCATACCACGTTGGATAGGCCCAGTCTTGTCTGATCTTGGAAGCTAAGCAGTGTTGGGCCTGGTTAGTACTTGGGTGGGAGACCACATGGGAACACCAGGTGCTGTAGGTTTTTTCCCATTACTGGCAAATTGTTTTTATTCTCTAGCTATTTAAATTGGAAACTTTTTCTTTTTATTGCCAATACAGACATTTGGGAGAGGTCAAACAGACACAATAGCCATCACCTAAAGACCTACCACACTGTTTCGGACCAATTCCAACTGCTTTTGGCAGCTAAACAGTGTTGAGCCTCTTAAGTAGTTTAATTTGAGACCACCTGCTAATATTATGTCCTGTAGGTCTTTTTACATTACCAACACATGATTTTTTTCAGTAAGCCAATACTGTTAGCAAACTTTTTTATTAGCTTACCTGGTTATAGAAGTAGAAGAGCGCAAAAAAGAGCTTGTATCTCAGTTACAGGCATACCACACTGGATACGCCCAATCTCATCTGATCTTGGAAGCTAAGCAGTGATGGGCCTGGTTAGTACTTGGGTGGGAGACCACATGGGAACACCAGGTGCTGTAGGTTTTTTCCCATTACTGGCAAATTGTTTTTATTCTCTAGCTATTTTAATTGGAAACTTTTTCTTTTTATTGCCAATACAGACATTTGGGAGAGGTCAAACAGACACAATAGCCATCACATAAAGACTTACCACACTGTTTCGGCCCAATTCCAACTGCTTTTGGCAGCTAAATAGTGTTGAGCCTCTTTAGTAGTTTAATTTGAGACCACCTGCTAATATTATGTCCTGTAGGTCTTTTTACATTACCAACACATGATTTATTTCAGTAAGCCAATACAGTTAGGAAACTTTTTTATTAGCTTACCTGGTTATAGAAGTAGAAGAGGGCAAAAAAGTGACTGTATCTCACCTACAGCCATACCACATTGGATACACCCAATCTCGTTTGATCTTGGAAGCTAAGCAGTGTTGGGCCTGGTTAGTACATGGTTGGGAGACCACATGGGAACACCCGGTGCTGTAGGATTTTTCCCATTACTGGCAAATTGTTTTTATTCTCTAGCTATTTAAATTGGAAACTTTTTCTTTTTATTGCCAATACAGACATTTGGGAGAGGTCAAACAGACACAATAGCCATCACCTGAAGACTTAATCCCGGCCATGAGGAGCATGTCCGAGTCCAAGAAAAACATGGCGACGTGGGGGCACTGGAGGTCAGTGCCAGCGACCGACCCAAACTACCAAAAAACAGGGAAAAAGTTGTATTAAACCGTAAATAGAAAAGACCTGTCATTAATTACTTCTTACGAAGCTTACCAGCTCACCAAGGAATGTAACAAGTCCCGATTCCAAAATAGGTAGCCTGAAACTAAAAGTCCATATTCCGTTTAGTCAGTTTGTGCCAAGACAAAGGAACAAGTTATCAGATCAGGTGTTGGAAGAGCGGGAGAAAGTCCTCAAACTGACTACTGGACTGCAGTGTGAAGCAGAGGTGGATCATCATTTGGGGGTAGGGACCCCGGAGGCCCGTTGCTCCAATGGTGGCCTTAGATTCCGTTGTACTACCTGCCAGTCATTGTTAGGATGGTTGAGTTCTGATGGAATGGAGCACACCAAAGGCTCCTGCCAGTCTGGAAGGGCGACTGTGGGGACATCCAATGCCTGGCAGAAAGCCGTCAGATCTTCGGAACCTTTAAAAGTATAGAGCTTGCCATTATGCGTCACTTGTAAACTGAAAGGAAAACCACATCTGTATTTCAGTCCTAGTTTGCGGAGCTCTGCAGTCAGTGGGCGGAGAGCTCTCCGCTTTTGGAGGGTTGACCATGATAGGTCCTGGAAGATCTGGATCTGGTGATCCCCCCGGTCAATGTACTCACTCTGACGAATCTTACGGAGGATATCTTCCTTCTGGGTGAAATAATGCAGACGACAAATTACGTCCCTCGGACGGTCTGTAGGGGTTCCTCTTGGTTTCAATGCCCGATGAGCTCTATCAAACTCAATTTGGGTGCCAGGGGCTTGTCCTAGGAGTTCGTTGAAAACGCCTGTGAGGTAATCTATGAGGCTTTGTGGGAGGACGTCCTCAGGGATTCCCCTGATCCGCAGGTTATTACGACGCCCCCTGTTGTCCAGGTCATCCAGACGTTCATGCAGGTGTTGTAGTTCAACCGCCTGTCGTATGACTGCTGCCCTTAGGTTGTTATGTGCGGTTGCAGAGTCTGAGGTAAATTCCTCTATTGTAGACAAACGGGAACCGATCTGGGTCACCTCGGACTGAATGGAGGCAATTTCAGAGCGAACAGTTTCACAAAACCTCTGCTCCAGCTGATCAAGATCACGCTTTGTTGGCATGGTGCTCAAGATCTGCAGTACTTGGGATATACCTCCTGATTCCAATGAGGATGTCAGCTCTGGGAGTTGGGTGTTTTGTGATGTAGTGTCCCCAAACTGCGACAGGCTAGGTGTAGAGGGTATCACAGTATCTTCTATTGGTGCGGGTCCCTGTGGTAACAAAAACTGCCGCATTGAGGAGGGCAGGGGGGTATCCACTGAGTGCGTATTGGCTCCCTTCTGGGATTTTCGGCCTTCCATTGGGGTGCTCTTCTTACCCTTCACCATGGGACCTATAACTTCGAGCAATATGGGTGGGTTCTGGGAACTCAGGTGAGACTTCTCGTGGTCTGCGTATTGTATTGTCGGTGTCGCCGCCGGCACTTTCCCCCCATAGGGTGGCTAGGGCAGCATCAGTAACTCATATGGGCCATCTTCACGTGCTCCATCCCTGCATGCCAAGGGGCCCCGGGAGCCTGGTACAATCAGGGTGGCCCCGGTATATGTGATGGAGATTATATTCGTATGTCGATGTATAATTTACCCTCTCTCAAACACTGATGTCACGTAGCAATAATGATAGTGAGATGTAAACTGAGGCTGCAATACCAATGCCTTCCGCTAGGTGGAGCTCAGGGATCAATATTGTGACAGTAGGGAAAGAAAATACCTTGCCAGAAACTTGCAGTAAAATACTTCTTTACAGTGGAATCAGGTATACCTCCACTGTATTGGATTGATCACAGCAGGAGGATGATGGGAGGGTGATGTTATTCAGAGGTCCCAGTCCTGTACCTGCCTGTGTCTGGGTCTCTGATCCCACTCTCTGTAGTTCTGGCAGCTGTGTTTCCCAATCCAAGATGGCCGCCGTCAGTGTGAGAGCTCTGCAAGAAGGGCTCCTGCAGGGCTCTTATCTTGTGCCTGGTGGCACAACTAATCAGTTGGGGGAGCCCACCCACTGAAGTTAGGCTGGACAGGGGGGGGGTCCAGCGCGATCTCGGCCGGCTCCCACGGCCCTGGAAGTGCTGCCCGGGTAGGCTGCAAAATCAAGCCCCCGGCTTCTGGAGCAAGGTAGGCCGCAATCCGCAGGAGCCCCCAAAGTGGCTCCCCGACTCCGCGGACCTTACCTTTTGATGCCTGCTGTTTGCTAAGGCAAAGAGAGGGTTGCAGGGGTGTGTGGAGATGCAGGGAGCTGCAATTATGGTGTTTTAAAGCTTGCAGGGTGCTGAGCTCCTGCAGTGCACGTCTTCTCCCTTTCACAGCCAGGCCACGCCTGGAAACTTTTTCTTTTTATTGCCAATACAGACATTTGAGAGAGGTGAAACAGACACAATAGCCATCACCTAAAGACTTACCACACTGTTTCGGCCCAATTCCAACTGCTTTTGGCAGCTAAACAGTGTTGAGCCTCATTAGTAGTTTAATTTGAGACCACCTGCTAATATTATGTCCTGTAGATCTTTTTACATTACCAACACATGATTTTTTTCAGTAAGCCAACAATGTTAGGAAACTTTTTTATTAGCTTACCTGGTTATAGAAGTAGAAGAGGGCAAAAAAGTGACTGTATCTCACCTACAGCCATACCACATTGGATACGCCCAATCTCGTCTGATCTTGGAAGCTAAGCAGTGTTGGGCCTGGTTAGTACTTGGGTGGGAGACCACATGGGAACACCAGGTGCTGTAGGTTTTTTCCCATTACTGGCAAATTGTTTTTATTCTCTAGCTATTTAAATTGGAAACTTTTTCTTTTTATTGCCAATACAGACATTTGGGAGAGGTCAAACAGACACAATAGCCATCACCTAAAGACTTTCCACACTGTTTCGGCCCAATTCCAACTGCTTTTGGCAGCTAAACAGTGTTGAGCCTCTTTAGTAGTTTAATTTGAGACCACCTGCTAATATCATGTCCTGTAGGTCTTTTTACTTTACCAACACATGATTTTTATCTGTAAGCCAATACAGTTAGGAAACTTTTTTATTAGCTTACCTGGTTATAGAAGTAGAAGAGGGCAAAAAAGTGCCTGTATCTCACCTCCAGCCATACCACATTGGATACGCCCAATCTCGTCTGATCTTGGTAGCTAAGCAGTGATGGGCCTGGTTAGTATGTGGGTGGGAGACCACATGGGAACACCAGGTGCTGTAGGTTTTTTCCCATTACTGGCAAACTGTTTTTATTCTCTAGCTATTTAAATTGGAAACTTTTTCTTTTTATTGCCAATACAGACATTTGAGAGAGGTGAAACAGACACAATAGCCATCACCTAAAGACTTACCACACTGTTTCGGCCCAATTCCAACTGCTTTTGGCAGCTAAATATTGTTGAGCCTCTTTAGTAGTTTAATTTGAGACCACCTGCTAATATTATGTCCTGTAGGTCTTTTTACATTACCAACACATGATTTTTTCAGTAAGCCAATACAGTTAGGAAACTTTTTTATTAGCTTACCTGGTTATAGAAGTAGAAGAGGGCAAAAAAGTGACTCTATCTCACCTACAGCCATGCCACGTTGGATACGCCCAGTCTTGTCTGATCTTGGTAGCTAAGCAGTGCTGGGCCTGGTTAGTATGTGGGTGGGAGACCACATGGGAACACCAGGTGCTGTAGGTTTTTTCCCATTACTGGCAAATTGTTTTTATTCTCTAGCTATTTAAATTGGAAACTTTTTCTTTTTATTGCCAATACAGACATTTGGGAGAGGTCAAACAGACACAATAGCCATCACCTAAAGACTTACCACACTGTTTCGGCCCAATTCCAACTGCTTTTGGCAGCTAAATAGTGTTGAGCCTCTTTAGTAGTTTAATTTGAGACCACCTGCTAATATTATGTCCTGTAGGTCTTTTTACATTACCAACACATGATTTTTTCAGTAAGCCAATACAGTTAGGAAACTTTTTTATTAGCTTACCCTGTTATAGAAGTAGAAGAGGGCAAAAAAGTGCCTGTATCTCACCTACAGCCATACCACATTGGATACGCCCAATCTCGTCTTATCTTGGAAGCTAAGCAGTGTTGGGCCTGTTTAGTACTTGGGTGGGAGACCACATGGGGACACCAGGTGCTGTAGGTTTTTTCCCATTACTTGCAAATTGTTTTTATTCTCTAGCTATTTAAATTGGAAACTTTTTCTTTTTATTGCCAATACAGACATTTGAGAGAGGTGAAACAGACACAATAGCCATCACCTAAAGACTTACCACACTGTTTCGGCCCAATTCCAACTGCTTTTGGCAGCTAAATATTGTTAAGCCTCTTTAGTAGTTTAATTTAAGACCACCTGCTAATATTATGTCCTGTAGGTCTTTTTACATTACCAACACATGATTTTTTCAGTAAGCCAATACAGTTAGGAAACTTTTTTATTAGCTTACCTGGTTATAGAAGTAGAAGAGGGCAAAAAAGTGACTCTATCTCACCTACAGCCATACCACGCTGGATACTCCCAATCTTGTCTGATCTTGGAAGCTAAGTAGTGTTGGGCCTGGTTAGTACTTGGGTGGGAGACCATATGGGAGCACCAGGTGCTGTAGGTTTTTTCCTATTACTGGCAAATTGTTCTTATTCTCTAGCTATTTAAATTGGAAACTTTTTCTTTTTATTGCCAATACAGACATTTGGGAGAGGTCAAACAGACACAATAGCCATCACCTAAAGACTTTACACTGTTTCGGCCCAATTCAAACTGCTTTTGGCAGCTAAACAGTGTTGAGACTCTTTAGTAGTTTAATTTGAGACCACCTGCTAATATTATGTCCTGTAGGTCTTTTTACTTTACCAACACATGATTTTATTCTGTAAGCCAATACAGTTAGGAAACTTTTTTATTAGCTTACCTGGTTATAGAAGTAGAAGAGGGCAAAAAAGTGCTTGTGTCTCACCTCCAGCCATACCACATTGGATACGCCCAATCTCGTCTGATCTTGGTAGCTAAGCAGTGTTGGGTCTGGTTAGTACGTGGGTGGGAGACCACATGGGAACACCAGGTGCTGTAGGTTTTTTCCCATTACTGGCAAACTGTTTTTATTCTCTAGCTATTTAAATTGGAAACTTTTTCTTTTTATTGCCAATACAGACATTTGAGAGAGGTGAAACAGACACAATAGCCATCACCTAAAGACTTACCACACTGTTTCGGCCCAATTCCAACTGCTTTTGGCAGCTAAATATTGTTGAGCCTCTTTAGTAGTTTAATTTGAGACCACCTGCTAATATTATGTCCTGTAGGTCTTTTTACATTACCAACACATGATTTTTTCAGTAAGCCAATACAGTTAGGAAACTTTTTTATTAGCTTACCTGGTTATAGAAGTAGAAGAGGGCAAAAAAGTGACTCTATCTCACCTACAGCCATGCCACGTTGGATACGCCCAGTCTTGTCTGATCTTGGTAGCTAAGCAGTGCTGGGCCTGGTTAGTATGTGGGTGGGAGACCACATGGGAACACCAGGTGCTGTAGGTTTTTTCCCATTACTGGCAAATTGTTTTTATTCTCTAGCTATTTAAATTGGAAACTTTTTCTTTTTATTGCCAATACAGACATTTGGGAGAGGTCAAACAGACACAATAGCCATCACCTAAAGACTTACCACACTGTTTCGGCCCAATTCCAACTGCTTTTGGCAGCTAAATAGTGTTGAGCCTCTTTAGTAGTTTAATTTGAGACCACCTGCTAATATTATGTCCTGTAGGTCTTTTTACATTACCAACACATGATTTTTTCAGTAAGCCAATACAGTTAGGAAACTTTTTTATTAGCTTACCCTGTTATAGAAGTAGAAGAGGGCAAAAAAGTGCCTGTATCTCACCTACAGCCATACCACATTGGATACGCCCAATCTCGTCTTATCTTGGAAGCTAAGCAGTGTTGGGCCTGTTTAGTACTTGGGTGGGAGACCACATGGGGACACCAGGTGCTGTAGGTTTTTTCCCATTACTTGCAAATTGTTTTTATTCTCTAGCTATTTAAATTGGAAACTTTTTCTTTTTATTGCCAATACAGACATTTGAGAGAGGTGAAACAGACACAATAGCCATCACCTAAAGACTTACCACACTGTTTCGGCCCAATTCCAACTGCTTTTGGCAGCTAAATATTGTTAAGCCTCTTTAGTAGTTTAATTTAAGACCACCTGCTAATATTATGTCCTGTAGGTCTTTTTACATTACCAACACATGATTTTTTCAGTAAGCCAATACAGTTAGGAAACTTTTTTATTAGCTTACCTGGTTATAGAAGTAGAAGAGGGCAAAAAAGTGACTCTATCTCACCTACAGCCATACCACGCTGGATACTCCCAATCTTGTCTGATCTTGGAAGCTAAGTAGTGTTGGGCCTGGTTAGTACTTGGGTGGGAGACCATATGGGAGCACCAGGTGCTGTAGGTTTTTTCCTATTACTGGCAAATTGTTCTTATTCTCTAGCTATTTAAATTGGAAACTTTTTCTTTTTATTGCCAATACAGACATTTGGGAGAGGTCAAACAGACACAATAGCCATCACCTAAAGACTTTACACTGTTTCGGCCCAATTCAAACTGCTTTTGGCAGCTAAACAGTGTTGAGACTCTTTAGTAGTTTAATTTGAGACCACCTGCTAATATTATGTCCTGTAGGTCTTTTTACTTTACCAACACATGATTTTATTCTGTAAGCCAATACAGTTAGGAAACTTTTTTATTAGCTTACCTGGTTATAGAAGTAGAAGAGGGCAAAAAAGTGCTTGTGTCTCACCTCCAGCCATACCACATTGGATACGCCCAATCTCGTCTGATCTTGGTAGCTAAGCAGTGTTGGGTCTGGTTAGTACGTGGGTGGGAGACCACATGGGAACACCAGGTGCTGTAGGCTTTTTCCCATTACTGGCAAATTGTTTTTATTCTCTAGCTATTTAAATTGGAAACTTTTTCTTTTTATTGCCAATACAGACATTTGAGAGAGGTCAAACAGACACAATAGCCATCACCTAAAGACTTACCACACTGTTTCGGTCCAATTCCAACTTCTTTTGGCAGCTAAATAGTGTTGAGCCTCTTTAGTAGTTTAATTTGAGACCACCTGCTAATATAATGTCCTGTAGGTCTTTTTACATTACCAACACATGATTTTTTCAGTAAGCCAATACAGTTAGGAAACTTTTTTATTAGCTTACCTGGTTATAGAAGTAGAAGAGGGCAATAAAGTGACTCTATCTCACCTATACCACATTGGATACGCCCAATCTCGTCTGATCTTGGAAGCTAAGCAGTGTTGGGCCTGGTTAGTACTTGGGTGGGAGACCACATGGGAACACCAGGTGCTGTAGGTTTTTTCCCATTACTGGCAAATTGTTTTTATTCTCTAGCTATTTAAATTGGAAACTTTTTCTTTTTATTGCCAATACAGACATTTGAGAGAGGTGAAACAGACACAATAGCCATCACCTAAAGACTTACCACACTGTTTCGGCCCAATTCCAACTGCTTTTGGCAGCTAAACAGTGTTGAGCCTCATTAGGCTTTTTTCAAGCCTCACAAGATTTTTTCAGTAAGCCAATACAGTTAGGAAACTTTTTTATTAGCTTACCTGGTTATAGAAGTAGAAGAGGGCAATAAAGTGACTCTATCTAACCTATACCACATTGGATATGCCCAATCTCGTCTGATCTTGGAAGCTAAGCAGTGTTGAGCCTGGTTAGTACTTGGTTGGGAGACCACATGGGAACACCAGGTGCTGTAGGTTTTTTCCCATTACTGGCAAATTGTTTTTATTCTCTAGCTATTTAAATTGGAAACTTTTTCTTTTTATTGCCAATACAGACATTTGGATGAGGTCAAACAGACACAATAGCCATCACCTAAAGACTTACCACACTGTTTCGGCCCAATTCTAACTGCTTTTGGCAGCTAAATAGTGTTGAGCCTCTTTAGTAGTTTAATTTGAGACCACCTGCTAATATTATGTCCTGTAGGCCTTTTTACATTACCAACACATGATTTTTTTCAGTAAGCCAATATAGTTAGGAAACTTTTTTTATTAGCTTAACTTTAGATAGAAGTAGAAGAGGGCAAACAAGTGCCTGCATCTCACCTACAGCCATACCACATTGGATACGCCCAATCTCGTCTGATCTTGGAAGCTAAGCAGTGTTGGGCCTGGTTAGTACTTGGGTGGGAGACCACATGGGAACACCAGGTGCTGTAGGTTTTTTCCCATTACTGGCAAATTGTTTTTATTCTCTAGCTATTTAAATTGGAAACTTTTTCTTTTTATTGCCAATACAGACATTTGGGAGAGGTCAAACAGACACAATAGCCATCACCTAAAGACTTACCACACTGTTTCGGCCCAATTCCAACTGCTTTTGGCAGCTAAATAGTATTGAGCCTCTTTAGCAGTTTAATTTGAGACCACCTGCTAATATTATGTCCTGTAGGTCTTTTTACATTACCAACACATGATTTTTTTCAGTAAGCCAATATAGTTAGGAAACGTTTTTATTAGCTTACCTTTAAATAGAAGTAGAAGAGGGCAAAAAAGTGCCTGAATTTCACCTACAGCCATACCACATTGGATACGCCCAATCTCATCTGATCTTGGAAGCTAAGCAGTGTTGGGCCTGGTTAGTACTTGGGTGGGAGACCACATGGGAACACCAGGTGCTGTAGGTTTTTTCCCATTACTGGCAAATTGTTTTTATTCTCTAGCTATTTAAATTGGAAACTTTTTCTTTTTATTGCCAATACAGACATTTGAGAGAGGTGAAACAGACACAATAGCCATCACCTAAAGACTTACCACACTGTTTCGGCCCAATTCCAACTGCTTTTGGCAGCTAAACAGTGTTGAGCCTCATTAGTAGTTTAATTTGAGACCACCTGCTAATATTATGTCCTGTAGGTCTTTTTACATTACCAACACATGATTTTTTTCAGTAAGCCAATAATGTTAGGAAACTTTTTTATTAGCTTACCTGGTTATAGAAGTAGAAGAGGGCAAAAAAGTGACTCTATCTCACCTACAGCCATACCACATTGGATACGCCCAATCTCGTCTTATCTTGGAAGCTAAGCAGTGTTGGGCCTGGTTAGTACTTGGGTGGGAGACCACATGGGAACACCAAGTGCTGTAGGTTTTTTCCCATTACTGGCAAATTGTTTTTATTCTCTAGCTATTTATATTGGAAACTTTTTCTTTTTATTGCCAATACAGACATTTGGGAGAGGTCAAACAGACACAATAGCCATCACCTAAAAACTTACCACACTGTTTCGGCCCAATTCCAACTGCTTTTGGCAGCTAAATAGTGTTGAGCCTCTTTAGTAGTTTAATTTGAGACCACCTGCTAATATTATGTCCTGTAGGTATTTTTACATTACCAACACATGATTTTTTTCAGTAAGCCAATAATGTTAGGAAACTTTTTTATTAGCTTACCTGGTTATAGAAGTAGAAGAGGGCAAAAAAGTGACTGTATCTCACCTACAGCCATACCACATTGGATACGCCCAATCTCGTCTGATCTTGGAAGCTAAGCAGTGTTGGGCCTGGTTAGTACTTGGGTGGGAGACCAAATGGGAACACCAGGTGCTGTAGGTTTTTCCCATTACTGGCAAATTGTTTTTATTCTCTAGCTATTTAAATTGGAAACTTTTTCTTTTTATTGCCAATACAGACATTTGGGAGAGGTCAAACAGACACAATAGCCATCACCTAAAGACTTACCACACTGTTTCGGCCCAATTCCAACTGCTTTTGGCAGCTAAATAGTGTTGAGCCTCTTTAGTAGTTTAATTTGAGACCACCTGCTAATATTATGTCCTGTTGGTCTTTTTACATTACCAACACATGATTTTTTTCAGTAAGCCAATATAGTTAGGAAAGTTTTTTATTAGCTTACCTTTAGATAGAAGTAGAAGAGGGCAAAAAAGTGCCTGTATCTCACCTACAGCCATACCACATTGGATACGCCCAATCTCGTCTGATCTTGGAAGCTAAGCAGTGTTGGGCCTGGTTAGTACTTGGGTGGGAGACCATATGGGAACACCAGGTGCTGTAGGTTTTTTCCCATTACTGGCAAATTGTTTTTATTCTCTAGCTATTTAAATTGGAAACTTTTTCTTTTTATTGCCAATACAGACATTTGAGAGAGGTGAAACAGACACAATCGCCATCACCTAAAGACTTTCCACACTGTTTCGGCCCAATTCCAACTGCTTTTGGCAACTAAACAGTGTTGAGCCTCATTAGTAGTTTAATTTGAGACCACCTGCTAATATTATGTCCTGTAGGTCTTTTTACATTACCAACACATGATTTTTTTCAGTAAGCCAATAATGTTAGGAAACTTTTTTATTAGCTTACCTGGTTATAGAAGTAGAAGAGGGCAAAAAAGTGACTGTATCTCACCTACAGCCATACCACATTGGATATGCCCAATCTCGTCTGATCTTGGAAGCTAAGCAATGTTAGGCCTGGTTAGTACTTTGGTGGCAGACCACATGGGAACACCAGGTGCTGTAGGTTTTTTCCCATTACTGGCAAATTGTTTTTATTCTCTAGCTTTTTAAATTGGAAACTTTTTCTTTTTATTGCCAATACAGACATTTGGGAGAGGTCAAACAGACACAATAGCCATCACCTAAAGACTTACCACACTGTTTCGGCCCAATTCCAACTGCTTTTGGCAGCTAAATAGTATTGATCCTCTTTAGCAGTCTAATTTGAGACCACCTGCTAATATTATGTCCTGTAGGTCTTTTTACATTACCAACACATGATTTATTTCAGTAAGCCAATACAGTTAGGAAACTTTTTTATTAGCTTACCTTTAGATAGAAGTAGAAGAGGGCAAACAAGTGCCTGCATCTCACCTACAGCCATACCACATTGGATACGCCCAATCTCGTCTGATCTTGGAAGCTAAGCAGTGTTGGGCCTGGTTAGTACTTGGGTGGGAGACCACATGGGGACACCAGGTGCTGTAGGTTTTTTCCCATTACTGGCAAATTGTTTTTATTCTCTAGCTATTTATATTGGAAACTTTTTCTTTTTATTGCCAATACAGACATTTGGGAGAGGTCAAACAGACACAATAGCCATCACCTAAAGAATTACCACACTGTTTCGGCCCAATTCCAACTGCTTTTGGCAGCTAAATAGTATTGAGCCTCTTTAGCAGTTTAATTTGAGACCACCTGCTAATATTATGTCCTGTAGGTCTTTTTACATTACCAACACATGATTTTTTTCAGTAAGCCAATATAGTTAGGAAACTTTTTTATTAGCTTACCTTTAGATAGAAGTAGAAGAGGGCAAAAAAGTGCCTGCATCTCACCTACAGCCATACCACATTGGATACGCCCAATCTCATCTGATCTTGGAAGCTAAGCAGTGTTGGGCCTGGTTAGTACTTGGGTGGGAGACCACATGGGAACACCAGGTGCTGTAGGTTTTTTCCCATTACTGGCAAATTGTTTTTATTCTCTAGCTATTTAAATTGGAAACTTTTTCTTTTTATTGCCAATACAGACATTTGAGAGAGGTTAAACAGACACAATAGCCATCACCTAAAGACTTACCACACTGTTTCGGCCCAATTCCAACTGCTTTTGGCAGCTAAACAGTGTTGAGCCTCTTTAGTAGTTTAATTTGAGACCACCTGCTAATATTATGTCCTGTAGGTCTTTTTACATTACCAACACATGATTTTTTTCAGTAAGCCAATAATGTTAGGAAACTTTTTTATTAGCTTACCTGGTTATAGAAGAAGAAGAGGGCAAAAAAGTGACTCTATATCACCTACAGCCATACCACATTGGATACGCCCAATCTCGTCTGATCTTGGAAGCTAAGCAGTGTTGGGCCTGGTTAGTACTTGGGTGGGAGACCACATGGGAACACCAGGTGCTGTAGGTTTTTTCTCATTACTAGCAAATTGTTTTTATTCTCTAGCTATTTAAATTGGAAACTTTTTCTTTTTATTGCCAATACAGACATTTGGGAGAGGTCAAACAGACACAATAGCCATCACCTAAAGACTTACCACACTGTTTCGGCCCAATTCCAACTGCTTTTGGCAGCTAAATAGTGTTGAGCCTCTTTAGTAGTTTAATTTGAGACCACCTGCTAATATTATGTCCTGTAGGTATTTTTACATTACCAACACATGATTTTTTCCAGTAAGCCAATAATGTTAGGAAACTTTTTTATTAGCTTACCTGGTTATAGAAGTAGAAGAGGCAAAAAAGTGACTGTATCTCAACTACAGCCATACCACATTGGATACGCCCAATCTCGTCTGATCTTGGAAGCTAAGCAGTGTTGGGCCTGGTTAGTACTTGGGTGGGAGACCACATGGGAACACCAGGTGCTGTAGGTTTTTCCCATTACTGGCAAATTGTTTTTATTCTCTAGCTATTTAAATTGGAAACTTTTCCTTTTTATTGCCAATACAGACATTTGGGAGAGGTCAAACAGACACAATAGCCATCACCTAAAGACTTACCACACTGTTTCGGCCCAATTCCAACTGCTTTTGGCAGCTAAATAGTGTTGAGCCTCTTTAGTAGTTTAATTTGAGACCACCTGCTAATATTATGTCCTGTTGGTCTTTTTACATTACCAACACATGATTTTTTTCAGTAAGCCAATATATTTAGGAAAGTTTTTTATTAGCTTACCTTTAGATAGAAGTAGAAGAGGGCAAAAAAGTGCCTGTATCTCACTTACAGCCATACCACATTGGATACGCCCAATCTCGTCTGATCTTGGAAGGTAAGCAGTGTTGGGCCTGGTTAGTACTTGGGTGGGAGACCAAATGGGAACACCAGGTGCTGTAGGTTTTTTCCCATTACTGGCAAATTGTTTTTATTCTCTAGCTATTTAAATTGGAAACTTTTTCTTTTTATTGCCAATACAGACATTTGAGAGAGGTGAAACAGACACAATAGCCATCACCTAAAGACTTTCCACACTGTTTCGGCCCAATTCCAACTGCTTTTGGCAACTAAACAGTGTTGAGCCTCATTAGTAGTTTAATTTGAGACCACCTGCTAATATTATGTCCTGTAGGTCTTTTTACATTACCAACACATGATTTTTTTCAGTAAGCCAATAATGTTAGGAAACTTTTTTATTAGCTTACCTGGTTATAGAAGTAGAAGAGGGCAAAAAAGTGACTGTATCTCACCTACAGCCATACCGCATTGGATACGCCTGATCTTGGAAGCTAAGCAGTGTTGGGCCTGGTTAGTACTTGGGTGGGAGACCACATGGGAACACCAGGTGCTGTAGGTTTTTTCCCATTACTGGCAAATTGTTTTTATTCTCTAGCTATTTAAATTGGAAACTTTTTCTTTTTATTGCCAATACAGACATTTGAGAGAGGTCAAACAGACACAATAGCCATCACCTAAAGACTTACCACACTGTTTCGGTCCAATTCCAACTTCTTTTAGCAGCTAAATAGTGTTGAGCCTCTTTAGTAGTTTAATTTGAGACCACCTGCTAATATAATGTCCTGTAGGTCTTTTTACATTACCAACACATGATTTTTTCAGGAAGCCAATACAGTTAGGAAACTTTTTTATTAGCTTACCTGGTTATAGAAGTAGAAGAGGGCAATAAAGTGACTCTATCTCACCTATACCACATTGGATACGCCCAATCTCGTCTGATCTTGGAAGCTAAGCAGTGTTGGGCCTGGTTAGTACTTGGGTGGGAGACCACATAGGAACACCAGGTGCTGTAGGTTTTTTCCCATTACTGGCAAATTGTTTTTATTCTCTAGCTATTTAAATTGGAAACTTTTTCTTTTTATTGCCAATACAGACATTTGAGAGAGGTGAAACAGACACAATAGCCATCACCTAAAGACTTACCACACTGTTTCGGCCCAATTCCAACTGCTTTTGGCAGCTAAACAGTGTTGAGCCTCATTAGTAGTTTAATTTGAGACCACCTGCTAATATTATGTCCTGTAGGTCTTTTTACATTACCAACACATGATTTTTTTCAGTAAGCCAATAATGTTAGGAAACTTTTTTATTAGCTTACCTGGTTATAGAAGTAGAAGAGGGCAAAAAAGTGACTCTATCTCACCTACAGCCATACCACATTGGATACGCCCAATCTCGTCTGATCTTGGAAGCTAAGCAGTGTTGGGCCTGGTTAGTACTTGGGTGGGAGACCACATGGGAACACCAGGTGCTGTAGGTTTTTTCCCATTACTGGCAAATTGTTTTTATGCTCTAGCTATTTAAATTGGAAACTTTTTCTTTTTATTGCCAATACAGAGATTTGAGAGAGGTCAAACAGACACAATAGCCATCACCTAAAGACTTACCACACTGTTTCGGCCCAATTCCAACTGCTTTTGGCAGCTAAACAGTGTTGAGCCTCATTAGTAGTTTAATTTGAGACCACCTGCTAATATTATGTCCTGTAGGTCTTTTTACATTACCAACACATGATTTTTTTCAGTAAGCCAATAATGTTAGGAAACTTTTTTATTAGCTTACCTGGTTATAGAAGTAGAAGAGGGCAAAAAAGTGACTCTATCTCACCTACAGCCATACCACATTGGATACGCCCAATCTCGTCTGATCTTGGAAGCTAAGCAGTGTTGGGCCTGGTTAGTACTTGGGTGGGAGACCACATGGGAACACCAGGTGCTGTAGGTTTTTTCCCATTACTGGCAAATTGTTTTTATGCTCTAGCTATTTAAATTGGAAACTTTTTCTTTTTATTGCCAATACAGAGATTTGAGAGAGGTCAAACAGACACAATAGCCATCACCTAAAGACTTACCACACTGTTTCGGCCCAATTCCAACTGCTTTTGGCAGCTAAATAGTGTTGAGCCTCTTTAGTAGTTTAATTTGAGACCACCTGCTAATATTATGTCCTGTAGGTATTTTTACATTACCAACACATGATTTTTTTCAGTAAGCCAATAATGTTAGGAAACTTTTTTATTAGCTTACCTGGTTATAGAAGTAGAAGAGGGCAAAAAAGTGACTGTATCTCACCTACAGCCATACCACATTGGATACGCCCAATCTCGTCTGATCTTAGAAGCTAAGCAGTGTTGGGCCTGGTTAGTACTTGGGTGGGAGACCACATGGGAACACCAGGTGCTGTAGGTTTTTCCCATTACTGGCAAATTGTTTTTATTCTCTAGCTATTTAAATTGGAAACTTTTTCTTTTTATTGCCAATACAGACATTTGGGAGAGGTCAAACAGACACAATAGCCATCACCTAAAGACTTACCACAGTGTTTCGGCCCAATTCCAACTGCTTTTGGCAGCTAAATTGTATTGAGCCTCTTTAGCAGTTTAATTTGAGACCACCTGCTAATATTATGTCCTGTAGGTCTTTTTACATTACCAACACATGATTTTTTTCAGTAAGCCAATATAGTTAGGAAACTTTTTTATTAGCTTACCTTTAGATAGAAGTAGAAGAGGGCAAAAAAGTGCCTGCATCTCACCTACAGCCATACCACATTGGATACGCCCAATCTCGTCTGATCTTGGAAGCTAAGCAGTGTTGGGCCTCTTTCGTACTTGGGTGGGAGACCACATGGGAACACCAGGTGCTGTAGGTTTTTTCCCATTACTGGCAAATTGTTTTTATTCTCTAGTTATTTAAATTGGAAACTTTTTCTTTTTATTGCCAATACAGACATTTGGGAGAGGTCAAACAGACACAATAGCCATCACCTAAAGACTTACCACACTGTTTCGGCCCAAT
The DNA here is from genome assembly GCF_055691185.1 of Crinia signifera. Taxonomy (NCBI): domain Eukaryota; kingdom Metazoa; phylum Chordata; class Amphibia; order Anura; family Myobatrachidae; genus Crinia; species Crinia signifera. The sequence continues at coordinate 68,312,795 of NC_139224.1, forward strand.
TCCAACTGCTTTTGGCAGCTAAATAGTGTTGAGCCTCTTTAGTAGTTTAATTTGAGACCACCTGCTAATATTATGTCCTGTAGGTATTTTTACATTACCAACACATGATTTTTTTCAGTAAGCCAATAATGTTAGGAAACTTTTTTATTAGCTTACCTGGTTATAGAAGTAGAAGAGGGCAAAAAAGTGACTGTATCTTACCTACAGCCATACCACATTGGATACGCCCAATCTCGTCTGATCTTGGAAGCTAAGCAGTGTTGGGCCTGGTTAGTACTTGGGTGGGAGACCACATGGGAACACCAGGTGCTGTAGGTTTTTCCCATTACTGGCAAATTGTTTTTATTCTCTAGCTATTTAAATTGGAAACTTTTTCTTTTTATTGCCAATACAGACATTTGGGAGAGGTCAAACAGACACAATAGCCATCACCTAAAGACTTACCACAGTGTTTCGGCCCAATTCCAACTGCTTTTGGCAGCTAAATTGTATTGAGCCTCTTTAGCAGTTTAATTTGAGACCACCTGCTAATATTATGTCCTGTAGGTCTTTTTACATTACCAACACATGATTTTTTTCAGTAAGCCAATATAGTTAGGAAACTTTTTTATTAGCTTACCTTTAGATAGAAGTAGAAGAGGGCAAAAAAGTGCCTGCATCTCACCTACAGCCATACCACATTGGATACGCCCAATCTCGTCTGATCTTGGAAACTAAGCAGTGTTGGGCCTCTTTAGTACTTGGGTGGGAGACCACATGGGAACACCAGGTGCTGTAGGTTTTTCCCATTACTGGCAAATTGTTTTTATTCTCTAGCTATTTAAATTGGAAACTTTTTCTTTTTATTGCCAATACAGACATTTGGGAGAGGTCAAACAGACACAATAGCCATCACCTAAAGACTTACCACACTGTTTCGGCCCAATTCCAACTACTTTTGGCAGCTAAATAGTGTTGAGCCTCTTTAGTAGTTTCATTTGAGACCACCTGCTAATATTATGTCCTGTAGGTCTTTTTACATTACCAACACATGATTTTTTTCAGTAAGCCAATAATGTTAGGAAACTTTTTTATTAGCTTACCTGGTTATAGAAGTAGAAGAGGGCAAAAAAGTGACTGTATCTCACCTACAGCCATACCACATTGGATACGCCCAATCTCGTCTGATCTTGGAAGCTAAGCAGTGTTGGGCCTGGTTAGTACTTGGGTGGGAGACCACATGGGAACACCAGGTGCTGTAGGTTTTTTCCATTACTGGCAAATTGTTTTTATTCTCTAGCTATTTAAATTGGAAACTTTTTCTTTTTATTGCCAATACAGACATTTGGGAGAGGTCAAACAGACACAATAGCCATCACCTAAAGACTTACCACAGTGTTTCGGCCCAATTCCAACTGCTTTTGGCAGCTAAATTGTATTGAGCCTCTTTAGCAGTTTAATTTGAGACCACCTGCTAATATTATGTCCTGTAGGTCTTTTTACATTACCAACACATGATTTTTTTCAGTAAGCCAATATAGTTAGGAAACTTTTTTATTAGCTTACCTTTAGATAGAAGTAGAAGAGGGCAAAAAAGTGCCTGCATCTCACCTACAGCCATACCACATTGGATACGCCCAATCTCGTCTGATCTTGGAAGCTAAGCAGTGTTGGGCCTCTTTAGTACTTGGGTGGGAGACCACATGGGAACACCAGGTGCTGTAGGTTTTTTCCCATTACTGGCAAATTGTTTTTATTCTCTAGTTATTTAAATTGGAAACTTTTTCTTTTTATTGCCAATACAGACATTTGGAAGAGGTCAAACAGACACAATAGCCATCACCTAAAGACTTACCACACTGTTTCGGCCCAATTCCAACTGCTTTTGGCAGCTAAATAGTGTTGAGCCTCTTTAGTAGTTTAATTTGAGACCACCTGCTAATATTATGTCCTGTAGGTATTTTTACATTACCAACACATGATTTTTTTCAGTAAGCCAATAATGTTAGGAAACTTTTTTATTAGCTTACCTGGTTATAGAAGTAGAAGAGGGCAAAAAAGTGACTGTATCTTACCTACAGCCATACCACATTGGATACGCCCAATCTCGTCTGATCTTGGAAGCTAAGCAGTGTTGGGCCTGGTTAGTACTTGGGTGGGAGACCACATGGGAACACCAGGTGCTGTAGGTTTTTCCCATTACTGGCAAATTGTTTTTATTCTCTAGCTATTTAAATTGGAAACTTTTTCTTTTTATTGCCAATACAGACATTTGGGAGAGGTCAAACAGACACAATAGCCATCACCTAAAGACTTACCACAGTGTTTCGGCCCAATTCCAACTGCTTTTGGCAGCTAAATTGTATTGAGCCTCTTTAGCAGTTTAATTTGAGACCACCTGCTAATATTATGTCCTGTAGGTCTTTTTACATTACCAACACATGATTTTTTTCAGTAAGCCAATATAGTTAGGAAACTTTTTTATTAGCTTACCTTTAGATAGAAGTAGAAGAGGGCAAAAAAGTGCCTGCATCTCACCTACAGCCATACCACATTGGATACGCCCAATCTCGTCTGATCTTGGAAACTAAGCAGTGTTGGGCCTCTTTAGTACTTGGGTGGGAGACCACATGGGAACACCAGGTGCTGTAGGTTTTTCCCATTACTGGCAAATTGTTTTTATTCTCTAGCTATTTAAATTGGAAACTTTTTCTTTTTATTGCCAATACAGACATTTGGGAGAGGTCAAACAGACACAATAGCCATCACCTAAAGACTTACCACACTGTTTCGGCCCAATTCCAACTACTTTTGGCAGCTAAATAGTGTTGAGCCTCTTTAGTAGTTTCATTTGAGACCACCTGCTAATATTATGTCCTGTAGGTCTTTTTACATTACCAACACATGATTTTTTTCAGTAAGCCAATAATGTTAGGAAACTTTTTTATTAGCTTACCTGGTTATAGAAGTAGAAGAGGGCAAAAAAGTGACTGTATCTCACCTACAGCCATACCACATTGGATACGCCCAATCTCGTCTGATCTTGGAAGCTAAGCAGTGTTGGGCCTGGTTAGTACTTGGGTGGGAGACCACATGGGAACACCAGGTGCTGTAGGTTTTTTCCATTACTGGCAAATTGTTTTTATTCTCTAGCTATTTAAATTGGAAACTTTTTCTTTTTATTGCCAATACAGACATTTGGGAGAGGTCAAACAGACACAATAGCCATCACCTAAAGACTTACCACACTGTTTCGGCCCAATTCCAACTGCTTTTGGCAGCTAAATAGTGTTGAGCCTCTTTAGTAGTTTAATTTGAGACCACCTGCTAATATTATGTCCTGTAGGTCTTTTTACATTACCAACACATGATTTTTTTCAGTAAGCCAATATAGTTAGGAAACTTTTTTATTAGATTACCTTTAGATAGAAGTAGAAGAGGGCAAACAAGTGCCTGCATCTCACCTACAGCCATACCACATTGGATACGCCCAATCTCGTCTGATCTTGGAAGCTAAGCAGTGTTGGGCCTGGTTAGTACTTGGGTGGGAGACCACATGGGAACACCAGGTGCTGTAGGTTTTTTTCCCATTACTGGCAAATTGTTTTTATTCTCTAGCTATTTAAATTGGAAACTTTTTCTTTTTATTGCCAATACAGACATTTGGGAGAGGTCAAACAGACACAATAGCCATCACCTAAAGACTTACCACACTGTTTCGGCCCAATTCCAACTACTTTTGGCAGCTAAATAGTATTGAGCCTCTTTAGCAGTTTAATTTGAGACCACCTGCTAATATTATGTCCTGTAGGTCTTTTTACATTACCAACACATGATTTTTTTCAGTAAGCCAATATAGTTAGGAAACTTTTTTATTAGCTTACCTTTAGATAGAAGTAGAAGAGGGCAAAAAAGTGCTTGCATCTCACCTACAGCCATACCACATTGGATACGCCCAATCTCGTCTGATCTTGGAAGCTAAGCAGTGTTGGGCCTGGTTAGTACTTGGGTGGGAGACCACATGGGAACACCAGGTGCTGTAGGTTTTTTCCCATTACTGGCAAATTGTTTTTATTCTCTAGCTATTTAAATTGGAAACTTTTTCTTTTTATTGCCAATACAGACATTTGAGAGAGGTGAAACAGACACAATAGCCATCACCTAAAGACTTACCACACTGTTTTGGCCCAATTCCAACTGCTTTTGGCAGCTAAACAGTGTTGAGCCTCATTAGTAGTTTAATTTGAGACCACCTGCTAATATTATGTCCTGTAGGTCTTTTTACATTACCAACACATGATTTTTTTCAGTAAGCCAATAATGTTAGGAAACTTTTTTATTAGCTTACCTGGTTATAGAAGTAGAAGAGGGCAAAAAAGTGACTCTATCTAACCTACAGCCATACCACATTGGATACGCTCAATCTCGGAAGCTAAGCAGTGTTGGGACTGGTTAGTACTTGGGTGGGAGACCACATGGGAACACCAGGTGCTGTAGGTTTTTTCCCATTACTGGCAAATTGTTTTTATTCTCTAGCTATTTAAATTGGAAACTTTTTCTTTTTATTGCCAATACAGACATTTGGGAGAGGTCAAACAGACACAATAGCCATCACCTAAAGACTAACCACACTGTTTCGGCCCAATTCCAACTGCTTTTGGCAGCTAAATAGTGTTGAGCCTCTTTAGTAGTTTAATTTGAGACCACCTGCTAATATTATGTCCTGTAGGTATTTTTGCATTACCAACACATGATTTTTTTCAGTAAGCCAATAATGTTAGGAAACTTTTTTATTAGCTTACCTGGTTATAGAAGTAGAAGAGGGCAAAAAAGTGACTGTATCTCACCTACAGCCATACCACATTGGATACGCTCAATCTCGTCTGATCTTGGAAGCTAAGCAGTGTTGGGCCTGGTTAATACTTGGGTGGGAGACCACATGGGAACACCAGGTGCTGTAGGTTTTTCCCATTACTGGCAAATTGTTTTTATTTTCTAGCTATTTAAATTGGAAACTTTTTCTTTTTATTGCCAATACAGACATTTGGGAGAGGTCAAACAGACACAATAGCCATCACCTAAAGACTTACCACACTGTTTCGGCCCAATTCCAACTGCTTTTGGCAGCTAAATAGTGTTGAGCCTCTTTAGTAGTTTAATTTGAGACCACCTGCTAATATTGTGTCCTGTTGGTCTTTTTACATTACCAACACATGATTTTTTTCAGTAAGCCAATATAGTTAGGAAACTTTTTTATTAGCTTACCTTTAGATAGAAGTAGAAGAGGGCAAAAAAGTGCCTGCATCTCACCTACAGCCATACCACATTGGATACGCCCAATCTCGTCTGATCTTGGAAGCTAAGCAGTGTTGGGCCTGGTTAGTACTTGGGTGGGAGACCACATGGGAACACCAGGTGCTGTAGGTTTTTTTCCCATTACTGGCAAATTGTTTTTATTCTCTAGCTATTTAAATTGGAAACTTTTTCTTTTTATTGCCAATACAGACATTTGGGAGAGGTCAAACAGACACAATAGCCATCACCTAAAGACTTACCACACTGTTTCGGCCCAATTCCAACTGCTTTTGGCAGCTAAATAGTGTTGAGCCTCTTTAGTAGTTTAATTTGAGACCACCTGCTAATATTATGTCCTGTAGGTATTTTTACATTACCAACACATGATTTTTTTCAGTAAGCCAATAATGTTAGGAAACTTTTTTATTAGCTTACCTGGTTATAGAAGTAGAAGAGGGCAAAAAAGTGACTGTATCTCACCTACAGCCATACCACATTGGATACGCTCAATCTCGTCTGATCTTGGAAGCTAAGCAGTGTTGGGCCTGGTTAATACTTGGGTGGGAGACCACATGGGAACATCAGGTGCTGTAGGTTTTTCCCATTACTGGCAAATTGTTTTTATTCTCTAGCTATTTAAATTGGAAACTTTTTCTTTTTATTGCCAATACAGACATTTGGGAGAGGTCAAACAGACACAATAGCCATCACCTAAAGACTTACCACACTGTTTCGGCCCAATTCCAACTGCTTTTGGCAGCTAAATAGTGTTGAGCCTCTTTAGTAGTTTAATTTGAGACCACCTGCTAATATTGTGTCCTGTTGGTCTTTTTACATTACCAACACATGATTTTTTTCAGTAAGCCAATATAGTTAGGAAACTTTTTTATTAGCTTACCTTTAGATAGAAGTAGAAGGGGGCAAAAAAGTGCCTGCATCTCACCTACAGCCATACCACATTGGATACGCCCAATCTCGTCTGATCTTGGAAGCTAAGCAGTGTTGGGCCTGGTTAGTACTTGGGTGGGAGACCACATGGGAACACCAGGTGCTGTAGGTTTTTTCCCATTACTGGCAATCTGTTTTTATTCTCTAGCTATTTAAATTGGAAACTTTTTTTTTTTATTGCCAATACAGACATTTGGGAGAGGTCAAACAGACACAATAGCCATCACCTAAAGACTTACCACACTGTTTCGGCCCAATTCCAACTGCTTTTGGCAGCTAAATAGTATTGAGCCTCTTTAGCAGTTTAATTTGAGACCACCTGCTAATATTATGTCCTGTAGGTCTTTTTACATTACCAACACATGATTTTTTTCAGTAAGCCAATATAGTTAGGAAACTTTTTTATTAGCTTACCTTTAGATAGAAGTAGAAGAGGGCAAAAAAGTGCTTGCATCTCACCTACAGCCATACCACATTGGATACGCCCAATCTCGTCTGATCTTGGAAGCTAAGCAGTGTTGGGCCTGGTTAGTACTTGGGTGGGAGACCACATGGGAACACCAGGTGCTGTAGGTTTTTTCCCATTACTGGCAAATTGTTTTTATTCTCTAGCTATTTAAATTGGAAACTTTTTCTTTTTATTGCCAATACAGACATTTGAGAGAGGTGAAACAGACACAATAGCCATCACCTAAAGACTTACCACACTGTTTTGGCCCAATTCCAACTGCTTTTGGCAGCTAAACAGTGTTGAGCCTCATTAGTAGTTTAATTTGAGACCACCTGCTAATATTATGTCCTGTAGGTCTTTTTACATTACCAACACATGATTTTTTTCAGTAAGCCAATAATGTTAGGAAACTTTTTTATTAGCTTACCTGGTTATAGAAGTAGAAGAGGGCAAAAAAGTGACTCTATCTAACCTACAGCCATACCACATTGGATACGCTCAATCTCGGAAGCTAAGCAGTGTTGGGCCTGGTTAGTACTTGGGTGGGAGACCACATGGGAACACCAGGTGCTGTAGGTTTTTTCCCATTACTGGCAAATTGTTTTTATTCTCTAGCTATTTAAATTGGAAACTTTTTCTTTTTATTGCCAATACAGACATTTGGGAGAGGTCAAACAGACACAATAGCCATCACCTAAAGACTAACCACACTGTTTCGGCCCAATTCCAACTGCTTTTGGCAGCTAAATAGTGTTGAGCCTCTTTAGTAGTTTAATTTGAGACCACCTGCTAATATTATGTCCTGTAGGTATTTTTACATTACCAACACATGATTTTTTTCAGTAAGCCAATAATGTTAGGAAACTTTTTTATTAGCTTACCTGGTTATAGAAGTAGAAGAGGGCAAAAAAGTGACTGTATCTCACCTACAGCCATACCACATTGGATACGCTCAATCTCGTCTGATCTTGGAAGCTAAGCAGTGTTGGGCCTGGTTAATACTTGGGTGGGAGACCACATGGGAACACCAGGTGCTGTACGTTTTTCCCATTACTGGCAAATTGTTTTTATTCTCTAGCTATTTAAATTGGAAACTTTTTCTTTTTATTGCCAATACAGACATTTGGGAGAGGTCAAACAGACACAATAGCCATCACCTAAAGACTTACCACACTGTTTCGGCCCAATTCCAACTGCTTTTGGCAGCTAAATAGTGTTGAGCCTCTTTAGTAGTTTAATTTGAGACCACCTGCTAATATTGTGTCCTGTTGGTCTTTTTACATTACCAACACATGATTTTTTTCAGTAAGCCAATATAGTTAGGAAACTTTTTTATTAGCTTACCTTTAGATAGAAGTAGAAGGGGGCAAAAAAGTGCCTGCATCTCACCTACAGCCATACCACATTGGATACGCCCAATCTCGTCTGATCTTGGAAGCTAAGCAGTGTTGGGCCTGGTTAGTACTTGGGTGGGAGACCACATGGGAACACCAGGTGCTGTAGGTTTTTTCCCATTACTGGCAAATTGTATTTATTCTCTAGCTATTTAAATTGGAAACTTTTTCTTTTTATTGCCAATACAGACATTTGGGAGAGGTCAAACAGACACAATAGCCATCACCTAAAGACTTACCACACTGTTTCGGACCAATTTCATCTGCTTTTGGCAGCTAAACAGTGTTGAGCCTCATTAGTAGTTTAATTTGAGACCACCTGCTAATATTATGTCCTGTAGGTCTTTTTACATTACCAACACATGATTTTTTTCAGTAAGCCAATAATGTTAGGAAACTTTTTTATTAGCTTACCTTGTTATAGAAGTAGAAGAGGGCAAAAAAGTGACTCTGTCTCACCTACAGCCATACCACATTGGATACGCCCAATCTTGTCTGATCTTGGAAGCTAAGCAGTGTTGGGCCTGGTTAGTACTTGGGTGGGAGACCACATGGGAACACCAGGTGCTGTAGGTTTTTTCCCATTACTGGCAAATTGTTTTTATTCTCTAGCTATTTAAATTGGAAACTTTTTCTTTTTATTGCCAATACAGACATTTGGGAGAGGTCAAACAGACACAATAGCCATCACCTAAAGACTTACCACACTGTTTCGGCCCAATTCCAACTGCTTTTGGCAGCTAAATAGTGTTGAGCCTCTTTAGTAGTTTAATTTGAGACCACCTGCTAATATTATGTCCTGTAGGTCTTTTTACATTACCAACACATGATTTTTTTCAGTAAGCCAATATAGTTAGGAAACTTTTTTATTAGCTTACCTTTAGATAGAAGTAGAAGAGGGTAAACAAGTGCCAGCATCTCACCTACAGCCATACCACATTGGATACGCCCAATCTCGTCTGGTCTTGGAAGCTAAGCAGTGTTGGGCCCGGTTATTACTTGGGTGGGAGACCACATGGGAACACCAGGTGCTGTAGGTTTTTTCCCATTACTGGCAAATTGTTTTTATTCTCTAGCTATTTAAATTGGAAACTTTTTCTTTTTATTGCCAATACAGAAATTTGGGAGAGGTCAAAAAGACACAATAGCCATCACCTAAAGACTTACCACACTGTTTCGGCCCAATTCCAACTGCTTTTGGCAGCTAAACAGTATTGAGCCTCTTTAGTAGTTTAATTTGAGACCACCTGCTAATATTATGTCCTGTAGGTCTTTTTACATTACCAACACATGATTTTTTTCAGTAAGCCAATATAGTTAGGAAACTTTTTTATTAGCTTACCTTTAGATAGAAGTAGAAGAGGGCAAAAAAGTGCCAGCATCTCACCTACAGCCATACCATATTGGATACGCCCAATCTCGTCTGATCTTGGAAGCTAAGCAGTGTTGGGCCTGGTTAGTACTTGGGTGGGAGACCACATGGGAACACCAGGTGCTGTAGGTTTTTTCCCATTACTGGCAAATTGTTTTTATTCTCTAGCTATTTAAATTGGAAACTTTTTCTTTTTATTGCCAATACAGACATTTGAGAGAGGTGAAACAGACACAATAGCCATCACCTAAAGACTTTCCACACTGTTTCGGCCCAATTCCAACTGCTTTTGGCAACTAAACAGTGTTGAGCCTCATTAGTAGTTTAATTTGAGACCACCTGCTAATATTATGTCCTGTAGGTCTTTTTACATTACCAACACATGATTTTTTTCAGTAAGCCAATAATGTTAGGAAACTTTTTTATTAGCTTACCTGGTTATAGAAGTAGAAGAGGGCAAAAAAGTGACTGTATCTCACCTACAGCCATACCGCATTGGATACGCCCAATCTCGTCTGATCTTGGAAGCTAAGCAGTGTTGGGCCTGGTTAGTACTTGGGTGGGAGACCACATGGGAACACCAGGTGCTGTAGGTTTTTTCCCATTACTGGCAAATTGTTTTTATTCTCTAGCTATTTAAATTGGAAACTTTTTCTTTTTATTGCCAATACAGACATTTGAGAGAGGTGAAACAGACACAATAGCCATCACCTAAAGACTTACCACACTGTTTTGGCCCAATTCCAACTGCTTTTGGCAGCTAAACAGTGTTGAGCCTCATTAGTAGTTTAATTTGAGACCACCTGCTAATATTATGTCCTGTAGGTCTTTTTACATTACCAACACATGATTTTTTTCAGTAAGCCAATAATGTTAGGAAACTTTTTTATTAGCTTACCTGGTTATAGAAGTAGAAGAGGGCAAAAAAGTGACTCTATCTCACCTACAGCCATACCACATTGGATACGCCCAATCTCGTCTGATCTTGGAAGCTAACCAGTGTTGGGCCTGGTTAGTACTTGGGTGGGAGACCACATGGGAACACCAGGTGCTGTAGGTTTTTTCCCATTACTGGCGAATTGTTTTTATTCTCTAGCTATTTAAATTGGAAACTTTTTCTTTTTATTGCCAATACAGACATTTGGGAGAGGTCAAACAGACACAATAGCCATCACCTAAAGACTTACCAGACTGTTTCGGCCCAATTCCAACTGCTTTTGGCAGCTAAATTGTATTGAGCCTCTTTAGCAGTTTAATTTGAGACCACCTGCTAATATTATGTCCTGTAGGTCTTTTTACATTACCAACACATGATTTTTTTCAGTAAGCCAATATAGTTAGGAAACTTTTTTATTAGCTTACCTTTAGATAGAAGTAGAAGAGGGCAAAAAAGTGCCTGCATCTCACCTACAGCCATACCACATTGGATACGCCCAATCTCGTCTGATCTTGGAAACTAAGCAGTGTTGGGCCTGGTTAGTACTTGGGTGGGAGACCACATGGGAAGACCAAGTGCTGTAGGTTTTTTCCCATTACTGGCAAATTGTTTTTATTCTCTAGCTATTTAAATTGGAAACTTTTTCTTTTTATTGCCAACACAGACATTTGAGAGAGGTGAAACAGACACAATAGCAATCACCTAAAGACTTACCACACTGTTTCGGCCCAATTCCAACTGCTTTTGGCAGCTAAACAGTGTTGAGCCTCATTAGTAGTTTAATTTGAGACCACCTGCTTATATTATGTCCTGTAGGTCTTTTTACATTACCAACACATGATTTTTTTCAGTAAGCCAATAATGTTAGGAAACTTTTTTATTAGCTTACCTGGTTATAGAAGTAGAAGAGGGCAAAAAAGTGACTCTATTTCACCTACAGCCATACCACATTGGATACGCCCAATCTCGTCTGATCTTGGAAGCTAAGCAGTGTTGGGCCTGGTTAGTACTTGGGTGGGAGACCACATTGGAACACCAGGTGCTGTAGGTTTTTCCCATTACTGGCAAATTGTTTTTATTCTCTAGCTATTTAAATTGGAAACTTTTTCTTTTTATTGCCAATACAGGCATTTGGGAGAGGTCAAACAGACACAATAGCCATCACCTAAAGACTTACCACACTGTTTCGGCCCAATTCCAACTGCTTTTGGCAGCTAAATAGTGTTGAGCCTCTTTAGTAGTTTAATTTGAGACCACCTGCTAATGTTATGTCCTGTTGGTCTTTTTACATTACCAACACATGATTTTTTTCAGTAAGCCAATATAGTTAGGAAAGTTTTTTATTAGCTTACCTTTAGATAGAAGTAGAAGAGGGCAAAAAAGTGCTTGTATCTCACCTACAGCCATACCACATTGGATACGCCCAATCTCGTCTGATCTTGGAAGCTAAGCAGTGTTGGGCCTGGTTAGTACTTGGGTGGGAGACCATATGGGAACACCAGGTGCTGTAGGTTTTTTCCCATTACTGGCAAATTGTTTTTATTCTCTAGCTATTTAAATTGGAAACTTTTTCTTTTTATTGCCAATACAGACATTTGAGAGAGGTGAAACAGACACAATAGCCATCACCTAAAGACTTTCCACACTGTTTCGGCCCAATTCCAACTGATTTTGGCAACTAAACAGTGTTGAGCCTCATTAGTAGTTTAATTTGAGACCACCTGCTAATATTATGTCCTGTAGGTCTTTTTACATTACCAACACATGATTTTTTTCAGTAAGCCAATAATGTTAGGAAACTTTATTATTAGCTTACCTGGTTATAGAAGTAGAAGAGGGCAAAAAAGTGACTGTATCTCACCTACAGCCATACCACATTGGATACGCCCAATCTCGTCTGATCTTGGAAGCTAAGCAGTGTTGGGCCTGGTTAGTACTTGGGTGGGAGACCACATGGGAACACCAGGTGCTGTAGGTTTTTTCCCATTACTGGCAAATTGTTTTTATTCTCTAGCTATTTAAATTGGAAACTTTTTCTTTTTATTGCCAATACAGACATTTGGGAGAGGTCAAACAGACACAATAGCCATCACCTAAAGACTTACCACACTGTTTCGGCCCAATTCCAACTGCTTTTGGCAGCTAAATAGTGTTGAGCCTCTTTAGTAGTTTAATTTGAGACCACCTGCTAATATTATGTCCTGTAGGTCTTTTTACATTACCAACACATGATTTTTTTCAGTAAGCCAATATAGTTAGGAAACTTTTTTATTAGCTTACCTTTAGATAGAAGTAGAAGAGGGCAAACAAGTGCCTGCATCTCACCTACAGCCATACCACATTGGATACGCCCAATCTCGTCTGATCTTGGAAGCTAAGCAGTGTTGGGCCTGGTTAGTACTTGGGTGGGAGACCACATGGGAACACCAGGTGCTGTAGGTTTTTTCCCATTACTGGCAAATTGTTTTTATTCTCTAGCTATTTAAATTGGAAACTTTTTCTTTTTATTGCCAATACAGACATTTGGGAGAGGTCAAACAGACACAATAGCCATCACCTAAAGACTTACCACACTGTTTCGGCCCAATTCCAACTGCTTTTGGCAGCTAAATAGTATTGAGCCTCTTTAGCAGTTTAATTTGAGACAACCTGCTAATATTATGTCCTGTAGGTCTTTTTACATTACCAACACATGATTTTTTTCAGTAAGCCAATATAGTTAGGAAACTTTTTTATTAGCTTACCTTTAGATAGAAGTAGAAGAGGGCAAAAAAGTGCTTGCATCTCAACTACAGCCATACCACATTGGATACGCCCAATCTCGTCTGATCTTGGAAGCTAAGCAGTGTAGGGCCTGGTTAGTACTTGGGTGGGAGACCACATGGGAACACCAGGTGCTGTAGGTTTTTTCCCATTACTGGCAAATTGTTTTTATTCTCTAGCTATTTAAATTGGAAACTTTTTCTTTTTATTGCCAATACAGACATTTGAGAGAGGTGAAACAGACACAATAGCCATCACCTAAAGACTTACCACACTGTTTCGGCCCAATTCCAACTGCTTTTGGCAGCTAAACAGTGTTGAGCCTCATTAGTAGTTTAATTTGAGACCACCTGCTAATATTATGTCCTGTAGGTCTTTTTACATTACCAACACATGATTTTTTTCAGTAAGCCAATAATGTTAGGAAACTTTTTTATTAGCTTACCTGGTTATAGAAGTAGAAGAGGGCAAAAAAGTGACTCTATCTCACCTACAGCCATACCACATTGGATACGCCCAATCTCGTCTGATCTTGGAAGCTAAGCAGTGTTGGGCCTGGTTAGTACTTGGGTGGGAGACCACATGGGAACACCAGGTGCTGTAGGTTTTTTCCCATTACTGGCAAATTGTTTTTATTCTCTAGTTATTTAAATTGGAAACTTTTTCTTTTTATTGCCAATACAGACATTTGGGAGAGGTCAAACAGACACAATAGCCATCACCTAAAGACTTACCACACTGTTTCGGCCCAATTCCAACTGCTTTTGGCAGCTAAATAGTGTTGAGCCTCTTTAGTAGTTTAATTTGAGACCACCTGCTAATATTATGTCCTGTAGGTATTTTTACATTACCAACACATGATTTTTTTCAGTAAGCCAATAATGTTAGGAAACTTTTTTATTAGCTTACCTGGTTATAGAAGTAGAAGAGGGCAAAAAAGTGACTGTATCTCACCTACAGCCATACCACATTGGATACGCCCAATCTCGTCTGATCTTGGAAGCTAAGCAGTGTTGGGCCTGGTTAGTACTTGGGTGGGAGACCACATGGGAACACCAGGTGCTGTAGGTTTTTCCCATTACTGGCAAATTGTTTTTATTCTCTAGCTATTTAAATTGAAAACTTTTTCTTTTTATTGCCAATACAGACATTTGGGAGAGGTCAAACAGACACAATAGCCATCACCTAAAGACTTACCACACTGTTTCGGCCCAATTCCAACTGCTTTTGGCAGCTAAATAGTGTTGAGCCTCTTTAGTAGTTTAATTTGAGACCACCTGCTAATATTGTGTCCTGTTGGTCTTTTTACATTACCAACACATGATTTTTTTCAGTAAGCCAATATAGTTAGGAAACTTTTTTATTAGCTTACCTTTAGATAGAAGTAGAAGAGGGCAAAAAAGTGCCTGCATCTCACCTACAGCCATACCACATTGGATACGCCCAATCTCGTCTGCTCTTGGAAGCTAAGCAGTGTTGGGCCTGGTTAATACTTGGGTGGGAGACCACATGGGAACACCAGGTGCTGTAGGTTTTTTCCCATTACTGGCAAATTGTTTTTATTCTCTAGCTATTTAAATTGGAAACTTTTTCTTTTTATTGCCAATACAGACATTTGAGAGAGGTGAAACAGACACAATAGCCATCACCTAAAGACTTACCACACTGTTTTGGCCCAATTCCAACTGCTTTTGGCAGCTAAACAGTGTTGAGCCTCATTAGTAGTTTAATTTGAGACCACCTGCTAATATTATGTCCTGTAGGTCTTTTTACATTACCAACACATGATTTTTTTTAGTAAGCCAATAATGTTAGGAAACTTTTTTATTAGCTTACCTGGTTATAGAAGTAGAAGAGGGCAAAAAAGTGATTCTGTCTCACCTACAGCCATACCACATTGGATACGCCCAATCTCGTCTGATCTTGGAAGCTAAGCAGTGTTGGGCCTGGTTAGTACTTGGGTGGGAGACCACATGGGAACACCAGGTGCTGTAGGTTTTTTCCCATTACTGGCGAATTGTTTTTATTCTCTACCTATTTAAATTGGAAACTTTTTCTTTTTATTGCCAATACAGGCATTTGGGAGAGGTCAAACAGACACAATAGCCATCACCTAAAGACTTACCACACTGTTTCGGCCCAATTCCAACTGCTTTTGGCAGCTAAATTGTATTGAGCCTCTTTAGCAGTTTAATTTGAGACCACCTGCTAATATTATGTCCTGTAGGTCTTTTTACATTACCAACACATGATTTTTTTCAGTAAGCCAATATAGTTAGGAAACTTTTTTATTAGCTTACCTTTAGATAGAAGTAGAAGAGGGCAAAAAAGTGCCTGCATCTCACCTACAGCCATACCACATTGGATACGCCCAATCTCGTCTGATCTTGGAAACTAAGCAGTGTTGGGCCTGGTTAGTACTTGGGTGGGAGACCACATGGGAAGACCAGGTGCTGTAGGTTTTTTCCCATTACTGGCAAATTGTTTTTATTCTCTAGCTATTTAAATTGGAAACTTTTTCTTTTTATTGCCAATACAGACATTTGGGAGAGGTCAAACAGACACAATAGCCATCACCTAAAGACTTACCACACTGTTTCGGCCCAATTCCAACTACTTTTGGCAGCTAAATAGTGTTGAGCCTCTTTAGTAGTTTCATTTGAGACCACCTGCTAATATTATGTCCTGTAGGTCTTTTTACATTACCAACACATGATTTTTTTCAGTAAGCCAATAATGTTAGAAAATTTTTTTAATTAGCTTACCTGGTTATAGAAGTAGAAGAGGGCAAAAAAGTGACTCTATTTCACCTACAGCCATACCACATTGGATACGCCCAGTCTCGTCTGATCTTGGAAGCTAAGCAGTGTTGGCCCTGGTTAGTACTTGGGTGGGAGACCACATGGGAACACCAGGTGCTGTAGGTTTTTTCCCATTACTGGCAAATTGTTTTTATTCTCTAGCTATTTAAATTGAAAACTTTTTCTTTTTATTGCCAATACAGACATTTGGGAGAGGTCAAACAGACACAATAGCCATCACCTAAAGACTTACCACACTGTTTCGGCCCAATTCCAACTACTTTTGGCAGCTAAATAGTGTTGAGCCTCTTTAGTAGTTTCATTTGAGACCACCTGCTAATATTATGTCCTGTAGGTCTTTTTACATTACCAACACATGATTTTTTTCAGTAAGCCAATAATGTTAGGAAACTTTTTTATTAGCTTACCTTGTTATAGAAGTAGAAGAGGGCAAAAAAGAGACTGTATCTCACCTACAGCCATACCACATTGGATACGCCCAATCTCGTCTGATCTTGGAAGCTAAGCAGTGTTGGGCCTGGTTAGTACTTGGGTGGGAGAACACATGGGAACACCAGATGCTGTAGGTTTTTCCCATTACTGGCAAATTGTTTTTATTCTCTAGCTATTTAAATTGGAAACTTTTTCTTTTTATTGCCAATACAGACATTTGGGAGAGGTCAAACAGACACAATAGCCATCACCTAAAGACTTACCACACTGTTTCGGCCCAATTCCAACTGCTTTTGGCAGCTAAATAGTGTTGAGCCTCTTTAGTAGTTTAATTTGAGACCACCTGCTAATATTATGTCCTGTTGGTCTTTTTACATTACCAACACACGATTTTTTTCAGTAAGCCAATATAGTTAGGAAACTTTTTTATTAGCTTATCTTTAGATAGAAGTAGAAGAGGGCAAAAAAGTGCTTGTATCTCACCTACAGCCATACCACATTGGATACGCCCAATCTCGTCTGATCTTGGAAGCTAAGCAGTGTTGGGCCTGGTTAGTACTTGGGTGGGAGACCATATGGGAACACCAGGTGCTGTAGGTTTTTTCCCATTACTGGCAAATTGTTTTTATTCTCTAGCTATTTAAATTGGAAACTTTTTCTTTTTATTGCCAATACAGACATTTGGGAGAGGTCAAACAGACACAATAGCCATCACCTAAAGACTTACCACACTGTTTCGGCCCAATTCCAACTGCTTTTGGCAGCTAAATAGTGTTGAGCCTCTTTAGTAGTTTAATTTGAGACCACCTGCTAATATTATGTCCTGTAGGTCTTTTTACATTACCAACACATGATTTTTTTCAGTAAGCCAATATAGTTAGGAAACTTTTTTATTAGCTTACCTTTAGATAGAAGTAGAAGAGGGCAAACAAGTGCCTGCATCTCACCTACAGCCATACCACATTGGATACGCCCAATCTCGTCTGATCTTGGAAGCTAAGCAGTGTTGGGCCTGGTTAGTACTTGGGTGGGAGACCACATGGGAACACCAGGTGCTGTAGGTTTTTTCCCATTACTGGCAAATTGTTTTTATTCTCTAGCTATTTAAATTGGAAACTTTTTCTTTTTATTGCCAATACAGACATTTGGGAGAGGTCAAACAGACACAATAGCCATCACCTAAAGACTTACCACACTGTTTCGGCCCAATTCCAACTGCTTTTGGCAGCTAAATAGTATTGAGCCTCTTTAGCAGTTTAATTTGAGACCACCTGCTAATATTATGTCCTGTAGGTCTTTTTACATTACCAACACATGATTTTTTTCAGTAAGCCAATATAGTTAGGAAACTTTTTTATTAGCTTACCTTTAGATAGAAGTAGAAGAGGGCAAAAAAGTGCTTGCATCTCACCTACAGCCATACCACATTGGATACGCCCAATCTCGTCTGATCTTGGAAGCTAAGCAGTGTTGGGCCTGGTTAGTACTTGGGTGGGAGACCACATGGGAACACCAGGTGCTGTAGGTTTTTTCCCATTACTGGCAAATTGTTTTTATTCTCTAGCTATTTAAATTGGAAACTTTTTCTTTTTATTGCCAATACAGACATTTGGGAGAGGTCAAACAGACACAATAGCCATCACCTAAAGACTTACCACACTGTTTCGGCCCAATTCCAACTGCTTTTGGCAGCTAAATAGTGTTGAGCCTCTTTAGTAGTTTAATTTGAGACCACCTGCTAATATTGTGTCCTGTTGGTCTTTTTACATTACCAACACATGATTTTTTTCAGTAAGCCAATATAGTTAGGAAACTTTTTTATTAGCTTACCTTTAGATAGAAGTAGAAGAGGGCAAACAAGTGCCTGCATCTCACCTACAGCCATACCACATTGGATACGCCCAATCTCGTCTGATCTTGGAAGCTAAGCAGTGTTGGGCCCGGTTAGTACTTGGGTGGGAGACCACATGGGAACACCAGGTGCTGTAGGTTTTTTCCCATTACTGGCAAATTGTTTTTATTCTCTAGCTATTAAAATTGGAAACTTTTTCTTTTTATTGCCAATACAGACATTTGGGAGAGGTCAAACAGACACAATAGCCATCACCTAAAGACTTACCACACTGTTTCGGCCCAATTCCAACTGCTTTTGGCAGCTAAATAGTATTGAGCCTCTTTAGCAGTTTAATTTGAGACCACCTGCTAATATTATGTCCTGTAGGTCTTTTTACATTACCAACACATGATTTTTTTCAGTAAGCCAATATAGTTAGGAAACTTTTTTATTAGCTTACCTTTAGATAGAAGTAGAAGAGGGCAAAAAATTGCTTGCATCTCACCTACAGCCATACCACATTGGATACGCCCAATCTCGTCTGATCTTGGAAGCTAAGCAGTGTTGGGCCTGGTTAGTACTTGGGTGGGAGACCACATGGGAACACCAGGTGCTGTAGGTTTTTTCCCATTACTGGCAAATTGTTTTTATTCTCTAGCTATTTAAATTGGAAACTTTTTCTTTTTATTGCCAATACATACATTTGAGAGAGGTGAAACAGACACAATAGCCATCACCTAAAGACTTACCACACTGTTTCGGCCCAATTCCAACTGCTTTTGGCAGCTAAACAGTGTTGAGCCTCATTAGTAGTTTAATTTGAGACCACCTGCTAATATTATGTCCTGTAGGTCTTTTTACATTACCAACACATGATTATTTTCAGTAAGCCAATAATGTTAGGAAACTTTTTTATTAGCTTACCAGGTTATAGAAGTAGAAGAGGGCAAAAAAGTGACTCTATCTCACCTACAGCCATACCACATTGGATACGCCCAATCTCGTCTGATCTTGGAAGCTAAGCAGTGTTGGGCCTGGTTAGTACTTGGGTGGGAGACCACATGGGAACACCAGGTGCTGTAGGTTTTTTCCCATTACTGGCAAATTGTTTTTATTCTCTAGCTATTTAAATTGGAAACTTTTTCTTTTTATTGCCAATACAGACATTTGGGAGAGGTCAAACAGACACAATAGCCATCACCTAAAGACTTACCACACTGTTTCGGCCCAATTCCAACTGCTTTTGGCAGCTAAATAGTGTTGAGCCTCTTTAGTAGTTTAATTTGAGACCACCTGCTAATATTATGTCCTGTAGGTATTTTTACATTACCAACACATGATTTTTTTCAGTAAGCCAATATAGTTAGGAAACTTTTTTATTAGCTTACCTTTAGATAGAAGTAGAAGAGGGCAAAAAAGTGCTTGCATCTCACCTACAGCCATACCACATTGGATACGCCCAATCTCGTCTGATCTTGGAAGCTAAGCAGTGTTGGGCCTGGTTAGTACTTGGGTGGGAGACCACATGGGAACACCAGGTGCTGTAGGTTTTTTCCCATTACTGGCAAATTGTTTTTATTCTCTAGCTATTTAAATTGGAAACTTTTTCTTTTTATTGCCAATACAGACATTTGAGAGAGGTGAAACAGACACAATAGCCATCACCTAAAGACTTACCACACTGTTTCGGCCCAATTCCAACTGCTTTTGGCAGCTAAACAGTGTTGAGCCTCATTAGTAGTTTAATTTGAGACCACCTGCTAATATTATGTCCTGTAGGTCTTTTTACATTACCAACACATGATTTTTTTCAGTAAGCCAATAATGTTAGGAAACTTTTTTATTAGCTTACCTGGTTATAGAAGTAGAAGAGGGCAAAAAAGTGACTCTATCTCACCTACAGCCATACCACATTGGATACGCCCAATCTCGTCTGATCTTGGAAGCTAAGCAGTGTTGGGCCTGGTTAGTACTTGGGTGGGAGACCACATGGGAACACCAGGTGCTGTAGGTTTTATCCCATTACTGGCAAATTGTTTTTATTCTCTAGCTATTTAAATTGGAAACTTTTTCTTTTTATTGCCAATACAGACATTTGGG
Source organism: Crinia signifera (assembly GCF_055691185.1). Lineage (NCBI taxonomy): Eukaryota > Metazoa > Chordata > Amphibia > Anura > Myobatrachidae > Crinia > Crinia signifera. Next base: position 68,333,122 of record NC_139224.1, read on the forward strand.
AGAGGTCAAACAGACACAATAGCCATCACCTAAAGACTTACCACACTGTTTCGGCCCAATTCCAACTGCTTTTGGCAGCTAAATAGTGTTGAGCCTCTTTAGTAGTTTAATTTGAGACCACCTGCTAATATTATGTCCTGTAGGTATTTTTACATTACCAACACATGATTTTTTTCAGTAAGCCAATAATGTTAGGAAACTTTTTTATTAGCTTACCTGGTTATAGAAGTAGAAGAGGGCAAAAAAGTGACTGTATCTCACATACAGCCATACCACATTGGATACGCCCAATCTCGTCTGATCTTGGAAGCTCAGCAGTGTTGGGCCTGGTTAGTACTTGGGTGGGAGACCACATGGGAACACCAGGTGCTGTAGGTTTTTCCCATTACTGGCAAATTGTTTTTATTCTCTAGCTATTTAAATTGGAAACTTTTTCTTTTTATTGCCAATACAGACATTTGGGAGAGGTCAAACAGACACAATAGCCATCACCTAAAGACTTACCACACTGTTTCGGCCCAATTCCAACTGCTTTTGGCAGCTAAATAGTGTTGAGCCTCTTTAGTAGTTTAATTTGAGACCACCTGCTAATATTGTGTCCTGTTGGTCTTTTTACATTACCAACACATGATTTTTTTCAGTAAGCCAATATAGTTAGGAAACTTTTTTATTAGCTTACCTTTAGATAGAAGTAGAAGAGGGCAAAAAAGTGCCTGCATCTCACCTACAGCCATACCACATTGGATACGCCCAATCTCGTCTGATCTTGGAAGCTAAGCAGTGTTGGGCCTGGTTAGTACTTGGGTGGGAGACCACATGGGAACACCAGGTGCTGTAGGTTTTTTCCCATTACTGGCAAATTGTTTTTATTCTCTAGCTATTTAAATTGGAAACTTTTTCTTTTTATTGCCAATACAGACATTTGGGAGAGGTCAAACAGACACAATAGCCATCACCTAAAGACTTACCACACTGTTTCGGCCCAATTCCAACTGCTTTTGGCAGCTAAATAGTGTTGAGCCTCTTTAGTAGTTTAATTTGAGACCACCTGCTAATATTATGTCCTGTAGGTATTTTTACATTACCAACACATGATTTTTTTCAGTAAGACAATAATGTTAGGAAACTTTTTTATTAGCTTACCTGGTTATAGAAGTAGAAGAGGGCAAAAAAGTGACTGTATCTCACCTACAGCCATGCCACATTGGATACGCTCAATCTCGTCTGATCTTGGAAGCTAAGCAGTGTTGGGCCTGGTTAATACTTGGGTGGGAGACCACATGGGAACACCAGGTGCTGTAGGTTTTTCCCATTACTGGCAAATTGTTTTTATTCTCTAGCTATTTAAATTGGAAACTTTTTCTTTTTATTGCCAATACAGACATTTGGGAGAGGTCAAACAGACACAATAGCCATCACCTAAAGACTTACCACACTGTTTCGGCCCAATTCCAACTGCTTTTGGCAGCTAAATAGTGTTGAGCCTCTTTAGTAGTTTAATTTGAGACCACCTGCTAATATTGTGTCCTGTTGGTCTTTTTACATTACCAACACATGATTTTTTTCAGTAAGCCAATATAGTTAGGAAACTTTTTTATTAGCTTACCTTTAGATAGAAGTAGAAGAGGGCAAAAAAGTGCCTGCATCTCACCTACAGCCATACCACATTGGATACGCCCAATCTCGTCTGATCTTGGAAGCTAAGCAGTGTTGGGCCTGGTTAGTACTTGGGTGGGAGACCACATGGGAACACCAGGTGCTGTAGGTTTTTTCCCATTACTGGCAAATTGTTTTTATTCTCTAGCTATTTAAATTGGAAACTTTTTCTTTTTATTGCCAATACAGACATTTGGGAGAGGTCAAACAGACACAATAGCCATCACCTAAAGACTTACCACACTGTTTCGGCCCAATTCCAACTACTTTTGGCAGCTAAATAGTGTTGAGCCTCTTTAGTAGTTTCATTTGAGACCACCTGCTAATATTATGTCCTGTAGGTCTTTTTACATTACCAACACATGATTTTTTTCAGTAAGCCAATAATGTTAGGAAACTTTTTTATTAGCTTACCTGGTTATAGAAGTAGAAGAGGGCAAAAAAGTGACTGTATCTCACCTACAGCCATACCACATTGGATACGCCCAATCTCGTCTGATCTTGGAAGCTCAGCAGTGTTGGGCCTGGTTAGTACTTGGGTGGGAGACCACATGGGAACACCAGGTGCTGTAGGTTTTTCCCATTACTGGCAAATTGTTTTTATTCTCTAGCTATTTAAATTGGAAACTTTTTCTTTTTATTGCCAATACAGACATTTGGGAGAGGTCAAACAGACACAATAGCCATCACCTAAAGACTTACCACACTGTTTCGGCCCAATTCCAACTGCTTTTGGCAGCTAAATAGTGTTGAGCCTCTTTAGTAGTTTAATTTGAGACCACCTGCTAATATTATGTCCTGTAGGTATTTTTACATTACCAACACATGATTTTTTTCAGTAAGCCAATAATGTTAGGAAACTTTTTTATTAGCTTACCTGGTTATAGAAATAGAAGAGGGCAAAAAAGTGAATGTATCTCACCTACAGCCATACCACATTGGATACGCTCAATCTCGTCTGATCTTGGAAGCTAAGCAGTGTTGGGCCTGGTTAATACTTGGGTGGGAGACCACATGGGAACACCAGGTGCTGTAGGTTTTTCCCATTACTGGCAAATTGTTTTTATTCTCTAGCTATTTAAATTGGAAACTTTTTCTTTTTATTGCCAATACAGACATTTGGGAGAGGTCAAACAGACACAATAGCCATCACCTAAAGACTTACCACACTGTTTCGGCCCAATTCCAACTGCTTTTGGCAGCTAAATAGTGTTGAGCCTCTTTAGTAGTTTAATTTGAGACCACCTGCTAATATTATGTCCTGTAGGTCTTTTTACATTACCAACACATGATTTTTTTCAGTAAGCCAATATAGTTAGGAAACTTTTTTATTAGCTTACCTTTAGATAGAAGTAGAAGAGGGCAAACAAGTGCCTGCATCTCACCTACAGCCATACCACATTGGATACGCCCAATCTTGTCTGATCTTGGAAGCTAAGCAGTGTTGGGCCTGGTTAGTACTTGGGTGGGAGACCACATGGGAACACCAGGTGCTGTAGGTTTTTTCCCATTACTGTCAAATTGTTTTTATTCTCTAGCTATTTAAATTGGAAACTTTTTCTTTTTATTGCCAATACAGACATTTGGGAGAGGTCAAACAGACACAATAGCCATCACCTAAAGACTTACCACACTGTTTCGGCCCAATTCCAACTGCTTTTGGCAGCTAAATAGTATTGAGCCTCTTTAGCAGTTTAGTTTGAGACCACCTGCTAATATTATGTCCTGTAGGTCTTTTTACATTACCAACACATGATTTTTTTCAGTAAGCCAATAATGTTAGGAAACTTTTTTATTAGCTTACCTTGTTATAGAAGTAGAAGAGGGCAAAAAAGAGACTGTATCTCACCTACAGCCATACCACATTGGATACGCCCAATCTCGTCTGATCTTGGAAGCTAAGCAGTGTTGGGCCTGGTTAGTACTTGGGTGGGAGAACACATGGGAACACCAGATGCTGTAGGTTTTTCCCATTACTGGCAAATTGTTTTTATTCTCTAGCTATTTAAATTGGAAACTTTTTCTTTTTATTGCCAATACAGACATTTGGGAGAGGTCAAACAGACACAATAGCCATCACCTAAAGACTTACCACACTGTTTCGGCCCAATTCCAACTGCTTTTGGCAGCTAAATAGTGTTGAGCCTCTTTAGTAGTTTAATTTGAGACCACCTGCTAATATTATGTCCTGTTGGTCTTTTTACATTACCAACACACGATTTTTTTCAGTAAGCCAATATAGTTAGGAAACTTTTTTATTAGCTTATCTTTAGATAGAAGTAGAAGAGGGCAAAAAAGTGCTTGTATCTCACCTACAGCCATACCACATTGGATACGCCCAATCTCGTCTGATCTTGGAAGCTAAGCAGTGTTGGGCCTGGTTAGTACTTGGGTGGGAGACCATATGGGAACACCAGGTGCTGTAGGTTTTTTCCCATTACTGGCAAATTGTTTTTATTCTCTAGCTATTTAAATTGGAAACTTTTTCTTTTTATTGCCAATACAGACATTTGGGAGAGGTCAAACAGACACAATAGCCATCACCTAAAGACTTACCACACTGTTTCGGCCCAATTCCAACTGCTTTTGGCAGCTAAATAGTGTTGAGCCTCTTTAGTAGTTTAATTTGAGACCACCTGCTAATATTATGTCCTGTAGGTCTTTTTACATTACCAACACATGATTTTTTTCAGTAAGCCAATATAGTTAGGAAACTTTTTTATTAGCTTACCTTTAGATAGAAGTAGAAGAGGGCAAACAAGTGCCTGCATCTCACCTACAGCCATACCACATTGGATACGCCCAATCTCGTCTGATCTTGGAAGCTAAGCAGTGTTGGGCCTGGTTAGTACTTGGGTGGGAGACCACATGGGAACACCAGGTGCTGTAGGTTTTTTCCCATTACTGGCAAATTGTTTTTATTCTCTAGCTATTTAAATTGGAAACTTTTTCTTTTTATTGCCAATACAGACATTTGGGAGAGGTCAAACAGACACAATAGCCATCACCTAAAGACTTACCACACTGTTTCGGCCCAATTCCAACTGCTTTTGGCAGCTAAATAGTATTGAGCCTCTTTAGCAGTTTAATTTGAGACCACCTGCTAATATTATGTCCTGTAGGTCTTTTTACATTACCAACACATGATTTTTTTCAGTAAGCCAATATAGTTAGGAAACTTTTTTATTAGCTTACCTTTAGATAGAAGTAGAAGAGGGCAAAAAAGTGCTTGCATCTCACCTACAGCCATACCACATTGGATACGCCCAATCTCGTCTGATCTTGGAAGCTAAGCAGTGTTGGGCCTGGTTAGTACTTGGGTGGGAGACCACATGGGAACACCAGGTGCTGTAGGTTTTTTCCCATTACTGGCAAATTGTTTTTATTCTCTAGCTATTTAAATTGGAAACTTTTTCTTTTTATTGCCAATACAGACATTTGGGAGAGGTCAAACAGACACAATAGCCATCACCTAAAGACTTACCACACTGTTTCGGCCCAATTCCAACTGCTTTTGGCAGCTAAATAGTGTTGAGCCTCTTTAGTAGTTTAATTTGAGACCACCTGCTAATATTGTGTCCTGTTGGTCTTTTTACATTACCAACACATGATTTTTTTCAGTAAGCCAATATAGTTAGGAAACTTTTTTATTAGCTTACCTTTAGATAGAAGTAGAAGAGGGCAAACAAGTGCCTGCATCTCACCTACAGCCATACCACATTGGATACGCCCAATCTCGTCTGATCTTGGAAGCTAAGCAGTGTTGGGCCCGGTTAGTACTTGGGTGGGAGACCACATGGGAACACCAGGTGCTGTAGGTTTTTTCCCATTACTGGCAAATTGTTTTTATTCTCTAGCTATTAAAATTGGAAACTTTTTCTTTTTATTGCCAATACAGACATTTGGGAGAGGTCAAACAGACACAATAGCCATCACCTAAAGACTTACCACACTGTTTCGGCCCAATTCCAACTGCTTTTGGCAGCTAAATAGTATTGAGCCTCTTTAGCAGTTTAATTTGAGACCACCTGCTAATATTATGTCCTGTAGGTCTTTTTACATTACCAACACATGATTTTTTTCAGTAAGCCAATATAGTTAGGAAACTTTTTTATTAGCTTACCTTTAGATAGAAGTAGAAGAGGGCAAAAAATTGCTTGCATCTCACCTACAGCCATACCACATTGGATACGCCCAATCTCGTCTGATCTTGGAAGCTAAGCAGTGTTGGGCCTGGTTAGTACTTGGGTGGGAGACCACATGGGAACACCAGGTGCTGTAGGTTTTTTCCCATTACTGGCAAATTGTTTTTATTCTCTAGCTATTTAAATTGGAAACTTTTTCTTTTTATTGCCAATACATACATTTGAGAGAGGTGAAACAGACACAATAGCCATCACCTAAAGACTTACCACACTGTTTCGGCCCAATTCCAACTGCTTTTGGCAGCTAAACAGTGTTGAGCCTCATTAGTAGTTTAATTTGAGACCACCTGCTAATATTATGTCCTGTAGGTCTTTTTACATTACCAACACATGATTATTTTCAGTAAGCCAATAATGTTAGGAAACTTTTTTATTAGCTTACCAGGTTATAGAAGTAGAAGAGGGCAAAAAAGTGACTCTATCTCACCTACAGCCATACCACATTGGATACGCCCAATCTCGTCTGATCTTGGAAGCTAAGCAGTGTTGGGCCTGGTTAGTACTTGGGTGGGAGACCACATGGGAACACCAGGTGCTGTAGGTTTTTTCCCATTACTGGCAAATTGTTTTTATTCTCTAGCTATTTAAATTGGAAACTTTTTCTTTTTATTGCCAATACAGACATTTGGGAGAGGTCAAACAGACACAATAGCCATCACCTAAAGACTTACCACACTGTTTCGGCCCAATTCCAACTGCTTTTGGCAGCTAAATAGTGTTGAGCCTCTTTAGTAGTTTAATTTGAGACCACCTGCTAATATTATGTCCTGTAGGTATTTTTACATTACCAACACATGATTTTTTTCAGTAAGCCAATATAGTTAGGAAACTTTTTTATTAGCTTACCTTTAGATAGAAGTAGAAGAGGGCAAAAAAGTGCTTGCATCTCACCTACAGCCATACCACATTGGATACGCCCAATCTCGTCTGATCTTGGAAGCTAAGCAGTGTTGGGCCTGGTTAGTACTTGGGTGGGAGACCACATGGGAACACCAGGTGCTGTAGGTTTTTTCCCATTACTGGCAAATTGTTTTTATTCTCTAGCTATTTAAATTGGAAACTTTTTCTTTTTATTGCCAATACAGACATTTGAGAGAGGTGAAACAGACACAATAGCCATCACCTAAAGACTTACCACACTGTTTCGGCCCAATTCCAACTGCTTTTGGCAGCTAAACAGTGTTGAGCCTCATTAGTAGTTTAATTTGAGACCACCTGCTAATATTATGTCCTGTAGGTCTTTTTACATTACCAACACATGATTTTTTTCAGTAAGCCAATAATGTTAGGAAACTTTTTTATTAGCTTACCTGGTTATAGAAGTAGAAGAGGGCAAAAAAGTGACTCTATCTCACCTACAGCCATACCACATTGGATACGCCCAATCTCGTCTGATCTTGGAAGCTAAGCAGTGTTGGGCCTGGTTAGTACTTGGGTGGGAGACCACATGGGAACACCAGGTGCTGTAGGTTTTATCCCATTACTGGCAAATTGTTTTTATTCTCTAGCTATTTAAATTGGAAACTTTTTCTTTTTATTGCCAATACAGACATTTGGGAGAGGTCAAACAGACACAATAGCCATCACCTAAAGACTTACCACACTGTTTCGGCCCAATTCCAACTGCTTTTGGCAGCTAAATAGTGTTGAGCCTCTTTAGTAGTTTAATTTGAGACCACCTGCTAATATTATGTCCTGTAGGTATTTTTACATTACCAACACATGATTTTTTTCAGTAAGCCAATAATGTTAGGAAACTTTTTTATTAGCTTACCTGGTTATAGAAGTAGAAGAGGGCAAAAAAGTGACTGTATCTCACATACAGCCATACCACATTGGATACGCCCAATCTCGTCTGATCTTGGAAGCTCAGCAGTGTTGGGCCTGGTTAGTACTTGGGTGGGAGACCACATGGGAACACCAGGTGCTGTAGGTTTTTCCCATTACTGGCAAATTGTTTTTATTCTCTAGCTATTTAAATTGGAAACTTTTTCTTTTTATTGCCAATACAGACATTTGGGAGAGGTCAAACAGACACAATAGCCATCACCTAAAGACTTACCACACTGTTTCGGCCCAATTCCAACTGCTTTTGGCAGCTAAATAGTGTTGAGCCTCTTTAGTAGTTTAATTTGAGACCACCTGCTAATATTGTGTCCTGTTGGTCTTTTTACATTACCAACACATGATTTTTTTCAGTAAGCCAATATAGTTAGGAAACTTTTTTATTAGCTTACCTTTAGATAGAAGTAGAAGAGGGCAAAAAAGTGCCTGCATCTCACCTACAGCCATACCACATTGGATACGCCCAATCTCGTCTGATCTTGGAAGCTAAGCAGTGTTGGGCCTGGTTAGTACTTGGGTGGGAGACCACATGGGAACACCAGGTGCTGTAGGTTTTTTCCCATTACTGGCAAATTGTTTTTATTCTCTAGCTATTTAAATTGGAAACTTTTTCTTTTTATTGCCAATACAGACATTTGGGAGAGGTCAAACAGACACAATAGCCATCACCTAAAGACTTACCACACTGTTTCGGCCCAATTCCAACTGCTTTTGGCAGCTAAATAGTGTTGAGCCTCTTTAGTAGTTTAATTTGAGACCACCTGCTAATATTATGTCCTGTAGGTATTTTTACATTACCAACACATGATTTTTTTCAGTAAGACAATAATGTTAGGAAACTTTTTTATTAGCTTACCTGGTTATAGAAGTAGAAGAGGGCAAAAAAGTGACTGTATCTCACCTACAGCCATGCCACATTGGATACGCTCAATCTCGTCTGATCTTGGAAGCTAAGCAGTGTTGGGCCTGGTTAATACTTGGGTGGGAGACCACATGGGAACACCAGGTGCTGTAGGTTTTTCCCATTACTGGCAAATTGTTTTTATTCTCTAGCTATTTAAATTGGAAACTTTTTCTTTTTATTGCCAATACAGACATTTGGGAGAGGTCAAACAGACACAATAGCCATCACCTAAAGACTTACCACACTGTTTCGGCCCAATTCCAACTGCTTTTGGCAGCTAAATAGTGTTGTGCCTCTTTAGTAGTTTAATTTGAGACCACCTGCTAATATTGTGTCCTGTTGGTCTTTTTACATTACCAACACATGATTTTTTTCAGTAAGCCAATATAGTTAGGAAACTTTTTTATTAGCTTACCTTTAGATAGAAGTAGAAGAGGGCAAAAAAGTGCCTGCATCTCACCTACAGCCATACCACATTGGATACGCCCAATCTCGTCTGATCTTGGAAGCTAAGCAGTGTTGGGCCTGGTTAGTACTTGGGTGGGAGACCACATGGGAACACCAGGTGCTGTAGGTTTTTTCCCATTACTGGCAAATTGTTTTTATTCTCTAGCTATTTAAATTGGAAACTTTTTCTTTTTATTGCCAATACAGACATTTGGGAGAGGTCAAACAGACACAATAGCCATCACCTAAAGACTTACCACACTGTTTCGGCCCAATTCCAACTACTTTTGGCAGCTAAATAGTGTTGAGCCTCTTTAGTAGTTTCATTTGAGACCACCTGCTAATATTATGTCCTGTAGGTCTTTTTACATTACCAACACATGATTTTTTTCAGTAAGCCAATAATGTTAGGAAACTTTTTTATTAGCTTACCTGGTTATAGAAGTAGAAGAGGGCAAAAAAGTGACTGTATCTCACCTACAGCCATACCACATTGGATACGCCCAATCTCGTCTGATCTTGGAAGCTCAGCAGTGTTGGGCCTGGTTAGTACTTGGGTGGGAGACCACATGGGAACACCAGGTGCTGTAGGTTTTTCCCATTACTGGCAAATTGTTTTTATTCTCTAGCTATTTAAATTGGAAACTTTTTCTTTTTATTGCCAATACAGACATTTGGGAGAGGTCAAACAGACACAATAGCCATCACCTAAAGACTTACCACACTGTTTCGGCCCAATTCCAACTGCTTTTGGCAGCTAAATAGTGTTGAGCCTCTTTAGTAGTTTAATTTGAGACCACCTGCTAATATTATGTCCTGTAGGTATTTTTACATTACCAACACATGATTTTTTTCAGTAAGCCAATAATGTTAGGAAACTTTTTTATTAGCTTACCTGGTTATAGAAATAGAAGAGGGCAAAAAAGTGAATGTATCTCACCTACAGCCATACCACATTGGATACGCTCAATCTCGTCTGATCTTGGAAGCTAAGCAGTGTTGGGCCTGGTTAATACTTGGGTGGGAGACCACATGGGAACACCAGGTGCTGTAGGTTTTTCCCATTACTGGCAAATTGTTTTTATTCTCTAGCTATTTAAATTGGAAACTTTTTCTTTTTATTGCCAATACAGACATTTGGGAGAGGTCAAACAGACACAATAGCCATCACCTAAAGACTTACCACACTGTTTCGGCCCAATTCCAACTGCTTTTGGCAGCTAAATAGTGTTGAGCCTCTTTAGTAGTTTAATTTGAGACCACCTGCTAATATTATGTCCTGTAGGTCTTTTTACATTACCAACACATGATTTTTTTCAGTAAGCCAATATAGTTAGGAAACTTTTTTATTAGCTTACCTTTAGATAGAAGTAGAAGAGGGCAAACAAGTGCCTGCATCTCACCTACAGCCATACCACATTGGATACGCCCAATCTTGTCTGATCTTGGAAGCTAAGCAGTGTTGGGCCTGGTTAGTACTTGGGTGGGAGACCACATGGGAACACCAGGTGCTGTAGGTTTTTTCCCATTACTGTCAAATTGTTTTTATTCTCTAGCTATTTAAATTGGAAACTTTTTCTTTTTATTGCCAATACAGACATTTGGGAGAGGTCAAACAGACACAATAGCCATCACCTAAAGACTTACCACACTGTTTCGGCCCAATTCCAACTGCTTTTGGCAGCTAAATAGTATTGAGCCTCTTTAGCAGTTTAGTTTGAGACCACCTGCTAATATTATGTCCTGTAGGTCTTTTTACATTACCAACACATGATTTTTTTCAGTAAGCCAATAATGTTAGGAAACTTTTTTATTAGCTTACCTGGTTATAGAAGTAGAAGAGGGCAAAAAAGTGACTGTATCTCACCTACAGCCATACCACATTGGATACGCCCAATCTCGTCTGATCTTGGAAGCTCAGCAGTGTTGGGCCTGGTTAGTACTTGGGTGGGAGACCACATGGGAACACCAGGTGCTGTAGGTTTTTCCCATTACTGGCAAATTGTTTTTATTCTCTAGCTATTTAAATTGGAAACTTTTTCTTTTTATTGCCAATACAGACATTTGGGAGAGGTCAAACAGACACAATAGCCATCACCTAAAGACTTACCACACTGTTTCGGCCCAATTCCAACTGCTTTTGGCAGCTAAATAGTGTTGAGCCTCTTTAGTAGTTTAATTTGAGACCACCTGCTAATATTATGTCCTGTAGGTATTTTTACATTACCAACACATGATTTTTTTCAGTAAGCCAATAATGTTAGGAAACTTTTTTATTAGCTTACCTGGTTATAGAAATAGAAGAGGGCAAAAAAGTGAATGTATCTCACCTACAGCCATACCACATTGGATACGCTCAATCTCGTCTGATCTTGGAAGCTAAGCAGTGTTGGGCCTGGTTAATACTTGGGTGGGAGACCACATGGGAACACCAGGTGCTGTAGGTTTTTCCCATTACTGGCAAATTGTTTTTATTCTCTAGCTATTTAAATTGGAAACTTTTTCTTTTTATTGCCAATACAGACATTTGGGAGAGGTCAAACAGACACAATAGCCATCACCTAAAGACTTACCACACTGTTTCGGCCCAATTCCAACTGCTTTTGGCAGCTAAATAGTGTTGAGCCTCTTTAGTAGTTTAATTTGAGACCACCTGCTAATATTATGTCCTGTAGGTCTTTTTACATTACCAACACATGATTTTTTTCAGTAAGCCAATATAGTTAGGAAACTTTTTTATTAGCTTACCTTTAGATAGAAGTAGAAGAGGGCAAACAAGTGCCTGCATCTCACCTACAGCCATACCACATTGGATACGCCCAATCTTGTCTGATCTTGGAAGCTAAGCAGTGTTGGGCCTGGTTAGTACTTGGGTGGGAGACCACATGGGAACACCAGGTGCTGTAGGTTTTTTCCCATTACTGTCAAATTGTTTTTATTCTCTAGCTATTTAAATTGGAAACTTTTTCTTTTTATTGCCAATACAGACATTTGGGAGAGGTCAAACAGACACAATAGCCATCACCTAAAGACTTACCACACTGTTTCGGCCCAATTCCAACTGCTTTTGGCAGCTAAATAGTATTGAGCCTCTTTAGCAGTTTAGATTGAGACCACCTGCTAATATTATGTCCTGTAGGTCTTTTTACATTACCAACACATGATTTTTTTCAGTAAGCCAATAATGTTAGGAAACTTTTTTATTAGCTTACCTGGTTATAGAAGTAGAAGAGGGCAAAAAAGTGACTGTATCTCACCTACAGCCATACCACATTGGATACGCCCAATCTCGTCTGATCTTGGAAGCTCAGCAGTGTTGGGCCTGGTTAGTACTTGGGTGGGAGACCACATGGGAACACCAGGTGCTGTAGGTTTTTCCCATTACTGGCAAATTGTTTTTATTCTCTAGCTATTTAAATTGGAAACTTTTTCTTTTTATTGCCAATACAGACATTTGGGAGAGGTCAAACAGACACAATAGCCATCACCTAAAGACTTACCACACTGTTTCGGCCCAATTCCAACTGCTTTTGGCAGCTAAATAGTGTTGAGCCTCTTTAGTAGTTTAATTTGAGACCACCTGCTAATATTATGTCCTGTAGGTATTTTTACATTACCAACACATGATTTTTTTCAGTAAGCCAATAATGTTAGGAAACTTTTTTATTAGCTTACCTGGTTATAGAAATAGAAGAGGGCAAAAAAGTGACTGTATCTCACCTACAGCCATACCACATTGGATACGCTCAATCTCGTCTGATCTTGGAAGCTAAGCAGTGTTGGGCCTGGTTAATACTTTGGTGGGAGACCACATGGTAACACCAGGTGCTGTAGGTTTTTCCCATTACTGGCAAATTGTTTTTATTCTCTAGCTATTTAAATTGGAAACTTTTTCTTTTTATTGCCAATACAGACATTTGGGAGAGGTCAAACAGACACAATAGCCATCACCTAAAGACTTACCACACTGTTTCGGCCCAATTCCAACTGCTTTTGGCAGCTAAATAGTGTTGAGCCTCTTTAGTAGTTTAATTTGAGACCACCTGCTAATATTATGTCCTGTAGGTCTTTTTACATTACCAACACATGATTTTTTTCAGTAAGCCAATATAGTTAGGAAACTTTTTTATTAGCTTACCTTTAGATAGAAGTAGAAGAGGGCAAACAAGTGCCTGCATCTCACCTACAGCCATACCACATTGGATACGCCCAATCTTGTCTGATCTTGGAAGCTAAGCAGTGTTGGGCCTGGTTAGTACTTGGGTGGGAGACCACATGGGAACACCAGGTGCTGTAGGTTTTTTCCCATTACTGTCAAATTGTTTTTATTCTCTAGCTATTTAAATTGGAAACTTTTTCTTTTTATTGCCAATACAGACATTTGGGAGAGGTCAAACAGACACAATAGCCATCACCTAAAGACTTACCACACTGTTTCGGCCCAATTCCAACTGCTTTTGGCAGCTAAATAGTATTGAGCCTCTTTAGCAGTTTAGTTTGAGACCACCTGCTAATATTATGTCCTGTAGGTCTTTTTACATTACCAACACATGATTTTTTTCAGTAAGCCAATATAGTTAGGAAACTTTTTTATTAGCTTACCTTTAGATAGAAGTAGAAGAGGGCAAAAAAGTGCTTGCATCTCACCTACAGCCATACCACATTGGATACGCCCAATCTCGTCTGATCTTGGAAGCTAAGCAGTGTTGGGCCTGGTTAGTACTTGGGTGGGAGACCATATGGGAACACCAGGTGCTGTAGGTTTTTTCCCATTACTGGCAAATTGTTTTTATTCTCTAGCTATTTAAATTGGAAACTTTTTCTTTTTATTGCCAATACAGACATTTGAGAGAGGTGAAACAGACACAATAGCCATCATCTAAAGACTTACCACACTGTTTCGGCCCAATTCCAACTGCTTTTGGCAGCTAAACAGTGTTGAGCCTCATTAGTAGTTTAATTTGAGACCACCTGCTAATATTATGTCCTGTAGGTCTTTTTACATTACCAACACATGATTTTTTTCAGTAAGCCAATAATGTTAGGAAACTTTTTTATTAGCTTACCTGGTTATAGAAGTAGAAGAGGGCAAAAAAGTGACTCTATCTCAACTACAGCCATACCACATTGGATACGCCCAATCTCGTCTGATCTTGGAAGCTAAGCAGTGTTGGGCCTGGTTAGTACTTGGGTGGGAGACCACATGGGAACACCAGGTGCTGTAGGTTTTTTCCCATTACTGGCAAATTGTTTTTATTCTCTAGCTATTTAAATTGGAAACTTTTTCTTTTTATTGCCAATACAGACATTTGGGAGAGGTCAAACAGACACAATAGCCATCACCTAAAGACTTACCACACTGTTTCGGCCCAATTCCAACTGCTTTTGGCAGCTAAATAGTGTTGAGCCTCTTTAGTAGTTTAATTTGAGACCACCTGCTAATATTATGTCCTGTAGGTATTTTTACATTACCAACACATGATTTTTTTCAGTAAGCCAATAATGTTAGGAAACTTTTTTATTAGCTTACCTGGTTATAGAAGTAGAAGTGGGCAAAAAAGTGACTCTATCTCACCTACAGCCATACCACATTGGATACGCCCAATCTCGTCTGATCTTGGAAGCTAAGCAGTGTTGGGCCTGGTTAGTACTTGGGTGGGAGACCACATGGGAACACCAGGTGCTGTAGGTTTTTTCCCATTACTGGCAAATTGTTTTTATTCTCTAGCTATTTAAATTGGAAACTTTTTCTTTTTATTGCCAATACAGACATTTGGGAGAGGTCAAACAGACACAATAGCCATCACCTAAAGACTTACCACACTGTTTCGGCCCAATTCCAACTGCTTTTGGCAGCTAAATAGTGTTGAGCCTCTTTAGTAGTTTAATTTGAGACCACCTGCTAATATTATGTCCTGTAGGTATTTTTACATTACCAACACATGATTTTTTTCAGTAAGCCAATAATGTTAGGAAACTTTTTTATTAGCTTACCTGGTTATAGAAGTTGAAGAGGGCAAAAAAGTGACTGTATCTCACCTACAGCCATACCACATTGGATACGCTCAATCTCGTCTGATCTTGGAAGCTAAGCAGTGTTGGGCCTGGTTAGTACTTGGGTGGGAGACCACATGGGAACACCAGGTGCTGTAGGTTTTTCCCATTACTGGCAAATTGTTTTTATTCTCTAGCTATTTAAATTGGAAACTTTTTCTTTTTATTGCCAATACAGACATTTGGGAGAGGTCAAACAGACACAATAGCCATCACCTAAAGACTTACCACACTGTTTCGGCCCAATTCCAACTGCTTTTGGCAGCTAAATAGTGTTGAGCCTCTTTAGTAGTTTAATTTGAGACCACCTGCTAATATTGTGTCCTGTTGGTCTTTTTACATTACCAACACATGATTTTTTTCAGTAAGCCAATATAGTTAGGAAACTTTTTTATTAGCTTACCTTTAGATAGAAGTAGAAGAGGGCAAAAAAGTGCCTGCATCTCACCTACAGCCATACCACATTGGATACGCCCAATCTCGTCTGATCTTGGAAGCTAAGCAGTGTTGGGCCTGGTTAGTACTTGGGTGGGAGACCACATGGGAACACCAGGTGCTGTAGGTTTTTCCCATTACTGGCAAATTGTTTTTATTCTCTAGCTATTTAAATTGGAAACTTTTTCTTTTTATTGCCAATACAGACATTTGGGAGAGGTCAAACAGACACAATAGCCATCACCTAAAGACTTACCACACTGTTTCGGCCCAATTTCAACTGCTTTTGGCAGCTAAATAGTGTTGAGCCTCTTTAGTAGTTTAATTTGAGACCACCTGCTAATATTATGTCCTGTAGGTATTTTTACATTACCAACACATGATTTTTTTCAGTAAGCCAATAATGTTAGGAAACTTTTTTATTAGCTTACCTGGTTATAGAAGTAGAAGAGGGCAAAAAAGTGACTGTATCTCACCTACAGCCATACCACATTGGATACGCTCAATCTCGTCTGATCTTGGAAGCTAAGCAGTGTTGGGCCTGGTTAATACTTGGGTGGGAGACCACATGGGAACACCAGGTGCTGTAGGTTTTTCCCATTACTGGCAAATTGTTTTTATTCTCTAGCTATTTAAATTGGAAACTTTTTCTTTTTATTGCCAATACAGACATTTGGGAGAGGTCAAACAGACACAATAGCCATCACCTAAAGACTTACCACACTGTTTCGGCCCAATTCCAACTGCTTTTGGCAGCTAAATAGTGTTGAGCCTCTTTAGTAGTTTAATTTGAGACCACCTGCTAATATTGTGTCCTGTTGGTCTTTTTACATTACCAACACATGATTTTTTTCAGTAAGCCAATATAGTTAGGAAACTTTTTTATTAGCTTACCTTTAGATAGAAGTAGAAGAGGGCAAAAAAGTGCCTCCATCTCACCTACAGCCATACCACATTGGATACGCCCAATCTCGTCTGATCTTGGAAGCTAAGCAGTGTTGGGCCTGGTTAGTACTTGGGTGGGAGACCACATGGGAACACCAGGTGCTGTAGGTTTTTTCCCATTACTGGCAAATTTTTTTTATTCTCTAGCTATTTAAATTGGAAACTTTTTCTTTTTATTGCCAATACAGACATTAGGGAGAGGTCAAACAGACACAATAGCCATCACCTAAAGACTTACCACACTGTTTCGGACCAATTTCATCTGCTTTTGGCAGCTAAACAGTGTTGAGCCTCATTAGTAGTTTAATTTGAGACCACCTGCTAATATTATGTCCTGTAGGTCTTTTTACATTACCAACACATGATTTTTTTCAGTAAGCCAATAATGTTAGGAAACTTTTTTATTAGCTTACCTGGTTATAGAAGTAGAAGAGGGCAAAAAAGTGACTCTGTCTCACCTACAGCCATACCACATTGGATACGCCCAATCTTGTCTGATCTTGGAAGCTAAGCAGTGTTGGGCCTGGTTAGTACTTGGGTGGGAGACCACATGGGAACACCAGGTGCTGTAGGTTTTTTCCCATTACTGGCAAATTGTTTTTATTCTCTAGCTATTTAAATTGGAAACTTTTTCTTTTTATTGCCAATACAGACATTTGGGAGAGGTCAAACAGACACAATAGCCATCACCTAAAGACTTACCACACTGTTTCGGCCCAATTCCAACTGCTTTTGGCAGCTAAATAGTGTTGAGCCTCTTTAGTAGTTTAATTTGAGACCACCTGCTAATATTATGTCCTGTAGGTCTTTTTACATTACCAACACATGATTTTTTTCAGTAAGCCAATATAGTTAGGAAACTTTTTTATTAGCTTACCTTTAGATAGAAGTAGAAGAGGGTAAACAAGTGCCAGCATCTCACCTACAGCCATACCACATTGGATACACCCAATCTCGTCTGGTCTTGGAAGCTAAGCAGTGTTGGGCCCGGTTAGTACTTGGGTGGGAGACCACATGGGAACACCAGGTGCTGTAGGTTTTTTCCCATTACTGGCAAATTGTTTTTATTCTCTAGCTATTTAAATTGGAAACTTTTTCTTTTTATTGCCAATACAGACATTTGGGAGAGGTCAAACAGACACAATAGCCATCACCTAAAGACTTACCACACTGTTTCGGCCCAATTCCAACTGCTTTTGGCAGCTAAATAGTATTGAGCCTCTTTAGTAGTTTAATTTGAGACCACCTGCTAATATTATGTCCTGTAGGTCTTTTTACATTACCAACACATGATTTTTTTCAGTAAGCCAATATAGTTAGGAAACTTTTTTATTAGCTTACCTTTAGATAGAAGTAGAAGAGGGCAAAAAAGTGCCTGCATCTCACCTACAGCCATACCACATTGGATACGCCCAATCTCGTCTGATCTTGGAAGCTAAGCAGTGTTGGGCCTGGTTAGTACTTGGGTGGGAGACCACATGGGAACACCAGGTGCTGTAGGTTTTTTCCCATTACTGGCAAATTGTTTTTATTCTCTAGCTATTTAAATTGGAAACTTTTTCTTTTTATTGCCAATACAGACATTTGAGAGAGGTGAAACAGACACAATAGCCATCACCTAAAGACTTTCCACACTGTTTCGGACCAATTTCATCTGCTTTTGGCAGCTAAACAGTGTTGAGCCTCATTAGTAGTTTAATTTGAGACCACCTGCTAATATTATGTCCTGTAGGTCTTTTTACATTACCAACACATGATTTTTTTCAGTAAGCCAATAATGTTAGGAAACTTTTTTATTAGCTTACCTGGTTATAGAAGTAGAAGAGGGCAAAAAAGTGACTCTGTCTCACCTACAGCCATACCACATTGGATACGCCCAATCTTGTCTGATCTTGGAAGCTAAGCAGTGTTGGGCCTGGTTAGTACTTGGGTGGCAGACCACATGGGAACACCAGGTGCTGTAGGTTTTTTCCCATTACTGGCAAATTGTTTTTATTCTCTAGCTATTTAAATTGGAAACTTTTTCTTTTTATTGCCAATACAGACATTTGGGAGAGGTCAAACAGACACAATAGCCATCACCTAAAGACTTAATACACTGTTTCGGCCCAATTCCAACTGCTTTTGGCAGCTAAATAGTGTTGAGCCTCTTTAGTAGTTTAATTTGAGACCACCTGCTAATATTATGTCCTGTAGGTCTTTTTACATTACCAACACATGATTTTTTTCAGTAAGCCAATATAGTTAGGAAACTTTTTTATTAGCTTACCTTTAGATAGAAGTAGAAGAGGGTAAACAAGTGCCAGCATCTCACCTACAGCCATACCACATTGGATACACCCAATCTCGTCTGGTCTTGGAAGCTAAGCAGTGTTGGGCCCGGTTAGTACTTGGGTGGGAGACCACATGGGAACACCAGGTGCTGTAGGTTTTTTCCCATTACTGGCAAATTGTTTTTATTCTCTAGCTATTTAAATTGGAAACTTTTTCTTTTTATTGCCAATACAGACATTTGGGAGAGGTCAAACAGACACAATAGCCATCACCTAAAGACTTACCACACTGTTTCGGCCCAATTCCAACTGCTTTTGGCAGCTAAATAGTATTGAGCCTCTTTAGTAGTTTAATTTGAGACCACCTGCTAATATTATGTCCTGTAGGTCTTTTTACATTACCAACACATGATTTTTTTCAGTAAGCCAATATAGTTAGGAAACTTTTTTATTAGCTTACCTTTAGATAGAAGTAGAAGAGGGCAAAAAAGTGCCTGCATCTCACCTACAGCCATACCACATTGGATACGCCCAATCTCGTCTGATCTTGGAAGCTAAGCAGTGTTGGGCCTGGTTAGTACTTGGGTGGGAGACCACATGGGAACACCAGGTGCTGTAGGTTTTTTCCCATTACTGGCAAATTGTTTTTATTCTCTAGCTATTTAAATTGGAAACTTTTTCTTTTTATTGCCAATACAGACATTTGAGAGAGGTGAAACAGACACAATAGCCATCACCTAAAGACTTTCCACACTGTTTCGGCCCAATTCCAACTGCTTTTGGCAAATAAACAGTGTTGAGCCTCATTAGTAGTTTAATTTGAGACCACCTGCTAATATTATGTCCTGTAGGTCTTTTTACATTACCAACACATGATTTTTTTCAGTAAGCCAATAATGTTAGGAAACTTTTTTATTAGCTTACCTGGTTATAGAAGTAGAAGAGGGCAAAAAAGTGACGGTATCTCACCTAAAGCCATACCACATTGGATACGCCCAATCTCGTCTGATCTTGGAAGCTAAGCAGTGTTGGGCCTGGTTAGTACTTGGGTGGGAGACCACATGGGAACACCAGGTGCTGTAGGTTTTTTTCCCATTACTGGCAAATTGTTTTTATTCTCTAGCTATTTAAATTGGAAACTTTTTCTTTTTATTGCCAATACAGACATTTGGGAGAGGTCAAACAGACACAATAGCCATCACCTAAAGACTTACCACACTGTTTCGGCCCAATTCCAACTGCTTTTGGCAGCTAAATAGTGTTGAGCCTCTTTAGTAGTTTAATTTGAGACCACCTGCTAATATTGTGTCCTGTTGGTCTTTTTACATTACCAACACATGATTTTTTTCAGTAAGCCAATATAGTTAGGAAACTTTTTTATTAGCTTACCTTTAGATAGAAGTAGAAGAGGGCAAAAAAGTGCCTGCATCTCACCTACAGCCATACCACATTGGATACGCCCAATCTCGTCTGATCTTGGAAGCTCAGCAGTGTTGGGCCTGGTTAGTACTTGGGTGGGAGACCACATGGGAACACCAGGTGCTGTAGGTTTTTCCCATTACTGGCAAATTGTTTTTATTCTCTAGCTATTTAAATTGGAAACTTTTTCTTTTTATTGCCAATACAGACATTTGGGAGAGGTCAAACAGACACAATAGCCATCACCTAAAGACTTACCACACTGTTTCGGCCCAATTCCAACTGCTTTTGGCAGCTAAATAGTGTTGAGCCTCTTTAGTAGTTTAATTTGAGACCACCTGCTAATATTATGTCCTGTAGGTATTTTTACATTACCAACACATGATTTTTTTCAGTAAGCCAATAATGTTAGGAAACTTTTTTATTAGCTTACCTGGTTATAGAAGTAGAAGTGGGCAAAAAAGTGACTCTATCTCACCTACAGCCATACCACATTGGATACGCCCAATCTCGTCTGATCTTGGAAGCTAAGCAGTGTTGGGCCTGGTTAGTACTTGGGTGGGAGACCACATGGGAACACCAGGTGCTGTAGGTTTTTTCCCATTACTGGCAAATTGTTTTTATTCTCTAGCTATTTAAATTGGAAACTTTTTCTTTTTATTGCCAATACAGACATTTGGGAGAGGTCAAACAGACACAATAGCCATCACCTAAAGACTTACCACACTGTTTCGGCCCAATTCCAACTGCTTTTGGCAGCTAAATAGTGTTGAGCCTCTTTAGTAGTTTAATTTGAGACCACCTGCTAATATTATGTCCTGTAGGTATTTTTACATTACCAACACATGATTTTTTTCAGTAAGCCAATAATGTTAGGAAACTTTTTTATTAGCTTACCTGGTTATAGAAGTTGAAGAGGGCAAAAAAGTGACTGGATCTCACCTACAGCCATACCACATTGGATACGCTCAATCTCGTCTGATCTTGGAAGCTAAGCAGTGTTGGGCCTGGTTAGTACTTGGGTGGGAGACCACATGGGAACACCAGGTGCTGTAGGTTTTTCCCATTACTGGCAAATTGTTTTTATTCTCTAGCTATTTAAATTGGAAACTTTTTCTTTTTATTGCCAATACAGACATTTGGGAGAGGTCAAACAGACACAATAGCCATCACCTAAAGACTTACCACACTGTTTCGGCCCAATTCCAACTGCTTTTGGCAGCTAAATAGTGTTGAGCCTCTTTAGTAGTTTAATTTGAGACCACCTGCTAATATTGTGTCCTGTTGGTCTTTTTACATTACCAACACATGATTTTTTTCAGTAAGCCAATATAGTTAGGAAACTTTTTTATTAGCTTACCTTTAGATAGAAGTAGAAGAGGGCAAAAAAGTGCCTGCATCTCACCTACAGCCATACCACATTGGATACGCCCAATCTCGTCTGATCTTGGAAGCTAAGCAGTGTTGGGCCTGGTTAGTACTTGGGTGGGAGACCACATGGGAACACCAGGTGCTGTAGGTTTTTCCCATTACTGGCAAATTGTTTTTATTCTCTAGCTATTTAAATTGGAAACTTTTTCTTTTTATTGCCAATACAGACATTTGGGAGAGGTCAAACAGACACAATAGCCATCACCTAAAGACTTACCACACTGTTTCGGCCCAATTCCAACTGCTTTTGGCAGCTAAATAGTGTTGAGCCTCTTTAGTAGTTTAATTTGAGACCACCTGCTAATATTATGTCCTGTAGGTATTTTTACATTACCAACACATGATTTTTTTCAGTAAGCCAATAATGTTAGGAAACTTTTTTATTAGCTTACCTGGTTATAGAAGTAGAAGAGGGCAAAAAAGTGACTGTATCTCACCTACAGCCATACCACATTGGATACGCTCAATCTCGTCTGATCTTGGAAGCTAAGCAGTGTTGGGCCTGGTTAATACTTGGGTGGGAGACCACATGGGAACACCAGGTGCTGTAGGTTTTTCCCATTACTGGCAAATTGTTTTTATTCTCTAGCTATTTAAATTGGAAACTTTTTCTTTTTATTGCCAATACAGACATTTGGGAGAGGTCAAACAGACACAATAGCCATCACCTAAAGACTTACCACACTGTTTCGGCCCAATTCCAACTGCTTTTGGCAGCTAAATAGTGTTGAGCCTCTTTAGTAGTTTAATTTGAGACCACCTGCTAATATTGTGTCCTGTTGGTCTTTTTACATTACCAACACATGATTTTTTTCAGTAAGCCAATATAGTTAGGAAACTTTTTTATTAGCTTACCTTTAGATAGAAGTAGAAGAGGGCAAAAAAGTGCCTCCATCTCACCTACAGCCATACCACATTGGATACGCCCAATCTCGTCTGATCTTGGAAGCTAAGCAGTGTTGGGCCTGGTTAGTACTTGGGTGGGAGACCACATGGGAACACCAGGTGCTGTAGGTTTTTTCCCATTACTGGCAAATTTTTTTTATTCTCTAGCTATTTAAATTGGAAACTTTTTCTTTTTATTGCCAATACAGACATTAGGGAGAGGTCAAACAGACACAATAGCCATCACCTAAAGACTTACCACACTGTTTCGGACCAATTTCATCTGCTTTTGGCAGCTAAACAGTGTTGAGCCTCATTAGTAGTTTAATTTGAGACCACCTGCTAATATTATGTCCTGTAGGTCTTTTTACATTACCAACACATGATTTTTTTCAGTAAGCCAATAATGTTAGGAAACTTTTTTATTAGCTTACCTGGTTATAGAAGTAGAAGAGGGCAAAAAAGTGACTCTGTCTCACCTACAGCCATACCACATTGGATACGCCCAATCTTGTCTGATCTTGGAAGCTAAGCAGTGTTGGGCCTGGTTAGTACTTGGGTGGGAGACCACATGGGAACACCAGGTGCTGTAGGTTTTTTCCCATTACTGGCAAATTGTTTTTATTCTCTAGCTATTTAAATTGGAAACTTTTTCTTTTTATTGCCAATACAGACATTTGGGAGAGGTCAAACAGACACAATAGCCATCACCTAAAGACTTACCACACTGTTTCGGCCCAATTCCAACTGCTTTTGGCAGCTAAATAGTGTTGAGCCTCTTTAGTAGTTTAATTTGAGACCACCTGCTAATATTATGTCCTGTAGGTCTTTTTACATTACCAACACATGATTTTTTTCAGTAAGCCAATATAGTTAGGAAACTTTTTTATTAGCTTACCTTTAGATAGAAGTAGAAGAGGGTAAACAAGTGCCAGCATCTCACCTACAGCCATACCACATTGGATACACCCAATCTCGTCTGGTCTTGGAAGCTAAGCAGTGTTGGGCCCGGTTAGTACTTGGGTGGGAGACCACATGGGAACACCAGGTGCTGTAGGTTTTTTCCCATTACTGGCAAATTGTTTTTATTCTCTAGCTATTTAAATTGGAAACTTTTTCTTTTTATTGCCAATACAGACATTTGGGAGAGGTCAAACAGACACAATAGCCATCACCTAAAGACTTACCACACTGTTTCGGCCCAATTCCAACTGCTTTTGGCAGCTAAATAGTATTGAGCCTCTTTAGTAGTTTAATTTGAGACCACCTGCTAATATTATGTCCTGTAGGTCTTTTTACATTACCAACACATGATTTTTTTCAGTAAGCCAATATAGTTAGGAAACTTTTTTATTAGCTTACCTTTAGATAGAAGTAGAAGAGGGCAAAAAAGTGCCTGCATCTCACCTACAGCCATACCACATTGGATACGCCCAATCTCGTCTGATCTTGGAAGCTAAGCAGTGTTGGGCCTGGTTAGTACTTGGGTGGGAGACCACATGGGAACACCAGGTGCTGTAGGTTTTTTCCCATTACTGGCAAATTGTTTTTATTCTCTAGCTATTTAAATTGGAAACTTTTTCTTTTTATTGCCAATACAGACATTTGAGAGAGGTGAAACAGACACAATAGCCATCACCTAAATACTTTCCACACTGTTTCGGCCCAATTCCAACTGCTTTTGGCAGCTAAATAGTGTTGAGCCTCTTTAGTAGTTTAATTTGAGACCACCTGCTAATATTATGTCCTGTAGGTCTTTTTACATTACCAACACATGATTTTTTTCAGTAAGCCAATAATTTTAGGAAACTTTTTTATTAGCTTACCTGGTTATAGAAGTAGAAGAGGGCAAAAAAGTGACGGTATCTCACCTAAAGCCATACCACATTGGATACGCCCAATCTCGTCTGATCTTGGAAGCTAAGCAGTGTTGGGCCTGGTTAGTACTTGGGTGGGAGACCACATGGGAACACCAGGTGCTGTAGGTTTTTTTCCCATTACTGGCAAATTGTTTTTATTCTCTAGCTATTTAAATTGGAAACTTTTTCTTTTTATTGCCAATACAGACATTTGGGAGAGGTCAAACAGACACAATAGCCATCACCTAAAGACTTACCACACTGTTTCGGCCCAATTCCAACTGCTTTTGGCAGCTAAATAGTGTTGAGCCTCTTTAGTAGTTTAATTTGAGACCACCTGCTAATATTGTGTCCTGTTGGTCTTTTTACATTACCAACACATGATTTTTTTCAGTAAGCCAATATAGTTAGGAAACTTTTTTATTAGCTTACCTTTAGATAGAAGTAGAAGAGGGCAAAAAAGTGCCTGCATCTCACCTACAGCCATACCACATTGGATACGCCCAATCTCGTCTGATCTTGGAAGCTCAGCAGTGTTGGGCCTGGTTAGTACTTGGGTGGGAGACCACATGGGAACACCAGGTGCTGTAGGTTTTTTCCCATTACTGGCAAATTGTTTTTATTCTTTAGCTATTTAAATTGGAAACTTTTTCTTTTTATTGCCAATACAGACATTTGGGAGAGGTCAAACAGACACAATAGCCATCACCTAAAGACTTACCACACTGTTTCGGCCCAATTCCAACTGCTTTTGGCAGCTAAATAGTGTTGAGCCTCTTTAGTAGTTTAATTTGAGACCACCTGCTAATATTATGTCCTGTAGGTATTTTTACATTACCAACACATGATTTTTTTCAGTAAGCCAATAATGTTAGGAAACTTTTTTATTAGCTTACCTGGTTATAGAAGTAGAAGTGGGCAAAAAAGTGACTCTATCTCACCTACAGCCATACCACATTGGATACGCCCAATCTCGTCTGATCTTGGAAGCTAAGCAGTGTTGGGCCTGGTTAGTACTTGGGTGGGAGACCACATGGGAACACCAGGTGCTGTAGGTTTTTTCCCATTACTGGCAAATTGTTTTTATTCTCTAGCTATTTAAATTGGAAACTTTTTCTTTTTATTGCCAATACAGACATTTGGGAGAGGTCAAACAGACACAATAGCCATCACCTAAAGACTTACCACACTGTTTCGGCCCAATTCCAACTGCTTTTGGCAGCTAAATAGTGTTGAGCCTCTTTAGTAGTTTAATTTGAGACCACCTGCTAATATTGTGTCCTGTTGGTCTTTTTACATTACCAACACATGATTTTTTTCAGTAAGCCAATATAGTTAGGAAACTTTTTTATTAGCTTACCTTTAGATAGAAGTAGAAGAGGGCAAAAAAGTGCCTCCATCTCACCTACAGCCATACCACATTGGATACGCCCAATCTCGTCTGATCTTGGAAGCTAAGCAGTGTTGGGCCTGGTTAGTACTTGGGTGGGAGACCACATGGGAACACCAGGTGCTGTAGGTTTTTTCCCATTACTGGCAAATTTTTTTTATTCTCTAGCTATTTAAATTGGAAACTTTTTCTTTTTATTGCCAATACAGACATTAGGGAGAGGTCAAACAGACACAATAGCCATCACCTAAAGACTTACCACACTGTTTCGGACCAATTTCATCTGCTTTTGGCAGCTAAACAGTGTTGAGCCTCATTAGTAGTTTAATTTGAGACCACCTGCTAATATTATGTCCTGTAGGTCTTTTTACATTACCAACACATGATTTTTTTCAGTAAGCCAATAATGTTAGGAAACTTTTTTATTAGCTTACCTGGTTATAGAAGTAGAAGAGGGCAAAAAAGTGACTCTGTCTCACCTACAGCCATACCACATTGGATACGCCCAATCTTGTCTGATCTTGGAAGCTAAGCAGTGTTGGGCCTGGTTAGTACTTGGGTGGGAGACCACATGGGAACACCAGGTGCTGTAGGTTTTTTCCCATTACTGGCAAATTGTTTTTATTCTCTAGCTATTTAAATTGGAAACTTTTTCTTTTTATTGCCAATACAGACATTTGGGAGAGGTCAAACAGACACAATAGCCATCACCTAAAGACTTACCACACTGTTTCGGCCCAATTCCAACTGCTTTTGGCAGCTAAATAGTGTTGAGCCTCTTTAGTAGTTTAATTTGAGACCACCTGCTAATATTATGTCCTGTAGGTCTTTTTACATTACCAACACATGATTTTTTTCAGTAAGCCAATATAGTTAGGAAACTTTTTTATTAGCTTACCTTTAGATAGAAGTAGAAGAGGGTAAACAAGTGCCAGCATCTCACCTACAGCCATACCACATTGGATACACCCAATCTCGTCTGGTCTTGGAAGCTAAGCAGTGTTGGGCCCGGTTAGTACTTGGGTGGGAGACCACATGGGAACACCAGGTGCTGTAGGTTTTTTCCCATTACTGGCAAATTGTTTTTATTCTCTAGCTATTTAAATTGGAAACTTTTTCTTTTTATTGCCAATACAGACATTTGGGAGAGGTCAAACAGACACAATAGCCATCACCTAAAGACTTACCACACTGTTTCGGCCCAATTCCAACTGCTTTTGGCAGCTAAATAGTATTGAGCCTCTTTAGTAGTTTAATTTGAGACCACCTGCTAATATTATGTCCTGTAGGTCTTTTTACATTACCAACACATGATTTTTTTCAGTAAGCCAATATAGTTAGGAAACTTTTTTATTAGCTTACCTTTAGATAGAAGTAGAAGAGGGCAAAAAAGTGCCTGCATCTCACCTACAGCCATACCACATTGGATACGCCCAATCTCGTCTGATCTTGGAAGCTAAGCAGTGTTGGGCCTGGTTAGTACTTGGGTGGGAGACCACATGGGAACACCAGGTGCTGTAGGTTTTTTCCCATTACTGGCAAATTGTTTTTATTCTCTAGCTATTTAAATTGGAAACTTTTTCTTTTTATTGCCAATACAGACATTTGAGAGAGGTGAAACAGACACAATAGCCATCACCTAAAGACTTTCCACACTGTTTCGGCCCAATTCCAACTGCTTTTGGCAAATAAACAGTGTTGAGCCTCATTAGTAGTTTAATTTGAGACCACCTGCTAATATTATGTCCTGTAGGTCTTTTTACATTACCAACACATGATTTTTTTCAGTAAGCCAATAATGTTAGGAAACTTTTTTATTAGCTTACCTGGTTATAGAAGTAGAAGAGGGCAAAAAAGTGACGGTATCTCACCTAAAGCCATACCACATTGGATACGCCCAATCTCGTCTGATCTTGGAAGCTAAGCAGTGTTGGGCCTGGTTAGTACTTGGGTGGGAGACCACATGGGAACACCAGGTGCTGTAGGTTTTTTTCCCATTACTGGCAAATTGTTTTTATTCTCTAGCTATTTAAATTGGAAACTTTTTCTTTTTATTGCCAATACAGACATTTGGGAGAGGTCAAACAGACACAATAGCCATCACCTAAAGACTTACCACACTGTTTCGGCCCAATTCCAACTGCTTTTGGCAGCTAAATAGTGTTGAGCCTCTTTAGTAGTTTAATTTGAGACCACCTGCTAATATTGTGTCCTGTTGGTCTTTTTACATTACCAACACATGATTTTTTTCAGTAAGCCAATATAGTTAGGAAACTTTTTTATTAGCTTACCTTTAGATAGAAGTAGAAGAGGGCAAAAAAGTGCCTGCATCTCACCTACAGCCATACCACATTGGATACGCCCAATCTCGTCTGATCTTGGAAGCTCAGCAGTGTTGGGCCTGGTTAGTACTTGGGTGGGAGACCACATGGGAACACCAGGTGCTGTAGGTTTTTCCCATTACTGGCAAATTGTTTTTATTCTCTAGCTATTTAAATTGGAAACTTTTTCTTTTTATTGCCAATACAGACATTTGGGAGAGGTCAAACAGACACAATAGCCATCACCTAAAGACTTACCACACTGTTTCGGCCCAATTCCAACTGCTTTTGGCAGCTAAATAGTGTTGAGCCTCTTTAGTAGTTTAATTTGAGACCACCTGCTAATATTATGTCCTGTAGGTATTTTTACATTACCAACACATGATTTTTTTCAGTAAGCCAATAATGTTAGGAAACTTTTTTATTAGCTTACCTGGTTATAGAAGTAGAAGAGGGCAAAAAAGTGACTGTATCTCACCTACAGCCATACCACATTGGATACGCTCAATCTCGTCTGATCTTGGAAGCTAAGCAGTGTTGGGCCTGGTCAATACTTGGGTGGGAGACCACATGGGAACACCAGGTGCTGTAGGTTTTTCCCATTACTGGCAAATTGTTTTTATTCTCTAGCTATTTAAATTGGAAACTTTTTCTTTTTATTGCCAATACAGACATTTGGGAGAGGTCAAACAGACACAATAGCCATCACCTAAAGACTTACCACACTGTTTCGGCCCAATTCCAACTGCTTTTGGCAGCTAAATAGTGTTGAGCCTCTTTAGTAGTTTAATTTGAGACCACCTGCTAATATTATGTCCTGTAGGTCTTTTTACATTACCAACACATGATTTTTTTCAGTAAGCCAATATAGTTAGGAAACTTTTTTATTAGCTTACCTTTAGATAGAAGTAGAAGAGGGCAAACAAGTGCCTGCATCTCTCCTACAGCCATACCACATTGGATACGCCCAATCTCGTCTGATCTTGGAAGCTAAGCAGTGTTGGGCCTGGTTAGTACTTGGGTGGGAGACCACATGGGAACACCAGGTGCTGTAGGTTTTTTCCCATTACTGTCAAATTGTTTTTATTCTCTAGCTATTTAAATTGGAAACTTTTTCTTTTTATTGCCAATACAGACATTTGGGAGAGGTCAAACAGACACAATAGCCATCACCTAAAGACTTACCACACTGTTTCGGCCCAATTCCAACTGCTTTTGGCAGCTAAATAGTATTGAGCCTCTTTAGCAGTTTAATTTGAGACCACCTGCTAATATTATGTCCTGTAGGTCTTTTTACATTACCAACACATGATTTTTTTCAGTAAGCCAATATAGTTAGGAAACTTTTTTATTAGCTTACCTTTAGATAGAAGTAGAAGAGGGCAAAAAAGTGCTTGCATCTCACCTACAGCCATACCACATTGGATACGCCCAATCTCGTCTGATCTTGGAAGCTAAGCAGTGTTGGGCCTGGTCAATACTTGGGTGGGAGACCACATGGGAACACCAGGTGCTGTAGGTTTTTTCCCATTACTGGCAAATTGTTTTTATTCTCTAGCTATTTAAATTGGAAACTTTTTCTTTTTATTGCCAATACAGACATTTGAGAGAGGTGAAACAGACACAATA
This sequence comes from Crinia signifera, assembly GCF_055691185.1. NCBI lineage: Eukaryota > Metazoa > Chordata > Amphibia > Anura > Myobatrachidae > Crinia > Crinia signifera. Next base: position 68,362,820 of record NC_139224.1, read on the forward strand.
GCCATCATCTAAAGACTTACCACACTGTTTCGGCCCAATTCCAACTGCTTTTGGCAGCTAAACAGTGTTGAGCCTCATTAGTAGTTTAATTTGAGACCACCTGCTAATATTATGTCCTGTAGGTCTTTTTACATTACCAACACATGATTTTTTTCAGTAAGCCAATAATGTTAGGAAACTTTTTTATTAGCTTACCTGGTTATAGAAGTAGAAGAGGGCAAAAAAGTGACTCTATCTCACCTACAGCCATACCACATTGGATACGCCCAATCTCGTCTGATCTTGGAAGCTAAGCAGTGTTGGGCCTGGTTAGTACTTGGGTGGGAGACCACATGGGAACACCAGGTGCTGTAGGTTTTTTCCCATTACTGGCAAATTGTTTTTATTCTCTAGCTATTTAAATTGGAAACTTTTTCTTTTTATTGCCAATACAGACATTTGGGAGAGGTCAAACAGACACAATAGCCATCACCTAAAGACTTACCACACTGTTTCGGCCAATTCCAACTGCTTTTGGCAGCTAAATAGTGTTGAGCCTCTTTAGTAGTTTAATTTGAGACCACCTGCTAATATTATGTCCTGTAGGTATTTTTACATTACCAACACATGATTTTTTTCAGTAAGCCAATAATGTTAGGAAACTTTTTTATTAGCTTACCTGGTTATAGAAGTAGAAGAGGGCAAAAAAGTGACTGTATCTTACCTACAGCCATACCACATTGGATACGCTCAATCTTGTCTGATCTTGGAAGCTAAGCAGTGTTGGGCCTGGTTAGTACTTGGGTGGGAGACCACATGGGAACACCAGGTGCTGTAGGTTTTTCCCATTACTGGCAAATTGTTTTTATTCTCTAGCTATTTAAATTGGAAACTTTTTCTTTTTATTGCCAATACAGACATTTGGGAGAGGTCAAGCAGACACAATAGCCATCACCTAAAGACTTACCACACTGTTTCGGCCCAATTCCAACTGCTTTTGGCAGCTAAATAGTGTTGAGCCTCTTTAGTAGTTTAATTTGAGACCACCTGCTAATATTGTGTCCTGTTGGTCTTTTTACATTACCAACACATGATTTTTTTCAGTAAGCCAATATAGTTAGGAAACTTTTTTATTAGCTTACCTTTAGATAGAAGTAGAAGAGGGCAAAAAAGTGCCTGCATCTCACCTACAGCCATACCACATTGGATACGCCCAATCTCGTCTGATCTTGGAAGCTAAGCAGTGTTGAGCCTGGTTAGTACTTGGGTGGGAGACCACATGGGAACACCAGGTGCTGTAGGTTTTTTCCCATTACTGGCAAATTGTTTTTATTCTCTAGCTATTTAAATTGGAAACTTTTTCTTTTTATTGCCAATACAGACATTTGGGAGAGGTCAAACAGACACAATAGCCATCACCTAAAGACTTACCACACTGTTTCGGCCCAATTCCAACTGCTTTTGGCAGCTAAATAGTGTTGAGCCTCTTTAGTAGTTTAATTTGAGACCACCTGCTAATATTATGTCCTGTAGGTATTTTTACATTACCAACACATGATTTTTTTCAGTAAGCCAATAATGTTAGGAAACTTTTTTATTAGCTTACCTGGTTATAAAAGTAGAAGAGGGCAAAAAAGTGACTGTATCTCACCTACAGCCATACCACATAGGATACGCTCAATCTCGTCTGATCTTGGAAGCTAAGCAGTGTTGGGCCTGGTTAATACTTGGGTGGGAGACCACATGGGAACACCAGGTGCTGTAGGTTTTTCCCATTACTGGCAAATTGTTTTTATTCTCTAGCTATTTAAATTGGAAACTTTTTCTTTTTATTGCCAATACAGACATTTGGGAGAGGTCAAACAGACACAATAGCCATCACCTAAAGACTTACCACACTGTTTCGGCCCAATTCCAACTGCTTTTGGCAGCTAAATAGTATTGAGCCTCTTTAGCAGTTTAATTTGAGACCACCTGCTAATATTATGTCCTGTAGGTCTTTTTACATTACCAACACATGATTTTTTTCAGTAAGCCAATATAGTTAGGAAACTTTTTTATTAGCTTACCTTTAGATAGAAGTAGAAGAGGGCAAAAAAGTGCTTGCATCTCACCTACAGCCATACCACATTGGATACGCCCAATCTCGTCTGATCTTGGAAGCTAAGCAGTGTTGGGCCTGGTTAGTACTTGAGTGGGAGACCACATGGGAACACCAGGTGCTGTAGGTTTTTTCCCATTACTGGCAAATTGTTTTTATTCTCTAGCTATTTAAATTGGAAACTTTTTCTTTTTATTGCCAATACAGACATTTGAGAGAGGTGAAACAGACACAATAGCCATCATCTAAAGACTTACCACACTGTTTCGGCCCAATTCCAACTGCTTTTGGCAGCTAAACAGTGTTGAGCCTCATTAGTAGTTTAATTTGAGACCACCTGCTAATATTATGTCCTGTAGGTCTTTTTACATTACCAACACATGATTTTTTTCAGTAAGCCAATAATGTTAGGAAACTTTTTTATTAGCTTACCTGGTTATAGAAGTAGAAGAGGGCAAAAAAGTGACTCTATCTCACCTACAGCCATACCACATTGGATACGCCCAATCTCGTCTGATCTTGGAAGCTAAGCAGTGTTGGGCCTGGTTAGTACTTGGGTGGGAGACCACATGGGAACACCAGGTGCTGTAGGTTTTTTCCCATTACTGGCAAATTGTTTTTATTCTCTAGCTATTTAAATTGGAAACTTTTTCTTTTTATTGCCAATACAGACATTTGGGAGAGGTCAAACAGACACAATAGCCATCACCTAAAGACTTACCACACTGTTTCGGCCCAATTCCAACTGCTTTTGGCAGCTAAATAGTGTTGAGCCTCTTTAGTAGTTTAATTTGAGACCACCTGCTAATATTATGTCCTGTAGGTATTTTTACATTACCAACACATGATTTTTTTCAGTAAGCCAATAATGTTAGGAAACTTTTTTATTAGCTTACCTGGTTATAGAAGTAGAAAAGGGCAAAAAAGTGACTCTATCTCACCTACAGCCATACCACATTGGATACGCTCAATCTCGACTGATCTTGGAAGCTAAGCAGTGTTGGGCCTGGTTAGTACTTGGGTGGGAGACCACATGGGAACACCAGGTGCTGTAGGTTTTTCCCATTACTGGCAAATTGTTTTTATTCTCTAGCTATTTAAATTGGAAACTTTTTCTTTTTATTGCCAATACAGACATTTGGGAGAGGTCAAACAGACACAATAGCCATCACCTAAAGACTTACCACACTGTTTCGGCCCAATTCCAACTGCTTTTGGCAGCTAAATAGTGTTGAGCCTCTTTAGTAGTTTAATTTGAGACCACCTGCTAATATTGTGTCCTGTTGGTCTTTTTACATTACCAACACATGATTTTTTTCAGTAAGCCAATATAGTTAGGAAACTTTTTTATTAGCTTACCTTTAGATAGAAGTAGAAGAGGGCAAAAAAGTGCCTGCATCTCACCTACAGCCATACCACATTGGATACGCCCAATCTCGTCGGATCTTGAAAGCTAAGCAGTGTTGGGCCTGGTTAGTACTTGGGTGGGAGACCACATGGGAACACCAGGTGCTGTAGGTTTTTTCCCATTACTGGCAAATTGTTTTTATTCTCTAGCTATTTAAATTGGAAACTTTTTCTTTTTATTGCCAATACAGACATTTGGGAGAGGTCAAACAGACACAATAGCCATCACCTAAAGACTTACCACACTGTTTCGGCCCAATTCCAACTGCTTTTGGCAGCTAAATAGTGTTGAGCCTCTTTAGTAGTTTAATTTGAGACCACCTGCTAATATTATGTCCTGTAGGTATTTTTACATTACCAACACATGATTTTTTTCAGTAAGCCAATAATGTTAGGAAACTTTTTTATTAGCTTACCTGGTTATAAAAGTAGAAGAGGGCAAAAAAGTGACTGTATCTCACCTACAGCCATACCACATTGGATACGCTCAATCTCGTCTGATCTTGGAAGCTAAGCAGTGTTGGGCCTGGTTAATACTTGGGTGGGAGACCACATGGGAACACCAGGTGCTGTAGGTTTTTTCCCATTACTGGCAAATTGTTTTTATTCTCTAGCTATTTAAATTGGAAACTTTTTCTTTTTATTGCCAATACAGACATTTGGGAGAGGTCAAACAGACACAATAGCCATCACCTAAAGACTTACCACACTGTTTCGGCCCAATTCCAACTGCTTTTGGCAGCTAAACAGTGTTGAGCCTCTTTAGTAGTTTAATTTGAGACCACCTGCTAATATTGTGTCCTGTTGGTCTTTTTACATTACCAACACATGATTTTTTTCAGTAAGCCAATAATGTTAGGAAACTTTTTTATTAGCTTACCTGGTTATAGAAGTAGAAGAGGGCAAAAAAGTGACTCTGTCTCACCTACAGCCATACCACATTGGATACGCCCAATCTTGTCTGATCTTGGAAGCTAAGCAGTGTTGGGCCTGGTTAGTACTTGGGTGGGAGACCACATGGGAACACCAGGTGCTGTAGGTTTTTTCCCATTACTGGCAAATTGTTTTTATTCTCTAGCTATTTAAATTGGAAACTTTTTCTTTTTATTGCCAATACAGACATTTGGGAGAGGTCAAACAGACACAATAGCCATCACCTAAAGACTTACCACACTGTTTCGGCCCAATTCCAACTGCTTTTGGCAGCTAAATAGTGTTGAGCCTCTTTAGTAGTTTAGTTTGAGACCACCTGCTAATATTATGTCCTGTAGGTCTTTTTACATTACCAACACATGATTTTTTTCAGTAAGCCAATATAGTTAGGAAACTTTTTTATTAGCTTACCTTTAGATAGAAGTAGAAGAGGGTAAACAAGTGCCAGCATCTCACCTACAGCCATACCACATTGGATACGCCCAATCTCGTCTGGTCTTGGAAGCTAAGCAGTGTTGGGCCCGGTTAGTACTTGGGTGGGAGACCACATGGGAACACCAGGTGCTGTAGGTTTTTTCCCATTACTGGCAAATTGTTTTTATTCTCTAGCTATTTAAATTGGAAACTTTTTCTTTTTATTGCCAATACAGACATTTGGGAGAGGTCAAACAGACACAATAGCCATCACCTAAAGACTTTCCACACTGTTTCGGCCCAATTCCAACTGCTTTTGGCAAATAAACAGTGTTGAGCCTCATTAGTAGTTTAATTTGAGACCACCTGCTAATATTATGTCCTGTAGGTCTTTTTACATTACCAACACATGATTTTTTTCAGTAAGCCAATAATGTTAGGAAACTTTTTTATTAGCTTACCTTGTTATAGAAGTAGAAGAGGGCAAAAAAGTGACGGTATCTCACCTAAAGCCATACCACATTGGATACGCCCAATCTCGTCTGAACTTGGAAGCTAAGCAGTGTTGGGCCTTGTTAGTACTTGGGTGGGAGACCACATGGGAACACCAGGTGCTGTAGGTTTTTTTCCCATTACTGGCAAATTGTTTTTATTCTCTAGCTATTTAAATTGGAAACTTTTTCTTTTTATTGCCAATACAGACATTTGGGAGAGGTCAAACAGACACAATAGCCATCACCTAAAGACTTACCACACTGTTTCGGCCCAATTCCAACTGCTTTTGGCAGCTAAATAGTGTTGAGCCTCTTTAGTAGTTTAATTTGAGACCACCTGCTAATATTGTGTCCTGTTGGTCTTTTTACATTACCAACACATGATTTTTTTCAGTTAGCCAATATAGTTAGGAAACTTTTTTATTAGCTTACCTTTAGATAGAAGTAGAAGAGGGCAAAAAAGTGCCTCCATCTCACCTACAGCCATACCACATTGGATACGCCCAATCTCGTCTGATCTTGGAAGCTAAGCAGTGTTGGGCCTGGTTAGTACTTGGGTGGGAGACCACATGGGAACACCAGGTGCTGTAGGTTTTTTCCCATTACTGGCAAATTGTTTTTATTCTCTAGCTATTTAAATTGGAAACTTTTTCTTTTTATTGCCAATACAGACATTTGGGAGAGGTCAAACAGACACAATAGCCATCACCTAAAGACTTACCACACTGTTTCGGCCCAATTCCAACTGCTTTTGGCAGCTAAATAGTGTTGAGCCTCTTTAGTAGTTTAATTTGAGACCACCTGCTAATATTATGTCCTGTAGGTATTTTTACATTACCAACACATGATTTTTTTCAGTAAGCCAATAATGTTAGGAAACTTTTTTATTAGCTTACCTGGTTATAGAAGTAGAAGAGGGCAAAAAAGTGACTGTATCTCACCTACAGCCATACCACATTGGATACGCTCAATCTCGTCTGATCTTGGAAGCTAAGCAGTGTTGGGCCTGGTTAGTACTTGGGTGGGAGACCACATGGGAACACCAGGTGCTGTAGGTTTTTCCCATTACTGGCAAATTGTTTTTATTCTCTAGCTATTTAAATTGGAAACTTTTTCTTTTTATTGCCAATACAGACATTTGGGAGAGGTCAAACAGACACAATAGCCATCACCTAAAGACTTACCACACTGTTTCGGCCCAATTCCAACTGCTTTTGGCAGCTAAATAGTGTTGAGCCTCTTTAGTAGTTTAATTTGAGACCACCTGCTAATATTGTGTCCTGTTGGTCTTTTTACATTACCAACACATGATTTTTTTCAGTAAGCCAATATAGTTAGGAAACTTTTTTATTAGCTTACCTTTAGATAGAAGTAGAAGAGGGCAAAAAAGTGCCTGCATCTCACCTACAGCCATACCACATTGGATACGCCCAATCTCGTCTGATCTTGGAAACTAAGCAGTGTTGGGCCTGGTTAGTACTTGGGTGGGAGACCACATGGGAACACCAGGTGCTGTAGGTTGTTTCCCATTACTGGCAAATTGTTTTTATTCTCTAGCTATTTAAATTGGAAACTTTTTCTTTTTATTGCCAATACAGACATTTGGGAGAGGTCAAACAGACACAATAGCCATCACCTAAAGACTTACCACACTGTTTCGGCCCAATTCCAACTGCTTTTGGCAGCTAAATAGTGTTGAGCCTCTTTAGTAGTTTAATTTGAGACCACCTGCTAATATTATGTCCTGTAGGTATTTTTACATTACCAACACATGATTTTTTTCAGTAAGCCAATAATGTTAGGAAACTTTTTTATTAGCTTACCTGGTTATAGAAGTAGAAGAGGGCAAAAAAGTGACTGTATCTTACCTACAGCCATACCACATTGGATACGCTCAATCTTGTCTGATCTTGGAAGCTAAGCAGTGTTGGGCCTGGTTAATACTTGGGTGGGAGACCACATGGGAACACCAGGTGCTGTAGGTTTTTCCCATTACTGGCAAATTGTTTTATTCTCTAGCTATTTAAATTGGAAACTTTTTCTTTTTATTGCCAATACAGACATTTGGGAGAGGTCAAACAGACACAATAGCCATCACCTAAAGACTTACCACACTGTTTCGGCCCAATTCCAACTGCTTTTGGCAGCTAAATAGTGTTGAGCCTCTTTAGTAGTTTAATTTGAGACCACCTGCTAATATTGTGTCCTGTTGGTCTTTTTACATTACCAACACATGATTTTTTTCAGTAAGCCAATATAGTTAGGAAACTTTTTTATTAGCTTACCTTTAGATAGAAGTAAAAGAGGGCAAAAAAGTGCCTGCATCTCACCTACAGCCATACCACATTGGATACGCCCAATCTCGTCTGATCTTGGACGCTAAGCAGTGTTGGGCCTGGTTAGTACTTGGGTGGGAGACCACATGGGAACACCAGGTGCTGTAGGTTTTTTCCCATTACTGGCAAATTGTTTTTATTCTCTAGCTATTTAAATTGGAAACTTTTTCTTTTTGTTGCCAATACAGACATTTGGGAGAGGTCAAACAGACACAATTGCCATCACCTAAAGACTTACCACACTGTTTCGGACCAATTTCATCTGCTTTTGGCAGCTAAACAGTGTTGAGCCTCATTAGTAGTTTAATTTGAGACCACCTGCTAATATTATGTCCTGTAGGTCTTTTTACATTACCAACACATGATTTTTTTCAGTAAGCCAATAATGTTAGGACACTTTTTTATTAGCTTACCTGGTTAAAGAAGTAGAAGAGGGCAAAAAAGTGCCTGCATCTCACCTACAGCCATACCACATTGGATACGCCCAATCTCGTCTGATCTTGGAAGCTAAGCAGTGTTGGGCCTGGTTAGTACTTGGGTGGGAGACCACATGGGAACACCAGGTGCTGTAGGTTTTTTCCCATTACTGGCAAATTTTTTTATTCTCTAGCTATTTAAATTGGAAACTTTTTCTTTTTATTGCCAATACAGACATTTGAGAGAGGTGAAACAGACACAATAGCCATCACCTAAAGACTTTCCACACTGTTTCGGCCCAATTCCAACTGCTTTTGGCAAATTAACAGTGTTGAGCCTCATTAGTAGTTTAATTTGAGACCACCTGCTAATATTATGTCCTGTAGGTCTTTTTACATTACCAACACATGATTTTTTTCAGTAAGCCAATAATGTTAGGAAACTTTTTTATTAGCTTACCTGGTTATAGAAGTAGAAGAGGGCAAAAAAGTGACGGTATCTCACCTAAAGCCATACCACATTGGATACGCCCAATCTCGTCTGATCTTGGAAGCTAAGCAGTGTTGGGCCTGGTTAGTACTTGGGTGGGAGACCACATGGGAACACCAGGTGCTGTATGTTTTTTTCCCATTACTGGCAAATTGTTTTTATTCTCTAGCTATTTAAATTGGAAACTTTTTCTTTTTATTGCCAATACAGACATTTGGGAGAGGTCAAACAGACACAATAGCCATCACCTAAAGACTTACCACACTGTTTCGGCCCAATTCCAACTGCTTTTGGCAGCTAAATAGTGTTGAGCCTCTTTAGTAGTTTAATTTGAGACCACCTGCTAATATTGTGTCCTGTTGGTCTTTTTACATTACCAACACATGATTTTTTTCAGTAAGCCAATATAGTTAGGAAACTTTTTTATTAGCTTACCTTTAGATAGAAGTAGAAGAGGGCAAAAAAGTGCCTGCATCTCACCTACAGCCATACCACATTGGATACGCCCAATCTCGTCTGATCTTGGAAGCTAAGCAGTGTTGGGCCTGGTTAGTACTTGGGTGGGAGACCACATGGGAACACCAGGTGCTGTAGGTTTTTTCCCATTACTGGCAAATTGTTTTTATTCTCTAGCTATTTAAATTGGAAACTTTTTCTTTTTATTGCCAATACAGACATTTGGGAGAGGTCAAACAGACACAATAGCCATCACCTAAAGACTTACCACACTGTTTCGGACCAATTTCATCTGCTTTTGGCAGCTAAACAGTGTTGAGCCTCATTAGTAGTTTAATTTGAGACCACCTGCTAATATTATGTCCTGTAGGTCTTTTTACATTACCAACACATGATTTTTTTCAGTAAGCCAATAATGTTAGGAAACTTTTTTATTAGCTTACCTGGTTATAGAAGTAGAAGAGGGCAAAAAGTGACTCTATCTCACCTACAGCCATACCACATTGGATACGCCGAATCTTGTCTGATCTTGGAAGCTAAGCAGTGTTGGGTCTGGTTAGTACTTGGGTGGGAGACCACATGGGAACACCAGGTGCTGTAGGTTTTTTCCCATTACTGGCAAATTGTTTTTATTCTCTAGCTATTTAAATTGGAAACTTTTTCTTTTTATTGCCAATACAGACATTTGAGAGAGGTGAAACAGACACAATAGCCATCACCTAAAGACTTACCACACTGTTTCGGCCCAATTCCAACTGCTTTTGGCAGCTAAACAGTGTTGAGCCTCATTAGTAGTTTAATTTGAGACCACCTGCTAATATTATGTCCTGTAGGTCTTTTTACATTACCAACACATGATTTTTTTCAGTAAGCCAATAATGTTAGGAAACTTTTTTATTAGCTTACCTGGTTATAGAAGTAGAAGAGGGCAAAAAAGTGACTCTAGCTCACCTACAGCCATACCACATTGGATACGCCCAATCTCGTCTGATCTTAGAAGCTAAGCAGTGTTGGGCCTGGTTAGTACTTGGGTGGGAGACCACATGGGAACACCAGGTGCTGTAGGTTTTTCCCATTACTGGCAAATTGTTTTTATTCTCTAGCTATTTAAATTGGAAACTTTTTCTTTTTATTGCCAATACAGACATTTGGGAGAGGTCAAACAGACACAATAGCCATCACCTAAAGACTTACCACACTGTTTCGGCCCAATTCCAACTGCTTTTGGCAGCTAAATAGTGTTGAGCCTCTTTAGTAGTTTAATTTGAGACCACCTGCTAATATTGTGTCCTGTTGGTCTTTTTACATTACCAACACATGATTTTTTTCAGTAAGCCAATATAGTTAGGAAACTTTTTTATTAGCTTACCTTTAGATAGAAGTAGAAGAGGGCAAAAAAGTGCCTGCATCTCACCTACAGCCATACCACATTGGATACGCCCAATCTCGTCTGATCTTGGAAGCTAAGCAGTGTTGGGCCTGGTTAGTACTTGGGTGGGAGACCACATGGGAACACCAGGTGCTGTAGGTTTTTTCCCATTACTGGCAAATTGTTTTTATTCTCTAGCTATTTAAATTGGAAACTTTTTCTTTTTATTGCCAATACAGACATTTGGGAGAGGTCAAACAGACACAATAGCCATCACCTAAAGACTTACCACACTGTTTCGGCCCAATTCCAACTGCTTTTGGCAGCTAAATAGTGTTGAGCCTCTTTAGTAGTTTAATTTGAGACCACCTGCTAATATTATGTCCTGTAGGTATTTTTACATTACCAACACATGATTTTTTTCAGTAAGCCAATAATGTTAGGAAACTTTTTTATTAGCTTACCTGGTTATAGAAGTAGAAGAGGGCAAAAAAGTGACTGTATCTCACCTACAGCCATACCACATTGGATACGCTCAATCTCGTCTGATCTTAAAAGCTAAGCAGTGTTGGGCCTGGTTAGTACTTGGGTGGGAGACCACATGGGAACACCAGGTGCTGTAGGTTTTTCCCATTACTGGCAAATTGTTTTTATTCTCTAGCTATTTAAATTGGAAACTTTTTCTTTTTATTGCCAATACAGACATTTGGGAGAGGTCAAACAGACACAATAGCCATCACCTAAAGACTTACCACACTGTTTCGGCCCAATTCCAACTGCTTTTGGCAGCTAAATAGTGTTGAGCCTCTTTAGTAGTTTAATTTGAGACCACCTGCTAATATTGTGTCCTGTTGGTCTTTTTACATTACCAACACATGATTTTTTTCAGTAAGCCAATATAGTTAGGAAACTTTTTTATTAGCTTACCTTTAGATAGAAGTAGAAGAGGGCAAAAAAGTGCCTGCATCTCACCTACAGCCATACCACATTGGATACGCCCAATCTCATCTGATCTTGGAAGCTAAGCAGTGTTGGGCCTGGTTAGTACTTGGGTGGGAGACCACATGGGAACACCAGGTGCTGTAGGTTTTTTCCCATTACTGGCAAATTCTTTTTATTCTCTAGCTATTTAAATTGGAAACTTTTTCTTTTTATTGCCAATACAGACATTTGGGAGAGGTCAAACAGACACAATAGCCATCACCTAAAGACTTACCACACTGTTTCGGACCAATTTCATCTGCTTTTGGCAGCTAAACAGTGTTGAGCCTCATTAGTAGTTTAATTTGAGACCACCTGCTAATATTATGTCCTGTAGGTCTTTTTACATTACCAACACATGATTTTTTTCAGTAAGCCAATAATGTTAGGAAACTTTTTTATTAGCTTACCTGGTTATAGAAGTAGAAGAGGGCAAAAAAGTGACTCTATCTCACCTACAGCCATACCACATTGGATACGCCCAATCTTGTCTGATCTTGGAAGCTAAGCAGTGTTGGGCCTGGTTAGTACTTGGGTGGGAGACCACATGGGAACACCAGGTGCTGTAGGTTTTTTCCCATTACTGGCAAATTGTTTTTATTCTCTAGCTATTTAAATTGGAAACTTTTTCTTTTTATTGCCAATACAGACATTTGGGAGAGGTCAAACAGACACAATTGCCATCACCTAAAGACTTACCACACTGTTTCGGCCCAATTCCAACTGCTTTTGGCAGCTAAATAGTGTTGAGCCTCTTTAGTAGTTTAATTTGAGACCACCTGCTAATATTATGTCCTGTAGGTCTTTTTACATTACCAACACATGATTTTTTTCAGTAAGCCAATATAGTTAGGAAACTTTTTTATTAGCTTACCTTTAGATAGAAGTAGAAGAGGGTAAACAAGTGCCAGCATCTCACCTACAGCCATACCACATTGGATACGCCCAATCTCGTCTGGTCTTGGAAGCTAAGCAGTGTTGGGCCCGGTTAGTACTTGGGTGGGAGACCACATGGGAACACCAGGTGCTGTAGGTTTTTTCCCATTACTGGCAAATTGTTTTTATTCTCTAGCTATTTAAATTGGAAACTTTTTCTTTTTATTGCCAATACAGACATTTGGGAGAGGTCAAACAGACACAATAGCCATCACCTAAAGACTTACCACACTGTTTCGGCCCAATTCCAACTGCTTTTGGCAGCTAAATAGTATTGAGCCTCTTTAGTAGTTTAATTTGAGACCACCTGCTAATATTATGTCCTGTAGGTCTTTTTACATTACCAACACATGATTTTTTTCAGTAAGCCAATATAGTTAGGAAACTTTTTTATTAGCTTACCTTTAGATAGAAGTAGAAGAGGGCAAAAAAGTGCCTGCATCTCACCTACAGCCATACCACATTGGATACACCCAATCTCGTCTGATCTTGGAAGCTAAGCAGTGTTGGGCCTGGTTAGTACTTGGGTGGGAGACCACATGGGAACACCAGGTGCTGTAGGTTTTTTCCCATTACTGGCAAATTGTTTTTATTCTCTAGCTATTTAAATTAAAAACTTTTTCTTTTTATTGCCAATACAGACATTTGAGAGAGGTGAAACAGACACAATAGCCATCACCTAAAGACTTTCCACACTGTTTCGGCCCAATTCCAACTGCTTTTGGCAAATAAACAGTGTTGAGCCTCATTAGTAGTTTAATTTGAGACCACCTGCTAATATTATGTCCTGTAGGTCTTTTTACATTACCAACACATGATTTTTTTCAGTAAGCCAATAATGTTAGGAAACTTTTTTATTAGCTTACCTGGTTATAGAAGTAGAAGAGGGCAAAAAAGTGACTGTATCTCACCTAAAGCCATACCACATTGGATACGCCCAATCTCGTCTGATCTTGGAAGCTAAGCAGTGTTGGGCTTGGTTAGTACTTGGGTGGGAGACCACATGGGAACACCAGGTGCTGTAGGTTTTTTCCCATTACTGGCAAATTGTTTTTATTCTCTAGCTATTTAAATTGGAAACTTTTTCTTTTTATTGCCAATACAGACATTTGGGAGAGGTCAAACAGACACAATAGCCATCACCTAAAGACTTACCACACTGTTTCGGACCAATTTCATCTGCTTTTGGCAGCTAAACAGTGTTGAGCCTCATTAGTAGTTTAATTTGAGACCACCTGCTAATATTATGTCCTGTAGGTCTTTTTACATTACCAACACATGATTTTTTTCAGTAAGCCAATAATGTTAGGAAACTTTTTTATTAGCTTACCTGGTTATAGAAGTAAAAGAGGGCAAAAAAGTGATTGTATCTAACCTACAGCCATACCACATTGGATACGCTCAATCTCGGAAACTAAGCAGTGTTGGGCCTGGTTAGTACTTGGGTGGGAGACCACATGGGAACACCAGGAGCTGTAGGTTTTTTCCCATTACTGGCAAATTGTTTTTATTCTCTAGCTATTTAAATTGGAAACTTTTTCTTTTTATTGCCAATACAGACATTTGGGAGAGGTCAAACAGACACAATAGCCATCACCTAAAGACTTACCACACTGTTTCGGCCCAATTCCAACTGCTTTTGGCAGCTAAATAGTGTTGAGCCTCTTTAGTAGTTTAATTTGAGACCACCTGCTAATATTATGTCCTGTAGGTCTTTTTACATTACCAACACATGATTTTTTTCAGTAAGCCAATATAGTTAGGAAACTTTTTTATTAGCTTACCTTTAGATAGAAGTAGAAGAGGGTAAACAAGTGCCAGCATCTCACCTACAGCCATACCACATTGGATACGCCCAATCTCGTCTGGTCTTGGAAGCTAAGCAGTGTTGGGCCCGGTTAGTACTTGGGTGGGAGACCACATGGGAACACCAGGTGCTGTAGGTTTTTTCCCATTACTGGCAAATTGTTTTTATTCTCTAGCTATTTAAATTGGAAACTTTTTCTTTTTATTGCCAATACAGACATTTGGGAGAGGTCAAACAGACACAATAGCCATCACCTAAAGACTTACCACACTGTTTCGGCCCAATTCCAACTGCTTTTGGCAGCTAAATAGTATTGAGCCTCTTTAGTAGTTTAATTTGAGACCACCTGCTAATATTATGTCCTGTAGGTCTTTTTACATTACCAACACATGATTTTTTTCAGTAAGCCAATATAGTTAGGAAACTTTTTTATTAGCTTACCTTTAGATAGAAGTAGAAGAGGGCAAAAAAGTGCCTGCATCTCACCTACAGCCATACCACATTGGATACACCCAATCTCGTCTGATCTTGGAAGCTAAGCAGTGTTGGGCCTGGTTAGTACTTGGGTGGGAGACCACATGGGAACACCAGGTGCTGTAGGTTTTTTCCCATTACTGGCAAATTGTTTTTATTCTCTAGCTATTTAAATTGAAAACTTTTTCTTTTTATTGCCAATACAGACATTTGAGAGAGGTGAAACAGACACAATAGCCATCACCTAAAGACTTTCCACACTGTTTCGGCCCAATTCCAACTGCTTTTGGCAAATAAACAGTGTTGAGCCTCATTAGTAGTTTAATTTGAGACCACCTGCTAATATTATGTCCTGTAGGTCTTTTTACATTACCAACACATGATTTTTTTCAGTAAGCCAATAATGTTAGGAAACTTTTTTATTAGCTTACCTGGTTATAGAAGTAGAAGAGGGCAAAAAAGTGACTCTATCTCACCTACAGCCATACCACATTGGATACGCCCAATCTTGTCTGATCTTGGAAGCTAAGCAGTGTTGGGCCTGGTTAGTACTTGGGTGGGAGACCACATGGGAACACCAGGTGCTGTAGGTTTTTTCCCATTACTGGCAAATTGTTTTTATTCTCTAGCTATTTAAATTGGAAACTTTTTCTTTTTATTGCCAATACAGACATTTGGGAGAGGTCAAACAGACACAATAGCCATCACCTAAAGACTTACCACACTGTTTCGGCCCAATTCCAACTGCTTTTGGCAGCTAAATAGTGTTGAGCCTCTTTAGTAGTTTAATTTGAGACCACCTGCTAATATTATGTCCTGTAGGTCTTTTTACATTACCAACACATGATTTTTTTCAGTAAGCCAATATAGTTAGGAAACTTTTTTATTAGCTTACCTTTAGATAGAAGTAGAAGAGGGTAAACAAGTGCCAGCATCTCACCTACAGCCATACCACATCGGATACGCCCAATCTCGTCTGGTCTTGGAAGCTAAGCAGTGTTGGGCCCGGTTAGTACTTGGGTGGGAGACCACATGGGAACACCAGGTTCTGTAGGTTTTTTCCCATTACTGGCAAATTGTTTTTATTCTCTAGCTATTTAAATTGGAAACTTTTTCTTTTTATTGCCAATACAGACATTTGGGAGAGGTCAAACAGACACAATAGCCATCACCTAAAGACTTACCACACTGTTTCGGCCCAATTCCAACTGCTTTTGGCAGCTAAATAGTATTGAGCCTCTTTAGTAGTTTAATTTGAGACCACCTGCTAATATTATGTCCTGTAGGTCTTTTTACATTACCAACACATGATTTTTTTCAGTAAGCCAATATAGTTAGGAAACTTTTTTATTAGCTTACCTTTAGATAGAAGTAGAAGAGGGCAAAAAAGTGCCTGCATCTCACCTACAGCCATACCACATTGGATACACCCAATCTCGTCTGATCTTGGAAGCTAAGCAGTGTTGGGCCTGGTTAGTACTTGGGTGGGAGACCACATGGGAACACCAGGTGCTGTAGGTTTTTTCCCATTACTGGCAAATTGTTTTTATTCTCTAGCTATTTAAATTGAAAACTTTTTCTTTTTATTGCCAATACAGACATTTGAGAGAGGTGAAACAGACACAATAGCCATCACCTAAAGACTTTCCACACTGTTTCGGCCCAATTCCAACTGCTTTTGGCAAATAAACAGTGTTGAGCCTCATTAGTAGTTTAATTTGAGACCACCTGCTAATATTATGTCCTGTAGGTCTTTTTACATTACCAACACATGATTTTTTTCAGTAAGCCAATAATGTTAGGAAACTTTTTTATTAGCTTACCTGGTTATAGAAGTAGAAGAGGGCAAAAAAGTGACTGTATCTCACCTAAAGCCATATCACATTGGATACGCCCAATCTCGTCTGATCTTGGAAGCTAAGCAGTGTTGGGCTTGGTTAGTACTTGGGTGGGAGACCACATGGGAACACCAGGTGCTGTAGGTTTTTTCCCATTACTGGCAAATTGTTTTTATTCTCTAGCTATTTAAATTGGAAACTTTTTCTTTTTATTGCCAATACAGACATTTGGGAGAGGTCAAACAGACACAATAGCCATCACCTAAAGACTTACCACACTGTTTCGGACCAATTTCATCTGCTTTTGGCAGCTAAACAGTGTTGAGCCTCATTAGTAGTTTAATTTGAGACCACCTGCTAATATTATGTCCTGTAGGTCTTTTTACATTACCAACACATGATTTTTTTCAGTAAGCCAATAATGTTAGGAAACTTTTTTATTAGCTTACCTGGTTATAGAAGTAGAAGAGGGCAAAAAAGTGATTGTATCTAACCTACAGCCATACCACATTGGATACGCTCAATCTCGGAAACTAAGCAGTGTTGGGCCTGGTTAGTACTTGGGTGGGAGACCACATGGGAACACCAGGAGCTGTAGGTTTTTTCCCATTACTGGCAAATTGTTTTTATTCTCTAGCTATTTAAATTGGAAACTTTTTCTTTTTATTGCCAATACAGACATTTGAGAGAGGTCAAACAGACACAATAGCCATCACCTAAAGACTTACCACACTGTTTCGGCCCAATTCCAACTGCTTTTGGCAGCTAAATAGTGTTGAGCCTCTTTAGTAGTTTAATTTGAGACCACCTGCTAATATTATGTCCTGTAGGTATTTTTACATTACCAACACATGATTTTTTTCAGTAAGCCAATAATGTTAGGAAACTTTTTTATTAGCTTACCTGGTTATAGAAGTAGAAGAGGGCAAAAAAGTGACTGTATCTCACCTACAGCCATACCACATTGGATACGCTCAATCTCGTCTGATCTTGGAAGCTAAGCAGTGTTGGGCCTGGTTAGTACTTGGGTGGGAGACCACATGGGAACACCAGGTGCTGTAGGTTTTTCCCATTACTGGCAAATTGTTTTTATTCTCTAGCTATTTAAATTGGAAACTTTTTCTTTTTATTGCCAATACAGACATTTGGGAGAGGTCAAACAGACACAATAGCCATCACCTAAAGACTTACCACACTGTTTCGGCCCAATTCCAACTGCTTTTGGCAGCTAAATAGTGTTGAGCCTCTTTAGTAGTTTAATTTGAGACCACCTGCTAATATTGTGTCCTGTTGGTCTTTTTACATTACCAACACATGATTTTTTTCAGTAAGCCAATATAGTTAGGAAACTTTTTTATTAGCTTACCTTTAGATAGAAGTAAAAGAGGGCAAAAAAGTGCCTGCATCTCACCTACAGCCATACCACATTGGATACGCCCAATCTTGTCTGATCTTGGAAACTAAGCAGTGTTGGGCCTGGTTAGTACTTGGGTGGGAGACCACATGGGAACACCAGGTGCTGTAGGTTGTTTCCCATTACTGGCAAATTGTTTTTATTCTCTAGCTATTTAAATTGGAAACTTTTTCTTTTTATTGCCAATACAGACATTTGGGAGAGGTCAAACAGACACAATAGCCATCACCTAAAGACTTACCACACTGTTTCGGCCCAATTCCAACTGCTTTTGGCAGCTAAATAGTGTTGAGCCTCTTTAGTAGTTTAATTTGAGACCACCTGCTAATATTATGTCCTGTAGGTATTTTTACATTACCAACACATGATTTTTTTCAGTAAGCCAATAATGTTAGGAAACTTTTTTATTAGCTTACCTGGTTATAGAAGTAGAAGAGGGCAAAAAAGTGACTGTATCTCACCTACAGCCATACCACATTGGATACGCTCAATCTCGTCTGATCTTGGAAGCTAAGCAGTGTTGGGCCTGGTTAATACTTGGGTGGGAGACCACATGGGAACACCAGGTGCTGTAGGTTTTTCCCATTACTGGCAAATTGTTTTATTCTCTAGCTATTTAAATTGGAAACTTTTTCTTTTTATTGCCAATACAGACATTTGGGAGAGGTCAAACAGACACAATAGCCATCACCTAAAGACTTACCACACTGTTTCGGCCCAATTCCAACTGCTTTTGGCAGCTAAATAGTGTTGAGCCTCTTTAGTAGTTTAATTTGAGACCACCTGCTAATATTGTGTCCTGTTGGTCTTTTTACATTACCAACACATGATTTTTTTCAGTAAGCCAATATAGTTAGGAAACTTTTTTATTAGCTTACCTTTAGATAGAAGTAAAAGAGGGCAAAAAAGTGCCTGCATCTCACCTACAGCCATACCACATTGGATACGCCCAATCTCGTCTGATCTTGGACGCTAAGCAGTGTTGGGCCTGGTTAGTACTTGGGTGGGAGACCACATGGGAACACCAGGTGCTGTAGGTTTTTTCCCATTACTGGCAAATTGTTTTTATTCTCTAGCTATTTAAATTGGAAACTTTTTCTTTTTGTTGCCAATACAGACATTTGGGAGAGGTCAAACAGACACAATAGCCATCACCTAAAGACTTACCACACTGTTTCGGACCAATTTCATCTGCTTTTGGCAGCTAAACAGTGTTGAGCCTCATTAGTAGTTTAATTTGAGACCACCTGCTAATATTATGTCCTGTAGGTCTTTTTACATTACCAACACATGATTTTTTTCAGTAAGCCAATATAGTTAGGAAACTTTTTTATTAGCTTACCTTTAGATAGAAGTAGAAGAGGGCAAAAAAGTGCCTGCATCTCACCTACAGCCATACCACATTGGATACGCCCAATCTCGTCTGATCTTGGAAGCTAAGCAGTGTTGGGCCTGGTTAGTACTTGGGTGGGAGACCACATGGGAACACCAGGTGCTGTAGGTTTTTTCCCATTACTGGCAAATTGTTTTTATTCTCTAGCTATTTAAATTGGAAACTTTTTCTTTTTATTGCCAATACAGACATTTGAGAGAGGTGAAACAGACACAATAGCCATCACCTAAAGACTTTCCACACTGTTTCGGCCCAATTCCAACTGCTTTTGGCAAATTAACAGTGTTGAGCCTCATTAGTAGTTTAATTTGAGACCACCTGCTAATATTATGTCCTGTAGGTCTTTTTACATTACCAACACATGATTTTTTTCAGTAAGCCAATAATGTTAGGAAACTTTTTTATTAGCTTACCTGGTTATAGAAGTAGAAGAGGGCAAAAAAGTGACGGTATCTCACCTAAAGCCATACCACATTGGATACGCCCAATCTCGTCTGATCTTGGAAGCTAAGCAGTGTTGGGCCTGGTTAGTACTTGGGTGGGAGACCACATGGGAACACCAGGTGCTGTAGGTTTTTTTCCCATTACTGGCAAATTGTTTTTATTCTCTAGCTATTTAAATTGGAAACTTTTTCTTTTTATTGCCAATACAGACATTTGGGAGAGGTCAAACAGACACAATAGCCATCACCTAAAGACTTACCACACTGTTTCGGCCCAATTCCAACTGCTTTTGGCAGCTAAATAGTGTTGAGCCTCTTTAGTAGTTTAATTTGAGACCACCTGCTAATATTGTGTCCTGTTGGTCTTTTTACATTACCAACACATGATTTTTTTCAGTAAGCCAATATAGTTAGGAAACTTTTTTATTAGCTTACCTTTAGATAGAAGTAGAAGAGGGCAAAAAAGTGCCTGCATCTCACCTACAGCCATACCACATTGGATACGCCCAATCTCGTCTGATCTTGGAAGCTAAGCAGTGTTGGGCCTGGTTAGTACTTGGGTGGGAGACCACATGGGAACACCAGGTGCTGTAGGTTTTTTCCCATTACTGGCAAATTGTTTTTATTCTCTAGCTATTTAAATTGGAAACTTTTTCTTTTTATTGCCAATATAGACATATGGGAGAGGTCAAACAGACACAATAGCCATCACCTAAAGACTTACCACACTGTTTCGGACCAATTTCATCTGCTTTTGGCAGCTAAACAGTGTTGAGCCTCATTAGTAGTTTAATTTGAGACCACCTGCTAATATTATGTCCTGTAGGTCTTTTTACATTACCAACACATGATTTTTTTCAGTAAGCCAATAATGTTAGGAAACTTTTTTATTAGCTTACCTGGTTATAGAAGTAGAAGAGGGCAAAAAGTGACTCTATCTCACCTACAGCCATACCACATTGGATATGCCGAATCTTGTCTGATCTTGGAAGCTAAGCAGTGTTGGGTCTGGTTAGTACTTGGGTGGGAGACCACATGGGAACACCAGGTGCTGTAGGTTTTTTCCCATTACTGGCAAATTGTTTTTATTCTCTAGCTATTTAAATTGGAAACTTTTTCTTTTTATTGCCAATACAGACATTTGAGAGAGGTGAAACAGACACAATAGCCATCACCTAAAGACTTACCACACTGTTTCGGCCCAATTCCAACTGCTTTTGGCAGCTAAACAGTGTTGAGCCTCATTAGTAGTTTAATTTGAGACCACCTGCTAATATTATGTCCTGTAGGTCTTTTTACATTACCAACACATGATTTTTTTCAGTAAGCCAATAATGTTAGGAAACTTTTTTATTAGCTTACCTGGTTATAGAAGTAGAAGAGGGCAAAAAAGTGACTCTAGCTCACCTACAGCCATACCACATTGGATACGCCCAATCTCGTCTGATCTTGGAAGCTAAGCAGTGTTGGGCCTGGTTAGTACTTGGGTGGGAGACCACATGGGAACACCAGGTGCTGTAGGTTTTTCCCATTACTGGCAAATTGTTTTTATTCTCTAGCTATTTAAATTGGAAACTTTTTCTTTTTATTGCCAATACAGACATTTGGGAGAGGTCAAACAGACACAATAGCCATCACCTAAAGACTTACCACACTGTTTCGGCCCAATTCCAACTGCTTTTGGCAGCTAAATAGTGTTGAGCCTCTTTAGTAGTTTAATTTGAGACCACCTGCTAATATTGTGTCCTGTTGGTCTTTTTACATTACCAACACATGATTTTTTTCAGTAAGCCAATATAGTTAGGAAACTTTTTTATTAGCTTACCTTTAGATAGAAGTAGAAGAGGGCAAAAAAGTGCCTGCATCTCACCTACAGCCATACCACATTGGATACGCCCAATCTCGTCTGATCTTGGAAGCTAAGCAGTGTTGGGCCTGGTTAGTACTTGGGTGGGAGACCACATGGGAACACCAGGTGCTGTAGGTTTTTTCCCATTACTGGCAAATTGTTTTTATTCTCTAGCTATTAAAATTGGAAACTTTTTCTTTTTATTGCCAATACAGACATTTGGGAGAGGTCAAACAGACACAATAGCCATCACCTAAAGACTTACCACACTGTTTCGGCCCAATTCCAACTGCTTTTGGCAGCTAAATAGTGTTGAGCCTCTTTAGTAGTTTAATTTGAGACCACCTGCTAATATTATGTCCTGTAGGTATTTTTACATTACCAACACATGATTTTTTTCAGTAAGCCAATAATGTTAGGAAACTTTTTTATTAGCTTACCTGGTTATAGAAGTAGAAGAGGGCAAAAAAGTGACTGTATCTCACCTACAGCCATACCACATTGGATACGCTCAATCTCGTCTGATCTTAAAAGCTAAGCAGTGTTGGGCCTGGTTAGTACTTGGGTGGGAGACCACATGGGAACACCAGGTGCTGTAGGTTTTTCCCATTACTGGCAAATTGTTTTTATTCTCTAGCTATTTAAATTGGAAACTTTTTCTTTTTATTGCCAATACAGACATTTGGGAGAGGTCAAACAGACACAATAGCCATCACCTAAAGACTTACCACACTGTTTCGGCCCAATTCCAACTGCTTTTGGCAGCTAAATAGTGTTGAGCCTCTTTAGTAGTTTAATTTGAGACCACCTGCTAATATTGTGTCCTGTTGGTCTTTTTACATTACCAACACATGATTTTTTTCAGTAAGCCAATATAGTTAGGAAACTTTTTTATTAGCTTACCTTTAGATAGAAGTAGAAGAGGGCAAAAAAGTGCCTGCATCTCACCTACAGCCATACCACATTGGATACGCCCAATCTCATCTGATCTTGGAAGCTAAGCAGTGTTGGGCCTGGTTAGTACTTGGGTGGGAGACCACATGGGAACACCAGGTGCTGTAGGTTTTTTCCCATTACTGGCAAATTCTTTTTATTCTCTAGCTATTTAAATTGGAAACTTTTTCTTTTTATTGCCAATACAGACATTTGGGAGAGGTCAAACAGACACAATAGCCATCACCTAAAGACTTACCACACTGTTTCGAACCAATTTCATCTGCTTTTGGCAGCTAAACAGTGTTGAGCCTCATTAGTAGTTTAATTTGAGACCACCTGCTAATATTATGTCCTGTAGGTCTTTTTACATTACCAACACATGATTTTTTTCAGTAAGCCAATAATGTTAGGAAACTTTTTTATTAGCTTACCTGGTTATAGAAGTAGAAGAGGGCAAAAAAGTGACTCTATCTCACCTACAGCCATACCACATTGGATACGCCCAATCTTGTCTGATCTTGGAAGCTAAGCAGTGTTGGGCCTGGTTAGTACTTGGGTGGGAGACCACATGGGAACACCAGGTGCTGTAGGTTTTTTCCCATTACTGGCAAATTGTTTTTATTCTCTAGCTATTTAAATTGGAAACTTTTTCTTTTTATTGCCAATACAGACATTTGGGAGAGGTCAAACAGACACAATAGCCATCACCTAAAGACTTACCACACTGTTTCGGCCCAATTCCAACTGCTTTTGGCAGCTAAATAGTGTTGAGCCTCTTTAGTAGTTTAATTTGAGACCACCTGCTAATATTATGTCCTGTAGGTCTTTTTACATTACCAACACATGATTTTTTTCAGTAAGCCAATATAGTTAGGAAACTTTTTTATTAGCTTACCTTTAGATAGAAGTAGAAGAGGGTAAACAAGTGCCAGCATCTCACCTACAGCCATACCACATTGGATACGCCCAATCTCGTCTGGTCTTGGAAGCTAAGCAGTGTTGGGCCCGGTTAGTACTTGGGTGGGAGACCACATGGGAACACCAGGTGCTGTAGGTTTTTTCCCATTACTGGCAAATTGTTTTTATTCTCTAGCTATTTAAATTGGAAACTTTTTCTTTTTATTGCAAATACAGACATTTGGGAGAGGTCAAACAGACACAATAGCCATCACCTAAAGACTTACCACACTGTTTCGGCCCAATTCCAACTGCTTTTGGCAGCTAAATAGTATTGAGCCTCTTTAGTAGTTTAATTTGAGACCACCTGCTAATATTATGTCCTGTAGGTCTTTTTACATTACCAACACATGATTTTTTTCAGTAAGCCAATATAGTTAGGAAACTTTTTTATTAGCTTACCTTTAGATAGAAGTAGAAGAGGGCAAAAAAGTGCCTGCATCTCACCTACAGCCATACCACATTGGATACACCCAATCTCGTCTGATCTTGGAAGCTAAGCAGTGTTGGGCCTGGTTAGTACTTGGGTGGGAGACCACATGGGAACACCAGGTGCTGTAGGTTTTTTCCCATTACTGGCAAATTGTTTTTATTCTCTAGCTATTTAAATTGAAAACTTTTTCTTTTTATTGCCAATACAGACATTTGAGAGAGGTGAAACAGACACAATAGCCATCACCTAAAGACTTTCCACACTGTTTCGGCCCAATTCCAACTGCTTTTGGCAAATAAACAGTGTTGAGCCTCATTAGTAGTTTAATTTGAGACCACCTGCTAATATTATGTCCTGTAGGTCTTTTTACATTACCAACACATGATTTTTTTCAGTAAGCCAATAATGTTAGGAAACTTTTTTATTAGCTTACCTGGTTATAGAAGTAGAAGAGGGCAAAAAAGTGACTCTATCTCACCTACAGCCATACCACATTGGATACGCCTGATCTTGGAAGCTAAGCAGTGTTGGGCCTGGTTAGTACTTGGGTGGGAGACCACATGGGAACACCAGGTGCTGTAGGTTTTTTCCCATTACTGGCAAATTGTTTTTATTCTCTAGCTATTTAAATTGGAAACTTTTTCTTTTTATTGCCAATACAGACATTTGGGAGAGGTCAAACAGACACAATAGCCATCACCTAAAGACTTACCACACTGTTTCGGCCCAATTCCAACTGCTTTTGGCAGCTAAATAGTGTTGAGCCTCTTTAGTAGTTTAATTTGAGACCACCTGCTAATATTATGTCCTGTAGGTCTTTTTACATTACCAACACATGATTTTTTTCAGTAAGCCAATATAGTTAGGAAACTTTTTTATTAGCTTACCTTTAGATAGAAGTAGAAGAGGGTAAACAAGTGCCAGCATCTCACCTACAGCCATACCACATTGGATACGCCCAATCTCGTCTGGTCTTGGAAGCTAAGCAGTGTTGGGCCCGGTTAGTACTTGGGTGGGAGACCACATGGGAACACCAGTTTCTGTAGGTTTTTTCCCATTACTGGCAAATTGTTTTTATTCTCTAGCTATTTAAATTGGAAACTTTTTCTTTTTATTGCCAATACAGACATTTGGGAGAGGTCAAACAGACACAATAGCCATCACCTAAAGACTTACCACACTGTTTCGGCCCAATTCCAACTGCTTTTGGCAGCTAAATAGTATTGAGCCTCTTTAGTAGTTTAATTTGAGACCACCTGCTAATATTATGTCCTGTAGGTCTTTTTACATTACCAACACATGATTTTTTTCAGTAAGCCAATATAGTTAGGAAACTTTTTTATTAGCTTACCTTTAGATAGAAGTAGAAGAGGGCAAAAAAGTGCCTGCATCTCACCTACAGCCATACCACATTGGATACACCCAATCTCGTCTGATCTTGGAAGCTAAGCAGTGTTGGGCCTGGTTAGTACTTGGGTGGGAGACCACATGGGAACACCAGGTGCTGTAGGTTTTTTCCCATTACTGGCAAATTGTTTTTATTCTCTAGCTATTTAAATTGAAAACTTTTTCTTTTTATTGCCAATACAGACATTTGAGAGAGGTGAAACAGACACAATAGCCATCACCTAAAGACTTTCCACACTGTTTCGGCCCAATTCCAACTGCTTTTGGCAAATAAACAGTGTTGAGCCTCATTAGTAGTTTAATTTGAGACCACCTGCTAATATTATGTCCTGTAGGTCTTTTTACATTACCAACACATGATTTTTTTCAGTAAGCCAATAATGTTAGGAAACTTTTTTATTAGCTTACCTGGTTATAGAAGTAGAAGAGGGCAAAAAAGTGACTCTATCTCACCTACAGCCATACCACATTGGATACGCCTGATCTTGGAAGCTAAGCAGTGTTGGGCCTGGTTAGTACTTGGGTGGGAGACCACATGGGAACACCAGGTGCTGTAGGTTTTTTCCCATTACTGGCAAATTGTTTTTATTCTCTAGCTATTTAAATTGGAAACTTTTTCTTTTTATTGCCAATACAGACATTTGGGAGAGGTCAAACAGACACAATAGCCATCACCTAAAGACTTACCACACTGTTTCGGCCCAATTCCAACTGCTTTTGGCAGCTAAATAGTGTTGAGCCTCTTTAGTAGTTTAATTTGAGACCACCTGCTAATATTATGTCCTGTAGGTCTTTTTACATTACCAACACATGATTTTTTTCAGTAAGCCAATATAGTTAGGAAACTTTTTTATTAGCTTACCTTTAGATAGAAGTAGAAGAGGGTAAACAAGTGCCAGCATCTCACCTACAGCCATACCACATTGGATACGCCCAATCTCGTCTGGTCTTGGAAGCTAAGCAGTGTTGGGCCCGGTTAGTACTTGGGTGGGAGACCACATGGAAACACCAGTTTCTGTAGGTTTTTTCCCATTACTGGCAAATTGTTTTTATTCTCTAGCTATTTAAATTGGAAACTTTTTCTTTTTATTGCCAATACAGACATTTGGGAGAGGTCAAACAGACACAATAGCCATCACCTAAAGACTTACCACACTGTTTCGGCCCAATTCCAACTGCTTTTGGCAGCTAAATAGTATTGAGCCTCTTTAGTAGTTTAATTTGAGACCACCTGCTAATATTATGTCCTGTAGGTCTTTTTACATTACCAACACATGATTTTTTTCAGTAAGCCAATATAGTTAGGAAACTTTTTTATTAGCTTACCTTTAGATAGAAGTAGAAGAGGGCAAAAAAGTGCCTGCATCTCACCTACAGCCATACCACATTGGATACACCCAATCTCGTCTGATCTTGGAAGCTAAGCAGTGTTGGGCCTGGTTAGTACTTGGGTGGGAGACCACATGGGAACACCAGGTGCTGTAGGTTTTTTCCCATTACTGGCAAATTGTTTTTATTCTCTAGCTATTTAAATTGAAAACTTTTTCTTTTTATTGCCAATACAGACATTTGAGAGAGGTGAAACAGACACAATAGCCATCACCTAAAGACTTTCCACACTGTTTCGGCCCAATTCCAACTGCTTTTGGCAAATAAACAGTGTTGAGCCTCATTAGTAGTTTAATTTGAGACCACCTGCTAATATTATGTCCTGTAGGTCTTTTTACATTACCAACACATGATTTTTTTCAGTAAGCCAATAATGTTAGGAAACTTTTTTATTAGCTTACCTGGTTATAGAAGTAGAAGAGGGCAAAAAAGTGACTGTATCTCACCTAAAGCCATACCACATTGGATACGCCCAATCTCGTCTGATCTTGGAAGCTAAGCAGTGTTGTACTTGGGTGGGAGACCACATGGGAACACCAGGTGCTGTAGGTTTTTTCCCATTACTGGCAAATTGTTTTTATTCTCTAGCTATTTAAATTGGAAACTTTTTATTTTTATTGCCAATACAGACATTTGGGAGAGGTCAAACAGACACAATAGCCATCACCTAAAGACTTACCACACTGTTTCGGACCAATTTCATCTGCTTTTGGCAGCTAAACAGTGTTGAGCCTCATTAGTAGTTTAATTTGAGACCACCTGCTAATATTATGTCCTGTAGGTCTTTTTACATTACCAACACATGATTTTTTTCAGTAAGCCAATAATGTTAGGAAACTTTTTTATTAGCTTACCTGGTTATAGAAGTAGAAGAGGGCAAAAAAGTGATTGTATCTAACCTACAGCCATACCACATTGGATACGCTCAATCTCGGAAACTAAGCAGTGTTGGGCCTGGTTAGTACTTGGGTGGGAGACCACATGGGAACACCAGGAGCTGTAGGTTTTTTCCCATTACTGGCAAATTGTTTTTATTCTCTAGCTATTTAAATTGGAAACTTTTTCTTTTTATTGCCAATACAGACATTTGAGAGAGGTCAAACAGACACAATAGCCATCACCTAAAGACTTACCACACTGTTTCGGACCAATTCCAACTACTTTTGGCAGCTAAACAGTGTTGAGCCTCATTAGTAGTTTAATTTGAGACCACCTGCTAATATTATGTCCTGTAGGTCTTTTTACATTACCAACACATGATTTTTTTCAGTAAGCCAATAATGTTAGGAAACTTTTTTATTAGCTTACCTGGTTATAGAAGTAGAAGAGGGCAAAAAAGTGACTCTATCTAACCTACAGTCATACCACATTGGATACGCTCAATCTCGGAAGCTAAGCAGTGTTGGGCCTGGTTAGTACTTGGGTGGGAGACCACATGGGAACACCAGGTGCTGTAGGTTTTTTCCCATTACTGGCAAATTGTTTTTATTCTCTAGCTATTTAAATTGGAAACTTTTTCTTTTTATTGCCAATACAGACATTTGGGAGAGGTCAAACAGACACAATAGCCATCACCTAAAGACTTACCACACTGTTTCGGACCAATTTCAACTGCTTTTGGCAGCTAAACAGTGTTGAGCCTAATTAGTAGTTTAATTTGAGACCATCTGCTAATATTATGTCCTGTAGGTCTTTTTACATTACCAACACATGATTTTTTTTAGTAAGCCAATAATGTTAGGAAACTTTTTTATTAGCTTACCTGGTTATAGAAGTAGAAGAGGGCAAAAAAGTGACTCTATCTCACCTACAGCCATACCACATTGGATACGCCTGATCTTGGAAGCTAAGCAGTGTTGGGCCTGGTTAGTACTTGGGTGGGAGACCACATGGGAACACCAGGTGCTGTAGGTTTTTTCCCATTACTGGCAAATTGTTTTTATTCTCTAGCTATTTAAATTGGAAACTTTTTCTTTTTATTGCCAATACAGACATTTGGGAGAGGTCAAACAGACACAATAGCCATCACCTAAAGACTTACCACACTGTTTCGGCCCAATTCCAACTGCTTTTGGCAGCTAAATAGTGTTGAGCCTCTTTAGTAGTTTAATTTGAGACCACCTGCTAATATTATGTCCTGTAGGTCTTTTTACATTACCAACACATGATTTTTTTCAGTAAGCCAATATAGTTAGGAAACTTTTATATTAGCTTACCTTTAGATAGAAGTAGAAAAGGGCAAACAAGTGCCTGCATCTCACCTACAGCCATACCACATTGGATACGCCCAATCTCGTCTGGTCTTGGAAGCTAAGCAGTGTTGGGCCCGGTAAGTGCTTGGGTGGGAGACCACATGGGAACACCAGGTGCTGTAGTTTTTTTCCCATTATTGGCAAATTGTTTTTATTCTCTAGCTATTTAAATTGGAAACTTTTTCTTTTTATTGCCAATACAGACATTTGGGAGAGGTCAAACAGACACAATAGCCATCACCTAAAGACTTACCACACTGTTTCGGCCCAATTCCAACTGCTTTTGGCAGCTAAATAGTATTGAGCCTCTTTAGTAGTTTAATTTGAGACCACCTGCTAATATTATGTCCTGTAGGTCTTTTTACATTACCAACACATGATTTTTTTCAGTAAGCCAATAATGTTAGGAAACTTTTTTATTAGCTTACCTGGTTATAGAAGTAGAAGAGGGCAAAAAAGTGACTGTATCTCACCTAAAGCCATACCACATTGGATACGCCCAATCTCATCTGATCTTGGAAGCTAAGCAGTGTTGGGCCTGGTTAGTACTTGGGTGGGAGACCACATGGGAACACCAGGTGCTGTAGGTTTTTTCCCATTACTGGCAAATTGTTTTTATTCTCTAGCTATTTAAATTGGAAACTTTTTCTTTTTATTGCCAATACAGACATTTGGGAGAGGTCAAACAGACACAATAGCCATCACCTAAAGACTTACCACACTGTTTCGGACCAATTTCATCTGCTTTTGGCAGCTAAACAGTGTTGAGCCTCATTAGTAGTTTAATTTGAGACCACCTGCTAATATTATGTCCTGTAGGTCTTTTTACATTACCAACACATGATTTTTTTCAGTAAGCCAATAATGTTAGGAAACTTTTTTATTAGCTTACCTGGTTATAGAAGTAGAAGAGGGCAAAAAAGTGACTGTATCTCACCTACAGCCATACCACATTGGATACGCCCAATCTCATCTGATCTTGGAAGCTAAGCAGTGTTGGGCCTGGTTAGTACTTGGGTGGGAGACCACATGGGAACACCAGGTGCTGTAGGTTTTTTCCCATTACTGGCAAATTGTTTTTATTCTCTAGCTATTTAAATTGGAAACTTTTTCTTTTTATTGCCAATACATACATTTGGGAGAGGTCAAACAGACACAATAGCCATCGCCTTAAGAATTACCGCACTGTTTCGGACCAATTCCAACTGCTTTTGGCAGCTAAACAGTGTTCAGCCTCTTAAGTAGTTTAATTTGAGACCACCTGCTAATATTATGTCCTGTAGGTCTATTCACATTACCAACACATGATTTTTTTCAGTAAGCCAATAATGTTAGGAAACTTTTTTATTAGCTTACCTGGTTATAGAAGTAGAAGAGGGCAAAAAAGTGACTGTATCTCACCTACAGCCATACCACATTGGATACGCCCAATCTCGTCTGATCTTGGAAGCTAAGCAGTGTTGGGCCTGGTTAGTACTTGGGTGGGAGACCACATGGGAACACCAGGTGCTGTAGGTTTTTTCCCATTACTGGCAAATTGTTTTTATTCTCTAGCTATTTAAATTGGAAACTTTTTCTTTTTATTGCCAATACAGACATTTGAGAGAGGTGAAACGGACACAATAGCCATCACCTAAAGACTTTCCACACTGTTTCGGCCCAATTCCAACTGCTTTTGGCAAATAAACAGTGTTGAGCCTCATTAGTAGTTTAATTTGAGACCACCTGCTAATATTATGTCCTGTAGGTCTTTTTACATTACCAACACATGATTTTTTTCAGTAAGCCAATAATGTTAGGAAACTTTTTTATTAGCTTACTTGGTTATAGAAGTAGAAGAGGGCAAAAAAGTGACTGTATCTCACCTAAAGCCATACCACATTGGATACGCCCAATCTCGTCTGATCTTGGAAGCTAAGCAGTGTTGGGCCTGGTTAGTACTTGGGTGGGAGACCACATGGGAACACCAGGTGCTTTAGGTTTTTTCCCATTACTGGCAAATTGTTTTTATTCTCTAGCTATTTAAATTGGAAACTTTTTCTTTTTATTGCCAATACAGACATTTGGGAGAGGTCAAACAGACACAATAGCCATCACCTAAAGACTTACCACACTGTTTCGGCCCAATTCCAACTGCTTTCGGCAGCTAAACAGTGTTGAGCCTCTTAAGTAGTTTAATTTGAGACCACCTGCTAATATTATGTCCTGTAGGTCTATTTACATTACCAACACATGATTTTTTTAAGTAAGCCAATACAGTTAGGAAACTTGATTATTAGCTTACCTGGTTATAGAAGTAGAAGAGCGCAAAAAAGTGCCTGTATCTCACCTACAGCCATACCACATTGGATACGCCCAATCTTGTCTGATCTTGAAAGCTAAGCAGTGTTGGGCCTGGTTAGTACTTGGGTGGGAGACCACATGGGAACACCAGGAGCTGTAGGTTTTTTCCCATTACTGGCAAATTGTTTTTATTCTCTAGCTATTTAAATTGGAAACTTTTTCTTTTTATTGCCAATACAGACATTTGAGAGAGGTCAAACAGACACCATAGCCATCAACTAAAGACTTACCACACTGTTTCGGACCAATTCCAACTACTTTTGGCAGCTAAACAGTGTTGAGCCTCATTAGTAGTTTAATTTGAGACCACCTGCTAATATTATGTCCTGTATGTCTTTTTACATTACCAACACATGATTTTTTTCAGTAAGCCAATAATGTTAGGAAACTTTTTTATTAGCTTACCTGGTTATAGAAGTAGAAGAGGGCAAAAAAGTGATTGTATCTAACTTACAGCCATACCACATTGGATACGCTCAATCTCGGAAACTAAGCAGTGTTGGGCCTGGTTAGTACTTGGGTGGGAGACCACATGGGAACACCAGGAGCTGTAGGTTTTTTCCCATTACTGGCAAATTGTTTTTATTCTCTAGCTATTTAAATTGGAAACTTTTTCTTTTTATTGCCAATACAGACATTTGAGAGAGGTCAAACAGACACAATAGCCATCACCTAAAGACTTACCACACTGTTTCGGACCAATTCCAACTACTTTTGGCAGTTAAACAGTGTTGAGCCTCATTAGTAGTTTAATTTGAGACCACCTGCTAATATTATGTCCTGTAGGTCTTTTTACATTACCAACACATGATTTTTTTCAGTAAGCCAATAATGTTAGGAAACTTTTTTATTAGCTTACCTGGTTATAGAAGTAGAAGAGGGCAAAAAAGTGACTCTATCTAACCTACAGCCATACCACATTGAATACGCTCAATCTCGGAAGCTAAGCAGTGTTGGGCCTGGTTAGTACTTGGGTGGGAGACCACATGGGAACACCAGGTGCTGTAGGTTTTTTCCCATTACTGGCAAATTGTTTTTATTCTCTAGCTATTTAAATTGGAAACTTTTTCTTTTTATTGCCAATACAGACATTTGGGAGAGGTCAAACAGACACAATAGCCATCACCTAAAGACTTACCACACTGTTTCGGACCAATTTCAACTGCTTTTGGCAGCTAAACAGTGTTGAGCCTAATTAGTAGTTTAATTTGAGACCACCTGCTAATATTATGTCCTGTAGGTCTTTTTACATTACCAACACATGATTTTTTTCAGTAAGCCAATAATGTTAGAAAACTTTTTTATTAGCTTACCTGGTTATAGAAGTAGAAGAGGGCAAAAAAGTGACTCTATCTCACCTACAGCCATACCACATTGGATACGCCTGATCTTGGAAGCTAAGCAGTGTTGGGCCTGGTTAGTACTTGGGTGGGAGACCACATGGGAACACCAGGTGCTGTAGGTTTTTTCCCATTACTGGCAAATTGTTTTTATTCTCTAGCTATTTAAATTGGAAACTTTTTCTTTTTATTGCCAATACAGACATTTGGGAGAGGTCAAACAGACACAATAGCCATCACCTAAAGACTTACCACACTGTTTCGGCCCAATTCCAACTGCTTTTGGCAGCTAAATAGTGTTGAGCCTCTTTAGTAGTTTAATTTGAGACCACCTGCTAATATTATGTCCTGTAGGTCTTTTTACATTACCAACACATGATTTTTTTCAGTAAGCCAATATAGTTAGGAAACTTTTTTATTAGCTTACCTTTAGATAGAAGTAGAAGAGGGCAAACAAGTGCCTGCATCTCACCTACAGCCATACCACATTGGATTCGCCCAATCTCGTCTGGTCTTGGAAGCTAAGCAGTGTTGGGCCCGGTAAGTACTTGGGTGGGAGACCACATGGGAACACCAGGTGCTGTAGTTTTTTTCCCATTATTGGCAAATTGTTTTTATTCTCTAGCTATTTAAATTGGAAAATTTTTCTTTTTATTGCCAATACAGACATTTGAGAGAGGTGAAACAGACACAATAGCCATCACCTAAAGACTTTCCACACTGTTTCGGCCCAATTCCAACTGCTTTTGGCAACTAAACAGTGTTGAGCCTCATTAGTAGTTTAATTTTAGACCACCTGCTAATATTATGTCCTGTAGGTCTTTTTACATTACCAACACATGATTTTTTTCAGTAAGCCAATAATGTTAGGAAACTTTTTTATTAGCTTACCTGGTTATAGAAGTAGAAGAGGGCAAAAAAGTGACTGTATCTCACCTACAGCCATACCACATTGGATACGCCCAATCTCATCTGATCTTGGAAGCTAAGCAGTGTTGGGCCTGGTTAGTACTTGGGTGTGAGACCACATGGGAACACCAGGTGCTGTAGGTTTTTTCCCATTACTGGCAAATTGTTTTTATTCTCTAGCTATTTAAATTGGAAACTTTTTCTTTTTATTGCCAATACATACATTTGGGAGAGGTCAAACAGACACAATAGCCATCGCCTTAAGACTTACCACACTGTTTCGGACCAATTCCAACTGCTTTTGGCAGCTAAACAGTGTTGAGCCTCTTAAGTAGTTTAATTTGAGACCACCTGCTAATATTATGTCCTGTAGGTCTTTTTACATTACCAACACATGATTTGTTTCAGTAAGCCAATACAGTTAGGAAACTTTTTTATTAGCTTACCTGGTTATAGAAGTAGAAGAGGGCAAAAAAGTGCCTGTATCTCAACTACAGCCATACCACATACCCAATCTCGTCTGATCTTGGAAGCTAAGCAGGGTTGGGCCTGGTTAGTACTTGGGTGGGAGACCACATGGGAACACCAGGAGCTGTAGGTTTTTTCCATTACTGGCAAATTGTTTTTATTCTCTAGCTATTTAAATTGGAAACTTTTTCTTTTTATTGCCAATACAGACATTTGAGAGAGGTGAAACAGACATAATAGCCATCACCTAAAGACTTACCACACTGTTTCGGCCCAATTCCAACTGCTTTTGGCAGCTAAACAGTGTTGAGCCTCATTAGTAGTTTAATTTGAGACCACCTGCTAATATTATGTCCTGTAGGTCTTTTTACATTACCAACACATGATTTTTTTCAGTAAGCCAATAATGTTAGGAAACTTTTTTATTAGCTTACCTGGTTATAGAAGTAGAAGAGGGCAAAAAAGTGACTGTATCTCACCTACAGCCATACCACATTGGATACGCCCAATCTCATCTGATCTTGGAAGCTAAGCAGTGTTGGGCCTGGTTAGTACTTGGGTGGGAGACCACATGGGAACACCAGGTGCTGTAGGTTTTTTCCCATTACTGGCAAATTGTTTTTATTCTCTAGCTATTTAAATTGGAAACTTTTTCTTTTTATTGCCAATACATACATTTGGGAGAGGTCAAACAGACACAATAGCCATCGCCTTAAGACTTACCACACTGTTTCGGACCAATTCCAACTGCTTTTGGCAGCTAAATAGTATTGAGCCTCTTTAGTAGTTTAATTTGAGACCACCTGCTAATATTATGTCCTGTAGGTATTTTTACATTACCAACACATGATTTTTTTCAGTAAGCCAATAATGTTAGGAAACTTTTTTATTAGCTTACCTGGTTATAGAAGTAGAAGAGGGCAAAAAAGTGACTGTATCTAACCTACAGCCATTCCAAATTGGATACGCTCAATCTCGGAAGCTAAGCAGTGTTGGGCCTGGTTAGTACTTGGGTGGGAGACCACATGGGAACACCAGGAGCTGTAGGTTTTTTCCCATTACTGGCAAATTGTTTTTATTCTCTAGCTATTTAAATTGGAAACTTTTTCTTTTTATTGCCAATACAGACATTTGGGAGAGGTCAAACAGACACAATAGCCATCACCTAAAGACTTACCACTCTGTTTCGGCCCAATTCCAACTGCTTTTGGCAGCTAAATAGTGTTGAGCCTCTTTAGTAGTTTAATTTGAGACCACCTGCTAATATTATGTCCTGTAGGTCTTTTTACATTACCAACACATGATTTTTTTCAGTAAGCCAATATAGTTAGGAATCTTTTTTATTAGCTTACCTTTAGATAGAAGTAGAAGAGGGCAAACAAGTGCCTGCATCTCACCTACAGCCATACCACATTGGATACGCCCAATCTCGTCTGATCTTGGAAGCTAAGCAGTGTTGGGCCTGGTTAGTACTTGGGTGGGAGACCACATGGGAACACCAGGTGCTGTAGGTTTTTTCCCATTACTGGCAAATTGTTTTTATTCTCTAGCTATTTAAATTGGAAACTTTTTCTTTTTATTGCCAATACAGACATTTGGGAGAGGTCAAACAGACACAATAGCCATCACCTAAAGACTTACCACACTGTTTCGGCCCAATTCCAACTGCTTTTGGCAGCTAAATAGTATTGAGCCTCTTTAGTAGTTTAATTTGAGACCACCTGCTAATATTATGTCCTGTAGGTATTTTTACATTACCAACACATGATTTTTTTCAGTAAGCCAATAATGTTAGGAAACTTTTTTATTAGCTTACCTGGTTATAGAAGTAGAAGAGGGCAAAAAAGTGACTGTATCTAACCTACAGCCATACCACATTGGATACGCTCAATCTCGGAAGCTAAGCAGTGTTGGGCCTGGTTAGTACTTGGGTGGGAGACCACATGGGAACACCAGGTGCTGTAGGTTTTTTCCCATTACTGGCAAATTGTTTTTATTCTCTAGCTATTTAAATTGGAAACTTTTTCTTTTTATTGCCAATACAGACATTTGGGAGAGGTCAAAGAGACACAATAGCCATCACCTAAAGACTTACCACACTGTTTCGGCCCAATTCCAACTGCTTTTGGCAGCTAAATAGTATTGAGCCTCTTTAGTAGTTTAATTTGAGACCACCTGCTAATATTATGTCCTGTAGGTCTTTTTACATTACCAACACATGATTTTTTTCAGTAAGCCAATATAGTTAGGAAACTTTTTTATTAGCTTACCTTTAGATAGAAGTAGAAGAGGGCAAAAAAGTGCCCGCATCTCACCTACAGCCATACCACATTGGATACGCCCAATCTCGTCTGATCTTGGAAGCTAAGCAGGGTTGGGCCTGGTTAGTACTTGGGTGGGAGACCACATGGGAACACCAGGTGCTGTAGGTTTTTTCCCATTACTGGCAAATTGTTTTTATTCTCTAGCTATTTAAATTGGAAACTTTTTCTTTTTATTGCCAATACAGACATTTGAGAGAGGTGAAACAGACATAATAGCCATCACCTAAAGACTTACCACACTGTTTCGGCCAAATTCCAACTGCTTTTGGCAGCTAAACAGTGTTGAGCCTCATTAGTAGTTTAATTTGAGACCACCTGCTAATATTTTGTCCTGTAGGTCTTTTTACATTACCAACACATGATTTTTTTCAGTAAGCCAATAATGTTAGGAAACTTTTTTATTAGCTTACCTGGTTATAGAAGTAGAAGAGGGCAAAAAAGTGACTCAGTCTCACCTACAGCCATACCACATTGGATACGCCCAATCTTGTCTGATCTTGGAAGCTAAGCAGTGTTGGGCCTGGTTAGTACTTGGGTGGGAGACCACATGGGAACACCAGGTGCTGTAGGTTTTTCCCATTACTGGCAAATTGTTTTTATTCTCTAGCTATTTAAATTGGAAACTTTTTCTTTTTATTGCCAATACAGACATTTGGGAGAGGTCAAACAGACACAATAGCCATCACCTAAAGACTTTCCACACTGTTTCGGCCCAATTCCAACTGCTTTTGGCAGCTAAATAGTGTTGAGCCTCTTTAGTAGTTTAATTTGAGACCACCTGCTAATATTGTGTCCTGTTGGTCTTTTTACATTACCAACACATGATTTTTTTCAGTAAGCCAATATAGTTAGGAAACTTTTTTATTAGCTTACCTTTAGATAGAAGTAGAAGAGGGCAAAAAAGTGCCTGCATCTCACCTACAGCCATACCACATTGGATACGCCCAATCTCGTCTGATCTTAGAAGCTAAGCAGTGTTGGGCCTGGTTAGTACTTGGGTGGGAGACCACATGGGAACACCAGGTGCTGTAGGTTTTTTCCCATTACTGGCAAATTGTTTTTATTCTCTAGCTATTTAAATTGGAAACGTTTTCTTTTTATTGCCAATACAGACATTTGGGAGAGGTCAAACAGACACAATAGCCATCACCTAAAGACTTACCACACTGTTTCGGCCCAATTCCAACTGCTTTTGGCAGCTAAATAGTGTTGAGCCTCTTTAGTAGTTTAATTTGAGACCACCTGCTAATATTGTGTCCTGTTGGTCTTTTTACATTACCAACACATGATTTTTTTCAGTAAGCCAATATAGTTAGGAAACTTTTTTATTAGCTTACCTTTAGATAGAAGTAGAAGAGGGCAAAAAAGTGCCTGCATCTCACCTACAGCCATACCACATTGGATACGCCCAATCTCGTCTGATCTTGGAAGCTAAGCAGTGTTGGGCCTGGTTAGTACTTGGGTGGGAGACCACATGGGAACACCAGGTGCTGTAGGTTTTTTCCCATTACTGGCAAATTGTTTTTATTCTCTAGCTATTTAAATTGGAAACTTTTTCTTTTTATTGCCAATACAGACATTTGGGAGAGGTCAAACAGACACAATAGCCATCACCTAAAGACTTACCACACTGTTTCGGACCAATTTCAACTGCTTTTGGCAGCTAAACAGTGTTGAGCCTCATTAGTAGTTTAATTTGAGACCACCTGCTAATATTATGTCCTGTAGGTCTTTTTACATTACCAACACATGATTTTTTTCAGTAAGCCAATAATGTTAGGAAACTTTTTTATTAGCTTACCTGGTTATAGAAGTAGAAGAGGGCAAAAAAGTGACTCTATCTCACCTACAGCCATACCACATTGGATACGCCCAATCTTGTCTGATCTTTGGAAGCTAAGCAGTGTTGGGCCTGGTTAGTACTTGGGTGGGAGACCACATGGGAACACCAGGTGCTGTAGGTTTTTTCCCATTACTGGCAAATTGTTTTTATTCTCTAGCTATTTAAATTGGAAACTTTTTCTTTTTATTGCCAATACAGACATTTGGGAGAGGTCAAACAGACACAATAGCCATCACCTAAAGACTTACCACACTGTTTCGGCCCAATTCCAACTGCTTTTGGCAGCTAAATAGTGTTGAGCCTCTTTAGTAGTTTAATTTGAGACCACCTGCTAATATTATGTCCTGTAGGTCTTTTTACATTACCAACACATGATTTTTTTCAGTAAGCCAATATAGTTAGGAAACTTTTTTATTAGCTTACCTTTAGATAGAAGTAGAAGAGGGTAAACAAGTGCCAGCATCTCACCTACAGCCATACCACATTGGATATGCCCAATCTCGTCTGGTCTTGGAAGCTAAGCAGTGTTGGGCCCGGTTAGTACTTGGGTGGGAGACCACATGGGAACACCAGGTGCTGTAGGTTTTTTCCCATTACTGGCAAATTGTTTTTATTCTCTAGCTATTTAAATTGGAAACTTTTTCTTTTTATTGCCAATACAGACATTTGGGAGAGGTCAAACAGACACAATAGCCATCACCTAAAGACTTACCACACTGTTTCGGACCAATTCCAACTGCTTTTGGCAGCTAAATAGTATTGAGCCTCTTTAGTAGTTTAATTTGAGACCACCTGCTAATATTATGTCCTGTAGGTCTTTTTACATTACCAACACATGATTTTTTTCAGTAAGCCAATATAGTTAGGAAACTTTTTTATTAGCTTACCTTTAGATAGAAGTAGAAGAGGGCAAAAAAGTGCCTGCATCTCACCTACAGCCATACCACATTGGATACGCCCAATCTCGTCTGATCTTAGAAGCTAAGCAGTGTTGGGCCTGGTTAGTACTTGGGTGGGAGACCACATGGGAACACCAGGTGCTGTAGGTTTTTTCCCATTACTGGCAAATTGTTTTTATTCTCTAGCTATTTAAATTGGAAACGTTTTCTTTTTATTGCCAATACAGACATTTGGGAGAGGTCAAACAGACACAATAGCCATCACCTAAAGACTTACCACACTGTTTCGGCCCAATTCCAACTGCTTTTGGCAGCTAAATAGTGTTGAGCCTCTTTAGTAGTTTAATTTGAGACCACCTGCTAATATTGTGTCCTGTTGGTCTTTTTACATTACCAACACATGATTTTTTTCAGTAAGCCAATATAGTTAGGAAACTTTTTTATTAGCTTACCTTTAGATAGAAGTAGAAGAGGGCAAAAAAGTGCCTGCATCTCACCTACAGCCATACCACATTGGATACGCCCAATCTCGTCTGATCTTGGAAGCTAAGCAGTGTTGGGCCTGGTTAGTACTTGGGTGGGAGACCACATGGGAACACCAGGTGCTGTAGGTTTTTTCCCATTACTGGCAAATTGTTTTTATTCTCTAGCTATTTAAATTGGAAACTTTTTCTTTTTATTGCCAATACAGACATTTGGGAGAGGTCAAACAGACACAATAGCCATCACCTAAAGACTTACCACACTGTTTCGGACCAATTTCAACTGCTTTTGGCAGCTAAACAGTGTTGAGCCTCATTAGTAGTTTAATTTGAGACCACCTGCTAATATTATGTCCTGTAGGTCTTTTTACATTACCAACACATGATTTTTTTCAGTAAGCCAATAATGTTAGGAAACTTTTTTATTAGCTTACCTGGTTATAGAAGTAGAAGAGGGCAAAAAAGTGACT
Source organism: Crinia signifera (assembly GCF_055691185.1). Taxonomy (NCBI): domain Eukaryota; kingdom Metazoa; phylum Chordata; class Amphibia; order Anura; family Myobatrachidae; genus Crinia; species Crinia signifera. Next base: position 68,402,802 of record NC_139224.1, read on the forward strand.
CTATCTCACCTACAGCCATACCACATTGGATACGCCCAATCTTGTCTGATCTTTGGAAGCTAAGCAGTGTTGGGCCTGGTTAGTACTTGGGTGGGAGACCACATGGGAACACCAGGTGCTGTAGGTTTTTTCCCATTACTGGCAAATTGTTTTTATTCTCTAGCTATTTAAATTGGAAACTTTTTCTTTTTATTGCCAATACAGACATTTGGGAGAGGTCAAACAGACACAATAGCCATCACCTAAAGACTTACCACACTGTTTCGGCCCAATTCCAACTGCTTTTGGCAGCTAAATAGTGTTGAGCCTCTTTAGTAGTTTAATTTGAGACCACCTGCTAATATTATGTCCTGTAGGTCTTTTTACATTACCAACACATGATTTTTTTCAGTAAGCCAATATAGTTAGGAAACTTTTTTATTAGCTTACCTTTAGATAGAAGTAGAAGAGGGTAAACAAGTGCCAGCATCTCACCTACAGCCATACCACATTGGATATGCCCAATCTCGTCTGGTCTTGGAAGCTAAGCAGTGTTGGGCCCGGTTAGTACTTGGGTGGGAGACCACATGGGAACACCAGGTGCTGTAGGTTTTTTCCCATTACTGGCAAATTGTTTTTATTCTCTAGCTATTTAAATTGGAAACTTTTTCTTTTTATTGCCAATACAGACATTTGGGAGAGGTCAAACAGACACAATAGCCATCACCTAAAGACTTACCACACTGTTTCGGACCAATTCCAACTGCTTTTGGCAGCTAAATAGTATTGAGCCTCTTTAGTAGTTTAATTTGAGACCACCTGCTAATATTATGTCCTGTAGGTCTTTTTACATTACCAACACATGATTTTTTTCAGTAAGCCAATATAGTTAGGAAACTTTTTTATTAGCTTACCTTTAGATAGAAGTAGAAGAGGGCAAAAAAGTGCCTGCATCTCACCTACAGCCATACCACATTGGATACGCCCAATCTCGTCTGATCTTGGAAGCTAAGTAGTGTTGGGCCTGGTTAGTACTTGGGTGGGAGACCACATGGGAACACCAGGTGCTGTAGGTTTTTTCCCATTACTGGCAAATTGTTTTTATTCTCTAGCTATTTAAATTGGAAACTTTTTCTTTTTATTGCCAATACAGACATTTGAGAGAGGTGAAACAGACACAATAGCCATCACCTAAAGACTTTCCACACTGTTTCGGCCCAATTCCAACTCCTTTTGGCAAATAAACAGTGTTGAGCCTCATTAGTAGTTTAATTTGAGACCACCTGCTAATATTATGTCCTGTAGGTCTTTTTACATTACCAACACATGATTTTTTTCAGTAAGCCAATACAGTTAGGAAACTTGTTTATTAGCATACCTGGTTATAGAAGTAGAAGAGCGCAAAAAAGTGCCTGTATCTCAACTACAGCCATACCACATTGGATACGCCCAATCTCGTCTGATCTTGAAAGCTAAGCAGTGTTGGGCCTGGTTAGTACTTGGGTGGGAGACCACATGGGAACACCAGGAGCTGTAGGTTTTTTCACATTACTGGCAAATTGTTTTTATTCTCTAGCTATTTAAATTGGAAACTTTTTCTTTTTATTGCCAATACAGACATTTGAGAGAGGTCAAACAGACACCATAGCCATCACCTAAAGACTTACCACACTGTTTCGGACCAATTCCAACTACTTTTGGCAGCTAAACAGTGTTGAGCCTCATTAGTAGTTTAATTTGAGACCACCTGCTAATATTATGTCCTGTAGGTCTTTTTACATTACCAACACATGATTTTTTTCAGTAAGCCAATAATGTTAGGAAACTTTTTTATTAGCTTACCTGGTTATAGAAGTAGAAGAGGGCAAAAAAGTGATTGTATCTAACCTACAGCCATACCACATTGGATACGCCCAATCTCGGAAGTTAAGCAGTGTTGGGCTTGGTTAGTACTTGGGTGGGAGACCACATGGGAACACCAGGAGCTGTAGGTTTTTTCCCATTACTGGCAAATTGTTTTTATTCTCTAGCTATTTAAATTGGAAACTTTTTCTTTTTATTGCCAATACAGACATTTGAGAGAGGTCAAACAGACACAATAGCCATCACCTAAAGACTTACCACAGTGTTTCGGACCAATTCCAACTACTTTTGGCAGCTAAACAGTGTTGAGCCTCATTAGTAGTTTAATTTGAGACCACCTGCTAATATTATGTCCTGTAGGTCTTTTTACATTACCAACACATGATTTTTTTCAGTAAGCCAATAATGTTAGGAAACTTTTTTATTAGCTTACCTGGTTATAGAAGTAGAAGAGGGCAAAAAAGTGACTGTATCTAACTTACAGCCATACCACATTGGATACGCTCAATCTCGGAAGCTAAGCAGTGTTGGGCCTGGTTAGTACTTGGCTGGGAGACCACATGGGAACACCAGGTGCTGTAGGTTTTTTCCCATTACTGGCAAATTGTTTTTATTCTCTAGCTATTTAAATTGGAAACTTTTTCTTTTTATTGCCAATACAGACATTTGGGAGAGGTCAAACAGACACAATAGCCATCATCTAAAGACTTACCACACTGTTTCGGACCAATTTCAACTGCTTTTGGCAGCTAAACAGTGTTGAGCCTAATTAGTAGTTTAATTTGAGACCACCTGCTAATATTATGTCCTGTAGGTCTTTTTACATTACCAACACATGATTTTTTTCAGTAAGCCAATAATGTTAGGAAACTTTTTTATTAGCTTACCTTGTTATAGAAGTAGAAGAGGGCAAAAAAGTGACTCTATCTCACCTACAGCCATACCACATTGGATACGCCCAATCTTGTCTGATCTTGGAAGCTAAGCAGTGTTGGGCCTGGTTAGTACTTGGGTGGGAGACCACATGGGAACACCAGGTGCTGTAGGTTTTTTCCCATTACTGGCAAATTGTTTTTATTCTCTAGCTATTTAAATTGGAAACTTTTTCTTTTTATTGCCAATACAGACATTTGGGAGAGGTCAAACAGACACAATAGCCATCACCTAAAGACTTACCACACTGTTTCGGCCCAATTCCAACTGCTTTTGGCAGCTAAATAGTGTTGAGCCTCTTTAGTAGTTTAATTTGAGACCACCTGCTAATATTATGTCCTGTAGGTCTTTTTACATTACCAACACATGATTTTTTTCAGTAAGCCAATATAGTTAGGAAACTTTTTTATTAGCTTACCTTTAGATAGAAGTAGAAGAGGGCAAACAAGTGCCTGCATCTCACCTACAGCCATACCACATTGGATACGCCCAATCTCGTCTGGTCTTGGAAGCTAAGCAGTGTTGGGCCCGGTAAGTACTTGGGTGGGAGACCACATGGGAACACCAGGTGCTGTAGTTTTTTTCCCATTATTGGCAAATTGTTTTTATTCTCTAGCTATTTAAATTGGAAACTTTTTCTTTTTATTGCCAATACAGACATTTGAGAGAGGTGAAACAGACACAATAGCCATCACCTAAAGACTTTCCACACTGTTTCGGCCCAATTCCAACTGCTTTTGGCAACTAAACAGTGTTGAGCCTCATTAGTAGTTTAATTTGAGACCAGCTGCTAATATTATGTCCTGTAGGTCTTTTTACATTACCAACACATGATTTTTTTCAGTAAGCCAATAATGTTAGGAAACTTTTTTATTAGCTTAGCTGGTTATAGAAGTAGAAGAGGGCAAAAAAGTGACTGTATCTCACCTACAGCCATACCACATTGGATACGCCCAATCTCATCTGATCTTGGAAGCTAAGCAGAGTTGGGCCTGTTTAGTACTTGGGTGGGAGACCACATGGGAACACCAGGTGCTGTAGGTTTTTTCCCATTACTGGCAAATTGTTTTTATTCTCTAGCTATTTAAATTGGAAACTTTTTCTTTTTATTGCCAATACAGACATTTGGAAGAGGTCAAACAGACACAATAGCCATCACCTAAAGACTTACCACACTGTTTCGGACCAATTTCAACTGCTTTTGGCAGCTAAACAGTGTTGAGCCTAATTAGTAGTTTAATTTGAGACCACCTGCTAATATTATGTCCTGTAGGTCTTTTTACATTACCAACACATGATTTTTTTCAGTAAGCCAATAATGTTAGGAAACTTTTTTATTAGCTTAGCTGGTTATAGAAGTAGAAGAGGGCAAAAAAGTGACTCTATCTCACCTACAGCCATACCACATTGGATACGCCCAATCTCATCTGATCTTGGAAGCTAAGCAGAGTTGGGCCTGTTTAGTACTTAGGTGGGAGACCACATGGGAACACCAGGTGCTGTAGGTTTTTTCCCATTACTGGCAAATTGTTTTTATTCTCTAGCTATTTAAATTGGAAACTTTTTCTTTTTATTGCCAATACATACATTTGGGAGAGGTCAAACAGACACAATAGCCATCGCCTTAAGACTTACCACACTGTTTCGGCCCAATTCCAACTGCTTTTGGCAGCTAAACAGTGTTGAGCCTCATTAGTAGTTTAATTTGAGACCACCTGCTAATATTATGTCCTGTAGGTCTATTTACATTACCAACACATGATTTGTTTCAGTAAGCCAATACAGTTAGGAAACTTTTTTATTAGCTTACCTGGTTATAGAAGTAGAAGAGCGCAAAAAAGTGCCTGTATCTCAACTACAGCCATACCACATTGGATACGCCCAATCTCGTCTGATCTTGAAAGCTAAGCAGTGTTGGGCCTGGTTAGTACTTGGGTGGGAGACCACATGGGAACACCAGGAGCTGTAGGTTTTTTCACATTACTGGCAAATTGTTTTTATTCTCTAGCTATTTAAATTGGAAACTTTTTCTTTTTATTGCCAATACAGACATTTGAGAGAGGTCAAACAGACACCATAGCCATCACCTAAAGACTTACCACACTGTTTCGGACCAATTCCAACTACTTTTGGCAGCTAAACAGTGTTGAGCCTCATTAGTAGTTTAATTTGAGACCACCTGCTAATATTATGTCCTGTAGGTCTTTTTACATTACCAACACATGATTTTTTTCAGTAAGCCAATAATGTTAGGAAACTTTTTTATTAGCTTACCTTTACTTCTTATGGATCCAGTACTGAAAGAGATCCTCCCCCCGAAACCAGACATTGTGTACAGAAAATCCAAGAATCTGAAGGACATCTTAGCACCTAGCATGCTAAAAACACTCCAACCACCAACCAAACTACCAAAATGTAAAGGATCATACAAGTGTGGCAAATGTATTATATGTAAGTATCTCCACCCAAATAGGAAAAGCTTTTCTGACACAGGGAACAACAACGAATTTAAAATCAAGGACTTCATCAACTGCAACTCCACCTCAGTTATCTACTTGATAGAATGTACTTGCGGGAAGAAATACGTAGGCAAGACAAAACGCCCCTTGAAAATTAGAATCCAAGAACATGTAAGAAGTATAAAAAACAAAATGGACAATCATGCTATCCCCAGACATTTTACTACCACTCATGCATCGGACCCTGAAGAAATGACTTTCAAAGCAATTGAACATGTTCAACTAGGGGAGAGAGGAGGTGACTTGGCAAAGAAATTGTCGCAAAGGGAGATGTACTGGATTTTCCAGCTACAGACACTGCACCCGAACGGCTTAAACGAAGGATATGAAATTGCACCTTTCCTGTGAAGGTTATGTAAAACTCCCAAAACGAACCCCACTGTCCTTTCACATACTTGGTCACACTTTTTATTCTTTCTTCCTATAAATCTTTACTTTGGTTCCAACATATGAGCAGTAAGGTATCTCAGTCTGAGAGGTCTTGGAACATGGAAACAAACATTACAGTCATACCACACTGGCAATGCCCAACCCCGTCCGATCTTGGCAGCCAAGCAGTGATTCTGGGCCCGTCCAGTATCGGGACGGGAGACTACCCGAGAAGAACGGGTACTGTAATGTACAGAAAATATAAAGAATACCTCGTGAGAAGGACGAAACAGAAGTACCAATGCTCATCACTCCCGCAGCTGATTAACAATCACTAGACTCACTACAAATGTCCCCCTTCTTTCCCTTCTTCTTCTTTTTTTCCATTTTTCTATAGAGATAATCACTGTAACTTATATGAATAAATGAATTAAAAATCACGCAAATCACTCTAATTATTTATATTATATTTAGTAGTCAAAGCACCTTGCACTTTATTGCTAAAAACACCACACTGGTTCACAAGATTAATCAATTATAAAATATCATCTTGGATCACACCTTCTAGCTGCTAGTCTTTTTACTAAAGACTCACCAAATATAACACTTTATTGATTCCTTCTAGAAATAACCTTAGAAATATTTAAAATGTTTTTAAAAAAATTTTTTATCGATTTATTACCTCCTGTTCATATTATATATTTATTTATTATCGTGTATATATATGTATGTATACCCATTGACAATTGTTCCCCGGCATATAATATAGTATGTATTTATTTATTTATTTATATATTTATATATCCAGCATGAGCAAAAGAACGCTCCCATACATAATATAGTGAATATATACATAGATTACTAACAATAGATCGTATCCTCCATTGCAATGTCCTATGTTCTATGGTAAAACAGAATACTAATACACTGTACTCTCCATTCCTATGTCCCAAGTGGAATTCCCACTGAGAAAGTGGCACAGACGAAAATACGAACTTGTAACTGACCAGTATCCAAAAAGATGGCCGATTCCCTATACGAAAGATAGGAAAAGTCCCCTACAAAATGGCCGCTGACTGGAGACAAATACCGCAAGCAACTCCACATATCAACACTCCTCAATGAATGACAACTATGGCAACCAATGAGACGGAGCTCCGCAATAACCGGAAGTGGGGCGCAGCCGCACGTCCGCCCGAGAGAGGCGGAAGACACAGAACTGTGTACTTACAAAAGACACAGGAAGCGGGGCGGAAGTGACGTCCGCCCGCCGGATATGGGGATGCGCATCCCCGCAAACGAAATAAGCACTTTCTGTTATCCTTGCTTTGTTTTTTAACCACTGCACTACAGCAATAGCATTATACTAACCCGATCTTAACACTAATATAAGTGATTAAATGTTTTAGCTATGCCCTTCGTTTTTTAGAAACGGTAGCCACACCCACAGGATGTGACATCATAATTCGGAGCACTAGACTCCCATAGTATAAATAGAGCACTAGGCACATCTCCCTTACACCCCTTGATGAAGTCCTAATCGACGAAACGCGTTGGGTACAGCCTGCTGACTCCTCCAGAAATAGATAAGTCCTCTTTCATAACCCTTTTTTATCTTTTTTCAATTTTTACAAATTCTTAGCTACTATCTCCCCCCCTTTTTTTAGCGCTAACATATGTAGGCCTTTTTAAACTAGATACGCATTTTTTTACATCGCTGTGTTTTTTCTATACCATATCTCTTGTACTGTTTTGTTCTCATATTTAATGCTATTGTGCATTTTTTTATATGTATAAAATAAAATTCTATATTTTTTGAAAGAATTACGTTTCTTAAACAGGTATTTTGTAGTCGCTTAGACCTTTATCCAACCTGCCATACCAGTGTTGGGCCTGGTTAGTACTTGGGTGGGAGACCACATGGGAACACCAGGAGCTGTAGGTTTTTTCCCATTACTGGCAAATTGTTTTTATTCTCTAGCTATTTAAATTGGAAACTTTTTCTTTTTATTGCCAATACAGACATTTAGGAGAGGTCAAACAGACACAATAGCCATCACCTAAAGACTTACCACACTGTTTCGGCCCAATTCCAACTGCTTTTGGCAGCTAAATAGTGTTGAGCCTCTTTAGTAGTTTAATTTGAGACCACCTGCTAATATTATGTCCTGTAGGTCTTTTTACATTACCAACACATGATTTTTTTCAGTAAGCCAATATAGTTAGGAAACTTTTTTATTAGCTTACCTTTAGATAGAAGTAGAAGAGGGCAAACAAGTGCCTGCATCTCACCTACAGCCATACCACATTGGATACGCCCAATCTCGTCTGATCTTGGAAGCTAAGCAGTGTTGGGCCTGGTTAGTACTTGGGTGGGAGACCACATGGGAACACCAGGTGCTGTAGGTTTTTTCCCATTACTGGCAAATTGTTTTTATTCTCTAGCTATTTAAATTGGAAACTTTTTCTTTTTATTGCCAATACAGACATTTGGGAGAGGTCAAACAGACACAATAGCCATCACCTAAAGACTTACCACACTGTTTCGGCCCAATTCCAACTGCTTTTGGCAGCTAAATAGTATTGAGCCTCTTTAGTAGTTTAATTTGAGACCACCTGCTAATATTATGTTCTGTAGGTATTTTTACATTACCAACACATGATTTTTTTCAGTAAGCCAATAATGTTAGGAAACTTTTTTATTAGCTTACCTGGTTATAGAAGTAGAAGAGGGCAAAAAAGTGCCTGTATCTCACCTACAGCCATACCACATTGGATACGCCCAATCTTGTCTGATCTTGGAAGCTAAGCAGTGTTGGGCCTGGTTAGTACTTGGGTGGGAGACCACATGGGAACACCAGGTGCTGTAGGTTTTTTCCCATTACTGGCAAATTGTTTTTATTCTCTAGCTATTTAAATTGGAAACTTTTTCTTTTTATTGCCAATACAGACATTTGGGAGAGGTCAAACAGACACAATAGCCATCACCTAAAGACTTACCACACTGTTTCGGCCCAATTCCAACTGCTTTTGGCAGCTAAATAGTGTTGAGCCTCTTTAGTAGTTTAATTTGAGACCACCTGCTAATATTGTGTCCTGTTGGTCTTTTTACATTACCAACACATGATTTTTTTCAGTAAGCCAATATAGTTAGGAAACTTTTTTATTAGCTTACCTTTAGATAGAAGTAGAAGAGGGCAAAAAAGTGCCTGCATCTCACCTACAGCCATACCACATTGGATACGCCCAATCTCGTCTGATCTTGGAAGCTAAGCAGTGTTGGGCCTGGTTAGTACTTGGGTGGGAGACCACATGGGAACACCAGGTGCTGTAGGTTTTTTCCCATTACTGGCAAATTGTTTTTATTCTCTAGCTATTTAAATTGGAAACTTTTTCTTTTTATTGCCAATACAGACATTTGGGAGAGGTCAAACAGACACAATAGCCATCACCTAAAGACTTACCACACTGTTTCGGCCCAATTCCAACTGCTTTTGGCAGCTAAATAGTGTTGAGCCTCTTTAGTAGTTTAATTTGAGACCACCTGCTAATATTATGTCCTGTAGGTATTTTTACACTACCAACACATGATTTTTTTCAGTAAGCCAATAATGTTAGGAAACTTTTTTATTAGCTTACCTGGTTATAGAAGTAGAAGAGGGCAAAAAAGTGACTGTATCTCACCTACAGCCATACCACATTGGATACGCCCAATCTCGTCTGATCTTGGAAGCTAAGCAGTGTTGGGCCTGGTTAGTACTTGGGTGGGAGACCACATGGGAACACCAGGTGCTGTAGGTTTTTCCCATTACTGGCAAATTGTTTTTATTCTCTAGCTATTTAAATTGGAAACTTTTTCTTTTTATTGCCAATACAGACATTTGGGAGAGGTCAAACAGACACAATAGCCATCACCTAAAGACTTACCACACTGTTTCGGCCCAATTCCAACTGCTTTTGGCAGCTAAATAGTGTTGAGCCTCTTTAGTAGTTTAATTTGAGACCACCTGCTAATATTGTGTCCTGTTGGTCTTTTTACATTACCAACACATGATTTTTTTCAGTAAGCCAATATAGTTAGGAAACTTTTTTATTAGCTTACCTTTAGATAGAAGTAGAAGAGGGCAAAAAAGTGCCTGCTTCTCACCTACAGCCATACCACATTGGATACGCCCAATCTCGTCTGATCTTGGAAGCTAAGCAGTGTTGGGCCTGGTTAGTACTTGGGTGGGAGACCACATGGGAACACCAGGTGCTGTAGGTTTTTTCCCATTACTGGCAAATTGTTTTTATTCTCTAGCTATTTAAATTGGAAACTTTTTCTTTTTATTGCCAATACAGACATTTGGGAGAGGTCAAACAGACACAATAGCCATCACCTAAAGACTTACCACACTGTTTCGGAACAATTTCATCTGCTTTTGGCAGCTAAACAGTGTTGAGCCTCATTAGTAGTTTAATTTGAGACCACCTGCTAATATTATGTCCTGTAGGTCTTTTTACATTACCAACACATGATTTTTTTCAGTAAGCCAATAATGTTAGGAAACTTTTTTATTAGCTTACCTGGTTATAGAAGTAGAAGAGGGCAAAAAAGTGACTCTATCTCACCTACAGCCATACCACATTGGATACGCCCAATCTTGTCTGATCTTGGAAGCTAAGCAGTGTTGGGCCTGGTTAGTACTTGGGTGGGAGACCACATGGGAACACCAGGTGCTGTAGGTTTTTTCCCATTACTGGCAAATTGTTTTTATTCTCTAGCTATTTAAATTGGAAACTTTTTCTTTTTATTGCCAATACAGACATTTGGGAGAGGTCAAACAGACACAATAGCCATCACCTAAAGACTTACCACACTGTTTCGGCCCAATTCCAACTGCTTTTGGCAGCTAAATAGTGTTGAGCCTCTTTAGTAGTTTAATTTGAGACCACCTGCTAATATTATGTCCTGTAGGTCTTTTTACATTACCAACACATGATTTTTTTCAGTAAGCCAATATAGTTAGGAAACTTTTTTATTAGCTTACCTTTAGATAGAAGTAGAAGAGGGTAAACAAGTGCCAGCATCTCACCTACAGCCATACCATATTGGATACGCCCAATCTCGTCTGGTCTTGGAAGCTAAGCAGTGTTGGGCCCGGTTAGTACTTGGGTGGTAGACCACATGGGAACACCAGGTGCTGTAGGTTTTTTCCCATTACTGGCAAATTGTTTTTATTCTCTAGCTATTTAAATTGGAAACTTTTTCTTTTTATTGCCAATACAGACATTTGAGAGAGGTGAAACAGACACAATAGCCATCACCTAAAGACTTACCACACTGTTTCGGCCCAATTCCAACTGCTTTTGGCAGCTAAACAGTGTTGAGCCTCATTAGTAGTTTAATTTGAGACCACCTGCTAATATTATGTCCTGTAGGTCTTTTTACATTACCAACACATGATTTTTTTCAGTAAGCCAATAATGTTAGGAAACTTTTTTATTAGCTTACCTGGTTATAGAAGTAGAAGAGGGCAAAAAAGTGACTCTATTTCACATACAGCCATACCACATTGGATACGCCTGATCTTGGAAGCTAAGCAGTGTTGGGCCTGGTTAGTACTTGGGTGGGAGACCACATGGGAACACCAGGTGCTGTAGGTTTTTTTACCATTACTGGCAAATTGTTTTTATTCTCTAGCTATTTAAATTGGAAACTTTTTCTTTTTATTGCCAATACAGACATTTGGGAGAGGTCAAACAGACACAATAGCCATCACCTAAAGACTTACCACACTGTTTCGGCCCAATTCCAACTGCTTTTGGCAGCTAAATAGTGTTGAGCCTCTTTAGTAGTTTAATTTGAGACCACCTGCTAATATTATGTCCTGTAGGTCTTTTTACATTACCAACACATGATTTTTTTCAGTAAGCCAATAATGTTAGGAAACTTTTTTATTAGCTTACCTGGTTATAGAAGTAGAAGAGGGCAAAAAAGTGACTGTATCTCACCTACAGCCATACCACATTGGATACGCCCAATCTCGTCTCATCTTGGAAGCTAAGCAGTGTTGGGCCTGGTTAGTACTTGGGTGGGAGACCACATGGGAACACCAGGTGCTGTAGGTTTTTTCCCATTACTGGCAAATTGTTTTTATTCTCTAGCTATTTAAATTGGAAACTTTTTCTTTTTATTGCCAATACAGACATTTGGGAGAGGTCAAACAGACACAATAGCCATCACCTAAAGACTTACCACACTGTTTCGGCCCAATTCCAACTGCTTTTGGCAGCTTAATAGTGTTGAGCCTCATTAGTAGTTTAATTTGAGACCACCTGCTAATATTATGTCCTGTAGGTCTTTTTACATTACCAACACATGATTTTTTTCAGTAAGCCAATACAGTTAGGAAACTTTTTTATTAGCTTACCTTTAGATAGAAGTAGAAGAGGGCAAAAAAGTGCCTGTATCTCACCTACAGCCATACCACATTGGATACGCCGAATCTCGTCTGATCTTGGAAGCTAAGCAGTGTTGGGCCTGGTTAGTACTTGGGTGAGAGACGACATGGGAACACCAGGAGCTGTAGGTTTTTTCCCATTACTGGCAAATTGTTTTTATTCTCTAGCTATTTAAATTGGAAACAGTTTATTTTTATTGCCAATACAGACATTTGGGAGAGGTCAAACAGACACAATAGCCATCACCTAAAGACTTACCATACTGTTTCGGCCCAATTCCAACTGCTTTTGGCAGCTAAATAGTGTTGAGCCTCTTTAGTAGTTTAATTTGAGACCACCTGCTAATATTGTGTCCTATTGGTCTTTTTACATTACCAACACATGATTTTTTTCAGTAAGCCAATATAGTTAGGAAACTTTTTTATTAGCTTACCTTTAGATAGAAGTAGAAGAGGGCAAAAAAGTGCCTGCATCTCACCTACAGCCATACCACATTGGGTACGCCCAATCTCGTCTGATCTTGGAAGCTAAGCAGTGTTGGGCCTGGTTAGTACTTGGGTGGGAGACCATATGGGAACACCAGGTGCTGTAGGGTTTTTCCCATTACTGGCAAATTGTTTTTATTCCTAGCTATTTAAATTGGAAACTTTTTCTTTTTATTGCCAATACAGACATTTGAGAGAGGTGAAACAGACACAATAGCCATCACCTAAAGACTTTCCACACTGTTTCGGCCCAATTCCAACTGCTTTTGGCAACTAAACAGTGTTGAGCCTCATTAGTAGTTTAATTTGAGACCACCTGCTAATATTATGTCCTGTAGGTCTTTCTACATTACCAACACATGATTTTTTTCAGTAAGCCAATAATGTTAGGAAACTTTTTTATTAGCTTACCTGGTTATAGAAGTAGAAGAGGGCAAAAAAGTGACTGTATCTCACCTACAGCCATACCACATTGGATACGCCCAATCTCATCTGATCTTGGAAGCTAAGCAGTGTTGGGCCTGGTTAGTACTTGGGTGGGAGACCACATGGGAACACCAGGTGCTGTAGGTTTTTTCCCATTACTGGCAAATTGTTTTTATTCTCTAGCTATTTAAATTGGAAACTTTTTCTTTTTATTGCCAAAACAGACATTTGAGAGAGGTGAAACAGACACAATAGCCATCACCTAAAGACTTACCACACTGTTTCGGCCCAATTCCAACTGCTTTTGGCAGCTAAACAGTGTTGAGCCTCATTAGTAGTTTAATTTGAGACCACCTGCTAATATTATGTCCTGTAGGTCTTTTTACATTACCAACACATGATTTTTTTCAGTAAGCCAATAATGTTAGGAAACTTTTTTATTAGCTTACCTGGTTATAGAAGTAGAAGAGGGCAAAAAAGTGACTCTATTTCACCTGCAGCCATACCACATTGGATATGCCCAATCTTGTCTGATCTTGGAAGCTAAGCAGTGTTGGGCCTGGTTAGTACTTGGGTGGGAGACCACATGGGAACACCAGGTGCTGTAGGTTTTTTCCCATTACTGGCAAATTGTTTTTATTCTCTAGCTATTTAAATTGGAAACTTTTTCTTTTTATTGCCAATACAGACATTTGGGAGAGGTCAAACAGACACAATAGCCATCACCTAAAGACTTACCACACTGTTTCGGCCCAATTCCAACTGCTTTTGGCAGCTAAATAGTGTTGAGCCTCTTTAGTAGTTTATTTGAGACCACCTGCTAATATTATGTCCTGTAGGTCTTTTTACATTACCAACACATGATTTTTTTCAGTAAGCCAATAATGTTAGGAAACTTTTTTATTAGCTTACCTGGTTATAGAAGTAGAAGAGGGCAAAAAAGTGACTGTATCTCACCTACAGCCATACCACATTGGATACGCCCAATCTCGTCTGATCTTGGAAGCTAAGCAGTGTTGGGCCCGGTTAGTACTTGGGTGGGAGACCACATGGGAACACCAGGTGCTGTAGGTTTTTCCCATTACTGGCAAATTGTTTTTATTCTCTAGCTATTTAAATTGGAAACTTTTTCTTTTTATTGCCAATACAGACATTTGGGAGAGGTCAAACAGACACAATAGCCATCACCTAAAGACTTACCACACTGTTTCGGCCCAATTCCAACTGCTTTTGGCAGCTAAATAGTGTTGAGCCTCTTTAGTAGTTTAATTTGAGACCACCTGCTAATATTGTGTCCTGTTGGTCTTTTTACATTACCAACACATGATTTTTTTCAGTAAGCCAATATAGTTAGGAAACTTTTTTATTAGCTTACCTTTAGATAGAAGTAGAAGAGGGCAAAAAAGTGCCTGATTCTCACCTACAGCCATACCACATTGGATACGCCCAATCTCGTCTGATCTTGGAAGCTAAGCAGTGTTGGGCCTGGTTAGTACTTGGGTGGGAGACCACATGGGAACACCAGGTGCTGTAGGTTTTTTCCCATTACTGGCAAATTGTTTTTATTCTCTAGCTATTTAAATTGGAAACTTTTTCTTTTTATTGCCAATACAGACATTTGGGAGAGGTCAAACAGACACAATAGCCATCACCTAAAGACTTACCACACTGTTTCGGCCCAATTCCAACTGCTTTTGGCAGCTAAATAGTATTGAGCCTCTTTAGTAGTTTAATTTGAGACCACCTGCTAATATTATGTCCTGTAGGTCTTTTTACATTACCAACACATGATTTTTTTCAGTAAGCCAATAATGTTAGGAAACTTTTTTATTAGCTTACCTGGTTATAGACGTAGAAGAGGGCAAAAAAGTGACTCTATCTCACCTACAGCCATACCACATTGGATACGCCCAATCTTGTCTGATCTTGGAAGCTAAGCAGTGTTGGGCCTGGTTAGTACTTGGGTGGGAGACCACATGGGAACACCAGGTGCTGTAGGTTTTTTCCCATTACTGGCAAATTGTTTTTATTCTCTAGCTATTTAAATTGGAAACTTTTTCTTTTTATTGCCAATACAGACATTTGGGAGAGGTCAAACAGACACAATAGCCATCACCTAAAGACTTACCACACTGTTTCGGCCCAATTCCAACTGCTTTTGGCAGCTAAATAGTGTTGAGCCTCTTTAGTAGTTTAATTTGAGACCACCTGCTAATATTATGTCCTGTAGGTATTTTTACATTACCAACACATGATTTTTTTCAGTAAGCCAATAATGTTAGGAAACTTTTTTATTAGCTTACCTGGTTATAGAAGTAGAAGAGGGCAAAAAAGTGCCTGTATCTCACCTACAGCCATACCACATTGGATACGCCCAATCTCGTCTGATCTTGGAAGCTAAGCAGTGTTGGGCCTGGTTAGTACTTGGGTGGGAGACCACATGGGAACACCAGGTGCTGTAGGTTTTTCCCATTACTGGCAAATTGTTTTTATTCTCTAGCTATTTAAATTGGAAACTTTTTCTTTTTATTGCCAATACAGACATTTGGGAGAGGTCAAACAGACACAATAGCCATCACCTAAAGACTTACCACACTGTTTCGGCCCAATTCCAACTGCTTTTGGCAGCTAAATAGTGTTGAGCCTCTTTAGTAGTTTAATTTGAGACCACCTGCTAATATTGTGTCCTGTTGGTCTTTTTACATTACCAACACATGATTTTTTTCAGTAAGCCAATATAGTTAGGAAACTTTTTTATTAGCTTACCTTTAGATAGAAGTAGAAGAGGGTAAACAAGTGCCAGCATCTCACCTACAGCCATACCATATTGGATACGCCCAATCTCGTCTGGTCTTGGAAGCTAAGCAGTGTTGGGCCCGGTTAGTACTTGGGTGGGAGACCATATGGGAACACCAGGTGCTGTAGGGTTTTTCCCATTACTGGCAAATTGTTTTTATTCCTAGCTATTTAAATTGGAAACTTTTTCTTTTTATTGCCAATACAGACATTTGAGAGAGGTGAAACAGACACAATAGCCATCACCTAAAGACTTTCCACACTGTTTCGGCCCAATTCCAACTGCTTTTGGCAACTAAACAGTGTTGAGCCTCATTAGTAGTTTAATTTGAGACCACCTGCTAATATTATGTCCTGTAGGTCTTTCTACATTACCAACACATGATTTTTTTCAGTAAGCCAATAATGTTAGGAAACTTTTTTATTAGCTTACCTGGTTATAGAAGTAGAAGAGGGCAAAAAAGTGACTGTATCTCACCTACAGCCATACCACATTGGATACGCCCAATCTCATCTGATCTTGGAAGCTAAGCAGTGTTGGGCCTGGTTAGTACTTGGGTGGGAGACCACATGGGAACACCAGGTGCTGTAGGTTTTTTCCCATTACTGGCAAATTGTTTTTATTCTCTAGCTATTTAAATTGGAAACTTTTTCTTTTTATTGCCAAAACAGACATTTGAGAGAGGTGAAACAGACACAATAGCCATCACCTAAAGACTTACCACACTGTTTCGGCCCAATTCCAACTGCTTTTGGCAGCTAAACAGTGTTGAGCCTCATTAGTAGTTTAATTTGAGACCACCTGCTAATATTATGTCCTGTAGGTCTTTTTACATTACCAACACATGATTTTTTTCAGTAAGCCAATAATGTTAGGAAACTTTTTTATTAGCTTACCTGGTTATAGAAGTAGAAGAGGGCAAAAAAGTGACTCTATTTCACCTGCAGCCATACCACATTGGATATGCCCAATCTTGTCTGATCTTGGAAGCTAAGCAGTGTTGGGCCTGGTTAGTACTTGGGTGGGAGACCACATGGGAACACCAGGTGCTGTAGGTTTTTTCCCATTACTGGCAAATTGTTTTTATTCTCTAGCTATTTAAATTGGAAACTTTTTCTTTTTATTGCCAATACAGACATTTGGGAGAGGTCAAACAGACACAATAGCCATCACCTAAAGACTTACCACACTGTTTCGGCCCAATTCCAACTGCTTTTGGCAGCTAAATAGTGTTGAGCCTCTTTAGTAGTTTATTTGAGACCACCTGCTAATATTATGTCCTGTAGGTCTTTTTACATTACCAACACATGATTTTTTTCAGTAAGCCAATAATGTTAGGAAACTTTTTTATTAGCTTACCTGGTTATAGAAGTAGAAGAGGGCAAAAAAGTGACTGTATCTCACCTACAGCCATACCACATTGGATACGCCCAATCTCGTCTGATCTTGGAAGCTAAGCAGTGTTGGGCCCGGTTAGTACTTGGGTGGGAGACCACATGGGAACACCAGGTGCTGTAGGTTTTTTCCCATTACTGGCAAATTGTTTTTATTCTCTAGCTATTTAAATTGGAAACTTTTTCTTTTTATTGCCAATACAGACATTTGGGAGAGGTCAAACAGACACAATAGCCATCACCTAAAGACTTACCACACTGTTTCGGCCCAATTCCAACTGCTTTTGGCAGCTAAATAGTATTGAGCCTCTTTAGTAGTTTAATTTGAGACCACCTGCTAATATTATGTCCTGTAGGTCTTTTTACATTACCAACACATGATTTTTTTCAGTAAGCCAATAATGTTAGGAAACTTTTTTATTAGCTTACCTGGTTATAGACGTAGAAGAGGGCAAAAAAGTGACTCTATCTCACCTACAGCCATACCACATTGGATACGCCCAATCTTGTCTGATCTTGGAAGCTAAGCAGTGTTGGGCCTGGTTAGTACTTGGGTGGGAGACCACATGGGAACACCAGGTGCTGTAGGTTTTTTCCCATTACTGGCAAATTGTTTTTATTCTCTAGCTATTTAAATTGGAAACTTTTTCTTTTTATTGCCAATACAGACATTTGGGAGAGGTCAAACAGACACAATAGCCATCACCTAAAGACTTACCACACTGTTTCGGCCCAATTCCAACTGCTTTTGGCAGCTAAATAGTGTTGAGCCTCTTTAGTAGTTTAATTTGAGACCACCTGCTAATATTATGTCCTGTAGGTATTTTTACATTACCAACACATGATTTTTTTCAGTAAGCCAATAATGTTAGGAAACTTTTTTATTAGCTTACCTGGTTATAGAAGTAGAAGAGGGCAAAAAAGTGCCTGTATCTCACCTACAGCCATACCACATTGGATACGCCCAATCTCGTCTGATCTTGGAAGCTAAGCAGTGTTGGGCCTGGTTAGTACTTGGGTGGGAGACCACATGGGAACACCAGGTGCTGTAGGTTTTTCCCATTACTGGCAAATTGTTTTTATTCTCTAGCTATTTAAATTGGAAACTTTTTCTTTTTATTGCCAATACAGACATTTGGGAGAGGTCAAACAGACACAATAGCCATCACCTAAAGACTTACCACACTGTTTCGGCCCAATTCCAACTGCTTTTGGCAGCTAAATAGTGTTGAGCCTCTTTAGTAGTTTAATTTGAGACCACCTGCTAATATTGTGTCCTGTTGGTCTTTTTACATTACCAACACATGATTTTTTTCAGTAAGCCAATATAGTTAGGAAACTTTTTTATTAGCTCACCTTTAGATAGAAGTAGAAGAGGGTAAACAAGTGCCAGCATCTCACCTACAGCCATACCATATTGGATACGCCCAATCTCGTCTGGTCTTGGAAGCTAAGCAGTGTTGGGCCCGGTTAGTACTTGGGTGGTAGACCACATGGGAACACCAGGTGCTGTAGGTTTTTTCCCATTACTGGCAAATTGTTTTTATTCTCTAGCTATTTAAATTGGAAACTTTTTCTTTTTATTGCCAATACAGACATTTGAGAGAGGTGAAACAGACACAATAGCCATCACCTAAAGACTTACCACACTGTTTCGGCCCAATTCCAACTGCTTTTGGCAGCTAAACAGTGTTGAGCCTCATTAGTAGTTTAATTTGAGACCACCTGCTAATATTATGTCCTGTAGGTCTTTTTACATTACCAACACATGATTTTTTTCAGTAAGCCAATAATGTTAGGAAACTTTTTTATTAGCTTACCTGGTTATAGAAGTAGAAGAGGGCAAAAAAGTGACTCTATTTCACATACAGCCATACCACATTGGATACGCCTGATCTTGGAAGCTAAGCAGTGTTGGGCCTGGTTAGTACTTGGGTGGGAGACCACATGGGAACACCAGGTGCTGTAGGTTTTTTTACCATTACTGGCAAATTGTTTTTATTCTCTAGCTATTTAAATTGGAAACTTTTTCTTTTTATTGCCAATACAGACATTTGGGAGAGGTCAAACAGACACAATAGCCATCACCTAAAGACTTACCACACTGTTTCGGCCCAATTCCAACTGCTTTTGGCAGCTAAATAGTGTTGAGCCTCTTTAGTAGTTTAATTTGAGACCACCTGCTAATATTATGTCCTGTAGGTCTTTTTACATTACCAACACATGATTTTTTTCAGTAAGCCAATAATGTTAGGAAACTTTTTTATTAGCTTACCTGGTTATAGAAGTAGAAGAGGGCAAAAAAGTGACTGTATCTCACCTACAGCCATACCACATTGGATACGCCCAATCTCGTCTGATCTTGGAAGCTAAGCAGTGTTGGGCCTGGTTAGTACTTGGGTGGGAGACCACATGGGAACACCAGGTGCTGTAGGTTTTTTCCCATTACTGGCAAATTGTTTTTATTCTCTAGCTATTTAAATTGGAAACTTTTTCTTTTTATTGCCAATACAGACATTTGGGAGAGGTCAAACAGACACAATAGCCATCACCTAAAGACTTACCACACTGTTTCGGCCCAATTCCAACTGCTTTTGGCAGCTTAATAGTGTTGAGCCTCATTAGTAGTTTAATTTGAGACCACCTGCTAATATTATGTCCTGTAGGTCTTTTTACATTACCAACACATGATTTTTTTCAGTAAGCCAATACAGTTAGGAAACTTTTTTATTAGCTTACCTTTAGATAGAAGTAGAAGAGGGCAAAAAAGTGCCTGTATCTCACCTACAGCCATACCACATTGGATACGCCGAATCTCATCTGATCTCGGAAGCTAAGCAGTGTTGGGCCTGGTTAGTACTTGGGTGAGAGACGACATGGGAACACCAGGAGCTGTAGGTTTTTTCCCATTACTGGCAAATTGTTTTTATTCTCTAGCTATTTAAATTGGAAACAGTTTATTTTTATTGCCAATACAGACATTTGGGAGAGGTCAAACAGACACAATAGCCATCACCTAAAGACTTACCATACTGTTTCGGCCCAATTCCAACTGCTTTTGGCAGCTAAATAGTGTTGAGCCTCTTTAGTAGTTTAATTTGAGACCACCTGCTAATATTGTGTCCTATTGGTCTTTTTACATTACCAACACATGATTTTTTTCAGTAAGCCAATATAGTTAGGAAACTTTTTTATTAGCTTACCTTTAGATAGAAGTAGAAGAGGGCAAAAAAGTGCCTGCATCTCACCTACAGCCATACCACATTGGGTACGCCCAATCTCGTCTGATCTTGGAAGCTAAGCAGTGTTGGGCCTGGTTAGTACTTGGGTGGGAGACCATATGGGAACACCAGGTGCTGTAGGGTTTTTCCCATTACTGGCAAATTGTTTTTATTCCTAGCTATTTAAATTGGAAACTTTTTCTTTTTATTGCCAATACAGACATTTGAGAGAGGTGAAACAGACACAATAGCCATCACCTAAAGACTTTCCACACTGTTTCGGCCCAATTCCAACTGCTTTTGGCAACTAAACAGTGTTGAGCCTCATTAGTAGTTTAATTTGAGACCACCTGCTAATATTATGTCCTGTAGGTCTTTCTACATTACCAACACATGATTTTTTTCAGTAAGCCAATAATGTTAGGAAACTTTTTTATTAGCTTACCTGGTTATAGAAGTAGAAGAGGGCAAAAAAGTGACTGTATCTCACCTACAGCCATACCACATTGGATACGCCCAATCTCATCTGATCTTGGAAGCTAAGCAGTGTTGGGCCTGGTTAGTACTTGGGTGGGAGACCACATGGGAACACCAGGTGCTGTAGGTTTTTTCCCATTACTGGCAAATTGTTTTTATTCTCTAGCTATTTAAATTGGAAACTTTTTCTTTTTATTGCCAAAACAGACATTTGAGAGAGGTGAAACAGACACAATAGCCATCACCTAAAGACTTACCACACTGTTTCGGCCCAATTCCAACTGCTTTTGGCAGCTAAACAGTGTTGAGCCTCATTAGTAGTTTAATTTGAGACCACCTGCTAATATTATGTCCTGTAGGTCTTTTTACATTACCAACACATGATTTTTTTCAGTAAGCCAATAATGTTAGGAAACTTTTTTATTAGCTTACCTGGTTATAGAAGTAAAAGAGGGCAAAAAAGTGACTCTATTTCACCTGCAGCCATACCACATTGGATATGCCCAATCTTGTCTGATCTTGGAAGCTAAGCAGTGTTGGGCCTGGTTAGTACTTGGGTGGGAGACCACATGGGAACACCAGGTGCTGTAGGTTTTTTCCCATTACTGGCAAATTGTTTTTATTCTCTAGCTATTTAAATTGGAAACTTTTTCTTTTTATTGCCAATACAGACATTTGGGAGAGGTCAAACAGACACAATAGCCATCACCTAAAGACTTACCACACTGTTTCGGCCCAATTCCAACTGCTTTTGGCAGCTAAATAGTGTTGAGCCTTTTTAGTAGTTTAATTTGAGACCACCTGCTAATATTATGTCCTGTAGGTCTTTTTACATTACCAACACATGATTTTTTTCAGTAAGCCAATAATGTTAGGAAACTTTTTTATTAGCTTACCTGGTTATAGAAGTAGAAGAGGGCAAAAAAGTGACTGTATCTCACCTACAGCCATACCACATTGGATACGCCCAATCTCGTCTGATCTTGGAAGCTAAGCAGTGTTGGGCCCGGTTAGTACTTGGGTGGGAGACCACATGGGAACACCAGGTGCTGTAGGTTTTTCCCATTACTGGCAAATTGTTTTTATTCTCTAGCTATTTAAATTGGAAACTTTTTCTTTTTATTGCCAATACAGACATTTGGGAGAGGTCAAACAGACACAATAGCCATCACCTAAAGACTTACCACACTGTTTCGGCCCAATTCCAACTGCTTTTGGCAGCTAAATAGTGTTGAGCCTCTTTAGTAGTTTAATTTGAGACCACCTGCTAATATTGTGTCCTGTTGGTCTTTTTACATTACCAACACATGATTTTTTTCAGTAAGCCAATATAGTTAGGAAACTTTTTTATTAGCTTACCTTTAGATAGAAGTAGAAGAGGGCAAAAAAGTGCCTGATTCTCACCTACAGCCATACCACATTGGATACGCCCAATCTCGTCTGATCTTGGCAGCTAAGCAGTGTTGGGCCTGGTTAGTACTTGGGTGGGAGACCACATGGGAACACCAGGTGCTGTAGGTTTTTTCCCATTACTGGCAAATTGTTTTTATTCTCTAGCTATTTAAATTGGAAACTTTTTCTTTTTATTGCCAATACAGACATTTGGGAGAGGTCAAACAGACACAATAGCCATCACCTAAAGACTTACCACACTGTTTCGGCCCAATTCCAACTGCTTTTGGCAGCTAAATAGTATTGAGCCTCTTTAGTAGTTTAATTTGAGACCACCTGCTAATATTATGTCCTGTAGGTCTTTTTACATTACCAACACATGATTTTTTTCAGTAAGCCAATAATGTTAGGAAACTTTTTTATTAGCTTACCTGGTTATAGACGTAGAAGAGGGCAAAAAAGTGACTCTATCTCACCTACAGCCATACCACATTGGATACGCCCAATCTTGTCTGATCTTGGAAGCTAAGCAGTGTTGGGCCTGGTTAGTACTTGGGTGGGAGACCACATGGGAACACCAGGTGCTGTAGGTTTTTTCCCATTACTGGCAAATTGTTTTTATTCTCTAGCTATTTAAATTGGAAACTTTTTCTTTTTATTGCCAATACAGACATTTGGGAGAGGTCAAACAGACACAATAGCCATCACCTAAAGACTTACCACACTGTTTCGGCCCAATTCCAACTGCTTTTGGCAGCTAAATAGTGTTGAGCCTCTTTAGTAGTTTAATTTGAGACCACCTGCTAATATTATGTCCTGTAGGTATTTTTACATTACCAACACATGATTTTTTTCAGTAAGCCAATAATGTTAGGAAACTTTTTTATTAGCTTACCTGGTTATAGAAGTAGAAGAGGGCAAAAAAGTGCCTGTATCTCACCTACAGCCATACCACATTGGATACGCCCAATCTCGTCTGATCTTGGAAGCTAAGCAGTGTTGGGCCTGGTTAGTACTTGGGTGGGAGACCACATGGGAACACCAGGTGCTGTAGGTTTTTCCCATTACTGGCAAATTGTTTTTATTCTCTAGCTATTTAAATTGGAAACTTTTTCTTTTTATTGCCAATACAGACATTTGGGAGAGGTCAAACAGACACAATAGCCATCACCTAAAGACTTACCACACTGTTTCGGCCCAATTCCAACTGCTTTTGGCAGCTAAATAGTGTTGAGCCTCTTTAGTAGTTTAATTTGAGACCACCTGCTAATATTGTGTCCTGTTGGTCTTTTTACATTACCAACACATGATTTTTTTCAGTAAGCCAATATAGTTAGGAAACTTTTTTATTAGCTTACCTTTAGATAGAAGTAGAAGAGGGCAAAAAAGTGCCTGCATCTCACCTAC
Organism: Crinia signifera; assembly: GCF_055691185.1. Taxonomy (NCBI): domain Eukaryota; kingdom Metazoa; phylum Chordata; class Amphibia; order Anura; family Myobatrachidae; genus Crinia; species Crinia signifera. Next base: position 68,426,508 of record NC_139224.1, read on the forward strand.
AGCCATACCACATTGGATACGCCCAATCTCGTCTGATCTTGGAAGCTAAGCAGTGTTGGGCCTGGTTAGTACTTGGGTGGGAGACCACATGGGAACACCAGGTGCTGTAGGTTTTTTCCCATAACTGGCAAATTGTTTTTATTCTCTAGCTATTTAAATTGGAAACTTTTTCTTTTTATTGCCAATACAGACATTTGGGAGAGGTCAAACAGACACAATAGCCATCACCTAAAGACTTACCACACTGTTTCGGCCCAATTCCAACTGCTTTTGGCAGCTAAATAGTGTTGAGCCTCTTTAGTAGTTTAATTTGAGACCACCTGCTAATATTATGTCCTGTAGGTATTTTTACATTACCAACACATGATTTTTTTCAGTAAGCCAATAATGTTAGGAAACTTTTTTATTAGCTTACCTGGTTATAGAAGTAGAAGAGGGCAAAAAAGTGACTGTATCTCACCTACAGCCATACCACATTGGATACGCCCAATCTCGTCTGATCTTGGAAGCTAAGCAGTGTTGGGCCTGGTTAGTACTTGGGTGGGAGACCACATGGGAACACCAGGTGCTGTAGGTTTTTCCCATTACTGGCAAATTGTTTTTATTCTCTAGCTATTTAAATTGGAAACTTTTTTTTTTTATTGCCAATACAGACATTTGGGAGAGGTCAAACAGACACAATAGCCATCACCTAAAGACTTACCACACTGTTTCGGCCCAATTCCAACTGCTTTTGGCAGCTAAATAGTGTTGAGCCTCTTTAGTAGTTTAATTTGAGACCACCTGCTAATATTGTGTCCTGTTGGTCTTTTTACATTACCAACACATGATTTTTTTCAGTAAGCCAATATAGTTAGGAAACTTTTTTATTAGCTTACCTTTAGATAGAAGTAGAAGAGGGCAAAAAAGTGCCTGCATCTCACCTACAGCCATACCACATTGGATACGCCCAATCTCGTCTGATCTTGGAAGCTAAGCAGTGTTGGGCCTGGTTAGTACTTGGGTGGGAGACCACATGGGAACACCAGGTGCTGTAGGTTTTTTCCCATTACTGGCAAATTGTTTTTATTCTCTAGCTATTTAAATTGGAAACTTTTTCTTTTTATTGCCAATACAGACATTTGGGAGAGGTCAAACAGACACAATAGCCATCACCTAAAGACTTACCACACTGTTTCGGCCCAATTCCAACTGCTTTTGGCAGCTAAATAGTGTTGAGCCTCTTTAGTAGTTTAATTTGAGACCACCTGCTAATATTATGTCCTGTAGGTATTTTTACATTACCAACACATGATTTTTTTCAGTAAGCCAATAATGTTAGGAAACTTTTTTATTAGCTTACCTGGTTATAGAAGTAGAAGAGGGCAAAAAAGTGCCTGTATCTCACCTACAGCCATACCACATTGGATACGCCCAATCTCGTCTGATCTTGGAAGCTAAGCAGTGTTGGGCCTGGTTAGTACTTGGGTGGGAGACCACATGGGAACACCAGGTGCTGTAGGTTTTTCCCATTACTGGCAAATTGTTTTTATTCTCTAGCTATTTAAATTGGAAACTTTTTCTTTTTATTGCCAATACAGACATTTGGGAGAGGTCAAACAGACACAATAGCCATCACCTAAAGACTTACCACACTGTTTCGGCCCAATTCCAACTGCTTTTGGCAGCTAAATAGTGTTGAGCCTCTTTAGTAGTTTAATTTGAGACCACCTGCTAATATTGTGTCCTGTTGGTCTTTTTACATTACCAACACATGATTTTTTTCTGTAAGCCAATATAGTTAGGAAACTTTTTTATTAGCTTACCTTTAGATAGAAGTAGAAGAGGGCAAAAAAGTGCCTGCATCTCACCTACAGCCATACCACATTGGATACGCCCAATCTCGTCTGATCTTGGAAGCTAAGCAGTGTTGGGCCTGGTTAGTACTTGGGTGGGAGACCACATGGGAACACCAGGTGCTGTAGGTTTTTTCCCATTACTGGCAAATTGTTTTTATTCTCTAGCTATTTAAATTGGAAACTTTTTCTTTTTATTGCCAATACAGACATTTGGGAGAGGTCAAACAGACACAATAGCCATCACCTAAAGACTTACCACACTGTTTCGGCCCAATTCCAACTGCTTTTGGCAGCTAAATAGTGTTGAGCCTCTTTAGTAGTTTAATTTGAGACCACCTGCTAATATTATGTCCTGTAGGTATTTTTACATTACCAACACATGATTTTTTTCAGTAAGCCAATAATGTTAGGAAACTTTTTTATTAGCTTACCTGTTTATAGAAGTAGAAGAGGGCAAAAAAGTGACTGTATCTCACCTACAGCCATACCACATTGGATACGCCCAATCTCGTCTGATCTTGGAAGCTAAGCAGTGTTGGGCCTGGTTAGTACTTGGGTGGGAGACCACATGGGAACACCAGGTGCTGTAGGTTTTTCCCATTACTGGCAAATTGTTTTTATTCTCTAGCTATTTAAATTGGAAACTTTTTCTTTTTATTGCCAATACAGACATTTGGGAGAGGTCAAACAGACACAATAGCCATCACCTAAAGACTTACCACACTGTTTCGGCCCAATTCCAACTGCTTTTGGCAGCTAAATAGTGTTGAGCCTCTTTAGTAGTTTAATTTGAGACCACCTGCTAATATTGTGTCCTGTTGGTCTTTTTACATTACCAACACATGATTTTTTTCAGTAAGCCAATATAGTTAGGAAACTTTTTTATTAGCTTACCTTTAGATAGAAGTAGAAGAGGGCAAAAAAGTGCCTGCATCTCACCTACAGCCATACCACATTGGATACGCCCAATCTCGTCTGATCTTGGAAGCTAAGCAGTGTTGGGCCTGGTTAGTACTTGGGTGGGAGACCACATGGGAACACCAGGTGCTGTAGGTTTTTTCCCATTACTGGCAAATTGTTTTTATTCTCTAGCTATTTAAATTGGAAACTTTTTCTTTTTATTGCCAATACAGACATTTGGGAGAGGTCAAACAGACACAATAGCCATCACCTAAAGACTTACCACACTGTTTCGGACCAATTTCATCTGCTTTTGGCAGCTAAACAGTGTTGAGCCTCATTAGTAGTTTAATTTGAGACCACCTGCTAATATTATGTCCTGTAGGTCTTTTTACATTACCAACACATGATTTTTTTCAGTAAGCCAATAATGTTAGGAAACTTTTTTATTAGCTTACCTGGTTATAGAAGTAGAAGAGGGCAAAAAAGTGACTCTATCTCACCTACAGCCATACCACATTGGATACGCCCGATTTTGGAAGCTAAGCAGTGTTGGGCCTGGTTAGTACTTGGGTGGGAGACCACATGGGAACACCAGGTGCTGTAGGTTTTTTCCCATTACTGGCAAATTGTTTTTATTCTCTAGCTATTTAAATTGGAAACTTTTTCTTTTTATTGCCAATACAGACATTTGGGAGAGGTCAAACAGACACAATAGCCATCACCTAAAGACTTACCACACTGTTTCGGCCCAATTCCAACTGCTTTTGGCAGCTAAATAGTGTTGAGCCTCTTTAGTAGTTTAATTTGAGACCACCTGCTAATATTATGTCCTGTAGGTCTTTTTACATTACCAACACATGATTTTTTTCAGTAAGCCAATATAGTTAGGAAACTTTTTTATTAGCTTGCCTTTAGATAGAAGTAGAAGAGGGTAAACAAGTGCCAGCATCTCACCTACAGCCATACCATATTGGATACGCCCAATCTCGTCTGGTCTTGGAAGCTAAGCAGTGTTGGGCCCGGTTAGTACTTGGGTGGTAGACCACATGGGAACACCAGGTGCTGTAGGTTTTTTCCCATTACTGGCAAATTGTTTTTATTCTCTAGCTATTTAAATTGGAAACTTTTTCTTTTTATTGCCAATACAGACATTTGAGAGAGGTGAAACAGACACAATAGCCATCACCTAAAGACTTTCCACACTGTTTCGGCCCAATTCCAACTGCTTTTGGCAGCTATATAGTATTGAGCCTCTTTAGTAGTTTAATTTGAGACCACCTGCTAATATTATGTCCTGTAGGTCTTTTTACATTACCAACACATGATTTTTTTCAGTAAGCCAATATAGTTAGGAAACTTTTTTATTAGCTTACCTTTAGATAGAAGTAGAAGAGGGCAAAAAAGTGCCTGCATCTCACCTACAGCCATACCACATTGGATACGCCCAATCTCGTCTGATCTTGGAAGCTAAGCAGTGTTGGGCCTGGTTAGTACTTGGGTGGGAGACCACATGGGAACACCAGGTGCTGTAGGTTTTTTCCCATTACTGGCAAATTGTTTTTATTCTCTAGCTATTTAAATTGGAAACTTTTTCTTTTTATTGCCAATACAGACATTTAAGAGAGGTGAAACAGACACAATAGCCATCACCTAAAGACTTTCCACACTGTTTCGGCCCAATTCCAACTGCTTTTGGCAACTAAAAAGTGTTGAGCATTATTAGTAGTTTAATTTGAGACCACCTGCTAATATTATGTCCTGTAGGTCTTTTTACATTACCAACACATGATTTTTTTCAGTAAGCCAATAATGTTAGGAAACATTTTTATTAGCTTACCTGGTTATAGAAGTAGAAGAGGGCAAAAAAGTGACTGTATCTCACCTACAGCCATACCGCATTGGATACGCCCAATCTCGTCTGATCTTGGAAGCTAAGCAGTGTTGGGCCTGGTTAGTACTTGGGTGGGAGACCACATGGGAACACCAGGTGCTGTAGGTTTTTCCCATTACTGGCAAATTGTTTTTATTCTCTAGCTATTTAAATTGGAAACTTTTTCTTTTTATTGCCAATACAGACATTTGGGAGAGGTCAAACAGACACAATAGCCATCACCTAAAGACTTACCACACTGTTTCGGCCCAATTCCAACTGCTTTTGGCAGCTAAATAGTGTTGAGCCTCTTTAGTAGTTTAATTTGAGACCACCTGCTAATATTGTGTCCTGTTGGTCTTTTTACATTACCAACACATGATTTTTTTCAGTAAGCCAATATAGTTAGGAAACTTTTTTATTAGCTTACCTTTAGATAGAAGTAGAAGAGGGCAAAAAAGTGCCTGCATCTCACCTACAGCCATACCACATTGGATACGCCCAATCTCGTCTGGTCTTGGAAGCTAAGCAGTGTTGGGCACGGTTAGTACTTGGGTGGGAGACCACATGGGAACACCAGGTGCTGTAGGTTTTTTCCCATTACTGGCAAATTGTTTTTATTCTCTAGCTAATTAAATTGGAAACTTTTTCTTTTTATTGCCAATACAGACATTTGGGAGAGGTCAAACAGACACAATAGCCATCACCTAAAGACTTACCACACTGTTTCGGCCCAATTCCAACTGCTTTTGGCAGCTAAATAGTATTGAGCCTCTTTAGTAGTTTAATTTGAGACCACCTGCTAATATTATGTCCTATAGGTCTTTTTACATTACCAACACATGATTTTTTTCAGTAAGCCAATATAGTTAGGAAACTTTTTTATTAGCTTACCTTTAGATAGAAGTAGAAGAGGGCAAAAAAGTGCCTGCATCTCACCTACAGCCATACCACATTGGATACGCCCAATCTCATCTGATCTTGGAAGCTAAGCAGTGTTGGGCCTGGTTAGTACTTGGGTGGGAGACCACATGGGAACACCAGGTGCTGTAGGTTTTTTCCCATTACTGGCAAATTGTTTTTATTCTCTAGCTATTTAAATTGGAAACTTTTTCTTTTTATTGCCAATACAGACATTTGAGAGAGGTGAAACAGACACAATAGCCATCACCTAAAGACTTTCCACACTGTTTCGGCCCAATTCCAACTGCTTTTGGCAACTAAACAGTGTTGAGCATTATTAGTAGTTTAATTTGAGACCACCTGCTAATATTATGTCCTGTAGGTCTTTTTACATTCACCTAAAGATTTACCACACTGTTTCGGCCCAATTCCAACTGCTTTTGGCAGCTAAATAGTGTTGAGCCTCTTTAGTAGTTTAATTTGAGACCACCTGCTAATATTATGTCCTGTAGGTCTTTTTACATTACCAACACATGATTTTTTTCAGTAAGCCAATATAGTTAGGAAACTTTTTTATTAGCTTACCTTTAGATAGAAGTAGAAGAGGGTAAACAAGTGCCAGCATCTCACCTACAGCCATACCACATTGGATACGCCCAATCTCGTCTGGTCTTGGAAGCTAAGCAGTGTTGGGCCCAGTTAGTACTTGGGTGGGAGACCACATGGGAACACCAGGTGCTGTAGGTTTTTTCCCATTACTGGCAAATTGTTTTTATTCTCTAGCTATTTAAATTGGAAACTTTTTCTTTTTATTGCCAATACAGACATTTGGGAGAGGTCAAACAGACACAATAGCCATCACCTAAAGACTTACCACACTGTTTCGGCCCAATTCCAACTGCTTTTGGCAGCTAAATAGTGTTGAGCCTCTTTAGTAGTTTAATTTGAGACCACCTGCTAATATTATGTCCTGTAGGTCTTTTTACATTACCAACACATGATTTTTTTCAGTAAGCCAATATAGTTAGGAAACTTTTTTATTAGCTTACCTTTAGATAGAAGTAGAAGAGGGTAAACAAGTGCCAGCATCTCACCTACAGCCATACCATATTGGATACGCCCAATCTCGTCTGGTCTTGGAAGCTAAGCAGTGTTGGGCCCGGTTAGTACTTGGGTGGTAGACCACATGGGAACACCAGGTGCTGTAGGTTTTTTCCCATTACTGGCAAATTGTTTTTATTCTCTAGCTATTTAAATTGGAAACTTTTTCTTTTTATTGCCAATACAGACATTTGAGAGAGGTGAAACAGACACAATAGCCATCACCTAAAGACTTTCCACACTGTTTCGGCCCAATTCCAACTGCTTTTGGCAGCTATATAGTATTGAGCCTCTTTAGTAGTTTAATTTGAGACCACCTGCTAATATTATGTCCTGTAGGTCTTTTTACATTACCAACACATGATTTTTTTCAGTAAGCCAATATAGTTAGGAAACTTTTTTATTAGCTTACCTTTAGATAGAAGTAGAAGAGGGCAAAAAAGTGCCTGCATCTCACCTACAGCCATACCACATTGGATACGCCCAATCTTGTCTGATCTTGGAAGCTAAGCAGTGTTGGGCCTGGTTAGTACTTGGGTGGGAGACCACATGGGAACACCAGGTGCTGTAGGTTTTTTCCCATTACTGGCAAATTGTTTTTATTCTCTAGCTATTTAAATTGGAAACTTTTTCTTTTTATTGCCAATACAGACATTTGAGAGAGGTGAAACAGACACAATAGCCATCACCTAAAGACTTTCCACACTGTTTCGGCCCAATTCCAACTGCTTTTGGCAACTAAACAGTGTTGAGCATTATTAGTAGTTTAATTTGAGACCACCTGCTAATATTATGTCCTGTAGGTCTTTTTACATTACCAACACATGATTTTTTTCAGTAAGCCAATAATGTTAGGAAACATTTTTATTAGCTTACCTGGTTATAGAAGTAGAAGAGGGCAAAAAAGTGACTGTATCTCACCTACAGCCATACTGCATTGGATACGCCCAATCTCGTCTGATCTTGGAAGCTAAGCAGTGTTGGGCCTGGTTAGTACTTGGGTGGGAGACCACATGGGAACACCAGGTGCTGTAGGTTTTTCCCATTACTGGCAAATTGTTTTTATTCTCTAGCTATTTAAATTGGAAACTTTTTCTTTTTATTGCCAATACAGACATTTGGGAGAGGTCAAACAGACACAATAGCCATCACCTAAAGACTTACCACACTGTTTCGGCCCAATTCCAACTGCTTTTGGCAGCTAAATAGTGTTGAGCCTCTTTAGTAGTTTAATTTGAGACCACCTGCTAATATTGTGTCCTGTTGGTCTTTTTACATTACCAACACATGATTTTTTTCAGTAAGCCAATATAGTTAGGAAACTTTTTTATTAGCTTACCTTTAGATAGAAGTAGAAGAGGGCAAAAAAGTGCCTGCATCTCACCTACAGCCATACCACATTGGATACGCCCAATCTCGTCTGGTCTTGGAAGCTAAGCAGTGTTGGGCCCGGTTAGTACTTGGGTGGGAGACCACATGGGAACACCAGGTGCTGTAGGTTTTTTCCCATTACTGGCAAATTGTTTTTATTCTCTAGCTATTTAAATTGGAAACTTTTTCTTTTTATTGCCAATACAGACATTTGGGAGAGGTCAAACAGACACAATAGCCATCACCTAAAGACTTACCACACTGTTTCGGCCCAATTCCAACTGCTTTTGGCAGCTAAATAGTATTGAGCCTCTTTAGTAGTTTAATTTGAGACCACCTGCTAATATTATGTCCTAGAGGTCTTTTTACATTACCAACACATGATTTTTTTCAGTAAGCCAATATAGTTAGGAAACTTTTTTATTAGCTTACCTTTAGATAGAAGTAGAAGAGGGCAAAAAAGTGCCTGCATCTCACCTACAGCCATACCACATTGGATACGCCCAATCTCATCTGATCTTGGAAGCTAAGCAGTGTTGGGCCTGGTTAGTACTTGGGTGGGAGACCACATGGGAACACCAGGTCCTGTAGGTTTTTTCCCATTACTGGCCAATTGTTTTTATTCTCTAGCTATTTAAATTGGAAACTTTTTCTTTTTATTGCCAATACAGACATTTGAGAGAGGTAAAACAGACACAATAGCCATCACCTAAAGACTTTTCACACTGTTTCGGCCCAATTCCAACTGCTTTTGGCAACTAAACAGTGTTGAGCATTATTAGTAGTTTAATTTGAGACCACCTGCTAATATTATGTCCTGTAGGTCTTTTTACATTCACCTAAAGATTTACCACACTGTTTCGGCCCAATTCCAACTGCTTTTGGCAGCTAAATAGTGTTGAGCCTCTTTAGTTGTTTAATTTGAGACCACCTGCTAATATTATGTCCTGTAGGTCTTTTTACATTACCAACACATGATTTTTTTCAGTAAGCCAATATAGTTAGGAAACTTTTTTATTAGCTTACCTTTAGATAGAAGTAGAAGAGGGTAAACAAGTGCCAGCATCTCACCTACAGCCATACCACATTGGATACGCCCAATCTCGTCTGGTCTTGGAAGCTAAGCAGTGTTGGGCCCGGTTAGTACTTGGGTGGGAGACCACATGGGAACACCAGGTGCTGTAGGTTTTTTCCCATTACTGGCAAATTGTTTTTATTCTCTAGCTATTTAAATTGGAAACTTTTTCTTTTTATTGCCAATACAGACATTTGGGAGAGGTCAAACAGACACAATAGCCTTCACCTAAAGACTTACCACACTGTTTCGGCCCAATTCCAACTGCTTTTGGCAGCTAAATAGTGTTGAGCCTCTTTAGTAGTTTAATTTGAGACCACCTGCTAATATTATGTCCTGTAGGTCTTTTTACATTACCAACACATGATTTTTTTCAGTAAGCCAATATAGTTAGGAAACTTTTTTATTAGCTTACCTTTAGATAGAAGTAGAAGAGGGTAAACAAGTGCCAGCATCTCACCTACAGCCATACCACATTGGATACGCCCAATCTCGTCTGGTCTTGGAAGCTAAGCAGTGTTGGGCCCGGTTAGTACTTGGGTGGGAGACCACATGGGAACACCAGGTGCTGTAGGTTTTTTCCCATTACTGGCAAATTGTTTTTATTCTCTAGCTATTTAAATTGGAAACTTTTTCTTTTTATTGCCAATACAGACATTTGAGAGAGGTGAAACAGACACAATAGCCATCACCTAAAGACTTACCACACTGTTTCGGCCCAATTCCAACTGCTTTTGGCAGCTAAATAGTATTGAGCCTCTTTAGCAGTTTAATTTGAGACCACCTGCTAATATTATGTCCTGTAGGTCTTTTTACATTACCAACACATGATTTTTTTCAGTAAGCCAATATAGTTAGGAAACTTTTTTATTAGCTTACCTTTAGATAGAAGTAGAAGAGGGCAAAAAAGTGCCTGCATCTCACCTACAGCCATACCACATTGGATACGCCCAATCTCATCTGATCTTGGAAGCTAAGCAGTGTTGGACCTGGTTAGTACTTGGGTGGGAGACCACATGGGAACACCAGGTGCTGTAGGTTTTTTCCCATTACTGGCAAATTGTTTTTATTCTCTAGCTATTTAAATTGGAAACTTTTTCTTTTTATTGCCAACACAGACATTTGAAAAAGGTGAAACAGACACAATAGCCATCACCTAAAGACTTACCACACTGTTTCGGCCCAATTCCAACTGCTTTTGGCAGCTAAACAGTGTTGAGCCTCATTAGTAGTTTAATTTGAGACCACCTGCTAATATTATGTCCTGTAGGTCTTTTTACATTACCAACACATGATTTTTTTCAGTAAGCCAATAATGTTAGGAAACTTTTTTATTAGCTTACCTGGTTATAGAAGTAGAAGAGGGCAAAAAAGTGACTCTATTTCACATACAGCCATACCACATTGGATACGCCCAATCTTGTCTGATCTTGGAAGCTAAGCAGTGTTGGGCCTGGTTAGTACTTGGGTGGGAGACCACATGGGAACACCAGGTGCTGTAGGTTTTTTTCCCATTACTGGCAAATTGTTTTTATTCTCTAGCTATTTAAATTGGAAACTTTTTCTTTTTATTGCCAATACAGACATTTGGGAGAGGTCAAACAGACACAATAGCCATCACCTAAAGACTTACCACACTGTTTCGGCCCAATTCCAACTGCTTTTGGCAGCTAAATAGTGTTGAGCCTCTTTAGTAGTTTAATTTGAGACCACCTGCTAATATTATGTCCTGTAGGTCTTTTTACATTACCAACACATGATTTTTTTCAGTAAGCCAATAATGTTAGGAAACTTTTTTATTAGCTTACCTGGTTATAGAAGTAGAAGAGGGCAAAAAAGTGACTGTATCTCACCTACAGCCATACCACATTGGATACGCCCAATCTCGTCTGATCTTGGAAGCTAAGCAGTGTTGGGCCTGGTTAGTACTTGGGTGGGAGACCACATGGGAACACCAGGTGCTGTAGGTTTTTTCCCATTACTGGCAAATTGTTTTTATTCTCTAGCTATTTAAATTGGAAACTTTTTCTTTTTATTGCCAATACAGACATTTGGGAGAGGTCAAACAGACACAATAGCCATCACCTAAAGACTTACCACACTGTTTCGGCCCAATTCCAACTGCTTTTGGCAGCTTAATAGTGTTGAGCCTCATTAGTAGTTTAATTTGAGACCACCTGCTAATATTATGTCCTGTAGGTCTTTTTACATTACCAACACATGATTTTTTTCAGTAAGCCAATACAGTTAGGAAACTCTTTTATTAGCTTACCTTTAGATAGAAGTAGAAGAGGGCAAAAAAGTGCCTGTATCTCACCTACAGCCATACCACATTGGATACGCCGAATCTCGTCTGATCTCGGAAGCTAAGCAGTGTTGGGCCTGGTTAGTACTTGGGTGAGAGATGACATGGGAACACCAGGAGCTGTAGGTTTTTTCCCATTACTGGCAAATTGTTTTTATTCTCTAGCTATTTAAATTGGAAACAGTTTATTTTTATTGCCAATACAGACATTTGGGAGAGGTCAAACAGACACAATAGCCATCACCTAAAGACTTACCATACTGTTTCGGCACAATTCCAACTGCTTTTGGCAGCTAAATAGTGTTGAGCCTCTTTAGTAGTTTAATTTGAGACCACCTGCTAATATTGTGTCCTGTTGGTCTTTTTACATTACCAACACATGATTTTTTTCAGTAAGCCAATATAGTTAGGAAACTTTTTTATTAGCTTACCTTTAGATAGAAGTAGAAGAGGGCAAAAAAGTGCCTGCATCTCACCTACAGCCATACCACATTGGATACGCCGAATCTCGTCTGATCTCGGAAGCTAAGCAGTGTTGGGCCTGGTTAGTACTTGGGTGAGAGACGACATGGGAACACCAGGTGCTGTAGGTTTTTTCCCATTACTGGCAAATTGTTTTTATTCTCTAGCTATTTAAATTGGAAACTTTTTCTTTTTATTGCCAATACAGACATTTGGGAGAGGTCAAACAGACACAATAGCCATCACCTAAAGACTTACCACACTGTTTCGGCCCAATTCCAACTGCTTTTGGCAGCTTAATAGTGTTGAGCCTCATTAGTAGTTTAATTTGAGACCACCTGCTAATATTATGTCCTGTAGGTCTTTTTACATTACCAACACATGATTTTTTTCAGTAAGCCAATACAGTTAGGAAACTTTTTTATTAGCTTACCTTTAGATAGAAGTAGAAGAGGGCAAAAAAGTGCCTGTATCTCACCTACAGCCATACCACATTGGATACGCCGAATCTCGTCTGATCTCGGAAGCTAAGCAGTGTTGGGCCTGGTTAGTACTTGGGTGAGAGACGACATGGGAACACCAGGAGCTGTAGGTTTTTTCCCATTACTGGCAAATTGTTTTTATTCTCTAGCTATTTAAATTGGAAACTTTTTCTTTTTATTGCCAATACAGACATTTGAGAGAGGTGAAACAGACACAATAGCCATCACCTAAAGACTTTCCACACTGTTTCGGCCCAATTCCAACTGCTTTTGGCAACTAAACAGTGTTGAGCCTCATTAGTAGTTTAATTTGAGACCACCTGCTAATATTATGTCCTGTAGGTCTTTCTACATTACCAGCACATGATTTTTTTCAGTAAGCCAATAATGTTAGGAAACTTTTTTATTAGCTTACCTGGTTATAGAAGTAGAAGAGGGCAAAAAAGTGACTGTATCTCACCTACAGCCATACCACATTGGATACGCCCAATCTCATCTGATCTTGGAAGCTAAGCAGTGTTGGGCCTGGTTAGTACTTGGGTGGGAGACCACATGGGAACACCAGGTGCTGTAGGTTTTTTCCCATTACTGGCAAATTGTTTTTATTCTCTAGCTATTTAAATTGGAAACTTTTTCTTTTTATTGCCAATACAGACATTTGGGAGAGGTCAAACAGACACAATAGCCATCACCTAAAGACTTACGACACTGTTTCGGCCCAATTCCAACTGCTTTTGGCAGCTAAATAGTATTGAGCCTCTTTAGCAGTTTAATTTGAGACCACCTGCTAATATTATGTCCTGTAGGTCTTTTTACATTACCAACACATGATTTTTTTCAGTAAGCCAATATAGTTAGGAAACTTTTTTATTAGCTTACCTTTAGATAGAAGTAGAAGAGGGCAAAAAAGTGCCTGCATCTCACCTACAGCCATACCACATTGGATACGCCCAATCTCGTCTGATCTCGGAAGCTAAGCAGTGTTGGGCCTGGTTAGTACTTGGGTGGGAGACCACATGGGAACACCAGGTGCTGTAGGTTTTTTCCCATTACTGGCAAATTGTTTTTATTCTCTAGCTATTTAAATTGGAAACTTTTTCTTTTTATTGCCAAAACAGACATTTGAGAGAGGTGAAACAGACACAATAGCCATCACCTAAAGACTTACCACACTGTTTCGGCCCAATTCCAACTGCTTTTGGCAGCTAAACAGTGTTGAGCCTCATTAATAGTTTAATTTGAGACCACCTGCTAATATTATGTCCTGTAGGTCTTTTTACATTACCAACACATGATTTTTTTCAGTAAGCCAATAATGTTAGGAAACTTTTTTATTAGCTTACCTGGTTATAGAAGTAGAAGAGGGCAAAAAAGTGACTCTATTTCACCTGCAGCCATACCACATTGGATATGCCCAATCTTGTCTGATCTTGGAAGCTAAGCAGTGTTGGGCCTGGTTAGTACTTGGGTGGGAGACCACATGGGAACACCAGGTGCTGTAGGTTTTTTTCCCATTACTGGCAAATTGTTTTTATTCTCTAGCTATTTAAATTGGAAACTTTTTCTTTTTATTGCCAATACAGACATTTGGGAGAGGTCAAACAGACACAATAGCCATCACCTAAAGACTTACCACACTGTTTCGGCCCAATTCCAACTGCTTTTGGCAGCTAAATAGTGTTGAGCCTCTTTAGTAGTTTAATTTGAGACCACCTGCTAATATTATGTCCTGTAGGTATTTTTACATTACCAACACATGATTTTTTTCAGTAAGCCAATAATGTTAGGAAACTTTTTTATTAGCTTACCTGGTTATAGAAGTAGAAGAGGGCAAAAAAGTGACTGTATCTCACCTACAGCCATACCACATTGGATACGCCCAATCTCATCTGATCTTGGAAGCTAAGCAGTGTTGGGCCTGGTTAGTACTTGGGTGGGAGACCACATGGGAACACCAGGTGCTGTAGGTTTTTTCCCATTACTGGCAAATTGTTTTTATTCTCTAGCTATTTAAATTGGAAACTTTTTCTTTTTATTGCCAATACAGACATTTGGGAGAGGTCAAACAGACACAATAGCCATCACCTAAAGACTTACGACACTGTTTCGGCCCAATTCCAACTGCTTTTGGCAGCTAAATAGTATTGAGCCTCTTTAGCAGTTTAATTTGAGACCACCTGCTAATATTATGTCCTGTAGGTCTTTTTACATTACCAACACATGATTTTTTTCAGTAAGCCAATATAGTTAGGAAACTTTTTTATTAGCTTACCTTTAGATAGAAGTAGAAGAGGGCAAAAAAGTGCCTGCATCTCACCTACAGCCATACCACATTGGATACGCCCAATCTCGTCTGATCTCGGAAGCTAAGCAGTGTTGGGCCTGGTTAGTACTTGGGTGGGAGACCACATGGGAACACCAGGTGCTGTAGGTTTTTTCCCATTACTGGCAAATTGTTTTTATTCTCTAGCTATTTAAATTGGAAACTTTTTCTTTTTATTGCCAAAACAGACATTTGAGAGAGGTGAAACAGACACAATAGCCATCACCTAAAGACTTACCACACTGTTTCGGCCCAATTCCAACTGCTTTTGGCAGCTTAATAGTGTTGAGCCTCATTAGTAGTTTAATTTGAGACCACCTGCTAATATTATGTCCTGTAGGTCTTTTTACATTACCAACACATGATTTTTTTCAGTAAGCCAATACAGTTAGGAAACTCTTTTATTAGCTTACCTTTAGATAGAAGTAGAAGAGGGCAAAAAAGTGCCTGTATCTCACCTACAGCCATACCACATTGGATACGCCGAATCTCGTCTGATCTCGGAAGCTAAGCAGTGTTGGGCCTGGTTAGTACTTGGGTGAGAGATGACATGGGAACACCAGGAGCTGTAGGTTTTTTCCCATTACTGGCAAATTGTTTTTATTCTCTAGCTATTTAAATTGGAAACAGTTTATTTTTATTGCCAATACAGACATTTGGGAGAGGTCAAACAGACACAATAGCCATCACCTAAAGACTTACCATACTGTTTCGGCACAATTCCAACTGCTTTTGGCAGCTAAATAGTGTTGAGCCTCTTTAGTAGTTTAATTTGAGACCACCTGCTAATATTGTGTCCTGTTGGTCTTTTTACATTACCAACACATGATTTTTTTCAGTAAGCCAATATAGTTAGGAAACTTTTTTATTAGCTTACCTTTAGATAGAAGTAGAAGAGGGCAAAAAAGTGCCTGCATCTCACCTACAGCCATACCACATTGGATACGCCGAATCTCGTCTGATCTCGGAAGCTAAGCAGTGTTGGGCCTGGTTAGTACTTGGGTGAGAGACGACATGGGAACACCAGGTGCTGTAGGTTTTTTCCCATTACTGGCAAATTGTTTTTATTCTCTAGCTATTTAAATTGGAAACTTTTTCTTTTTATTGCCAATACAGACATTTGGGAGAGGTCAAACAGACACAATAGCCATCACCTAAAGACTTACCACACTGTTTCGGCCCAATTCCAACTGCTTTTGGCAGCTTAATAGTGTTGAGCCTCATTAGTAGTTTAATTTGAGACCACCTGCTAATATTATGTCCTGTAGGTCTTTTTACATTACCAACACATGATTTTTTTCAGTAAGCCAATACAGTTAGGAAACTTTTTTATTAGCTTACCTTTAGATAGAAGTAGAAGAGGGCAAAAAAGTGCCTGTATCTCACCTACAGCCATACCACATTGGATACGCCGAATCTCGTCTGATCTCGGAAGCTAAGCAGTGTTGGGCCTGGTTAGTACTTGGGTGAGAGACGACATGGGAACACCAGGAGCTGTAGGTTTTTTCCCATTACTGGCAAATTGTTTTTATTCTCTAGCTATTTAAATTGGAAACTTTTTCTTTTTATTGCCAATACAGACATTTGAGAGAGGTGAAACAGACACAATAGCCATCACCTAAAGACTTTCCACACTGTTTCGGCCCAATTCCAACTGCTTTTGGCAACTAAACAGTGTTGAGCCTCATTAGTAGTTTAATTTGAGACCACCTGCTAATATTATGTCCTGTAGGTCTTTCTACATTACCAGCACATGATTTTTTTCAGTAAGCCAATAATGTTAGGAAACTTTTTTATTAGCTTACCTGGTTATAGAAGTAGAAGAGGGCAAAAAAGTGACTGTATCTCACCTACAGCCATACCACATTGGATACGCCCAATCTCATCTGATCTTGGAAGCTAAGCAGTGTTGGGCCTGGTTAGTACTTGGGTGGGAGACCACATGGGAACACCAGGTGCTGTAGGTTTTTTCCCATTACTGGCAAATTGTTTTTATTCTCTAGCTATTTAAATTGGAAACTTTTTCTTTTTATTGCCAATACAGACATTTGGGAGAGGTCAAACAGACACAATAGCCATCACCTAAAGACTTACGACACTGTTTCGGCCCAATTCCAACTGCTTTTGGCAGCTAAATAGTATTGAGCCTCTTTAGCAGTTTAATTTGAGACCACCTGCTAATATTATGTCCTGTAGGTCTTTTTACATTACCAACACATGATTTTTTTCAGTAAGCCAATATAGTTAGGAAACTTTTTTATTAGCTTACCTTTAGATAGAAGTAGAAGAGGGCAAAAAAGTGCCTGCATCTCACCTACAGCCATACCACATTGGATACGCCCAATCTCGTCTGATCTCGGAAGCTAAGCAGTGTTGGGCCTGGTTAGTACTTGGGTGGGAGACCACATGGGAACACCAGGTGCTGTAGGTTTTTTCCCATTACTGGCAAATTGTTTTTATTCTCTAGCTATTTAAATTGGAAACTTTTTCTTTTTATTGCCAAAACAGACATTTGAGAGAGGTGAAACAGACACAATAGCCATCACCTAAAGACTTACCACACTGTTTCGGCCCAATTCCAACTGCTTTTGGCAGCTAAACAGTGTTGAGCCTCATTAATAGTTTAATTTGAGACCACCTGCTAATATTATGTCCTGTAGGTCTTTTTACATTACCAACACATGATTTTTTTCAGTAAGCCAATAATGTTAGGAAACTTTTTTATTAGCTTACCTGGTTATAGAAGTAGAAGAGGGCAAAAAAGTGACTCTATTTCACCTGCAGCCATACCACATTGGATATGCCCAATCTTGTCTGATCTTGGAAGCTAAGCAGTGTTGGGCCTGGTTAGTACTTGGGTGGGAGACCACATGGGAACACCAGGTGCTGTAGGTTTTTTTCCCATTACTGGCAAATTGTTTTTATTCTCTAGCTATTTAAATTGGAAACTTTTTCTTTTTATTGCCAATACAGACATTTGGGAGAGGTCAAACAGACACAATAGCCATCACCTAAAGACTTACCACACTGTTTCAGCCCAATTCCAACTGCTTTTGGCAGCTAAATAGTGTTGAGCCTCTTTAGTAGTTTAATTTGAGACCACCTGCTAATATTATGTCCTGTAGGTATTTTTACATTACCAACACATGATTTTTTTCAGTAAGCCAATAATGTTAGGAAACTTTTTTATTAGCTTACCTGGTTATAGAAGTAGAAGAGGGCAAAAAAGTGCCTGTATCTCACCTACAGCCATACCACATTGGATACGCCCAATCTCGTCTGATCTTGGAAGCTAAGCAGTGTTGGGCCTGGTTAGTACTTGGGTGGGAGACCACATGGGAACACCAGGTGCTGTAGGTTTTTTCCCATTACTGGCAAATTGTTTTTATTCTCTAGCTATTTAAATTGGAAACTTTTTCTTTTTATTGCCAATACAGACATTTGGGAGAGGTCAAACAGACACAATAGCCATCACCTAAAGACTTACCACACTGTTTCGGCCCAATTCCAACTGCTTTTGGCAGCTTAATAGTGTTGAGCCTCATTAGTAGTTTAATTTGAGACCACCTGCTAATATTATGTCCTGTAGGTCTTTTTACATTACCAACACATGATTTTTTTCAGTAAGCCAATACAGTTAGGAAACTTTTTTATTAGCTTACCTTTAGATAGAAGTAGAAGAGGGCAAAAAAGTGCCTGTATCTCACCTACAGCCATACCACATTGGATACGCCGAATCTCGTCTGATCTCGGAAGCTAAGCAGTGTTGGGCCTGGTTAGTACTTGGGTGAGAGACGACATGGGAACACCAGGAGCTGTAGGTTTTTTCCCATTACTGGCAAATTGTTTTTATTCCTAGCTATATTAATTGGAAACTTTTTCTTTTTATTGCCAATACAGACATTTGAGAGAGGTGAAACAGACACAATAGCCATCACCTAAAGACTTTCCACACTGTTTCGGCCCAATTCCAACTGCTTTTGGCAACTAAACAGTGTTGAGCCTCATTAGTAGTTTAATTTGAGACCACCTGCTAATATTATGTCCTGTAGGTCTTTCTACATTACCAACACATGATTTTTTTCAGTAAGCCAATAATGTTAGGAAACTTTTTTATTAGCTTACCTGGTTATAGAAGTAGAAGAGGGCAAAAAAGTGACTGTATCTCACCTACAGCCATACCACATTGGATACGCCCAATCTCATCTGATCTTGGAAGCTAAGCAGTGTTGGGCCTGGTTAGTACTTGGGTGGGAGACCACATGGGAACACCAGGTGCTGTAGGTTTTTTCCCATTACTGGCAAATTGTTTTTATTCTCTAGCTATTTAAATTGGAAACTTTTTCTTTTTATTGCCAATACAGACATTTGGGAGAGGTCAAACAGACACAATAGCCATCACCTAAAGACTTACGACACTGTTTCGGCCCAATTCCAACTGCTTTTGGCAGCTAAATAGTATTGAGCCTCTTTAGCAGTTTAATTTGAGACCACCTGCTAATATTATGTCCTGTAGGTCTTTTTACATTACCAACACATGATTTTTTTCAGTAAGCCAATATAGTTAGGAAACTTTTTTATTAGCTTACCTTTAGATAGAAGTAGAAGAGGGCAAAAAAGTGCCTGCATCTCACCTACAGCCATACCACATTGGATACGCCCAATCTCGTCTGATCTCGGAAGCTAAGCAGTGTTGGGCCTGGTTAGTACTTGGGTGGGAGACCACATGGGAACACCAGGTGCTGTAGGTTTTTTCCCATTACTGGCAAATTGTTTTTATTCTCTAGCTATTTAAATTGGAAACTTTTTCTTTTTATTGCCAAAACAGACATTTGAGAGAGGTGAAACAGACACAATAGCCATCACCTAAAGACTTACCACACTGTTTCGGCCCAATTCCAACTGCTTTTGGCAGCTAAACAGTGTTGAGCCTCATTAATAGTTTAATTTGAGACCACCTGCTAATATTATGTCCTGTAGGTCTTTTTACATTACCAACACATGATTTTTTTCAGTAAGCCAATAATGTTAGGAAACTTTTTTATTAGCTTACCTGGTTATAGAAGTAGAAGAGGGCAAAAAAGTGACTCTATTTCACCTGCAGCCATACCACATTGGATACGCCCAATCTTGTCTGATCTTGGAAGCTAAGCAGTGTTGGGCCTGGTTAGTACTTGGGTGGGAGACCACATGGGAACACCAGGTGCTGTAGGTTTTTTTCCCATTACTGGCAAATTGTTTTTATTCTCTAGCTATTTAAATTGGAAACTTTTTCTTTTTATTGCCAATACAGACATTTGGGAGAGGTCAAACAGACACAATAGCCATCACCTAAAGACTTACCACACTGTTTCGGCCCAATTCCAACTGCTTTTGGCAGCTAAATAGTGTTGAGCCTCTTTAGTAGTTTAATTTGAGACCACCTGCTAATATTATGTCCTGTAGGTATTTTTACATTACCAACACATGATTTTTTTCAGTAAGCCAATAATGTTAGGAAACTTTTTTATTAGCTTACCTGGTTATAGAAGTAGAAGAGGGCAAAAAAGTGCCTGTATCTCACCTACAGCCATACCACATTGGATACGCCCAATCTCGTCTGATCTTGGAAGCTAAGCAGTGTTGGGCCTGGTTAGTACTTGGGTGGGAGACCACATGGGAACACCAGGTGCTGTAGGTTTTTTCCCATTACTGGCAAATTGTTTTTATTCTCTAGCTATTTAAATTGGAAACTTTTTCTTTTTATTGCCAATACAGACATTTGGGAGAGGTCAAACAGACACAATAGCCATCACCTAAAGACTTACCACACTGTTTCGGCCCAATTCCAACTGCTTTTGGCAGCTTAATAGTGTTGAGCCTCATTAGTAGTTTAATTTGAGACCACCTGCTAATATTATGTCCTGTAGGTCTTTTTACATTACCAACACATGATTTTTTTCAGTAAGCCAATACAGTTAGGAAACTTTTTTATTAGCTTACCTTTAGATAGAAGTAGAAGAGGGCAAAAAAGTGCCTGTATCTCACCTACAGCCATACCACATTGGATACGCCGAATCTCGTCTGATCTTGGAAGCTAAGCAGTGTTGGGCCTGGTTAGTACTTGGGTGAGAGATGACATGGGAACACCAGGAGCTGTAGGTTTTTTCCCATTACTGGCAAATTGTTTTTATTCTCTAGCTATTTAAATTGGAAACAGTTTATTTTTATTGCCAATACAGACATTTGAGAGAGGTGAAACAGACACAATAGCCATCACCAAAAGACTTACCACACTGTTTCGGCCCAATACCAACTGCTTTTGGCAGCTAAACAGTGTTGAGCCTCATTAGTAGTTTAATTTGAGACCACCTGCTAATATTATGTCCTGTAGGTCTTTTTACATTACCAACACATGATTTTTTTCAGTTAGCCAATAATGTTAGGAAACTTTTTTATTATCTTACCTGGTTATAGAAGTAGAAGAGGGCAAAAAAGTGACTGTATCTCACCTACAGCCATACCACATTGGATACGCCCAATCTCGTCTGATCTTGGAAGCTAAGCAGTGTTGGGCCTGGTTAGTACTTGGGTGGGAGACCACATGGGAACACCAGGTGCTGTAGGTTTTTCCCATTACTGGCAAATTGTTTTTATTCTCTAGCTATTTAAATTGGAAACTTTTTCTTTTTATTGCCAATACAGACATTTGGGAGAGGTCAAACAGACACAATAGCCATCACCTAAAGACTTACCACACTGTTTCGGCCCAATTCCAACTGCTTTTGGCAGCTAAATAGTTTTGAGCCTCTTTAGTAGTTTAATTTGAGACCACCTGCTAATATTGTGTCCTGTTGGTCTTTTTACATTACCAACACATGATTTTTTTCAGTAAGCCAATATAGTTAGGAAACTTTTTTATTAGCTTACCTTTAGATAGAAGTAGAAGAGGGCAAAAAAGTGCCTGCATCTCACCTACAGCCATACCACATTGGATACGCCCAATCTCGTCTGATTTTGGAAGCTAAGCAGTGTTGGGCCTGGTTAGTACTTGGGTGGGAGACCACATGGGAACACCAGGTGCTGTAGGTTTTTTCCCATTACTGGCAAATTGTTTTTATTCTCTAGCTATTTAAATTGGAAACTTTTTCTTTTTATTGCCAATACAGACATTTGGGAGAGGTCAAACAGACACAATAGCCATCACCTAAAGACTTACCACACTGTTTCGGCCCAATTCCAACTGCTTTTGGCAGCTAAATAGTGTTGAGCCTCTTTAGTAGTTTAATTTGAGACCACCTGCTAATATTATGTCCTGTAGGTCTTTTTACATTACCAACACATGATTTTTTTCAGTAAGCCAATAATGTTAGGAAACTTTTTTATTAGCTTACCTGGTTATAGAAGTAGAAGAGGGCAAAAAAGTGACTCTATCTCACCTACAGCCATACCACATTGGATACGCCCAATCTTGTCTGATCTTGGAAGCTAAGCAGTGTTGGGCCTGGTTAGTACTTGGGTGGTAGACCACATGGGAACACCAGGTGCTGTAGGTTTTTTCCCATTACTGGCAAATTGTTTTTATTCTCTAGCTATTTAAATTGGAAACTTTTTCTTTTTATTGCCAATACAGACATTTGAGAGAGGTTAAACAGACATAATAGCCATCACCTAAAGACTTTCCACACTGTTTCGGCCCAATTCCAACTGCTTTTGGCAGCTATATAGTATTGAGCCTCTTTAGTAGTTTAATTTGAGACCACCTGCTAATATTATGTCCTGTAGGTCTTTTTACATTACCAACACATGATTTTTTTCAGTAAGCCAATATAGTTAGGAAACTTTTTTATTAGCTTACCTTTAGATAGAAGTAGAAGAGGGCAAAAAAGTGCCTGCATCTCACCTACAGCCATACCACATTGGATACGCCCAATCTCGTCTGATCTTGGAAGCTAAGCAGTGTTGGGCCTGGTTAGTACTTGGGTGAGAGATGACATGGGAACACCAGGAGCTGTAGGTTTTTTCCCATTACTGGCAAATTGTTTTTATTCTCTAGCTATTTAAATTGGAAACAGTTTATTTTTATTGCCAATACAGACATTTGAGAGAGGTGAAACAGACACAATAGCCATCACCAAAAGACTTACCACACTGTTTCGGCCCAATACCAACTGCTTTTGGCAGCTAAACAGTGTTGAGCCTCATTAGTAGTTTAATTTGAGACCACCTGCTAATATTATGTCCTGTAGGTCTTTTTACATTACCAACACATGATTTTTTTCAGTTAGCCAATAATGTTAGGAAACTTTTTTATTATCTTACCTGGTTATAGAAGTAGAAGAGGGCAAAAAAGTGACTGTATCTCACCTACAGCCATACCACATTGGATACGCCCAATCTCGTCTGATCTTGGAAGCTAAGCAGTGTTGGGCCTGGTTAGTACTTGGGTGGGAGACCACATGGGAACACCAGGTGCTGTAGGTTTTTCCATTACTGGCAAATTGTTTTTATTCTCTAGCTATTTAAATTGGAAACTTTTTCTTTTTATTGCCAATACAGACATTTGGGAGAGGTCAAACAGACACAATAGCCATCACCTAAAGACTTACCACACTGTTTCGGCCCAATTCCAACTGCTTTTGGCAGCTAAATAGTTTTGAGCCTCTTTAGTAGTTTAATTTGAGACCACCTGCTAATATTGTGTCCTGTTGGTCTTTTTACATTACCAACACATGATTTTTTTCAGTAAGCCAATATAGTTAGGAAACTTTTTTATTAGCTTACCTTTAGATAGAAGTAGAAGAGGGCAAAAAAGTGCCTGCATCTCACCTACAGCCATACCACATTGGATACGCCCAATCTCGTCTGATTTTGGAAGCTAAGCAGTGTTGGGCCTGGTTAGTACTTGGGTGGGAGACCACATGGGAACACCAGGTGCTGTAGGTTTTTTCCCATTACTGGCAAATTGTTTTTATTCTCTAGCTATTTAAATTGGAAACTTTTTCTTTTTATTGCCAATACAGACATTTGGGAGAGGTCAAACAGACACAATAGCCATCACCTAAAGACTTACCACACTGTTTCGGCCCAATTCCAACTGCTTTTGGCAGCTAAACAGTGTTGAGCCTCATTAGTAGTTTAATTTGAGACCACCTGCTAATATTATGTCCTGTAGGTCTTTTTACATTACCAACACATGATTTTTTTCAGTAAGCCAATAATGTTAGGAAACTTTTTTATTAGCTTACCTGGTTATAGAAG
This sequence comes from Crinia signifera, assembly GCF_055691185.1. Lineage (NCBI taxonomy): Eukaryota > Metazoa > Chordata > Amphibia > Anura > Myobatrachidae > Crinia > Crinia signifera. The sequence continues at coordinate 68,450,381 of NC_139224.1, forward strand.
TAGAAGAGGGCAAAAAAGTGACTCTATCTCACCTACAGCCATACCACATTGGATACGCCCAATCTTGTCTGATCTTGGAAGCTAAGCAGTGTTGGGCCTGGTTAGTACTTGGGTGGGAGACCACATGGGAACACCAGGTGCTGTAGGTTTTTTCCCATTACTGGCAAATTGTTTTTATTCTCTAGCTATTTAAATTGGAAACTTTTTCTTTTTATTGCCAATACAGACATTTGGGAGAGGTCAAACAGACACAATAGCCATCACCTAAAGACTTACCACACTGTTTTGGCCCAATTCCAACTGCTTTTGGCAGCTAAATAGTGTTGAGCCTCTTTAGTAGTTTAATTTGAGACCACCTGCTAATATTATGTCCTGTAGGTCTTTTTACATTACCAACACATGATTTTTTTCAGTAAGCCAATATAGTTAGGAAACTTTTTTATTAGCTTACCTTTAGATAGAAGTAGAAGAGGGTAAACAAGTGCTAGCATCTCACCTACAGCCATACCATATTGGATACGCCCAATCTCGTCTGGTCTTGGAAGCTAAGCAGTGTTGGGCCCGGTTAGTACTTGGGTGGTAGACCACATGGGAACACCAGGTGCTGTAGGTTTTTTCCCATTACTGGCAAATTGTTTTTATTCTCTAGCTATTTAAATTGGAAACTTTTTCTTTTTATTGCCAATACAGACATTTGAGAGAGGTTAAACAGACACAATAGCCATCACCTAAAGACTTTCCACACTGTTTCGGCCCAATTCCAACTGCTTTTGGCAGCTATTTAGTATTGAGCCTCTTTAGTAGTTTAATTTGAGACCACCTGCTAATATTATGTCCTGTAGGTCTTTTTACATTACCAACACATGATTTTTTTCAGTAAGCCAATATAGTTAGGAAACTTTTTTATTAGCTTACCTTTAGATAGAAGTAGAAGAGGGCAAAAAAGTGCCTGCATCTCACCTACAGCCATACCACATTGGATACGCCCAATCTCGTCTGATCTTGGAAGCTACGCAGTGTTGGGCCTGGTTAGTACTTGGGTGGGAGACCACATGGGAACACCAGGTGCTGTAGTTTTTTTCCCATTACTGGCAAATTGTTTTTATTCTCTAGCTATTTAAATTGGAAACTTTTTCTTTTTATTGCCAACACAGACATTTGAGAGAGGTGAAACAGACACAATAGCCATCACCTAAAGACTTACCACACTGTTTCGGCCCAATTCCAACTGCTTTTGGCAGCTAAACAGTGTTGAGCCTCATTAGTAGTTTACTTTGAGACCACCTGCTAATATTATGTCCTGTAGGTCTTTTTACATTACCAACACATGATTTTTTTCAGTAAGCCAATAATGTTAGGAAACTTTTTTATTAGCTTACCTGGTTATAGAAGTAGAAGAGGGCAAAAAAGTGACTCTATTTCACATACAGCCATACCACATTGGATACGCCTGATCTTGGAAGCTAAGCAGTGTTGGGCCTGGTTAGTACTTGGGTGGGAGACCACATGGGAACACCAGGTGCTGTAGGTTTTTTTCCCATTACTGGCAAATTGTTTTTATTCTCTAGCTATTTAAATTGGAAACTTTTTCTTTTTATTGCCAATACAGACATTTGGGAGAGGTCAAACAGACACAATAGCCATCACCTAAAGACTTACCACACTGTTTCGGCCCAATTCCAAATGCTTTTGGCAGCTAAATAGTGTTGAGCCTCTTTAGTAGTTTAATTTGAGACCACCTGCTAATATTATGTCCTGTAGGTCTTTTTACATTACCAACACATGATTTTTTTCAGTAAGCCAATAATGTTAGGAAACTTTTTTATTAGCTTACCTGGTTATAGAAGTAGAAGAGGGCAAAAAAGTGACTGTATCTCACCTACAGCCATACCACATTGGATACGCCCAATCTCGTCTGATCTTGGAAGCTAAGCAGTGTTGGGCCTGGTTAGTACTTGGGTGGGAGACCACATGGGAACACCAGGTGCTGTAAGTTTTTTCCCATTACTGGCAAATTGTTTTTATTCTCTAGCTATTTAAATTGGAAACTTTTTCTTTTTATTGCCAATACAGACATTTGGGAGAGGTCAAACAGACACAATAGCCATCACCTAAAGACTTACCACACTGTTTCGGCCCAATTCCAACTGCTTTTGGCAGCTTAATAGTGTTGAGCCTCATTAGTAGTTTAATTTGAGACCACCTGCTAATATTATGTCCTGTAGGTCTTTTTACATTACCAACACATGATTTTTTTCAGTAAGCCAATACAGTTAGGAAACTTTTTTATTAGCTTACCTTTAGATAGAAGTAGAAGAGGGCAAAAAAGTGCCTGTATCTCACCTACAGCCATACCACATTGGATACGCCGAATCTCGTCTGATCTCGGAAGCTAAGCAGTGTTGGGCCTGGTTAGTACTTGGGTGAGAGACGACATGGGAAATCCAGGAGCTGTAGGTTTTTTCCCATTACTGGCAAATTGTTTTTATTCTCTAGCTATTTAAATTGGAAACAGTTTATTTTTATTGCCAATACAGACATTTGGGAGAGGTCAAACAGACACAATAGCCATCACCTAAAGACTTACCATACTGTTTCGGCCCAATTCCAACTGCTTTTGGCAGCTAAATAGTGTTGAGCCTCATTAGTAGTTTAATTTGAGACCACCTGCTAATATTATGTCCTGTAGGTCTTTTTACATTACCAACACATGATTTTTTTCAGTTAGCCAATAATGTTAGGAAACTTTTTTATTATCTTACCTGGTTATAGAAGTAGAAGAGGGCAAAAAAGTGACTGTATCTCACCTACAGCCATACCACATTGGATACGCCCAATCTCGTCTGATCTTGGAAGCTAAGCAGTGTTGGGCCTGGTTAGTACTTGGGTGGGAGACCACATGGGAACACCAGGTGCTGTAGGTTTTTCCCATTACTGGCAAATTGTTTTTATTCTCTAGCTATTTAAATTGGAAACTTTTTCTTTTTATTGCCAATACAGACATTTGGGAGAGGTCAAACAGACACAATAGCCATCACCTAAAGACTTACCACACTGTTTCGGCCCAATTCCAACTGCTTTTGGCAGCTAAATAGTTTTGAGCCTCTTTAGTAGTTTAATTTGAGACCACCTGCTAATATTGTGTCCTGTTGGTCTTTTTACATTACCAACACATGATTTTTTTCAGTAAGCCAATATAGTTAGGAAACTTTTTTATTAGCTTACCTTTAGATAGAAGTAGAAGAGGGCAAAAAAGTGCCTGCATCTCACCTACAGCCATACCACATTGGATACGCCCAATCTCGTCTGATTTTGGAAGCTAAGCAGTGTTGGGCCTGGTTAGTACTTGGGTGGGAGACCACATGGGAACACCAGGTGCTGTAGGTTTTTTCCCATTACTGGCAAATTGTTTTTATTCTCTAGCTATTTAAATTGGAAACTTTTTCTTTTTATTGCCAATACAGACATTTGGGAGAGGTCAAACAGACACAATAGCCATCACCTAAAGACTTACCACACTGTTTCGGCCCAATTCCAACTGCTTTTGGCAGCTAAACAGTGTTGAGCCTCATTAGTAGTTTAATTTGAGACCACCTGCTAATATTATGTCCTGTAGGTCTTTTTACATTACCAACACATGATTTTTTTCAGTAAGCCAATAATGTTAGGAAACTTTTTTATTAGCTTACCTGGTTATAGAAGTAGAAGAGGGCAAAAAAGTGACTCTATCTCACCTACAGCCATACCACATTGGATACGCCCAATCTTGTCTGATCTTGGAAGCTAAGCAGTGTTGGGCCTGGTTAGTACTTGGGTGGGAGACCACATGGGAACACCAGGTGCTGTAGGTTTTTTCCCATTACTGGCAAATTGTTTTTATTCTCTAGCTATTTAAATTGGAAACTTTTTCTTTTTATTGCCAATACAGACATTTGGGAGAGGTCAAACAGACACAATAGCCATCACCTAAAGACTTACCACACTGTTTTGGCCCAATTCCAACTGCTTTTGGCAGCTAAATAGTGTTGAGCCTCTTTAGTAGTTTAATTTGAGACCACCTGCTAATATTATGTCCTGTAGGTCTTTTTACATTACCAACACATGATTTTTTTCAGTAAGCCAATATAGTTAGGAAACTTTTTTATTAGCTTACCTTTAGATAGAAGTAGAAGAGGGTAAACAAGTGCTAGCATCTCACCTACAGCCATACCATATTGGATACGCCCAATCTCGTCTGGTCTTGGAAGCTAAGCAGTGTTGGGCCCGGTTAGTACTTGGGTGGTAGACCACATGGGAACACCAGGTGCTGTAGGTTTTTTCCCATTACTGGCAAATTGTTTTTATTCTCTAGCTATTTAAATTGGAAACTTTTTCTTTTTATTGCCAATACAGACATTTGAGAGAGGTTAAACAGACACAATAGCCATCACCTAAAGACTTTCCACACTGTTTCGGCCCAATTCCAACTGCTTTTGGCAGCTATATAGTATTGAGCCTCTTTAGTAGTTTAATTTGAGACCACCTGCTTATATTATGTCCTGTAGGTCTTTTTACATTACCAACACATGATTTTTTTCAGTAAGCCAATATAGTTAGGAAACTTTTTTATTAGCTTACCTTTAGATAGAAGTAGAAGAGGGCAAAAAAGTGCCTGCATCTCACCTACAGCCATACCACATTGGATACGCCCAATCTCGTCTGATCTTGGAAGCTACGCAGTGTTGGGCCTGGTTAGTACTTGGGTGGGAGACCACATGGGAACACCAGGTGCTGTAGGTTTTTTCCCATTACTGGCAAATTGTTTTTATTCTCTAGCTATTTAAATTGGAAACTTTTTCTTTTTATTGCCAACACAGACATTTGAGAGAGGTGAAACAGACACAATAGCCATCACCTAAAGACTTACCACACTGTTTCGGCCCAATTCCAACTGCTTTTGGCAGCTAAACAGTGTTGAGCCTGATTAGTAGTTTAATTTGAGACCACCTGCTAATATTATGTCCTGTAGGTCTTTTTACATTACCAACACATGATTTTTTTCAGTAAGCCAATAATGTTAGGAAACTTTTTTATTAGCTTACCTGGTTATAGAAGTAGAAGAGGGCAAAAAAGTGACTCTATTTCACATACAGCCATACCACATTGGATACGCCCAATCTTGTCTGATCTTGGAAGCTAAGCAGTGTTGGGCCTGGTTAGTACTTGGGTGGGAGACCACATGGGAACACCAGGTGCTGTAAGTTTTTTCCCATTACTGGCAAATTGTTTTTATTCTCTAGCTATTTAAATTGGAAACTTTTTCTTTTTATTGCCAATACAGACATTTGGGAGAGGTCAAACAGACACAATAGCCATCACCTAAAGACTTACCACACTGTTTCGGCCCAATTCCAACTGCTTTTGGCAGCTTAATAGTGTTGAGCCTCATTAGTAGTTTAATTTGAGACCACCTGCTAATATTATGTCCTGTAGGTCTTTTTACATTACCAACACATGATTTTTTTCAGTAAGCCAATACAGTTAGGAAACTTTTTTATTAGCTTACCTTTAGATAGAAGTAGAAGAGGGCAAAAAAGTGCCTGTATCTCACCTACAGCCATACCACATTGGATACGCCGAATCTCGTCTGATCTCGGAAGCTAAGCAGTGTTGGGCCTGGTTAGTACTTGGGTGAGAGACGACATGGGAAATCCAGGAGCTGTAGGTTTTTTCCCATTACTGGCAAATTGTTTTTATTCTCTAGCTATTTAAATTGGAAACAGTTTATTTTTATTGCCAATACAGACATTTGGGAGAGGTCAAACAGACACAATAGCCATCACCTAAAGACTTACCATACTGTTTCGGCCCAATTCCAACTGCTTTTGGCAGCTAAATAGTGTTGAGCCTCTTTAGTAGTTTAATTTGAGACCACCTGCTAATATTGTGTCCTGTTGGTCTTTTTACATTACCAACACATGATTTTTTTCAGTAAGCCAATATAGTTAGGAAACTTTTTTATTAGCTTACCTTTAGATAGAAGTAGAAGAGGGCAAAAAAGTGCCTGTATCTCACCTACAGCCATACCACATTGGATACGCCCAATCTCGTCTGATCTTGGAAGCTAAGCAGTGTTGGGCCTGGTTAGTACTTGGGTGGGAGACCATATGGGAACACCAGGTGCTGTAGGGTTTTTCCCATTACTGGCAAATTGTTTTTATTCCTAGCTATTTAAATTGGAAACTTTTTCTTTTTATTGCCAATACAGACATTTGAGAGAGGTGAAACAGACACAATAGCCATCACCTAAAGACTTTCCACACTGTTTCGGCCCAATTCCAACTGCTTTTGGCAACTAAACAGTGTTGAGCCTCATTAGTAGTTTAATTTGAGACCACCTGCTAATATTATGTCCTGTAGGTCTTTTTACATTACCAACACATGATTTTTTTCAGTAAGCCAATATAGTTAGGAAACTTTTTTATTAGCTTACCTTTAGATAGAAGTAGAAGAGGGCAAAAAAGTGCCTGCATCTCACCTACAGCCATACCACATTGGATATGCCCAATCTCGTCTGATCTTGGAAGCTAAGCAGTGTTGGGCCTGGTTAGTACTTGGGTGGGAGACCACATGGGAACACCAGGTGCTGTAGGTTTTTTCCCATTACTGGCAAATTGTTTTTATTCTCTAGCTATTTAAATTGGAAACTTTTTCTTTTTATTGCCAAAACAGACATTTGAGAGAGGTGAAACAGACACAATAGCCATCACCTAAAGACTTACCACACTGTTTCGGCCCAATTCCAACTGCTTTTGGCAGCTAAACAGTGTTGAGCCTCATTAGTAGTTTAATTTGAGACCACCTGCTAATATTATGTCCTGTAGGTCTTTTTACATTACCAACACATGATTTTTTTCAGTAAGCCAATAATGTTAGGAAACTTTTTTATTAGCTTACCTGGTTATAGAAGTAGAAGAGGGCAAAAAAGTGACTCTATTTCACCTGCAGCCATACCACATTGGATATGCCCAATCTTGTCTGATCTTGGAAGCTAAGCAGTGTTGGGCCTGGTTAGTACTTGGGTGGGAGACCACATGGGAACACCAGGTGCTGTAGGTTTTTTTCCCATTACTGGCAAATTGTTTTTATTCTCTAGCTATTTAAATTGGAAACTTTTTCTTTTTATTGCCAATACAGACATTTGGGAGAGGTCAAACAGACACAATAGCCATCACCTAAAGACTTACCACACTGTTTCGGCCCAATTCCAACTGCTTTTGGCAGCTAAATAGTGTTGAGCCTCTTTAGTAGTTTAATTTGAGACCACCTGCTAATATTATGTCCTGTAGGTATTTTTACATTACCAACACATGATTTTTTTCAGTAAGCCAATAATGTTAGGAAACTTTTTTATTAGCTTACCTGGTTATAGAAGTAGAAGAGGGCAAAAAAGTGACTGTATCTCACCTACAGCCATACCACATTGGATACGCCGAATCTCGTCTGATCTTGGAAGCTAAGCAGTGTTGGGCCTGGTTAGTACTTGGGTGGGAGACCACATGGGAACACCAGGTGCTGTAGGATTTTTCCCATTACTGGCAAATTGTTTTTATTCTCTAGCTATTTAAATTGGAAACTTTTTCTTTTTATTGCCAATACAGACATTTGGGAGAGGTCAAACAGACACAATAGCCATCACCTAAAGACTTACCACACTGTTTCGGCCCAATTCCAACTGCTTTTGGCAGCTAAATAGTATTGAGCCTCTTTAGTAGTTTAATTTGAGACCACCTGCTAATATTATGTCCTGTAGGTCTTTTTACATTACCAACACATGATTTTTTTCAGTTAGCCAATAATGTTAGGAAACTTTTTTATTATCTTACCTGGTTATAGAAGTAGAAGAGGGCAAAAAAGTGACTGTATCTCACCTACAGCCATACCACATTGGATACGCCCAATCTCGTCTGATCTTGGAAGCTAAACAGTGTTGGGCCTGGTTAGTACTTGGGTGGGAGACCACATGGGAACACCAGGTGCTGTAGGTTTTTCCCATTACTGGCAAATTGTTTTTATTCTCTAGCTATTTAAATTGGAAACTTTTTCTTTTTATTGCCAATACAGACATTTGGGAGAGGTCAAACAGACACAATAGCCATCACCTAAAGACTTACCACACTGTTTCGGCCCAATTCCAACTGCTTTTGGCAGCTAAATAGTGTTGAGCCTCTTTAGTAGTTTAATTTGAGACCACCTGCTAATATTATGTCCTGTAGGTATTTTTACATTACCAACACATGATTTTTTTCAGTAAGCCAATAATGTTAGGAAACTTTTTTATTAGCTTACCTGGTTATAGAAGTAGAAGAGGGCAAAAAAGTGACTGTATCTCACCTACAGCCATACCACATTGGATACGCCCAATCTCGTCTGATCTTGGAAGCTAAGCAGTGTTGGGCCTGGTTAGTACTTGGGTGGGAGACCACATGGGAACACCAGGTGCTGTAGGTTTTTTCCCATTACTGGCAAATTGTTTTTATTCTCTAGCTATTTAAATTGGAAACTTTTTCTTTTTATTGCCAATACAGACATTTGGGAGAGGTCAAACAGACACAATAGCCATCACCTAAAGACTTACCACACTGTTTCGGCCCAATTCCAACTGCTTTTGGCAGCTTAATAGTGTTGAGCCTCATTAGTAGTTTAATTTGAGACCACCTGCTAATATTATGTCCTGTAGGTCTTTTTACATTACCAACACATGATTTTTTTCAGTAAGCCAATACAGTTAGGAAACATTTTTATTAGCTTACCTTTAGATAGAAGTAGAAGAGGGCAAAAAAGTGCCTGTATCTCACCTACAGCCATACCACATTGGATACGCCGAATCTCGTCTGATCTTGGAAGCTAAGCAGTGTTGGGCCTGGTTAGTACTTGGGTGAGAGATGACATGGGAACACCAGGAGCTGTAGGTTTTTTTCCCATTACTGGCAAATTGTTTTTATTCTCTAGCTATTTAAATTGGAAACAGTTTATTTTTATTGCCAATACAGACATTTGAGAGAGGTGAAACAGACACAATAGCCATCACCAAAAGACTTACCACACTGTTTCGGCCCAATACCAACTGCTTTTGGCAGCTAAACAGTGTTGAGCCTCATTAGTAGTTTAATTTGAGACCACCTGCTAATATTATGTCCTGTAGGTCTTTTTACATTACCAACACATGATTTTTTTCAGTTAGCCAATAATGTTAGGAAACTTTTTTATTATCTTACCTGGTTATAGAAGTAGAAGAGGGCAAAAAAGTGACTGTATCTCACCTACAGCCATACCACATTGGATACGCCCAATCTCGTCTGATCTTGGAAGCTAAGCAGTGTTGGGCCTGGTTAGTACTTGGGTGGGAGACCACATGGGAACACCAGGTGCTGTAGGTTTTTCCCATTACTGGCAAATTGTTTTTATTCTCTAGCTATTTAAATTGGAAACTTTTTCTTTTTATTGCCAATACAGACATTTGGGAGAGGTCAAACAGACACAATAGCCATCACCTAAAGACTTACCACACTGTTTCGGCCCAATTCCAACTGCTTTTGGCAGCTAAATAGTGTTGAGCCTCTTTAGTAGTTTAATTTGAGACCACCTGCTAATATTGTGTCCTGTTGGTCTTTTTACATTACCAACACATGATTTTTTTCAGTAAGCCAATATAGTTAGGAAACTTTTTTATTAGCTTACCTTTAGATAGAAGTAGAAGAGGGCAAAAAAGTGCCTGCATCTCACCTACAGCCATACCACATTGGATACGCCCAATCTCGTCTGATCTTGGAAGCTAAGCAGTGTTGGGCCTGGTTAGTACTTGGGTGGGAGACCACATGGGAACACCAGGTGCTGTAGGTTTTTTCCCATTACTGGCAAATTGTTTTTATTCTCTAGCTATTTAAATTGGAAACTTTTTCTTTTTATTGCCAATACAGACATTTGGGAGAGGTCAAACAGACACAATAGCCATCACCTAAAGACTTACCACACTGTTTCGGACCAATTTCATCTGCTTTTGGCAGCTAAACAGTGTTGAGCCTCATTAGTAGTTTAATTTGAGACCACCTGCTAATATTATGTCCTGTAGGTCTTTTTACATTACCAACACATGATTTTTTTCAGTAAGCCAATAATGTTAGGAAACTTTTTTATTAGCTTACCTGGTTATAGAAGTAGAAGAGGGCAAAAAAGTGACTCTATCTCACCTACAGCCATACCACATTGGATACGCCCAATCTTGTCTGATCTTGGAAGCTAAGCAGTGTTGGGCCTGGTTAGTACTTGGGTGGGAGACCACATGGGAACACCAGGTGCTGTAGGTTTTTTCCCATTACTGGCAAATTGTTTTTATTCTCTAGCTATTTAAATTGGAAACTTTTTCTTTTTATTGCCAATACAGACATTTGGGAGAGGTCAAACAGACACAATAGCCATCACCTAAAGACTTACCACACTGTTTCGGCCCAATTCCAACTGCTTTTGGCAGCTAAATAGTGTTGAGCCTCTTTAGTAGTTTAATTTGAGACCACCTGCTAATATTATGTCCTGTAGGTATTTTTACATTACCAACACATGATTTTTTCCAGTAAGCCAATAATGTTAGGAAACTTTTTTATTAGCTTACCTGGTTATAGAAGTAGAAGAGGGCAAAAAAGTGACTGTAGCTCACCTACAGCCATACCGCATTGGATACGCCCAATCTCGTCTGATCTTGGAAGCTAAGCAGTTTTGGGCCTGGTTAGTACTTGGGTGGGAGACCACATGGGAACACCAGGTGCTGTAGGTTTTTCCCATTACTGGCAAATTGTTTTTATTCTCTAGCTATTTAAATTGGAAACTTTTTCTTTTTATTGCCAATACAGACATTTGGGACAAACAGACACAATAGCCATCACCTAAAGACTTACCACACTGTTTCGGCCCAATTCCAACTGCTTTTGGCAGCTAAATAGTGTTGAGCCTCTTTAGTAGTTTAATTTGAGACCACCTGCTAATATTGTGTCCTGTTGGTCTTTTTACATTACCAACACATGATTTTTTTCAGTAAGCCAATATAGTTAGGAAACTTTTTTATTAGCTTACCTTTAGATAGAAGTAGAAGAGGGCAAAAAAGTGCCTGCATCTCACCTACAGCCATACCACATTGGATACGCCCAATCTCGTCTGGTCTTGGAAGCTAAGCAGTGTTGGGCCTGGTTAGTACTTGGGTGGGAGACCACATGGGAACACCAGGTGCTGTAGGTTTTTTTCCCATTACTGGCAAATTGTTTTTATTCTCTAGCTATTTAAATTGGAAACTTTTTCTTTTTATTGCCAATACAGACATTTGGGAGAGGTCAAACAGACACAATAGCCATCACCTAAAGACTTACCACACTGTTTCGGCCCAATTCCAACTGCTTTTGGCAGCTAAATAGTATTGAGCCTCTTTAGTAGTTTAATTTGAGACCACCTGCTAATATTATGTCCTGGAGGTCTTTTTACATTACCAACATATGATTTTTTTCAGTAAGCCAATATAGTTAGGAAACTTTTTTATTAGCTTACCTTTAGATAGAAGTAGAAGAGGGCAAAAAAGTGCCTGCATCTCACCTACAGCCATACCACATTGGATACGCCCAATCTCGTCTGATCTTGGAAGCTAAGCAGTGTTGGGCCTGGTTAGTACTTGGGTGGGAGACCACATGGGAACACCAGGTGCTGTAGGTTTTTTCCCATTACTGGCAAATTGTTTTTATTCTCTAGCTATTTAAATTGGAAACTTTTTCTTTTTATTGCCAATACAGACATTTGGGAGAGGTCAAACAGACACAATAGCCATCACCTAAAGACTTACCACACTGTTTCGGCCCAATTCCAACTGCTTTTGGCAGCTAAACAGTGTTGAGCCTCTTTAGTAGTTTAATTTGAGACCACCTGCTAATATTATGTCCTGTAGGTCTTTTTACATTACCAACACATGATTTTTTTCATTAAGCCAATACAGTTAGGAAACTATTTTATTAGCTTACCTGGTTATAGAAGTAGAAGAGGGCAAAAAAGTGACTGTGTCTCACCTGCAGCCATACCACATTGGATACGCCCAATCTCGTCTGATCTTGGAAGCTAAGCATTGTTGGGCCTGGTTAGTGCTTGGGTAGGAGACCACATGGGAACACCAGGTGCTGTAGGTTTTTTCCCATTACTGGCAAATTGTTTTTATTCTCTAGCTATTTAAATTGGAAACTTTTTCTTTTTATTGCCAATACAGACATTTGAGAGAGGTGAAACAGACACAATAGCCATCACCTAAAGACTTACAACACTGTTTTGGCCCAAATCCAACTGCTTTTGGCAGCTAAACAGTGTTGAGCCTCATTAGTAGTTTAATTTGAGACCACCTGCTAATATTATGTCCTGTAGGTCTTTTTACATTACCAACACATGATTTTTTTCAGTAAGCCAATAATGTTAGGAAACTTTTTTATTAGCTTACCTGGTTATAGAAGTAGAAGAGGGCAAAAAAGTGACTCTATCTCACCTACAGCCATACCACATTGGATACGCCCAATCTCGTCTGATCTTGGAAGCTAAGCAGGGTACTTGTTTCCTAGAACGGCCACAACGATTTAGATCGTTGTGGTCGTAAGATAAAAAATCGGATCGATCGCATCGCATGCGATTTGGTCGCATACGATGCGACCGATCCGATCGACCGATTTTTCACCCGATTTTTTTTTTTTTTCACCAGATTTGTTTAAATTGCCCCCCCAAATGTTAATAAGTGTGCTAGACCCCACGATAGACGTGAACCCGAAGCGTGGCGAGCGCAGCGAGCCCGCGAGGGGCGGTGGTGCGCGTCCTCCGACCTTTTCATTCCCCTACTATCCACTAGGGCGTGGAGTGAGAATATAATAGTGTGGCGAGCGCAGCGAGCCACCGAGCCCGAAGCGTGGCGAGCGCAGCGAGCCCCGCGAGGGGACGCGTCTAACTTCACAGGTATACGCGTCCCCTCGCGGGGCTCGCTGCGCTCGCCACGCTTCGGGCTCGGTGGCTCGCTGCGCTCGCCACACTATTATATTCTCACTCCACGCCCTAGTGGATAGTAGGGGAATGAAAAGGTCGGAGGACGCGCACCGCCGCCCCTCGCGGGCTCGCTGCGCTCGCCACGCTTCAGGTTCACGTCTATCGTGGGGTCATGGCGGGCACATAAAAAATGTGAAATGGGTCATATTGGCCCATTTCACCTTTTTTATCATTTTTCCCTATGTGAGATGGACTTAATCAAGTCCATCTCATCTTGTGCCATTATAATGGCACAAGACCGACCGATTTCAATGTTAAAAGATTTTTTAACATTGAAGTCTATGGAAAAATTGGGTCAATCGGTCGGTCGCATCGCGGCCGATTTTAATTGGTCGCAACTGACCGATTGACCCGATTTCTGTCAATCAAAGTGAAAAAATTGTAAAAAATCGGCCACATCGTGAGGATCGTGTCCCTTAATTAAGAGCCACGATCACTCACGATTGTGGCCGTTCTAGGAAACAAGTACCCTAAGCAGTGTTGGGTCTGGTTAGTACTTGGGTGGGAGACCATATGGGAACACCAGGTGCTGTAGGTTTTTTCCCATTACTGGCAAATTGTTTTTATTCTCTAGCTATTTTAATTGGAAACTTTTTCTTTTTATTGCCAATACAGACATTTGAGAGAGGTGAAACAGACACAATAGCCATCACCAAAAGACTTTTCACACTGTTTCGGCCCAATTCCAACTGCTTTTGGCAACTAAACAGTGTTGAGCCTCATTAGTAGTTTAATTTGAGACCACCTGCTAATATTATGTCCTGTAGGTCTTTTTACATTACCAACACATGATTTTTTTCAGTAAGCCAATAATGTTAGGAAACTTTTTTATTAGCTTACCTTGTTATAGAAGTAGAAGAGGGCAAAAAAGTGACTGTATCTCACCTACAGCCATACCACATTGGATACGCCCAATCTCGTCTGATCTTGGAAGCTAAGCAGTGTTGGGCCTGGTTAGTACTTGGGTGGGAGACCACATGGGAACACCAGGTGCTGTAGGTTTTTTCCCATTACTGGCAAATTGTTTTTATTCTCTAGCTATTTAAATTGGAAACTTTTTCTTTTTATTGCCAATACAGACATTTGGGAGAGTTCAAACAGACACAATAGCCATCACCTAAAGACTTACCACACTGTTTCGGCCCAATTCCAACTGCTTTTGGCAGCGAAATAGTGTTGAGCCTCTTTAGTAGTTTAATTTGAGACCACCTGCTAATATTATGTCCTGTAGGTCTTTTTACATTACCAACACATGATTTTTTTCAGTAAGCCAATATAGTTAGGAAACTTTTTATCTAGCTTACCTTTAGATAGAAGTAGAAGAGGGCAAACAAGTGCCTGCATCTCACCTACAGCCATACCACATTGGATACGCCCAATCTCGTCTGATCTTGGAAGCTAAGCAGTGTTGGGCCTGGTTAGTACTTGGGTGGGAGAACACATGGGAACACCAGGTGCTGTAGGTTTTTTCCCATTACTGGCAAATTGTTTTTATTCTCTAGCTATTTAAATTGGAAACTTTTTCTTTTTATTGCCAATACAGACATTGGTACTTGTGTATTTTGGCGGCGCCCCCGATGTCCGTCGTACGACGAACAGATCGCGTCGCATCGCATGCCATGCACCCGATGGCATGCGATGCGATGCGACGCGATTTTGACCCCCTATACGACCAAAAATCGTATAAGCACCCTAAAGGGTGCTTTTGAGCACCCAAATGGGTGCTTACAATGTTAAATGCACCCCCACGCCACCCCCCCACTATAAACGTGAACCCGAAGCGTGGCGAGCGCAGCGAGCCCGCGAGGGGCGGCGGTACGCGTCCTACGACCTTTTTATACCCCCACTATCCACGTCGGCGTGGAGTTGAGAATAGAATAGTGTGGCGAGCGCAGCGAGCCACCGAGCCCGAAGCGTGGCGAGCGCAGCGAGCCCCGCGAGGGGACGCGGATACCTTCACAGTTATACGCGTCCCCTCGCGGGCTTCACAGGTGTCCGTGGCGACGCGGACACCTGTGAAGCCCGCGAGGGGAAGCGTTTACCTGTGAAGGTATCCGCGTCCCCTCGCGGGGCTCGCTGCGCTCGCCACGCTTCGGGCTCGGTGGCTCGCTGCGCTCGCCACACTATTCTATTCTCAACTCCACGCCGACGTGGATAGTGGGGGTATGAAAAGGTCGTAGGACGCGTACCGCCGCCCCTCGCGGGCTCGCTGCGCTCGCCACGCTTCGGGTTCACGTTTATAGTGGGGGGTGGCGTGGGGGTGCATTTAACATTGTAAGCACCCATTTGGGTGCTTAACATAGTATAAGCACCCATTAGGGTGCTTATACAATGTTTAATCGCATCGCATCGCATCGTATGGCATCGTATGCCATGTACAATGGCATACAATTTCAAAATTGTATGCCATCGTGCTCTATCGTACGATATCGCGTCGCATCGCATACCATCGTATGTGTTATGGTATGCGATGCGATGGGCGCCGCCAAAATACACAAGTACCCAGACATTTGGGAGAGGTCAAACAGACACAATAGCCATCACCTAAAGACTTACCACACTGTTTCGGCCCAATTCCAACTGCTTTTGGCAGCTAAATAGTATTGAGCCTCTTTAGCAGTTTAATTTGAGACCACCTGCTAATATTATGTCCTGTAGGTCTTTTTACATTACCAACACATGATTTTTTTCAGTAAGCCAATAATGTTAGGAAACTTTTTTATTAGCTTACCTTGTTATAGAAGTAGAAGAGGGCAAAAAAGTGACTGTATCTCACCTACAGCCATACCACATTGGATACGCCCAATCTCGTCTGATCTTGGAAGCTAAGCAGTGTTGGGCCTGGTTAGTACTTGGGTGGGAGACCACATGGGAACACCAGGTGCTGTAGGTTTTTTCCCATTACTGGCAAATTGTTTTTATTCTCTAGCTATTTAAATTGGAAACTTTTTCTTTTTATTGCCAATACAGACATTTGGGAGAGGTCAAACAGACACAATAGCCATCACCTAAAGACTAACCACACTGTTTTGGCCCAATTCCAACTGCTTTTGGCAGCTAAATAGTGTTGAGCCTCTTTAGTAGTTTAATTTGAGACCACCTGCTAATATTATGTCCTGTAGGTCTTTTTACATTACCAACACATGATTTTTTTCAGTAAGCCAATATAGTTAGGAAACTTTTTTATTAGCTTACCTTTAGATAGAAGTAGAAGAGGGTAAACAAGTGCTAGCATCTCACCTACAGCCATACCATATTGGATACGCCCAATCTCGTCTGGTCTTGGAAGCTAAGCAGTGTTGGGCCCGGTTAGTACTTGGGTGGTAGACCACATGGGAACACCAGGTGCTGTAGGTTTTTTCCCATTACTGGCAAATTGTTTTTATTCTCTAGCTATTTAAATTGGAAACTTTTTCTTTTTATTGCCAATACAGACATTTGAGAGAGGTGAAACAGACACAATAGCCATCACCTAAAGACTTTCCACACTGTTTCGGCCCAATTCCAACTGCTTTTGGCAGCTATATAGTATTGAGCCTCTTTAGTAGTTTAATTTGAGACCACCTGCTAATATTATGTCCTGTAGGTCTTTTTACATTACCAACACATGATTTTTTTCAGTAAGCCAATATAGTTAGGAAACTTTTTTATTAGCTTACCTTTAGATAGAAGTAGAAGAGGGCAAAAAAGTGCCTGCATCTCACCTACAGCCATACCACATTGGATACGCCCAATCTCGTCTGATCTTGGAAGCTAAGCAGTGTTGGGCCTGGTTAGTACTTGGGTGGGAGACCACATGGGAACACCAGGTGCTGTAGGTTTTTTCCCATTACTGGCAAATTGTTTTTATTCTCTAGCTATTTAAATTGGAAACTTTTTCTTTTTATTGCCAATACAGACATTTGAGAGAGGTGAAACAGACACAATAGCCATCACCTAAAGACTTTCCACACTGTTTCGGCCCAATTCCAACTGCTTTTGGCAACTAAACAGTGTTGAGCATTATTAGTAGTTTAATTTGAGACCACCTGCTAATATTATGTCCTGTAGGTCTTTTTACATTACCAACACATGATTTTTTTCAGTAAGCCAATAATGTTAGGAAACTTTTTTATTAGTAGAGACAGGATTATATGCAACATAAAAAGCTTGAAAAATGCATGCAAATATGCATGAAAAATACTTAAAATATGCATGAAAAGTGTTAAAATATGCTACATTAAATGATAAAAAAAGTAATTTTTAACTTATTTATTTAAAAATCAGCATACAATTAGTTGCAAATAAACCTCAAAAATAGCCCCACAGCATCTGCAGATGTCTAGTGCTGTACACAGAATTTTTTTTCTTCCTGGCTGCTACAGCATACTGCAGCGTCCAAAGCTCTTCTTGCATCATCTACACAGACCCTCATCTCCAGAGCCGATGGATCAAATGTCAGCATAGCATATGAGGGCGGCGCAGTAAAAGGCTTCCTCCCTGCGCCGCATACTCACTGTGACACGGCATTTCCTCTGCGCCGCGTGATGTCACAACCCTTCCACCCGCCTCCTCTGCTGGAGAAGTCTGTCTCTTGGTGTAAGGTCCCAGGCCAGGGGCAGGCAAAGGTTTAGGAGCTTCGTAATGACTGACTTATCAACATGGATTGGCAGCCTAGAGCAGTGTCATACATAGCATACATCCAAGGTTCCCCACACTGCGCACATATTGCCCCAGCCTGCACACTCTACCACTACCTGGCCAGCAGCAGCAGGGCAAAGCAGTGCTGTGACTCGCGGGTGGGAAGAAGGCGGGGCCTAAAATATGCACTATCACTAGATTTCAGGTAAAATATGCAATAACCAGTGAGAATGGGCAAAATATGCAAATGCATATGCAAATATGCAAATGCATATAATCCTGTCTCTATTTATTAGCTTACCTGGTTATAGAAGATGAAGAGGGCAAAAAAGTGACTGTATCTCACCTACAGCCATACCGCATTGGATACGCCCAATCTCGTCTGATCTTGGAAGCTAAGCAGTGTTGGGCCTGGTTAGAACTTGGGTGGGAGACCACATGGGAACACCAGGTGCTGTAGGTTTTTTCCCATTACTGGCAAATTGTTTTTATTCTCTAGCTATTTAAATTGGAAACTTTTTCTTTTTATTGCCAATACAGACATTTGGGAGAGGTCAAACAGACACAATAGCCATCACCTAAAGACTTACCACACTGTTTCGGCCCAATTCCAACTGCTTTTGGCAGCTAAATAGTATTGAGCCTCTTTAGCAGTTTAATTTGAGACCACCTGCTAATATTATGTCCTGTAGGTCTTTTTACATTACCAACACATGATTTTTTTCAGTAAGCCAATATAGTTAGGAAATTTTTTTATTAGCTTACCTTTAGATAGAAGTAGAAGAGGGCAAAAAAGTGCCTGCATCTCACCTACAGCCATACCACATTGGATACGCCCAATCTCGTCTGATCTTGGAAGCTAAGCAGTGTTGGGCCTGGTTAGTACTTGGGTGGGAGACCACATGGGAACACCAGGTTCTGTAGGTTTTTTCCCATTACTGGCAAATTGTTTTTATTCTCTAGCTATTTAAATTGGAAACTTTTTCTTTTTATTGCCAAAACAGACATTTGAGAGAGGTGAAACAGACACAATAGCCATCACCTAAAGACTTACCACACTGTTTCGGCCCAATTCCAACTGCTTTTGGCAGCTAAACAGTGTTGAGCCTCATTAGTAGTTTAATTTGAGACCACCTGCTAATATTATGTCCTGTAGGTCTTTTTACATTACCAACACATGATTTTTTTCAGTAAGCCAATAATGTTAGGAAACTTTTTTATTAGCTTACCTGGTTATAGAAGTAGAAGAGGGCAAAAAAGTGACTCTATTTCACCTGCAGCCATACCACATTGGATATGCCCAATCTTGTCTGATCTTGGAAGCTAAGCAGTGTTGGGCCTGGTTAGTACTTGGGTGGGAGACCACATGGGAACACCAGGTGCTGTAGGTTTTTTTCCCATTACTGGCAAATTGTTTTTATTCTCTAGCTATTTAAATTGGAAACTTTTTCTTTTTATTGCCAATACAGACATTTGGGAGAGGTCAAACAGACACAATAGCCATCACCTAAAGACTTACCACACTGTTTCGGCCCAATTCCAACTGCTTTTGGCAGCTAAATAGTGTTGAGCCTCTTTAGTAGTTTAATTTGAGACCACCTGCTAATATTATGTCCTGTAGGTATTTTTACATTACCAACACATGATTTTTTTCAGTAAGCCAATAATGTTAGGAAACTTTTTTATTAGCTTACCTGGTTATAGAAGTAGAAGAGGGCAAAAAAGTGACTGTATCTCACCTACAGCCATACCACATTGGATACGCCCAATCTCGTCTGATCTTGGAAGCTAAGCAGTGTTGGGCCTGGTTAGTACTTGGGTGGGAGACCACATGGGAACACCAGGTGCTGTAGGTTTTTTCCCATTACTGGCAAATTGTTTTTATTCTCTAGCTATTTAAATTGGAAACTTTTTCTTTTTATTGCCAATACAGACATTTGGGAGAGGTCAAACAGACACAATAGCCATCACCTAAAGACTTACCACACTGTTTCGGCCCAATTCCAACTGCTTTTGGCAGCTTAATAGTGTTGAGCCTCATTAGTAGTTTAATTTGAGACCACCTGCTAATATTATGTCCTGTAGGTCTTTTTACATTACCAACACATGATTTTTTTCAGTAAGCCAATACAGTTAGGAAACTTTTTTATTAGCTTACCTTTAGATAGAAGTAGAAGAGGGCAAAAAAGTGCCTATATCTCACCTACAGCCATACCACATTGGATACGCCGAATCTCGTCTGATCTTGGAAGCTAAGCAGTGTTGGGCCTGGTTAGTACTTGGGTGAGAGATGACATGGGAACACCAGGAGCTGTAGGTTTTTTTCCCATTACTGGCAAATTGTTTTTATTCTCTAGCTATTTAAATTGGAAACAGTTTATTTTTATTGCCAATACAGACATTTGAGAGAGGTGAAACAGACACAATAGCCATCACCAAAAGACTTACCACACTGTTTCGGCCCAATACCAACTGCTTTTGGCAGCTAAACAGTGTTGAGCCTCATTAGTAGTTTAATTTGAGACCACCTGCTAATATTATGTCCTGTAGGTCTTTTTACATTACCAACACATGATTTTTTTCAGTTAGCCAATAATGTTAGGAAACTTTTTTATTATCTTACCTGGTTATAGAAGTAGAAGAGGGCAAAAAAGTGACTGTATCTCACCTACAGCCATACCACATTGGATACGCCCAATCTCGTCTGATCTTGGAAGCTAAGCAGTGTTGGGCCTGGTTAGTACTTGGGTGGGAGACCACATGGGAACACCAGGTGCTGTAGGTTTTTCCCATTACTGGCAAATTGTTTTTATTCTCTAGCTATTTAAATTGGAAACTTTTTCTTTTTATTGCCAATACAGACATTTGGGAGAGGTCAAACAGACACAATAGCCATCACCTAAAGACTTACCACACTGTTTCGGCCCAATTCCAACTGCTTTTGGCAGCTAAATAGTGTTGAGCCTCTTTAGTAGTTTAATTTGAGACCACCTGCTAATATTATGTCCTGTAGGTATTTTTACATTACCAACACATGATTTTTTTCAGTAAGCCAATAATGTTAGGAAACTTTTTTATTAGCTTACCTGGTTATAGAAGTAGAAGAGGGCAAAAAAGTGACTGTATCTCACCTACAGCCATACCACATTGGATACGCCCAATCTCGTCTGATCTTGGAAGCTAAGCAGTGTTGGGACTGGTTAGTACTTGGGTGGGAGACCACATGGGAACACCAGGTGCTGTAGGTTTTTTCCCATTACTGGCAAATTGTTTTTATTCTCTAGCTATTTAAATTGGAAACTTTTTCTTTTTATTGCCAATACAGACATTTGGGAGAGGTCAAACAGACACAATAGCCATCACCTAAAGACTTACCACACTGTTTCGGCCCAATTCCAACTGCTTTTGGCAGCTTAATAGTGTTGAGCCTCATTAGTAGTTTAATTTGAGACCACCTGCTAATATTATGTCCTGTAGGTCTTTTTACATTACCAACACATGATTTTTTTCAGTAAGCCAATACAGTTAGGAAACATTTTTATTAGCTTACCTTTAGATAGAAGTAGAAGAGGGCAAAAAAGTGCCTGTATCTCACCTACAGCCATACCACATTGGATACGCCGAATCTCGTCTGATCTTGGAAGCTAAGCAGTGTTGGGCCTGGTTAGTACTTGGGTGAGAGATGACATGGGAACACCAGGAGCTGTAGGTTTTTTTCCCATTACTGGCAAATTGTTTTTATTCTCTAGCTATTTAAATTGGAAACAGTTTATTTTTATTGCCAATACAGACATTTGAGAGAGGTGAAACAGACACAATAGCCATCACCAAAAGACTTACCACACTGTTTCGGCCCAATACCAACTGCTTTTGGCAGCTAAACAGTGTTGAGCCTCATTAGTAGTTTAATTTGAGACCACCTGCTAATATTATGTCCTGTAGGTCTTTTTACATTACCAACACATGATTTTTTTCAGTTAGCCAATAATGTTAGGAAACTTTTTTATTATCTTACCTGGTTATAGAAGTAGAAGAGGGCAAAAAAGTGACTGTATCTCACCTACAGCCATACCACATTGGATACGCCCAATCTCGTCTGATCTTGGAAGCTAAGCAGTGTTGGGCCTGGTTAGTACTTGGGTGGGAGACCACATGGGAACACCAGGTGCTGTAGGTTTTTCCCATTACTGGCAAATTGTTTTTATTCTCTAGCTATTTAAATTGGAAACTTTTTCTTTTTATTGCCAATACAGACATTTGGGAGAGGTCAAACAGACACAATAGCCATCACCTAAAGACTTACCACACTGTTTCGGCCCAATTCCAACTGCTTTTGGCAGCTAAATAGTGTTGAGCCTCTTTAGTAGTTTAATTTGAGACCACCTGCTAATATTATGTCCTGTAGGTATTTTTACATTACCAACACATGATTTTTTTCAGTAAGCCAATACAGTTAGGAAACTTTTTTATTAGCTTACCTTTAGATAGAAGTAGAAGAGGGCAAAAAAGTGCCTGTATCTCACCTACAGCCATACCACATTGGATACGCCGAATCTCGTCTGATCTCGGAAGCTAAGCAGTGTTGGGCCTGGTTAGTACTTGGGTGAGAGACGACATGGGAACACCAGGAGCTGTAGGTTTTTTCCCATTACTGGCAAATTGTTTTTATTCTCTAGCTATTTAAATTGGAAACAGTTTATTTTTATTGCCAATACAGACATTTGGGAGAGGTCAAACAGACACAATAGCCATCACCTAAAGACTTACCATACTGTTTCGGCCCAATTCCAACTGCTTTTGGCAGCTAAATAGTGTTGAGCCTCTTTAGTAGTTTAATTTGAGACCACCTGCTAATATTGTGTCCTGTTGGTCTTTTTACATTACCAACACATGATTTTTTTCAGTAAGCCAATATAGTTAGGAAACTTTTTTATTAGCTTACCTTTAGATAGAAGTAGAAGAGGGCAAAAAAGTGCCTGTATCTCACCTACAGCCATACCACATTGGATACGCCCAATCTCGTCTGATCTTGGAAGCTAAGCAGTGTTGGGCCTGGTTAGTACTTGGGTGGGAGACCATATGGGAACACCAGGTGCTGTAGGGTTTTTCCCATTACTGGCAAATTGTTTTTATTCCTAGCTATTTAAATTGGAAACGTTTTCTTTTTATTGCCAATACAGACATTTGAGAGAGGTGAAACAGACACAATAGCCATCACCTAAAGACTTTCCACACTGTTTCGGCCCAATTCCAACTGCTTTTGGCAACTAAACAGTGTTGAGCCTCATTAGTAGTTTAATTTGAGACCACCTGCTAATATTATGTCCTGTAGGTCTTTTTACATTACCAACACATGATTTTTTTCAGTAAGCCAATAATGTTAGGAAACTTTTTTATTAGCTTACCTGGTTATAGAAGTAGAAGAGGGCAAAAAAGTGACTGTATCTCACCTACAGCCATACCACATTGGATACGCCCAATCTCATCTGATCTTGGAAGCTAAGCAGTGTTGGGCCTGGTTAGTACTTGGGTGGGAGACCACATGGGAACACCAGGTGCTGTAGGTTTTTTCCCATTACTGGCAAATTGTTTTTATTCTCTAGCTATTTAAATTGGAAACTTTTTCTTTTTATTGCCAATACAGACATTTGGGAGAGGTCAAACAGACACAATAGCCATCACCTAAAGACTTACCACACTGTTTCGGCCCAATTCCAACTGCTTTTGGCAGCTAAATAGTATTGAGCCTCTTTAGCAGTTTAATTTGAGACCACCTGCTAATATTATGTCCTGTAGGTCTTTTTACATTACCAACACATGATTTTTTTCAGTAAGCCAATATAGTTAGGAAACTTTTTTATTAGCTTACCTTTAGATAGAAGTAGAAGAGGGCAAAAAAGTGCCTGCATCTCACCTACAGCCATACCACATTGGATACGCCCAATCTCGTCTGATCTTGGAAGCTAAGCAGTGTTGGGCCTGGTTAGTACTTGGGTGGGAGACCACATGGGAACACCAGGTGCTGTAGGTTTTTTCCCATTACTGGCAAATTGTTTTTATTCTCTAGCTATTTAAATTGGAAACTTTTTCTTTTTATTGCCAAAACAGACATTTGAGAGAGGTGAAACAGACACAATAGCCATCACCTAAAGACTTACCACACTGTTTCGGCCCAATTCCAACTGCTTTTGGCAGCTAAACAGTGTTGAGCCTCATTAGTAGTTTAATTTGAGACCACCTGCTAATATTATGTCCTGTAGGTCTTTTTACATTACCAACACATGATTTTTTTCAGTAAGCCAATAATGTTAGGAAACTTTTTTATTAGCTTACCTGGTTATAGAAGTAGAAGAGGGCAAAAAAGTGACTGTATCTCACCTACAGCCATACCACATTGGATACGCCCAATCTCGTCTGATCTTGGAAGCTAAGCAGTGTTGGGCCTGGTTAGTACTTGGGTGGGAGACCACATGGGAACACCAGGTGCTGTAGGTTTTTTCCCATTACTGGCAAATTGTTTTTATTCTCTAGCTATTTAAATTGGAAACTTTTTCTTTTTATTGCCAATACAGACATTTGAGAGAGGTCAAACAGACACAATAGCCATCACCTAAAGACTTACCACACTGTTTCGGCCCAATTCCAACTGCTTTTGGCAGCTAAATAGTATTGAGCCTCTTTAGCAGTTTAATTTGAGACCACCTGCTAATATTATGTCCTGTAGGTCTTTTTACATTACCAACACATGATTTTTTTCAGTAAGCCAATATAGTTAGGAAACTTTTTTATTAGCTTACCTTTAGATAGAAGTAGAAGAGGGCAAAAAAGTGCCTGCATCTCACCTACAGCCATACCACATTGGATACGCCCAATCTCGTCTGATATTGGAAGCTAAGCAGTGTTGGGCCTGGTTAGTACTTGGGTGGGAGACCACATGGGAACACCAGGTGCTGTAGGTTTTTTCCCATTACTGGCAAATTGTTTTTATTCTCTAGCTATTTAAATTGGAAACTTTTTCTTTTTATTGCCAAAACAGACATTTGAGAGAGGTGAAACAGACACAATAGCCATCACCTAAAGACTTACCACACTGTTTCGGCCCAATTCCAACTGCTTTTGGCAGCTAAACAGTGTTGAACCTCATTAGTAGTTTAATTTGAGACCACCTGCTAATATTATGTCCTGTAGGTCTTTTTACATTACCAACACATGATTTTTTTCAGTAAGCCAATAATGTTAGGAAACTTTTTTATTAGCTTACCTGGTTATAGAAGTAGAAGAGGGCAAAAAAGTGCCTGTATCTCACCTACAGCCATACCACATTGGATACGCCCAATCTCGTTTGATCTTGGAAGCTAAGCAGTGATGGGCCTGGTTAGTACTTGGGTGGGAGACCACATGGGAACACCAGGTGCTGTAGGTTTTTTCCCATTACTGGCAAATTGTTTTTATTCTCTAGCTATTTTAATTGGAAACTTTTTCTTTTTATTGCCAATACAGACATTTGGGAGAGGTCAAACAGACACAATAGCCATCACCTAAAGACTTACCACACTGTTTCGGCCCAATTCCAACTGCTTTTGGCAGCTTAATAGTGTTGAGCCTCATTAGTAGTTTAATTTGAGACCACCTGCTAATATTATGTCCTGTAGGTCTTTTTACATTACCAACACATGATTTTTTTCAGTAAGCCAATACAGTTAGGAAACTTTTTTATTAGCTTACCTTTAGATAGAAGTAGAAGAGGGCAAAAAAGTGCCTGTATCTCACCTACAGCCATACCACATTGGATACGCCGAATCTCGTCTGATCTTGGAAGCTAAGCAGTGTTGGGCCTGGTTAGTACTTGGGTGAGAGATGACATGGGAACACCAGGAGCTGTAGGTTTTTTTCCCATTACTGGCAAATTGTTTTTATTCTCTAGCTATTTAAATTGGAAACAGTTTATTTTTATTGCCAATACAGACATTTGAGAGAGGTGAAACAGACACAATAGCCATCACCAAAAGACTTACCACACTGTTTCGGCCCAATACCAACTGCTTTTGGCAGCTAAACAGTGTTGAGCCTCATTAGTAGTTTAATTTGAGACCACCTGCTAATATTATGTCCTGTAGGTCTTTTTACATTACCAACACATGATTTTTTTCAGTTAGCCAATAATGTTAGGAAACTTTTTTATTATCTTACCTGGTTATAGAAGTAGAAGAGGGCAAAAAAGTGACTGTATCTCACCTACAGCCATACCACATTGGATACGCCCAATCTCGTCTGATCTTGGAAGCTAAGCAGTGTTGGTCCTGGTTAGTACTTGGGTGGGAGACCACATGGGAACACCAGGTGCTGTAGGTTTTTCCCATTACTGGCAAATTGTTTTTATTCTCTAGCTATTTAAATTGGAAACTTTTTCTTTTTATTGCCAATACAGACATTTGGGAGAGGTCAAACAGACACAATAGCCATCACCTAAAGACTTACCACACTGTTTCGGCCCAATTCCAACTGCTTTTGGCAGCTAAATAGTGTTGAGCCTCTTTAGTAGTTTAATTTGAGACCACCTGCTAATATTATGTCCTGTAGGTATTTTTACATTACCAACACATGATTTTTTTCAGTAAGCCAATAATGTTAGGAAACTTTTTTATTAGCTTACCTGGT
Source organism: Crinia signifera (assembly GCF_055691185.1). Lineage (NCBI taxonomy): Eukaryota > Metazoa > Chordata > Amphibia > Anura > Myobatrachidae > Crinia > Crinia signifera. Next base: position 68,476,748 of record NC_139224.1, read on the forward strand.
TATAGAAGTAGAAGAGGGCAAAAAAGTGACTGTATCTCACCTACAGCCATACCACATTGGATACGCCCAATCTCGTCTGATCTTGGAAGCTAAGCAGTGTTGGGCCTGGTTAGTACTTGGGTGGGAGACCACATGGGAACACCAGGTGCTGTAGGTTTTTTCCCATTACTGGCAAATTGTTTTTATTCTCTAGCTATTTAAATTGGAAACTTTTTCTTTTTATTGCCAATACAGACATTTGGGAGAGGTCAAACAGACACAATAGCCATCACCTAAAGACTTACCACACTGTTTCGGCCCAATTCCAACTGCTTTTGGCAGCTTAATAGTGTTGAGCCTCATTAGTAGTTTAATTTGAGACCACCTGCTAATATTATGTCCTGTAGGTCTTTTTACATTACCAACACATGATTTTTTTCAGTAAGCCAATACAGTTAGGAAACATTTTTATTAGCTTACCTTTAGATAGAAGTAGAAGAGGGCAAAAAAGTGCCTGTATCTCACCTACAGCCATACCACATTGGATACGCCGAATCTCGTCTGATCTTGGAAGCTAAGCAGTGTTGGGCCTGGTTAGTACTTGGGTGAGAGATGACATGGGAACACCAGGAGCTGTAGTTTTTTTTCCCATTACTGGCAAATTGTTTTTATTCTCTAGCTATTTAAATTGGAAACAGTTTATTTTTATTGCCAATACAGACATTTGAGAGAGGTGAAACAGACACAATAGCCATCACCAAAAGACTTACCACACTGTTTCGGCCCAATACCAACTGCTTTTGGCAGCTAAACAGTGTTGAGCCTCATTAGTAGTTTAATTTGAGACCACCTGCTAATATTATGTCCTGTAGGTCTTTTTACATTACCAACACATGATTTTTTTCAGTTAGCCAATAATGTTAGGAAACTTTTTTATTATCTTACCTGGTTATAGAAGTAGAAGAGGGCAAAAAAGTGACTGTATCTCACCTACAGCCATACCACATTGGATACGCCCAATCTCGTCTGATCTTGGAAGCTAAGCAGTGTTGGGCCTGGTTAGTACTTGGGTGGGAGACCACATGGGAACACCAGGTGCTGTAGGTTTTTCCCATTACTGGCAAATTGTTTTTATTCTCTAGCTATTTAAATTGGAAACTTTTTCTTTTTATTGCCAATACAGACATTTGGGAGAGGTCAAACAGACACAATAGCCATCACCTAAAGACTTACCACACTGTTTCGGCCCAATTCCAACTGCTTTTGGCAGCTAAATAGTGTTGAGCCTCTTTAGTAGTTTAATTTGAGACCACCTGCTAATATTATGTCCTGTAGGTATTTTTACATTACCAACACATGATTTTTTCCAGTAAGCCAATAATGTTAGGAAACTTTTTTATTAGCTTACCTGGTTATAGAAGTAGAAGAGGGCAAAAAAGTGACTCTATCTCACCTACAGCCATACCACATTGGATACGCCCAATCTTGTCTGATCTTGGAAGCTAAGCAGTGTTGGGCCTGGTTAGTACTTGGGTGGGAGACCACATGGGAACACCAGGTGCTGTAGGTTTTTTCCCATTACTGGCAAATTGTTTTTATTCTCTAGCTATTTAAATTGGAAACTTTTTCTTTTTATTGCCAATACAGACATTTGGGAGAGGTCAAACAGACACAATAGCCATCACCTAAAGACTTACCACACTGTTTCGGCCCAATTCCAACTGCTTTTGGCAGCTAAATAGTGTTGAGCCTCTTTAGTAGTTTAATTTGAGACCACCTGCTAATATTATGTCCTGTAGGTATTTTTACATTACCAACACATGATTTTTTCCAGTAAGCCAATAATGTTAGGAAACTTTTTTATTAGCTTACCTGGTTATAGAAGTAGAAGAGGGCAAAAAAGTGACTGTATCTCACCTACAGCCATACCGCATTGGATACGCCCAATCTCGTCTGATCTTGGAAGCTAAGCAGTTTTGGGCCTGGTTAGTACTTGGGTGGGAGACCACATGGGAACACCAGGTGCTGTAGGTTTTTCCCATTACTGGCAAATTGTTTTTATTCTCTAGCTATTTAAATTGGAAACTTTTTCTTTTTATTGCCAATACAGACATTTGGGACAAACAGACACAATAGCCATCACCTAAAGACTTACCACACTGTTTCGGCCCAATTCCAACTGCTTTTGGCAGCTAAATAGTGTTGAGCCTCTTTAGTAGTTTAATTTGAGACCACCTGCTAATATTGTGTCCTGTTGGTCTTTTTACATTACCAACACATGATTTTTTTCAGTAAGCCAATATAGTTAGGAAACTTTTTTATTAGCTTACCTTTAGATAGAAGTAGAAGAGGGCAAAAAAGTGCCTGCATCTCACCTACAGCCATACCACATTGGATACGCCCAATCTCGTCTGGTCTTGGAAGCTAAGCAGTGTTGGGCCTGGTTAGTACTTGGGTGGGAGACCACATGGGAACACCAGGTGCTGTAGGTTTTTTTCCCATTACTGGCAAATTGTTTTTATTCTCTAGCTATTTAAATTGGAAACTTTTTCTTTTTATTGCCAATACAGACATTTGGGAGAGGTCAAACAGACACAATAGCCATCACCTAAAGACTTACCACACTGTTTCGGCCCAATTCCAACTGCTTTTGGCAGCTAAATAGTATTGAGCCTCTTTAGTAGTTTAATTTGAGACCACCTGCTAATATTATGTCCTGGAGGTCTTTTTACATTACCAACATATGATTTTTTTCAGTAAGCCAATATAGTTAGGAAACTTTTTTATTAGCTTACCTTTAGATAGAAGTAGAAGAGGGCAAAAAAGTGCCTGCATCTCACCTACAGCCATACCACATTGGATACGCCCAATCTCGTCTGATCTTGGAAGCAAAGCAGTGTTTGGCCTGGTTAGTACTTGGGTGGGAGACCACATGGGAACACCAGGTGCTGTAGGTTTTTTCCCATTACTGGCAAATTGTTTTTATTCTCTAGCTATTTAAATTGGAAACTTTTTCTTTTTATTGCCAATACAGACATTTGGGAGAGGTCAAACAGACACAATAGCCATCACCTAAAGACTTACCACACTGTTTCGGCCCAATTCCAACTGCTTTTGGCAGCTAAACAGTGTTGAGCCTCTTTAGTAGTTTAATTTGAGACCACCTGCTAATATTATGTCCTGTAGGTCTTTTTACATTACCAACACATGATTTTTTTCATTAAGCCAATACAGTTAGGAAACTATTTTATTAGCTTACCTGGTTATAGAAGTAGAAGAGGGCAAAAAAGTGACTGTGTCTCACCTGCAGCCATACCACATTGGATACGCCCAATCTCGTCTGATCTTGGAAGCTAAGCATTGTTGGGCCTGGTTAGTGCTTGGGTAGGAGACCACATGGGAACACCAGGTGCTGTAGGTTTTTTCCCATTACTGGCAAATTGTTTTTATTCTCTAGCTATTTAAATTGGAAACTTTTTCTTTTTATTGCCAATACAGACATTTGAGAGAGGTGAAACAGACACAATAGCCATCACCTAAAGACTTACAACACTGTTTTGGCCCAAATCCAACTGCTTTTGGCAGCTAAACAGTGTTGAGCCTCATTAGTAGTTTAATTTGAGACCACCTGCTAATATTATGTCCTGTAGGTCTTTTTACATTACCAACACATGATTTTTTTCAGTAAGCCAATAATGTTAGGAAACTTTTTTATTAGCTTACCTGGTTATAGAAGTAGAAGAGGGCAAAAAAGTGACTCTATCTCACCTACAGCCATACCACATTGGATACGCCCAATCTCGTCTGATCTTGGAAGCTAAGCAGTGTTGGGTCTGGTTAGTACTTGGGTGGGAGACCATATGGGAACACCAGGTGCTGTAGGTTTTTTCCCATTACTGGCAAATTGTTTTTATTCTCTAGCTATTTTAATTGGAAACTTTTTCTTTTTATTGCCAATACAGACATTTGAGAGAGGTGAAACAGACACAATAGCCATCACCAAAAGACTTTTCACACTGTTTCGGCCCAATTCCAACTGCTTTTGGCAACTAAACAGTGTTGAGCCTCATTAGTAGTTTAATTTGAGACCACCTGCTAATATTATGTCCTGTAGGTCTTTTTACATTACCAACACATGATTTTTTTCAGTAAGCCAATAATGTTAGGAAACTTTTTTATTAGCTTACCTTGTTATAGAAGTAGAAGAGGGCAAAAAAGTGACTGTATCTCACCTACAGCCATACCACATTGGATACGCCCAATCTCGTCTGATCTTGGAAGCTAAGCAGTGTTGGGCCTGGTTAGTACTTGGGTGGGAGACCACATGGGAACACCAGGTGCTGTAGGTTTTTTCCCATTACTGGCAAATTGTTTTTATTCTCTAGCTATTTAAATTGGAAACTTTTTCTTTTTATTGCCAATACAGACATTTGGGAGAGTTCAAACAGACACAATAGCCATCACCTAAAGACTTACCACACTGTTTCGGCCCAATTCCAACTGCTTTTGGCAGCGAAATAGTGTTGAGCCTCTTTAGTAGTTTAATTTGAGACCACCTGCTAATATTATGTCCTGTAGGTCTTTTTACATTACCAACACATGATTTTTTTCAGTAAGCCAATATAGTTAGGAAACTTTTTATCTAGCTTACCTTTAGATAGAAGTAGAAGAGGGCAAACAAGTGCCTGCATCTCACCTACAGCCATACCACATTGGATACGCCCAATCTCGTCTGATCTTGGAAGCTAAGCAGTGTTGGGCCTGGTTAGTACTTGGGTGGGAGAACACATGGGAACACCAGGTGCTGTAGGTTTTTTCCCATTACTGGCAAATTGTTTTTATTCTCTAGCTATTTAAATTGGAAACTTTTTCTTTTTATTGCCAATACAGACATTGGTACTTGTGTATTTTGGCGGCGCCCCCGATGTCCGTCGTACGACGAACAGATCGCGTCGCATCGCATGCCATGCACCCGATGGCATGCGATGCGATGCGACGCGATTTTGACCCCCTATACGACCAAAAATCGTATAAGCACCCTAAAGGGTGCTTTTGAGCACCCAAATGGGTGCTTACAATGTTAAATGCACCCCCACGCCACCCCCCCACTATAAACGTGAACCCGAAGCGTGGCGAGCGCAGCGAGCCCGCGAGGGGCGGCGGTACGCGTCCTACGACCTTTTTATACCCCCACTATCCACGTCGGCGTGGAGTTGAGAATAGAATAGTGTGGCGAGCGCAGCGAGCCACCGAGCCCGAAGCGTGGCGAGCGCAGCGAGCCCCGCGAGGGGACGCGGATACCTTCACAGTTATACGCGTCCCCTCGCGGGCTTCACAGGTGTCCGTGGCGACGCGGACACCTGTGAAGCCCGCGAGGGGAAGCGTTTACCTGTGAAGGTATCCGCGTCCCCTCGCGGGGCTCGCTGCGCTCGCCACGCTTCGGGCTCGGTGGCTCGCTGCGCTCGCCACACTATTCTATTCTCAACTCCACGCCGACGTGGATAGTGGGGGTATGAAAAGGTCGTAGGACGCGTACCGCCGACCCTCGCGGGCTCGCTGCGCTCGCCACGCTTCGGGTTCACGTTTATAGTGGGGGGTGGCGTGGGGGTGCATTTAACATTGTAAGCACCCATTTGGGTGCTTAACATAGTATAAGCACCCATTAGGGTGCTTATACAATGTTTAATCGCATCGCATCGCATCGTATGGCATCGTATGCCATGTACAATGGCATACAATTTCAAAATTGTATGCCATCGTGCTCTATCGTACGATATCGCGTCGCATCGCATACCATCGTATGTGTTATGGTATGCGATGCGATGGGCGCCGCCAAAATACACAAGTACCCAGACATTTGGGAGAGGTCAAACAGACACAATAGCCATCACCTAAAGACTTACCACACTGTTTCGGCCCAATTCCAACTGCTTTTGGCAGCTAAATAGTATTGAGCCTCTTTAGCAGTTTAATTTGAGACCACCTGCTAATATTATGTCCTGTAGGTCTTTTTACATTACCAACACATGATTTTTTTCAGTAAGCCAATATAGTTAGGAAACTTTTTTATTAGCTTACCTTTAGATAGAAGTAGAAGAGGGCAAAAAAGTGCCTGCATCTCACCTACAGCCATACCACATTGGATACGCCCAATCTCATCTGATCTTGGAAGCTAAGCAGTGTTGGGCCTGGTTAGTATTTGGGTGGGAGACCACATGGGAACACCAGGTGCTGTAGGTTTTTTCCCATTACTGGCAAATTGTTTTTATTCTCTAGCTATTTAAATTGGAAACTTTTTCTTTTTATTGCCAATACAGACATTTGAGAGAGGTGAAACAGACACAATAGCCATCACCTAAAGACTTATCACACTGTTTCGGCCCAATTCCAACTGCTTTTGGCAGCTAAACAGTGTTGAGCCTCTTTAGTAGTTTAATTTGAGACCACCTGCTAATATTATGTCCTGTAGGTCTTTTTACATTACCAACACATAATTTTTTTAAGGAAGCCAATAATGTTAGGAAACTTTTTTATTAGCTTACCTGGTTATAGAAGTAAAAGAGGGCAAAAAAGTGACTCTATATCACCTACAGCTATACCACATTGGATACGCCCAATCTCGTCTGATCTTGGAAGCTAAGCAGTGTTGGGCCTGGTTAGTACTTGGGTGGGAGACCACATGGGAACACCAGGTGCTGTAGGTTTTTTCCCATTACTGGCAAATTGTTTTTATTCTCTAGCTATTTAAATTGGAAACTTTTTCTTTTTATTGCCAATACAGACAATTGGGAGAGGTCAAACAGACACAATAGCTATCACCTAAAGACTTACCACACTGTTTCGGCCCAATTCCAACTGCTTTTGGCAGCTAAATAGTGTTGAGCCTCTTTAGTAGTTTAATTTGAGACCACCTGCTAATATTATGTCCTGTAGGTATTTTTACATTACCAACACATGATTTTTTCCAGTAAGCCAATAATGTTAGGAAACTTTTTTATTAGCTTACCTGGTTATAGAAGTAGAAGAGGGCAAAAAAGTGCCTGTATCTCACCTACAGCCATACCACATTGGATACGCCCAATCTCGTCTGATCTTGGAAGCTAAGCAGTGTTGGGCCTGGTTAGTACTTGGGTGGGAGACCACATGGGAACACCAGGTGCTGTAGGTTTTTCCCATTACTGGCAAATTGTTTTTATTCTCTAGCTATTTAAATTGGAAACTTTTTCTTTTTATTGCCAATACAGACATTTGGGAGAGGTCAAACAGACACAATAGCCATCACCTAAAGACTTACCACACTGTTTCGGCCCAATTCCAACTGCTTTTGGCAGCTAAATAGTGTTGAGCCTCTTTAGTAGTTTAATTTGAGACCGCCTGCTAATATTATGTCCTGTTGGTCTTTTTACATTACCAACACATGATTTTTTTCAGTAAGCCAATATAGTTAGGAAAGTTTTTTATTAGCTTACCTTTAGATAGAAGTAGAAGAGGGCAAAAAAGTGCCTGTATCTCACTTACAGCCATACCACATTGGATACGCCCAATCTCGTCTGATCTTGGAAGCTAAGCAGTGTTGGGCCTGGTTAGTACTTGGGTGGGAGACCATATGGGAACACCAGGTGCTGTAGGTTTTTTCCCATTACTGGCAAATTGTTTTTATTCTCTAGCTATTTAAATTGGAAACTTTTTCTTTTTATTGCCAATACAGACATTTGAGAGAGGTGAAACAGACACAATAGCCATCACCTAAAGACTTTCCACACTGTTTCGGCCCAATTCCAACTGCTTTTGGCAACTAAACAGTGTTGAGCCTCATTAGTAGTTTAATTTGAGACCACCTGCTAATATTATGTCCTGTAGGTCTTTTTACATTACCAACACATGATTTTTTTCAGTAAGCCAATAATGTTAGGAAACTTTTTTATTAGCTTACCTGGTTATAAAAGTAGAAGAGGGCAAAAAAGTGACTGTATCTCACCTACAGCCATACCACATTGAATACGCCCAATCTCGTCTGATCTTGGAAGCTAAGCAGTGATGGGCCTGGTTAGTACTTGGGTGGGAGACCACATGGGAACACCAGGTGCTGTAGGTTTTTTCCCATTACTGGCAAATTGTTTTTATTCTCTAGCTATTTAAATTGGAAACTTTTTCTTTTTATTGCCAATACAGACATTTGGGAGAGGTCAAACAGACACAATAGCCATCACCTAAAGACTTACCACACTGTTTCGGCCCAATTCCAACTGCTTTTGGCAGCTTAATTGTATTGAGCCTTTTTAGCAGTTTAATTTGAGACCACCTGCTAATATTATGTCCTGTAGGTCTTTTTACATTACCAACACATGATTTTTTTCAGTAAGCCAATATAGTTAGGAAACTTTTTTATTAGCTTACCTTTAGATAGAAGTAGAAGAGGGTAAAAAAGTGCCTGCATCTCACCTACAGCCATACCACATTGGATACGCCCAATCTCGTCTGATCTTGGAAGCTAAGCAGTGTTGGGCCTGGTTAGTACTTGGGTGGGAGACCACATGGGAACACCAGGTGCTGTAGGTTTTTTCCCATTACTGGCAAATTGTTTTTATTCTCTAGCTATTTAAATTGGAAACTTTTTCTTTTTATTGCCAACACAGACATTTGAGAGAGGTGAAACAGACACAATAGCCATCACCTAAAGACTTACCACACTGTTTCGGCCCAATTCCAACTGCTTTTGGCAGCTAAACAGTGTTGAGCCTCATTAGTAGTTTAATTTGAGACCACCTGCTTATATTATGTCCTGTAGGTCTTTTTACATTACCAACACATGATTTTTTTCAGTAAGCCAATAATGTTAGGAAAATTTTTTATTAGCTTACCTGGTTATAGAAGTAGAAGAGGGCAAAAAAGTGCCTGTATCTCACCTACAGCCAAACCACATTGGATACGCCCAATCTCGTCTGATCTTGGAAGCTAAGCAGTGTTGGGCCTGGTTAGTACTTGGGTGGGAGACCATATGGGAACACCAGGTGCTGTAGGTTTTTTCCATTACTGGCAAATTGTTTTTATTCTCTAGCTATTTAAATTGGAAACTTTTTCTTTTTATTGCCAATACAGACATTTGAGAGAGGTGAAACAGACACAATAGCCATCACCTAAAGACTTTCCACACTGTTTCGGCCCAATTCCAACTGCTTTTGGCAGCTAAATAGTGTTGAGCCTCTTTAGTAGTTTCATTTGAGACCACCTGCTAATATTATGTCCTGTAGGTATTTTTACATTACCAACACATGATTTTTTTCAGTAAGCCAATAATGTTAGGAAACTTTTTTATTAGCTTACCTGGTTATAGAAGTAGAAGAGGGCAAAAAAGTGACTGTATCTCACCTACAGCCATACCACATTGGATACGCCCAATCTCGTCTGATCTTGGAAGCTAAGCAGTGTTGGGCCTGGTTAGTACTTGGGTGGGAGACCACATGGGAACACCAGGTGCTGTAGGTTTTTTCCCATTACTGGCAAATTGTTTTTATTCTCTAGCTATTTAAATTGGAAACTTTTTCTTTTTATTGCCAATACAGACATTTGGGAGAGGTCAAACAGACACAATAGCCATCACCTAAAGACTTTACACTGTTTCGGCCCAATTCAAACTGCTTTTGGCAGCTAAACAGTGTTGAGCCTCTTTAGTAGTTTAATTTGAGACCACCTGCTAATATTATGTCCTGTAGGTCTTTTTACTTTACCAACACATGATTTTATTCTGTAAGCCAATACAGTTAGGAAACTTTTTTATTAGCTTACCTTGTTATAGAAGTAGAAGAGGGCAAAAAAGTGCCTGTGTCTCACCTCCAGCCATACCACATTGGATACGCCCAATCTCGTCTGATCTTGGTAGCTAAGCAGAGTTGGGTCTGGTTAGTACGTGGGTGGGAGACCACATGGGAACACCAGGTGCTGTAGGTTTTTTCCCATTACTGGCAAATTGTTTTTATTCTCTAGCTATTTAAATTGGAAACTTTTTCTTTTTATTGCCAATACAGACATTTGAGAGAGGTCAAACAGACACAATAGCCATCACCTAAAGACTTACCACACTGTTTCGGACCAATTCCAACAGCTTTTGGCAGCTTAATAGTGTTGAGCCTCTTTAGTAGTTTAATTTGAGACCACCTGTTAATATAATGTCCTGTAGGTCTTTTTTCATTACCAACACATGATTTTTTTCAGTAAGCCAATACAGTTAGGAAACTTTTTTATTAGCTTACCTGGTTATAGAAGTAGAAGAGGGCAATAAAGTGACTCTATCTCACCTATACCACATTGGACATGCCCAATCTTGTCTGATCTTGGAAGCTAAGCAGTGTTGAGCCTGGTTAGTACTTGGGTGGGAGACCACATGGGAACACCAGGTGCTGTAGGTTTTTTCCCATTACTGGCAAATTGTTTTTATTCTCTAGCTATTTAAATTGGAAACTTTTTTCTTTTTATTGCCAATACAGACATTTGAGAGAGGTGAAACAGACACAATAGCCATCACCTAAAGACTTACCACACTGTTTTGGCCCAAATCCAACTGCTTTTGGCAGCTAAACAGTGTTGAGCCTCATTAGTAGTTTAATTTAAGACCACCTGCTAATATTATGTCCTGTAGGTCTTTTTACATTACCAACACATGATTTTTTTCAGTAAGCCAATAATGTTAGGAAACTTTTTTATTAGCTTACCTGGTTATAGAAGTAGAAGAGGGCAAAAAAGGGACTCTATCTCACCTACAGCCATACCACATTGGATATGCCCAATCTCGTCTGATCTTGGAAGCTAAGCAGTGTTGGGCCTGGTTAGTACTTGGGTGGGAGACCACATGGGAACACCAGGTGCTGTAGGTTTTTTCCCATTACTGGCAAATTGTTTTTATTCTCTAGCTATTTAAATTGGAAACTTTTTCTTTTTATTGCCAATACAGACATTTGGGAGAGGTCAAACAGACACAATAGCCATCACCTAAAGACTTACCACACTGTTTCGGCCCAATTCCAACTGCTTTTGGCAGCTAAATAGTATTGAGCCTCTTTAGCAGTTTAATTTGAGACCACCTGCCAATATTATGTCCTGTAGGTCTTTTTACATTACCAACACATGATTTTTTTCAGTAAGCCAATATAGTTAGGAAACTTTTTTATTAGCTTACCTTTAGATAGAAGTAGAAGAGGGCAAAAAAGTGCCTGCATCTCACCTACAGCCATACCACATTGGATACGCCCAATCTCGTCTGATCTTGGAAGCTAAGCAGTGTTGGGCCTGGTTAGTACTTGGGTGGGAGACCACATGGGAACACCAGGTGCTGTAGGTTTTTTCCCATTACTGGCATATTGTTTTTATTCTCTAGCTATTTAAATTGGAAACTTTTTCTTTTTATTGCCAACACAGACATTTGAGAGAGGTGAAACACACACAATAGCCATCACCTAAAGACTTACCACACTGTTTCGGCCCAATTCCAACTGCTTTTGGCAGCTAAACAGTGTTGAGCCTCATTAGTAGTTTAATTTGAGACCACCTGCTAATATTATGTCCTGTAGGTCTTTTTACATTACCAACACATGATTTTTTTCAGTAAGCCAATAATGTTAGGAAACTTTTTTATTAGCTTACCTGGTTATAGAAGAAGAAGAGGGCAAAAAAGTGACTCTATTTCACCTACAGCCATACCACATTGGATACGCCCAATCTTGTCTGATCTTGGAAGCTAAGCAGTGTTGGGCCTGGTTAGTACTTGGGTGGGAGACCACATGGGAACACCAGGTGCTGTAGGTTTTTTCCCATTACTGTCAAATTGTTTTTATTCTCTAGCTATTTTAATTGGAAACTTTTTCTTTTTATTGCCAATACAGACATTTGAGAGAGGTGAAACAGACACAATAGCCATCACCTAAAGACTTTTCACACTGTTTCGGCCCAATTCCAACTGCTTTTGGCAACTAAACAGTGTTGAGCCTCATTAGTAGTTTAATTTGAGACCACCTGCTAATATTATGTCCTGTAGGTCTTTTTACATTACCAACACATGATTTTTTTCAGTAAGCCAATAATGTTAGGAAACTTTTTTATTAGCTTACCTTGTTATAGAAGTAGAAGAGGGCAAAAAAGTGACTGTATCTCACCTACAGCCATACCACATTGGATACGCCCAATCTCGTCTGATCTTGGAAGCTAAGAAGTGTTGGGCCTGGTTAGTACTTGGGTGGGAGAACACATGGGAACACCAGGTGCTGTAGGTTTTTTCCCATTACTGGCAAATTGTTTTTATTCTCTAGCTATTTAAATTGGAAACTTTTTCTTTTTATTGCCAATACAGACATTTGGGAGAGGTCAAACAGACACAATAGCCATCACCTAAAGACTTACCACACTGTTTCGGCCCAATTCCAACTGCTTTTGGCAGCTAAATAGTATTGAGCCTCTTTAGCAGTTTAATTTGAGACCACCTGCTAATATTATGTCCTGTAGGTCTTTTTACATTACCAACACATGATTTTTTTCAGTAAGCCAATATAGTTAGGAAACTTTTTTATTAGCTTACCTTTAGATAGAAGTAGAAGAGGGCAAAAAAGTGCCTGCATCTCACCTACAGCCATACCACATTGGATACGCCCAATCTCATCTGATCTTGGAAGCTAAGCAATGTTGGGCCTGGTTAGTACTTGGGTGGGAAACCACATGGGAACACCAGGTGCTGTAGGTTTTTTCCCATTACTGGCAAATTGTTTTTATTCTCTAGCTATTTAAATTGGAAACTTTTTCTTTTTATTGCCAATACAGACATTTGAGAGAGGTGAAACAGACACAATAGCCATCACCTAAAGACTTACCACACTGTTTCGGCCCAATTCCAACTGCTTTTGGCAGCTAAACAGTGTTGAGCCTCTTTAGTAGTTTAATTTGAGACCACCTGCTAATATTATGTCCTGTAGGTCTTTTTACATTACCAACACATAATTTTTTTAAGGAAGCCAATAATGTTAGGAAACTTTTTTATTAGCTTACCTGGTTATAGAAGTAGAAGAGGGCAAAAAAGTGACTCTATATCACCTACAGCTATACCACATTGGATACGCCCAATCTCGTCTGATCTTGGAAGCTAAGCAGTGTTGGGCCTGGTTAGTACTTGGGTGGGAGACCACATGGGAACACCAGGTGCTGTAGGTTTTTTCCCATTACTGGCAAATTGTTTTTATTCTCTAGCTATTTAAATTGGAAACTTTTTCTTTTTATTGCCAATACAGACATTTGGGAGAGGTCAAACAGACACAATAGCCATCACCTAAAGACTTACCACACTGTTTCGGCCCAATTCCAACTGCTTTTGGCAGCTAAATAGTGTTGAGCCTCTTTAGTAGTTTAATTTGAGACCACCTGCTAATATTATGTCCTGTAGGTATTTGTACATTACCAACACATGATTTTTTCCAGTAAGCCAATAATGTTAGGAAACTTTTTTATTAGCTTACCTGGTTATAGAAGTAGAAGAGGGCAAAAAAGGGACTCTATCTCACCTACAGCCATACCACATTGGATATGCCCAATCTCGTCTGATCTTGGAAGCTAAGCAGTGTTGGGCCTGGTTAGTACTTGGGTGGGAGACCACATGGGAACACCAGGTGCTGTAGGTTTTTTCCCATTACTGGCAAATTGTTTTTATTCTCTAGCTATTTAAATTGGAAACTTTTTCTTTTTATTGCCAATACAGACATTTGGGAGAGGTCAAACAGACACAATAGCCATCACCTAAAGACTTACCACACTGTTTCGGCCCAATTCCAACTGCTTTTGGCAGCTAAATAGTATTGAGCCTCTTTAGCAGTTTAATTTGAGACCACCTGCCAATATTATGTCCTGTAGGTATTTTTACATTACCAACACATGATTTTTTTCAGTAAGCCAATAATGTTAGGAAACTTTTTTATTAGCTTACCTTTAGATAGAAGTAGAAGAGGGCAAAAAAGTGCCTGTATCTCACCTACAGCCAAACCACATTGGATACGCCCAATCTCGTCTGATCTTGGAAGCTAAGCAGTGTTGGGCCTGGTTAGTACTTGGGTGGGAGACCATATGGGAACACCAGGTGCTGTAGGTTTTTTCCATTACTGGCAAATTGTTTTTATTCTCTAGCTATTTAAATTGGAAACTTTTTCTTTTTATTGCCAATACAGACATTTGAGAGAGGTGAAACAGACACAATAGCCATCACCTAAAGACTTTCCACACTGTTTCGGCCCAATTCCAACTGCTTTTGGCAGCTAAATAGTGTTGAGCCTCTTTAGTAGTTTCATTTGAGACCACCTGCTAATATTATGTCCTGTAGGTATTTTTACATTACCAACACATGATTTTTTTCAGTAAGCCAATAATGTTAGGAAACTTTTTTATTAGCTTACCTGGTTATAGAAGTAGAAGAGGGCAAAAAAGTGACTGTATCTCACCTACAGCCATACCACATTGGATACGCCCAATCTCGTCTGATCTTGGAAGCTAAGCAGTGTTGGGCCTGGTTAGTACTTGGGTGGGAGACCACATGGGAACACCAGGTGCTGTAGGTTTTTTCCCATTACTGGCAAATTGTTTTTATTCTCTAGCTATTTAAATTGGAAACTTTTTCTTTTTATTGCCAATACAGACATTTGGGAGAGGTCAAACAGACACAATAGCCATCACCTAAAGACTTTACACTGTTTCGGCCCAATTCAAACTGCTTTTGGCAGCTAAACAGTGTTGAGCCTCTTTAGTAGTTTAATTTGAGACCACCTGCTAATATTATGTCCTGTAGGTCTTTTTACTTTACCAACACATGATTTTATTCTGTAAGCCAATACAGTTAGGAAACTTTTTTATTAGCTTACCTTGTTATAGAAGTAGAAGAGGGCAAAAAAGTGCCTGTGTCTCACCTCCAGCCATACCACATTGGATACGCCCAATCTCGTCTGATCTTGGTAGCTAAGCAGAGTTGGGTCTGGTTAGTACGTGGGTGGGAGACCACATGGGAACACCAGGTGCTGTAGGTTTTTTCCCATTACTGGCAAATTGTTTTTATTCTCTAGCTATTTAAATTGGAAACTTTTTCTTTTTATTGCCAATACAGACATTTGAGAGAGGTCAAACAGACACAATAGCCATCACCTAAAGACTTACCACACTGTTTCGGACCAATTCCAACAGCTTTTGGCAGCTTAATAGTGTTGAGCCTCTTTAGTAGTTTAATTTGAGACCACCTGTTAATATAATGTCCTGTAGGTCTTTTTTCATTACCAACACATGATTTTTTTCAGTAAGCCAATACAGTTAGGAAACTTTTTTATTAGCTTACCTGGTTATAGAAGTAGAAGAGGGCAATAAAGTGACTCTATCTCACCTATACCACATTGGACATGCCCAATCTTGTCTGATCTTGGAAGCTAAGCAGTGTTGAGCCTGGTTAGTACTTGGGTGGGAGACCACATGGGAACACCAGGTGCTGTAGGTTTTTTCCCATTACTGGCAAATTGTTTTTATTCTCTAGCTATTTAAATTGGAAACTTTTTTCTTTTTATTGCCAATACAGACATTTGAGAGAGGTGAAACAGACACAATAGCCATCACCTAAAGACTTACCACACTGTTTTGGCCCAAATCCAACTGCTTTTGGCAGCTAAACAGTGTTGAGCCTCATTAGTAGTTTAATTTAAGACCACCTGCTAATATTATGTCCTGTAGGTCTTTTTACATTACCAACACATGATTTTTTTCAGTAAGCCAATAATGTTAGGAAACTTTTTTATTAGCTTACCTGGTTATAGAAGTAGAAGAGGGCAAAAAAGGGACTCTATCTCACCTACAGCCATACCACATTGGATATGCCCAATCTCGTCTGATCTTGGAAGCTAAGCAGTGTTGGGCCTGGTTAGTACTTGGGTGGGAGACCACATGGGAACACCAGGTGCTGTAGGTTTTTTCCCATTACTGGCAAATTGTTTTTATTCTCTAGCTATTTAAATTGGAAACTTTTTCTTTTTATTGCCAATACAGACATTTGGGAGAGGTCAAACAGACACAATAGCCATCACCTAAAGACTTACCACACTGTTTCGGCCCAATTCCAACTGCTTTTGGCAGCTAAATAGTATTGAGCCTCTTTAGCAGTTTAATTTGAGACCACCTGCCAATATTATGTCCTGTAGGTCTTTTTACATTACCAACACATGATTTTTTTCAGTAAGCCAATATAGTTAGGAAACTTTTTTATTAGCTTACCTTTAGATAGAAGTAGAAGAGGGCAAAAAAGTGCCTGCATCTCACCTACAGCCATACCACATTGGATACGCCCAATCTCGTCTGATCTTGGAAGCTAAGCAGTGTTGGGCCTGGTTAGTACTTGGGTGGGAGACCACATGGGAACACCAGGTGCTGTAGGTTTTTTCCCATTACTGGCATATTGTTTTTATTCTCTAGCTATTTAAATTGGAAACTTTTTCTTTTTATTGCCAACACAGACATTTGAGAGAGGTGAAACACACACAATAGCCATCACCTAAAGACTTACCACACTGTTTCGGCCCAATTCCAACTGCTTTTGGC
Organism: Crinia signifera; assembly: GCF_055691185.1. NCBI lineage: Eukaryota > Metazoa > Chordata > Amphibia > Anura > Myobatrachidae > Crinia > Crinia signifera. Next base: position 68,493,320 of record NC_139224.1, read on the forward strand.
AGCTAAACAGTGTTGAGCCTCATTAGTAGTTTAATTTGAGACCACCTGCTAATATTATGTCCTGTAGGTCTTTTTACATTACCAACACATGATTTTTTTCAGTAAGCCAATAATGTTAGGAAACTTTTTTATTAGCTTACCTGGTTATAGAAGAAGAAGAGGGCAAAAAAGTGACTCTATTTCACCTACAGCCATACCACATTGGATACGCCCAATCTTGTCTGATCTTGGAAGCTAAGCAGTGTTGGGCCTGGTTAGTACTTGGGTGGGAGACCACATGGGAACACCAGGTGCTGTAGGTTTTTTCCCATTACTGTCAAATTGTTTTTATTCTCTAGCTATTTTAATTGGAAACTTTTTCTTTTTATTGCCAATACAGACATTTGAGAGAGGTGAAACAGACACAATAGCCATCACCTAAAGACTTTTCACACTGTTTCGGCCCAATTCCAACTGCTTTTGGCAACTAAACAGTGTTGAGCCTCATTAGTAGTTTAATTTGAGACCACCTGCTAATATTATGTCCTGTAGGTCTTTTTACATTACCAACACATGATTTTTTTCAGTAAGCCAATAATGTTAGGAAACTTTTTTATTAGCTTACCTTGTTATAGAAGTAGAAGAGGGCAAAAAAGTGACTGTATCTCACCTACAGCCATACCACATTGGATACGCCCAATCTCGTCTGATCTTGGAAGCTAAGAAGTGTTGGGCCTGGTTAGTACTTGGGTGGGAGAACACATGGGAACACCAGGTGCTGTAGGTTTTTTCCCATTACTGGCAAATTGTTTTTATTCTCTAGCTATTTAAATTGGAAACTTTTTCTTTTTATTGCCAATACAGACATTTGGGAGAGGTCAAACAGACACAATAGCCATCACCTAAAGACTTACCACACTGTTTCGGCCCAATTCCAACTGCTTTTGGCAGCTAAATAGTATTGAGCCTCTTTAGCAGTTTAATTTGAGACCACCTGCTAATATTATGTCCTGTAGGTCTTTTTACATTACCAACACATGATTTTTTTCAGTAAGCCAATATAGTTAGGAAACTTTTTTATTAGCTTACCTTTAGATAGAAGTAGAAGAGGGCAAAAAAGTGCCTGCATCTCACCTACAGCCATACCACATTGGATACGCCCAATCTCATCTGATCTTGGAAGCTAAGCAATGTTGGGCCTGGTTAGTACTTGGGTGGGAAACCACATGGGAACACCAGGTGCTGTAGGTTTTTTCCCATTACTGGCAAATTGTTTTTATTCTCTAGCTATTTAAATTGGAAACTTTTTCTTTTTATTGCCAATACAGACATTTGAGAGAGGTGAAACAGACACAATAGCCATCACCTAAAGACTTACCACACTGTTTCGGCCCAATTCCAACTGCTTTTGGCAGCTAAACAGTGTTGAGCCTCTTTAGTAGTTTAATTTGAGACCACCTGCTAATATTATGTCCTGTAGGTCTTTTTACATTACCAACACATAATTTTTTTAAGGAAGCCAATAATGTTAGGAAACTTTTTTATTAGCTTACCTGGTTATAGAAGTAGAAGAGGGCAAAAAAGTGACTCTATATCACCTACAGCTATACCACATTGGATACGCCCAATCTCGTCTGATCTTGGAAGCTAAGCAGTGTTGGGCCTGGTTAGTACTTGGGTGGGAGACCACATGGGAACACCAGGTGCTGTAGGTTTTTTCCCATTACTGGCAAATTGTTTTTATTCTCTAGCTATTTAAATTGGAAACTTTTTCTTTTTATTGCCAATACAGACATTTGGGAGAGGTCAAACAGACACAATAGCCATCACCTAAAGACTTACCACACTGTTTCGGCCCAATTCCAACTGCTTTTGGCAGCTAAATAGTGTTGAGCCTCTTTAGTAGTTTAATTTGAGACCACCTGCTAATATTATGTCCTGTAGGTATTTTTACATTACCAACACATGATTTTTTCCAGTAAGCCAATAATGTTAGGAAACTTTTTTATTAGCTTACCTGGTTATAGAAGTAGAAGAGGGCAAAAAAGGGACTCTATCTCACCTACAGCCATACCACATTGGATATGCCCAATCTCGTCTGATCTTGGAAGCTAAGCAGTGTTGGGCCTGGTTAGTACTTGGGTGGGAGACCACATGGGAACACCAGGTGCTGTAGGTTTTTTCCCATTACTGGCAAATTGTTTTTATTCTCTAGCTATTTAAATTGGAAACTTTTTCTTTTTATTGCCAATACAGACATTTGGGAGAGGTCAAACAGACACAATAGCCATCACCTAAAGACTTACCACACTGTTTCGGCCCAATTCCAACTGCTTTTGGCAGCTAAATAGTATTGAGCCTCTTTAGCAGTTTAATTTGAGACCACCTGCCAATATTATGTCCTGTAGGTCTTTTTACATTACCAACACATGATTTTTTTCAGTAAGCCAATATAGTTAGGAAACTTTTTTATTAGCTTACCTTTAGATAGAAGTAGAAGAGGGCAAAAAAGTGCCTGCATCTCACCTACAGCCATACCACATTGGATACGCCCAATCTCGTCTGATCTTGGAAGCTAAGCAGTGTTGGGCCTGGTTAGTACTTGGGTGGGAGACCACATGGGAACACCAGGTGCTGTAGGTTTTTTCCCATAACTGGCATATTGTTTTTATTCTCTAGCTATTTAAATTGGAAACTTTTTCTTTTTATTGCCAACACAGACATTTGAGAGAGGTGAAACACACACAATAGCCATCACCTAAAGACTTACCACACTGTTTCGGCCCAATTCCAACTGCTTTTGGCAGCTAAACAGTGTTGAGCCTCATTAGTAGTTTAATTTGAGACCACCTGCTAATATTATGTCCTGTAGGTCTTTTTACATTACCAACACATGATTTTTTTCAGTAAGCCAATAATGTTAGGAAACTTTTTTATTAGCTTACCTGGTTATAGAAGAAGAAGAGGGCAAAAAAGTGACTCTATTTCACCTACAGCCATACCACATTGGATACGCCCAATCTTGTCTGATCTTGGAAGCTAAGCAGTGTTGGGCCTGGTTAGTACTTGGGTGGGAGACCACATGGGAACACCAGGTGCTGTAGGTTTTTTCCCATTACTGTCAAATTGTTTTTATTCTCTAGCTATTTTAATTGGAAACTTTTTCTTTTTATTGCCAATACAGACATTTGAGAGAGGTGAAACAGACACAATAGCCATCACCTAAAGACTTTTCACACTGTTTCGGCCCAATTCCAACTGCTTTTGGCAACTAAACAGTGTTGAGCCTCATTAGTAGTTTAATTTGAGACCACCTGCTAATATTATGTCCTGTAGGTCTTTTTACATTACCAACACATGATTTTTTTCAGTAAGCCAATAATGTTAGGAAACTTTTTTATTAGCTTACCTTGTTATAGAAGTAGAAGAGGGCAAAAAAGTGACTGTATCTCACCTACAGCCATACCACATTGGATACGCCCAATCTCGTCTGATCTTGGAAGCTAAGCAGTGTTGGGCCTGGTTAGTACATGGGTGGGAGACCACATGGGAACACCAGGTGCTGTAGGTTTTTTCCCATTACTGGCAAATTGTTTTTATTCTCTAGCTATTTAAATTGGAAACTTTTTCTTTTTATTGCCAATACAGACATTTGGGAGAGTTCAAACAGACACAATAGCCATCACCTAAAGACTTACCACACTGTTTCGGCCCAATTCCAACTGCTTTTGGCAGCGAAATAGTGTTGAGCCTCTTTAGTAGTTTAATTTGAGACCACCTGCTAATATTATGTCCTGTAGGTCTTTTTACATTACCAACACATGATTTTTTTCAGTAAGCCAATATAGTTAGGAAACTTTTTATCTAGCTTACCTTTAGATAGAAGTAGAAGAGGGCAAACAAGTGCCTGCATCTCACCTACAGCCATACCACATTGGATACGCCCAATCTCGTCTGATCTTGGAAGCTAAGCAGTGTTGGGCCTGGTTAGTACTTGGGTGGGAGAACACATGGGAACAGCAGGTGCTGTAGGTTTTTTCCCATTACTGGCAAATTGTTTTTATTCTCTAGCTATTTAAATTGGAAACTTTTTCTTTTTATTGCCAATACAGACATTTGGGAGAGGTCAAACAGACACAATAGCCATCACCTAAAGACTTACCACACTGTTTCGGCCCAATTCCAACTGCTTTTGGCAGCTAAATAGTATTGAGCCTCTTTAGCAGTTTAATTTGAGACCACCTGCTAATATTATGTCCTGTAGGTCTTTTTACATTACCAACACATGATTTTTTTCAGTAAGCCAATATAGTTAGGAAACTTTTTTATTAGCTTACCTTTAGATAGAAGTAGAAGAGGGCAAAAAAGTGCCTGCATCTCACCTACAGCCATACCACATTGGATACGCCCAATCTCATCTGATCTTGGAAGCTAAGCAGTGTTGGGCCTGGTTAGTACTTGGGTGGGAGACCACATGGGAACACCAGGTGCTGTAGGTTTTTTCCCATTACTGGCAAATTGTTTTTATTCTCTAGCTATTTAAATTGGAAACTTTTTCTTTTTATTGCCAATACAGACATTTGAGAGAGGTGAAACAGACACAATAGCCATCACCTAAAGACTTACCACACTGTTTCGGCCCAATTCCAACTGCTTTTGGCAGCTAAACAGTGTTGAGCCTCTTTAGTAGTTTATTTTGAGACCACCTGCTAATATTATGTCCTGTAGGTCTTTTTACATTACCAACACATGATTTTTTTCAGTAAGCCAATAATGTTAGGAAACTTTTTTATTAGCTTACCTGGTTATAGAAGAAGAAGAGGGCAAAAAAGTGACTCTATTTAACCTACAGCCATACCACATTGGATACGCCCAATCTTGTCTGATCTTGGAAGCTAAGCAGTGTTGGGCCTGGTTAGTACTTGGGTGGGAGACCACATGGGAACACCAGGTGCTGTAGGTTTTTTCCCATTACTGTCAAATTGTTTTTATTCTCTAGCTATTTTAATTGGAAACTTTTTCTTTTTATTGCCAATACAGACATTTGAGAGAGGTGAAACAGACACAATAGCCATCACCTAAAGACTTTTCACACTGTTTCGGCCCAATTCCAACTGCTTTTGGCAACTAAACAGTGTTGAGCCTCATTAGTAGTTTAATTTGAGACCACCTGCTAATATTATGTCCTGTAGGTCTTTTTACATTACCAACACATGATTTTTTTCAGTAAGCCAATAATGTTAGGAAACTTTTTTATTAGCTTACCTTGTTATAGAAGTAGAAGAGGGCAAAAAAGTGACTGTATCTCACCTACAGCCATACCACATTGGATACGCCCAATCTCGTCTGATCTTGGAAGCTAAGCAGTGTTGGGCCTGGTTAGTACATGGGTGGGAGACCACATGGGAACACCAGGTGCTGTAGGTTTTTTCCCATTACTGGCAAATTGTTTTTATTCTCTAGCTATTTAAATTGGAAACTTTTTCTTTTTATTGCCAATACAGACATTTGGGAGAGTTCAAACAGACACAATAGCCATCACCTAAAGACTTACCACACTGTTTCGGCCCAATTCCAACTGCTTTTGGCAGCGAAATAGTGTTGAGCCTCTTTAGTAGTTTAATTTGAGACCACCTGCTAATATTATGTCCTGTAGGTCTTTTTACATTACCAACACATGATTTTTTTCAGTAAGCCAATATAGTTAGGAAACTTTTTATCTAGCTTACCTTTAGATAGAAGTAGAAGAGGGCAAACAAGTGCCTGCATCTCACCTACAGCCATACCACATTGGATACGCCCAATCTCGTCTGATCTTGGAAGCTAAGCAGTATTGGGCCTGGTTAGTACTTGGGTGGGAGAACACATGGGAACAGCAGGTGCTGTAGGTTTTTTCCCATTACTGGCAAATTGTTTTTATTCTCTAGCTATTTAAATTGGAAACTTTTTCTTTTTATTGCCAATACAGACATTTGGGAGAGGTCAAACAGACACAATAGCCATCACCTAAAGACTTACCACACTGTTTCGGCCCAATTCCAACTGCTTTTGGCAGCTAAATAGTATTGAGCCTCTTTAGCAGTTTAATTTGAGACCACCTGCTAATATTATGTCCTGTAGGTCTTTTTACATTACCAACACATGATTTTTTTCAGTAAGCCAATATAGTTAGGAAACTTTTTTATTAGCTTACCTTTAGATAGAAGTAGAAGAGGGCAAAAAAGTGCCTGCATCTCACCTACAGCCATACCACATTGGATACGCCCAATCTCATCTGATCTTGGAAGCTAAGCAGTGTTGGGCCTGGTTAGTACTTGGGTGGGAGACCACATGGGAACACCAGGTGCTGTAGGTTTTTTCCCATTACTGGCAAATTGTTTTTATTCTCTAGCTATTTAAATTGGAAACTTTTTCTTTTTATTGCCAATACAGACATTTGAGAGAGGTGAAACAGACACAATAGCCATCACCTAAAGACTTACCACACTGTTTCGGCCCAATTCCAACTGCTTTTGGCAGCTAAACAGTGTTGAGCCTCTTTAGTAGTTTATTTTGAGACCACCTGCTAATATTATGTCCTGTAGGTCTTTTTACATTACCAACACATAATTTTTTTAAGGAAGCCAATAATGTTAGGAAACTTTTTTATTAGCTTACCTGGTTATAGAAGTAGAAGAGGGCAAAAAAGTGACTCTATATCACCTACAGCTATACCACATTGGATACGCCCAATCTCGTCTGATCTTGGAAGCTAAGCAGTGTTGGGCCTGGTTAGTACTTGGGTGGGAGACCACATGGGAACACCAGGTGCTGTAGGTTTTTTCCCATTACTGGCAAATTGTTTTTATTCTCTAGCTATTTAAATTGGAAACTTTTTCTTTTTATTGCCAATACAGACATTTGGGAGAGGTCAAACAGACACAATAGCCATCACCTAAAGACTTACCACACTGTTTCGGCCCAATTCCAACTGCTTTTGGCAGCTAAATAGTGTTGAGCCTCTTTAGTAGTTTAATTTGAGACCACCTGCTAATATTATGTCCTGTAGGTATTTTTACATTACCAACACATGATTTTTTCCAGTAAGCCAATAATGTTAGGAAACTTTTTTATTAGCTTACCTGGTTATAGAAGTAGAAGAGGGCAAAAAAGTGCCTGTATCTCACCTACAGCCATACCACATTGGATAAGCCCAATCTCGTCTGATCTTGGAAGCTAAGCAGTGTTGGGCCTGGTTAGTACTTGGGTGGGAGACCACATGGGAACACCAGGTGCTGTAGGTTTTTCCCATTACTGGCAAATTGTTTTTATTCTCTAGCTATTTAAATTGGAAACTTTTTCTTTTTATTGCCAATACAGACATTTGGGAGAGGTCAAACAGACACAATAGCCATCACCTAAAGACTTACCACACTGTTTCGGCCCAATTCCAACTGCTTTTGGCAGCTAAATAGTGTTGAGCCTCTTTAGTAGTTTAATTTGAGACCGCCTGCTAATATTATGTCCTGTTGGTCTTTTTACATTACCAACACATGATTTTTTTCAGTAATCCAATATAGTTAGGAAAGTTTTTTATTAGCTTACCTTTAGATAGAAGTAGAAGAGGGCAAAAAAGTGCCTGTATCTCACTTACAGCCATACCACATTGGATACGCCCAATCTCGTCTGATCTTGGAAGCTAAGCAGTGTTGGGCCTGGTTAGTACTTGGGTGGGAGACCATATGGGAACACCAGGTGCTGTAGGTTTTTTCCCATTACTGGCAAATTGTTTTTATTCTCTAGCTATTTAAATTGGAAACTTTTTCTTTTTATTGCCAATACAGACATTTGAGAGAGGTGAAACAGACACAATAGCCATCACCTAAAGACTTTCCAGACTGTTTCGGCCCAATTCCAACTGCTTTTGGCAACTAAACAGTGTTGAGCCTCATTAGTAGTTTAATTTGAGACCACCTGCTAATATTATGTCCTGTAGGTCTTTTTACATTACCAACACATGATTTTTTTCAGTAAGCCAATAATGTTAGGAAACTTTTTTATTAGCTTACCTGGTTATAGAAGTAGAAGAGGGCAAAAAAGTGACTGTATCTCACCTACAGCCATACCACATTGAATACGCCCAATCTCGTCTGATCTTGGAAGCTAAGCAGTGATGGGCCTGGTTAGTACTTCGGTGGGAGACCACATGGGAACACCAGGTGCTGTAGGTTTTTTCCCATTACTGGCAAATTGTTTTTATTCTCTAGCTATTTAAATTGGAAACTTTTTCTTTTTATTGCCAATACAGACATTTGGGAGAGGTCAAACAGACACAATAGCCATCACCTAAAGACTTACCACACTGTTTCGGCCCAATTCCAACTGCTTTTGGCAGCTAAATTGTATTGAGCCTCTTTAGCAGTTTAATTTGAGACCACCTGCTAATATTATGTCCTGTAGGTCTTTTTACATTACCAACACATGATTTTTTTCAGTAAGCCAATATAGTTAGGAAACTTTTTTATTAGCTTACCTTTAGATAGAAGTAGAAGAGGGTAAAAAAGTGCCTGCATCTCACCTACAGCCATACCACATTGGATACGCCCAATCTCGTCTGATCTTGGAAGCTAAGCAGTGTTGGGCCTGGTTAGTACTTGGGTGGGAGACCACATGGGAACACCAGGTGCTGTAGGTTTTTTCCCATTACTGGCAAATTGTTTTTATTCTCTAGCTATTTAAATTGGAAACTTTTTCTTTTTATTGCCAACACAGACATTTGAGAGAGGTGAAACAGACACAATAGCCATCACCTAAAGACTTACCACACTGTTTCGGCCCAATTCCAACTGCTTTTGGCAGCTAAACAGTGTTGAGCCTCATTAGTAGTTTAATTTGAGACCACCTGCTTATATTATGTCCTGTAGGTCTTTTTACATTACCAACACATGATTTTTTTCAGTAAGCCAATAATGTTAGGAAACTTTTTTATTAGCTTACCTGGTTATAGAAGTAGAAGAGGGCAAAAAAGTGACTCTATTTCACCTACAGCCATACCACATTGGATACGCCCAATCTCGTCTGATCTTGGAAGCTAAGCAGTGTTGGGCCTGGTTAGTACTTGGGTGGGAGACCACATGGGAACACCAGGTGCTGTAGGTTTTTTCCCATTACTGGCAAATTGTTTTTATTCTCTAGCTATTTAAATTGGAAACTTTTTCTTTTTATTGCCAACACAGACATTTGAAAAAGGTGAAACAGACACAATAGCCATCACCTAAAGACTTACCACACTGTTTCGGCCCAATTCCAACTGCTTTTGGCAGCTAAATAGTATTGAGCCTCTTTAGCAGTTTAATTTGAGACCACCTGCCAATATTATGTCCTGTAGGTCTTTTTACATTACCAACACATGATTTTTTTCAGTAAGCCAATATAGTTAGGAAACTTTTTTATTAGCTTACCTTTAGATAGAAGTAGAAGAGGGCAAAAAAGTGCCTGCATCTCACCTACAGCCATACCACATTGGATACGCCCAATCTCGTCTGATCTTGGAAGCTAAGCAGTGTTGGGCCTGGTTAGTACTTGGGTGGGAGACCATATGGGAACACCAGGTGCTGTAGGTTTTTTCCCATTACTGGCAAATTGTTTTTATTCTCTAGCTATTTAAATTGGAAACTTTTTCTTTTTATTGCCAATACAGACATTTGAGAGAGGTGAAACAGAAACAATAGCCATCACCTAAAGACTTTCCACACTGTTTCGGCCCAATTCCAACTGCTTTTGGCAACTAAACAGTGTTGAGCCTCATTAGTAGTTTAATTTGAGACCACCTGCTAATATTATGTCCTGTAGGTCTTTTTACATTACCAACACATGATTTTTTTCAGTAAGCCAATAATGTTAGGAAACTTTTTTATTAGCTTACCTGGTTATAGAAGTAGAAGAGGGCAAAAAAGTGACTGTATCTCACCTACAGTCATACCACATTGGATACGCCCAATCTCGTCTGATCTTGGAAGCTAAGCAGTGTTGGGCCTGGTTAGTACTTGGGTGGGAGACCACATGGGAACACCAGGTGCTGTAGGTTTTTTCCCATTACTGGCAAATTTTTTTTATTCTCTAGCTATTTAAATTGGAAACTTTTTCTTTTTATTGCCAATACAGACATTTGGGAGAGGTCAAACAGACACAATAGCCATCACCTAAAGACTTTACACTGTTTCGGCCCAATTCAAACTGCTTTTGGCAGCTAAACAGTGTTGAGCCTCTTTAGTAGTTTAATTTGAGACCACCTGCTAATATTATGTCCTGTAGGTCTTTTTACTTTACCAACACATGATTTTATTCTGTAAGCCAATACAGTTAGGAAACTTTTTTATTAGCTTACCTTGTTATAGAAGTAGAAGAGGGCAAAAAAGTGCCTGTGTCTCACCTCCAGCCATACCACATTGGATACGCCCAATCTCGTCTGATCTTGGTAGCTAAGCAGAGTTGGGTCTGGTTAGTATGTGGGTGGGAGACCACATGGGAACACCAGGTGCTGTAGGTTTTTTCCCATTACTGGCAAATAGTTTTTATTCTCTAGCTATATAAATTGGAAACTTTTTCTTTTTATTGCCAATACAGACATTTGAGAGAGGTCAAACAGACACAATAGCCATCACCTAAAGACTTACCACACTGTTTCGGACCAATTCCAACAGCTTTTGGCAGCTAAATAGTGTTGAGCCTCTTTAGTAGTTTAATTTGAGACCACCTGTTAATATAATGTCCTGTAGGTCTTTTTTCATTACCAACACATGATTTTTTTCAGTAAGCCAATACAGTTAGGAAACTTTTTTATTAGCTTACCTGGTTATAGAAGTAGAAGAGGGCAATAAAGTGACTCTATCTCACCTATACCACATTGGACATGCCCAATCTCGTCTGATCTTGGAAGCTAAGCAGTGTTGAGCCTGGTTAGTACTTGGGTGGGAGACCACATGGGAACACCAGGTGCTGTAGGTTTTTTCCCATTACTGGCAAATTGTTTTTATTCTCTAGCTATTTAAATTGGAAACTTTTTTCTTTTTATTGCCAATACAGACATTTGAGCGAGGTGAAACAGACACAATAGCCATCACCTAAAGACTTACCACACTGTTTTGGCCCAAATCCAACTGCTTTTGGCAGCTAAACAGTGTTGAGCCTCATTAGTAGTTTAATTTGAGACCACCTGCTAATATTATGTCCTGTAGGTCTTTTTACATTACCAACACATGATTTTTTTCAGTAAGCCAATAATGTTAGGAAACTTTTTTATTAGCTTACCTGGTTATAGAAGTAGAAGAGGGCAAAAAAGGGACTCTATCTCACCTACAGCCATACCACATTGGATATGCCCAATCTCGTCTGATCTTGGAAGCTAAGCAGTGTTGGGCCTGGTTAGTACTTGGGTGGGAGACCACATGGGAACACCAGGTGCTGTAGGTTTTTTCCCATTACTGGCAAATTGTTTTTATTCTCTAGCTATTTAAATTGGAAACTTTTTCTTTTTATTGCCAATACAGACATTTGGGAGAGGTCAAACAGACACAATAGCCATCACCTAAAGACTTACCACACTGTTTCGGCCCAATTCCAACTGCTTTTGGCAGCTAAATAGTATTGAGCCTCTTTAGCAGTTTAATTTGAGACCACCTGCCAATATTATGTCCTGTAGGTCTTTTTACATTACCAACACATGATTTTTTTCAGTAAGCCAATATAGTTAGGAAACTTTTTTATTAGCTTACCTTTAGATAGAAGTAGAAGAGGGCAAAAAAGTGCCTGCATCTCACCTACAGCCATACCACATTGGATACGCCCAATCTCGTCTGATCTTGGAAGCTAAGCAGTGTTGGGCCTGGTTAGTACTTGGGTGGGAGACCACATGGGAACACCAGGTGCTGTAGGTTTTTTCCCATTACTGGCATATTGTTTTTATTCTCTAGCTATTTAAATTGGAAACTTTTTCTTTTTATTGCCAACACAGACATTTGAGAGAGGTGAAACACACACAATAGCCATCACCTAAAGACTTACCACACTGTTTCGGCCCAATTCCAACTGCTTTTGGCAGCTAAACAGTGTTGAGCCTCATTAGTAGTTTAATTTGAGACCACCTGCTAATATTATGTCCTGTAGGTCTTTTTACATTACCAACACATGATTTTTTTCAGTAAGCCAATAATGTTAGGAAACTTTTTTATTAGCTTACCTGGTTATAGAAGAAGAAGAGGGCAAAAAAGTGACTCTATTTCACCTACAAACATACCACATTGGATACGCCCAATCTTGTCTGATCTTGGAAGCTAAGCAGTGTTGGGCCTGGTTAGTACTTGGGTGGGAGACCACATGGGAACACCAGGTGCTGTAGGTTTTTTCCCATTACTGTCAAATTGTTTTTATTCTCTAGCTATTTAAATTGGAAACTTTTTCTTTTTATTGCCAATACAGACATTTGGGAGAGGTCAAACAGACACAATAGCCATCACCTAAAGACTTACCACACTGTTTCGGCCCAATTCCAACTGCTTTTGGCAGCTAAATAGTGTTGAGCCTCTTTAGTAGTTTAATTTGAGACCACCTGCTAATATTATGTCCTGTAGGTATTTTTACATTACCAACACATGATTTTTTTCAGTAAGCCAATAATGTTAGGAAACTTTTTTATTAGCTTACCTGGTTATAGAAGTAGAAGAGGGCAAAAAAGTGACTGTATCTCACCTACAGCCATACCACATTGGATACGCCCAATCTCGTCTGATCTTGGAAGCTAAGCAGTGTTGGGCCTCTTTAGTAATTGGGTGGGAGACCACATGGGAACACCAGGTGCTGTAGGTTTTTCCCATTACTGGCAAATTGTTTTTATTCTCTAGCTATTTAAATTGGAAACTTTTTCTTTTTATTGCCAATACAGACATTTGGGAGAGGTCAAACAGACACAATAGCCATCACCTAAAGACTTACCACACTGTTTCGGCCCAATTCCAACTGCTTTTGGCAGCTAAATAGTGTTGAGCCTCTTTAGTAGTTTAATTTGAGACCACCTGCTAATATTATGTCCTGTTGGTCTTTTTACATTACCAACACATGATTTTTTTCAGTAAGCCAATATAGTTAGGAAAGTTTTTTATTAGCTTACCTTTAGATAGAAGTAGAAGAGGGCAAAAAAGTGCTGGTATCTCACCTACAGCCATACCACATTGGATACGCCCAATCTCGTCTGATCTTGGAAGCTAAGCAGTGTTGGGCCTGGTTAGTACTTGGGTGGGAGACCACATGGGAACACCAGGTGCTGTAGGTTTTTTTCCCATTACTGGCAAATTGTTTTTATTCTCTAGCAATTTAAATTGGAAACTTTTTCTTTTTATTGCCAACACAGACATTTAAGAGAGGTGAAACAGACACAATAGCCATCACCTCAAGACTTACCACACTGTTTCGGCCCAATTCCAACTGCTTTTGGCAGCTAAACAGTGTTGAGCCTCATTAGTAGTTTAATTTGAGACCACCTGCTAATATTATGTCCTGTAGGTCTTTTTACATTACCAACACATGATTTTTTTCAGTAAGCCAATAATGTTAGGAAACTTTTTTATTAGCTTACCTGGTTATAGAAGTAGAAGAGGGCAAAAAAGTGACTCTATTTCACCTACAGTTATACCACATTGGATACGCCCAATCTTGTCTGATCTTGGAAGCTAAGCAGTGTTGGGCCTGGTTAGTACTTGGGTGGGAGACCACATGGGAACACCAGGTGCTGTAGGTTTTTTCCCATTACTGGCAAATTGTTTTTATTCTCTAGCTATTTAAATTGGAAACTTTTTCTTTTTATTGCCAATACAGACATTTGGGAGAGGTCAAACAGACACAATAGCCATCACCTAAAGACTTACCACACTGTTTCGGCCCAATTCCAACTGCTTTTGGCAGCTAAATAGTGTTGAGCCTCTTTAGTAGTTTAATTTGAGACCACCTGCTAATATTATGTCCTGTAGGTCTTTTTACATTACCAACACATGATTTTTTTCAGTAAGCCAATAATGTTAGGAAACTTTTTTATTAGCTTACCTGGTTATAGAAGTAGAAGAGGGCAAAAAAGTGCCTGCATCTCACCTACAGCCATACCACATTGGATACGCCCAATCTCGTCTGATCTTGGAAGCTAAGCAGTGTTGGGCCTGGTTAATACTTGGGTGGGAGACCATATGGGAACACCAGGTGCTGTAGGTTTTTTCCCATTACTGGCAAATTGTTTTTATTCGCTAGCTATTTAAATTGGAAACTTTTTCTTTTTATTGCCAATACAGACATTTGAGAGAGGTGAAACAGACACAATAGCCATCACCTAAAGACTTTTCACACTGTTTCGGCCCAATTCCAACTGCTTTTGGCAACTAAACAGTGTTGAGCCTCATTAGTAGTTTAATTTGAGACCACCTGCTAATATTATGTCCTGTAGGTCTTTTTACATTACCAACACATGATTTTTTTCAGTAAGCCAATAATGTTAGGAAACTTTTTTATTAGCTTACCTGGTTATAGAAGTAGAAGAGGGCAAAAAAGTGACTCTATCTCACCTACAGCCATACCACATTGTATACGCCCAATCTCGTCTGATCTTGGAAGCTAAGCAGTGTTGGGCCTGGTTAGTACTTGGGTGGGAGACCACATGGGAACACCAGGTGCTGTAGGTTTTTTCCCATTACTGGCAAATTGTTTTTATTCTCTAGCTATTTAAATTGGAAACTTTTTCTTTTTATTGCCAATACAGACATTTGGGAGAGGTCAAACAGACACAATAGCCATCACCTAAAGACTTACCACACTGTTTCGGCCCAATTCCAACTGCTTTTGGCAGCTAAATAGTGTTGAGCCTCTTTAGTAGTTTAATTTGAGACCACCTGCTAATATTATGTCCTGTAGGTATTTTTACATTACCAACACATGATTTTTTTCCAGTAAGCCAATAATGTTAGGAAACTTTTTTATTAGCTTACCTGGTTATAGAAGTAGAAGAGGGCAAAAAAGTGACTGTATCTCACCTACAGCCATACCACATTGGATGCGCCCAATCTCGTCTGATCTTGGAAGCTAAGCAGTGTTGGGCCTGGTTAGTACTTGGGTGGGAGACCACATGGGAACACCAGGTGCTGTAGGTTTTTCCCATTACTGGCAAATTGTTTTTATTCTCTAGCTATTTAAATTGGAAACTTTTTCTTTTTATTGCCAATACAGACATTTGGGAGAGGTCAAACAGACACAATAGCCATCACCAAAGACTTTACACTGTTTCGGCCCAATTCAAACTGCTTTTGGCAGCTAAACAGTGTTGAGCCTCTTTAGTAGTTTAATTTGAGACCACCTGCTAATATTATGTCCTGTAGGTCTTTTTACTTTACCAACACATGATTTTATTCTGTAAGCCAATACAGTTAGGAAACTTTTTTATTAGCTTACCTTGTTATAGAAGTAGAAGAGGGCAAAAAAGTGCCTGTGTCTCACCTCCAGCCATACCACATTGGATACGCCCAATCTCGTCTGATCTTGGTAGCTAAGCAGTGTTGGGTCTGGTTAGTACGTGGGTGGGAGACCACATGGGAACACCAGGTGCTGTAGGTTTTTTCCCATTACTGGCAAATTGTTTTTATTCTCTAGCTATTTAAATTGGAAACTTTTTCTTTTTATTGCCAATACAGACATTTGAGAGAGGTCAAACAGACACAATAGCCATCACCTAAAGACTTACCACACTGTTTCGGACCAATTCCAACAGCTTTTGGCAGCTAAATAGTGTTGAGCCTCTTTAGTAGTTTAATTTGAGACCACCTGTTAATATAATGTCATGTAGGTCTTTTTTCATTACCAACACATGATTTTTTTCAGTAAGCCAATACAGTTAGGAAACTTTTTTATTAGCTTACCTGGTTATAGAAGTAGAAGAGGGCAATAAAGTGACTCTATCTCACCTATACCACATTGGACATGCCCAATCTCGTCTGATCTTGGAAGCTAAGCAGTGTTGAGCCTGGTTAGTACTTGGGTGGGAGACCACATGGGAACACCAGGTGCTGTAGGTTTTTTCCCATTACTGGCAAATTGTTTTTATTCTCTAGCTATTTAAATTGGAAACTTTTTCTTTTTATTGCCAATACAGACATTTGAGAGAGGTGAAACAGACACAATAGCCATCACCTAAAGACTTACCACACTGTTTTGGCCCAAATCCAACTGCTTTTGGCAGCTAAACAGTGTTGAGCCTCATTAGTAGTTTAATTTGAGACCACCTGCTAATATTATGTCCTGTAGGTCTTTTTACATTACCAACACATGATTTTTTTCAGTAAGCCAATAATGTTAGGAAACTTTTTTATTAGCTTACCTGGTTATAGAAGTAGAAGAGGGCAAAAAAGTGACTCTATCTCACCTACAGCCATACCACATTGGATATGCCCAATCTCGTCTGATCTTGGAAGCTAAGCAGTGTTGGGCCTGGTTAGTACTTGGGTGGGAGACCACATGGGAACACCAGGTGCTGTAGGTTTTTTCCCATTACTGGCAAATTGTTTTTATTCTCTAGCTATTTAAATTGGAAACTTTTTCTTTTTATTGCCAATACAGACATTTGGGAGAGGTCAAACAGACACAATAGCCATCACCTAAAGACTTACCACACTGTTTCGGCCCAATTCCAACTGCTTTTGGCAGCTAAATAGTATTGAGCCTCTTTAGCAGTTTAATTTGAGACCACCTGCCAATATTATGTCCTGTAGGTCTTTTTACATTACCAACACATGATTTTTTTCAGTAAGCCAATATAGTTAGGAAACTTTTTTATTAGCTTACCTTTAGATAGAAGTAGAAGAGGGCAAAAAAGTGCCTGCATCTCACCTACAGCCATACCACATTGGATACGCCCAATCTCGTCTGATCTTGGAAGCTAAGCAGTGTTGGGCCTGGTTAGTACTTGGGTGGGAGACCACATGGGAACACCAGGTGCTGTAGGTTTTTTCCCATTACTGGCATATTGTTTTTATTCTCTAGCTATTTAAATTGGAAACTTTTTCTTTTTATTGCCAACACAGACATTTGAGAGAGGTGAAACACACACAATAGCCATCACCTAAAGACTTACCACACTGTTTCGGCCCAATTCCAACTGCTTTTGGCAGCTAAACAGTGTTGAGCCTCATTAGTAGTTTAATTTGAGACCACCTGCTAATATTATGTCCTGTAGGTCTTTTTACATTACCAACACATGATTTTTTTCAGTAAGCCAATAATGTTAGGAAACTTTTTTATTAGCTTACCTGGTTATAGAAGAAGAAGAGGGCAAAAAAGTGACTCTATTTCACCTACAGCCATACCACATTGGATACGCCCAATCTTGTCTGATCTTGGAAGCTAAGCAGTGTTGGGCCTGGTTAGTACTTGGGTGGGAGATCACATGGGAACACCAGGTGCTGTAGGTTTTTTCCCATTACTGTCAAATTGTTTTTATTCTCTAGCTATTTAAATTGGAAACTTTTTCTTTTTATTGCCAATACAGACATTTGGGAGAGGTCAAACAGACACAATAGCCATCACCTAAAGACTTACCACACTGTTTCGGCCCAATTCCAACTGCTTTTGGCAGCTAAATAGTGTTGAGCCTCTTTAGTAGTTTAATTTGAGACCACCTGCTAATATTATGTCCTGTAGGTATTTTTACATTACCAACACATGATTTTTTTCAGTAAGCCAATAATGTTAGGAAACTTTTTTATTAGCTTACCTGGTTATAGAAGTAGAAGAGGGCAAAAAAGTGACTGTATCTCACCTACAGCCATACCACATTGGATACGCCCAATCTCGTCTGATCTTGGAAGCTAAGCAGTGTTGGGCCTCTTTAGTAATTGGGTGGGAGACCACATGGGAACACCAGGTGCTGTAGGTTTTTCCCATTACTGGCAAATTGTTTTTATTCTCTAGCTATTTAAATTGGAAACTTTTTCTTTTTATTGCCAATACAGACATTTGGGAGAGGTCAAACAGACACAATAGCCATCACCTAAAGACTTACCACACTGTTTCGGCCCAGTTCCAACTGCTTTTGGCAGCTAAATAGTGTTGAGCCTCTTTAGTAGTTTAATTTGAGACCACCTGCTAATATTATGTCCTGTTGGTCTTTTTACATTACCAACACATGATTTTTTTCAGTAAGCCAATATAGTTAGGAAAGTTTTTTATTAGCTTACCTTTAGATAGAAGTAGAAGAGGGCAAAAAAGTGCCTGTATCTCACCTACAGCCATACCACATTGGATACGCCCAATCTCGTCTGATCTTGGAAGCTAAGCAGTGTTGGGCCTGGTTAGTACTTGGGTGGGAGACCACATGGGAACACCAGGTGCTGTAGGTTTTTTTCCCATTACTGGCAAATTGTTTTTATTCTCTAGCAATTTAAATTGGAAACTTTTTCTTTTTATTGCCAACACAGACATTTGAGAGAGGTGAAACAGACACAATAGCCATCACCTAAAGACTTACCACACTGTTTCGGCCCAATTCCAACTGCTTTTGGCAGCTAAACAGTGTTGAGCCTCATTAGTAGTTTAATTTGAGACCACCTGCTAATATTATGTCCTGTGGGTCTTTTTACATTACCAACACATGATTTTTTTCAGTAAGCCAATAATGTTAGGAAACTTTTTTATTAGCTTACCTGGTTATAGAAGTAGAAGAGGGCAAAAAAGTGCCTGCATCTCACCTACAGCCATACCACATTGGATACGCCCAATCTCGTCTGATCTTGGAAGCTAAGCAGTGT
Organism: Crinia signifera; assembly: GCF_055691185.1. Taxonomy (NCBI): domain Eukaryota; kingdom Metazoa; phylum Chordata; class Amphibia; order Anura; family Myobatrachidae; genus Crinia; species Crinia signifera. The sequence goes on from NC_139224.1 coordinate 68,512,108, forward strand.
TGGGCCTGGTTAGTACTTGGGTGGGAGACCATATGGGAACACCAGGTGCTGTAGGTTTTTTCCCATTACTGGCAAATTGTTTTTATTCTCTAGCTATTTAAATTGGAAACTTTTTCTTTTTATTGCCAATACAGACATTTGAGAGAGGTGAAACAGACACAATAGCCATCACCTAAAGACTTTTCACACTGTTTCGGCCCAATTCCAACTGCTTTTGGCAACTAAACAGTGTTGAGCCTCATTAGTAGTTTAATTTGAGACCACCTGCTAATATTATGTCCTGTAGGTCTTTTTACATTACCAACACATGATTTTTTTCAGTAAGCCAATAATGTTAGGAAACTTTTTTATTAGCTTACCTGGTTATAGAAGTAGAAGAGGGCAAAAAAGTGACGCTATCTCACCTACAGCCATACCACATTGGATACGCCCAATCTCGTCTGATCTTGGAAGCTAAGCAGTGTTGGGCCTGGTTAGTACTTGGGTGGGAGACCACATGGGAACACCAGGTGCTGTAGGTTTTTTCCCATTACTGGCAAATTGTTTTTATTCTCTAGCTATTTAAATTGGAAACTTTTTATTTTTATTGCCAATACAGACATTTGGGAGAGGTCAAACAGACACAATAGCCATCACCTAAAGACTTACCACACTGTTTCGGCCCAATTCCAACTGCTTTTGGCAGCTAAATAGTGTTGAGCCTCTTTAGTAGTTTAATTTGAGACCACCTGCTAATATTATGTCCTGTAGGTATTTTTACATTACCAACACATGATTTTTTTCCAGTAAGCCAATAATGTTAGGAAACTTTTTTATTAGCTTACCTGGTTATAGAAGTAGAAGAGGGCAAAAAAGTGACTGTATCTCACCTACAGCCATACCACATTGGATGCGCCCAATCTCGTCTGATCTTGGAAGCTAAGCAGTGTTGGGCCTGGTTAGTACTTGGGTGGGAGACCATATGGGAACACCAGGTACTGTAGGTTTTTTCCCATTACTGGCAAATTGTTTTTATTCTCTAGCTATTTAAATTGGAAACTTTTTCTTTTTATTGCCAATACAGACATTTGGGAGAGGTCAAACAGACACAATAGCCATCACCTAAAGACTTACCACACTGTTTCGGCCCAATTCCAACTGCTTTTGGCAGCTAAATAGTGTTGAGCCTCTTTAGTAGTTTAATTTGAGACCACCTGCTAATATTATGTCCTGTAGGTCTTTTTACATTACCAACACATGATTTTTTTCAGTAAGCCAATATAGTTAGGAAACTTTTTTATTAGCTTACCTTTAGATAGAAGTAGAAGAGGGTAAACAAGTGCCAGCATCTCACCTACAGCCATACCACATTGGTTACGCCCAATCTCGTCTGATCTTGGAAGCTAAGCAGTGTTGGGCTTGGTTAGTACTTGGGTGGGAGACCACATGGGAACACCAGGTGCTGTAGGTTTTTTCCCATTACTGGCAAATTGTTTTTATTCTCTAGCTATTTAAATTGGAAACTTTTTCTTTTTATTGCCAATACAGACATTTGAGAGAGGTCAAACAGACACCATAGCCATCACCTAAAGACTTACCACACTGTTTCGGACCAATTCCAACTACTTTTGGCAGCTAAACAGTGTTGAGCCTCATTAGTAGTTTAATTTGAGACCACCTGCTAATATTATGTCCTGTAGGTCTTTTTACATTACCAACACATGATTTTTTTCAGTAAGCCAATAATGTTAGGAAACTTTTTTATTAGCTTACCTGGTTATAGAAGAAGAGGGCAAAAAAGTGATTGTATCTAACCTAAAGCCATACCACATTGGATATGCTCAATCTCGGAAGCTAAGCAGTGTTGGGCCTGGTTAGTACTTGGGTGGGAGACCACATGGGAACACCAGGAGCTGTAGGTTTTTTCCCATTACTGGCAAATTGTTTTTATTCTCTAGCTATTTAAATTGGAAACTTTTTCTTTTTATTGCCAATACAGACATTTGGGAGAGGTCAAACAGACACAATAGCCATCACCTAAAGACTTACCACACTGTTTCGGACCAATTTCAACTGCTTTTGGCAGCTAAACAGTGTTGAGCCTCATTAGTAGTTTAATTTGAGACCACCTGCTAATATTATGTCCTGTAGGTCTTTTTACATTACCAACACATGATTTTTTTCAGTAAGCCAATAATGTTAGGAAACTTTTTTATTAGCTTACCTGGTTATAGAAGTAGAAGAGGGCAAAAAAGTGACTCTATCTCACCTACAGCCATACCACATTGGATACGCCTGATCTTGGAAGCTAAGCAGTGTTGGGCCTGGTTAGTACTTGGGTGGGAGACCACATGGGAACACCAGGTGCTGTAGGTTTTTTCCCATTACTGGCAAATTGTTTTTATTCTCTAGCTATTTAAATTGGAAACTTTTTCTTTTTATTGCCAATACAGACATTTGGGAGAGGTCAAACAGACACAATAGCCATCACCTAAAGACTTACCACACTGTTTCGGACCAATTTCAACTGCTTTTGGCAGCTAAACAGTGTTGAGCCTCATTAGTAGTTTAATTTGAGACCACCTGCTAATATTATGTCCTGTAGGTCTTTTTACATTACCAACACATGATTTTTTTCAGTAAGCCAATAATGTTAGGAAACATTTTTATTAGCTTACCTGGTTATAGAAGTAGAAGAGGGCAAAAAAGTGACTCTATCTCACCTACAGCCATACCACATTGGATACACCTGATCTTGGAAGCTAAGCAGTGTTGGGCCTGGTTAGTACTTGGGTGGGAGACCACATGGGAACACCAGGTGCTGTAGGTTTTTTCCCATTACTGGCAAATTGTTTTTATTCTCTAGCTATTTAAATTGGAAACTTTTTCTTTTTATTGCCAATACAGACATTTGGGAGAGGTCAAACAGACACAATAGCCATCACCTAAAGACTTACCACACTGTTTCGGCCCAATTCCAACTGCTTTTGGCAGCTAAATAGTGTTGAGCCTCTTTAGTAGTTTAATTTGAGACCACCTGCTAATATTATGTCCCGTAGGTCTTTTTACATTACCAACACATGATTTTTTTCAGTAAGCCAATATAGTTAGGAAACTTTTTTATTAGCTTACCTTTAGATAGAAGTAGAAGAGGGCAAACAAGTGCCTGCATCTCACCTACAGCCATACCACATTGGATACGCCCAATCTCGTCTGGTCTTGGAAGCTAAGCAGTGTTGGGCCCGGTAAGTACTTGGGTGGGAGACCACATGGGAACACCAGGTGCTGTAGTTTTTTTCCCATTATTGGCAAATTGTTTTTATTCTCTAGCTATTTAAATTGGAAACTTTTTCTTTTTATTGCCAATACAGACATTTGAGAGAGGTGAAACAGACACAATAGCCATCACCTAAAGACTTACCACACTGTTTCGGACCAATTCCAACTGCTTTTGGCAGCTAAACAGTGTTGAGCCTCTTAAGTAGTTTAATTTGAGACCACCTGCTAATATTATGTCCTGTAGGTCTATTTACATTACCAACACATGATTTGTTTCAGTAAGCCAATACAGTTAGGAAACTTTTTTATTAGCTTACCTTTTTATAGAAGTAGAAGAGCGCAAAAAAGTGACTGTATCTCAACTACAGCCATACCACATTGGATACGCCCAATCTCGTCTGATCTTGAAAGCTAAGCAGTGTTGGGCCTGGTTAGTACTTGGGTAAGAGACCACATGGGAACACCAGGAGCTGTAGGTTTTTTCCCATTACTGGCAAATTGTTTTTATTCTCTAGCTATTTAAATTGGAAACTTTTTCTTTTTATTGCCAATACAGACATTTGGGAGAGGTCAAACAGACACAATAGCCATCACCTAAAGACTTACCACACTGTTTCGGCCCAATTCCAACTGCTTTTGGCAGCTAAATAGTGTTGAGCCTCTTTAGTAGTTTAATTTGAGACCACCTGCTAATATTATGTCCTGTAGGTCTTTTTACATTACCAACACATGATTTTTTTCAGTAAGCCAATATAGTTAGGAAACTTTTTTATTAGCTTACCTTTAGATAGAAGTAGAATAGGGCAAACAAGTGCCTGCATCTCACCTACAGCCATACCACATTGGATACGCCCAATCTCGTCTGATCTTGGAAGCTAAGCAGTGTTGGGCCTGGTTAGTACTTGGGTGGGAGACCACATGGGAACACCAGGTGCTGTAGGATTTTTCCCATTACTGGCAAATTGTTTTTATTCTCTAGCTATTTAAATTGGAAACTTTTTCTTTTTATTGCCAATACAGACATTTGGGAGAGGTCAAACAGACACAATAGCCATCACCTAAAGACTTACCACACTGTTTCGGCCCAATTCCAACTGCTTTTGGCAGCTAAATAGTATTGAGCCTCTTTAGTAGTTTAATTTGAGACCACCTGCTAATATTATGTCCTGTAGGTCTTTTTACATTACCAACACATGATTTTTTTCAGTAAGCCAATAATGTTAGGAAACATTTTTATTAGCTTACCTGGTTATAGAAGTAGAAGAGGGCAAAAAAGTGACTGTATCTAACCTACAGCCATACCACATTGGATACGCTCAATCTCGGAAGCTAAGCAGTGTTGGGCCTGGTTAGTACTTGGGTGGGAGACCACATGGGAACACCAGGTGCTGTAGGTTTTTTCCCATTACTGGCAAATTGTTTTTATTCTCTAGCTATTTAAATTGGAAACTTTTTCTTTTTATTGCCAATACAGACATTTGGGAGAGGTCAAACAGACACAATAGCCATTACCTAAAGACTTACCACACTGTTTCGGACCAATTTCAACTGCTTTTGGCAGCTAAACAGTGTTGAGCCTCATTAGTAGTTTAATTTGAGACCACCTGCTAATATTATGTCCTGTAGGTCTTTTTACATTACCAACACATGATTTTTTTCAGTAAGCCAATAATGTTAGGAAACTTTTTTATTAGCTTACCTGGTTATAGAAGTAGAAGAGGGCAAAAAAGTGACTCTATCTCACCTACAGCCATACCACATTGGATACGCCTGATCTTGGAAGCTAAGCAGTGTTGGGCCTGGTTAGTACTTGGGTGGGAGACCACATGGGAACACCAGGTGCTGTAGGTTTTTTCCCATTACTGGCAAATTGTTTTTATTCTCTAGCTATTTAAATTGGAAACTTTTTCTTTTTATTGCCAATACAGACATTTGGGAGAGGTCAAACAGACACAATAGCCATCACCTAAAGACTTACCACACTGTTTCGGCCCAATTCCAACTGCTTTTGGCAGCTAAATAGTGTTGAGCCTCTTTAGTAGTTTAATTTGAGACCACCTGCTAATATTATGTCCCGTAGGTCTTTTTACATTACCAACACATGATTTTTTTCAGTAAGCCAATATAGATAGGAAACTTTTTTATTAGCTTACCTTTAGATAGAAGTAGAAGAGGGCAAACAAGTGCCTGCATCTCACCTACAGCCATACCACATTGGATACGCCCAATCTCGTCTGGTCTTGGAAGCTAAGCAGTGTTGGGCCCGGTAAGTACTTGGGTGGGAGACCACATGGGAACACCAGGTGCTGTAGTTTTTTTCCCATTATTGGCAAATTGTTTTTATTCTCTAGCTATTTAAATTGGAAACTTTTTCTTTTTATTGCCAATACAGACATTTGAGAGAGGTCAAACAGACACAATAGCCATCACCTAAAGACTTACCACACTGTTTCGGCCCAATTCCAACTGCTTTTGGCAGCTAAATAGTATTGAGCCTCTTTAGTAGTTTAATTTGAGACCACCTGCTAATATTATGTCCTGTAGGTCTTTTTACATTACCAACACATGATTTTTTTCAGTAAGCCAATAATGTTAGGAAACATTTTTATTAGCTTACCTGGTTATAGAAGTAGAAGAGGGCAAAAAAGTGACTGTATCTAACCTACAGCCATACCACATTGGATACGCTCAATCTCGGAAGCTAAGCAGTGTTGGGCCTGGTTAGTACTTGGGTGGGAGACCACATGGGAACACCAGGTGCTGTAGGTTTTTTCCCATTACTGGCAAATTGTTTTTATTCTCTAGCTATTTAAATTGGAAACTTTTTCTTTTTATTGCCAATACAGACATTTGGGAGAGGTCAAACAGACACAATAGCCATTACCTAAAGACTTACCACACTGTTTCGGACCAATTTCAACTGCTTTTGGCAGCTAAACAGTGTTGAGCCTCATTAGTAGTTTAATTTGAGACCACCTGCTAATATTATGTCCTGTAGGTCTTTTTACATTACCAACACATGATTTTTTTCAGTAAGCCAATAATGTTAGGAAACTTTTTTATTAGCTTACCTGGTTATAGAAGTAGAAGAGGGCAAAAAAGTGACTCTATCTCACCTACAGCCATACCACATTGGATACGCCTGATCTTGGAAGCTAAGCAGTGTTGGGCCTGGTTAGTACTTGGGTGGGAGACCACATGGGAACACCAGGTGCTGTAGGTTTTTTCCCATTACTGGCAAATTGTTTTTATTCTCTAGCTATTTAAATTGGAAACTTTTTCTTTTTATTGCCAATACAGACATTTGGGAGAGGTCAAACAGACACAATAGCCATCACCTAAAGACTTACCACACTGTTTCGGCCCAATTCCAACTGCTTTTGGCAGCTAAATAGTGTTGAGCCTCTTTAGTAGTTTAATTTGAGACCACCTGCTAATATTATGTCCCGTAGGTCTTTTTACATTACCAACACATGATTTTTTTCAGTAAGCCAATATAGATAGGAAACTTTTTTATTAGCTTACCTTTAGATAGAAGTAGAAGAGGGCAAACAAGTGCCTGCATCTCACCTACAGCCATACCACATTGGATACGCCCAATCTCGTCTGGTCTTGGAAGCTAAGCAGTGTTGGGCCCGGTAAGTACTTGGGTGGGAGACCACATGGGAACACCAGGTGCTGTAGTTTTTTTCCCATTATTGGCAAATTGTTTTTATTCTCTAGCTATTTAAATTGGAAACTTTTTCTTTTTATTGCCAATACAGACATTTGAGAGAGGTGAAACAGACACAATAGCCATCACCTAAAGACTTACCACACTGTTTCGGACCAATTCCAACTGCTTTTGGCAGCTAAACAGTGTTGAGCCTCTTAAGTAGTTTAATTTGAGACCACCTGCTAATATTATGTCCTGTAGGTCTATTTACATTACCAACACATGATTTGTTTCAGTAAGCCAATACAGTTAGGAAACTTTTTTATTAGCTTACCTTTTTATAGAAGTAGAAGAGCGCAAAAAAGTGACTGTATCTCAACTACAGCCATACCACATTGGATACGCCCAATCTCGTCTGATCTTGAAAGCTAAGCAGTGTTGGGCCTGGTTAGTACTTGGGTAAGAGACCACATGGGAACACCAGGAGCTGTAGGTTTTTTCCCATTACTGGCAAATTGTTTTTATTCTCTAGCTATTTAAATTGGAAACTTTTTCTTTTTATTGCCAATACAGACATTTGGGAGAGGTCAAACAGACACAATAGCCATCACCTAAAGACTTACCACACTGTTTCGGCCCAATTCCAACTGCTTTTGGCAGCTAAATAGTGTTGAGCCTCTTTAGTAGTTTAATTTGAGACCACCTGCTAATATTATGTCCTGTAGGTCTTTTTACATTACCAACACATGATTTTTTTCAGTAAGCCAATATAGTTAGGAAACTTTTTTATTAGCTTACCTTTAGATAGAAGTAGAATAGGGCAAACAAGTGCCTGCATCTCACCTACAGCCATACCACATTGGATACGCCCAATCTCGTCTGATCTTGGAAGCTAAGCAGTGTTGGGCCTGGTTAGTACTTGGGTGGGAGACCACATGGGAACACCAGGTGCTGTAGGATTTTTCCCATTACTGGCAAATTGTTTTTATTCTCTAGCTATTTAAATTGGAAACTTTTTCTTTTTATTGCCAATACAGACATTTGGGAGAGGTCAAACAGACACAATAGCCATCACCTAAAGACTTACCACACTGTTTCGGCCCAATTCCAACTGCTTTTGGCAGCTAAATAGTATTGAGCCTCTTTAGTAGTTTAATTTGAGACCACCTGCTAATATTATGTCCTGTAGGTCTTTTTACATTACCAACACATGATTTTTTTCAGTAAGCCAATAATGTTAGGAAACATTTTTATTAGCTTACCTGGTTATAGAAGTAGAAGAGGGCAAAAAAGTGACTGTATCTAACCTACAGCCATACCACATTGGATACGCTCAATCTCGGAAGCTAAGCAGTGTTGGGCCTGGTTAGTACTTGGGTGGGAGACCACATGGGAACACCAGGTGCTGTAGGTTTTTTCCCATTACTGGCAAATTGTTTTTATTCTCTAGCTATTTAAATTGGAAACTTTTTCTTTTTATTGCCAATACAGACATTTGGGAGAGGTCAAACAGACACAATAGCCATCACCTAAAGACTTACCACACTGTTTCGGCCCAATTCCAACTGCTTTTGGCAGCTAAATAGTGTTGAGCCTCTTTAGTAGTTTAATTTGAGACCACCTGCTAATATTATGTCCTGTAGGTCTTTTACATTACCAACACATGATTTTTTTCAGTAAGCCAATATAGTTAGGAAACTTTTTTATTAGCTTACCTTTAGATAGAAGTAGAAGAGGGCAAACAAGTGCCTGCATCTCACCTACAGCCATACCACATTGGATACGCCCAATCTCGTCTGATCTTGGAAGCTAAGCAGTGTTGGGCCTGGTTAGTACTTGGGTGGGAGACCACATGGGAACACCAGGTGCTGTAGGTTTTTTCCCATTACTGGCAAATTGTTTTTATTCTCTAGCTATTTAAATTGGAAACTTTTTCTTTTTATTGCCAATACAGACATTTGGGAGAGGTCAAACAGACACAATAGCCATCACCTAAAGACTTACCACACTGTTTCGGCCCAATTCCAACTGCTTTTGGCAGCTAAATAGTATTGAGCCTCTTTAGTAGTTTAATTTGAGACCACCTGCTAATATTATGTCCTGTTGGTATTTTTACATTACCAACACATGATTTTTTTCAGTAAGCCAATAATGTTAGGAAACTTTTTTATTAGCTTACCTGGTTATAGAAGTAGAAGAGGGCAAAAAAGTGACTGTATCTCACCTACAGCCATACCACATTGGATACGCCCAATCTCGTCTGATCTTGGAAGCTAAGCAGTGTTGGGCCTGGTTAGTACTTGGGTGGGAGACCACATGGGAACACCAGGTGCTGTAGGTTTTTCCCATTACTGGCAAATTGTTTTTATTCTCTAGCTATTTAAATTGGAAACTTTTTCTTTTTATTGCCAATACAGACATTTGGGAGAGGTCAAACAGACACAATAGCCATCACCTAAAGACTTACCACACTGTTTCGGCCCAATTCCAACTGCTTTTGGCAGCTAAATAGTGTTGAGCCTCTTTAGTAGTTTAATTTGAGACCACCTGCTAATATTGTGTCCTGTTGGTCTTTTTACATTACCAACACATGATTTTTTTCAGTAAGCCAATATAGTTAGGAAACTTTTTTATTAGCTTACCTTTAGATAGAAGTAGAAGAGGGCAAAAAAGTGCCTGCATCTCACCTACAGCCATACCACATTGGATACGCCCAATCTCGTCTGATCTTGGAAGCTAAGCAGTGTTGGGCCTGGTTAGTACTTGGGTGGGAGACCACATGGGAACACCAGGTGCTGTAGGTTTTTTCCCATTACTGGCAAATTGTTTTTATTCTCTAGCTATTTAAATTGGAAACTTTTTCTTTTTATTGCCAATACAGACATTTGGGAGAGGTCAAACAGACACAATAGCCATCACCTAAAGACTTACCACACTGTTTCGGACCAATTTCAACTGCTTTTGGCAGCTAAACAGTGTTGAGCCTCATTAGTAGTTTAATTTGAGACCACCTGCTAATATTATGTCCTGTAGGTCTTTTTACATTACCAACACATGATTTTTTTCAGTAAGCCAATAATGTTAGGAAACTTTTTTATTAGCTTACCTGGTTATAGAAGTAGAAGAGGGCAAAAAAGTGACTCTATCTCACCTACAGCCATACCACATTGGATACGCCCAATCTTGTCTGATCTTGGAAGCTAAGCATTGTTGGGCCTGGTTAGTACTTGGGTGGGAGACCACATGGGAACACCAGGTGCTGTAGGTTTTTTCCCATTACTGGCAAATTGTTTTTATTCTCTAGCTATTTAAATTGGAAACTTTTTCTTTTTATTGCCAATACAGACATTTGGGAGAGGTCAAACAGACACAATAGCCATCACCTAAAGACTTACCACACTTTTTTGGCCCAATTCCAACTGCTTTTGGCAGCTAAACAGTGTTGAGCCTCATTAGTAGTTTAATTTGAGACCACCTGCTAATATTATGTCCTGTAGGTCTTTTTACATTACCAACACATGATTTTTTTCAGTAAGCCAATAATGTTAGGAAACTTTTTTATTAGCTTACCTGGTTATAGAAGTAGAAGAGGGCAAAAAAGTGCCTGCATCTCACCTACAGCCATACCACATTGGATACGCCCAATCTCGTCTGATCTTGGAAGCTAAGCAGTGTTGGGCCTGGTTAGTACTTGGGTGGGAGACCATATGGGAACACCAGGTGCTGTAGGTTTTTTCCCATTACTGGCAAATTGTTTTTATTCTCTAGCTATTTAAATTGGAAACTTTTTCTTTTTATTGCCAATACAGACATTTGAGAGAGGTGAAACAGACACAATAGCCATCACCTAAAGACTTTTCACACTGTTTCGGCCCAATTCCAACTGCTTTTGGCAACTAAACAGTGTTGAGCCTCATTAGTAGTTTAATTTGAGACCACCTGCTAATATTATGTCCTGTAGGTCTTTTTACATTACCAACACATGATTTTTTTCAGTAAGCCAATAATGTTAGGAAACTTTTTTATTAGCTTACCTGGTTATAGAAGTAGAAGAGGGCAAAAAAGTGACTCTATCTCACCTACAGCCATACCACATTGGATACGCCCAATCTCGTCTGATCTTGGAAGCTAAGCAGTGTTGGGCCTGGTTAGTACTTGGGTGGGAGACCACATGGGAACACCAGGTGCTGTAGGTTTTTTCCCATTACTGGCAAATTGTTTTTATTCTCTAGCTATTTAAATTGGAAACTTTTTATTTTTATTGCCAATACAGACATTTGGGAGAGGTCAAACAGACACAATAGCCATCACCTAAAGACTTACCACACTGTTTCGGCCCAATTCCAACTGCTTTTGGCAGCTAAATAGTGTTGAGCCTCTTTAGTAGTTTAATTTGAGACCACCTGCTAATATTATGTCCTGTAGGTATTTTTACATTACCAACACATGATTTTTTTCCAGTAAGCCAATAATGTTAGGAAACTTTTTTATTAGCTTACCTGGTTATAGAAGTAGAAGAGGGCAAAAAAGTGACTGTATCTCACCTACAGCCATACCACATTGGATGCGCCCAATCTCGTCTGATCTTGGAAGCTAAGCAGTGTTGGGCCTGGTTAGTACTTGGGTGGGAGACCATATGGGAACACCAGGTGCTGTAGGTTTTTTCCCATTACTGGCAAATTGTTTTTATTCTCTAGCTATTTAAATTGGAAACTTTTTCTTTTTATTGCCAATACAGACATTTGGGAGAGGTCAAACAGACACAATAGCCATCACCTAAAGACTTACCACACTGTTTCGGCCCAATTCCAACTGCTTTTGGCAGCTAAATAGTGTTGAGCCTCTTTAGTAGTTTAATTTGAGACCACCTGCTAATATTATGTCCTGTAGGTCTTTTTACATTACCAACACATGATTTTTTTCAGTAAGCCAATATAGTTAGGAAACTTTTTTATTAGCTTACCTTTAGATAGAAGTAGAAGAGGGTAAACAAGTGCCAGCATCTCACCTACAGCCATACCACATTGGTTACGCCCAATCTCGTCTGATCTTGGAAGCTAAGCAGTGTTGGGCTTGGTTAGTACTTGGGTGGGAGACCACATGGGAACACCAGGTGCTGTAGGTTTTTTCCCATTACTGGCAAATTGTTTTTATTCTCTAGCTATTTAAATTGGAAACTTTTTCTTTTTATTGCCAATACAGACATTTGAGAGAGGTCAAACAGACACCATAGCCATCACCTAAAGACTTACCACACTGTTTCGGACCAATTCCAACTACTTTTGGCAGCTAAACAGTGTTGAGCCTCATTAGTAGTTTAATTTGAGACCACCTGCTAATATTATGTCCTGTAGGTCTTTTTACATTACCAACACATGATTTTTTTCAGTAAGCCAATAATGTTAGGAAACTTTTTTATTAGCTTACCTGGTTATAGAAGAAGAGGGCAAAAAAGTGATTGTATCTAACCTACAGCCATACCACATTGGATATGCTCAATCTCGGAAGCTAAGCAGTGTTGGGCCTGGTTAGTACTTGGGTGGGAGACCACATGGGAACACCAGGAGCTGTAGGTTTTTTCCCATTACTGGCAAATTGTTTTTATTCTCTAGCTATTTAAATTGGAAACTTTTTCTTTTTATTGCCAATACAGACATTTGAGAGAGGTCAAACAGACACAATAGCCATCACCTAAAGACTTACCACACTGTTTCGGACCAATTCCAACTACTTTTGGCAGCTAAACAGTGTTGAGCCTCATTAGTAGTTTAATTTGAGACCACCTGCTAATATTATGTCCTGTAGGTCTTTTTACATTACCAACACATGATTTTTTTCAGTAAGCCAATAATGTTAGGAAACTTTTTTATTAGCTTACCTGGTTATAGAAGTAGAAGAGGGCAAAAAAGTGACTGTATCTAACCTACAGCCATACCACATTGGATACGCTCAATCTCGGAAGCTAAGCAGTGTTGGGCCTGGTTAGTACTTGGGTGGGAGACCACATGGGAACACCAGGTGCTGTAGGTTTTTTCCCATTACTGGCAAATTGTTTTTATTCTCTAGCTATTTAAATTGGAAACTTTTTCTTTTTATTGCCAATACAGACATTTGGGAGAGGTCAAACAGACACAATAGCCATCACCTAAAGACTTACCACACTGTTTCGGACCAATTTCAACTGCTTTTGGCAGCTAAACAGTGTTGAGCCTCATTAGTAGTTTAATTTGAGACCACCTGCTAATATTATGTCCTGTAGGTCTTTTTACATTACCAACACATGATTTTTTTCAGTAAGCCAATAATGTTAGGAAACTTTTTTATTAGCTTACCTGGTTATAGAAGAAGAGGGCAAAAAAGTGATTGTATCTAACCTACAGCCATACCACATTGGATATGCTCAATCTCGGAAGCTAAGCAGTATTGGGCCTGGTTAGTACTTGGGTGGGAGACCACATGGGAACACCAGGAGCTGTAGGTTTTTTCCCATTACTGGCAAATTGTTTTTATTCTCTAGCTATTTAAATTGGAAACTTTTTCTTTTTATTGCCAATACAGACATTTGAGAGAGGTCAAACAGACACAATAGCCATCACCTAAAGACTTACCACACTGTTTCGGACCAATTCCAACTACTTTTGGCAGCTAAACAGTGTTGAGCCTCATTAGTAGTTTAATTTGAGACCACCTGCTAATATTATGTCCTGTAGGTCTTTTTACATTACCAACACATGATTTTTTTCAGTAAGCCAATAATGTTAGGAAACTTTTTTATTAGCTTACCTGGTTATAGAAGTAGAAGAGGGCAAAAAAGTGACTGTATCTAACCTACAGCCATACCACATTGGATACGCTCAATCTCGGAAGCTAAGCAGTGTTGGGCCTGGTTAGTACTTGGGTGGGAGACCACATGGGAACACCAGGTGCTGTAGGTTTTTTCCCATTACTGGCAAATTGTTTTTATTCTCTAGCTATTTAAATTGGAAACTTTTTCTTTTTATTGCCAATACAGACATTTGGGAGAGGTCAAACAGACACAATAGCCATCACCTAAAGACTTACCACACTGTTTCGAACCAATTTCAACTGCTTTTGGCAGCTAAACAGTGTTGAGCCTCATTAGTAGTTTAATTTGAGACCACCTGCTAATATTATGTCCTGTAGGTCTTTTTACATTACCAACACATGATTTTTTTCAGTAAGCCAATAATGTTAGGAAACTTTTTTATTAGCTTACCTGGTTATAGAAGTAGAAGAGGGCAAAAAAGTGACTCTATCTCACCTACAGCCATACCACATTGGATACGCCTGATCTTGGAAGCTAAGCAGTGTTGGGCCTGGTTAGTACTTGGGTGGGAGACCACATGGGAACACCAGGTGCTGTAGGTTTTTTCCCATTACTGGCAAATTGTTTTTATTCTCTAGCTATTTAAATTGGAAACTTTTTCTTTTTATTGCCAATACAGACATTTGGGAGAGGTCAAACAGACACAATAGCCATCACCTAAAGACTTACCACACTGTTTCGGCCCAATTCCAACTGCTTTTGGCAGCTAAATAGTGTTGAGCCTCTTTAGTAGTTTAATTTGAGACCACCTGCTAATATTATGTCCCGTAGGTCTTTTTACATTACCAACACATGATTTTTTTCAGTAAGCCAATATAGTTAGGAAACTTTTTTATTAGCTTACCTTTAGATAGAAGTAGAAGAGGGCAAACAAGTGCCTGCATCTCACCTACAGCCATACCACATTGGATACGCCCAATCTCGTCTGGTCTTGGAAGCTAAGCAGTGTTGGGCCCGGTAAGTACTTGGGTGGGAGACCACATGGGAACACCAGGTGCTGTAGTTTTTTTCCCATTATTGGCAAATTGTTTTTATTCTCTAGCTATTTAAATTGGAAACTTTTTCTTTTTATTGCCAATACAGACATTTGAGAGAGGTGAAACAGACACAATAGCCATCACCTAAAGACTTACCACACTGTTTCGGACCAATTCCAACTGCTTTTGGCAGCTAAACAGTGTTGAGCCTCTTAAGTAGTTTAATTTGAGACCACCTGCTAATATTATGTCCTGTAGGTCTATTTACATTACCAACACATGATTTGTTTCAGTAAGCCAATACAGTTAGGAAACTTTTTTATTAGCTTACCTTTTTATAGAAGTAGAAGAGCGCAAAAAAGTGACTGTATCTCAACTACAGCCATACCACATTGGATACGCCCAATCTCGTCTGATCTTGAAAGCTAAGCAGTGTTGGGCCTGGTTAGTACTTGGGTAAGAGACCACATGGGAACACCAGGAGCTGTAGGTTTTTTCCCATTACTGGCAAATTGTTTTTATTCTCTAGCTATTTAAATTGGAAACTTTTTCTTTTTATTGCCAATACAGACATTTGGGAGAGGTCAAACAGACACAATAGCCATCACCTAAAGACTTACCACACTGTTTCGGCCCAATTCCAACTGCTTTTGGCAGCTAAATAGTGTTGAGCCTCTTTAGTAGTTTAATTTGAGACCACCTGCTAATATTATGTCCTGTAGGTCTTTTTACATTACCAACACATGATTTTTTTCAGTAAGCCAATATAGTTAGGAAACTTTTTTATTAGCTTACCTTTAGATAGAAGTAGAATAGGGCAAACAAGTGCCTGCATCTCACCTACAGCCATACCACATTGGATACGCCCAATCTCGTCTGATCTTGGAAGCTAAGCAGTGTTGGGCCTGGTTAGTACTTGGGTGGGAGACCACATGGGAACACCAGGTGCTGTAGGATTTTTCCCATTACTGGCAAATTGTTTTTATTCTCTAGCTATTTAAATTGGAAACTTTTTCTTTTTATTGCCAATACAGACATTTGGGAGAGGTCAAACAGACACAATAGCCATCACCTAAAGACTTACCACACTGTTTCGGCCCAATTCCAACTGCTTTTGGCAGCTAAATAGTATTGAGCCTCTTTAGTAGTTTAATTTGAGACCACCTGCTAATATTATGTCCTGTAGGTCTTTTTACATTACCAACACATGATTTTTTTCAGTAAGCCAATAATGTTAGGAAACATTTTTATTAGCTTACCTGGTTATAGAAGTAGAAGAGGGCAAAAAAGTGACTGTATCTAACCTACAGCCATACCACATTGGATACGCTCAATCTCGGAAGCTAAGCAGTGTTGGGCCTGGTTAGTACTTGGGTGGGAGACCACATGGGAACACCAGGTGCTGTAGGTTTTTTCCCATTACTGGCAAATTGTTTTTATTCTCTAGCTATTTAAATTGGAAACTTTTTCTTTTTATTGCCAATACAGACATTTGGGAGAGGTCAAACAGACACAATAGCCATCACCTAAAGACTTACCACACTGTTTCGGCCCAATTCCAACTGCTTTTGGCAGCTAAATAGTGTTGAGCCTCTTTAGTAGTTTAATTTGAGACCACCTGCTAATATTATGTCCTGTAGGTCTTTTACATTACCAACACATGATTTTTTTCAGTAAGCCAATATAGTTAGGAAACTTTTTTATTAGCTTACCTTTAGATAGAAGTAGAAGAGGGCAAACAAGTGCCTGCATCTCACCTACAGCCATACCACATTGGATACGCCCAATCTCGTCTGATCTTGGAAGCTAAGCAGTGTTGGGCCTGGTTAGTACTTGGGTGGGAGACCACATGGGAACACCAGGTGCTGTAGGTTTTTTCCCATTACTGGCAAATTGTTTTTATTCTCTAGCTATTTAAATTGGAAACTTTTTCTTTTTATTGCCAATACAGACATTTGGGAGAGGTCAAACAGACACAATAGCCATCACCTAAAGACTTACCACACTGTTTCGGCCCAATTCCAACTGCTTTTGGCAGCTAAATAGTATTGAGCCTCTTTAGTAGTTTAATTTGAGACCACCTGCTAATATTATGTCCTGTTGGTATTTTTACATTACCAACACATGATTTTTTTCAGTAAGCCAATAATGTTAGGAAACCTTTTTTATTAGCTTACCTGGTTATAGAAGTAGAAGAGGGCAAAAAAGTGACTGTATCTCACCTACAGCCATACCACATTGGATACGCCCAATCTCGTCTGATCTTGGAAGCTAAGCAGTGTTGGGCCTGGTTAGTACTTGGGTGGGAGACCACATGGGAACACCAGGTGCTGTAGGTTTTTCCCATTACTGGCAAATTGTTTTTATTCTCTAGCTATTTAAATTGGAAACTTTTTCTTTTTATTGCCAATACAGACATTTGGGAGAGGTCAAACAGACACAATAGCCATCACCTAAAGACTTACCACACTGTTTCGGCCCAATTCCAACTGCTTTTGGCAGCTAAATAGTGTTGAGCCTCTTTAGTAGTTTAATTTGAGACCACCTGCTAATATTGTGTCCTGTTGGTCTTTTTACATTACCAACACATGATTTTTTTCAGTAAGCCAATATAGTTAGGAAACTTTTTTATTAGCTTACCTTTAGATAGAAGTAGAAGAGGGCAAAAAAGTGCCTGCATCTCACCTACAGCCATACCACATTGGATACGCCCAATCTCGTCTGATCTTGGAAGCTAAGCAGTGTTGGGCCTGGTTAGTACTTGGGTGGGAGACCACATGGGAACACCAGGTGCTGTAGGTTTTTTCCCATTACTGGCAAATTGTTTTTATTCTCTAGCTATTTAAATTGGAAACTTTTTCTTTTTATTGCCAATACAGACATTTGGGAGAGGTCAAACAGACACAATAGCCATCACCTAAAGACTTACCACACTGTTTCGGACCAATTTCAACTGCTTTTGGCAGCTAAACAGTGTTGAGCCTCATTAGTAGTTTAATTTGAGACCACCTGCTAATATTATGTCCTGTAGGTCTTTTTACATTACCAACACATGATTTTTTTCAGTAAGCCAATAATGTTAGGAAACTTTTTTATTAGCTTACCTGGTTATAGAAGTAGAAGAGGGCAAAAAAGTGACTCTATCTCACCTACAGCCATACCACATTGGATACGCCCAATCTTTTCTGATCTTGGAAGCTAAGCATTGTTGGGCCTGGTTAGTACTTGGGTGGGAGACCACATGGGAACACCAGGTGCTGTAGGTTTTTTCCCATTACTGGCAAATTGTTTTTATTCTCTAGCTATTTAAATTGGAAACTTTTTCTTTTTATTGCCAATACAGACATTTGGGAGAGGTCAAACAGACACAATAGCCATCACCTAAAGACTTACCACACTTTTTTGGCCCAATTCCAACTGCTTTTGGCAGCTAAACAGTGTTGAGCCTCATTAGTAGTTTAATTTGAGACCACCTGCTAATATTATGTCCTGTAGGTCTTTTTACATTACCAACACATGATTTTTTTCAGGAAGCCAATAATGTTAGGAAACTTTTTTATTAGCTTACCTGGTTGAGATTGGGCGTATCCAATGTGGTATGGCTGTAGGTGAGATACAGGCACTTTTTTTGCCCTCTTCTACTTCTATAACCAGGTAAGCTAATAAAAAAGTTTCCTAACATTATTGGCTTACTGAAAAAAATCATGTGTTGCTCATGTAAAAAGACCTACAGGACATAATATTAGCAGGTGGTCTCAAATTAAACTACTAATGAGGCTCAACACTGTTTAGCTGCCAAAAGCAGTTGGAATTGGGCCGAAACAGTGTGGTAAGTCTTTAGGTGATGGCTATTGTGTCTGTTTCACCTCTCTCAAATGTCTGTATTGGCAATAAAAACAAAAAGTTTCCAATTTAAATAGCTAGAGAATAAAAACAATTTGCCAGTAATGGGAAAAAACCTACAGCACCTGGTGTTCCCATGTGGTCTCCCACCCAAGTACTAACCAGGCCCAACACTGCTTAGCTTCCAAGATCAGACGAGATTGGGCGTATCCAATGTGGTATGGCTGTAGGTGAGATACAGGCACTTTTTTGCCCTCTTCTACTTCTATAACCAGGTAAGCTAATAAAAAAGTTTCCTAACTGTATTGGCTTACTGAAAAAAATCATGTGTTGGTAATGTAAAAAGACCTACAGGACATAATATTAGCAGGTGGTCTCAAATTAATCTACTAAAGAGGCTCAACACTGTTTAGCTGCCAAAAGCAGTTGGAATTAGGCCGAAACAGTGTGGTAAGTCTTTAGGTGATGGCTATTGTGTCTGTTTGACCTCTCCCAGATGTCTGTATTGGCAATAAAAAGAAAAAGTTTCCAATTTAAATTGCTAGAGAATAAAAACAATTTGCCAGTAATGGGAAAAAACCTACAGCACGTGGTGTTCCCATGTGGTCTCCCACCCAAGTACTTACCAGACCCAACACTGCTTAGCTTCCAAGATCAGGCGTATCCAACGTGGTATGGCTGTAGGTGAGATACAGGCACTTTTGTGCCCTCTTCTACTTCTATAACCAGGTAAGCTAATAAAAAAGTTTCCTAACTGTATTGGCTTACTGAAAAAAATCATGTGTTGGTAAAGTAAAAAGACCTTCAGGACATGATATTAGCAGGTGGTCTCAAATTAAACTACTAAAGAGGCTCAACACTGTTTAGCTGCCAAAAGCAGTTGGAATTGGGCCGAAACAGTGTGGAAAGTCTTTAGGTGATGGCTATTGTGTCTGTTTGACCTCTCCCAAATGTCTGTATTGGCAATAAAAAGAAAAAGTTTCCAATTTAAATAGCTAGAGAATAAAAACAATTTGCCAGTAATGGGAAAAAACCTACAGCACCTGGTGTTCCCATGTGGTCTCCCACCCAAGTACTAACCAGGCCCAACACTGCTTAGCTTCCAAGATCAGATGAGATTGGGCGTATGCAATGTGGTATGGCTGTAGGTGAGATACAGTCACTTTTTTGCCCTCTTCTACTTCTATAACCAGGTAAGCTAATAAAAAAGTTTCCTAACATTATTGGCTTACTGAAAAAAATCATGTGTTGGTAATGTAAAAAGACCTACAGGACATAATATTAGCAGGTGGTCTCAAATTAAACTACTAATGAGGCTCAACACTGTTAGGTGCCAAAAGTAGTTGGAATTGGGCCGAAACAGTGTGGTAAGTCTTTAGGTGATGGCTATTGTGTCAGTTTCACCTCTCTCAAATGTCTGTATTGGCAATAAAAATAAAAAGTTTCCAATTTAAATAGCTAGAGAATAAAAACAATTTGCCAGTAATGGGAAAAAACCTACAGCACATGTGTTCCCATGTGGTCTCCCACCCAAGTACTATCCAGGCCCAACACTGCTTAGCTTCCAAGATCAGACGAGATTGGGCGTATCCAATGTGGTATGGCTGTAGGTGAGATACAGTTACTTTTTTGCCCTCTTCTACTTCTATAACCAGGTAAGCTAATAAAAAAGTTTCCTAACATTATTGGCTTACTGAAAAAAATCATGTGTTGCTAATGTAAAAAGACCTACAGGACATAATATTAGCAGGTGGTCTCAAATTAAACTACTAATGAGGCTCAACACTGTTTAGCTGCCAAAAGCAGTTGGAATTGGGCCGAAACAGTGTGGTAAGTCTTTAGGTGATTTCTATTGTGTCTGTTTCACCTCTCTCAAATGTCTGTATTGGCAATAACAAGAAAAAGTTTCCAATTTAAATAGCTAGAGAATAAAAACAATTTGCCAGTAATGGGAAAAAAACCTACAGCATCTGGTGTTCCCATGTGGTCTCCCACCCAAGTACTAACTAGGCCCAAAACTGCTGAGCTTTCAAGATCAGGCGTATCCAATGTGGTATGGCTGTAGGTGAGATACAGGCACTTTTTTGCCCTCTTCTACTTCTATAACCAGGTAAGCTAATAAAAAAGTTTCCTAACTGTATTGGCTTACTGAAAAAAATCATGTGTTGGTAATGTAAAAAGACCTACAGGACATAATATTAGCAGGTGGTCTCAAATTGAACTACTAAAGAGGCTCAACACTGTTTAGCTGCCAAAAGCAGTTGGAATTAGGTCGAAACAGTGTGGTAAGTCTTTAGGTGATGGCTATTGTGTCTGTTTGACCTCTCACAGATGTCTGTATTGGCAATAAAAAGAAAAAGTTTCCAATTTAAATAGCTAGAGAATAAAAACAATTTGCCAGTAATGGGAAAAAACCTACAGCACGTGGTGTTCCCATGTGGTCTCCCACCCAAGTACTAACCAGACCCAACACTGCTTAGCTTCCAAGATCAGACGAGATTGGGCGTACCCAATGTGGTATGGCTGTAGGTGAGATACAGGCACTTTGTTGCCCTCTTCTACTTCTATAACCAGGTAAGCTAATAAAAAAGTTTCCTAACATTATTGGCTTACTGAAAAAAATCATGTGTTGGTAATGTAAAAAGACCTACAGGACATAATATTAGCAGGTGGTCTCAAATTAAACTACTAATGAGGCTCAACACTGTTTAGCTGCCAAAAGCAGTTGGAATTGGGCCAAAACAGTGTTGTAAGTCTTTAGGTGATGGCTATTGTGTCTGTTTCACCTCTCTCAAATGTCTATATTGGCAATAAAAAGAAAAAGTTTCCAATTTAAATAGCTAAAGAATACAAAACAATTTGCCAGTAATGGGAAAAAACCTACAGCACCTGGTGTTCCCATGTGGTCTCCCACCCAAGTACTAACCAGGCCCAACACTGCTTAGCTTCCAAGATCAAACGAGATTGGGCGTATCCAATGTGGTATGGCTGTAGGTGAGATCCAGGCACTTTTTTTGCCCTCTTCTACTTCTATAACCAGGTAAGCTAATAAAAAAGTTTCCTAACATTATTGGCTTACTGAAAAAAATCATGTGTTGCTCATGTAAAAAGACCTACAGGACATAATATTAGCAGGTGGTCTTAAATTAAACTACTAATGAGGCTCAACACTGTTTAGCTGCCAAAAGCAGTTGGAATTGGGCCGAAACAGTGTGGTAAGTCTTTAGGTGATGGCTATTGTGTCTGTTTCACCTCTCTCAAATGTCTGTATTGGCAATAAAAACAAAAAGTTTCCAATTTAAATAGCTAGAGAATAAAAACAATTTGCCAGTAATGGGAAAAAACCTACAGCACCTGGTGTTCCCATGTGGTCTCCCACCCAAGTACTAACCAGGCCCAACACTGCTTAGCTTCCAAGATCAGGCGTATCCAACGTGGTATGGCTGTAGTTGAGATACAGGCACTTTTTTGCCCTCTTCTACTTCTATAACCAGGTAAGCTAATAAAAAAGTTTCCTAACTGTATTGGCTTACTGAAAAAAATCATGTGTTGGTAAAGTAAAAAGACCAACAGGACATTATATTAGCAGGTGGTCTCAAATTAAACTACTAAAGAGGCTCAACACTGTTTAGCTGCCAAAAGCAGTTGGAATTGGGCCGAAACAGTGTGGTAAGTCTTTAGGTGATGGCTATTGTGTCTGTTTGACCTCTCCCAGAAGTCTGTATTGGCAATAAAAAGAAAAAGTTTCCAATTTAAATAGCTAGAGAATAAAAACAATTTGCCAGTAATGGGAAAAAACCTACAGCACCTGGTGTTCCCATGTGGTCTCCCACCCAAGTACTAACCAGGCCCAACAATGCTTAGCTTCCAAGATCAGATGAGATTGGGCGTATCCAATGTGGTATGGCTGTAGGTGAGATAGAGTCACTTTTTTGCCCTCTTCTACTTCTATAACCAGGTAAGCTAATAAAAAAGTTTCCTAACATTATTGGCTTACTGAAAAAAATCATGTGTTGGTAATGTAAAAAGACCTACAGGACATAATATTAGCAGGTGGTCTCAAATAAACTACTAATGAGGCTCAACACTGTTTAGCTGCCAAAAGCAGTTGGAATTGGGCCAAAACAGTGTGGTAAGTCTTTAGGTGATGGCTATTGTGTCTGTTTCACCTCTCTCAAATGTCTGTATTGACAATAAAAAGAAAAAGTTTCCAATTTAAATAGCTATAGAATAAAAACAATTTGCCAGTAATGGGAAAAAACCTACAGCACCTGGTGTTCCCATGTGGTCTCCCACCCAAGTACTAACCAGGCCCAACACTGCTTAGCTTCCAAGATCAGACGAGATTGGGCGTATCCAATGTGGTATGGCTGTAGGTGAGATACAGTCACTTTTTTGCCCTCTTCTACTTTTATAACCAGGTAAGCTAATAAAAAAGTTTCCTAACTGTATTGGCTTACTGAAAAAGTCATGTGTTGGTAATGTAAAAAGACCTACAGGACATAATATTAGCAGGTGGTCTCAAATTAAACTACTAAAGAGGCTCAACACTATTTAGCTGCCAAAAGCAGTTGGAATTGGACCGAAACAGTGGGGTAAGTCTTTAGGTGATGGCTATTGTGTCTGTTTGACCTCTCCCAGATGTCTGTATTGGCAATAAAAAGAAAAAGTTTCCAATTTAAATAGCTAGAGAATAAAAACAATTTGCCAGTAATGGGAAAAAACCTACAGCACGTGGTGTTCCCATGTGGTCTCCCACCCAAGTACTAACCAGACCCAACACTGCTTAGCTTTCAAGATCAGACGAGATTGGACGTATCCAATGTGGTATGGCTGTAGGTGAGATACAGGCACTTTTTTGCCCTCTTCTACTTCTATAACCAGGTAAGCTAATAAAAAAGTTTCCTAACATTATTGGCTTACTGAAAAAAATCATGTGTTGGTAATGTAAAAAGACCTACAGGACATAATATTAGCAGGTGGTCTCAAATTAAACTACTAATGAGGCTCAACACTGTTTAGCTGCCAAAAGCAGTTGGAATTGGGCCAAAACAGTGTTGTAAGTCTTTAGGTGATGGCTATTGTGTCTGTTTCACCTCTCTAAAATGTCTATATTGGCAATAAAAAGAAAAAGTTTCCAATTTAAATAGCTAGAGAATAAAAACAATTTGCCAGTAATGGGAAAAAACCTACAGCAGCTGGTGTTCCCATGTGGTCTCCCACCCAAGTACTAACCAGGCCCAACACTGCTTAGCTTCCAAGATCAGACGAGATTGGGCGTATCCAATTTGGTATGGCTGTAGGTGAGATACAGTCACTTTTTTGCCCTCTTCTACTTCTATAACCAGGTAAGCTAATAAAAAAGTTTCCTAACATTATTGGCTTACTGAAAAAAATCATGTGTTGCTCATGTAAAAAGACCTACAGGACATAATATTAGCAGGTGGTCTCAAATTAAACTACTAATGAGGCTCAACACTGTTTAGCTGCCAAAAGCAGTTGGAATTGGGCCGAAACAGTGTGGTAAGTCTTTAGGTGATGGCTATTGTGTCTGTTTCACCTCTCTCAAATGTCTGTATTGGCAATAAAAACAAAAAGTTTCCAATTTATATAGCTAGAGAATAAAAACAATTTGCCAGTAATGGGAAAAAACCTACAGCACCTGGTGTTCCCATGTGGTCTCCCACCCAAGTACTAACCAGGCCCAACACTGCTTAGCTTCCAAGATCAGGCGTACCCAACGTGGTATGGCTGTAGGTTAGATACAGGCACTTTTTTGCCCTCTTCTACTTCTATAACCAGGTAAGCTAATAAAAAAGTTTCCTAACATTATTGGCTTACTGAAAAAAATCATGTGTTGCTAATGTAAAAAGACCTACAGGACATTATATTAGCAGGTGGTCTCAAATTAAACTACTAATGAGGCTCAACACTGTTTAGCTGCCAAAAGCAGTTGGAATTGGGCCAAAACAGTGTGGTAAGTCTTTAGGTGATTTCTATTGTGTCTGTTTCACCTCTCTCAAATGTCTGTATTGGCAATAAAAAGAAAAAGTTTCCAATTTAAATAGCTAGAGAATAAAAACAATTTGCCAGTAATGGGAAAAAACCTACAGCACGTGGTGTTCCCATGTGGTCTCCCACCCAAGTACTAACCAGGCCTAACACTGCTTAGCTTCCAAGATCAGACGAGATTGGGCGTATCCAATGTGGTATGGCTGTAGGTGAGATACAGGCACTTTTTTGCCCTCTTCTACTTCTATAACCAGGTAAGCTAATAAAAAAGTTTCCTAACATTATTGGCTTACTGAAAAAAATCATGTGTTGCTCATGTAAAAAGACCTACAGGACATAATATTAGCAGGTGGTCTCAAATTAAACTACTAATGAGGCTCAACACTGTTTAGCTGCCAAAAGCAGTTGGAATTGGGCCGAAAGAGTGTGGTAAGTCTTTAGGTGATGGCTATTGTGTCTGTTTCACCTCTCTCAAATGTCTGTATTGGCAATAAAAACAAAAAGTTTCCAATTTAAATAACTAGAGAATAAAAACAATTTGCCAGTAATGGGAAAAAACCTACAGCACCTGGTGTTCCCATGTGGTCTCCCACCCAAGTACTAACCAGGCCCAACACTGCTTAGCTTCCAAGATCAGGCGTATCCAACGTGGTATGGCTGTAGGTGAGATACAGGCACTTTTTTGCCCTCTTCTACTTCTATAACCAGGTAAGCTAATAAAAAAGTTTCCTAACTGTATTGGCTTACTGAAAAAAATCATGTGTTGGTAAAGTAAAAAGACCTACAGGACATGATATTAGCAGGTGGTCTCAAATTAAACTACTAAAGAGGCTCAACACTGTTTAGCTGCCAAAAGCAGTTGGAATTGGGCCGAAACAGTGTGGAAAGTCTTTAGGTGATGGCTATTGTGTCTGTTTGACCTCTCCCAAATGTCTGTATTGGCAATAAAAAGAAAAAGTTTCCAATTTAAATAGCTAGAGAATAAAAACAATTTGCCAGTAATGGGAAAAAACCTACAGCACCTGGTGTTCCCATGTGGTCTCCCACCCAAGTACTAACCAGGCCCAACACTGCTTAGCTTCCAAGATCAGATGAGATTGGGCGTATCCAATGTGGTATGACTGTAGGTGAGATAGAGTCACTTATTTGCCCTCTTCTACTTCTATAACCAGGTAAGCTAATAAAAAAGTTTCCTAACATTATTGGCTTACTAAAAAAATCATGTGTTGCTAATGTAAAAAGACCTACAGGACATAATATTAGCAGGTGGTCTCAAATTAAACTACTAATGAGGCTCAACACTGTTTAGCTGCCAAAAGCAGTTGGAATTGGGCCAAAACAGTGTGGTAAGTCTTTAGGTGATTTCTATTGTGTCTGTTTCACCTCTCTCAAATGTCTGTATTGGCAATAAAAAGAAAAAGTTTCCAATTTAAATAGCTAGAGAATAAAAACAATTTGCCAGTAATGGGAAAAAAACCTACAGCATCTGGTGTTCCCATGTGGTCTCCCACCCAAGTACTAACTAGGCCCAAAACTGCTTAGCTTCCAAGATCAGACGAGATTGGGCGTATCCAATGTGGTATGGCTTTAGGTGAGATACAGGCACTTTTTTGCCCTCTTCTACTTCTATAACCAGGTAAGCTAATAAAAAAGTTTCCTAACTGTATTGGCTTACTGAAAAAAATCATGTGTTGGTAATGTAAAAAGACCTACAGGACATAATATTAGCAGGTGGTCTCAAATTGAACTACTAAAGAGGCTCAACACTGTTTAGCTGCCAAAAGCAGTTGGAATTAGGTCGAAACAGTGTGGTAAGTCTTTAGGTGATGGCTATTGTGTCTGTTTGACCTCTCACAGATGTCTGTATTGGCAATAAAAAGAAAAAGTTTCCAATTTAAATAGCTAGAGAATAAAAACAATTTGCCATTTGGGTGGTAAGTACTTGGGTGGGAGACCACATGGGAACACCAGGTGCTGTAGTTTTTTTCCCATTATTGGCAAATTGTTTTTATTCTCTAGCTATTTAAATTGGAAACTTTTTCTTTTTATTGCCAATACAGACATTTGAGAGAGGTGAAACAGACACAATAGCCATCACCTAAAGACTTACCACACTGTTTCGGACCAATTCCAACTGCTTTTGGCAGCTAAACAGTGTTGAGCCTCTTAAGTAGTTTAATTTGAGACCACCTGCTAATATTATGTCCTGTAGGTCTATTTACATTACCAACACATGATTTGTTTCAGTAAGCCAATACAGTTAGGAAACTTTTTTATTAGCTTACCTGGTTATAGAAGTAGAAGAGCGCAAAAAAGTGACTGTATCTCAACTACAGCCATACCACATTGGATACGCCCAATCTCGTCTGATCTTGAAAGCTAAGCAGTGTTGGGCCTGGTTAGTACTTGGGTGGGAGACCACATGGGAACACCAGGAGCTGTAGGTTTTTTCCCATTACTGGCAAATTGTTTTTATTCTCTAGCTATTTAAATTGGAAACTTTTTCTTTTTATTGCCAATACAGACATTTGGGAGAGGTCAAACAGACACAATAGCCATCACCTAAAGACTTACCACACTGTTTCGGCCCAATTCCAACTGCTTTTGGCAGCTAAATAGTGTTGAGCCTCTTTAGTAGTTTAATTTGAGACCACCTGCTAATATTATGTCCTGTAGGTCTTTTTACATTACCAACACATGATTTTTTTCAGTAAGCCAATATAGTTAGGAAACTTTTTTATTAGCTTACCTTTAGATAGAAGTAGAATAGGGCAAACAAGTGCCTGCATCTCACCTACAGCCATACCACATTGGATACGCCCAATCTCGTCTGATCTTGGAAGCTAAGCAGTGTTGGGCCTGGTTAGTACTTGGGTGGGAGACCACATGGGAACACCAGGTGCTGTAGGATTTTTCCCATTACTGGCAAATTGTTTTTATTCTCTAGCTATTTAAATTGGAAACTTTTTCTTTTTATTGCCAATACAGACATTTGGGAGAGGTCAAACAGACACAATAGCCATCACCTAAAGACTTACCACACTGTTTCGGCCCAATTCCAACTGCTTTTGGCAGCTAAATAGTATTGAGCCTCTTTAGTAGTTTAATTTGAGACCACCTGCTAATATTATGTCCTGTAGGTCTTTTTACATTACCAACACATGATTTTTTTCAGTAAGCCAATAATGTTAGGAAACTTTTTTATTAGCTGAACCTGGTTATAGAAGTAGAAGAGGGCAAAAAAGTGACTGTATCTAACCTACAGCCATACCACATTGGATACGCTCAATCTCGGAAGCTAAGCAGTGTTGGGCCTGGTTAGTACTTGGGTGGGAGACCACATGGGAACACCAGGTGCTGTAGGTTTTTTCCCATTACTGGCAAATTGTTTTTATTCTCTAGCTATTTAAATTGGAAACTTTTTCTTTTTATTGCCAATACAGACATTTGGGAGAGGTCAAACAGACACAATAGCCATCACCTAAAGACTTACCACACTGTTTCGGCCCAATTCCAACTGCTTTTGGCAGCTAAATAGTGTTGAGCCTCTTTAGTAGTTTAATTTGAGACCACCTGCTAATATTATGTCCTGTAGGTCTTTTTACATTACCAACACATGATTTTTTTCAGTAAGCCAATATAGTTAGGAAACTTTTTTATTAGCTTACCTTTAGATAGAAGTAGAAGAGGGCAAACAAGTGCCTGCATCTCACCTACAGCCATACAACATTGGATACGCCCAATCTCGTCTGATCTTGGAAGCTAAGCAGTGTTGGGCCTGGTTAGTACTTGGGTGGGAGACCACATGGGAACACCAGGTGCTGTAGGTTTTTTCCCATTACTGGCAAATTGTTTTTATTCTCTAGCTATTTAAATTGGAAACTTTTTCTTTTTATTGCCAATACAGACATTTGGGAGAGGTCAAACAGACACAATAGCCATCACCTAAAGACTTACCACACTGTTTCGGCCCAATTCCAACTGCTTTTGGCAGCTAAATAGTATTGAGCCTCTTTAGTAGTTTAATTTGAGACCACCTGCTAATATTATGTCCTGTTGGTATTTTTACATTACCAACACATGATTTTTTTCAGTAAGCCAATAATGTTAGGAAACTTTTTTATTAGCTTACCTGGTTATAGAAGTAGAAGAGGGCAAAAAAGTGACTGTATCTCACCTACAACCATACCACATTGGATACGCCCAATCTCGTCTGATCTTGGAAGCTAAGCAGTGTTGGGCCTGGTTAGTACTTGGGTGGGAGACCACATGGGAACACCAGGTGCTGTAGGTTTTTCCCATTACTGGCAAATTGTTTTTATTCTCTAGCTATTTAAATTGGAAACTTTTTCTTTTTATTGCCAATACAGACATTTGGGAGAGGTCAAACAGACACAATAGCCATCACCTAAAGACTTACCACACTGTTTCGGCCCAATTCCAACTGCTTTTGGCAGCTAAATAGTGTTGAGCCTCTTTAGTAGTTTAATTTGAGACCACCTGCTAATATTGTGTCCTGTTGGTCTTTTTACATTACCAACACATGATTTTTTTCAGTAAGCCAATATAGTTAGGAAACTTTTTTATTAGCTTACCTTTAGATAGAAGTAGAAGAGGGCAAAAAAGTGCCTGCATCTCACCTACAGCCATACCACATTGGATATGCCCAATCTCGTCTGATCTTGGAAGCTAAGCAGTGTTGGGCCTGGTTAGTACTTGGGTGGGAGACCACATGGGAACACCAGGTGCTGTAGGTTTTTTCCCATTACTGGCAAATTGTTTTTATGCTCTAGCTATTTAAATTGGAAACTTTTTCTTTTTATTGCCAATACAGACATTTGGGAGAGGTCAAACAGACACAATAGCCATCACCTAAAGACTTACCACACTGTTTCGGACCAATTTCAACTGCTTTTGGCAGCTAAACAGTGTTGAGCCTCATTAGTAGTTTAATTTGAGACCACCTGCTAATATTATGTCCTGTAGGTCTTTTTACATTACCAACACATGATTTTTTTCAGTAAGCCAATAATGTTAGGAAACTTTTTTATTAGCTTACCTGGTTATAGAAGTAGAAGAGGGCAAAAAAGTGACTCTATCTCACCTACAGCCATACCACATTGGATACGCCTGATCTTGGAAGCTAAGCATTGTTGGGCCTGGTTAGTACTTGGGTGGGAGACCACATGGGAACACCAGGTGCTGTAGGTTTTTTCCCATTACTGGCAAATTGTTTTTATTCTCTAGCTATTTAAATTTGAAACTTTTTCTTTTTATTGCCAATACAGACATTTGGGAGAGGTCAAACAGACACAATAGCCATCACCTAAAGACTTACCACACTGTTTCGGCCCAATTCCAACTGCTTTTGGCAGCTAAATAGTGTTGAGCCTCTTTAGTAGTTTAATTTGAGACCACCTGCTAATATTATGTCCTGTAGGTCTTTTTACATTACCAACACATGATTTTTTTCAGTAAGCCAATATAGTTAGGAAACTTTTTTATTAGCTTACCTTTAGATAGAAGTAGAAGAGGGCAAACAAGTGCCTGCATCTCACCTACAGCCATACCACATTGGATACGCCCAATCTCGTCTGATCTTGGAAGCTAAGCAGTGTTGGGCCTGGTTAGTACTTGGGTGGGAGACCACATGGGAACACCAGGTGCTGTAGGTTTTTTCCCATTACTGGCAAATTGTTTTTATTCTCTAGCTATTTAAATTGGAAACTTTTTCTTTTTATTGCCAATACAGACATTTGGGAGAGGTCAAACAGACACAATAGCCATCACCTAAAGACTTACCACACTGTTTTGGCCCAATTCCAACTGCTTTTGGCAGCTAAATAGTATTGAGCCTCTTTAGTAGTTTAATTTGAGACCACCTGCTAATATTATGTCCTGTAGGTCTTTTTACATTACCAACACATGATTTTTTCAGTAAGCCAATATAGTTAGGAAACTTTTTTATTAGCTTACCTTTAGATAGAAGTAGAATAGGGCAAACAAGTGCCTGCATCTCACCTACAGCCATACCACATTGGATACGCCCAATCTCGTCTGATCTTGGAAGCTAAGCAGTGTTGGGCCTGGTTAGTACTTGGGTGGGAGACCACATGGGAACACCAGGTGCTGTAGGATTTTTCCCATTACTGGCAAATTGTTTTTATTCTCTAGCTATTTAAATTGGAAACTTTTTCTTTTTATTGCCAATACAGACATTTGGGAGAGGTCAAACAGACACAATAGCCATCACCTAAAGACTTACCACACTGTTTCGGCCCAATTCCAACTGCTTTTGGCAGCTAAATAGTATTGAGCCTCTTTAGTAGTTTAATTTGAGACCACCTGCTAATATTATGTCCTGTAGGTCTTTTTACATTACCAACACATGATTTTTTTCAGTAAGCCAATAATGTTAGGAAACTTTTTTATTAGCTTACCTGGTTATAGAAGTAGAAGAGGGCAAAAAAGTGACTGTATCTAACCTACAGCCATACCACATTGGATACGCTCAATCTCGGAAGCTAAGCAGTGTTGGGCCTGGTTAGTACTTGGGTGGGAGACCACATGGGAGCACCAGGTGCTGTAGGTTTTTTCCCATTACTGGCAAATTGTTTTTATTCTCTAGCTATTTAAATTGGAAACTTTTTCTTTTTATTGCCAATACAGACATTTGGGAGAGGTCAAACAGACACAATAGCCATCACCTAAAGACTTACCACACTGTTTCGGCCCAATTCCAACTGCTTTTGGCAGCTAAATAGTGTTGAGCCTCTTTAGTAGTTTAATTTGAGACCACCTGCTAATATTATGTCCTGTAGGTCTTTTTACATTACCAACACATGATTTTTTTCAGTAAGCCAATATAGTTAGGAAACTTTTTTATTAGCTTACCTTTAGATAGAAGTAGAAGAGGGCAAACAAGTGCCTGCATCTCACCTACAGCCATACCACATTGGATACGACCAATCTCGTCTGATCTTGGAAGCTAAGCAGTGTTGGGCCTGGTTAGTACTTGGGTGGGAGACCACATGGGAACACCAGGTGCTGTAGGTTTTTTCCCATTACTGGCAAATTGTTTTTATTCTCTAGCTATTTAAATTGGAAACTTTTTCTTTTTATTGCCAATACAGACATTTGGGAGAGGTCAAACAGACACAATAGCCATCACCTAAAGACTTACCACACTGTTTCGGCCCAATTCCAACTGCTTTTGGCAGCTAAATAGTATTGAGCCTCTTTAGTAGTTTAATTTGAGACCACCTGCTAATATTATGTCCTGTTGGTATTTTTACATTACCAACACATGATTTTTTTCAGTAAGCCAATAATGTTAGGAAACTTTTTTATTAGCTTACCTGGTTATAGAAGTAGAAGAGGGCAAAAAAGTGACTGTATCTCACCTACAGCCATACCACATTGGATACGCCCAATCTCGTCTGATCTTGGAAGCTAAGCAGTGTTGGGCCTAGTTAGTACTTGGGTGGGAGACCACATGGGAACACCAGGTGCTGTAGGTTTTTCCCATTACTGGCAAATTGTTTTTATTCTCTAGCTATTTAAATTGGAAACTTTTTCTTTTTATTGCCAATACAGACATTTGGGAGAGGTCAAACAGACACAATAGCCATCACCTAAAGACTTACCACACTGTTTCGGCCCAATTCCAACTGCTTTTGGCAGCTAAATAGTGTTGAGCCTCTTTAGTAGTTTAATTTGAGACCACCTGCTAATATTGTGTCCTGTTGGTCTTTTTACATTACCAACACATGATTTTTTTCAGTAAGCCAATATAGTTAGGAAACTTTTTTATTAGCTTACCTTTAGATAGAAGTAGAAGAGGGCAAAAAAGTGCCTGCATCTCACCTACAGCCATACCACATTGGATATGCCCAATCTCGTCTGATCTTGGAAGCTAAGCAGTGTTGGGCCTGGTTAGTACTTGGGTGGGAGACCACATGGGAACACCAGGTGCTGTAGGTTTTTTCCCATTACTGGCAAATTGTTTTTATGCTCTAGCTATTTAAATTGGAAACTTTTTCTTTTTATTGCCAATACAGACATTTGGGAGAGGTCAAACAGACACAATAGCCATCACCTAAAGACTTACCACACTGTTTCGGACCAATTTCAACTGCTTTTGGCAGCTAAACAGTGTTGAGCCTCATTAGTAGTTTAATTTGAGACCACCTGCTAATATTATGTCCTGTAGGTCTTTTTACATTACCAACACATGATTTTTTTCAGTAAGCCAATAATGTTAGGAAACTTTTTTATTAGCTTACCTGGTTATAGAAGTAGAAGAGGGCAAAAAAGTGACTCTATCTCACCTACAGCCATACCACATTGGATACGCCTGATCTTGGAAGCTAAGCATTGTTGGGCCTGGTTAGTACTTGGGTGGGAGACCACATGGGAACACCAGGTGCTGTAGGTTTTTTCCCAATACTGGCAAATTGTTTTTATTCTCTAGCTATTTAAATTGGAAACTTTTTCTTTTTATTGCCAATACAGACATTTGGGAGAGGTCAAACAGACACAATAGCCATCACCTAAAGACTTACCACACTGTTTCGGCCCAATTCCAACTGCTTTTGGCAGCTAAATAGTGTTGAGCCTCTTTAGTAGTTTAATTTGAGACCACCTGCTAATATTATGTCCTGTAGGTCTTTTTACATTACCAACACATGATTTTTTTCAGTAAGCCAATATAGTTAGGAAACTTTTTTATTAGCTTACCTTTAGATAGAAGTAGAAGAGGGCAAACAAGTGCCTGCATCTCACCTACAGCCATACCACATTGGATACGCCCAATCTCGTCTGATCTTGGAAGCTAAGCAGTGTTGGGCCTGGTTAGTACTTGGGTGGGAGACCACATGGGAACACCAGGGGCTGTAGGTTTTTTCCCATTACTGGCAAATTGTTTTTATTCTCTAGCTATTTAAATTGGAAACTTTTTCTTTTTATTGCCAATACAGACATTTGGGAGAGGTCAAACAGACACAATAGCCATCACCTAAAGACTTACCACACTGTTTCGGCCCAATTCCAACTGCTTTTGGCAGCTAAATAGTATTGAGCCTCTTTAGTAGTTTAATTTGAGACCACCTGCTAATATTATGTCCTGTAGGTCTTTTTACATTACCAACACATGATTTTTTTCAGTAAGCCAATATAGTTAGGAAACTTTTTTATTAGCTTACCTTTAGATAGAAGTAGAATAGGGCAAACAAGTGCCTGCATCTCACCTACAGCCATACCACATTGGATACGCCCAATTTCGTCTGATCTTGGAAGCTAAGCAGTGTTGGGCCTGGTTAGTACTTGGGTGGGAGACCACATGGGAACACCAGGTGCTGTAGGATTTTTCCCATTACTGGCAAATTGTTTTTATTCTCTAGCTATTTAAATTGGAAACTTTTTCTTTTTATTGCCAATACAGACATTTGGGAGAGGTCAAACAGACACAATAGCCATCACCTAAAGACTTACCACACTGTTTCGGCCCAATTCCAACTGCTTTTGGCAGCTAAATAGTATTGAGCCTCTTTAGTAGTTTAATTTGAGACCACCTGCTAATATTATGTCCTGTAGGTCTTTTTACATTACCAACACATGATTTTTTTCAGTAAGCCAATAATGTTAGGAAACTTTTTTATTAGCTTACCTGGTTATAGAAGTAGAAGAGGGCAAAAAAGTGACTGTATCTAACCTACAGCCATACCACATTGGATACGCTCAATCTCGGAAGCTAAGCAGTGTTGGGCCTGGTTAGTACTTGGGTGGGAGACCGCATGGGAACACCAGGTGCTGTAGGTTTTTTCCCATTACTGGCAAATTGTTTTTATTCTCTAGCTATTTAAATTGGAAACTTTTTCTTTTTATTGCCAATACAGACATTTGGGAGAGGTCAAACAGACACAATAGCCATCACCTAAAGACTTACCACACTGTTTCGGCCCAATTCCAACTGCTTTTGGCAGCTAAATAGTGTTGAGCCTCTTTAGTAGTTTAATTTGAGACCACCTGCTAATATTATGTCCTGTAGGTCTTTTTACATTACCAACACATGATTTTTTTCAGTAAGCCAATATAGTTAGGAAACTTTTTTATTAGCTTACCTTTAGATAGAAGTAGAAGAGGGCAAACAAGTGCCTGCATCTCACCTACAGCCATACCACATTGGATACGCCCAATCTCGTCTGATCTTGGAAGCTAAGCAGTGTTGGGCCTGGTTAGTACTTGGGTGGGAGACCACATGGGAACACCAGGTGCTGTAGGTTTTTTCCCATTACTGGCAAATTGTTTTTATTCTCTAGCTATTTAAATTGGAAACTTTTTCTTTTTATTGCCAATACAGCCATTTGGGAGAGGTCAAACAGACACAATAGCCATTACCTAAAGACTTACCACACTGTTTCGGCCCAATTCCAACTGCTTTTGGCAGCTAAATAGTATTGAGCCTCTTTAGTAGTTTAATTTGAGACCACCTGCTAATATTATGTCCTGTTGGTATTTTTACATTACCAACACATGATTTTTTTCAGTAAGCCAATAATGTTAGGAAACTTTTTTATTAGCTTACCTGGTTATAGAAGTAGAAGAGGGCAAAAAAGTGACTGTATCTCACCTACAGCCATACCACATTGGATGCGCCCAATCTCGTCTGATCTTGGAAGCTAAGCAGTGTTGGGCCTGGTTAGTACTTGGGTGGGAGACCACATGGGAACACCAGGTGCTGTAGGTTTTTCCCATTACTGGCAAATTGTTTTTATTCTCTAGCTATTTAAATTGGAAACTTTTTCTTTTTATTGCCAATACAGACATTTGGGAGAGGTCAAACAGACACAATAGCCATCACCTAAAGACTTACCACACTGTTTCGGCCCAATTCCAACTGCTTTTGGCAGCTAAATAGTGTTGAGCCTCTTTAGTAGTTTAATTTGAGACCACCTGCTAATATTGTGTCCTGTTGGTCTTTTTACATTACCAACACATGATTTTTTTCAGTAAGCCAATATAGTTAGGAAACTTTTTTATTAGCTTACCTTTAGATAGAAGTAGAAGAGGGCAAAAAAGTGCCTGCCTCTCACCTACAGCCATACCACATTGGATATGCCCAATCTCGTCTGATCTTGGAAGCTAAGCAGTGTTGGGCCTGGTTAGTACTTGGGTGGGAGACCACATGGGAACACCAGGTGCTGTAGGTTTTTTCCCATTACTGGCAAATTGTTTTTATTCTCTAGCTATTTAAATTGGAAACTTTTTCTTTTTATTGCCAATACAGACATTTGGGAGAGGTCAAACAGACACAATAGCCATCACCTAAAGACTTACCACACTGTTTCGGACCAATTTCATCTGCTTTTGGCAGCTAAACAGTGTTGAGCCTCATTAGTAGTTTAATTTGAGACCACCTGCTAATATTATGTCCTGTAGGTCTTTTTACATTACCAACACATGATTTTTTTCAGTAAGCCAATAATGTTAGGAAACTTTTTTATTAGCTTACCTGGTTATAGAAGTAGAAGAGGGCAAAAAAGTGACTGTATCTCACCTACAGCCATACCACATTGGATACGCCCAATCTCGTCTGATCTTGGAAGCTAAGCAGTGTTAGGCCTGGTTAGTACTTGGGTGGGAGACCACATGGGAACACCAGGTGCTGTAGGTTTTTCCCATTACTGGCAAATTGTTTTTATTCTCTAGCTATTTAAACTGGAAACTTTTTCTTTTTATTGCCAATACAGACATTTGGGAGAGGTCAAACAGACACAATAGCCATCACCTAAAGACTTACCACACTGTTTCGGCCTAATTCCAACTGCTTTTGGCAGCTAAATAGTATTGAGCCTCTTTAGTAGTTTAATTTGAGACCACCTGCTAATATTATGTCCTGTAGGTCTTTTTACATTACCAACACATGATTTTTTTCAGTAAGCCAATATAGTTAGGAAACTTTTTTATTAGCTTACCTTTAGATAGAAGTAGAAGAGGGCAAAAAAGTGCCTGCATCTCACCTACAGCCATACCACATTGGATACGCCCAATCTCGTCTGATCTTGGAAGCTAAGCAGTGTTGGGCCTGGTTAGTACTTGGGTGGGAGACCACATGGGAACACCAGGTGCTGTAGGTTTTTTCCCATTACTGGCAAATTGTTTTTATGCTCTAGCTATTTAAATTGGAAACTTTTTCTTTTTATTGCCAATACAGACATTTGGGAGAGGTCAAACAGACACAATAGCCATCACCTAAAGACTTACCACACTGTTTCGGACCAATTTCAACTGCTTTTGGCAGCTAAACAGTGTTGAGCCTCATTAGTAGTTTAATTTGAGACCACCTGCTAATATTATGTCCTGTAGGTCTTTTTACATTACCAACACATGATTTTTTTCAGTAAGCCAATAATGTTAGGAAACTTTTTTATTAGCTTACCTGGTTATAGAAGTAGAAGAGGGCAAAAAAGTGACTCTATCTCACCTACAGCCATACCACATTGGATACGCCTGATCTTGGAAGCTAAGCATTGTTGGGCCTGGTTAGTACTTGGGTGGGAGACCACATGGGAACACCAGGTGCTGTAGGTTTTTTCCCATTACTGGCAAATTGTTTTTATTCTCTAGCTATTTAAATTGGAAACTTTTTCTTTTTATTGCCAATACAGACATTTGGGAGAGGTCAAACAGACACAATAGCCATCACCTAAAGACTTACCACACTGTTTCGGCCCAATTCCAACTGCTTTTGGCAGCTAAATAGTGTTGAGCCTCTTTAGTAGTTTAATTTGAGACCACCTGCTAATATTATGTCCTGTAGGTCTTTTTACATTACCAACACATGATTTTTTTCAGTAAGCCAATATAGTTAGGAAACTTTTTTATTAGCTTACCTTTAGATAGAAGTAGAAGAGGGCAAACAAGTGCCTGCATCTCACCTACAGCCATACCACATTGGATACGCCCAATCTCGTCTGATCTTGGAAGCTAAGCAGTGTTGGGCCTGGTTAGTACTTGGGTGGGAGACCACATGGGAACACCAGGTGCTGTAGGTTTTTTCCCATTACTGGCAAATTGTTTTTATTCTCTAGCTATTTAAATTGGAAACTTTTTCTTTTTATTGCCAATACAGACATTTGGGAGAGGTCAAACAGACACAATAGCCATCACCTAAAGACTTACCACACTGTTTCGGCCCAATTCCAACTGCTTTTGGCAGCTAAATAGTATTGAGCCTCTTTAGTAGTTTAATTTGAGACCACCTGCTAATATTATGTCCTGTAGGTCTTTTTACATTACCAACACATGATTTTTTTCAGTAAGCCAATATAGTTAGGAAACTTTTTTATTAGCTTACCTTTAGATAGAAGTAGAAGAGGGCAAAAAAGTGCCTGCATCTCACCTACAGCCATACCACATTGGATACGCCCAATCTCGTCTGATCTTGGAAGCTAAGCAGGGTTGGGCCTGGTTAGTACTTGGGTGGGAGACCACATGGGAACACCAGGTGCTGTAGGTTTTTTCCCATTACTGGCAAATTGTTTTTATTCTCTAGCTATTTAAATTGGAAACTTTTTCTTTTTATTGCCAATACAGACATTTGGGAGAGGTCAAACAGACACAATAGCCATCACCTAAAGACTTACCACACTGTTTCGGACCAATTTCATCTGCTTTTGGCAGCTAAACAGTGTTGAGCCTCATTAGTAGTTTAATTTGAGACCACCTGCTAATATTATGTCCTGTAGGTCTTTTTACATTACCAACACATGATTTTTTTCAGTAAGCCAATAATGTTAGGAAACTTTTTTATTAGCTTACCTGGTTATAGAAGTAGAAGAGGGCAAAAAAGTGACTGTATCTCACCTACAGCCATACCACATTGGATACGCCCAATCTCGTCTGATCTTGGAAGCTAAGCAGTGTTGGGCCTGGTTAGTACTTGGGTGGGAGACCACATGGGAACACCAGGTGCTGTAGGTTTTTCCCATTACTGGCAAATTGTTTTTATTCTCTAGCTATTTAAACTGGAAACTTTTTCTTTTTATTGCCAATACAGACATTTGGGAGAGGTCAAACAGACACAATAGCCATCACCTAAAGACTTACCACACTGTTTCGGCCTAATTCCAACTGCTTTTGGCAGCTAAATAGTATTGAGCCTCTTTAGTAGTTTAATTTGAGACCACCTGCTAATATTATGTCCTGTAGGTCTTTTTACATTACCAACACATGATTTTTTTCAGTAAGCCAATATAGTTAGGAAACTTTTTTATTAGCTTACCTTTAGATAGAAGTAGAAGAGGGCAAAAAAGTGCCTGCATCTCACCTACAGCCATACCACATTGGATACGCCCAATCTCGTCTGATCTTGGAAGCTAAGCAGTGTTGGGCCTGGTTAGTACTTGGGTGGGAGACCACATGGGAACACCAGGTGCTGTAGGTTTTTTCCCATTACTGGCAAATTGTTTTTATGCTCTAGCTATTTAAATTGGAAACTTTTTCTTTTTATTGCCAATACAGACATTTGGGAGAGGTCAAACAGACACAATAGCCATCACCTAAAGACTTACCACACTGTTTCGGACCAATTTCAACTGCTTTTGGCAGCTAAACAGTGTTGAGCCTCATTAGTAGTTTAATTTGAGACCACCTGCTAATATTATGTCCTGTAGGTCTTTTTACATTACCAACACATGATTTTTTTCAGTAAGCCAATAATGTTAGGAAACTTTTTTATTAGCTTACCTGGTTATAGAAGTAGAAGAGGGCAAAAAAGTGACTCTATCTCACCTACAGCCATACCACATTGGATACGCCTGATCTTGGAAGCTAAGCATTGTTGGGCCTGGTTAGTACTTGGGTGGGAGACCACATGGGAACACCAGGTGCTGTAGGTTTTTTCCCATTACTGGCAAATTGTTTTTATTCTCTAGCTATTTAAATTGGAAACTTTTTCTTTTTATTGCCAATACAGACATTTGGGAGAGGTCAAACAGACACAATAGCCATCACCTAAAGACTTACCACACTGTTTCGGCCCAATTCCAACTGCTTTTGGCAGCTAAATAGTGTTGAGCCTCTTTAGTAGTTTAATTTGAGACCACCTGCTAATATTATGTCCTGTAGGTCTTTTTACATTACCAACACATGATTTTTTTCAGTAAGCCAATATAGTTAGGAAACTTTTTTATTAGCTTACCTTTAGATAGAAGTAGAAGAGGGCAAACAAGTGCCTGCATCTCACCTACAGCCATACCACATTGGATACGCCCAATCTCGTCTGATCTTGGAAGCTAAGCAGTGTTGGGCCTGGTTAGTACTTGGGTGGGAGACCACATGGGAACACCAGGTGCTGTAGGTTTTTTCCCATTACTGGCAAATTGTTTTTATTCTCTAGCTATTTAAATTGGAAACTTTTTCTTTTTATTGCCAATACAGACATTTGGGAGAGGTCAAACAGACACAATAGCCATCACCTAAAGACTTACCACACTGTTTCGGCCCAATTCCAACTGCTTTTGGCAGCTAAATAGTATTGAGCCTCTTTAGTAGTTTAATTTGAGACCACCTGCTAATATTATGTCCTGTAGGTCTTTTTACATTACCAACACATGATTTTTTTCAGTAAGCCAATATAGTTAGGAAACTTTTTTATTAGCTTACCTTTAGATAGAAGTAGAAGAGGGCAAAAAAGTGCCTGCATCTCACCTACAGCCATACCACATTGGATACGCCCAATCTCGTCTGATCTTGGAAGCTAAGCAGGGTTGGGCCTGGTTAGTACTTGGGTGGGAGACCACATGGGAACACCAGGTGCTGTAGGTTTTTTCCCATTACTGGCAAATTGTTTTTATTCTCTAGCTATTTAAATTGGAAACTTTTTCTTTTTATTGCCAATACAGACATTTGAGAGAGGTGAAACAGACATAATAGCCATCACCTAAAGACTTACCACACCGTTTCGGCCCAATTCCAACTGCTTTTGGCAGCTAAACAGTGTTGAGCCTCATTAGTAGTTTAATTTGAGACCACCTGCTAATATTATGTCCTGTAGGTCTTTTTACATTACCAACACATGATTTTTTTCAGTAAGCCAATAATGTTAGGAAACTTTTTTATTAGCTTACCTGGTTATAGAAGTAGAAGAGCGCAAAAAAGTGACTGTATCTCAACTACAGCCATACCACATTGGATACGCCCAATCTCGTCTGATCTTGAAAGCTAAGCAGTGTTGGGCCTGGTTAGTACTTGGGTGGTAGACCACATGGGAACATCAGGAGCTGTAGGTTTTTTCCCATTACTGGCAAATTGTTTTTATTCTCTAGCTATTTAAATTGGAAACTTTTTCTTTTTATTGCCAATACAGACATTTGGGAGAGGTCAAACAGACACAATAGCCATCACCTAAAGACTTACCACACTGTTTCGGCCCAATTCCAACTGCTTTTGGCAGCTAAATAGTGTTGAGCCTCTTTAGTAGTTTAATTTGAGACCACCTGCTAATATTATGTCCTGTAGGTCTTTTTACATTACCAACACATGATTTTTTTCAGTAAGCCAATATAGTTAGGAAACTTTTTTATTAGCTTACCTTTAGATAGAAGTAGAATAGGGCAAACAAGTGACTGCATCTCACCTACAGCCATACCACATTGGATACGCCCAATCTCTTCTGATCTTGGAAGCTAAGCAGTGTTGGGCCTGGTTAGTACTTGGGTGGGAGACCACATGGGAACACCAGGTGCTGTAGGATTTTTCCCATTACTGGCAAATTGTTTTTATTCTCTAGCTATTTAAATTGGAAACTTTTTCTTTTTATTGCCAATACAGACATTTGGGAGAGGTCAAACAGACACAATAGCCATCACCTAAAGACTTACCACACTGTTTCGGCCCAATTCCAACTGCTTTTGGCAGCTAAATAGTATTGAGCCTCTTTAGTAGTTTAATTTGAGACCACCTGCTAATATTATGTCCTGTAGGTCTTTTTACATTACCAACACATGATTTTTTTCAGTAAGCCAATAATGTTAGGAAACTTTTTTATTAGCTTACCTGGTTATAGAAGTAGAAGAGGGCAAAAAAGTGACTGTATCTAACCTACAGCCATACCACATTGGATACGCTCAATCTCGGAAGCTAAGCAGTGTTGGGCCTGGTTAGTACTTGGGTGGGAGACCACATGGGAACACCAGGTGCTGTAGGTTTTTTCCCATTACTGGCAAATTGTTTTTATTCTCTAGCTATTTAAATTGGAAACTTTTTCTTTTTATTGCCAATACAGACATTTGGGAGAGGTCAAACAGACACAATAGCCATCACCTAAAGACTTACCACACTGTTTCGGCCCAATTCCAACTGCTTTTGGCAGCTAAATAGTGTTGAGCCTCTTTAGTAGTTTAATTTGAGACCACCTGCTAATATTATGTCCTGTAGGTCTTTTTACGGTACTTATGTAATATCTGGGCTCCCATTTTTCTTATGAGACCGCGTCTCCTCGCGGGGCTCGCTGCGCTCGCCACGCTTCGGGCACGGTGGCTCGCTGCGCTCGCCACACTATATAAAATCAACTCCATGCGTAGTTGGATAGTAGGGGCATGAAAAAATGGGGTGCATTTAACATGGGAGCCCAGATAATACATAAGTACCCTTTTTACATTACCAACACATGATTTTTTTCAGTAAGCCAATATAGTTAGGAAACTTTTTTATTAGCTTACCTTTAGATAGAAGTAGAAGAGGGCAAACAAGTGCCTGCATCTCACCTACAGCCATACCACATTGGATACGCCCAATCTCGTCTGATCTTGGAAGCTAAGCAGTGTTGGGCCT
This sequence comes from Crinia signifera, assembly GCF_055691185.1. Taxonomy (NCBI): domain Eukaryota; kingdom Metazoa; phylum Chordata; class Amphibia; order Anura; family Myobatrachidae; genus Crinia; species Crinia signifera. The sequence goes on from NC_139224.1 coordinate 68,554,535, forward strand.
GGTTAGTACTTGGGTGGGAGACCACATGGGAACACCAGGTGCTGTAGGTTTTTTCCCATTACTGGCAAATTGTTTTTATTCTCTAGCTATTTAAATTGGAAACTTTTTCTTTTTATTGCCAATACAGACATTTGGGAGAGGTCAAACAGACACAATAGCCATCACCTAAAGACTTACCACACTGTTTCGGCCCAATTCCAACTGCTTTTGGCAGCTAAATAGTATTGAGCCTCTTTAGTAGTTTAATTTGAGACCACCTGCTAATATTATGTCCTGTTGGTATTTTTACATTACCAACACATGATTTTTTTCAGTAAGCCAATAATGTTAGGAAACTTTTTTATTAGCTTACCTGGTTATAGAAGTAGAAGAGGGCAAAAAAGTGACTCTATCTCACCTACAGCCATACCACATTGGATACGCCCAATCTCGTCTGATCTTGGAAGCTAAGCAGTGTTGGGCCTGGTTAGTACTTGGGTGGGAGACCACATTTGAACACCAGGTGCTGTAGGTTTTTCCCATTACTGGCAAATTGTTTTTATTCTCTAGCTATTTAAATTGGAAACTTTTTCTTTTTATTGCCAATACAGACATTTGGGAGAGGTCAAACAGACACAATAGCCATCACCTAAAGACTTACCACACTGTTTCGGCCCAATTCCAACTGCTTTTGGCAGCTAAATAGTGTTGAGCCTCTTTAGTAGTTTAATTTGAGACCACCTGCTAATATTATGTCCTGTAGGTCTTTTTACATTACCAACACATGATTTTTTTCAGTAAGCCAATATAGTTAGGAAACTTTTTTATTAGCTTACCTTTAGATAGAAGTAGAATAGGGCAAACAAGTGACTGCATCTCACCTACAGCCATACCACATTGGATACGCCCAATCTCTTCTGATCTTGGAAGCTAAGCAGTGTTGGGCCTGGTTAGTACTTGGGTGGGAGACCACATGGGAACACCAGGTGCTGTAGGATTTTTCCCATTACTGGCAAATTGTTTTTATTCTCTAGCTATTTAAATTGGAAATTTTTTCTTTTTATTGCCAATACAGACATTTGGGAGAGGTCAAACAGACACAATAGCCATCACCTAAAGACTTACCACACTGTTTCGGCCCAATTCCAACTGCTTTTGGCAGCTAAATAGTATTGAGCCTCTTTAGTAGTTTAATTTGAGACCACCTGCTAATATTATGTCCTGTAGGTCTTTTTACATTACCAACACATGATTTTTTTCAGTAAGCCAATAATGTTAGGAAACTTTTTTATTAGCTTACCTGGTTATAGAAGTAGAAGAGGGCAAAAAAGTGACTGTATCTAACCTACAGCCATACCACATTGGATACGCTCAATCTCGGAAGCTAAGCAGTGTTGGGCCTGGTTAGTACTTGGGTGGGAGACCACATGGGAACACCAGGTGCTGTAGGTTTTTTCCCATTACTGGCAAATTGTTTTTATTCTCTAGCTATTTAAATTGGAAACTTTTTCTTTTTATTGCCAATACAGACATTTGGGAGAGGTCAAACAGACACAATAGCCATCACCTAAAGACTTACCACACTGTTTCGGCCCAATTCCAACTGCTTTTGGCAGCTAAATAGTGTTGAGCCTCTTTAGTAGTTTAATTTGAGACCACCTGCTAATATTATGTCCTGTAGGTCTTTTTACATTACCAACACATGATTTTTTTCAGTAAGCCAATAATGTTAGGAAACTTTTTTATTAGCTTACCTGGTTATAGAAGTAGAAGAGCGCAAAAAAGTGACTGTATCTCAACTACAGCCATACCACATTGGATACGCCCAATCTCGTCTGATCTTGAAAGCTAAGCAGTGTTGGGCCTGGTTAGTACTTGGGTGGGAGACCACATGGGAACACCAGGAGCTGTAGGTTTTTTCCCATTACTGGCAAATTGTTTTTATTCTCTAGCTATTTAAATTGGAAACTTTTTCTTTTTATTGCCAATACAGACATTTGGGAGAGGTCAAACAGACACAATAGCCATCACCTAAAGACTTACCACACTGTTTCGGCCCAATTCCAACTGCTTTTGGCAGCTAAATAGTGTTGAGCCTCTTTAGTAGTTTAATTTGAGACCACCTGCTAATATTATGTCCTGTAGGTCTTTTTACATTACCAACACATGATTTTTTTCAGTAAGCCAATATAGTTAGGAAACTTTTTTATTAGCTTACCTTTAGATAGAAGTAGAATAGGGCAAACAAGTGCCTGCATCTCACCTACAGCCATACCACATTGGATACGCCCAATCTCGTCTGATCTTGGAAGCTAAGCAGTGTTGGGCCTGGTTAGTACTTGGGTGGGAGACCACATGGGAACACCAGGTGCTGTAGGATTTTTCCCATTACTGGCAAATTGTTTTAATTCTCTAGCTATTTAAATTGGAAACTTTTTCTTTTTATTGCCAATACAGACATTTGGGAGAGGTCAAACAGACACAATAGCCATAACCTAAAGACTTACCACACTGTTTCGGCCCAATTCCAACTGCTTTTGGCAGCTAAATAGTATTGAGCCTCTTTAGTAGTTTAATTTGAGACCACCTGCTAATATTATGTCCTGTAGGTCTTTTTACATTACCAACACATGATTTTTTTCAGTAAGCCAATAATGTTAGGAAACTTTTTTATTAGCTTACCTGGTTATAGAAGTAGAAGAGGGCAAAAAAGTGACTGTATCTAACCTACAGCCATACCACATTGGATACGCTCAATCTCGGAAGCTAAGCAGTGTTGGGCCTGGTTAGTACTTGGGTGGGAGACCACATGGGAACACCAGGTGCTGTAGGTTTTTTCCCATTACTGGCAAATTGTTTTTATTCTCTAGCTATTTAAATTGGAAACTTTTTCTTTTTATTGCCAATACAGACATTTGGGAGAGGTCAAACAGACACAATAGCCATCACCTAAAGACTTACCACACTGTTTCGGCCCAATTCCAACTGCTTTTGGCAGCTAAATAGTGTTGAGCCTCTTTAGTAGTTTAATTTGAGACCACCTGCTAATATTATGTCCTGTAGGTCTTTTTACGGTACTTATGTAATATCTGGGCTCCCATTTTTCTTATGAGACCGCGTCTCCTCGCGGGGCTCGCTGCGCTCGCCACGCTTCGGGCACGGTGGCTCGCTGCGCTCGCCACACTATATAAAATCAACTCCATGCGTAGTTGGATAGTAGGGGCATGAAAAAATGGGGTGCATTTAACATGGGAGCCCAGATAATACATAAGTACCCTTTTTACATTACCAACACATGATTTTTTTCAGTAAGCCAATATAGTTAGGAAACTTTTTTATTAGCTTACCTTTAGATAGAAGTAGAAGAGGGCAAACAAGTGCCTGCATCTCACCTACAGCCATACCACATTGGATACGCCCAATCTCGTCTGATCTTGGAAGCTAAGCAGTGTTGGGCCTGGTTAGTACTTGGGTGGGAGACCACATGGGAACACCAGGTGCTGTAGGTTTTTTCCCATTACTGGCAAATTGTTTTTATTCTCTAGCTATTTAAATTGGAAACTTTTTCTTTTTATTGCCAATACAGACATTTGGGAGAGGTCAAACAGACACAATAGCCATCACCTAAAGACTTACCACACTGTTTCGGCCCAATTCCAACTGCTTTTGGCAGCTAAATAGTATTGAGCCTCTTTAGTAGTTTAATTTGAGACCACCTGCTAATATTATGTCCTGTTGGTATTTTTACATTACCAACACATGATTTTTTTCAGTAAGCCAATAATGTTAGGAAACTTTTTTATTAGCTTACCTAGTTATAGAAGTAGAAGAGGGCAAAAAAGTGACTCTATCTCACCTACAGCCATACCACATTGGATACGCCCAATCTCGTCTGATCTTGGAAGCTAAGCAGTGTTGGGCCTGGTTAGTACTTGGGTGGGAGACCACATGGGAACACCAGGTGCTGTAGGTTTTTCCCATTACTGGCAAATTGTTTTTATTCTCTAGCTATTTAAATTGGAAACTTTTTCTTTTTATTGCCAATACAGACATTTGGGAGAGGTCAAACAGACACAATAGCCATCACCTAAAGACTTACCACACTGTTTCGGCCCAATTCCAACTGCTTTTGGCAGCTAAATAGTGTTGAGCCTCTTTAGTAGTTTAATTTGAGACCACCTGCTAATATTGTGTCCTGTTGGTCTTTTTACATTACCAACACATGATTTTTTTCAGTAAGCCAATATAGTTAGGAAACTTTTTTATTAGCTTACCTTTAGATAGAAGTAGAAGAGGGCAAAAAAGTGCCTGCATCTCACCTACAGCCATACCACATTGGATATGCCCAATCTCGTCTGATCTTGGAAGCTAAGCAGTGTTGGGCCTGGTTAGTACTTGGGTGGGAGACCACATGGGAACACCAGGTGCTGTAGGTTTTTTCCCATTACTGGCAAATTGTTTTTATTCTCTAGCTATTTAAATTGGAAACTTTTTCTTTTTATTGCCAATACAGACATTTGGGAGAGGTCAAACAGACACAATAGCCATCACCTAAAGACTTACCACACTGTTTCGGACCAATTTCATCTGCTTTTGGCAGCTAAACAGTGTTGAGCCTCATTAGTAGTTTAATTTGAGACCACCTGCTAATATTATGTCCTGTAGGTCTTTTTACATTACCAACACATGATTTTTTTCAGTAAGCCAATAATGTTAGGAAACTTTTTTATTAGCTTACCTGGTTATAGAAGTAGAAGAGGGCAAAAAAGTGACTGTATCTCACCTACAGCCATACCACATTGGATACGCCCAATCTCGTCTGATCTTGGAAGCTAAGCAGTGTTGGGCCTGGTTAGTACTTGGGTGGGAGACCACATGGGAACACCAGGTGCTGTAGGTTTTTCCCATTACTGGCAAATTGTTTTTATTCTCTAGCTATTTAAATTGGAAACTTTTTCTTTTTATTGCCAATACAGACATTTGGGAGAGGTCAAACAGACACAATAGCCATCACCTAAAGACTTACCACACTGTTTCGGCCCAATTCCAACTGCTTTTGGCAGCTAAATAGTATTGAGCCTCTTTAGTAGTTTAATTTGAGACCACCTGCTAATATTATGTCCTGTAGGTCTTTTTACATTACCAACACATGATTTTTTTCAGTAAGCCAATATAGTTAGGAAACTTTTTTATTAGCTTACCTTTAGATAGAAGTAGAAGAGGGCAAAAAAGTGCCTGCATCTCACCTACAGCCATACCACATTGGATACGCCCAATCTCGTCTGATCTTGGAAGCTAAGCAGTGTTGGGCCTGGTTAGTACTTGGGTGGGAGACCACATGGGAACACCAGGTGCTGTAGGTTTTTTCCCATTACTGGCAAATTGTTTTTATGCTCTAGCTATTTAAATTGGAAACTTTTTCTTTTTATTGCCAATACAGACATTTGGGAGAGGTCAAACAGACACAATAGCCATCACCTAAAGACTTACCACACTGTTTCGGACCAATTTCAACTGCTTTTGGCAGCTAAACAGTGTTGAGCCTCATTAGTAGTTTAATTTGAGACCACCTGCTAATATTATGTCCTGTAGGTCTTTTTACATTACCAACACATGATTTTTTTCAGTAAGCCAATAATGTTAGGAAACTTTTTTATTAGCTTACCTGGTTATAGAAGTAGAAGAGGGCAAAAAAGTGACTCTATCTCACCTACAGCCATACCACATTGGATACGCCTGATCTTGGAAGCTAAGCATTGTTGGGCCTGGTTAGTACTTGGGTGGGAGACCACATGGGAACACCAGGTGCTGTAGGTTTTTTCCCATTACTGGCAAATTGTTTTTATTCTCTAGCTATTTAAATTGGAAACTTTTTCTTTTTATTGCCAATACAGACATTTGGGAGAGGTCAAACAGACACAATAGCCATCACCTAAAGACTTACCACACTGTTTCGGCCCAATTCCAACTGCTTTTGGCAGCTAAATAGTGTTGAGCCTCTTTAGTAGTTTAATTTGAGACCACCTGCTAATATTATGTCCTGTAGGTCTTTTTACATTACCAACACATGATTTTTTTCAGTAAGCCAATATAGTTAGGAAACTTTTTTATTAGCTTACCTTTAGATAGAAGTAGAAGAGGGCAAACAAGTGCCTGCATCTCACCTACAGCCATACCACATTGGATACGCCCAATCTCGTCTGATCTTGGAAGCTAAGCAGTGTTGGGCCTGGTTAGTACTTGGGTGGGAGACCACATGGGAACACCAGGTGCTGTAGGTTTTTTCCCATTACTGGCAAATTGTTTTTATTCTCTAGCTATTTAAATTGGAAACTTTTTCTTTTTATTGCCAATACAGACATTTGGGAGAGGTCAAACAGACACAATAGCCATCACCTAAAGACTTACCACACTGTTTCGGCCCAATTCCAACTGCTTTTGGCAGCTAAATAGTATTGAGCCTCTTTAGTAGTTTAATTTGAGACCACCTGCTAATATTATGTCCTGTAGGTCTTTTTACATTACCAACACATGATTTTTTTCAGTAAGCCAATATAGTTAGGAAACTTTTTTATTAGCTTACCTTTAGATAGAAGTAGAAGAGGGCAAAAAAGTGCCTGCATCTCACCTACAGCCATACCACATTGGATACGCCCAATCTCGTCTGATCTTGGAAGCTAAGCAGGGTTGGGCCTGGTTAGTACTTGGGTGGGAGACCACATGGGAACACCAGGTGCTGTAGGTTTTTTCCCATTACTAGCAAATTGTTTTTATTCTCTAGCTATTTAAATTGGAAACTTTTTCTTTTAATTGCCAATACAGACATTTGAGAGAGGTGAAACAGACATAATAGCCATCACCTAAAGACTTACCACACCGTTTCGGCCCAATTCCAACTGCTTTTGGCAGCTAAACAGTGTTGAGCCTCATTAGTAGTTTAATTTGAGACCACCTGCTAATATTATGTCCTGTAGGTCTTTTTACATTACCAACACATGATTTTTTTCAGTAAGCCAATAATGTTAGGAAACTTTTTTATTAGCTTACCTGGTTATAGAAGTAGAAGAGGGCAAAAAAGTGACTCTATCTCAACTACAGCCATACCACATTGAATACGCCCAATCTCGTCTGATCTTGGAAGCTAAGCAGTGTTGGGCCTGGTTAGTACTTGGGTGGGAGACCACATGGGAACACCAGGTGCTGTAGGTTTTTTCCCATTACTGGCAAATTGTTTTTATTCTCTAGCTATTTAAATTGGAAACTTTTTCTTTTTATTGCCAATACAGACATTTGGGAGAGGTCAAACAGACACAATAGCCATCACCTAAAGACTTACCACACTGTTTCGGCCCAATTCTAACTGCTTTTGGCAGCTAAATAGTGTTGAGCCTCTTTAGTAGTTTAATTTGAGACCACCTGCTAATATTATGTCCTGTAGGTATTTTTACATTACCAACACATGATTTTTTTCAGTAAGCCAATAATGTTAGGAAACTTTTTTATTAGCTTACCTGGTTATAGAAGTAGAAGAGGGCAAAAAAGTGACTGTATCTCACTTACAGCCATACCACATTGGATACGCACAATCTCGTCTGATCTTGGAAGCTAAGCAGTGTTGGGCCTGGTTAGTACTTGAGTGGGAGACCACATGGGAACACCAGGTGCTGTAGGTTTTTCCCATTACTGGCAAATTGTTTTTATTCTCTAGCTATTTAAATTGGAAACTTTTTCTTTTTATTGCCAATACAGACATTTGAGAGAGGTGAAACAGACATAATAGCCATCACCTAAAGACTTACCACACTGTTTCGGCCCAATTCCAACTGCTTTTGGCAGCTAAATAGTGTTGAGCCTCTTTAGTAGTTTAATTTGAGACCACCTGCTAATATTGTGTCCTGTTGGTCTTTTTACATTACCAACACATGATTTTTTTCAGTAAGCCAATATAGTTAGGAAACTTTTTTATTAGCTTACCTTTAGATAGAAGTAGAAGAGGGCAAAAAAGTGCCTGCATCTCACCTACAGCCATACCACATTGGATACGCCCAATCTCGTCTGATCTTGGAAGCTAAGCAGTGTTGGGCCTGGTTAGTACTTGGGTGGGAGACCACATGGGAACACCAGGTGCTGTAGGTTTTTTCCCATTACTGGCAAATTGTTTTTATTCTCTAGCTATTTAAATTGGAAACTTTTTCTTTTTATTGCCAATACAGACATTTGGGAGAGGTCAAACAGACACAATAGCCATCACCTAAAGACTTACCACACTGTTTCGGACCAATTTCATCTGCTTTTGGCAGCTAAACAGTGTTGAGCCTCATTAGTAGTTTAATTTGAGACCACCTGCTAATATTATGTCCTGTAGGTCTTTTTACATTACCAACACATGATTTTTTTCAGTAAGCCAATAATGTTAGGAAACTTTTTTATTAGCTTACCTGGTTATAGAAGTAGAAGAGGGCAAAAAAGTGACTGTATCTCACCTACAGCCATACCACATTGGATACGCCCAATCTCGTCTGATCTTGGAAGCTAAGCAGTGTTGGGCCTGGTTAGTACTTGGGTGGGAGACCACATGGGAACACCAGGTGCTGTAGGTTTTTCCCATTACTGGCAAATTGTTTTTATTCTCTAGCTATTTAAATTGGAAACTTTTTCTTTTTATTGCCAATACAGACATTTGGGAGAGGTCAAACAGACACAATAGCCATCACCTAAAGACTTACCACACTGTTTCGGCCCAATTCCAACTGCTTTTGGCAGCTAAATAGTGTTGAGCCTCTTTAGTAGTTTAATTTGAGACCACCTGCTAATATTGTGTCCTGTTGGTCTTTTTACATTACCAACACATGATTTTTTTCAGTTAGCCAATATAGTTAGGAAACTTTTTTATTAGCTTACCTTTAGATAGAAGTAGAAGAGGGCAAAAAAGTGCCTGCATCTCACCTACAGCCATACCACATTGGATACGCCCAATCTCGTCTGATCTTGGAAGCTAAGCAGTGTTGGGCCTGGTTAGTACTTGGGTGGGAGACCACATGGGAACACCAGGTGCTGTAGGTTATTTCCCATTACTGGCAAATTGTTTTTATTCTCTAGCTATTTAAATTGGAAACTTTTTCTTTTTATTGCCAATACAGACATTTGAGAGAGGTGAAACAGACATAATAGCCATCACCTAAAGACTTACCTCACTGTTTCGGCCCAATTCCAACTGCTTTTGGCAGCTAAACAGTGTTGAGCCTCATTAGTAGTTTAATTTGAGACCACCTGCTAATATTATGTCCTGTAGGTCTTTTTACATTAGCAACACATGATTTTTTTCAGTAAGTTAATACAGTTAGGAAACTTTTTTATTAGCTTACCTTTAGATAGAAGTAGAAGAGGGCAAAAAAGTGCCTGTATCTCACTTACAGCCATACCACGTTGGATACTCCCAATCTTGTCTGATCTTGGAAGCTAAGCAGTGTTGGGCCTGGTTAGTACTTGGGTGGGAGACCATATGGGAGCACCAGGTGCTGTAGGTTTTTTCCCATTACTGGCAAATTGTTTTTATTCTCTAGCTATTTAAATTGGAAACGTTTTCTTTTTATTGCCAATACAGACATTTGGGAGAGGTCAAACAGACACAATAGCCATCACCTAAAGACTTTACACTGTTTCGGCCCAATTCAAACTGCTTTTGGCAGCTAAACAGTGTTGAGCCTCTTTAGTAGTTTAATTTGAGACCACCTGCTAATATTATGTCCTGTAGGTCTTTTTACTTTACCAACACATGATTTTATTCTGTAAGCCAATACAGTTAGGAAACTTTTTTATTAGCTTACCTTGTTATAGAAGTAGAAGAGGGCAAAAAAGTGCCTGTGTCTCACCTCCAGCCATACCACATTGGATACGCCCAATCTCGTCTGATCTTGGTAGCTAAGCAGTGTTGGGTCTGGATAGTACGTGGGTGGGAGACCACATGGGAACACCAGGTGCTGTAGGTTTTTTCCCATTACTGGCAAATTGTTTTTATTCTCTAGCTATTTAAATTGGAAACTTTTTCTTTTTATTGCCAATACAGACATTTGGGAGAGGTCAAACAGACACAATAGCCATCACCTAAAGACTTTACACTGTTTCGGCCCAATTCAAACTGCTTTTGGCAGCTAAACAGTGTTGAGCCTCTTTAGTAGTTTAATTTGAGACCACCTGCTAATATTATGTCCTGTAGGTCTTTTTACTTTACCAACACATGATTTTATTCTGTAAGCCAATACAGTTAGGAAACTTTTTTATTAGCTTACCTTGCTATAGAAGTAGAAGAGGGCAAAAAAGTGCCTGTGTCTCACCTCCAGCCATACCACATTGGATACGCCCAATCTCGTCTGATCTTGGTAGCTAAGCAGTGTTGGGTCTGGATAGTACGTGGGTGGGAGACCACATGGGAACACCAGGTGCTGTAGGTTTTTTCCCATTACTCGCAAATTGTTTTTATTCTCTAGCTATTTAAATTGGAAACTTTTTCTTTTTATTGCCAATACAGACATTTGAGAGAGGTCAAACAGACACAATAGCCATCACCTAAAGACTTACCACACTGTTTCGGACCAATTCCAACTGCTTTTGGCAGCTAAATAGTGTTGAGCCTCTTTAGTAGTTTAATTTGAGACCACCTGTTAATATAATGTCCTGTAGGTCTTTTTTCATTACCAACACATGATTTTTTTCAGTAAGCCAATACAGTTAGGAAACTTTTTTATTAGCTTACCTGGTTATAGAAGTAGAAGAGGGCAATAAAGTGACTCTATCTCACCTATACCACATTGGATATGCCCAATCTCGTCTGATCTTGGAAGCTAAGCAGTGTTGAGCCTGGTTAGTACTTGGGTGGGAGACCACATGGGAACACCAGGTGCTGTAGGTTTTTTCCCATTACTGGCAAATTGTTTTTATTCTCTAGCTATTTAAATTGGAAACTTTTTCTTTTTATTGCCAATACATACATTTGAGAGAGGTGAAAAAGACACAATAGCCATCACCTAAAGACTTACCACACTGTTTTGGCCCAAATCTAACTGCTTTTGGCAGCTAAACAGTGTTGAGCCTCATTAGTAGTTTAATTTGAGACCACCTGCTAATATTATGTCCTGTAGGTCTTTTTACATTACCAACACATGATTTTTTTCAGTAAGCCAATAATGTTAGGAAACTTTTTTATTAGCTTACCTGGTTATAGAAGTAGAAGAGGGCAAAAAAGTGACTCTATTTCACCTACAGCCAAACCACATTGGATACGCCCAATCTTGTCTGATCTTGGAAGCTAAGCAGTGTTGGGCCTGGTTAGTACTTGGGTGGGAGACCACATGGGAACACCAGGTGCTGTAGGTTTTTTCCCATTACTGGCAAATTGTTTTTATTCTCTAGCTATTTAAATTGGAAACTTTTTCTTTTTATTGCCAATACAGACATTTGGGAGAGGTCAAACAGACACAATAGCCATCACCTAAAGACTTACCACACTGTTTCGGCCCAATTCCAACTGCTTTTGGCAGCTAAATAGTATTGAGCCTCTTTACCAGTTTAATTTGAGACCACCTGCTAATATTATGTCCTGTAGGTCTTTTTACATTACCAACACATGATTTTTTTCAGTAAGCCAATATAGTTAGGAAACTTTTTTATTAGCTTACCTTTAGATAGAAGTAGAAGAGGGCAAAAAAGTGCCTGCATCTCACCTACAGCCATATCACATTGGATATGCCCAATCTCGTCTGATCTTGGAAGCTAAGCAGTGTTGGGCCTGGTTAGTACTTGGGTGGGAGACCACATGGGAACACCAGGTGCTGTAGGTTTTTTCCCATTACTGGCCAATTGTTTTTATTCTCTAGCTATTTAAATTGGAAACTTTTTCTTTTTATTGCCAACACAGACATTTGAGAGAGGTGAAACAGACACAATAGCCATCACCTAAAGACTTACCACACTGTTTCGGCCCAATTCCAACTGCTTTTGGCAGCTAAACAGTGTTGAGCCTCATTAGTAGTTTAATTTGAGACCACCTGCTAATATTATGTCCTGTAGGTCTTTTTACATTACCAACACATGATTTTTTTCAGTGAGCCAATAATGTTAGGAAACTTTTTTATTAGCTTACCTGGTTATAGAAGTAGAAGAGGGCAAAAAAGTGACTCTATTTCACCTACAGCCATACCACATTGGATACGCCCAATCTTGTCTGATCTTGGAAGCTAAGCAGTGTTGGGCCTGGTTAGTACTTGGGTGGGAGACCACATGGGAACACCAGGTGCTGTAGGTTTTTTCCCATTACTGGCAAATTGTTTTTATTCTCTAGTTATTTAAATTGGAAACTTTTTCTTTTTATTGCCAATACAGACATTTGGGAGAGGTCAAACAGACACAATAGCCATCACCTAAAGACTTACCACACTGTTTCGGCCCAATTCCAACTGCTTTTGGCAGCTAAATAGTGTTGAGCCTCTTTAGTAGTTTAATTTTCGACCACCTGCTAATATTATGTCCTGTAGGTATTTTTACATTACCAACACATGATTTTTTTCAGTAAGCCAATAATGTTAGGAAACTTTTTTATTAGCTTACCTGGTTATAGAAGTAGAAGAGGGCAAAAAAGTGACTGTATCTCACCTACAGCCATACCACTTTGGATACGCCCAATCTCGTCTGATCTTGGAAGCTAAGCAGTGTTGGGCCTCTTTTGTACTTGGGCGGGAGACCACATGGGAACACCAGGTGCTGTAGGTTTTTCCCATTACTGGCAAATTGTTTTTATTCTCTAGCTATTTAAATTGGAAACTTTTTCTTTTTATTGCCAATACAGACATTTGGGAGAGGTCAAACAGACACAATAGCCATCACCTAAAGACTTACCACACTGTTTCGGCCCAATTCCAACTGCTTTTGGCAGCTAAATAGTGTTGAGCCTCTTTAGTAGTTTAATTTGAGACCACCTGCTAATATTATGTCCTGTTGGTCTTTTTACATTACCAACACATGATTTTTTTCAGTAAGCCAATATAGTTAGGAAAGTTTTTTATTAGCTTACCTTTAGATAGAAGTAGAAGAGGGCAAAAAAGTGCCAGTATCTCACCTACAGCCATACCACATTGTATACGCCCAATCTCGTCTGATCTTGGAAGCTAAGCAGTGTTGGGCCTGGTTAGTACTTGGGTGGGAGACCACATGGGAACACCAGGTGCTGTAGGTTTTTTCCCATTACTGGCAAATTGTTTTTATTCTCTAGCTATTTAAATTGGAAACTTTTTCTTTTTATTGCCAACACAGACATTTGAGAGAGGTGAAACAGACACAATAGCCATCACCTAAAGACTTACCACACTGTTTCGGCCCAATTCCAACTGCTTTTGGCAGCTAAACAGTGTTGAGCCTCATTAGTAGTTTAATTTGAGACCACCTGCTAATATTATTGTCCTGTAGGTCTTTTTACATTACCAACACATGATTTTTTTCAGTAAGCCAATAATGTTAGGAAACTTTTTTATTAGCTTACCTGGTTATAGAAGTAGAAGAGGGCAAAAAAGTGACTCTATTTCACCTACAGCCATACCACATTGCATACGCCCAATCTTGTCTGATCTTGGAAGCTAAGCAGTGTTGGGCCTGGTTAGTACTTGGGTGGGAGACCACATGGGAACACCAGGTGCTGTAGGTTTTTTCCCATTACTGGCAAATTGTTTTTATTCTCTAGCTATTTAAATTGGAAACTTTTTCTTTTTATTGCCAATACAGACATTTGGGAGAGGTCAAACAGACACAATAGCCATCACCTAAAGACTTACCACACTGTTTCGGCCCAATTCCAACTGCTTTTGGCAGCTAAATAGTGTTGAGCCTCTTTAGTAGTTTAATTTGAGACCACCTGCTAATATTATGTCCTGTAGGTATTTTTACATTACCAACACATGATTTTTTTCAGTAAGCCAATAATGTTAGGAAACTTTTTTATTAGCTTACCTTTAGATAGAAGTAGAAGAGGGCAAAAAAGTGCAAGTATCTCACCTACAGCCATACCACATTGGATACGCCCAATCTCGTCTGATCTTGAAAGCTAAGCAGTGTTGGGCCTGGTTAGTACTTGGGTGGGAGACCACATGGGAACACCAGGTGCTGTAGGTTTTTTCCCATTACTGGCAAATTGTTTTTATTCTCTAGCTATTTAAATTGGAAACTTTTTCTTTTTATTGCCAACACAGACATTTGAGAGAGGTGAAACAGACACAATAGCCATCACCTAAAGACTTACCACACTGTTTCGGCCCAATTCCAACTGCTTTTGGCAGCTAAACAGTGTTGAGCCTCATTAGTAGTTTAATTTGAGACCACCTGCTAATATTATTGTCCTGTAGGTCTTTTTACATTACCAACACATGATTTTTTTCAGTAAGCCAATAATGTTAGGAAACTTTTTTATTAGCTTACCTGGTTATAGAAGTAGAAGAGGGCAAAAAAGTGACTCTATTTCACCTACAGCCATACCACATTGCATACGCCCAATCTTGTCTGATCTTGGAAGCTAAGCAGTGTTGGGCCTGGTTAGTACTTGGGTGGGAGACCACATGGGAACACCAGGTGCTGTAGGTTTTTTCCCATTACTGGCAAATTGTTTTTATTCTCTAGCTATTTAAATTGGAAACTTTTTCTTTTTATTGCCAATACAGACATTTGGGAGAGGTCAAACAGACACAATAGCCATCACCTAAAGACTTACCACACTGTTTCGGCCCAATTCCAACTGCTTTTGGCAGCTAAATAGTGTTGAGCCTCTTTAGTAGTTTAATTTGAGACCACCTGCTAATATTATGTCCTGTAGGTATTTTTACATTACCAACACATGATTTTTTTCAGTAAGCCAATAATGTTAGGAAACTTTTTTATTAGCTTACCTGGTTATAGAAGTAGAAGAGGGCAAAAAAGTGACTGTATCTCACCTACAGCCATACCACATTGGATACGCCCAATCTCGTCTGATCTTGGAAGCTAAGCAGTGTTGGGCCTCTTTAGTACTTGGGTGGGAGACCACATGGGAACACCAGGTGCTGTAGGTTTTTCCCATTACTGGCAAATTGTTTTTATTCTCTAGCTATTTAAATTGGAAACTTTTTATTTTTATTGCCAATACAGACATTTGGGAGAGGTCAAACAGACACAATAGCCATCACCTAAAGACTTACCACACTGTTTCGGCCCAATTCCAACTGCTTTTGGCAGCTAAACAGTGTTGAGCCTCTTTAGTAGTTTAATTTGAGACCACCTGCTAATATTATGTCCTGTTGGTCTTTTTACATTACCAACACATGATTTTTTTCAGTAAGCCAATATAGTTAGGAAAGTTTTTTATTAGCTTACCTTTAGATAGAAGTAGAAGAGGGCAAAAAAGTGCCTGTATCTCACCTACAGCCATACCACATTGGATACGCCCAATCTCGTCTGATCTTGGAAGCTAAGCAGTGTTGGGCCTGGTTAGTACTTGGGTGGGAGACCATATGGGAACACCAGGTGCTGTAGGTTTTTTCCCATTACTGGCAAATTGTTTTTATTCTCTAGCTATTTAAATTGGAAACTTTTTCTTTTTATTGCCAATACAGACATTTGAGAGAGGTGAAACAGACACAATAGCCATCACCTAAAGACTTTTCACACTGTTTCGGCCCAATTCCAACTGCTTTTGGCAACTAAACAGTGTTGAGCCTCATTAGTAGTTTAATTTGAGACCACCTGCTAATATTATGTCCTGTAGGTCTTTTTACATTACCAACACATGATTTTTTTCAGTAAGCCAATAATGTTAGGAAACTTTTTTATTAGCTTACCTTGTTATAGAAGTAGAAGAGGGCAAAAAAGTGACTGTATCTCACCTACAGCCATACCACATTGGATACGCCCAATCTCGTCTGATCTTGGAAGCTAAGCAGTGTTGGGCCTGGTTAGTTCTTGGGTGGGAGACCACATGGGAACACCAGGTGCTGTAGGTTTTTTGCCATTACTGGCAAATTGTTTTTATTCTCTAGCTATTTAAATTGGAAACGTTTTCTTTTTATTGCCAATACAGACATTTGGGAGAGGTCAAACAGACACAATAGCCATCACCTAAAGACTTACCACACTGTTTCGGCCCAATTCCAACTGCTTTTGGCAGCGAAATAGTGTTGAGCCTCTTTATTAGTTTAATTTGAAACCACCTGCTAATATTATGTCCTGTAGGTCTTTTTACATTACCAACACATGATTTTTTTCAGTAAGCCAATATAGTTAGGAAACTTTTTTACTAGCTTACCTTTAGATAGAAGTAGAAGAGGGCAAACAAGTGCATGCATCTCACCTACAGCCATACCACATTGGATACGCCCAATCTCGTCTGATCTTGGAAGCTAAGCAGTGTTGGGCCTGGTTAGTACTTGGGTGGGAGACCACATGGGAACACCAGGTGCTGTAGGTTTTTTCCCATTACAGGCAAATTGTTTTTATTCTCTAGCTATTTAAATTGGAAACTTTTTCTTTTTATTGCCAATACAGACATTTGGGAGAGGTCAAACAGACACAATAGCCATCACCTAAAGACTTACCACACTGTTTCGGCCCAATTCCAACTGCTTTTGGCAGCTAAATAGTATTGAGCCTCTTTAGCAGTTTAATTTGAGACCACCTGCTAATATTATGTCCTGTAGGTCTTTTTACATTACCAACACATGATTTTTTTCAGTAAGCCAATATAGTTAGGAAACTTTTTTATTAGCTTACCTTTAGATAGAAGTAGAAGAGGGCAAAAAAGTGCCTGCATCTCACCTACAGCCATACCACATTGGATACGCCCAATCTCATCTGATCTTGGAAGCAAAGCAGTGTTGGGCCTGGTTAGTACTTGGGTGGGAGACCACACGGGAACACCAGGTGCTGTAGGTTTTTTCCCATTACTGGCAAATTGTTTTTATTCTCTAGCTATTTAAATTGGAAACTTTTTCTTTTTATTGCCAATACAGACATTTGAGAGAGGTGAAACAGACACAATAGCCATCACCTAAAGACTTACCACACTGTTTCGGCCCAATTCCAACTGCTTTTGGCAGCTAAACAGTGTTGAGCCTCTTTAGTAGTTTAATTTGAGACCACCTGCTAATATTATGTCCTGTAGGTCTTTTTACATTACCAACACATGATTTTTTTCAGTAAGCCAATAATGTTAGGAAACTTTTTTATTAGCTTACCTGGTTATAGAAGTAGAAGAGGGCAAAAAAGTGACTCTATATCACCTACAGCTATACCACATTGGATACGCCCAATCTCGTCTGATCTTGGAAGCTAAGCAGTGTTGGGCCTGGTTAGTACTTGGGTGGGAGACCACATGGGAACACCAGGTGCTGTAGGTTTTTCCCATTACTGGCAAATTGTTTTTATTCTCTAGCTATTTAAATTGGAAACTTTTTCTTTTTATTGCCAATACAGACATTTGGGAGAGGTCAAACAGACACAATAGCCATCACCTAAAGACTTACCACACTGTTTCGGCCCAATTCCAACTGCTTTTGGCAGCTAAATAGTGTTGAGCCTCTTTAGTAGTTTAATTTGAGACCACCTGCTAATATTATGTCCTGTTGGTCTTTTTACATTACTAACACATGATTTTTTTCAGTAAGCCAATATAGTTAGGAAAGTTTTTTATTAGCTTACCTTTAGATAGAAGTAGAAGAGGGCAAAAAAGTGCTTGCATCTCACTTACAGCCATACCACATTGGATACGCCCAATCTCGTCTGATCTTGGAAGCTAAGCAGTTTTGGGCCAGGTTAGTATTTGGTTGGGAGACCATATGGGAACACCAGGTGCTGTAGGTTTTTTCCCATTACTGGCAAATTGTTTTTATTCTCTAGCTATTTAAATTGGAAACTTTTTCTTTTTATTGCCAATACAGACATTTGAGAGAGGTGAAACAGACACAATAGCCATCACCTAAAGTCTTTCCACACTGTTTCGGCCCAATTCCAACTGCTTTTGGCAACTAAACAGTGTTGAGCCTCATTAGTAGTTTAATTTGAGACCACCTGCTAATATTATGTCCTGTAGGTCTTTTTACATTACCAACACATGATTTTTTTCAGTAAGCCAATAATGTTAGGAAACTTTTTTATTAGCTTACCTGGTTATAGAAGTAGAAGAGGGCAAAAAAGTGACTCTATATCACCTACAGCTATACCACATTGGATACGCCCAATCTCGTCTGATCTTGGAAGCTAAGCAGTGTTGGGCCTGCTTAGTACTTGGGTGGGAGACCACATGGGAACACCAGGTGCTGTAGGTTTTTCCCATTACTGGCAAATTGTTTTTATTCTCTAGCTATTTAAATTGGAAACTTTTTCTTTTTATTGCCAATACAGACATTTGGGAGAGGTCAAACAGACACAATAGCCATCACCTAAAGACTTACCACACTGTTTCGGCCCAATTCCAACTGCTTTTGGCAGCTAAATAGTGTTGAGCCTCTTTAGTAGTTTAATTTGAGACCACCTGCTAATATTATGTCCTGTTGGTCTTTTTACATTACTAACACATGATTTTTTTCAGTAAGCCAATATAGTTAGGAAAGTTTTTTATTAGCTTACCTTTAGATAGAAGTAGAAGAGGGCAAAAAAGTGCTTGCATCTCACTTACAGCCATACCACATTGGATACGCCCAATCTCGTCTGATCTTGGAAGCTAAGCAGTTTTGGGCCAGGTTAGTATTTGGTTGGGAGACCATATGGGAACACCAGGTGCTGTAGGTTTTTTCCCATTACTGGCAAATTGTTTTTATTCTCTAGCTATTTAAATTGGAAACTTTTTCTTTTTATTGCCAATACAGACATTTGAGAGAGGTGAAACAGACACAATAGCCATCACCTAAAGTCTTTCCACACTGTTTCGGCCCAATTCCAACTGCTTTTGGCAACTAAACAGTGTTGAGCCTCATTAGTAGTTTAATTTGAGACCACCTGCTAATATTATGTCCTGTAGGTCTTTTTACATTACCAACACATGATTTTTTTCAGTAAGCCAATAATGTTAGGAAACTTTTTTATTAGCTTACCTGGTTATAGAAGTAGAAGAGGGCAAAAAAGTGACTGTATCTCACCTACAGCCATACCACATTGGATACGCCCAATCTCGTCTGATCTTGGAAGCTAAGCAGTGTTGGGCCTGGTTAGTACTTGGGTGGGAGACCACATGGGAACACCAGGTGCTGTAGGTTTTTTCCCATTACTGGCAAATTGTTTTTATTCTCTAGCTATTTAAATTGGAAACTTTTTCTTTTTATTGCCAATACAGACATTTGAGAGAGGTGAAACAGACACAATAGCCATCACCTAAAGACTTACCACACTGTTTTGGCCCAATTCCAACTGCTTTTGGCAGCTAAACAGTGTTGAGCCTCATTAGTAGTTTAATTTGAGACCACCTGCTAATATTATGTCCTGTAGGTCTTTTTACATTACCAACACATGATTTTTTTCAGTAAGCCAATAATGTTAGGAAACTTTTTTATTAGCTTACCTGGTTATAGAAGTAGAAGAGGGCAAAAAAGTTACTCTATCTCACCTACAGCCATACCACATTGGATACGCCCAATCTCGTCTGATCTTGGAAGCTAAGCAGTGTTGGGCCTGGTTAATACTTGGGTGGGAGACCACATGGGAACACCAGGTGCTGTAGGTTTTTTCCCATTACTGGCAAATTGTTTTTATTCTCTAGCTATTTAAATTGGAAACTTTTTCTTTTTATTGCCAATACAGACATTTGAGAGAGGTGAAACAGACACAATAGCCATCACCTAAAGACTTTCCACACTGTTTCGGCCCAATTCCAACTGCTTTTGGCAACTAAACAGTGTTGAGCCTCATTAGTAGTTTAATTTGAGACCACCTGCTAATATTATGTCCTGTAGGTCTTTTTACATTACCAACACATGATTTTTTTCAGTAAGCCAATAATGTTAGGAAACTTTTTTATTAGCTTACCTGGTTATAGAAGTAGAAGAGGGCAAAAAAGTGACTCTATCTCACCTACAGCCATACCACATTGGATACGCCCAATCTCGTCTGATCTTGGAAGCTAAGCAGTGTTGGGCCTGGTTAGTACTTGGGTGGGAGACCACATGGGAACACCAGGTGCTGTAGGTTTTTTCCCATTACTGGCAAATTGTTTTTATTCTCTAGCTATTTAAATTGGAAACTTTTTCTTTTTATTGCCAATACAGACATTTGGGAGAGGTCAAACAGACACAATAGCCATCACCTAAAGACTTACCACACTGTTTCGGCCCAATTCCAACTGCTTTTGGCAGCTAAATAGTGTTGAGCCTCTTTAGTAGTTTAATTTGAGACCACCTGCTAATATTATGTCCTGTAGGTATTTTTACATTACCAACACATGATTTTTTTCAGTAAGCCAATAATGTTAGGAAACTTTTTTATTAGCTTACCTGGTTATAGAAGTAGAAGAGGGCAAAAAAGTGACTGTATCTCACCTACAGCCATACCACATTGGATACGCCCAATCTCATCTGATCTTGGAAGCTAAGCAGTGTTGGGCCTCTTTAGTACTTGGGTGGGAGACCACATGGGAACACCAGGTGCTGTAGGTTTTTCCCATTACTGGCAAATTGCTTTTATTCTCTAGCTATTTAAATTGGAAACTTTTTCTTTTTATTGCCAATACAGACATTTGGGAGAGGTCAAACAGACACAATAGCCATCACCTAAAGACTTACCACACTGTTTCGGCCCAATTCCAACTGCTTTTGGCAGCTAAATAGTGTTGAGCCTCTTTAGTAGTTTAATTTGAGACCACCTGCTAATATTATGTCCTGTTGGTCTTTTTACATTACCAACACATGATTTTTTTCAGTAAGCCAATATAGTTAGGAAAGTTTTTTATTAGCTTACCTTTAGATAGAAGTAGAAGAGGGCAAAAAAGTGCCTGCATCTCACCTACAGCCATACCACATTGGATACGCCCAATCTCGTCTGATCTTGGAAGCTAAGCAGTGTTGGGCCTGGTTAGTACTTGGGTGGGAGACCACATGGGAACACCAGGTGCTGTAGGTTTTTTCCCATTACTGGCAATTTGTTTTTATTCTCTAGCTTTTTAAATTGGAAACTTTTTCTTTTTATTGCCAACACAGACATTTGAGAGAGGTGAAACAGACACAATAGCCATCACCTAAAGACTTACCACACTGTTTCGGCCCAATTCCAACTGCTTTTGGCAGCTAAACAGTGTTGAGCCTCATTAGTAGTTTAATTTGAGACCACCTGCTAATATTATGTCCTGTAGGTCTTTTTACATTACCAACACATGATTTTTTTCAGTAAGCCAATAATGTTAGGAAACTTTTTTATTAGCTTACCTGGTTATAGAAGTAGAAGAGGGCAAAAAAGTGACTCTATTTCACCTACAGCCATACCACATTGGATACGCCCAATCTTGTCTGATCTTGGAAGCTAAGCAGTGTTGGGCCTGGTTAGTACTTGGGTGGGAGACCACATGGAAACACCAGGTGCTGTAGGTTTTTTCCCATTACTGGCAAATTGTTTTTATTCTCTAGCTATTTAAATTGGAAACTTTTTCTTTTTATTGCCAATACAGACATTTGGGAGAGGTCAAACAGACACAATAGCCATCACCTAAAGACTTACCACACTGTTTCGGCCCAATTCCAACTGCTTTTGGCAGCTAAATAGTGTTGAGCCTCTTTAGTAGTTTAATTTGAGACCACCTGCTAATATTATGTCCTGTAGGTATTTTTACATTACCAACACATGATTTTTTTCAGTAAGCCAATAATGTTAGGAAACTTTTTTATTAGCTTACCTGGTTATAGAAGTAGAAGAGGGCAAAAAAGTGACTGTATCTCACCTACAGCCATACCACATTGGATACGCCCAATCTCGTCTGATCTTGGAAGCTAAGCAGTGTTGGGCCTGGTTAGTACTTGGGTGGGAGACCACATGGGAACACCAGGTGCTGTAGGTTTTTCCCATTACTGGCAAATTGTTTTTATTCTCTAGCTATTTAAATTGGAAACTTTTTCTTTTTATTGCCAATACAGACATTTGGGAGAGGTCAAACAGACACAATAGCCATAACCTAAAGACTTACCACACTGTTTCGGCCCAATTCCAACTGCTTTTGGCAGCTAAATAGTGTTGAGCCTCTTTAGTAGTTTAATTTGAGACCACCTGCTAATATTATGTCCTGTTGATCTTTTTACATTACTAACACATGATTTTTTCAGTAAGCCAATATAGTTAGGAAAGTTTTTTATTAGCTTACCTTTAGATAGAAGTAGAAGAGGGCAAAAAAGTGCTTGTATCTCACTTACAGCCATACCACATTGGATACGCCCAATCTCGTCTGATCTTGGAAGCTAAGCAGTTTTGGGCCTGGTTAGTATTTGGTTGGGAGACCATATGGGAACACCAGGTGCTGTAGGTTTTTTCCCATTACTGGCAAATTGTTTTTATTCTCTAGCTATTTAAATTGGAAACTTTTTCTTTTTATTGCCAATACAGACATTTGAGAGAGGTGAAACAGACACAATAGCCATCACCTAAAGTCTTTCCACACTGTTTCGGCCCAATTCCAACTGCTTTTGGCAACTAAACAGTGTTGAGCCTCATTAGTAGTTTAATTTGAGACCACCTGCTAATATTATGTCCTGTAGGTCTTTTTACATTACCAACACATGATTTTTTTCAGTAAGCCAATAATGTTAGGAAACTTTTTTATTAGCTTACCTGGTTATAGAAGTAGAAGAGGGCAAAAAAGTGACTCTATCTCACCTACAGCCATACCACATTGGATACGCCCAATCTCGTCTGATCTTGGAAGCTAAGCAGTGTTGGGCCTGGTTAATACTTGGGTGGGAGACCACATGGGAACACCAGGTGCTGTAGGTTTTTTCCCATTACTGGCAAATTGTTTTTATTCTCTAGCTATTTAAATTGGAAACTTTTTCTTTTTATTGCCAATACAGACATTTGAGAGAGGTGAAACAGACACAATAGCCATCACCTAAAGACTTTCCACACTGTTTCGGCCCAATTCCAACTGCTTTTGGCAACTAAACAGTGTTGAGCCTCATTAGTAGTTTAATTTGAGACCACCTGCTAATATTATGTCCTGTAGGTCTTTTTACATTACCAACACATGATTTTTTTCAGTAAGCCAATAATGTTAGGAAACTTTTTTATTAGCTTACCTGGTTATAGAAGTAGAAGAGGGCAAAAAAGTGACTCTATCTCACCTACAGCCATACCACATTGGATACGCCCAATCTCGTCTGATCTTGGAAGCTAAGCAGTGTTGGGCCTGGTTAGTACTTGGGTGGGAGACCACATGGGAACACCAGGTGCTGTAGGTTTTTCCCATTACTGGCAAATTGCTTTTATTCTCTAGCTATTTAAATTGGAAACTTTTTCTTTTTATTGCCAATACAGACATTTGGGAGAGGTCAAACAGACACAATAGCCATCACCTAAAGACTTACCACACTGTTTCGGCCCAATTCCAACTGCTTTTGGCAGCTAAATAGTGTTGAGCCTCTTTAGTAGTTTAATTTGAGACCACCTGCTAATATTATGTCCTGTTGGTCTTTTTACATTACCAACACATGATTTTTTTCAGTAAGCCAATATAGTTAGGAAAGTTTTTTATTAGCTTACCTTTAGATAGAAGTAGAAGAGGGCAAAAAAGTGCCTGTATCTCACCTACAGCCATACCACATTGGATACGCCCAATCTCGTCTGATCTTGGAAGCTAAGCAGTGTTGGGCCTGGTTAGTACTTGGGTGGGAGACCACATGGGAACACCAGGTGCTGTAGGTTTTTTCCCATTACTGGCAAATTGTTTTTATTCTCTAGCTATTTAAATTGGAAACTTTTTCTTTTTATTGCCAACACAGACATTTGAGAGAGGTGAAACAGACACAATAGCCATCACCTAAAGACTTACCACACTGTTTCGGCCCAATTCCAACTGCTTTTGGCAGCTAAACAGTGTTGAGCCTCATTAGTAGTTTAATTTGAGACCACCTGCTAATATTATGTCCTGTAGGTCTTTTTACATTACCAACACATGATTTTTTTCAGTAAGCCAATAATGTTAGGAAACTTTTTTATTAGCTTACCTGGTTATAGAAGTAGAAGAGGGCAAAAAAGTGACTCTATTTCACCTACAGCCATACCACATTGGATACGCCCAATCTTGTCTGATCTTGGAAGCTAAGCAGTGTTGGGCCTGGTTAGTACTTGGGTGGGAGACCACATGGAAACACCAGGTGCTGTAGGTTTTTTCCCATTACTGGCAAATTGTTTTTATTCTCTAGCTATTTAAATTGGAAACTTTTTCTTTTTATTGCCAATACAGACATTTGAGAGAGGTGAAAAAGACACAATAGCCATCACCTAAAGACTTACCACACTGTTTTGGCCCAAATCTAACTGCTTTTGGCAGCTAAACAGTGTTGAGCCTCATTAGTAGTTTAATTTGAGACCACCTGCTAATATTATGTCCTGTGTCTTTTTACATTACCAACACATGATTTTTTTCAGTAAGCCAATAATGTTAGGAAACTTTTTTATTAGCTTACCTGGTTATAGAAGTAGAAGAGGGCAAAAAAGTGACTCTATTTCACCTACAGCCATACCACATTGGATACGCCCAATCTTGTCTGATCTTGGAAGCTAAGCAGTGTTGGGCCTGGTTAGTACTTGGGTGGGAGACCACGTGGGAACACCAGGTGCTGTAGGTTTTTTCCCATTACTGGCAAATTGTTTTTATTCTCTAGCTATTTAAATTGGAAACTTTTTCTTTTTATTGCCAATACAGACATTTGGGAGAGGTCAAACAGACACAATAGCCATCACCTAAAGACTTACCACACTGTTTCGGCCCAATTCCAACTGCTTTTGGCAGCTAAACAGTGTTGAGCCTCATTAGTAGTTTAATTTGAGACCACCTGCTAATATTATGTCCTGTAGGTATTTTTACATTACCAACACATGATTTTTTTCAGTAAGCCAATAATGTTAGGAAACTTTTTTATTAGCTTACCTGGTTATAGAAGTAGAAGAGGGCAAAAAAGTGACTGTATCTTACCTACAGCCATACCACATTGGATACGCCCAATCTCGTCTGATCTTGGAAGCTAAGCAGTGTTGGGCCTGGTTAGTACTTGGGTGGGAGACCACATGGGAACACCAGGTGCTGTAGGTTTTTCCCATTACTGGCAAATTGTTTTTATTCTCTAGCTATTTAAATTGGAAACTTTTTCTTTTTATTGCCAATACAGACATTTGGGAGAGGTCAAACAGACACAATAGCCATAACCTAAAGACTTACCACACTGTTTCGGCCTAATTCCAACTGCTTTTGGCAGCTAAATAGTGTTGAGCCTCTTTAGTAGTTTAATTTGAGACCACCTGCTAATATTATGTCCTGTTGGTCTTTTTACATTACTAACACATGATTTTTTCAGTAAGCCAATATAGTTAGGAAAGTTTTTTATTAGCTTACCTTTAGATAGAAGTAGAAGAGGGCAAAAAAGTGCTTGCATCTCACTTACAGACATACCACATTGGATACGCCCAATCTCGTCTGATCTTGGAAGCTAAGCAGTTTTGGGCCTGGTTAGTATTTGGTTGGGAGACCATATGGGAACACCAGGTGCTGTAGGTTTTTTCCCATTACTGGCAAATTGTTTTTATTCTCTAGCTATTTAAATTGGAAACTTTTTCTTTTTATTGCCAATACAGACATTTGAGAGAGGTGAAACAGACACAATAGCCATCACCTAAAGTCTTTCCACACTGTTTCGGCCCAATTCCAACTGCTTTTGGCAACTAAACAGTGTTGAGCCTCATTAGTAGTTTAATTTGAGACCACCTGCTAATATTATGTCCTGTAGGTCTTTTTACATTACCAACACATGATTTTTTTCAGTAAGCCAATAATGTTAGGAAACTTTTTTATTAGCTTACCTGGTTATAGAAGTAGAAGAGGGCAAAAAAGTGACTCTATCTCACCTACAGCCATACCACATTGGATACGCCCAATCTCGTCTGATCTTGGAAGCTAAGCAGTGTTGGGCCTGGTTAATACTTGGGTGGGAGACCACATGGGAACACCAGGTGCTGTAGGTTTTTTCCCATTACTGGCAAATTGTTTTTATTCTCTAGCTATTTAAATTGGAAACTTTTTCTTTTTATTGCCAATACAGACATTTGAGAGAGGTGAAACAGACACAATAGCCATCACCTAAAGACTTTCCACACTGTTTCGGCCTAATTCCAACTGCTTTTGGCAGCTAAATAGTGTTGAGCCTCTTTAGTAGTTTAATTTGAGACCACCTGCTAATATTATGTCCTGTTGGTCTTTTTACATTACTAACACATGATTTTTTCAGTAAGCCAATATAGTTAGGAAAGTTTTTTATTAGCTTACCTTTAGATAGAAGTAGAAGAGGGCAAAAAAGTGCTTGCATCTCACTTACAGACATACCACATTGGATACGCCCAATCTCGTCTGATCTTGGAAGCTAAGCAGTTTTGGGCCTGGTTAGTATTTGGTTGGGAGACCATATGGGAACACCAGGTGCTGTAGGTTTTTTCCCATTACTGGCAAATTGTTTTTATTCTCTAGCTATTTAAATTGGAAACTTTTTCTTTTTATTGCCAATACAGACATTTGAGAGAGGTGAAACAGACACAATAGCCATCACCTAAAGTCTTTCCACACTGTTTCAGCCCAATTCCAACTGCTTTTGGCAACTAAACAGTGTTGAGCCTCATTAGTAGTTTAATTTGAGACCACCTGCTAATATTATGTCCTGTAGGTCTTTTTACATTACCAACACATGATTTTTTTCAGTAAGCCAATAATGTTAGGAAACTTTTTTATTAGCTTACCTGGTTATAGAAGTAGAAGAGGGCAAAAAAGTGACTCTATCTCACCTACAGCCATACCACATTGGATACGCCCAATCTCGTCTGATCTTGGAAGCTAAGCAGTGTTGGGCCTGGTTAATACTTGGGTGGGAGACCACATGGGAACACCAGGTGCTGTAGGTTTTTTCCCATTACTGGCAAATTGTTTTTATTCTCTAGCTATTTAAATTGGAAACTTTTTCTTTTTATTGCCAATACAGACATTTGAGAGAGGTGAAACAGACACAATAGCCATCACCTAAAGACTTTCCACACTGTTTCGGCCCAATTCCAACTGCTTTTGGCAACTAAACAGTGTTGAGCCTCATTAGTAGTTTAATTTGAGACCACCTGCTAATATTATGTCCTGTAGGTCTTTTTACATTACCAACACATGATTTTTTTCAGTAAGCCAATAATGTTAGGAAACTTTTTTATTAGCTTACCTGGTTATAGAAGTAGAAGAGGGCAAAAAAGTGACTCTATCTCACCTACAGCCATACCACATTGGATACGCCCAATCTCGTCTGATCTTGGAAGCTAAGCAGTGTTGGGCCTGGTTAGTACTTGGGTGGGAGACCACATGGGAACACCAGGTGCTGTAGGTTTTTCCCATTACTGGCAAATTGCTTTTATTCTCTAGCTATTTAAATTGGAAACTTTTTCTTTTTATTGCCAATACAGACATTTGGGAGAGGTCAAACAGACACAATAGCCATCACCTAAAGACTTACCACACTGTTTCGGCCCAATTCCAACTGCTTTTGGCAGCTAAATAGTGTTGAGCCTCTTTAGTAGTTTAATTTGAGACCACCTGCTAATATTATGTCCTGTTGGTCTTTTTACATTACCAACACATGATTTTTTTCAGTAAGCCAATATAGTTAGGAAAGTTTTTTATTAGCTTACCTTTAGATAGAAGTAGAAGAGGGCAAAAAAGTGCCTGTATCTCACCTACAGCCATACCACATTGGATACGCCCAATCTCGTCTGATCTTGGAAGCTAAGCAGTGTTGGGCCTGGTTAGTACTTGGGTGGGAGACCACATGGGAACACCAGGTGCTGTAGGTTTTTTCCCATTACTGGCAAATTGTTTTTATTCTCTAGCTATTTAAATTGGAAACTTTTTCTTTTTATTGCCAACACAGACATTTGAGAGAGGTGAAACAGACACAATAGCCATCACCTAAAGACTTACCACACTGTTTCGGCTCAATTCCAACTGCTTTTGGCAGCTAAACAGTGTTGAGCCTCATTAGTAGTTTAATTTGAGACCACCTGCTAATATTATGTCCTGTAGGTCTTTTTACATTACCAACACATGATTTTTTTCAGTAAGCCAATAATGTTAGGAAACTTTTTTATTAGCTTACCTGGTTATAGAAGTAGAAGAGGGCAAAAAAGTGACTCTATTTCACCTACAGCCATACCACATTGGATACGCCCAATCTTGTCTGATCTTGGAAGCTAAGCAGTGTTGGGCCTGGTTAGTACTTGGGTGGGAGACCACATGGAAACACCAGGTGCTGTAGGTTTTTTCCCATTACTGGCAAATTGTTTTTATTCTCTAGCTATTTAAATTGGAAACTTTTTCTTTTTATTGCCAATACAGACATTTGAGAGAGGTGAAAAAGACACAATAGCCATCACCTAAAGACTTACCACACTGTTTTGGCCCAAATCTAACTGCTTTTGGCAGCTAAACAGTGTTGAGCCTCATTAGTAGTTTAATTTGAGACCACCTGCTAATATTATGTCCTGTGTCTTTTTACATTACCAACACATGATTTTTTTCAGTAAGCCAATAATGTTAGGAAACTTTTTTATTAGCTTACCTGGTTATAGAAGTAGAAGAGGGCAAAAAAGTGACTCTATTTCACCTACAGCCATACCACATTGGATACGCCCAATCTTGTCTGATCTTGGAAGCTAAGCAGTGTTGGGCCTGGTTAGTACTTGGGTGGGAGACCACGTGGGAACACCAGGTGCTGTAGGTTTTTTCCCATTACTGGCAAATTGTTTTTATTCTCTAGCTATTTAAATTGGAAACTTTTTCTTTTTATTGCCAATACAGACATTTGGGAGAGGTCAAACAGACACAATAGCCATCACCTAAAGACTTACCACACTGTTTCGGCCCAATTCCAACTGCTTTTGGCAGCTAAATAGTATTGAGCCTCTTTAGCAGTTTAATTTGAGACCACCTGCTAATATTATGTCCTGTAGGTCTTTTTACATTACCAACACATGATTTTTTTCAGTAAGCCAATATAGTTATTAAACTTTTTTATTAGCTTACCTTTAGATAGAAGTAGAAGAGGGCAAAAAAGTGCCTGCATCTCACCTACAGCGATATCACATTGGATATGCCCAATCTCGTCTGATCTTGGAAGCTAAGCAGTGTTGGGCCTGGTTAGTACTTGGGTGGGAGACCACATGGGAACACCAGGTGCTGTAGGTTTTTTCCCATTACTGGCCAATTGTTTTTATTCTCTAGCTATTTAAATTGGAAACTTTTTCTTTTTATTGCCAACAGAGACATTTGAGAGAGGTGAAACAGACACAATAGCCATCACCTAAAGACTTACCACACTGTTTCGGCCCAATTCCAACTGCTTTTGGCAGCTAAACAGTGTTGAGCCTCATTAGTAGTTTAATTTGAGACCACCTGCTAATATTATGTCCTGTAGGTCTTTTTACATTACCAACACATGATTTTTTTCAGTGAGCCAATAATGTTAGGAAACTTTTTTATTAGCTTACCTGGTTATAGAAGTAGAAGAGGGCAAAAAAGTGACTCTATTTCACCTACAGCCATACCACATTGGATACGCCCAATCTTGTCTGATCTTGGAAGCTAAGCAGTGTTGGGCCTGGTTAGTACTTGGGTGGGAGACCACATGGGAACACCAGGTGCTGTAGGTTTTTTTCCCATTACTGGCAAATTGTTTTTATTCTCTAGTTATTTAAATTGGAAACTTTTTCTTTTTATTGCCAATACAGACATTTGGGAGAGGTCAAACAGACACAATAGCCATCACCTAAAGACTTACCACACTGTTTCGGCCCAATTCCAACTGCTTTTGGCAGCTAAATAGTGTTGAGCCTCTTTAGTAGTTTAATTTTCGACCACCTGCTAATATTATGTCCTGTAGGTATTTTTACATTACCAACACATGATTTTTTTCAGTAAGCCAATAATGTTAGGAAACTTTTTTATTAGCTTACCTGGTTATAGAAGTAGAAGAGGGCAAAAAAGTGACGGTATCTCTCTTACAGCCATACCACATTGGATACGCCCAATCTCGTCTGATCTTGGAAGCTAAGCAGTGTTGGGCCTCTTTTGTACTTGGGCGGGAGACCACATGGGAACACCAGGTGCTGTAGGTTTTTCCCATTACTGGCAAATTGTTTTTATTCTCTAGCTATTTAAATTGGAAACTTTTTCTTTTTATTGCCAATACAGACATTTGGGAGAGGTCAAACAGACACAATAGCCATCACCTAAAGACTTACCACACTGTTTCGGCCCAATTCCAACTGCTTTTGGCAGCTAAATAGTGTTGAGCCTCTTTAGTAGTTTAATTTGAGACCACCTGCTAATATTATGTCCTGTTGGTCTTTTTACATTACCAACACATGATTTTTTTCAGTAAGCCAATATAGTTAGGAAAGTTTTTTATTAGCTTACCTTTAGATAGAAGTAGAAGAGGGCAAAAAAGTGCCAGTATCTCACCTACAGCCATACCACATTGGATACGCCCAATCTCGTCTGATCTTGGAAGCTAAGCAGTGTTGGGCCTGGTTAGTACTTGGGTGGGAGACCACATGGGAACACCAGGTGCTGTAGGTTTTTTCCCATTACTGGCAAATTGTTTTTATTCTCTAGCTATTTAAATTGGAAACTTTTTCTTTTTATTGCCAACACAGACATTTGAGAGAGGTGAAACAGACACAATAGCCATCACCTAAAGACTTACCACACTGTTTCAGCCCAATTCCAACTGCTTTTGGCAGCTAAACAGTGTTGAGCCTCATTAGTAGTTTAATTTGAGACCACCTGCTAATATTATTGTCCTGTAGGTCTTTTTACATTACCAACACATGATTTTTTTCAGTAAGCCAATAATGTTAGGAAACTTTTTTATTAGCTTACCTGGTTATAGAAGTAGAAGAGGGCAAAAAAGTGACTCTATTTCACCTACAGCCATACCACATTGCATACGCCCAATCTTGTCTGATCTTGGAAGCTAAGCAGTGTTGGGCCTGGTTAGTACTTGGGTGGGAGACCACATGGGAACACCAGGTGCTGTAGGTTTTTTCCCATTACTGGCAAATTGTTTTTATTCTCTAGCTATTTAAATTGGAAACTTTTTCTTTTTATTGCCAATACAGACATTTGGGAGAGGTCAAACAGACACAATAGCCATCACCTAAAGACTTACCACACTGTTTCGGCCCAATTCCAACTGCTTTTGGCAGCTAAATAGTGTTGAGCCTCTTTAGTAGTTTAATTTGAGACCACCTGCTAATATTATGTCCTGTAGGTATTTTTACATTACCAACACATGATTTTTTTCAGTAAGCCAATAATGTTAGGAAACTTTTTTATTAGCTTACCTTTAGATAGAAGTAGAAGAGGGCAAAAAAGTGCAAGTATCTCACCTACAGCCATACCACATTGGATACGCCCAATCTCGTCTGATCTTGGAAGCTAAGCAGTGTTGGGCCTGGTTAGTACTTGGGTGGGAGACCACATGGGAACACCAGGTGCTGTAGGTTTTTTCCCATTACTGGCAAATTGTTTTTATTCTCTAGCTATTTAAATTGGAAACTTTTTCTTTTTATTGCCAACACAGACATTTGAGAGAGGTGAAACAGACACAATAGCCATCACCTAAAGACTTACCACACTGTTTCGGCCCAATTCCAACTGCTTTTGGCAGCTAAACAGTGTTGAGCCTCATTAGTAGTTTAATTTGAGACCACCTGCTAATATTATTGTCCTGTAGGTCTTTTTACATTACCAACACATGATTTTTTTCAGTAAGCCAATAATGTTAGGAAACTTTTTTATTAGCTTACCTGGTTATAGAAGTAGAAGAGGGCAAAAAAGTGACTCTATTTCACCTACAGCCATACCACATTGCATACGCCCAATCTTGTCTGATCTTGGAAGCTAAGCAGTGTTGGGCCTGGTTAGTACTTGGGTGGGAGACCACATGGGAACACCAGGTGCTGTAGGTTTTTTCCCATTACTGGCAAATTGTTTTTATTCTCTAGCTATTTAAATTGGAAACTTTTTCTTTTTATTGCCAATACAGACATTTGGGAGAGGTCAAACAGACACAATAGCCATCACCTAAAGACTTACCACACTGTTTCGGCCCAATTCCAACTGCTTTTGGCAGCTAAATAGTGTTGAGCCTCTTTAG
The DNA here is from genome assembly GCF_055691185.1 of Crinia signifera. Lineage (NCBI taxonomy): Eukaryota > Metazoa > Chordata > Amphibia > Anura > Myobatrachidae > Crinia > Crinia signifera. Next base: position 68,586,943 of record NC_139224.1, read on the forward strand.
TAGTTTAATTTGAGACCACCTGCTAATATTATGTCCTGTAGGTATTTTTACATTACCAACACATGATTTTTTTCAGTAAGCCAATAATGTTAGGAAACTTTTTTATTAGCTTACCTGGTTATAGAAGTAGAAGAGGGCAAAAAAGTGACTGTATCTCACCTACAGCCATACCACATTGGATACGCCCAATCTCGTCTGATCTTGGAAGCTAAGCAGTGTTGGGCCTGGTTAGTACTTGGGTGGGAGACCACATGGGAACACCAGGTGCTGTAGGTTTTTTCCCATTACTGGCAAATTGTTTTTATTCTCTAGCTATTTAAATTGGAAACTTTTTCTTTTTATTGCCAATACAGACATTTGGGAGAGGTCAAACAGACACAATAGCCATCACCTAAAGACTTACCACACTGTTTCGGCCCAATTCCAACTGCTTTTGGCAGCTAAATAGTGTTGAGCCTCTTTAGTAGTTTAATTTGAGACCACCTGCTAATATTATGTCCTGTAGGTATTTTTACATTACCAACACATGATTTTTTTCAGTAAGCCAATAATGTTAGGAAACTTTTTTATTAGCTTACCTGGTTATAGAAGTAGAAGAGGGCAAAAAAGTGACTGTATCTCACCTACAGCCATACCACATTGGATACGCCCAATCTCGTCTGATCTTGGAAGCTAAGCAGTGTTGGGCCTCTTTAGTACTTAGGTGGGAGACCACATGGGAACACCAGGTGCTGTAGGTTTTTCCCATTACTGGCAAATTGCTTTTATTCTCTAGCTATTTAAATTGGAAACTTTTTCTTTTTATTGCCAATACAGACATTTGGGAGAGGTCAAACAGACACAATAGCCATCACCTAAAGACTTACCACACTGTTTCGGCCCAATTCCAACTGCTTTTGGCAGCTAAATAGTGTTGAGCCTCTTTAGTAGTTTAATTTGAGACCACCTGCTAATATTATGTCCTGTTGGTCTTTTTACATTACCAACACATGATTTTTTTCAGTAAGCCAATATAGTTAGGAAAGTTTTTTATTAGCTTACCTTTAGATAGAAGTAGAAGAGGGCAAAAAAGTGCCTGTATCTCACCTACAGCCATACCACATTGGATACGCCCAATCTCGTCTGATCTTGGAAGCTAAGCAGTGTTGGGCCTGGTTAGTACTTGGGTGGGAGACCACATGGGAACACCAGGTGCTGTAGGTTTTTTCCCATTACTGGCAAATTGTTTTTATTCTCTAGCTATTTAAATTGGAAACTTTTTCTTTTTATTGCCAACACAGACATTTGAGAGAGGTGAAACAGACACAATAGCCATCACCTAAAGACTTACCACACTGTTTCGGCCCAATTCCAACTGCTTTTGGCAGCTAAACAGTGTTGAGCCTCATTAGTAGTTTAATTTGAGACCACCTGCTAATATTATGTCCTGTAGGTCTTTTTACATTACCAACACATGATTTTTTTCAGTAAGCCAATAATGTTAGGAAACTTTTTTATTAGCTTACCTGGTTATAGAAGTAGAAGAGGGCAAAAAAGTGACTCTATTTCACCTACAGCCATACCACATTGGATACGCCCAATCTTGTCTGATCTTGGAAGCTAAGCAGTATTGGGCCTGGTTAGTACTTGGGTGGGAGACCACATGGAAACACCAGGTGCTGTAGGTTTTTTCCCATTACTGGCAAATTGTTTTTATTCTCTAGCTATTTAAATTGGAAACTTTTTCTTTTTATTGCCAACACAGACATTTGAGAGAGGTGAAACAGACACAATAGCCATCACCTAAAGACTTACCACACTGTTTCGGCCCAATTCCAACTGCTTTTGGCAGCTAAACAGTGTTGAGCCTCATTAGTAGTTTAATTTGAGACCACCTGCTAATATTATGTCCTGTAGGTCTTTTTACATTACCAACACATGATTTTTTTCAGTAAGCCAATAATGTTAGGAAACTTTTTTATTAGCTTACCTGGTTATAGAAGTAGAAGAGGGCAAAAAAGTGACTCTATTTCACCTACAGCCATACCACATTGGATACGCCCAATCTTGTCTGATCTTGGAAGCTAAGCAGTATTGGGCCTGGTTAGTACTTGGGTGGGAGACCACATGGAAACACCAGGTGCTGTAGGTTTTTTCCCATTACTGGCAAATTGTTTTTATTCTCTAGCTATTTAAATTGGAAACTTTTTCTTTTTATTGCCAATACAGACATTTGAGAGAGGTGAAAAAGACACAATAGCCATCACCTAAAGACTTACCACACTGTTTTGGCCCAAATCTAACTGCTTTTGGCAGCTAAACAGTGTTGAGCCTCATTAGTAGTTTAATTTGAGACCACCTGCTAATATTATGTCCTGTAGGTCTTTTTACATTACCAACACATGATTTTTTTCAGTAAGCCAATAATGTTAGGAAACTTTTTTATTAGTTTACCTGGTTATAGAAGTAGAAGAGGGCAAAAAAGTGACTCTATTTCACCTACAGCCATACCACATTGGATACGCCCAATCTTGTCTGATCTTGGAAGCTAAGCAGTGTTGGGCCTGGTTAGTACTTGGGTGGGAGACCACGTGGGAACACCAGGTGCTGTAGGTTTTTTCCCATTACTGGCAAATTGTTTTTATTCTCTAGCTATTTAAATTGGAAACTTTTTCTTTTTATTGCCAATACAGACATTTGGGAGAGGTCAAACAGACACAATAGCCATCACCTAAAGACTTACCACACTGTTTCGGCCCAATTCCAACTGCTTTTGGCAGCTAAATAGTATTGAGCCTCTTTAGCAGTTTAATTTGAGACCACCTGCTAATATTATGTCCTGTAGGTATTTTTACATTACCAACACATGATTTTTTTCAGTAAGCCAATATAGTTATTAAACTTTTTTATTAGCTTACCTTTAGATAGAAGTAGAAGAGGGCAAAAAAGTGCCTGCATCTCACCTACAGCCATATCACATTGGATATGCCCAATCTCGTCTGATCTTGGAAGCTAAGCAGTGTTGGGCCTGGTTAGTACTTGGGTGGGAGACCACATGGGAACACCAGGTGCTGTAGGTTTTTTCCCATTACTGGCCAATTATTTTTATTCTCTAGCTATTTAAATTGGAAACTTTTTCTTTTTATTGCCAATACAGACATTTAGGAGAGGTCAAACAGACACAATAGCCATCACCTAAAGACTTACCACACTGTTTCGGCCCAATTCCAACTGCTTTTGGCAGCTAAATAGTGTTGAGCCTCTTTAGTAGTTTAATTTTCGACCACCTGCTAATATTATGTCCTGTAGGTATTTTTACATTACCAACACATGATTTTTTTCAGTAAGCCAATATAGTTATTAAACTTTTTTATTAGCTTACCTGGTTATAGAAGTAGAAGAGGGCAAAAAAGTGACTGTATCTCACCTACAGCCATACCACATTGGATACGCCCAATCTCGTCTGATCTTGGAAGCTAAGCAGTGTTGGGCCTGGTTAGTACTTGGGTGGGAGACCACATGGGAACACCAGGTGCTGTAGGTTTTTTCCCATTACTGGCAAATTGTTTTTATTCTCTAGCTATTTAAATTGGAAACTTTTTCTTTTTATTGCCAATACAGACATTTGGGAGAGGTCAAACAGACACAATAGCCATCACCTAAAGACTTACCACACTGTTTCGGCCCAATTCCAACTGCTTTTGGCAGCTAAATAGTGTTGAGCCTCTTTAGTAGTTTAATTTGAGACCACCTGCTAATATTATGTCCTGTAGGTATTTTTACATTACCAACACATGATTTTTTTCAGTAAGCCAATAATGTTAGGAAACTTTTTTATTAGCTTACCTGGTTATAGAAGTAGAAGAGGGCAAAAAAGTGACTGTATCTCACCTACAGCCATACCACATTGGATACGCCCAATCTCGTCTGATCTTGGAAGCTAAGCAGTGTTGGGCCTCTTTAGTACTTGGGTGGGAGACCACATGGGAACACCAGGTGCTGTAGGTTTTTCCCATTACTGGCAAATTGCTTTTATTCTCTAGCTATTTAAATTGGAAACTTTTTCTTTTTATTGCCAATACAGACATTTGGGAGAGGTCAAACAGACACAATAGCCATCACCTAAAGACTTACCACACTGTTTCGGCCCAATTCCAACTGCTTTTGGCAGCTAAATAGTGTTGAGCCTCTTTAGTAGTTTAATTTGAGACCACCTGCTAATATTATGTCCTGTTGGTCTTTTTACATTACCAACACATGATTTTTTTCAGTAAGCCAATATAGTTAGGAAAGTTTTTTATTAGCTTACCTTTAGATAGAAGTAGAAGAGGGCAAAAAAGTGCCTGTATCTCACCTACAGCCATACCACATTGGATACGCCCAATCTCGTCTGATCTTGGAAGCTAAGCAGTGTTGGGCCTGGTTAGTACTTGGGTGGGAGACCACATGGGAACACCAGGTGCTGTAGGTTTTTTCCCATTACTGGCAAATTGTTTTTATTCTCTAGCTATTTAAATTGGAAACTTTTTCTTTTTATTGCCAACACAGACATTTGAGAGAGGTGAAACAGACACAATAGCCATCACCTAAAGACTTACCACACTGTTTCGGCCCAATTCCAACTGCTTTTGGCAGCTAAACAGTGTTGAGCCTCATTAGTAGTTTAATTTGAGACCACCTGCTAATATTATGTCCTGTAGGTCTTTTTACATTACCAACACATGATTTTTTTCAGTAAGCCAATATAGTTATTAAACTTTTTTATTAGCTTACCTGGTTATAGAAGTAGAAGAGGGCAAAAAAGTGACTCTATTTCACCTACAGCCATACCACATTGGATACGCCCAATCTTGTCTGATCTTGGAAGCTAAGCAGTGTTGGGCCTGGTTAGTACTTGGGTGGGAGACCACATGGAAACACCAGGTGCTGTAGGTTTTTTCCCATTACTGGCCAATTGTTTTTATTCTCTAGCTATTTAAATTGGAAACTTTTTCTTTTTATTGCCAACACAGACATTTGAGAGAGGTGAAACAGACACAATAGCCATCACCTAAAGACTTACCACACTGTTTCGGCCCAATTCCAACTGCTTTTGGCAGCTAAACAGTGTTGAGCCTCATTAGTAGTTTAATTTGAGACCACCTGCTAATATTATGTCCTGTAGGTCTTTTTACATTACCAACACATGATTTTTTTCAGTGAGCCAATAATGTTAGGAAACTTTTTTATTAGCTTACCTGGTTATAGAAGTAGAAGAGGGCAAAAAAGTGACTCTATTTCACCTACAGCCATACCACATTGGATACGCCCAATCTTGTCTGATCTTGGAAGCTAAGCAGTGTTGGGCCTGGTTAGTACTTGGGTGGGAGACCACATGGGAACACCAGGTGCTGTAGGTTTTTACCCATTACTGGCAAATTGTTTTTATTCTCTAGTTATTTAAATTGGAAACTTTTTCTTTTTATTGCCAATACAGACATTTGGGAGAGGTCAAACAGACACAATAGCCATCACCTAAAGACTTACCACACTGTTTCGGCCCAATTCCAACTGCTTTTGGCAGCTAAATAGTGTTGAGCCTCTTTAGTAGTTTAATTTGAGACCACCTGCTAATATTATGTCCTGTTGGTCTTTTTACATTACCAACACATGATTTTTTTCAGTAAGCCAATATAGTTAGGAAAGTTTTTTATTAGCTTACCTTTAGATAGAAGTAGAAGAGGGCAAAAAAGTGCCAGTATCTCACCTACAGCCATACCACATTGGATACGCCCAATCTCGTCTGATCTTGGAAGCTAAGCAGTGTTGGGCCTGTTTAGTACTTGGGTGGGAGACCACATGGGAACACCAGGTGCTGTAGGTTTTTTCCCATTACTGGCAAATTGTTTTTATTCTCTAGCTATTTAAATTGGAAACTTTTTCTTTTTATTGCCAACACAGACATTTGAGAGAGGTGAAACAGACACAATAGCCATCACCTAAAGACTTACCACACTGTTTCGGCCCAATTCCAACTGCTTTTGGCAGCTAAACAGTGTTGAGCCTCATTAGTAGTTTAATTTGAGACCACCTGCTAATATTATTGTCCTGTAGGTCTTTTTACATTACCAACACATGATTTTTTTCAGTAAGCCAATAATGTTAGGAAACTTTTTTATTAGCTTACCTGGTTATAGAAGTAGAAGAGGGCAAAAAAGTGACTCTATTTCACCTACAGCCATACCACATTGCATACGCCCAATCTTGTCTGATCTTGGAAGCTAAGCAGTGTTGGGCCTGGTTAGTACTTGGGTGGGAGACCACATGGGAACACCAGGTGCTGTAGGTTTTTTCCCATTACTGGCAAATTGTTTTTATTCTCTAGCTATTTAAATTGGAAACTTTTTCTTTTTATTGCCAATACAGACATTTGGGAGAGGTCAAACAGACACAATAGCCATCACCTAAAGACTTACCACACTGTTTCGGCCCAATTCCAACTGCTTTTGGCAGCTAAATAGTGTTGAGCCTCTTTAGTAGTTTAATTTGAGACCACCTGCTAATATTATGTCCTGTAGGTATTTTTACATTACCAACACATGATTTTTTTCAGTAAGCCAATAATGTTAGGAAACTTTTTTATTAGCTTACCTTTAGATAGAAGTAGAAGAGGGCAAAAAAGTGCAAGTATCTCACCTACAGCCATACCACATTGGATACGCCCAATCTCGTCTGATCTTGGAAGCTAAGCAGTGTTGGGCCTGGTTAGTACTTGGGTGGGAGACCACATGGGAACACCAGGTGCTGTAGGTTTTTTCCCATTACTGGCAAATTGTTTTTATTCTCTAGCTATTTAAATTGGAAACTTTTTCTTTTTATTGCCAACACAGACATTTGAGAGAGGTGAAACAGACACAATAGCCATCACCTAAAGACTTACCACACTGTTTCGGCCCAATTCCAACTGCTTTTGGCAGCTAAACAGTGTTGAGCCTCATTAGTAGTTTAATTTGAGACCACCTGCTAATATTATTGTCCTGTAGGTCTTTTTACATTACCAACACATGATTTTTTTCAGTAAGCCAATAATGTTAGGAAACTTTTTTATTAGCTTACCTGGTTATAGAAGTAGAAGAGGGCAAAAAAGTGACTCTATTTCACCTACAGCCATACCACATTGCATACGCCCAATCTTGTCTGATCTTGGAAGCTAAGCAGTGTTGGGCCTGGTTAGTACTTGGGTGGGAGACCACATGGGAACACCAGGTGCTGTAGGTTTTTTCCCATTACTGGCAAATTGTTTTTATTCTCTAGCTATTTAAATTGGAAACTTTTTCTTTTTATTGCCAATACAGACATTTCGGAGAGGTCAAACAGACACAATAGCCATCACCTAAAGACTTACCACACTGTTTCGGCCCAATTCCAACTGCTTTTGGCAGCTAAATAGTGTTGAGCCTCTTTAGTAGTTTAATTTGAGACCACCTGCTAATATTATGTCCTGTAGGTATTTTTACATTACCAACACATGATTTTTTTCAGTAAGCCAATAATGTTAGGAAACTTTTTTATTAGCTTACCTGGTTATAGAAGTAGAAGAGGGCAAAAAAGTGACTGTATCTCACCTACAGCCATACCACATTGGATGCGCCCAATCTCGTCTGATCTTGGAAGCTAAGCAGTGTTGGGCCTGGTTAGTACTTGGGTGGGAGACCACATGGGAACACCAGGTGCTGTAGGTTTTTTCCCATTACTGGCAAATTGTTTTTATTCTCTAGCTATTTAAATTGGAAACTTTTTCTTTTTATTGCCAATACAGACATTTGAGAGAGGTGAAACAGACACAATAGCCATCACCTAAAGTCTTTCCACACTGTTTCGGCCCAATTCCAACTGCTTTTGGCAACTAAACAGTGTTGAGCCTCATTAGTAGTTTAATTTGAGACCACCTGCTAATATTATGTCCTGTAGGTATTTTTACATTACCAACACATGATTTTTTTCAGTAAGCCAATAATGTTAGGAAACTTTTTTATTAGCTTACCTGGTTATAGAAGTAGAAGAGGGCAAAAAAGTGACTGTATCTCACCTACAGCCATACCATATTGGATACGCCCAATCTCGTCTGATCTTGGAAGCTAACCAGTGTTGGGCCTCTTTAGTACTTGGGTGGGAGACCACATGGGAACACCAGGTGCTGTAGGTTTTTCCCATTACTGGCAAATTGTTTTTATTCTCTAGCTATTTAAATTGGAAACTTTTTCTTTTTATTGCCAATACAGACATTTGGGAGAGGTCAAACAGACACAATAGCCATCACCTAAAGACTTACCACACTGTTTCGGCCCAATTCCAACTGCTTTTGGCAGCTAAATAGTGTTGAGCCTCTTTAGTAGTTTATTTGAGACCACCTGCTAATATTATGTCCTGTAGGTATTTTTACATTACCAACACATGATTTTTTTCAGTAAGCCAATAATGTTAGGAAACTTTTTTATTAGCTTACCTGGTTATAGAAGTAGAAGAGGGCAAAAAAGTGACTCTATCTCACCTACAGCCATACCACATTGGATACGCCCAATCTTGTCTGATCTTGGAAGCTAAGCATTGTTGGGCCTGGTTAGTACTTGGGTAGGAGACCACATGGGAACACCAGGTGCTGTAGGTTTTTTCCCATTACTGGCAAATTGTTTTTATTCTCTAGCTATTTAAATTGGAAACTTTTTCTTTTTTATTGCCAATACAGACATTTGGAAGAGGTCAAACAGACACAATAGCCATCACCTAAAGACTTACCACACTGTTTCGGCCCAATTCCAACTGCTTTTGGCAGCTAAATAGTGTTGAGCCTCTTTAGTAGTTTAATTTGAGACCACCTGCTAATATTATGTCCTGTATGTCTTTTTACATTACCAACACATGATTTTTTTCAGTAAGCCAATATAGTTAGGAAACTTTTTTATTAGCTTACCTTTAGATAGAAGTAGAAGAGGGCAAAAAAGTGACTGCATCTCACCTACAGCCATACCACATTGGATACGCCCAATCTCGTCTGATCTTGGAAGCTAAGCAGTGTTGGGCCTGGTTAGTACTTGGGTGGGAGACCATATGGGAACACCAGGTGCTGTAGGTTTTTTCCCATTACTGGCAAATTGTTTTTATTCCTAGCTATTTAAATTGGAAACTTTTTCTTTTTATTGCCAATACAGACATTTGAGAGAGGTGAAACAGACACAATAGCCATCACCTAAAGACTTTCCACACTGTTTCGGCCCAATTCCAACTGCTTTTGGCAACTAAACAGTGTTGAGCCTCATTAGTAGTTTAATTTGAGACCACCTGCTAATATTATGTCCTGTAGGTCTTTTTACATTACCAACACATGATTTTTTTCAGTAAGCCAATAATGTTAGGAAACTTTTTTATTAGCTTACCTGGTTATAGAAGTAGAAGAGGGCAAAAAAGTGACTGCATCTCACCTACAGCCATACCACATTGGATACGCCCAATCTCGTCTGATCTTGGAAGCTAAGCAGTGTTGGGCCTGGTTAGTACTTGGGTGGGAGACCACATGGGAACACCAGGTGCTGTAGGTTTTTTCCCATTACTGGCAAATTGTTTTTATTCTCTAGCTATTTAAATTGGAAACTTTTTCTTTTTATTGCCAATACAGACATTTGGGAGAGGTCAAACAGACACAATAGCCATCACCTAAAGACTTACCACACTGTTTCGGACCAATTTCAACTGCTTTTGGCAGCTAAACAGTGTTGAGCCTCATTAGTAGTTTAATTTGAGACCACCTGCTAATATTATGTCCTGTAGGTCTTTTTACATTACCAACACATGATTTTTTTCAGTAAGCCAATAATGTTAGGAAACTTTTTTATTAGCTTACCTGGTTATAGAAGTAGAAGAGGGCAAAAAAGTGACTCTATCTCACCTACAGCCATACCACATTGGATACGCCCAATCTTGTCTGATCTTGGAAGCTAAGCATTGTTGGGCCTGGTTAGTGCTTGGGTAGGAGACCACATGGGAACACCAGGTGCTGTAGGTTTTTTCCCATTACTGGCAAATTGTTTTTATTCTCTAGCTATTTAAATTGGAAACTTTTTCTTTTTATTGCCAATACAGACATTTGGAAGAGGTCAAACAGACACAATAGCCATGACCTAAAGACTTACCACACTGTTTCGGCCCAATTGCAACTGCTTTTGGCAGCTAAATAGTGTTGAGCCTCTTTAGTAGTTTAATTTGAGACCACCTGCTAACATTATGTCCTGTAGGTCTTTTTACATTACCAACACATGATTTTTTTCAGTAAGCCAATATAGTTAGGAAACTTTTTTATTAGCTTACCTTTAGATAGAAGTAGAAGAGGGCAAACAAGTGCCTGCATCTCACCTACAGCCATACCACATTGGATACGCCCAATCTCGTCTGATCTTGGAAGCTAAGCAGTGTTGGGCCCGGTTAGTACTTGGGTGGGAGACCACATGGGAACACCAGGCGCTGTAGGTTTTTTCCCATTACTGGCAAATTGTTTTTATTCTCTAGCTATTTAAATTGGAAACTTTTTCTTTTTATTGCCAATACAGACATTTGGGAGAGGTCAAACAGACACAATAGCCATCACCTAAAGACTTACCACACTGTTTCGGCCCAATTCCAACTGCTTTTGGCAGCTAAATAGTATTGAGCCTCTTTAGTAGTTTAATTTGAGACCACCTGCTAATATTATGTCCTGTAGGTCTTTTTACATTACCAACACATGATTTTTTTCAGTAAGCCAATATAGTTAGGAAACTTTTTTATTAGCTTACCTTTAGATAGAAGTAGAAGAGGGCAAAAAAGTGCATGCATCTCACCTACAGCCATACCACATTGGATACGCCCAATCTCGTCTGATCTTGGAAGCTAAGCAGGGTTGGGCCTGGTTAGTACTTGGGTGGGAGACCACATGGGAACACCAGGTGCTGTAGGTTTTTTCCCATTACTGGCAAATTGTTTTTATTTTCTAGCTATTTAAATTGGAAACTTTTTCTTTTTATTGCCAATACAGACATTTGAGAGAGGAGAAACAGACATAATAGCCATCACCTAAAGACTTACCACACTGTTTCGGCCCAATTCTAACTGCTTTTGGCAGCTAAACAGTGTTGAGCCTCATTAGTAGTTTAATTTGAGACCACCTGCTAATATTATGTCCTGTAGGTCTTTTTACATTACCAACACATGATTTTTTTCAGTAAGCCAATAATGTTAGGAAACTTTTTTATTAGCTTACCTGGTTATAGAAGTAGAAGAGGGCAAAAAAGTGACTCTATCTCACCTACAGTCATACCACATTGGATACGCCTGATCTTGGAAGCTAAGCAGTGTTGGGCCTGGTTAGTACTTGGGTGGGAGACCACATAGGAACACCAGGTGCTGTAGGTTTTTTCCCATTACTGGCAAATTGTTTTTATTCTCTAGCTATTTAAATTGGAAACTTTTTCTTTTTATTGCCAATACAGACATTTGGGAGAGGTCAAACAGACACAATAGCCATCACTTAAAGACTTACCACACTGTTTCGGCCCAATTCCAACTGCTTTTGGCAGCTAAATAGTGTTGAGCCTCTTTAGTAGTTTAATTTGAGACCACCTGCTAATATTATGTCCTGTAGGTATTTTTACATTACCAACACATGATTTTTTTCAGTAAGCCAATAATGTTAGGAAACTTTTTTATTAGCTTACCTGGTTATAGAAGTAGAAGAGGGCAAAAAAGTGACTCTATCTCACCTACAGCCATACCACATTGGATACGCCCTATCTTGTCTGATCTTGGAAGCTAAGTATTGTTGGGCCTGGTTAGTACTTGGGTAGGAGACCACATGGGAACACCAGGTGCTGTAGGTTTTTTCCCATTACTGGCAAATTGTTTTTATTCTCTAGCTATTTAAATTGGAAACTTTTTCTTTTTATTGCCAATACAGACATTTGGAAGATGTCAAACAGACACAATAGCCATGACCTAAAGACTTACCACACTGTTTCGGCCCAATTGCAACTGCTTTTGGCAGCTAAATAGTGTTGAGCCTCTTTAGTAGTTTAATTTGAGACCACCTGCTAACATTATGTCCTGTAGGTCTTTTTACATTACCAACACATGATTTTTTTCAGTAAGCCAATATAGTTAGGAAACTTTTTTATTAGCTTACCTGGTTATAGAAGTAGAAGAGGGCAAAAAAGTGACTCTATCTCACCTACAGCCATACCACATTGGATACGCCCAATCTTGTCTGATCTTGGAAGCTAAGCATTGTTGGGCCTGGTTAGTGCTTGGGTAGGAGACCACATGGGAACACCAGGTGCTGTAGGTTTTTTCCCATTACTGGCAAATTGTTTTTATTCTCTAGCTATTTAAATTGGAAACTTTTTCTTTTTATTGCCAATACAGACATTTGGAAGAGGTCAAACAGACACAATAGCCATGACCTAAAGACTTACCACACTGTTTCGGCCCAATTGCAACTGCTTTTGGCAGCTAAATAGTGTTGAGCCTCTTTAGTAGTTTAATTTGAGACCACCTGCTAACATTATGTCCTGTAGGTCTTTTTACATTACCAACACATGATTTTTTTCAGTAAGCCAATATAGTTAGGAAACTTTTTTATTAGCTTACCTTTAGATAGAAGTAGAAGAGGGCAAACAAGTGCCTGCATCTCACCTACAGCCATACCACATTGGATACGCCCAATCTCGTCTGATCTTGGAAGCTAAGCAGTGTTGGGCCCGGTTAGTACTTGGGTGGGAGACCACATGGGAACACCAGGCGCTGTAGGTTTTTTCCCATTACTGGCAAATTGTTTTTATTCTCTAGCTATTTAAATTGGAAACTTTTTCTTTTTATTGCCAATACAGACATTTGGGAGAGGTCAAACAGACACAATAGCCATCACCTAAAGACTTACCACACTGTTTCGGCCCAATTCCAACTGCTTTTGGCAACTAAATAGTATTGAGCCTCTTTAGTAGTTTAATTTGAGACCACCTGCTAATATTATGTCCTGTAGGTCTTTTTACATTACCAACACATGATTTTTTTCAGTAAGCCAATATAGTTAGGAAACTTTTTTATTAGCTTACCTTTAGATAGAAGTAGAAGAGGGCAAAAAAGTGCATGCATCTCACCTACAGCCATACCACATTGGATACGCCCAATCTCGTCTGATCTTGGAAGCTAAGCAGGGTTGGGCCTGGTTAGTACTTGGGTGGGAGACCACATGGGAACACCAGGTGCTGTAGGTTTTTTCCCATTACTGGCAAATTGTTTTTATTTTCTAGCTATTTAAATTGGAAACTTTTTCTTTTTATTGCCAATACAGACATTTGAGAGAGGAGAAACAGACATAATAGCCATCACCTAAATACTTACCACACTGTTTCGGCCCAATTCTAACTGCTTTTGGCAGCTAAACAGTGTTGAGCCTCATTAGTAGTTTAATTTGAGACCACCTGCTAATATTATGTCCTGTAGGTCTTTTTACATTACCAACACATGATTTTTTTCAGTAAGCCAATAATGTTAGGAAACTTTTTTATTAGCTTACCTGGTTATAGAAGTAGAAGAGGGCAAAAAAGTGACTCTATCTCACCTACAGTCATACCACATTGGATACGCCTGATCTTGGAAGCTAAGCAGTGTTGGGCCTGGTTAGTACTTGGGTGGGAGACCACATAGGAACACCAGGTGCTGTAGGTTTTTTCCCATTACTGGCAAATTGTTTTTATTCTCTAGCTATTTAAATTGGAAACTTTTTCTTTTTATTGCCAATACAGACATTTGGGAGAGGTCAAACAGACACAATAGCCATCACTTAAAGACTTACCACACTGTTTCGGCCCAATTCCAACTGCTTTTGGCAGCTAAATAGTGTTGAGCCTCTTTAGTAGTTTAATTTGAGACCACCTGCTAATATTATGTCCTGTAGGTATTTTTACATTACCAACACATGATTTTTTTCAGTAAGCCAATAATGTTAGGAAACTTTTTTATTAGCTTACCTGGTTATAGAAGTAGAAGAGGGCAAAAAAGTGACTCTATCTCACCTACAGCCATACCACATTGGATACGCCCAATCTTGTCTGATCTTGGAAACTAAGCATTGTTGGGCCTGGTTAGTGCTTGGGTAGGAGACCACATGGGAACACCAGGTGCTGTAGGTTTTTTCCCATTACTGGCAAATTGTTTTTATTCTCTAGCTATTTAAATTGGAAACTTTTTCTTTTTATTGCCAATACAGACATTTGAGAGAGGAGAAACAGACATAATAGCCATCACCTAAAGACTTACCACACTGTTTCGGCCCAATTCTAACTGCTTTTGGCAGCTAAACAGTGTTGAGCCTCATTAGTAGTTTAATTTGAGACCACCTGCTAATATTATGTCCTGTATGTCTTTTTACATTACCAACACATGATTTTTTTCAGTAAGCCAATAATGTTAGGAAACTTTTTTATTAGCTTACCTGGTTATAGAAGTAGAAGAGGGCAAAAAAGTGACTCTATCTCACCTACAGTCATACCACATTGGATACGCCTGATCTTGGAAGCTAAGCAGTGTTGGGCCTGGTTAGTACTTGGGTGGGAGACCACATAGGAACACCAGGTGCTGTAGGTTTTTTCCCATTACTGGCAAATTGTTTTTATTCTCTAGCTATTTAAATTGGAAACTTTTTCTTTTTATTGCCAATACAGACATTTGGGAGAGGTCAAACAGACACAATAGCCATCACTTAAAGACTTACCACACTGTTTCGGCCCAATTTCAACTGCTTTTGGCAGCTAAATAGTGTTGAGCCTCTTTAGTAGTTTAATTTGAGACCACCTGCTAATATTATGTCCTGTAGGTATTTTTACATTACCAACACATGATTTTTTTCAGTAAGCCAATAATGTTAGGAAACTTTTTTATTAGCTTACCTGGTTATAGAAGTAGAAGAGGGCAAAAAAGTGACTCTATCTCACCTACAGCCATACCACATTGGATACGCCCTATCTTGTCTGATCTTGGAAGCTAAGCATTGTTGGGCCTGGTTAGTACTTGGGTAGGAGACCACATGGGAACACCAGGTGCTGTAGGTTTTTTCCCATTACTGGCAAATTGTTTTTATTCTCTAGCTATTTAAATTGGAAACTTTTTCTTTTTATTGCCAATACAGACATTTGGAAGAGGTGAAACAGACACAATAGCCATGACCTAAAGACTTACCACACTGTTTCGGCCCAATTGCAACTGCTTTTGGCAGCTAAATAGTGTTGAGCCTCTTTAGTAGTTTAATTTGAGACCACCTGCTAACATTATGTCCTGTAGGTCTTTTTACATTACCAACACATGATTTTTTTCAGTAAGCCAATATAGTTAGGAAACTTTTTTATTAGCTTACCTGGTTATAGAAGTAGAAGAGGGCAAAAAAGTGACTCTATCTCACCTACAGCCATACCACATTGGATACGCCCAATCTTGTCTGATCTTGGAAGCTAAGCATTGTTGGGCCTGGTTAGTGCTTGGGTAGGAGACCACATGGGAACACCAGGTGCTGTAGGTTTTTTCCCATTACTGGCAAATTGTTTTTATTCTCTAGCTATTTAAATTGGAAACTTTTTCTTTTTATTGCCAATACAGACATTTGGAAGAGGTCAAACAGACACAATAGCCATGACCTAAAGACTTACCACACTGTTTCGGCCCAATTGCAACTGCTTTTGGCAGCTAAATAGTGTTGAGCCTCTTTAGTAGTTTAATTTGAGACCACCTGCTAACATTATGTCCTGTAGGTCTTTTTACATTACCAACACATGATTTTTTTCAGTAAGCCAATATAGTTAGGAAACTTTTTTATTAGCTTACCTTTAGATAGAAGTAGAAGAGGGCAAACAAGTGCCTGCATCTCACCTACAGCCATACCACATTGGATACGCCCAATCTCGTCTGATCTTGGAAGCTAAGCAGTGTTGGGCCCGGTTAGTACTTGGGTGGGAGACCACATGGGAACACCAGGCGCTGTAGGTTTTTTCCCATTACTGGCAAATTGTTTTTATTCTCTAGCTATTTAAATTGGAAACTTTTTCTTTTTATTGCCAATACAGACATTTGGGAGAGGTCAAACAGACACAATAGCCATCACCTAAAGACTTACCACACTGTTTCGGCCCAATTCCAACTGCTTTTGGCAGCTAAATAGTATTGAGCCTCTTTAGTAGTTTAATTTGAGACCACCTGCTAATATTATGTCCTGTAGGTCTTTTTACATTACCAACACATGATTTTTTTCAGTAAGCCAATATAGTTAGGAAACTTTTTTATTAGCTTACCCTTAGATAGAAGTAGAAGAGGGCAAAAAAGTGCATGCATCTCACCTACAGCCATACCACATTGGATACGCCCAATCTCGTCTGATCTTGGAAGCTAAGCAGGGTTGGGCCTGGTTAGTACTTGGGTGGGAGACCACATGGGAACACCAGGTGCTGTAGGTTTTTTCCCATTACTGGCAAATTGTTTTTATTTTCTAGCTATTTAAATTGGAAACTTTTTCTTTTTATTGCCAATACAGACATTTGAGAGAGGAGAAACAGACATAATAGCCATCACCTAAATACTTACCACACTGTTTCGGCCCAATTCTAACTGCTTTTGGCAGCTAAACAGTGTTGAGCCTCATTAGTAGTTTAATTTGAGACCACCTGCTAATATTATGTCCTGTAGGTCTTTTTACATTACCAACACATGATTTTTTTCAGTAAGCCAATAATGTTAGGAAACTTTTTTATTAGCTTACCTGGTTATAGAAGTAGAAGAGGGCAAAAAAGTTACTCTATCTCACCTACAGTCATACCACATTGGATACGCCTGATCTTGGAAGCTAAGCAGTGTTGGGCCTGGTTAGTACTTGGGTGGGAGACCACATAGGAACACCAGGTGCTGTAGGTTTTTTCCCATTACTGGCAAATTGTTTTTATTCTCTAGCTATTTAAATTGGAAACTTTTTCTTTTTATTGCCAATACAGACATTTGGGAGAGGTCAAACAGACACAATAGCCATCACTTAAAGACTTACCACACTGTTTCGGCCCAATTCCAACTGCTTTTGGCAGCTAAATAGTGTTGAGCCTCTTTAATAGTTTAATTTGAGACCACCTGCTAATATTATGTCCTGTAGGTATTTTTACATTACCAACACATGATTTTTTTCAGTAAGCCAATAATGTTAGGAAACTTTTTTATTAGCTTACCTGGTTATAGAAGTAGAAGAGGGCAAAAAAGTGACTCTATCTCACCTACAGCCATACCACATTGGATACGCCCAATCTTGTCTGATCTTGGAAGCTAAGCATTGTTGGGCCTGGTTAGTGCTTGGGTAGGAGACCACATGGGAACACCAGGTGCTGTAGGTTTTTTCCCATTACTGGCAAATTGTTTTTATTCTCTAGCTATTTAAATTGGAAACTTTTTCTTTTTATTGCCAATACAGACATTTGGAAGAGGTCAAACAGACACAATAGCCATGACCTAAAGACTTACCACACTGTTTCGGCCCAATTGCAACTGCTTTTGGCAGCTAAATAGTGTTGAGCCTCTTTAGTAGTTTAATTTGAGACCACCTGCTAACATTATGTCCTGTAGGTCTTTTTACATTACCAACACATGATTTTTTTCAGTAAGCCAATATAGTTAGGAAACTTTTTTATTAGCTTACCTTTAGATAGAAGTAGAAGAGGGCAAACAAGTGCCTGCATCTCACCTACAGCCATACCACATTGGATACGCCCAATCTCGTCTGATCTTGGAAGCTAAGCAGTGTTGGGCCCGGTTAGTACTTGGGTGGGAGACCACATGGGAACACCAGGCGCTGTAGGTTTTTTCCCATTACTGGCAAATTGTTTTTATTCTCTAGCTATTTAAATTGGAAACTTTTTCTTTTTATTGCCAATACAGACATTTGGGAGAGGTCAAACAGACACAATAGCCATCACCTAAAGACTTACCACACTGTTTCGGCCCAATTCCAACTGCTTTTGGCAGCTAAATAGTATTGAGCCTCTTTAGTAGTTTAATTTGAGACCACCTGCTAATATTATGTCCTGTAGGTCTTTTTACATTACCAACACATGATTTTTTTCAGTAAGCCAATAATGTTAGGAAACTTTTTTATTAGCTTACCTGGTTATAGAAGTAGAAGAGGGCAAAAAAGTGACTCTATCTCACCTACAGCCATACCACATTGGATACGCCCTATCTTGTCTGATCTTGGAAGCTAAGCATTGTTGGGCCTGGTTAGTACTTGGGTAGGAGACCACATGGGAACACCAGGTGCTGTAGGTTTTTTCCCATTACTGGCAAATTGTTTTTATTCTCTAGCTATTTAAATTGGAAACTTTTTTTTTTTATTGCCAATACAGACATTTGGAAGAGGTGAAACAGACACAATAGCCATGACCTAAAGACTTACCACACTGTTTCGGCCCAATTGCAACTGCTTTTGGCAGCTAAATAGTGTTGAGCCTCTTTAGTAGTTTAATTTGAGACCACCTGCTAACATTATGTCCTGTAGGTCTTTTTACATTACCAACACATGATTTTTTTCAGTAAGCCAATATAGTTAGGAAACTTTTTTATTAGCTTACCTGGTTATAGAAGTAGAAGAGGGCAAAAAAGTGACTCTATCTCACCTACAGCCATACCACATTGGATACGCCCAATCTTGTCTGATCTTGGAAGCTAAGCATTGTTGGGCCTGGTTAGTGCTTGGGTAGGAGACCACATGGGAACACCAGGTGCTGTAGGTTTTTTCCCATTACTGGCAAATTGTTTTTATTCTCTAGCTATTTAAATTGGAAACTTTTTCTTTTTATTGCCAATACAGACATTTGGAAGAGGTCAAACAGACACAATAGCCATGACCTAAAGACTTACCACACTGTTTCGGCCCAATTGCAACTGCTTTTGGCAGCTAAATAGTGTTGAGCCTCTTTAGTAGTTTAATTTGAGACCACCTGCTAACATTATGTCCTGTAGGTCTTTTTACATTACCAACACATGATTTTTTTCAGTAAGCCAATATAGTTAGGAAACTTTTTTATTAGCTTACCTTTAGATAGAAGTAGAAGAGGGCAAACAAGTGCCTGCATCTCACCTACAGCCATACCACATTGGATACGCCCAATCTCGTCTGATCTTGGAAGCTAAGCAGTGTTGGGCCCGGTTAGTACTTGGGTGGGAGACCACATGGGAACACCAGGCGCTGTAGGTTTTTTCCCATTACTGGCAAATTGTTTTTATTCTCTAGCTATTTAAATTGGAAACTTTTTCTTTTTATTGCCAATACAGACATTTGGGAGAGGTCAAACAGACACAATAGCCATCACCTAAAGACTTACCACACTGTTTCGGCCCAATTCCAACTGCTTTTGGCAGCTAAATAGTATTGAGCCTCTTTAGTAGTTTAATTTGAGACCACCTGCTAATATTATGTCCTGTAGGTCTTTTTACATTACCAACACATGATTTTTTTCAGTAAGCCAATATAGTTAGGAAACTTTTTTATTAGCTTACCCTTAGATAGAAGTAGAAGAGGGCAAAAAAGTGCATGCATCTCACCTACAGCCATACCACATTGGATACGCCCAATCTCGTCTGATCTTGGAAGCTAAGCAGGGTTGGGCCTGGTTAGTACTTGGGTGGGAGACCACATGGGAACACCAGGTGCTGTAGGTTTTTTCCCATTACTGGCAAATTGTTTTTATTTTCTAGCTATTTAAATTGGAAACTTTTTCTTTTTATTGCCAATACAGACATTTGAGAGAGGAGAAACAGACATAATAGCCATCACCTAAATACTTACCACACTGTTTCGGCCCAATTCTAACTGCTTTTGGCAGCTAAACAGTGTTGAGCCTCATTAGTAGTTTAATTTGAGACCACCTGCTAATATTATGTCCTGTAGGTCTTTTTACATTACCAACACATGATTTTTTTCAGTAAGCCAATAATGTTAGGAAACTTTTTTATTAGCTTACCTGGTTATAGAAGTAGAAGAGGGCAAAAAAGTTACTCTATCTCACCTACAGTCATACCACATTGGATACGCCTGATCTTGGAAGCTAAGCAGTGTTGGGCCTGGTTAGTATTTGGGTGGGAGACCACATAGGAACACCAGGTGCTGTAGGTTTTTTCCCATTACTGGCAAATTGTTTTTATTCTCTAGCTATTTAAATTGGAAACTTTTTCTTTTTATTGCCAATACAGACATTTGGGAGAGGTCAAACAGACACAATAGCCATCACTTAAAGACTTACCACACTGTTTCGGCCCAATTCCAACTGCTTTTGGCAGCTAAATAGTGTTGAGCCTCTTTAGTAGTTTAATTTGAGACCACCTGCTAATATTATGTCCTGTAGGTATTTTTACATTACCAACACATGATTTTTTTCAGTAAGCCAATAATGTTAGGAAACTTTTTTATTAGCTTACCTGGTTATAGAAGTAGAAGAGGGCAAAAAAGTGACTCTATCTCACCTACAGCCATACCACATTGGATACGCCCAATCTTGTCTGATCTTGGAAGCTAAGCATTGTTGGGCCTGGTTAGTGCTTGGGTAGGAGACCACATGGGAACACCAGGTGCTGTAGGTTTTTTCCCATTACTGGCAAATTGTTTTTATTCTCTAGCTATTTAAATTGGAAACTTTTTCTTTTTATTGCCAATACAGACATTTGGAAGAGGTCAAACAGACACAATAGCCATGACCTAAAGACTTACCACACTGTTTCGGCCCAATTGCAACTGCTTTTGGCAGCTAAATAGTGTTGAGCCTCTTTAGTAGTTTAATTTGAGACCACCTGCTAACATTATGTCCTGTAGGTCTTTTTACATTACCAACACATGATTTTTTTCAGTAAGCCAATATAGTTAGGAAACTTTTTTATTAGCTTACCTTTAGATAGAAGTAGAAGAGGGCAAACAAGTGCCTGCATCTCACCTACAGCCATACCACATTGGATACGCCCAATCTCGTCTGATCTTGGAAGCTAAGCAGTGTTGGGCCCGGTTAGTACTTGGGTGGGAGACCACATGGGAACACCAGGCGCTGTAGGTTTTTTCCCATTACTGGCAAATTGTTTTTATTCTCTAGCTATTTAAATTGGAAACTTTTTCTTTTTATTGCCAATACAGACATTTGGGAGAGGTCAAACAGACACAATAGCCATCACCTAAAGACTTACCACACTGTTTCGGCCCAATTCCAACTGCTTTTGGCAGCTAAATAGTATTGAGCCTCTTTAGTAGTTTAATTTGAGACCACCTGCTAATATTATGTCCTGTAGGTCTTTTTACATTACCAACACATGATTTTTTTCAGTAAGCCAATATAGTTAGGAAACTTTTTTATTAGCGTACCTTTAGATAGAAGTAGAAGAGGGCAAAAAAGTGCATGCATCTCACCTACAGCCATACCACATTGGATACGCCCAATCTCGTCTGATCTTGGAAGCTAAGCAGGGTTGGGCCTGGTTAGTACTTGGGTGGGAGACCACATGGGAACACCAGGTGCTGTAGGTTTTTTCCCATTACTGGCAAATTGTTTTTATTTTCTAGCTATTTAAATTGGAAACTTTTTCTTTTTATTGCCAATACAGACATTTGAGAGAGGAGAAACAGACATAATAGCCATCACCTAAAGACTTACCACACTGTTTCGGCCCAATTCTAACTGCTTTTGGCAGCTAAACAGTGTTGAGCCTCATTAGTAGTTTAATTTGAGACCACCTGCTAATATTATGTCCTGTAGGTCTTTTTACATTACCAACACATGATTTTTTTCAGTAAGCCAATAATGTTAGGAAACTTTTTTATTAGCTTACCTGGTTATAGAAGTAGAAGAGGGCAAAAAAGTGACTGTATCTCACCTACAGTCATACCACATTGGATACGCCTGATCTTGGAAGCTAAGCAGTGTTGGGCCTGGTTAGTACTTGGGTGGGAGACCACATAGGAACACCAGGTGCTATAGGTTTTTTCCCATTACTGGCAAATTGTTTTTATTCTCTAGCTATTTAAATTGGAAACTTTTTCTTTTTATTGCCAATACAGACATTTGGGAGAGGTCAAACAGACACAATAGCCATCACTTAAAGACTTACCACACTGTTTCGGCCCAATTCCAACTGCTTTTGGCAGCTAAATAGTGTTGAGCCTCTTTAGTAGTTTAATTTGAGACCACCTGCTAATATTATGTCCTGTAGGTATTTTTACATTACCAACACATGATTTTTTTCAGTAAGCCAATAATGTTAGGAAACTTTTTTATTAGCTTACCTGGTTATAGAAGTAGAAGAGGGCAAAAAAGTGACTCTATCTCACCTACAGCCATACCACATTGGATACGCCCTATCTTGTCTGATCTTGGAAGCTAAGCATTGTTGGGCCTGGTTAGTACTTGGGTAGGAGACCACATGGGAACACCAGGTGCTGTAGGTTTTTTCCCATTACTGGCAAATTGTTTTTATTCTCTAGCTATTTAAATTGGAAACTTTTTCTTTTTATTGCCAATACAGACATTTGGAAGAGGTCAAACAGACACAATAGCCATGACCTAAAGACTTACCACACTGTTTCGGCCCAATTGCAACTGCTTTTGGCAGCTAAATAGTGTTGAGCCTCTTTAGTAGTTTAATTTGAGACCACCTGCTAACATTATGTCCTGTAGGTCTTTTTACATTACCAACACATGATTTTTTTCAGTAAGCCAATATAGTTAGGAAACTTTTTTATTAGCTTACCTTTAGATAGAAGTAGAAGAGGGCAAACAAGTGCCTGCATCTCACCTACAGCCATACCACATTGGATACGCCCAATCTCGTCTGATCTTGGAAGCTAAGCAGTGTTGGGCCTGGTTAGTACTTGGGTGGGAGACCACATGGGAACACCAGGCGCTGTAGGTTTTTTCCCATTACTGGCAAATTGTTTTTATTCTCTAGCTATTTAAATTGGAAACTTTTTCTTTTTATTGCCAATACAGACATTTGGGAGAGGTCAAACAGACACAATAGCCATCACCTAAAGACTTACCACACTGTTTCGGCCCAATTCCAACTGCTTTTGGCAGCTAAATAGTATTGAGCCTCTTTAGTAGTTTAATTTGAGACCACCTGCTAATATTATGTCCTGTAGGTCTTTTTACATTACCAACACATGATTTTTTTCAGTAAGCCAATATAGTTAGGAAACTTTTTTATTAGCTTACCTTTAGATAGAAGTAAAAGAGGGCAAAAAAGTGCATGCATCTCACCTACAGCCATACCACATTGGATACGCCCAATCTCGTCTGATCTTGGAAGCTAAGCAGGGTTGGGCCTGGTTAGTACTTGGGTGGGAGACCACATGGGAACACCAGGTGCTGTAGGTTTTTTCCCATTACTGGCAAATTGTTTTTATTTTCTAGCTATTTAAATTGGAAACTTTTTCTTTTTATTGCCAATACAGACATTTGAGAGAGGAGAAACAGACATAATAGCCATCACCTAAAGACTTACCACACTGTTTCGGCCCAATTCTAACTGCTTTTGGCAGCTAAACAGTGTTGAGCCTCATTAGTAGTTTAATTTGAGACCACCTGCTAATATTATGTCCTGTAGGTCTTTTTACATTACCAACACATGATTTTTTTCAGTAAGCCAATAATGTTAGGAAACTTTTTTATTAGCTTACCTGGTTATAGAAGTAGAAGAGGGCAAAAAAGTGACTCTATCTCACCTACAGTCATACCACATTGGATACGCCTGATCTTGGAAGCTAAGCAGTGTTGGGCCTGGTTAGTACTTGGGTGGGAGACCACATAGGAACACCAGGTGCTGTAGGTTTTTTCCCATTACTGGCAAATTGTTTTTATTCTCTAGCTATTTAAATTGGAAACTTTTTCTTTTTATTGCCAATACAGACATTTGGGAGAGGTCAAACAGACACAATAGCCATCACTTAAAGACTTACCACACTGTTTCGGCCCAATTCCAACTGCTTTTGGCAGCTAAATAGTGTTGAGCCTCTTTAGTAGTTTAATTTGAGACCACCTGCTAATATTATGTCCTGTAGGTATTTTTACATTACCAACACATGATTTTTTTCAGTAAGCCAATAATGTTAGGAAACTTTTTTATTAGCTTACCTGGTTATAGAAGTAGAAGAGGGCAAAAAAGTGACTCTATCTCACCTACAGCCATACCACATTGGATACGCCCTATCTTGTCTGATCTTGGAAGCTAAGCATTGTTGGGCCTGGTTAGTACTTGGGTAGGAGACCACATGGGAACACCAGGTGCTGTAGGTTTTTTCCCATTACTGGCAAATTGTTTTTATTCTCTAGCTATTTAAATTGGAAACTTTTTCTTTTTATTGCCAATACAGACATTTGGAAGAGGTCAAACAGACACAATAGCCATCACCTAAAGACTTACCACACTGTTTCGGCCCAATTCCAACTGCTTTTGGCAACTAAATAGTGTTGAGCCTCTTTAGTAGTTTAATTTGAGACTACCTGCTAATATTATGTCCTGTAGGTCTTTTTACATTACCAACACATGATTTTTTTCAGTAAGCCAATATAGTTAGGAAACTTTTTTATTAGCTTACCTTTAGATAGAAGTAGAAGAGGGCAAAAAAGTGCCTGCATCTCACCTACAGCCATACCACATTGGATACGCCCAATCTCGTCTGATCTTGGAAGCTAAGCAGTGTTGGGCCTGGTTAGTACTTGGGTGGGAAACCATATGGGAACACCAGGTGCTGTAGGTTTTTTCCCATTACTGGCAAATTGTTTTTATTCCTAGCTATTTAAATTGGAAACTTTTTCTTTTTATTGCCAATACAGACATTTGAGAGAGGTGAAACAGACACAATAGCCATCACCTAAAGACTTTCCACACTGTTTCGGCCCAATTCCAACTGCTTTTGGCAACTAAACAGTGTTGAGCCTCATTAGTAGTTTAATTTGAGACCACCTGCTAATATTATGTCCTGTAGGTCTTTTTACATTACCAACACATGATTTTTTTCAGTAAGCCAATAATGTTAGGAAACTTTTTTATTAGCTTACCTGGTTATAGAAGTAGAAGAGGGCAAAAAAGTGACTCTATCTCACCTACAGCCATACCACATTGGATACGCCCAATCTCGTCTGATCTTGGAAGTTAAGCAGTGTTGGGCCTGGTTAGTACTTGGGTGGGAGACCACATGGGAACACCAGGTGCTGTAGGTTTTTTCCCATTACTGGCAAATTGTTTTTATTCCTAGCTATTCAAATTGGAAACTTTTTCTTTTTATTGCCAATACAGACATTTGAGAGAGGTGAAACAGACACAATAGCCATCACCTAAAGACTTTCCACACTGTTTCGGCCCAATTCCAACTGCTTTTGGCAACTAAACAGTGTTGAGCCTCATTAGTAGTTTAATTTGAGACCACCTGCTAATATTATGTCCTGTAGGTCTTTTTACATTACCAACACATGATTTTTTTCAGTAAGCCAATAATGTTAGGAAACTTTTTTATTAGCTTACCTGGTTATAGAAGTAGAAGAGGGCAAAAAAGTGACTGTATCTCACCTACAGCCATACCACATTGGATACGCCCAATCTCGTCTGATCTTGGAAGCTAAGCAGTGTTGGGCCTGGTTAGTACTTGGGTGGGAGACCACATGGGAACACCAGGTGCTGTAGGTTTTTTCCCATTACTGGCAAATTGTTTTTATTCTCTATCTATTTAAATTGGAAACTTTTTCTTTTTATTGCCAATACAGACATTTGGGAGAGGTCAAACAGACACAATAGCCATCACCTAAAGACTTACCACACTGTTTTGGACCAATTTCAACTGCTTTTGGCAGCTAAATAGTGTTGAGCCTCTTTAGTAGTTTAATTTGAGACCACCTGCTAATATTATGTCCTGTAGGTATTTTTACATTACCAACACATGATTTTTTTCAGTAAGCCAATAATGTTAAGAAACTTTTTTATTAGCTTACCTGGTTATAGAAGTAGAAGAGGGCAAAAAAGTGACTGTATCTCACCTACAGCCATACCACATTGGATACGCCCAATCTCGTCTGATCTTGGAAGCTAAGCAGTTGTCACGACTGGGGATTTGGGACCCGGGAGTGACCTTGGTGGCTAGCTGACAACCCAATGGAAACAGGACGGAGGCAAGTGGATACAAATGGGTAATGTTTATTGCATATAATGAACTGGTACAGGGGACATTTGAAAGTCTGTAAAAGTCTTTGGAAAGCTGGGAACTGATAAGTTACTTGGAGGCACGTAGTAGAGGCACGGGAGCACAGGAGCTGGAAAGCACAGAGTAGGGCCACTAGAGTGCAGGTGCCGGAAGCACGGAGTTGGACCACTGGAGAGCAGGTGCCGGAAGCACGGAGTTGGACCACTGGAGAGCAGGTGCCGGAAGCACTGTAGGCAGTGGTGAAGGTGGTTGCGGTTGCGGGTGCAGGTACTGAGGCACGCAGAGACAGGTGGACACAGGTGCAGATGCTGGAGCGTGCGGGTGCAAGTGGTCACAGGTGCAGGTAACTCGGAAGCACAGGTGCAGGAAACTCGGAAGCACAGGTGCAGGTAACTCGGAAGCACAGGTGCAGGTAACTCGGAAGCACAGGTGCAGGTAACTCGGAAGCACAGGTGCAGGTAACTCGAAATGCAGGAACGGATGAACACTGGTGCAGATGAACACAGGTGCAGGAAACTCGGAAGCACAGGTGCAGGTAACTCGGAAGCACAGGTGCAGGTAACTCTGAAGCACAGGTAACTCAGAAGCACAGGTGCAGGTAACTCGGAAGCACAGGTACGGATGAACACTGGCACAGATGAACACAGGTGCAGATAACTTGGAAGCACAGGTGCAGGTAACTGGAAGCACAGGTGCAGGTAACTCGGAAGCACAGGTACGGATGAACACTGGCACAGATGAACACAGGTTCAGATAACTTGGAAGCACAGGTGCAGGTAACTGGAAGCACAGGTGCAGGCGACTCGGGAACACAGGTGCTGGGACAGGAAGCAGGTACTGGATATAGGTACAGGGTAACACTGGTGCAGGTACTTGTAATGCAGGAACAGGTGAACACTGGTGCAGGGTCTTGAAGGCACACAGGAGTAGGAACACTGGTGCAGGGTCTTGGAAGCACACAGGTGTAGGAATGCTGGAGCAGGGTCTTGGAAGCACACAGGTGTAGGAATGCTGGTGCAGGGTTTCGGAAGCTCACAGGTGTAGGAATGCTTGAGCAGGGTCTTGGAAGCACACAGGTGTAGGAATGCTGGTGCAGGGTCTTGGAAGCTCACAGGTGTAGGAATGCTTGGAAGCAGGATACAAATG
This sequence comes from Crinia signifera, assembly GCF_055691185.1. Lineage (NCBI taxonomy): Eukaryota > Metazoa > Chordata > Amphibia > Anura > Myobatrachidae > Crinia > Crinia signifera. The sequence continues at coordinate 68,614,322 of NC_139224.1, forward strand.
CTGGGTAACTGGAATACCACAGAGCTTAAGCAGGAACACAAGCTGAAGCTTCCTTCCAAGTTATTGACAACAATGCAAAAGCAAAGTGTCTATGCAGGGCTGGGAGGATAACCCTTCAGAGCAGCACTGATTGGCCATCCGGGTGATTGGGAATGGCCACACCTGGAACAGTCTCTGGATGAGGCCAACAGGGAACTTGTATCTTTCAAGTGGTAACCACAGAGTTAATGGCTGAATCAGAATCACCCAGGTGCTCGTTACAAGCAAATACTCAGATCTTGCTGCAGCAGGCTGAGAAACAAGACTGACAGGCAGGTAAGACAGGACAAACACACTGAGTTCTGGCAGGATTGTGACAGTACCCCCCCTTTACGGGTGGCCACCGGACACTTCAGGAACTTTGAAGAAAAGTCACAATTCTGCCTCATCATCAGAACAGGTGGACCATCCATCGTCGACGTAAACGGAATTCCCGTTCCATTGGACACGATAATGAGGATGACTTCCGTCCGGAAGGAACACTTGACTTGGACGAAGAGGACCACTGGAGAAAGACGTAGAATCAAATTCATCAGGGATAACTGAAGTATTTTTGACTGGAACTGAGAGACGAGAAGATCGGGCCCTTGAGGCTAAGGCACCACTAAGACTCAAATTAAATCTTGTTCGATATCCAGGGGCTTTCGGATAGCCATCTTTAGCATCTAACTGAATTTTTCTCAGAGGTAAGACAGGGCAAGGTGAAACAGGATTTTCAGGGAAAGGGGTAGAGTCATAATCCTCATCATACTCGGAATCAGAATCCATGTCTAGAGTTAAGACTGCCTTGCTCTGACTGGAGGTTTCTGAAGACTTGTTGGGGCAAGGTACCGTAGAAGGTTCCACTTGAGGATAAGACAGAGAAACACAGCCAACTCTTAAGCTCATGGGTACAGACCTTGAAGATGTGGGATATTCAGCAGAAAACTCGAAGGAATCTTTGGAAGGAGACAGAGCCATATAATTTAGTTCCATATCTATGGACTGAGTCTTCGGTGACGACTGTGAACCAGCCTGTTTTCTGGCAGCCCGAAAATTTTTGATATATTGGTCAAGAAGAGCTTGATCTTGTTCGGAGAGTTCCATCTTGGAGGACTGAGCTAAATCTGTGTTAAAGTATAGAGTCTCTGGGCTGAAGGATAGTACAGACGTGGAAGTAGACAAACTTGGACCAGCTGGAACCGGAGGACATCCGATTGTACTTGAACCAGCTAGGACCGGCAGGGACTCTGGATTGACGGATGGGACCGAATGATCATTGAAGATGCTTAAACCGGCTGGGACCGGCATGGACTCAGGATTGATGGATGGCAACGGATGATCCCTGAATATTCTTGAACCGGCTGGGACCGGCATGGACTCTGGACTGACGGTTAAGACCGGATGAGAACCAGAGGTGTCGGAATCGGCTGGAACCGAATGAGCCTCCTGACTGACGGCTGGAACCGGATCATCATTGGAGGTACTTGAACCGGCTGGGACCGGAGTGGACTCTGGACTGACGGATGGGACCGGATGAGGTCCAGAGGTGTCGGAATCGGCTGGAACCGAATGAGCCTCCTGACTGACGGCTGGAACCGGATCATCAATGGAGGTACTTGAACCGGCTGGGACCGGAGTGGACTCTGGACTGACGGATGGGACCGGATGAGGTCCAGAGGTGTCGGAATCGGTTGGAACCGAATGAGCCTCCTGACTGACGGCTGGAACCGGATCATCAATGGAGGTACTTGAACCGGCTGGAACCGGAGTGGACACAAGACTGCGGACCCCCACTTGGGGCTGAAGACTGCGGACCCCCACTTGGGGCTGAAGACTGCGGACCCCCACTTGGGGCTGAAGACTGCGGACCCCCACTTGGGGCTGAAGACTGCGGACCCCCACTTGGGGCTGAAGACTGCGGACCCCCACTTGGGGCTGGAGACTGGATGTGGGCAGAATCACTTTGTTCTTGGGCTTGCGGAGTGAACAATTCTCAATGAAGTGGTCTGGATTACCACAGTAGAAACATAAATGGAGAGACCTGCGTCTTTGGCGTTCAGATTCTGAAAGCTGGGACCTCCGCTTGCCCTGGACAGAAATTTCGCTCTGAAGGTTGGGAGGCCTTTCAGATTTCACAGGCACTTTCACTGAGACTCCTTTCACTTTGGAGCTGTAGCTGATGGGCTTCACAACCTCAGGAGTGTAACTGAGTAACGGAGTTATTATGGTAAAAAATTTTGCCAAAAGTTCTTGCAGCTGGATAAGTGAGTGGTGGTAGGTTCCCATTGGTATTGCTGTCAGATTTTGCATAGCCACTTTAAAGTCACTAGCCAAGTCCAGGGGCTTTTGCATACTGTCACGACTAGGGATTTGGGACCCGGGAGTGACCTTGGTGGCTAGCTGACAACCCAATGGAAACAGGACGGAGGCAAGTGGATACAAATGGGTAATGTTTATTGCATATAATGAACTGGTACAGGGGACATTTGAAAGTCTGTAAAAGTCTTTGGAAAGCTGGGAACTGATAAGTTACTTGGAGGCACGTAGTAGAGGCACGGGAGCACAGGAGCTGGAAAGCACAGAGTAGGGCCACTAGAGTGCAGGTGCCGGAAGCACGGAGTTGGACAACTGGAGAGCAGGTGCCGGAAGCACGGAGTTGGACCACTGGAGAGCAGGTGCCGGAAGCACTGTAGGCAGTGGTGAAGGTGGTTGCGGGTGCAGGTACTGAGGCTCGCAGAGACAGGTGGACACAGGTGCAGATGCTGGAGCGTGCGGGTGCAAGTGGTCACAGGTGCAGGTAACTCGGAAGCACAGGTGCAGGAAACTCGGAAGCACAGGTGCAGGTAACTCGGAAGCACAGGTGCAGGTAACTCGGAAGCACAGGTGCAGGTAACTCGGAAGCACAGGTGCAGGTAACTCGGAAGCACAGGTGCAGGTAACTCGAAATGCAGGAACGGATGAACACTGGTGCAGATGAACACAGGTGCAGGAAACTCGGAAGCACAGGTGCAGGTAACTCGGAAGCACAGGTGCAGGTAACTCGGAAGCACAGGTGTAGGTAACTCGGAAGCACAGGTGCAGGTAACTCGGAAGCACAGGTGCAGGTAACTCGGAAGCACAGGTGCAGGTAACTCGGAAGCACAGGTGCAGGTAACTCGGAAGCACAGGTGCAGGTAACTCGGAAGCACAGGTGCAGGTATGAAGCACAGGTGCAGGTAACTCTGAAGCACAGGTGCAGGTAACTCTGAAGCACAGGTGCAGGTAACTCAGAAGCACAGGTAACTCAGAAGCACAGGTAACTCAGAAGCACAGGTAACTCAGAAGCACAGGTAACTCAGAAGCACAGGTAACTCAGAAGCACAGGTAACTCAGAAGCACAGGTAACTCAGAAGCACAGGTGCAGGTAACTCGGAAGCACAGGTACGGATGAACACTGGCACAGATGAACACAGGTGCAGATAACTTGGAAGCACAGGTGCAGGTAACTGGAAGCACAGGTGCAGGTAACTCGGAAGCACAGTTACGGATGAACACTGGCACAGATGAACACAGGTGCAGATAACTTGGAAGCACAGGTGCAGGCGACTCGGGAACACAGGTGCTGGGACAGGAAGCAGGTACTGGATATAGGTACAGGGTAACACTGGTGCAGGTACTTGTAATGCAGGAACAGGTGAACACTGGTGCAGGGTCTTGAAGGCACACAGGTGTAGGAACACTGGTGCAGGGTCTTGGAAGCACACAGGTGTAGGAATGCTGGAGCAGGGTCTTGGAAGCACACAGGTGTAGGAATGCTGGTGCAGGGTCTTGGAAGCTCACAGGTGTAGGAATGCTTGAGCAGGGTCTTGGAAGCACACAGGTGTAGGAATGCTGGTGCAGGGTCTTGGAAGCTCACAGGTGTAGGAATGCTTGGAAGCAGGATACAAATGCTGGGTAACTGGAATACCACAGAGCTTAAGCAGGAACACAAGCTGAAGCTTCCTTCCAAGTTATTGACAACAATGCAAAAGCAAAGTGTCTATGCAGGGCTGGGAGGATAACCCCTCAGAGCAGCACTGATTGGCCATCCGGGTGATTGGGAATGGCCACACCTGGAACAGTCTCTGGATGAGGCCAACAGGGAACTTGTATCTTTCAAGTGGTAACCACAGAGTTAATGGCTGAATCAGAATCACCCAGGTGCTCGTTACAAGCAAATACTCAGATCTTGCTGCAGCAGGCTGAGAAACAAGACTGACAGGCAGGTAAGACAGGACAAACACACTGACTTCTGGCAGGATTGTGACAGCAGTGTTGGGCCTGGTTAGTACTTGGGTGGCAGACCACATGGGAACACCAGGTGCTGTAGGTTTTTTCCCATTACTGGCAAATTGTTTTTATTCTCTAGCTATTTAAATTGGAAACTTTTTCTTTTTATTGCCAATACAGACATTTGAGAGAGGTGAAACAGACACAATAGCCATCACCTAAAGACTTACCACACTGTTTTGGCCCAATTCCAACTGCTTTTGGCAGCTAAACAGTGTTGAGCCTCAATAGTAGTTTAATTTGAGACCACCTGCTAATATTATGTCCTGTAGGTCTTTTTACATTACCAACACATGATTTTTTTTTAGTAAGCCAATACAGTTAGGAAACTTTTTTATTAGCTTACCTGGTTATAGAAGTAGAAGAGGGCAAAAAAGTGACTGTATCTCACCTACAGCCATACCACATTAGATACGCCCAATCTCGTCTGATCTTGGAAGCTAAGCAGTGTTGGGCCTGGTTAGTACTTGGGTGGGAGACCACATGGGAACACCAGATGCTGTAGGATTTTTCCCATTACTGACAAATTGTTTTTATTCGCTAGCTATTTAAATTGGAAACTTTTTCTTTTTATTGCCAATACAGACATTTGGGAGAGGTCAAACAGACACAATAGCCATCACCTAAAGACTTACCACACTGTTTCGGCCCAATTCCAACTACTTTTGGCAGCTAAACAGTGTTGAGCCTCATTAGTAGTTTAATTTGAGACCACCTGCTAATATTATGTCCTGTAGGTCTTTTTACATTACCAACACATAATTTTTTTCAGTAAGCCAATAATGTTAGGAAACTTTTTTATTAGCTTTCCTGGTTATAGAAGTAGAAGAGGGCAAAAAAGTGCATGTATCTCACCTACAGCCATACCACATTGGATACGCCCAATCTCGTCTGATCTTGGAAGCTAAGCAGTGTTGGGCCTGGTTAGTACTTGGGTGGGAGACCACATGGGAACACCAGGTGCTGTAGGTTTTTTCCCATTACTGGCAAATTGTTTTTATTCTCTAGCTATTTAAATTGGAAACGTTTTCTTTTTATTGCCAATACAGACATTTGGGAGAGGTCAAACAGACACAATAGCCATAACCTAAAGACTTACCACACTGTTTCGGCACAATTCCAACTGCTTTTGGCAGCTAAAAAGTGTTGAGCCTCTTTAGTAGTTTAATTTGAGACCACCTGCTAATATTATGTCCTGTAGGTATTTTTACATTACCAACACATGATTTTTTTCAGTAAGCCAATACAGTTAGGAATCTTTTTTATTAGCTTACCTGGTTATAGAAGTAGAAGAGGGCAAAAAAGTGCCTGTATCTCACCTACAGCCATACCACATTGGATACGCCCAATCTCTTCTGATCTTGGAAGCTAAGCAGTGTTGGGCCTGGTTAGTACTTGGGTGGGAGACCACATGGGAACACCAGGTGCTGTAGGTTTTTTCCCATTACTGGCAAATTGTTTTTATTCTCTAGCTATTTAAATTGGAAACTTTTTCTTTTTATTGCCAATACAGAGATTTGGCAGAGGTCAAACAGACACAATAGCCATCACCTAAAGACTTACCACACTGTTTCGGCACAATTCCAATTGCTTTTGGCAGCTAAACAGTGTTGAGCCTCTTTAGTAGTTTAATTTGAGACCACCTGCTAATATCATGTCCTGTAGGTCTTTTTACATTACCAACACATGATTTTTTCAGTAAGCCAATACAGTTAGGAATCTTTTTTATTAGCTTACCTGGTTATTGAAGTAGAAGAGGGCAAAAAAGTGCCTGTAAATCACCTACAGCCATACCACATTGGATACGCCCAATCTCGTCTGATCTTGGAAGCTAAGCAGTGTTGGGCCTGGTTAGTACTTGGGTGGGAGACCACATGGGAACACCAGGTGCTGTAGGTTTTTTCCCATTACTGGCAAATTGTTTTTATTCTCTAGCTATTTAAATTGGAAACGTTTTCTTTTTATTGCCAATACAGACATTTGGGAGAGGTCAAACAGACACAATAGCCATAACCTAAAGACTTACCACACTGTTTCGGCACAATTCCAACTGCTTTTGGCAGCTAAACAGTGTTGAGCCTCTTTAGTAGTTTAATTTGAGACCACCTGCTAATATTATGTCCTGTAGGTATTTTTACATTACCAACACATGATTTTTTTCAGTAAGCCAATACAGTTAGGAATCTTTTTTATTAGCTTACCTGGTTATAGAAGTAGAAGAGGGCAAAAAAGTGCCTGCATCTCACCTACAGCCATACCACATTGGATACGCCCAATCTCGTCTGATCTTGGAAGCTAAGCAGTGTTGGGCCTGGTTAGTACTTGGGTGGGAGACCACATGGGAACACCAGGTGCTGTAGGTTTTTTCCCATTACTGGCAAATTGTTTTTATTCTCTAGCTATTTAAATTGGAAACTTTTTCTTTTTATTGCCAATACAGACATTTGGGAGAGGTCAAACAGACACAATAGCCATCACCTAAAGACTTACCACACTGTTTTGGCCCAATTCCAACTGCTTTTGGCAGCTAAACATTGTTGAGCCTCTTTAGTAGGTTAATTTGAGACCACCTGCTAATATTATGTCCTGTAGGTCTTTTTACATTACCAACACATGATTTTTTTCAGTAAGCCAATACAGTTAGGAAACTTTTTTTTTAGCTTACCTGGTTATAAAAGTAGAAGAGGGCAAAAAAGTGCCTGTATCTCACTTACAGCCATACCACATTGGATATGCCCAATCTCGTTTGATCTTGGAAGCTAAGCAGTGTTGGACCTGGTTAGTACATGGGTGGGAGACTGATAACGCAGAGATTTGTTTGATTTGACTGCAAATATAAGTAGCCATTAACCCAACATTACCGGAGTGATACCGTAGATGACAATATAACCAACAATCAGTTTACCTTATTGTTCTTTTTATCAGCTCATGATAAGCGTCTTAAAGAAGAAATGTCAGTTTGCATATAGATATTATGTTTGCACCATTGTTACCATCCTTATTTAGAATGCCTCTTCTTTACTGATACCTTACTAGATGTATTCTATCAATGGTTCCTGTGTGGATGTTCTTAGTTACTTTTATGTTATTATTCATATTTTTATTTTAAACCTTTTAATTAGTTTAACATATTAGCTATCAGTATTTTATTACCATCCTCTGATGCATACCGAAACCTGGGAGCATCAGTAGTATGATGTATATGTGTGTCTGTTATGATTATTACTATACTTGTGGGATTAAATTGAAAAGCAGAAGTAGAATACACCACCATGACTCTAGTAATACCTCTTTGATAACTATACACACTGTCCTTGCCAGCAACCAATCCCTGGTAACCCTCATTCACTATAAAAATATGAAAACTTAAAAAAACAAAAATGACTTCTTCAGTTAGTGAGTGTATGGGAAACTTGGTCACTCATGGGGATCATTGTTTTACACCTTGTCCACAACCCGCAGGGACACCACTAAGGGTATCCCCCCGATTCCGTGAACCTCTTCTTGCCCACAACCCGCAGGGACACCACTAAGGATGTCCCCGGATTCCGTGGACCTTGTCTTGGTCTGTGTGGGGGCCCTGGACAGGTCCATCATCAAATAAGTTTATTAAATTAGAATCAAAGTCACAATATTTATCTGCATCAGTATCTTTCCCTTTCAACTGATATCACCACCAGGTCGGAAACCTTCTTGCAGTGAGACGCATTAATTCAATTGGTTTGTTTAACAGGGACGGGTCTTTCCTTTAATCTACGAGACATTTAATTGTAAGAATTTTCTCACCATTGCATAGTCTCCAGGCTGGACCTTATAACAACATCCCTTCATAAGCTTGTTTGCTTTTCTGGTAAAGTCTTTAGATGATGTGAGAATTAGAGTGACAAGTCTGCTGCTGGATGTTGAATAGGGTTTGCTGGTCTCCCAAAAATAAAAAAAAATTATATATAAATTGAAATAATGATCTTATAAGGGGACAGGTTCAGTGGCTGCTGAGGAGTAGTGTGAATGTTATACAAAACCGATGACAAAACTTCAAGTCAACTCATGGTAATTTCCACACCCACCCTAAATAATGTGTTCTCAATGTGCATTTGTTAACATGTTCAATTTTGACTAAAACCTTTTAGTGAGTGGTGAGTGCAACCAACCTTCAATACCCATATATTGACTTATTCCTCAGAATACCTTTCCTGTCAAATATGTACCTCTATGATTTTTTTTTTAATACCATATACCTTATGGGATAACATATCCTAATTTCTCAATACATTTCTTTGCTGTAAAGGATGCTGTACATGGGACAGCTGGGATGTTCCTTATAATCAAGATAACATATCAGATACCATTTAAATATAATAACAATTTTATATGCATGTAAATTCCAAAAAAATATTTTTAAACTCAGGAATGGACCAGTGGTAGTAGAAATGTTAGATGGTTCTATAGGAATAATTTTCCTGAGTTCATTCTCTTGCAGATGAGTTTGGGACTTTTCTGCATAAGATGAAATCAAATGCATGCCCTCTCTCTCCTTACATGGGTCATCCCATGGGCAGCTTCTGTATATGCCAGGAGGAGGGGTTTTGGGAGCTACTGATCTGCCCCCACCATCTTTACATAGGCCATTAGCCTTTTGACTGCATCCATTCATCATCCATTGGCACATTCCTTTTAAATACACAACTCTGGATGTTTTATGAGATTCTGCTGGTCAATTGTAAAAACATTAAATTGTATAGTGGTGTGATTCACAACGGTGGTCATCCTGTTTTTGTTACCAAGTGCAACAAGATCACTTTATAACATGTGAGCTTGACACTTAACAACTAGAGTGACAAGTCTGCCTTTGCAGGGAGTTGCACAGCCTCAATGAGCTCCTTTACTTGCTGTGATATTAGCGTATTATATCATAGCAAAATCACGATGGAAAATGAGGATCTCTAAATCCAATACTCCCGCATATCCCGTATATGGCCATCCTGAGTCTCCTTGTTGGTGACAACTACAATCTTTGTAGATGGCAGTGGCGTGTCAGAGATATCAGGTCTGATTGGAGAAATTTTGCTTTAAATATTCCTCACAATCATGTTCTAAATCCTGCCTCTCATCCATCCTCTGGGACTCCCGGGTCCCACCAGGTAGCAGAGTAGCAGGATTTAGCGTACCACACCTGACAATGGTCAGGTCATGTGGCACCGGGAGCAACCATGCACTGGAAAGTGTCTTGTCCGTGAGGAGTTCATTAGAAAAGATGTAGCATTAGAGACACATAGTGTGCGGTGTTCTGTAATTTCTATACAAAGGCTGCAGCAGCCGCCACAGTCCTTAAACATGTTGGTAAAGCAGATGCCACTCGGTCAAGTGTGCAACTGTAGCACCTGATGGGTCTATGTGAACCCCCATGTATATGTGTTCAAACTCCCAAGGCCGCTGCTTATTGTTCCTTACAGTAAAGACAGGTATATGATAAATCTGATATATCCAGTGCTGTGGTTTCTGTCAGTGCGTGTATCAGAGCCTTAAATGAACAATGATGTCAGTATATTGTACTTTGTGTCAGTTAGATTTAGTAGTAGTAATAGAAAAAGTGTCAGTAAGAGAATCCTGTAAAGAATTTAAACACATCATTAGATCATAAACATATTGAATCAGCATGGTGGTAGCAATCATGCAACTCATTGTGGGACATAGTGGGGCTGTCCATAAAACTTTGGCTTAATTGAGTCCATGTATATTGGACTGTGCTGTAAATAAATGTAGTAAAGGTGCCCACACACTAGAAAGATCTGCGATCATAAGATGTGCACATAAATTAGCCTTCAAATCTTTTGTCCGATCTGGACAAAAGATTTCAGGCAAGCACACATCTTTACCAAAGATTTTTCTTAAGATCCCGTGTGCGTTCCTATGGATCTTTTGTTAAATCCTCTGATCTTTTGTGCAGCACGTAAGATCAGAAGATTTAGCAAAAGATCCACAGGAGCGAGCATCGGATATATCGGCCGATTTATCGAAAATCGGCCAATCGGACCAAAAATCGTTCTAGTGTGTGGGCACCTTTAGTCCTGACAATCTGCTATTTGATAGTAAGAGATATGCAGATCATAAATCAATGATTAGATGACTGTAATACTTCCATAACTGTAAAGTGAATTGATTTACACTAAAAAAATAATCAGAATAATCGCATTGGGTAGATAACCTACAATAACAGAGTGTTGCAAATACTATGGGTATTAAATAATATGCGTTGTTGTCAAATTTGAAAAAAACTATTTCTGCCTCAGATTTTAGAGGGCATTGTGGAATCCATGGAAGTTTTGGGCATCTCATTTCGGTTAAATATATATGTAACCTGCATATCAGTGGTCCATAGATATTCAGAAACTTGTGACATGATTAGTAATGAAAAACTCATCAAAATACTAATTGCTTAATGCCCTATGAGCATCACTCATATCCTCTAACCCCGTGAGGGTCCTCATATCGGTTAGTGCTTTCTGACAGCTGTCTCTCATGGATTCCTGTTAATAATACACAATTTCTTCCAAACCACTCTGAGAAAAAACAATCATTAAATCATTACAAATATTTGAGAGAATATCATGATTAGTTGTGCAGCAAATGCGATTACTAGTAGCAGTACCCAGTTGTGCTGCGCCTAATTGTGACCTCCATTCCTTATTTGTGGGCTCATATGCATGACCAATGGATCTAGTAAAGTGGCAACATGCAATCAGATAAATCAGTAAACTCAACTCAATATGCATCTTATAATAATCACTATAAAATCTGTATTTTTCAATAAGGGCTTTGATAAGGATTCTGCAGAGGTACCTGCAGACTCAATATTATTTTCTAAAGAATTTCTCGTGGCTCAGTAATAATAATAATAATAATATTTTTTTTAACCCCTTACCGACGCAGCCTGTTTTTGCCTTCCTGACAGAGGCCTTTTTTTCAAATCTGACATGTATCACTTTATGTGGGGATAACTTTTTATTGCTTTTACTTATCCCAGTGATTTTGAGATTGTTTTCTCGTGACACATTGTACTTTAAGTTAGTGGTAAATTTTGGTCGATACAGTCTGTTTTTTTTGTGAAAAATACCAAAATGTCGTAAAAAAATTGAACATTTTGCAATTTGCAAAATGTTAAATTTTCTGCTTGTGAGACAAATAATCATACCACTCAAAATAGTTAATAACTAACATAGACCATATGTATACTTTATTATTACATCATTATTTCAACCTGCTTTTAATTTTTTTGGACACTAGGGGGCAGCAGAGTCAAAATTATACACATAACACAGTAAACGCTGCTTTTGGCTGTTCACGTTTGAACAGCCAATCGCAGCGATCGCTGAGGGGGGGCATCGGTGCCCCCCCTGGGCAATGAGGGAAGATGTCTGCTGTCAGGGACAGCAGACATCGTCCCTCTGTCACCGCGTCTATAGACGCGGTGACAGTTTAAAAACATGACGTACATTTATGCCATGTGTCGGGAAGTACATCCCGACCATGACGTAAATGTACGTCAAATGTCGGGAAGGGGTTAAAACACTTGTTTTTTTCTGTGCAAAATGAAATGCATCAATTTGTAAATGAATATTTTCTCTGGAATGGTCACACCTCTATTGGCTGGGTTTTTATTTAAATAAAACAAGCAAAAGCAATAGCATTATTAAGCTCAGACATCATATTAGCATTTGTCATTTGGAGAAAAAAAATGGCAGTTTTTAAACAGATGTTGACAAAACAACATTATCACATGAGGGAAGCAATGGGGAGGGGGCTGGAGGTCATCCTTGGGTATGGCTGATCACTGTCCCATACAAACATTGCAATAACTTTAATCTATTCATTGTGCCTTTTCAAAAGGGTAAACAATATCTTCAATTCTAAGATCTTTTAGCCCATAATTGCTTAAATGTCCTTGTTATGGAAAACAGTTCTGTAACACTCCTTGGATATTTCACATCATTTAGGAATAAAACTTTACTCTCTTATCAATCTCATTAACCATTTCCTGCCTTTAATTTCCTATTGAGTTATTTCTGATATTACTCTCACCTCATCACTGAAAAAAACTTCTTCCCTTCTGCTTTTTCAAAAATAAACAAAATTTTCAAAATTATTCTTTTTTTTTCCCATTTTTCTTTTTCTTCCCTAGGGCTCTAAAATAGATATCACCTCTCCTCACTTTTCACTGAACAGAATTAACCCCTCAGTGGGACAGTACAATCTTTCCAAACACATGTGGGTTAGTGGGATATACTATCTCAATTCTTGAAGCTTTCACCACCTGTCACCAGACCATTGCGCGTTCACTCTCATCAAATAATCATTACCTCACAGGTGCATCATCATCGCCAATTCCAACTAACTATGACTAGCATAGTATTTTCTATTCCTTCTCACTTGCTCACACCAGTCACATACTCAAAGAACTTTCTGTGATCCCATACAAATGCTTAAAACAGTGTTACCTCTTTCAAAGACAAAAATGTAAATAAAATAAAAAAAAATTTCCCCAAAAAACCTAACCTTGCGTTATGTGTCATTCACTGTTACCACACCTACGCCTTCCACATCCTGTCATTCCTTGTTACCAGTCTTGTGGGTCTCTACTGTCATTCTTTGTTACCAGTAGTCACGTGTCCCACCCCCACCCTTTTTTCTCAGTATATTCTACCTTGCACGTAGGTGGCAGATACCCCCTGTGAATCTCGCTACCGGTCAGCACTCTCACAGGAAAAATCAACTCATCAAATCAGAAAAAATTATATGCAATATGTCATTCTTTGTTACCTTATCTGCACATTGTCTAATTGATCATTACACGATTAGATCACTATCTCCCCTGGTTATCTAGCTAACTGTGGCCACAGTATTAACCCCTTAAGATACTCTATCAATTTAGTATCCTCCCCCTTTCAAAACAAACAAAACTAAATTAACACAAATCAAAAACAAAACAAAAATTGGCTTAAAGAAAACCCCACAGCCTTGAGTCAGTTATCACTGATTACCTTCCATTCATAAGAATAAAAATAAACCCAGGATTTATCTGCGCATTACTCAAGGTATATCTGATTCAATATATGTATCCAGATCAAGCAAATAGGCAACAGAAATTGCCAACAGAAAACATGGTCTAATATATCAATATGAACCTTTAAGAATAGATGTTATATTGGACTTATATCTCATCGATATATATATATATATATATATATATATATATATATATATATATATATATATCACTTTTCTTATCCAAAATGTATTACTCATTAAATGAAAAAAAAAAAAACATTGAATTCACATGATCATTTCCTGTTTCTTCACCTAACGTGGACAACTCCTTATCTCGCATTACATCTCGCTGGGGCCTCCAACTGATAACGCAGAGATTTGTTTGATAAGATTAGATATGATTGATAACCCAAACCTGTATATATTTCCTTTATTTCCTTTAAATATAATGGCAACGCTGAAATGATTGCACACCCACACAACCTTGTTATAAAATGTATGACAATGCTTTACTTGAAAAATAGCTTCATTACAGGTATTTGCAAATACAGACTAACACAAGAAACATAAAATTGATTAGCTAATACTTAAACAGTAATTCTAAATCAAATCAAAATGGACACCTTTCAAGGACAGTGGTCAGCCATGATTAAACCTCCTTCATAATTACCTCCAGCCCCCTGTGCTTCCTTGTTCTTCCTCAACTGCCTTTCCCCTCCTTCTATAACTCTGATATTTAAACCTTAATCACATTAATTAATTAATTACTCATAAGCATTGAGTCTTATTGGAAAGCTCTGCTTTCAATCATGATGTCATAATTAACCCAACACCCAACTTCAGTGGCCTTGGGGGTCTACGCATGTGTGGCCTTGTTCCCATATTATTCAGTTTGTGGAGACTAGCTTTCTGTCCTTGCTCCATTATACTGTCAACATCACATTCTTAAGCTTCTAAAACCAAAAACAATTCTCTATAAGAAATCACTTTTACAGCACTGTTCTGAATGATCAGCCATTTTATAATGTTATTATGCAAGTCATGCCTAACAAAATGGCCGCCGTTTCTGACATATTATAACTGTTTAGCGCAAAGGTAATGCCTCATACGCAGTGAATAGTACATTGTGCAACAAGCTAAAGTCATCTGCAGCAATAATAGCAGCAGTCAGGAAAACAGAATATAATAAAAGCATAGATTTATTGATTCGTTGATTTTCTGTATTATCAAGACCACATGGGAACACCAGGTGCTGTAGGTTTTTTCCCATTACTGGCAAATTGTTTTTATTCTCTAGCTATTTAAATTGGAAACTTTTTCTTTTTATTGCCAATACAGACATTTGGGAGAGGTCAAACAGACACAATAGCCATAACCTAAAGACTTACCACCCTGTTTCGGCCCAATTCCAACTGCTTTTGGCAGCTAAACAGTGTTGAGCCTCTTTAGTAGTTTAATTTGAGACCACCTGCTAATATTATGTCCTGTAGGTCTTTTTACATTACCAACACATGATTTTTTTCAGTAAGCCAATACAGTTAGGAATCTTTTTTATTAGCTTACCTGGTTATAGAAGTAGAAGAGGGCAAAAAAGTGCCTGTATCTCACCTACAGCCATACCACATTGGATACGCCCAATCTCGTCTGATCTTGGAAGCTAAGCAGTGTTGGGCCTGGTTAGTGCTTGGGTGGGAGACCACATGGGAACACCAGGTGCTGTAGGTTTTTTCCCATTACTGGCAAATTGTTTTTATTCTCTAGCTATTTAAATTGGAAACTTTTTCTTTTTATTGCCAATACAGACATTTAGGAGAGGTCAAACAGACACAATAGCCATCACCTAAAGACTTACCACACTGTTCCGGCCCAATTCCAACTGCTTTTGGCAGCTAAACATTGTTGAGCCTCTTTAGTAGTTTAATTTGAGACCACCTGCTAATATTATGTCCTGTAGGTCTTTTTACATTACCAACACATGATTTTTTTCAGTAAGCCAATACAGTTAGGAAACTTTTTTATTAGCTTACCTGGTTATAGAAGTAGTAGAGGGCAAAAAAGTGACTGTATCTCACCTACAGCCATACCACATTGGATACGCCTGATCTTGGAAGCTAAGCAGTGTTGGGCCTGGTTAGTACTTGGGTGGGAGACCACATGGGAACACCAGGTGCTGTAGGTTTTTTCCCATTACTGGCAAATTGTTTTTATTCTCTAGCTATTTAAATTGGAAACTTTTTCTTTTTATTGCCAATACAGACATCTGGGAGAGGTCAAACAGACACAATAGCCATCACCTAAAGACTTTCCACACTGTTTCGGCCCAATTCCAACTGCTTTTGGCAGCTAAACAGTGTGGAGCCTCCTTAGCAGTTTAATTTGAGACCACCTGCTAATATCATGTCCTGTAGGTCTTTTTACTTTACCAACACATGATTTTTTTCTGTAAGCCAATACAGTTAGGAAACTTTTTTATTAGCTTACCTGGTTATAGAAGTAGAAGAGGGCAAAAAAGTGCCTGTATCTCCCATACAGCCATACCACATTGGATACTCCCAATCTTGTCTGATTTTGGAAGCTAAGCAGTGTTGGGCCTGGTTGGTACTTGGGTGGGAGACCACATGGGAACACCAGGTGCTGTAGGTTTTTTCGCATTACTGGCAAATTGCTTTTATTCTCTAGCTATTTGAATTGGAAACTTTTTCTTTTTATTGCAATTACAGACATTTGGGAGAGGTCAAACAGACACAATAGCAATAACCTAAAAACTTACCACACTGTTTCGGCCCAATTCCAACTGCTTTTGGCAGCTAAACAGTGTTGAGCCTCTTTAGTAGTTTAATTTGAGACCACCTGCTAATATCATGTCCTGTAGGTCTTTTTACATTACCAACACATGATTTTTTTCAGTAAGCCAATACAGTTAGGAAACTTTTTTATTAGCTTACCTGGTTATAGAAGTAGAAGAGGGCAAAAAAGTGACTGTATCTCACCTACAGCCATACCACATTGGATACGCCCAATCTCGTCTGATCTTGGAAGCTAAGCAGTGTTGGGCCTGGTTAGTACTTGGGTGGGAGACCACATGGGAACACCAGGTGCTGTAGGTTTTTTCCCATTACTGGCAAATTGTTTTTATTCTCTAGCTATTTAAATTGGAAACTTTTTCTTTTTATTGCCAATACAGACATTTGGGAGAGGTCAAACAGACACAATAGCCATCACCTAAAGACTTACCAGACTGTTTCGGCCCAATTTCAACTGCTTTTGGCAGCTAAATAGTGTTGAGCTTCTTTAGTAGTTTAATTTGAGACCACCTGCTAATATTATGTCCTGTAGGTCTTTTTACATTACCAACACATGGTTTTTTTCAGTAAGCCAATACTGTTAGGAAACTTTTTTATTAGCTTACCTGGTTATAGAAGTAGAAGAGGGCAAAAAAGTGACTGTATCTCACCTACAGCCATACCACATTGGATACGCCCAATCTCGTCTGATCTTGGAAGCTAAGCAGTGTTGGGCCTGGTTAGTACTTGGGTGGGAGACCACATGGGAACACCAGGTGCTGTAGGTTTTTTCCCATTACTGGCAAATTGTTTTTATTCTATAGCTATTTAAATTGGAAACTTTTTCTTTTTATTGCCAATACAGACATTTGGGAGAGGTCAAACAGACACAATAGCCATCACCTAAAGACTTACCAGACTGTTTCGGCCCAATTCCAACTGCTTTTGACAGCTAAATAGTGCTGAGCCTCTTTATTAGTTTAATTTGAGACCACCTGCTAATATTATGTCCTGTAGGTCTTTTTACATTACCAACACATGATTTTTTCAGTAAGCCAATACAGTTAGGAAACTTTTTTATTAGCTTACCTTTAGATAGAAGTAGAAGAGGGCAAAAAAGTGACTGTATCTCACCTACAGCCATACCACATTGGATACGCCCAATCTCATCTGATCTTGGAAGCTAAGCAGTGTTGGGCCTGGTTAGTACTTGGGTGGGAGACCACATGGGAACACCAGGTGCTGTAGGTTTTGTTCCCATTACTGGCAAATTGGTTTTATTCTCTAGCTATTTAAATTGGAAACTTTTTCTTTTTATTGCCAATACAGACATTTGAGAGAGGTGAAACAGACACAATAGCCATCACCTAAAGACTTACCACACTGTTTCGGCCCAATTCCAACTGCTTTTGGCAGCTAAACAGTGTTGAGCCTCATTAGTAGTTTAATTTGAGACCACCTGCTAATATTATGTCCTGTAGGTCTTTTTACATTACCAACACATGATTTTTTTCAGTAAGCCAATAATGTTAGGAAACTTTTTTATTAGCTTACCTGGTTATAGAAGTAGAAGAGGGCAAAAAAGTAACTGTATCTCACCTACAGCCATACCACATTGGATACGCCCAATATCGTCTGATCTTGGAAGCTCAGCAGTGTTGGGCCTGGTTAGTACTTGGGTGGGAGACCACATGGGAACACCAGGTGCTGTAGGTTTTTCCCATTACTGGCAAATTGTTTTTATTCTCTAGCTATTTAAATTGGAAACTTTTTCTTTTTATTGGCAATACAGACATTTTGGAGAGGTCAAACAGAAACAATAGCCATCACCTAAAGACTTACCACACTGTTTCGGTCCAATTCCAACTGCTTTTGGCAGCTAAATAGTGTTGAGCCTCTTTAGTAGTTTAATTTGAGACCACCTGCTAATATTATGTCCTGTAGGTCTTTTTACATTACCAACACATGATTTTTTCAGTAAGCCAATACAGTTAGGAAACTTTTTTATTAGCTTACCTGGTTATAGAAGTAGAAGAGGGCAAAAAAGTGACTGTATCTCACCTACAGCCATACCACATTGGATACGCCCAATCTCGTCTGATCTTGGAAGTTAAGCAGTGTTGGGCCTGGTTAGTACTTGGGTGGGGGACCACATGGGAACACCAGGTGCTGTAGGTTTTTTCCCATTACTGGCAAATTGTTTTTATTCTATAGCTATTTAAATTGGAAACTTTTTCTTTTTATTGCCAATACAGACATTTGGGAGAGGTCAAACAGACACAATAGCCATCACCTAAAGACTTGCCACACTGTTTCGGCCTAATTCCAACTGCTTTTGGCAGCTAAACAGTGTTGAGCCTTTTTAGTAGTTTAATTTGAGACCACCTGCTAATATTATGTCCTGTAGGTCTTTTTACATTACCAACACATGATTTTTTTCAGTAAGCCAATACAGTTAGGAAACTTTTTTATTAGCTTACCTGGTTATAGAAGTAGAAGAGGGCAAAAAAGTGCCTGTATGTCACCTACAGCCATACCACATTGGATACGCCCAATCTCGTCTGATCTTGGAAGCTAAGCAGTGTTGGGCCTGGTTAGTACTTGGGTGGGAGACCACATGGGAACACCAGGTGCTGTAGGTTTTTTCCCATTACTGGCAAATTGTTTTTATTCTCTAGCTATTTAAATTGGAAACTTTTTCTTTTTATTGCCAATACAGACATTTGGTGGTCAAACAGACACAATAGCCATCACCTAAAGACTTACCACACTGTTTCGGCCCAATTCCAACTGCTTTTGGCAGCTAAATAGTGTTGAGCCTCTTTAGTAGTTTAATTTGAGACCACATGCTAATATTACGTCCTGTAGGTCTTTTTACATTACCAACACATGATTTTTTTCAGTAAGCCAATACAGTTAGGAAACTTTTTTATTAGCTTACCTTTAGATAAAAGTAGAAGAGGGCAAAAAAGTGACTGCATCTCACCTACAGCCATACCACATTGGATACGCCCAATCTCGTCTGATCTTGGAAGCTAAGCAGTGTTGGGCCTTGTTAGTACCTGGGTGGGAGACCACATGGGAACGCTAGGTGCTGTAGGTTTTTTCCCATTACTGGCAAATTGTTTTTATTCTCTAGCTATTTAAATTGGAAACTTTTTCGTTTTATTGCCAATATAGACATTTGGGAGATGTCAAACAGACACAATAGCCATCACCTAAAGACTTACCACACTGTTTCGGCCCAATTCCAACTGCTTTTGGCAGCTAAACAGTGTTGAGCCTCTTTAGTAGTTTAATTTGAGACCACATGCTAATATTACGTCCTGTAGGTCTTTTTACATTACCAACACATGATTTTTTTCAGTAAGCCAATACAGTTAGGAAACTTTTTTATTAGCTTACCTAGTTATAGAAGTAGAAGAGGGCAAAAAAGTGCCTGTATCTTACCTACAGCCATACCACGTTGGATACGCCTGATCTTGGAAGCTAAGCAGTGTTGGGCCTGGTTAGTACTTGGGTGGGAGACCACATGGGAACACCAGGTGCTGTAGGTTTTTTCCCATTACTGGCAAATTGTTTTTATTCTCTAGCTATTTAAATTGGAAACTTTTTGTTTTTATTGCCAATACAGACATTTGAGAGAGGTGAAACAGACACAATAGCCATCACCTAAAGACTTACCACTGCTTCGGCCCAATTCCAACTGCTTTTGGCAGCTAAACAGTGTTGCGCCTCATTAGTAGTTTAATTTGAGACCACCTGCTAATATTATGTCCTGTAGGTCTTTTTACATGAGCAACACATGATTTTTTTCAGTAAGCCAATAATGTTAGGAAACATTTTTATTAGCTTACCTGGTAACAGAAGAAGAAGAGGGCAAAAAAGTGACTGTATCTCACCTACAGCCATACCACATTGGATACGCCCAATCTTGACTGATCTTGGAAGCTAAGCAGTGTTGGGCCTGGTTAGTACTTGGGTGGGAGACCACATGGGAACACCAGGTGCTGTAGGTTTTTTCTTATTACTGGCAAATTGTTTTTATTCTCTAGCTATTTAAATTGGAAACTTTTTCTTTTTATTGCCAATACAGACATTTGGGAGAGGTCAAACAGACACAATAGCCATCACTCAAAGACTTACTACACTGTTTCGGCCCAATTCCAACTGCTTTTGGCAGCTAAATAGTGTTGAGCCTCTTTAGTAGTTTAATTTGAGACCACCTGCTAATATTATGTCCTGTAGGTCTTTTTACATTACCAACACATGATTTTTTTCAGTAAGCCAATACAGTTAGGAAACTTTTTTATTAGCTTACCTTTAGATAGAAGTAGAAGAGGGCAAAAAAGCGCCTGTTTCTCACCTACAGCCATACCACATTGGATACGCCCAATATCGTCTGATCTTGGAAGCTAAGCAGTGTTGGGCCTTGTTAGTACTTGGGTGGGAGACCACATGGGAACACCAGGTGCTGTAGGTTTTTTCCCATTACTGGCAAATTGTTTTTATTCTCTAGCTATTTAAATTGGAAACTTTTTCGTTTTATTGCCAATATAGACATTTGGGAGACGTCAAACAGACACAATAGCCATCACCTAAAGACTTACCACACTGTTTCGGCCCAATTCCAACTGCTTTTGGCAGCTAAACAGTGTTGCGCCTCATTAGTAGTTTAATTTGAGACCACCTGCTAATATTATGTCCTGTAGGTCTTTTTACATGAGCAACACATGATTTTTTTCAGTAAGCCAATAATGTTAGGAAACATTTTTATTAGCTTACCTGGTAACAGAAGAAGAAGAGGGCAAAAAAGTGACTGTATCTCACCTACAGCCATACCACATTGGATACGCCCAATCTTGACTGATCTTGGAAGCTAAGCAGTGTTGGGCCTGGTTAGTACTTGGGTGGGAGACCACATGGGAACACCAGGTGCTGTAGGTTTTTTCTTATTACTGGCAAATTGTTTTTATTCTCTAGCTATTTAAATTGGAAACTTTTTCTTTTTATTGCCAATACAGACATTTGGGAGAGGTCAAACAGACACAATAGCCATCACTCAAAGACTTACTACACTGTTTCGGCCCAATTCCAACTGCTTTTGGCAGCTAAATAGTGTTGAGCCTCTTTAGTAGTTTAATTTGAGACCACCTGCTAATATTATGTCCTGTAGGTCTTTTTACATTACCAACACATGATTTTTTTCAGTAAGCCAATACAGTTAGGAAACTTTTTTATTAGCTTACCTTTAGATAGAAGTAGAAGAGGGCAAAAAAGCGCCTGTTTCTCACCTACAGCCATACCACATTGGATACGCCCAATATCGTCTGATCTTGGAAGCTAAGCAGTGTTGGGCCTTGTTAGTACTTGGGTGGGAGACCACATGGGAACACCAGGTGCTGTAGGTTTTTTCCCATTACTGGCAAATTGTTTTTATTCTCTAGCTATTTAAATTGGAAACTTTTTCGTTTTATTGCCAATATAGACATTTGGGAGACGTCAAACAGACACAATAGCCATCACCTAAAGACTTACCACACTGTTTCGGCCCAATTCCAACTGCTTTTGGCAGCTTAACAGTGTTGAGCCTCTTTAGTAGTTTAATTTGAGACCACCTGCTAATATTACGTCTTGTAGGTCTTTTTACATTACCAACACATGATTTTTTTCAGTAAGCCAATACAGTTAGGAAACTTTTTTATTAGCTTACCTGGTTATAGAAGTAGAAGAGGGCAAAGAAGTGCCTGTATCTCACCTACAGCAATACCACGTTGGATACGCCTGATCTTGGAAGCTAAGCAGTGTTGGACCTGGTTAGTACTTGGGTGGGAGACCACATGGGAACACCACTTGCTGTAGGTTTTTTCCCATTACTGGCAAATTATTTTTATTCTCTAGCTATTTAAATTGGAAACTTTTTCTTTTTATTGCCAATACAGACATTTGGGAGAGGTCAAACAGACACAATAGCCATCACCTAAAGACTTACAACACTGTTTCGGCCCAATTCCAACTGCTTTTGGCAGCTAAATAGTGTTGAGCCTCTTTAGTAGTTTAATTTGAGACCACCTGCTAATATTATGTCCTGTAGGTATTTTTACATTACCAACACATGATTTTTTTCAGTAAGCCAATACAGTTAGGAAACTTTTTTATTAGCTTACCTTTAGAGAGAAGTAGAAGAGGGCAAAAAAGTGCCTGTATCTCACCTACAGCCATACCACATTGGATACGCCCAATCTCGTCTGATCTTGGAAGCTAAGCAGTGTTGGGCCTGGTTAGTACTTGGGTGGGAGACCACATGGGAACACCAGGTGCTGTAGGTTTTTTCCCATTACTGGCAAATTGTTTTTATTCTCTAGCTATTTAAATTGGAAACTTTTTCTTTTTATTGCCAATACAGACATTTGGGAGAGGTCAAACAGACACAATAGCCATCACCTAAAGACTTACCACACTGTTTCAGTCCAATTCCAACTGCTTTTGGCAGCTAAATAGTGTTGAGCCTCTTTAGTAGTTTAATTTGAGACCACCTGCTAATATTATGTCCTGTAGGTCTTTTTACATTACCAACACATGATTTTTTCAGTAAGCCAATACAGTTAGGAAACTTTTTTATTAGCTTACCTGGTTATAGAAGTAGAAGAGGGCAAAAAAGTGACTGTATCTCACCTACAGCCATACCACATTGGATACGCCTGATCTTGGAAGCTAAGCAGTGTTGGGCCTGATTAGTACTTGGGTGGGAGACCACATGGGAACACCAGGTGCTGTAGGTTTTTTCCCATTACTGGCAAATTGTTTTTATTCTATAGCTATTTAAATTGGAAACTTTTTCTTTTTATTGCCAATACAGACATTTGGTGGTCAAACAGACACAATAGCCATCACCTAAAGACTTACCACACTGTTTCGGTCCAATTCCAACTGCTTTTGGCAGCTAAATAGTGTTGAGCCTCTTTAGTAGTTTAATTTGAGACCACCTGCTAATATTATGTCCTGTAGGTCTTTTTACATTACCAACACATGATTTTTTCAGTAAGCCAATACAGTTAGGAAACTTTTTTATTAGCTTACCTGGTTATAGAAGTAGAAGAGGGCAAAAAAGTGACTGTATCTCACCTACAGCCATACCACATTGGATACGCCCAATCTCGTCTGATCTTGGAAGATAAGCAGTGTTGGGCCTGGTTAGTACTTGGGTGGGAGACCACATGGGAACACCACGTGCTGTAGGTTTTTTCCCATTACTGGCAAATTATTTTTATTCTCTAGCTATTTAAATTGGAAACTTTTTCTTTTTATTGCCAATACAGACATTTGGGAGAGGTCAAACAGACACAATAGCCATCACCTAAAGACTTACAACACTGTTTCGGCCCAATTCCAACTGCTTTTGGCAGCTAAATAGTGTTGAGCCTCTTTAGTAGTTTAATTTGAGACCACCTGCTAATATTATGTCCTGTAGGTATTTTTACATTACCAACACATGATTTTTTTCAGTAAGCCAATAATGTTAGGAAACTTTTTTATTAGCTTACCTGGTTATAGAAGTAGAAGAGGGCAAAAAAGTGACTGTATCTCACCTACAGCCATACCACATTGGATACGCCCAATCTCGTCTGATCTTGGAAGCTAAGCAGTTGTCACGACTGGGGATTTGGGACCCGGGAGTGACCTTGGTGGCTAGCTGACAACCCAATGGAAACAGGACGGAGGCAAGTGGATACAAATGGGTAATGTTTATTGCATATAATGAACTGGTACAGGGGACATTTGAAAGTCTGTAAAAGTCTTTGGAAAGCTGGGAACTGATAAGTTACTTGGAGGCACGTAGTAGAGGCACGGGAGCACAGGAGCTGGAAAGCACAGAGTAGGGCCACTAGAGTGCAGGTGCCGGAAGCACGGAGTTGGACCACTGGAGAGCAGGTGCCGGAAGCACGGAGTTGGACCACTGGAGAGCAGGTGCCGGAAGCACTGTAGGCAGTGGTGAAGGTGGTTGCGGTTGCGGGTGCAGGTACTGAGGCACGCAGAGACAGGTGGACACAGGTGCAGATGCTGGAGCGTGCGGGTGCAAGTGGTCACAGGTGCAGGTAACTCGGAAGCACAGGTGCAGGAAACTCGGAAGCACAGGTGCAGGTAACTCGGAAGCACAGGTGCAGGTAACTCGGAAGCACAGGTGCAGGTAACTCGGAAGCACAGGTGCAGGTAACTCGAAATGCAGGAACGGATGAACACTGGTGCAGATGAACACAGGTGCAGGAAACTCGGAAGCACAGGTGCAGGTAACTCGGAAGCACAGGTAACTCAGAAGCACAGGTGCAGGTAACTCGGAAGCACAGGTACGGATGAACACTGGCACAGATGAACACAGGTGCAGATAACTTGGAAGCACAGGTGCAGGTAACTGGAAGCACAGGTGCAGGTAACTCGGAAGCACAGGTACGGATGAACACTGGCACAGATGAACACAGGTTCAGATAACTTGGAAGCACAGGTGCAGGTAACTGGAAGCACAGGTGCAGGCGACTCGGGAACACAGGTGCTGGGACAGGAAGCAGGTACTGGATATAGGTACAGGGTAACACTGGTGCAGGTACTTGTAATGCAGGAACAGGTGAACACTGGTGCAGGGTCTTGAAGGCACACAGGAGTAGGAACACTGGTGCAGGGTCTTGGAAGCACACAGGTGTAGGAATGCTGGAGCAGGGTCTTGGAAGCACACAGGTGTAGGAATGCTGGTGCAGGGTTTCGGAAGCTCACAGGTGTAGGAATGCTTGAGCAGGGTCTTGGAAGCACACAGGTGTAGGAATGCTGGTGCAGGGTCTTGGAAGCTCACAGGTGTAGGAATGCTTGGAAGCAGGATACAAATGCTGGGTAACTGGAATACCACAGAGCTTAAGCAGGAACACAAGCTGAAGCTTCCTTCCAAGTTATTGACAACAATGCAAAAGCAAAGTGTCTATGCAGGGCTGGGAGAATAACCCTTCAGAGCAGCACTGATTGGCCATCCGGGTGATTGGGAATGGCCACACCTGGAACAGTCTCTGGATGAGGCCAACAGGGAACTTGTATCTTTCAAGTGGTAACCACAGAGTTAATGGCTGAATCAGAATCACCCAGGTGCTCGTTACAAGCAAATACTCAGATCTTGCTGCAGCAGGCTGAGAAACAAGACTGACAGGCAGGTAAGACAGGACAAACACACTGAGTTCTGGCAGGATTGTGACAGTACCCCCCCTTTACGGGTGGCCACCGGACACTTCAGGAACTTTGAAGAAAAGTCACAATTCTGCCTCATCATCAGAACAGGTGGACCATCCATCGTCGACGTAAACGGAATTCCCGTTCCATTGGACACGATAATGAGGATGACTTCCGTCCGGAAGGAACACTTGACTTGGACGAAGAGGACCACTGGAGAAAGACGTAGAATCAAATTCATCAGGGATAACTGAAGTATTTTTGACTGGAACTGAGAGACGAGAAGATCGGGCCCTTGAGGCTAAGGCACCACTAAGACTCAAATTAAATCTTGTTCGATATCCAGGGGCTTTCGGATAGCCATCTTTAGCATCTAACTGAATTTTTCTCAGAGGTAAGACAGGGCAAGGTGAAACAGGATTTTCAGGGAAAGGGGTAGAGTCATAATCCTCATCATACTCGGAATCAGAATCCATGTCTAGAGTTAAGACTGCCTTGCTCTGACTGGAGGTTTCTGAAGACTTGTTGGGGCAAGGTACCGTAGAAGGTTCCACTTGAGGATAAGACAGAGAAACACAGCCAACTCTTAAGCTCATGGGTACAGACCTTGAAGATGTGGGATATTCAGCAGAAAACTCGAAGGAATCTTTGGAAGGAGACAGAGCCATATAATTTAGTTCCATATCTATGGACTGAGTCTTCGGTGACGACTGTGAACCAGCCTGTTTTCTGGCAGCCCGAAAATTTTTGATATATTGGTCAAGAAGAGCTTGATCTTGTTCGGAGAGTTCCATCTTGGAGGACTGAGCTAAATCTGTGTTAAAGTATAGAGTCTCTGGGCTGAAGGATAGTACAGACGTGGAAGTAGACAAACTTGGACCAGCTGGAACCGGAGGACATCCGATTGTACTTGAACCAGCTAGGACCGGCAGGGACTCTGGATTGACGGATGGGACCGAATGATCATTGAAGATGCTTAAACCGGCTGGGACCGGCATGGACTCAGGATTGATGGATGGCAACGGATGATCCCTGAATATTCTTGAACCGGCTGGGACCGGCATGGACTCTGGACTGACGGTTAAGACCGGATGAGAACCAGAGGTGTCGGAATCGGCTGGAACCGAATGAGCCTCCTGACTGACGGCTGGAACCGGATCATTGGAGGTACTTGAACCGGCTGGGACCGGAGTGGACTCTGGACTGACGGATGGGACCGGATGAGGTCCAGAGGTGTCGGAATCGGCTGGAACCGAATGAGCCTCCTGACTGACGGCTGGAACCGGATCATCAATGGAGGTACTTGAACCGGCTGGGACCGGAGTGGACTCTGGACTGACGGATGGGACCGGATGAGGTCCAGAGGTGTCGGAATCGGTTGGAACCGAATGAGCCTCCTGACTGACGGCTGGAACCGGATCATCAATGGAGGTACTTGAACCGGCTGGAACCGGAGTGGACACAAGACTGCGGACCCCCACTTGGGGCTGAAGACTGCGGACCCCCACTTGGGGCTGAAGACTGCGGACCCCCACTTGGGGCTGAAGACTGCGGACCCCCACTTGGGGCTGAAGACTGCGGACCCCCACTTGGGGCTGAAGACTGCGGACCCCCACTTGGGGCTGAAGACTGCGGACCCCCACTTGGGGCTGGAGACTGGATGTGGTCAGAATCACTTTGTTCTTGGGCTTGCGGAGTGAACAATTCTCAATGAAGTGGTCTGGATTACCACAGTAGAAACATAAATGGAGAGACCTGCGTCTTTGGCGTTCAGATTCTGAAAGCTGGGACCTCC
Organism: Crinia signifera; assembly: GCF_055691185.1. Classification (NCBI taxonomy): domain Eukaryota; kingdom Metazoa; phylum Chordata; class Amphibia; order Anura; family Myobatrachidae; genus Crinia; species Crinia signifera. The sequence continues at coordinate 68,641,481 of NC_139224.1, forward strand.
GCTTGCCCTGGACAGAAATTTCGCTCTGAAGGTTGGGAGGCCTTTCAGATTTCACAGGCACTTTCACTGAGACTCTTTTCACTTTGGAGCTGTAGCTGATGGGCTTCACAACCTCAGGAGTGTAACTGAGTAACGGAGTTATTATGGTAAAAAATTTTGCCAAAAGTTCTTGCAGCTGGATAAGTGAGTGGTGGTAGGTTCCCATTGGTATTGCTGTCAGATTTTGCATAGCCACTTTAAAGTCACTAGCCAAGTCCAGGGGCTTTTGCATACTGTCACGACTAGGGATTTGGGACCCGGGAGTGACCTTGGTGGCTAGCTGACAACCCAATGGAAACAGGACGGAGGCAAGTGGATACAAATGGGTAATGTTTATTGCATATAATGAACTGGTACAGGGGACATTTGAAAGTCTGTAAAAGTCTTTGGAAAGCTGGGAACTGATAAGTTACTTGGAGGCACGTAGTAGAGGCACGGGAGCACAGGAGCTGGAAAGCACAGAGTAGGGCCACTAGAGTGCAGGTGCCGGAAGCACGGAGTTGGACCACTGGAGAGCAGGTGCCGGAAGCACGGAGTTGGACCACTGGAGAGCAGGTGCCGGAAGCACTGTAGGCAGTGGTGAAGGTGGTTGCGGGTGCAGGTACTGAGGCACGCAGAGACAGGTGGACACAGGTGCAGATGCTGGAGCGTGCGGGTGCAAGTGGTCACAGGTGCAGGTAACTCGGAAGCACAGGTGCAGGAAACTCGAAAGCACAGGTGCAGGTAACTCGGAAGCACAGGTGCAGGTAACTCGGAAGCACAGGTGCAGGTAACTCGGAAGCACAGGTGCAGGTAACTCGGAAGCACAGGTGCAGGTAACTCGGAAGCACAGGTGCAGGTAACTCGGAAGCACAGGTGCAGGTAACTCGAAATGCAGGAACGGATGAACACTGGTGCAGATGAACACAGGTGCAGGAAACTCGGAAGCACAGGTGCAGGTAACTTGGAAGCACAGGTGTAGGTAACTCGGAAGCACAGGTGCAGGTAACTCGGAAGCACAGGTGCAGGTAACTCGGAAGCACAGGTGCAGGTAACTCGGAAGCACAGGTGCAGGTAACTCGGAAGCACAGGTGCAGGTAACTCGGAAGCACAGGTGCAGGTAACTCGGAAGCACAGGTGCAGGTAACTCGGAAGCACAGGTGCAGGTATGAAGCACAGGTGCAGGTAACTCTGAAGCACAGGTGCAGGTAACTCTGAAGCACAGGTGCAGGTAACTCTGAAGCACAGGTGCAGGTAACTCTGAAGCACAGGTGCAGGTAACTCAGAAGCACAGGTGCAGGTAACTCAGAAGCACAGGTAACTCAGAAGCACAGGTAACTCAGAAGCACAGGTAACTCAGAAGCACAGGTAACTCAGAAGCACAGGTGCAGGTAACTCGGAAGCACAGGTACGGATGAACACTGGCACAGATGAACACAGGTGCAGATAACTTGGAAGCACAGGTGCAGGTAACTGGAAGCACAGGTGCAGGTAACTCGGAAGCACAGTTACGGATGAACACTGGCACAGATGAACACAGGTGCAGATAACTTGGAAGCACAGGTGCAGGCGACTCGGGAACACAGGTGCTGGGACAGGAAGCAGGTACTGGATATAGGTACAGGGTAACACTGGTGCAGGTACTTGTAATGCAGGAACAGGTGAACACTGGTGCAGGGTCTTGAAGGCACACAGGTGTAGGAACACTGGTGCAGGGTCTTGGAAGCACACAGGTGTAGGAATGCTGGAGCAGGGTCTTGGAAGCACACAGGTGTAGGAATGCTGGTGCAGGGTCTTGGAAGCTCACAGGTGTAGGAATGCTTGAGCAGGGTCTTGGAAGCACACAGGTGTAGGAATGCTGGTGCAGGGTCTTGGAAGCTCACAGGTGTAGGAATGCTTGGAAGCAGGATACAAATGCTGGGTAACTGGAATACCACAGAGCTTAAGCAGGAACACAAGCTGAAGCTTCCTTCCAAGTTATTGACAACAATGCAAAAGCAAAGTGTCTATGCAGGGCTGGGAGGATAACCCCTCAGAGCAGCACTGATTGGCCATCCGGGTGATTGGGAATGGCCACACCTGGAACAGTCTCTGGATGAGGCCAACAGGGAACTTGTATCTTTCAAGTGGTAACCACAGAGTTAATGGCTGAATCAGAATCACCCAGGTGCTCGTTACAAGCAAATACTCAGATCTTGCTGCAGCAGGCTGAGAAACAAGACTGACAGGCAGGTAAGACAGGACAAACACACTGACTTCTGGCAGGATTGTGACAGCAGTGTTGGGCCTGGTTAGTACTTGGGTGGCAGACCACATGGGAACACCAGGTGCTGTAGGTTTTTTCCCATTACTGGCAAATTGTTTTTATTCTCTAGCTATTTAAATTGGAAACTTTTTCTTTTTATTGCCAATACAGACATTTGAGAGAGGTGAAACAGACACAATAGCCATCACCTAAAGACTTACCACACTGTTTTGGCCCAATTCCAACTGCTTTTGGCAGCTAAACAGTGTTGAGCCTCAATAGTAGTTTAATTTGAGACCACCTGCTAATATTATGTCCTGTAGGTCTTTTTACATTACCAACACATGATTTTTTTTTAGTAAGCCAATACAGTTAGGAAACTTTTTTATTAGCTTACCTGGTTATAGAAGTAGAAGAGGGCAAAAAAGTGACTGTATCTCACCTACAGCCATACCACATTAGATACGCCCAATCTCGTCTGATCTTGGAAGCTAAGCAGTGTTGGGCCTGGTTAGTACTTGGGTGGGAGACCACATGGGAACACCAGATGCTGTAGGATTTTTCCCATTACTGACAAATTGTTTTTATTCGCTAGCTATTTAAATTGGAAACTTTTTCTTTTTATTGCCAATACAGACATTTGGGAGAGGTCAAACAGACACAATAGCCATCACCTAAAGACTTACCACACTGTTTCGGCCCAATTCCAACTACTTTTGGCAGCTAAACAGTGTTGAGCCTCATTAGTAGTTTAATTTGAGACCACCTGCTAATATTATGTCCTGTAGGTCTTTTTACATTACCAACACATAATTTTTTTCAGTAAGCCAATAATGTTAGGAAACTTTTTTATTAGCTTTCCTGGTTATAGAAGTAGAAGAGGGCAAAAAAGTGCCTGTATCTCACCTACAGCCATACCACATTGGATACGCCCAATCTCGTCTGATCTTGGAAGCTAAGCAGTGTTGGGCCTGGTTAGTACTTGGGTGGGAGACCACATGGGAACACCAGGTGCTGTAGGTTTTTTCCCATTACTGGCAAATTGTTTTTATTCTCTAGCTATTTAAATTGGAAACGTTTTCTTTTTATTCCCAATACAGACATTTGGGAGAGGTCAAACAGACACAATAGCCATAACCTAAAGACTTACCACACTGTTTCGGCACAATTCCAACTGCTTTTGGCAGCTAAAAAGTGTTGAGCCTCTTTAGTAGTTTAATTTGAGACCACCTGCTAATATTATGTCCTGTAGGTATTTTTACATTACCAACACATGATTTTTTTCAGTAAGCCAATACAGTTAGGAATCTTTTTTATTAGCTTACCTGGTTATAGAAGTAGAAGAGGGCAAAAAAGTGCCTGTATCTCACCTACAGCCATACCACATTGGATACGCCCAATCTCTTCTGATCTTGGAAGCTAAGCAGTGTTGGGCCTGGTTAGTACTTGGGTGGGAGACCACATGGGAACACCAGGTGCTGTAGGTTTTTTCCCATTACTGGCAAATTGTTTTTATTCTCTAGCTATTTAAATTGGAAACTTTTTCTTTTTATTGCCAATACAGACATTTGGCAGAGGTCAAACAGACACAATAGCCATCACCTAAAGACTTACCACACTGTTTCGGCACAATTCCAATTGCTTTTGGCAGCTAAACAGTGTTGAGCCTCTTTAGTAGTTTAATTTGAGACCACCTGCTAATATCATGTCCTGTAGGTCTTTTTACATTACCAACACATGATTTTTTCAGTAAGCCAATACAGTTAGGAATCTTTTTTATTAGCTTACCTGGTTATTGAAGTAGAAGAGGGCAAAAAAGTGCCTGTAAATCACCTACAGCCATACCACATTGGATACGCCCAATCTCGTCTGATCTTGGAAGCTAAGCAGTGTTGGGCCTGGTTAGTACTTGGGTGGGAGACCACATGGGAACACCAGGTGCTGTAGGTTTTTTCCCATTACTGGCAAATTGTTTTTATTCTCTAGCTATTTAAATTGGAAACGTTTTCTTTTTATTGCCAATACAGACATTTGGGAGAGGTCAAACAGACACAATAGCCATAACCTAAAGACTTACCACACTGTTTCGGCACAATTCCAACTGCTTTTGGCAGCTAAACAGTGTTGAGCCTCTTTAGTAGTTTAATTTGAGACCACCTGCTAATATTATGTCCTGTAGGTATTTTTACATTACCAACACATGATTTTTTTCAGTAAGCCAATACAGTTAGGAATCTTTTTTATTAGCTTACCTGGTTATAGAAGTAGAAGAGGGCAAAAAAGTGCCTGCATCTCACCTACAGCCATACCACATTGGATACGCCCAATCTCGTCTGATCTTGGAAGCTAAGCAGTGTTGGGCCTGGTTAGTACTTGGGTGGGAGACCACATGGGAACACCAGGTGCTGTAGGTTTTTTCCCATTACTGGCAAATTGTTTTTATTCTCTAGCTATTTAAATTGGAAACTTTTTCTTTTTATTGCCAATACAGACATTTGGGAGAGGTCAAACAGACACAATAGCCATCACCTAAAGACTTACCACACTGTTTTGGCCCAATTCCAACTGCTTTTGGCAGCTAAACATTGTTGAGCCTCTTTAGTAGGTTAATTTGAGACCACCTGCTAATATTATGTCCTGTAGGTCTTTTTACATTACCAACACATGATTTTTTTCAGTAAGCCAATACAGTTAGGAAACTTTTTTTTTAGCTTACCTGGTTATAAAAGTAGAAGAGGGCAAAAAAGTGCCTGTATCTCACTTACAGCCATACCACATTGGATATGCCCAATCTCGTTTGATCTTGGAAGCTAAGCAGTGTTGGACCTGGTTAGTACATGGGTGGGAGACTGATAACGTAGAGATTTGTTTGATTTGACTGCAAATATAAGTAGCCATTAACCCAACATTACCGGAGTGATACCGTAGATGACAATATAACCAACAATCAGTTTACCTTATTGTTCTTTTTATCAGCTCATGATAAGCGTCTTAAAGAAGAAATGTCAGTTTGCATATAGATATTATGTTTGCACCATTGTTACCATCCTTATTTAGAATGCCTCTTCTTTACTGATACCTTACTAGATGTATTCTATCAATGGTTCCTGTGTGGATGTTCTTAGTTACTTTTATGTTATTATTCATATTTTTATTTTAAACCTTTTAATTAGTTTAACATATTAGCTATCAGTATTTTATTACCATCCTCTGATGCATACCGAAACCTGGGAGCATCAGTAGTATGATGTATATGTGTGTCTGTTATGATTATTACTATACTTGTGGGATTAAATTGAAAAGCAGAAGTAGAATACACCACCATGACTCTAGTAATACCTCTTTGATAACTATACACACTGTCCTTGCCAGCAACCAATCCCTGGTAACCCTCATTCACTATAAAAATATGAAAACTTAAAAAAACAAAAATGACTTCTTCAGTTAGTGAGTGTATGGGAAACTTGGTCACTCATGGGGATCATTGTTTTACACCTTGTCCACAACCCGCAGGGACACCACTAAGGGTATCCCCCCGATTCCGTGAACCTCTTCTTGCCCACAACCCGCAGGGACACCACTAAGGATGTCCCCGGATTCCGTGGACCTTGTCTTGGTCTGTGTGGGGGCCCTGGACAGGTCCATCATCAAATAAGTTTATTAAATTAGAATCAAAGTCACAATATTTATCTGCATCAGTATCTTTCCCTTTCAACTGATATCACCACCAGGTCGGAAACCTTCTTGCAGTGAGACGCATTAATTCAATTGGTTTGTTTAACAGGGACGGGTCTTTCCTTTAATCTACGAGACATTTAATTGTAAGAATTTTCTCACCATTGCATAGTCTCCAGGCTGGACCTTATAACAACATCCCTTCATAAGCTTGTTTGCTTTTCTGGTAAAGTCTTTAGATGATGTGAGAATTAGAGTGACAAGTCTGCTGCTGGATGTTGAATAGGGTTTGCTGGTCTCCCAAAAATAAAAAAAAATTATATATAAATTGAAATAATGATCTTATAAGGGGACAGGTTCAGTGGCTGCTGAGGAGTAGTGTGAATGTTATACAAAACCGATGACAAAACTTCAAGTCAACTCATGGTAATTTCCACACCCACCCTAAATAATGTGTTCTCAATGTGCATTTGTTAACATGTTCAATTTTGACTAAAACCTTTTAGTGAGTGGTGAGTGCAACCAACCTTCAATACCCATATATTGACTTATTCCTCAGAATACCTTTCCTGTCAAATATGTACCTCTATGATTTTTTTTTTAATACCATATACCTTATGGGATAACATATCCTAATTTCTCAATACATTTCTTTGCTGTAAAGGATGCTGTACATGGGACAGCTGGGATGTTCCTTATAATCAAGATAACATATCAGATACCATTTAAATATAATAACAATTTTATATGCATGTAAATTCCAAAAAAATATTTTTAAACTCAGGAATGGACCAGTGGTAGTAGAAATGTTAGATGGTTCTATAGGAATAATTTTCCTGAGTTCATTCTCTTGCAGATGAGTTTGGGACTTTTCTGCATAAGATGAAATCAAATGCATGCCCTCTCTCTCCTTACATGGGTCATCCCATGGGCAGCTTCTGTATATGCCAGGAGGAGGGGTTTTGGGAGCTACTGATCTGCCCCCACCATCTTTACATAGGCCATTAGCCTTTTGACTGCATCCATTCATCATCCATTGGCACATTCCTTTTAAATACACAACTCTGGATGTTTTATGAGATTCTGCTGGTCAATTGTAAAAACATTAAATTGTATAGTGGTGTGATTCACAACGGTGGTCATCCTGTTTTTGTTACCAAGTGCAACAAGATCACTTTATAACATGTGAGCTTGACACTTAACAACTAGAGTGACAAGTCTGCCTTTGCAGGGAGTTGCACAGCCTCAATGAGCTCCTTTACTTGCTGTGATATTAGCGTATTATATCATAGCAAAATCACGATGGAAAATGAGGATCTCTAAATCCAATACTCCCGCATATCCCGTATATGGCCATCCTGAGTCTCCTTGTTGGTGACAACTACAATCTTTGTAGATGGCAGTGGCGTGTCAGAGATATCAGGTCTGATTGGAGAAATTTTGCTTTAAATATTCCTCACAATCATGTTCTAAATCCTGCCTCTCATCCATCCTCTGGGACTCCCGGGTCCCACCAGGTAGCAGAGTAGCAGGATTTAGCGTACCAAACCTGACAATGGTCAGGTCATGTGGCACCGGGAGCAACCATGCACTGGAAAGTGTCTTGTCCGTGAGGAGTTCATTAGAAAAGATGTAGCATTAGAGACACATAGTGTGCGGTGTTCTGTAATTTCTATACAAAGGCTGCAGCAGCCGCCACAGTCCTTAAACATGTTGGTAAAGCAGATGCCACTCGGTCAAGTGTGCAACTGTAGCACCTGATGGGTCTATGTGAACCCCCATGTATATGTGTTCAAACTCCCAAGGCCGCTGCTTATTGTTCCTTACAGTAAAGACAGGTATATGATAAATCTGATATATCCAGTGCTGTGGTTTCTGTCAGTGCGTGTATCAGAGCCTTAAATGAACAATGATGTCAGTATATTGTACTTTGTGTCAGTTAGATTTAGTAGTAGTAATAGAAAAAGTGTCAGTAAGAGAATCCTGTAAAGAATTTAAACACATCATTAGATCATAAACATATTGAATCAGCATGGTGGTAGCAATCATGCAACTCATTGTGGGACATAGTGGGGCTGTCCATAAAACTTTGGCTTAATTGAGTCCATGTATATTGGACTGTGCTGTAAATAAATGTAGTAAAGGTGCCCACACACTAGAAAGATCTGCGATCATAAGATGTGCACATAAATTAGCCTTCAAATCTTTTGTCCGATCTGGACAAAAGATTTCAGGCAAGCACACATCTTTACCAAAGATTTTTCTTAAGATCCCGTGTGCGTTCCTATGGATCTTTTGTTAAATCCTCTGATCTTTTGTGCAGCACGTAAGATCAGAAGATTTAGCAAAAGATCCACAGGAGCGAGCATCGGATATATCGGCCGATTTATCGAAAATCGGCCAATCGGACCAAAAATCGTTCTAGTGTGTGGGCACCTTTAGTCCTGACAATCTGCTATTTGATAGTAAGAGATATGCAGATCATAAATCAATGATTAGATGACTGTAATACTTCCATAACTGTAAAGTGAATTGATTTACACTAAAAAAATAATCAGAATAATCGCATTGGGTAGATAACCTACAATAACAGAGTGTTGCAAATACTATGGGTATTAAATAATATGCGTTGTTGTCAAATTTGAAAAAAACTATTTCTGCCTCAGATTTTAGAGGGCATTGTGGAATCCATGGAAGTTTTGGGCATCTCATTTCGGTTAAATATATATGTAACCTGCATATCAGTGGTCCATAGATATTCAGAAACTTGTGACATGATTAGTAATGAAAAACTCATCAAAATACTAATTGCTTAATGCCCTATGAGCATCACTCATATCCTCTAACCCCGTGAGGGTCCTCATATCGGTTAGTGCTTTCTGACAGCTGTCTCTCATGGATTCCTGTTAATAATACACAATTTCTTCCAAACCACTCTGAGAAAAAACAATCATTAAATCATTACAAATATTTGAGAGAATATCATGATTAGTTGTGCAGCAAATGCGATTACTAGTAGCAGTACCCAGTTGTGCTGCGCCTAATTGTGACCTCCATTCCTTATTTGTGGGCTCATATGCATGACCAATGGATCTAGTAAAGTGGCAACATGCAATCAGATAAATCAGTAAACTCAACTCAATATGCATCTTATAATAATCACTATAAAATCTGTATTTTTCAATAAGGGCTTTGATAAGGATTCTGCAGAGGTACCTGCAGACTCAATATTATTTTCTAAAGAATTTCTCGTGGCTCAGTAATAATAATAATAATAATAATATTTTTTTTAACCCCTTACCGACGCAGCCTGTTTTTGCCTTCCTGACAGAGGCCTTTTTTTCAAATCTGACATGTATCACTTTATGTGGGGATAACTTTTTATTGCTTTTACTTATCCCAGTGATTTTGAGATTGTTTTCTCGTGACACATTGTACTTTAAGTTAGTGGTAAATTTTGGTCGATACAGTCTGTTTTTTTTGTGAAAAATACCAAAATGTCGTAAAAAAATTGAACATTTTGCAATTTGCAAAATGTTAAATTTTCTGCTTGTGAGACAAATAATCATACCACTCAAAATAGTTAATAACTAACATAGACCATATGTATACTTTATTATTACATCATTATTTCAACCTGCTTTTAATTTTTTTGGACACTAGGGGGCAGCAGAGTCAAAATTATACACATAACACAGTAAACGCTGCTTTTGGCTGTTCACGTTTGAACAGCCAATCGCAGCGATCGCTGAGGGGGGGCATCTGTGCCCCCCCTGGGCAATGAGGGAAGATGTCTGCTGTCAGGGACAGCAGACATCGTCCCTCTGTCACCGCGTCTATAGACGCGGTGACAGTTTAAAAACATGACGTACATTTATGCCATGTGTCGGGAAGTACATCCCGACCATGACGTAAATGTACGTCAAATGTCGGGAAGGGGTTAAAACACTTGTTTTTTTCTGTGCAAAATGAAATGCATCAATTTGTAAATGAATATTTTCTCTGGAATGGTCACACCTCTATTGGCTGGGTTTTTATTTAAATAAAACAAGCAAAAGCAATAGCATTATTAAGCTCAGACATCATATTAGCATTTGTCATTTGGAGAAAAAAAATGGCAGTTTTTAAACAGATGTTGACAAAACAACATTATCACATGAGGGAAGCAATGGGGAGGGGGCTGGAGGTCATCCTTGGGTATGGCTGATCACTGTCCCATACAAACATTGCAATAACTTTAATCTATTCATTGTGCCTTTTCAAAAGGGTAAACAATATCTTCAATTCTAAGATCTTTCAGCCCATAATTGCTTAAATGTCCTTGTTATGGAAAACAGTTCTGTAACACTCCTTGGATATTTCACATCATTTAGGAATAAAACTTTACTCTCTTATCAATCTCATTAACCATTTCCTGCCTTTAATTTCCTATTGAGTTATTTCTGATATTACTCTCACCTCATCACTGAAAAAAACTTCTTCCCTTCTGCTTTTTCAAAAATAAACAAAATTTTCAAAATTATTCTTTTTTTTTTCCCATTTTTCTTTTTCTTCCCTAGGGCTCTAAAATAGATATCACCTCTCCTCACTTTTCACTGAACAGAATTAACCCCTCAGTGGGACAGTACAATCTTTCCAAACACATGTGGGTTAGTGGGATATACTATCTCAATTCTTGAAGCTTTCACCACCTGTCACCAGACCATTGCGCGTTCACTCTCATCAAATAATCATTACCTCACAGGTGCATCATCATCGCCAATTCCAACTAACTATGACTAGCATAGTATTTTCTATTCCTTCTCACTTGCTCACACCAGTCACATACTCAAAGAACTTTCTGTGATCCCATACAAATGCTTAAAACAGTGTTACCTCTTTCAAAGACAAAAATGTAAATAAAATAAAAAAAAATTTCCCCAAAAAACCTAACCTTGCGTTATGTGTCATTCACTGTTACCACACCTACGCCTTCCACATCCTGTCATTCCTTGTTACCAGTCTTGTGGGTCTCTACTGTCATTCTTTGTTACCAGTAGTCACGTGTCCCACCCCCACCCTTTTTTCTCAGTATATTCTACCTTGCACGTAGGTGGCAGATACCCCCTGTGAATCTCGCTACCGGTCAGCACTCTCACAGGAAAAATCAACTCATCAAATCAGAAAAAATTATATGCAATATGTCATTCTTTGTTACCTTATCTGCACATTGTCTAAGTGATCATTACACGATTAGATCACTATCTCCCCTGGTTATCTAGCTAACTGTGGCCACAGTATTAACCCCTTAAGATACTCTATCAATTTAGTATCCTCCCCCTTTCAAAACAAACAAAACTAAATTAACACAAATCAAAAACAAAACAAAAATTGGCTTAAAGAAAACCCCACAGCCTTGAGTCAGTTATCACTGATTACCTTCCATTCATAAGAATAAAAATAAACCCAGGATTTATCTGCGCATTACTCAAGGTATATCTGATTCAATATATGTATCCAGATCAAGCAAATAGGCAACAGAAATTGCCAACAGAAAACATGGTCTAATATATCAATATGAACCTTTAAGAATAGATGTTATATTGGACTTATATCTCATCGATATATATATATATATATATATATATATATATATATATATCACTTTTCTTATCCAAAATGTATTACTCATTAAATGAAAAAAAAAAAAACATTGAATTCACATGATCATTTCCTGTTTCTTCACCTAACGTGGACAACTCCTTATCTCGCATTACATCTCGCTGGGGCCTCCAACTGATAACGCAGAGATTTGTTTGATAAGATTAGATATGATTGATAACCCAAACCTGTATATATTTCCTTTATTTCCTTTAAATATAATGGCAACGCTGAAATGATTGCACACCCACACAACCTTGTTATAAAATGTATGACAATGCTTTACTTGAAAAATAGCTTCATTACAGGTATTTGCAAATACAGACTAACACAAGAAACATAAAATTGATTAGCTAATACTTAAACAGTAATTCTAAATCAAATCAAAATGGACACCTTTCAAGGACAGTGGTCAGCCATGATTAAACCTCCTTCATAATTACCTCCAGCCCCCTGTGCTTCCTTGTTCTTCCTCAACTGCCTTTCCCCTCCTTCTATAACTCTGATATTTAAACCTTAATCACATTAATTAATTAATTACTCATAAGCATTGAGTCTTATTGGAAAGCTCTGCTTTCAATCATGATGTCATAATTAACCCAACACCCAACTTCAGTGGCCTTGGGGGTCTACGCATGTGTGGCCTTGTTCCCATATTATTCAGTTTGTGGAGACTAGCTTTCTGTCCTTGCTCCATTATACTGTCAACATCACATTCTTAAGCTTCTAAAACCAAAAACAATTCTCTATAAGAAATCACTTTTACAGCACTGTTCTAAATGATCAGCCATTTTATAATGTTATTATGCAAGTCATGCCTAACAAAATGGCCGCCGTTTCTGACATATTATAACTGTTTAGCGCAAAGGTAATGCCTCATACGCAGTGAATAGTACATTGTGCAACAAGCTAAAGTCATCTGCAGCAATAATAGCAGCAGTCAGGAAAACAGAATATAATAAAAGCATAGATTTATTGATTCGTTGATTTTCTGTATTATCAAGACCACATGGGAACACCAGGTGCTGTAGGTTTTTTCCCATTACTGGCAAATTGTTTTTATTCTCTAGCTATTTAAATTGGAAACTTTTTCTTTTTATTGCCAATACAGACATTTGGGAGAGGTCAAACAGACACAATAGCCATAACCTAAAGACTTACCACCCTGTTTCGGCCCAATTCTAACTGCTTTTGGCAGCTAAACAGTGTTGAGCCTCTTTAGTAGTTTAATTTGAGACCACCTGCTAATATTATGTCCTGTAGGTCTTTTTACATTACCAACACATGATTTTTTTCAGTAAGCCAATACAGTTAGGAATCTTTTTTATTAGCTTACCTGGTTATAGAAGTAGAAGAGGGCAAAAAAGTGCCTGTATCTCACCTACAGCCATACCACATTGGATACGCCCAATCTCGTCTGATCTTGGAAGCTAAGCAGTGTTGGGCCTGGTTAGTGCTTGGGTGGGAGACCACATGGGAACACCAGGTGCTGTAGGTTTTTTCCCATTACTGGCAAATTGTTTTTATTCTCTAGCTATTTAAATTGGAAACTTTTTCTTTTTATTGCCAATACAGACATTTGGGAGAGGTCAAACAGACACAATAGCCATCACCTAAAGACTTACCACACTGTTCCGGCCCAATTCCAACTGCTTTTGGCAGCTAAACATTGTTGAGCCTCTTTAGTAGTTTAATTTGAGACCACCTGCTAATATTATGTCCTGTAGGTCTTTTTACATTACCAACACATGATTTTTTTCAGTAAGCCAATACAGTTAGGAAACTTTTTTATTAGCTTACCTGGTTATAGAAGTAGTAGAGGGCAAAAAAGTGACTGTATCTCACCTACAGCCATACCACATTGGATACGCCTGATCTTGGAAGCTAAGCAGTGTTGGGCCTGGTTAGTACTTGGGTGGGAGACCACATGGGAACACCAGGTGCTGTAGGTTTTTTCCCATTACTGGCAAATTGTTTTTATTCTCTAGCTATTTAAATTGGAAACTTTTTCTTTTTATTGCCAATACAGACATCTGGGAGAGGTCAAACAGACACAATAGCCATCACCTAAAGACTTTCCACACTGTTTCGGCCCAATTCCAACTGCTTTTGGCAGCTAAACAGTGTGGAGCCTCCTTAGCAGTTTAATTTGAGACCACCTGCTAATATCATGTCCTGTAGGTCTTTTTACTTTACCAACACATGATTTTTTTCTGTAAGCCAATACAGTTAGGAAACTTTTTTATTAGCTTACCTGGTTATAGAAGTAGAAGAGGGCAAAAAAGTGCCTGTATCTCCCATACAGCCATACCACATTGGATACTCCCAATCTTGTCTGATTTTGGAAGCTAAGCAGTGTTGGGCCTGGTTGGTACTTGGGTGGGAGACCACATGGGAACACCAGGTGCTGTAGGTTTTTTCGCATTACTGGCAAATTGCTTTTATTCTCTAGCTATTTGAATTGGAAACTTTTTCTTTTTATTGCAATTACAGACATTTGGGAGAGGTCAAACAGACACAATAGCCATAACCTAAAGACTTACCACACTGTTTCGGCCCAATTCCAACTGCTTTTGGCAGCTAAACAGTGTTGAGCCTCTTTAGTAGTTTAATTTGAGACCACCTGCTAATATCATGTCCTGTAGGTCTTTTTACATTACCAACACATGATTTTTTTCAGTAAGCCAATACAGTTAGGAAACTTTTTTATTAGCTTACCTGGTTATAGAAGTAGAAGAGGGCAAAAAAGTGACTGTATCTCACCTACAGCCATACCACATTGGATACGCCCAATCTCGTCTGATCTTGGAAGCTAAGCAGTGTTGGGCCTGGTTAGTACTTGGGTGGGAGACCACATGGGAACACCAGGTGCTGTAGGTTTTTTCCCATTACTGGCAAATTGTTTTTATTCTCTAGCTATTTAAATTGGAAACTTTTTCTTTTTATTGCCAATACAGACATTTGGGAGAGGTCAAACAGACACAATAGCCATCACCTAAAGACTTACCAGACTGTTTCGGCCCAATTTCAACTGCTTTTGGCAGCTAAATAGTGTTGAGCTTCTTTAGTAGTTTAATTTGAGACCACCTGCTAATATTATGTCCTGTAGGTCTTTTTACATTACCAACACATGGTTTTTTTTCAGTAAGCCAATACTGTTAGGAAACTTTTTTATTAGCTTACCTGGTTATAGAAGTAGAAGAGGGCAAAAAAGTGACTGTATCTCACCTACAGCCATACCACATTGGATACGCCCAATCTCGTCTGATCTTGGAAGCTAAGCAGTGTTGGGCCTGGTTAGTACTTGGGTGGGAGACCACATGGGAACACCAGGTGCTGTAGGTTTTTTCCCATTACTGGCAAATTGTTTTTATTCTATAGCTATTTAAATTGGAAACTTTTTCTTTTTATTGCCAATACAGACATTTGGGAGAGGTCAAACAGACACAATAGCCATCACCTAAAGACTTACCAGACTGTTTCGGCCCAATTCCAACTGCTTTTGACAGCTAAATAGTGTTGAGCCTCTTTATTAGTTTAATTTGAGACCACCTGCTAATATTATGTCCTGTAGGTCTTTTTACATTACCAACACATGATTTTTTTCAGTAAGCCAATACAGTTAGGAAACTTTTTTATTAGCTTACCTTTAGATAGAAGTAGAAGAGGGCAAAAAAGTGACTGTATCTCACCTACAGCCATACCACATTGGATACGCCCAATCTCATCTGATCTTGGAAGCTAAGCAGTGTTGGGCCTGGTTAGTACTTGGGTGGGAGACCACATGGGAACACCAGGTGCTGTAGGTTTTGTTCCCATTACTGGCAAATTGTTTTTATTCTCTAGCTATTTAAATTGGAAACTTTTTCTTTTTATTGCCAATACAGACATTTGAGAGAGGTGAAACAGACACAATAGCCATCACCTAAAGACTTACCACACTGTTTCGGCCCAATTCCAACTGCTTTTGGCAGCTAAACAGTGTTGAGCCTCATTAGTAGTTTAATTTGAGACCACCTGCTAATATTATGTCCTGTAGGTCTTTTTACATTACCAACACATGATTTTTTTCAGTAAGCCAATAATGTTAGGAAACTTTTTTATTAGCTTACCTGGTTATAGAAGTAGAAGAGGGCAAAAAAGTAACTGTATCTCACCTACAGCCATACCACATTGGATACGCCCAATATCGTCTGATCTTGGAAGCTCAGCAGTGTTGGGCCTGGTTAGTACTTGGGTGGGAGACCACATGGGAACACCAGGTGCTGTAGGTTTTTCCCATTACTGGCAAATTGTTTTTATTCTCTAGCTATTTAAATTGGAAACTTTTTCTTTTTATTGGCAATACAGACATTTTGGAGAGGTCAAACAGAAACAATAGCCATCACCTAAAGACTTACCACACTGTTTCGGTCCAATTCCAACTGCTTTTGGCAGCTAAATAGTGTTGAGCCTCTTTAGTAGTTTAATTTGAGACCACCTGCTAATATTATGTCCTGTAGGTCTTTTTACATTACCAACACATGATTTTTTCAGTAAGCCAATACAGTTAGGAAACTTTTTTATTAGCTTACCTGGTTATAGAAGTAGAAGAGGGCAAAAAAGTGACTGTATCTCACCTACAGCCATACCACATTGGATACGCCCAATCTCGTCTGATCTTGGAAGTTAAGCAGTGTTGGGCCTGGTTAGTACTTGGGTGGGGGACCACATGGGAACACCAGGTGCTGTAGGTTTTTTCCCATTACTGGCAAATTGTTTTTATTCTATAGCTATTTAAATTGGAAACTTTTTCTTTTTATTGCCAATACAGACATTTGAGAGAGGTGAAACAGACACAATAGCCATCACCTAAAGACTTACCACACTGTTTTGGCCCAATTCCAACTGCTTTTGGCAGCTAAACAGTGTTGAGCCTCATTAGTAGTTTAATTTGAGACCACCTGCTAATATTATGTCCTGTAGGTCTTTTTACATTACCAACACATGATTTTTTTCAGTAAGCCAATAATGTTAGGAAACTTTTTTATTAGCTTACCTGGTTATAGAAGTAGAAGAGGGCAAAAAAGTGACTCTATCTCACCTACAGCCATACCACATTGGATACGCCCAATCTCGTCTGATCTTGGAAGCTAAGCAGTGTTGGGCCTGGTTAGTACTTGGGTGGGAGACCACATGGGAACAACACGTGCTGTAGGTTTTTTCCCATTACTCTCAAATTGTTTTTATTCTCTAGCTATTTAAATTGGAAACTTTTTCTTTTTATTGCCAATACAGACATTTGGGAGAGGTCAAACAGACACAATAGCCATCACCTAAAGACTTGCCACACTGTTTCGGCCTAATTCCAACTGCTTTTGGCAGCTAAACAGTGTTGAGCCTTTTTAGTAGTTTAATTTGAGACCACCTGCTAATATTATGTCCTGTAGGTCTTTTTACATTACCAACACATGATTTTTTTCAGTAAGCCAATACAGTTAGGAAACTTTTTTATTAGCTTACCTGGTTATAGAAGTAGAAGAGGGCAAAAAAGTGCCTGTATCTCACCTACAGCCATACCACATTGGATACGCCCAATCTCGTCTGATCTTGGAAGCTAAGCAGTGTTGGGCCTGGTTAGTACTTGGGTGGGAGACCACATGGGAACACCAGGTGCTGTAGGTTTTTTCCCATTACTGGCAAATTGTTTTTATTCTCTAGCTATTTAAATTGGAAACTTTTTCTTTTTATTGCCAATACAGACATTTGGTGGTCAAACAGACACAATAGCCATCACCTAAAGACTTACCACACTGTTTCGGCCCAATTCCAACTGCTTTTGGCAGCTAAATAGTGTTGAGCCTCTTTAGTAGTTTAATTTGAGACCACATGCTAATATTACGTCCTGTAGGTCTTTTTACATTACCAACACATGATTTTTTTCAGTAAGCCAATACAGTTAGGAAACTTTTTTATTAGCTTACCTTTAGATAAAAGTAGAAGAGGGCAAAAAAGTGACTGCATCTCACCTACAGCCATACCACATTGGATACGCCCAATCTCGTCTGATCTTGGAAGCTAAGCAGTGTTGGGCCTTGTTAGTACCTGGGTGGGAGACCACATGGGAACGCTAGGTGCTGTAGGTTTTTTCCCATTACTGGCAAATTGTTTTTATTCTCTAGCTATTTAAATTGGAAACTTTTTCTTTTTATTGCCAATATAGACATTTGGGAGATGTCAAACAGACACAATAGCCATCACCTAAAGACTTACCACACTGTTTCGGCCCAATTCCAACTGCTTTTGGCAGCTAAACAGTGTTGAGCCTCTTTAGTAGTTTAATTTGAGACCACATGCTAATATTACGTCCTGTAGGTCTTTTTACATTACCAACACATGATTTTTTTCAGTAAGCCAATACAGTTAGGAAACTTTTTTATTAGCTTACCTAGTTATAGAAGTAGAAGAGGGCAAAAAAGTGCCTGTATCTTACCTACAGCCATACCACGTTGGATACGCCTGATCTTGGAAGCTAAGCAGTGTTGGGCCTGGTTAGTACTTGGGTGGGAGACCACATGGGAACACCAGGTGCTGTAGGTTTTTTCCCATTACTGGCAAATTGTTTTTATTCTCTAGCTATTTAAATTGGAAACTTTTTGTTTTTATTGCCAATACAGACATTTGAGAGAGGTGAAACAGACACAATAGCCATCACCTAAAGACTTACCACTGCTTCGGCCCAATTCCAACTGCTTTTGGCAGCTAAACAGTGTTGAGCCTCATTAGTAGTTTAATTTGAGACCACCTGCTAATATTATGTCCTGTAGGTCTTTTTACATGAGCAACACATGATTTTTTTCAGTAAGCCAATAATGTTAGGAAACTTTTTTATTAGCTTACCTGGTAACAGAAGAAGAAGAGGGCAAAAAAGTGACTGTATCTCACCTACAGCCATACCACATTGGATACGCCCAATCTTGACTGATCTTGGAAGCTAAGCAGTGTTGGGCCTGGTTAGTACTTGGGTGGGAGACCACATGGGAACACCAGGTGCTGTAGGTTTTTTCTTATTACTGGCAAATTGTTTTTATTCTCTAGCTATTTAAATTGGAAACTTTTTCTTTTTATTGCCAATACAGACATTTGGGAGAGGTCAAACAGACACAATAGCCATCACTCAAAGACTTACTACACTGTTTCGGCCCAATTCCAACTGCTTTTGGCAGCTAAATAGTGTTGAGCCTCTTTAGTAGTTTAATTTGAGACCACCTGCTAATATTATGTCCTGTAGGTCTTTTTACATTACCAACACATGATTTTTTTCAGTAAGCCAATACAGTTAGGAAACTTTTTTATTAGCTTACCTTTAGATAGAAGTAGAAGAGGGCAAAAAAGCGCCTGTTTCTCACCTACAGCCATACCACATTGGATACGCCCAATATCGTCTGATCTTGGAAGCTAAGCAGTGTTGGGCCTTGTTAGTACTTGGGTGGGAGACCACATGGGAACACCAGGTGCTGTAGGTTTTTTCCCATTACTGGCAAATTGTTTTTATTCTCTAGCTATTTAAATTGGAAACTTTTTCGTTTTATTGCCAATATAGACATTTGGGAGACGTCAAACAGACACAATAGCCATCACCTAAAGACTTACCACACTGTTTCGGCCCAATTCCAACTGCTTTTGGCAGCTTAACAGTGTTGAGCCTCTTTAGTAGTTTAATTTGAGACCACCTGCTAATATTACGTCTTGTAGGTCTTTTTACATTACCAACACATGATTTTTTTCAGTAAGCCAATACAGTTAGGAAACTTTTTTATTAGCTTACCTGGTTATAGAAGTAGAAGAGGGCAAAGAAGTGCCTGTATCTCACCTACAGCAATACCACGTTGGATACGCCTGATCTTGGAAGCTAAGCAGTGTTGGACCTGGTTAGTACTTGGGTGGGAGACCACATGGGAACACCACTTGCTGTAGGTTTTTTCCCATTACTGGCAAATTATTTTTATTCTCTAGCTATTTAAATTGGAAACTTTTTCTTTTTATTGCCAATACAGACATTTGGGAGAGGTCAAACAGACACAATAGCCATCACCTAAAGACTTACAACACTGTTTCGGCCCAATTCCAACTGCTTTTGGCAGCTAAATAGTGTTGAGCCTCTTTAGTAGTTTAATTTGAGACCACCTGCTAATATTATGTCCTGTAGGTATTTTTACATTACCAACACATGATTTTTTTCAGTAAGCCAATACAGTTAGGAAACTTTTTTATTAGCTTACCTTTAGAGAGAAGTAGAAGAGGGCAAAAAAGTGCCTGTATCTCACCTACAGCCATACCACATTGGATACGCCCAATCTCGTCTGATCTTGGAAGCTAAGCAGTGTTGGGCCTGGTTAGTACTTGGGTGGGAGACCACATGGGAACACCAGGTGCTGTAGGTTTTTTCCCATTACTGGCAAATTGTTTTTATTCTCTAGCTATTTAAATTGGAAACTTTTTCTTTTTATTGCCAATACAGACATTTGGGAGAGGTCAAACAGACACAATAGCCATCACCTAAAGACTTACCACACTGTTTCAGTCCAATTCCAACTGCTTTTGGCAGCTAAATAGTGTTGAGCCTCTTTAGTAGTTTAATTTGAGACCACCTGCTAATATTATGTCCTGTAGGTCTTTTTACATTACCAACACATGATTTTTTCAGTAAGCCAATACAGTTAGGAAACTTTTTTATTAGCTTACCTGGTTATAGAAGTAGAAGAGGGCAAAAAAGTGACTGTATCTCACCTACAGCCATACCACATTGGATACGCCTGATCTTGGAAGCTAAGCAGTGTTGGGCCTGATTAGTACTTGGGTGGGAGACCACATGGGAACACCAGGTGCTGTAGGTTTTTTCCCATTACTGGCAAATTGTTTTTATTCTATAGCTATTTAAATTGGAAACTTTTTCTTTTTATTGCCAATACAGACATTTGGTGGTCAAACAGACACAATAGCCATCACCTAAAGACTTACCACACTGTTTCGGTCCAATTCCAACTGCTTTTGGCAGCTAAATAGTGTTGAGCCTCTTTAGTAGTTTAATTTGAGACCACCTGCTAATATTATGTCCTGTAGGTCTTTTTACATTACCAACACATGATTTTTTCAGTAAGCCAATACAGTTAGGAAACTTTTTTATTAGCTTACCTGGTTATAGAAGTAGAAGAGGGCAAAAAAGTGACTCTATCTCACCTACAGCCATACCACATTGGATACGCCCAATCTCGTCTGATCTTGGAAGATAAGCAGTGTTGGGCCTGGTTAGTACTTGGGTGGGAGACCACATGGGAACACCACGTGCTGTAGGTTTTTTCCCATTACTGGCAAATTATTTTTATTCTCTAGCTATTTAAATTGGAAACTTTTTCTTTTTATTGCCAATACAGACATTTGGGAGAGGTCAAACAGACACAATAGCCATCACCTAAAGACTTACAACACTGTTTCGGCCCAATTCCAACTGCTTTTGGCAGCTAAATAGTGTTGAGCCTCTTTAGTAGTTTAATTTGAGACCACCTGCTAATATTATGTCCTGTAGGTATTTTTACATTACCAACACATGATTTTTTTCAGTAAGCCAATACAGTTAGGAAACTTTTTTATTAGCTTACCTTTAGATAGAAGTAGAAGAGGGCAAAAAAGTGCCTGTATTTCACCTACAGCCATACCACATTGGATACGCCCAATCTCGTCTGATCTTGGAAGCTAAGCAGTGTTGGGCCTGGTTAGTACTTGGGTGGGAAACCACATGGGAACACCAGGTGCTGTAGGTTTTTTTCCCATTACTGGCAAATTGTTTTTATTCTCTAGCTATTTAAATTGGAAACTTTTTCTTTTTATTGCCAATACAGACATCTGGGAGAGGTCAAACAGACACAATAGCCATCACCTAAAGACTTACCACACTGTTTCGGCCTAATTCCAACTGCTTTTGGCAGCTTAACAGTGTTGAGCCTCTTTAGTAGTTTAATTTGAGACCACCTGCTAATATTATGTCCTGTAGGTCTTTTTACATTACCAACACATGATTTTTTTCAGTAAGCCAATACAGTTAGGAAACTTTTTTATTAGCTTACCTGGTTATAGAAGTAGAAGAGGGCAAAAAAGTGCCTGTATATCACCTACAGCCATACCACATTGGATACGCCCAATCTCGTCTGATCTTGGAAGCAAAGCATTATTGGGCCTGGTCAGTACTTGGGTGGGAGACCACATGGGAACACCACGTGCTGTAGGTTTTTTCCCATTACTGGCAAATTGTTTTTATTCTC
This sequence comes from Crinia signifera, assembly GCF_055691185.1. Taxonomy (NCBI): domain Eukaryota; kingdom Metazoa; phylum Chordata; class Amphibia; order Anura; family Myobatrachidae; genus Crinia; species Crinia signifera. Next base: position 68,663,357 of record NC_139224.1, read on the forward strand.
TAGCTATTTAAATTGGAAACTTTTTCTTTTTATTGCCAATATAGACATTTGGGAGAGGTGAAACTGACACAATAGCCATCACCTAAAGACTTACCACACTGTTTCGGCCCAATTCCAACTGCTTTTGGCAGCTAAACAGTGTTGATCCTCTTTAGTAGTTTAATTTGAGACCACCTGCTAATATTATGTCCTGTAGGTCTTTTTACATTACCAACACATGATTTTTTTCAGTAAGCCAATAATGTTAGGAAACTTTTTTATTAGCTTACCTGGTTATAGAAGTAGAAGAGGGCAAAAAAGTGACTGTCTCTCACCTACAGCCATACCACATTGGATACGCCCAATCTCGTCTGATCTTGGAAGCTAAGCAGTGTTGGGCCTGGTTAGTACTTGGGTGGGAGACCACATGGGAACACCAGGTGCTGTAGGTTTTTTCCCATTACTGGCAAATTGTTTTTATTCTATAGCTATTTAAATTGGAAACTTTTTCTTTTTATTGCCAATACAGACATTTGAGAGAGGTGAAACAGACACAATAGCCATCACCTAAAGACTTACCACACTGTTTTGGCCCAATTCCAACTGCTTTTGGCAGCTAAACAGTGTTGAGCCTCATTAGTAGTTTAATTTGAGACCACCTGCTAATATTATGTCCTGTAGGTCTTTTTACATTACCAACACATGATTTTTTTCAGTAAGCCAATAATGTTAGGAAACTTTTTTATTAGCTTACCTGTTTATAGAAGTAGAAGAGGGCAAAAAAGTGCCTGTATCTCACCTACAGCCATACTACATTGGATACGCCCAATCTCGTCTGATCTTGGAAGCTAAGCAGTGTTGGGCCTGGTTAGTACTTGGGTGGGAGACCACATGGGAACACCAGGTGCTGTAGGTTTTTTCCCATTACTGGCAAATTGTTTTTATTCTCTAGCTATTTAAATTGGAAACTTTTTCTTTTTATTGCCAATACAGACATTTGGGAGAGGTCAAACAGACACAATAGCCATCACCTAAAGACTTACCACACTGTTTCGGTCCAATTCCAACTGCTTTTGGCAGCTAAATAGTGTTGAGCCTCTTTAGTAGTTTAATTTGAGACCACCTGCTAATATTATGTCCTGTAGGTCTTTTTACATTACCAACACATTATTTTTTTCAGTAAGCCAATACAGTTAGGAAACTTTTTTATTAGCTTACCTGGTTATAGAAGTAGAAGAGGGCAAAAAAGTGCCTGTATATCACCTACAGCCATACCACATTGGATACGCCCAATCTCGTCTGATCTTGGAAGCTAAGCAGTGTTGGGCCTGGTTAGTACTTGGGTGGGAGACCACATGGGAACACCACGTGCTGTAGGTTTTTTCCCATTACTGGCAAATTGGTTTTATTCTCTAGCTATTTAAATTGGAAACTTTTTCTTTTTATTGCCAATACAGACATCTGGGAGAGGTCAAACAGACACAATAGCCATCACCTAAAGACTTACCACACTGTTTCGGCCTAATTCCAACTGCATTTGGCAGCTAAACAGTGTTGAGCCTCTTTAGTAGTTTAATTTGAGACCACCTGCTAATATTATGTCCTGTAGGTCTTTTTACATTACCAACACATGATTTTTTTCAGTAAGCCAATACAGTTAGGAAACTTTTTTATTAGCTTACCTGTTTATAGAAGTAGAAGAGGGCAAAAAAGTGACTCTGTCTCACCTACAGCCATACTACATTGGATACGCCCAATCTCGTCTTATCTTGGAAGCTAAGCAGTGTTGGGCCTGGTTAGTACTTGGGTGGGAGACCACATGGGAACACCACGTGCTGTAGGTTTTTTCCCATTACTGGCAAATTGTTTTTATTCTCTAGCTATTTAAATTGGAAACTTTTTCTTTTTATTGCCAATACAGACATTTGGGAGAGGTCAAACAGACACAATAGCCATCACCTAAAGACTTACCACACTGTTTCGGTCCAATTCCAACTGCTTTTGGCAGCTAAATAGTGTTGAGCCTCTTTAGTAGTTTAATTTGAGACCACCTGCTAATATTATGTCCTGTAGGTCTTTTTACATTACCAACACATTATTTTTTTCAGTAAGCCAATACAGTTAGGAAACTTTTTTATTAGCTTACCTGGTTATAGAAGTAGAAGAGGGCAAAAAAGTGCCTGTATATCACCTACAGCCATACCACATTGGATACGCCCAATCTCGTCTGATCTTGGAAGCTAAGCAGTGTTGGGCCTGGTTAGTACTTGGGTGGGAGACCACATGGGAACACCACGTGCTGTAGGTTTTTTCCCATTACTGGCAAATTGGTTTTATTCTCTAGCTATTTAAATTGGAAACTTTTTCTTTTTATTGCCAATACAGACATCTGGGAGAGGTCAAACAGACACAATAGCCATCACCTAAAGACTTACCACACTGTTTCGGCCTAATTCCAACTGCATTTGGCAGCTAAACAGTGTTGAGCCTCTTTAGTAGTTTAATTTGAGACCACCTGCTAATATTATGTCCTGTAGGTCTTTTTACATTACCAACACATGATTTTTTTCAGTAAGCCAATACAGTTAGGAAACTTTTTTATTAGCTTACCTGGTTATAGAAGTAGAAGAGGGCAAAAAAGTGCCTGTATCTCACCTACAGCCATACCACATTGGATATGCCCAATCTCGTCTGATCTTGGAAGCTATGCAGTGTTGTTCCTGCTTAGTACTTGGGTGGGAGACCACATGGGAACACCAGGTGCTGTAGGTTTTTTTTCCCATTACTGGCAAATTGTTTTTATTCTCTAGCTATTTAAATTGGAAACTTTTTATTTTTATTGCCAATACAGACATTTGAGAGAGGTGAAACAGACACAATAGCCATCACCTAAAGACTTACCGCACTGTTTCGGCCCAATTCCAACTGCTTTTGGCAGCTAAACAGTGTTGAGCCTCATTAGTAGTTTAATTTGAGACCACCTGCTAATATTATGTCCTGTAGGTCTTTTTACATTAGCAACACATGATTTTTTTCAGTAAGCCAATAATGTTAGGAAACTTTTTTATTAGCTTACCTGGTTGTAGAAGTAGAAGAGGGCAAAAAAGTGCCTGTATCTCACCTACAGCCATACTACATTGGATACGCCCAATCTCGTCTGATCTTGGAAGCTAAGCAGTGTTGGGCCTGGTTAGTACTTGGGTGGGAGACCACATGGGAACACCAGGTGCTGTAGGTTTTTTCCCATTACTGGCAAATTGTTTTTATTCTCTAGCTATTTAAATTGGAAACTTTTTCTTTTTATTGCCAATACAGACATTTGGGAGAGGTCAAACAGACACAATAGCCATCACCTAAAGACTTACCACACTGTTTCGGTCCAATTCCAACTGCTTTTGGCAGCTAAATAGTGTTGAGCCTCTTTAGTAGTTTAATTTGAGACCACCTGCTAATATTATGTCCTGTAGGTCTTTTTACATTACCAACACATGATTTTTTCAGTAAGCCAATACAGTTAGGAAACTTTTTTATTAGCTTACCTGGTTATAGAAGTAGAAGAGGGCAAAAAAGTGACTGTATCTCACCTACAGCCATACCACATTGGATACGCCCAATATCGTCTGATCTTGGAAGCTAAGCAGTGTTGGGCCTTGTTAGTACTTGGGTGGGAGACCACATGGGAACACTAGGTGCTGTAGATTTTTTCCCATTACTGGCAAATTGTTTTTATTCTCTAGCTATTTAAATTGGAAACTTTTTCGTTTTATTGCCAATATAGACATTTGGGAGAGGTCAAACAGACACAATAGCCATCACCTAAAGACTTACCACACTGTTTCGGCCCAATTCCAACTGCTTTTGGCAGCTAAACAGTGTTGAGCCTCTTTAGTAGTTTAATTTGAGACCACCTGCTAATATTACGTCCTGTAGGTCTTTTTACATTACCAACACATGATTTTTTTCAGTAAGCCAATACAGTTAGGAATTTTTTTTATTAGCTTACCTGGTTATAGAAGTAGAAGAGGGCAAAAAAGTGCCTGTATCTCACCTACAGCCATACCACATTGGATACGCCCAATCTCGTCTGATCTTGGAAGCTACTGTAAGCAGTGTTGGGCCTGGTTAGTACTTGGGTGGGAGACCACATGGGAACACCACTTGCTGTAGGTTTTTTCCCATTACTTGCAAATTATTTTTATTCTCTAGCTATTTAAATTGGAAACTTTTTCTTTTTATTGCCAATACAGACATTTGGGAGAGGTCAAACAGACACAATAGCCATCACCTAAAGACTTACAACACTGTTTCGGCCCAATTCCAACTGCTTTTGGCAGCTAAATAGTGTTGAGCCTCTTTAGTAGTTTAATTTGAGACCACCTGCTAATATTATGTCCTGTAGGTCTTTTTACATGAGCAACACATGATTTTTGTCAGTAAGCCAATAATGTTAGGAAACTTTTTTATTAGCTTACCTGGTTATAGAAGTAGAAGAGGGCAAAAAAGTGCCTGTATCTCACCTACAGCCATACCACATTGGATACGCCCAATCTCGTCTGATCTTGGAAGCTAAGCAGTGTTGGGCCTGATTAGTACTTGGGTGGGAGACCACGTGGGAACACCAGGTGCTGTAGGTTTTTTCCCATTACTGGCAAATTGTTTTTATTCTATAGCTATTTAAATTGGAAACTTTTTCTTTTCATTGCCAATACAGACATTTGGTGGTCAAACAGACACAATAGCCATCACCTAAAGACTTACCACACTGTTTCGGTCCAATTCCAACTGCTTTTGGCAGCTACATAGTGTTGAGCCTCTTTAGTAGTTTAATTTGAGACCACCTGCTAATATTATGTCCTGTAGGTCTTTTTACATTACCAACACATGATTTTTTCAATAAGCCAATACAGTTAGGAAACTTTTTTATTAGCTTACCTGGTTATAGAAGTAGAAGAGGGCAAAAAAGTGACTCTATCTCAACTACAGCCATACCACATTGAATACACCCAATCTCGTCTGATCTTGGAAGCTAAGCAGTGTTGGGCCTGGTTAGTACTTGGGTGGGAGACCACATGGGAACACCATGTGCTGTAGGTTTTTTCCCATTACTGGCAAATTATTTTTATTCTCTAGCTATTTAAATTGGAAACTTTTTCTTTTTATTGCCAATACAGACATTTGGGAGAGGTCAAACAGACACAATAGCCATCACCTAAAGACTTACAACACTGTTTCGGCCCAATTCCAACTGCTTTTGGCAGCTAAATAGTGTTGAGCCTCTTTAGTAGTTTAATTTGAGACCACCTGCTAATATTATGTCCTGTAGGTCTTTTTATATTACCAACACATGATTTTTTCAGTAAGCCAATAATGTTACGAAACTTTTTTATTAGCTTACCTGGTTATAGAAGTAGAAGAGGGCAAAAAAGTAACTGTATCTCACCTACAGCCATACCACATTGGATACGCCCAATCTCGTCTGATCTTGGAAGCTAAGCAGTGTTGGGCCTGGTTAGTACTTGGGTGGGAGACCACATGGGAACACCAGGTGCTGTAGGTTTTTTCCCATTACTGGCAAATTGTTTTTATTCTCTAGCTATTTAAATTGGAAACTTTTTCTTTTTATTGCCAATACAGACATTTGGGAGAGGTCAAACAGACACAATAGCCATCACCTAAAGACTTACCACACTGTTTCGGTCAAATTCCAACTGCTTTTGGCAGCTAAATAGTGTTGAGCCTCTTTAGTAGTTTAATTTGAGACCACCTGCTAATATTATGTCCTGTAGGTCTTTTTACATTACCAACACATGATTTTTTCAGTAAGCCAATACAGTTAGGAAACTTTTTTATTAGCTTACCTGGTTATAGAAGTAGAAGAGGGCAAAAAAGTGACTGTCTCTCACCTACAGCCATACCACATTGGATACGCCCAATCTCGTCTGATCTTGGAAGCTAAGCAGTGTTGGGCCTGGTTAGTACTTGGGTGGGAGACCACATGGGAACACCACGTGCTGTAGGTTTTTTCCCATTACTGGCAAATTGTTTTTATTCTCTAGCTATTTAAATTGGAAACTTTTTCTTTTTATTGCCAATACAGACATTTGGGAGAGGTCAAACAGACACAATAGCCATCACCTAAAGACTTACCACACTGTTTCGGCCCAATTCCAACTGCTTTTGGCAGCTAAATAGTGTTGAGCCTCTTTAGTAGTTTAATTTGAGACCACCTGCTAATATTATGTCCTGTAGGTCTTTTTACATTACCAACACATGATTTTTTTCAGTAAGCCAATACAGTTTGGAAACTTTTTTATTAGCTTACCTTTAGATAGAAGTAGAAGAGGGCAAAAGAGTGACTGCATCTCACCTACAGCCATACCACATTGGATACGCCCAATCTTGTCTGATCTTGGAAGCTAAGCATTATTGGGCCTGGTCAGTACTTGGGTGGGAGACCACATGGGAACACCACGTGCTGTAGGTTTTTTCCCATTACTGGCAAATTGTTTTTATTCTCTAGCTATTTAAATTGGAAACTTTTTCTTTTTATTGCCAATATAGACATTTGGGAGAGGTGAAACTGACACAATAGCCATCACCTAAAGACTTACCACACTGTTTCGGCCCAATTCCAACTGCTTTTGGCAGCTAAACAGTGTTGAGCCTCATTAGTAGTTTAATTTGAGACCACCTGCTAATATTATGTCCTGTAGGTCTTTTTACATTACCAACACATAATTTTTTTCAGTAAGCCAATAATGTTAGGAAACTTTTTTATTAGCTTACCTGGTTATAGAAGTAGAAGAGGGCAAAAAAGTGACTGTATCTCACCTACAGCCATACCACATTGGATACGCCCAATCTCGTCTGATCTAGGAAGCTAAGCAGTGTTGGGCCTGGTTAGTACTTGGGTGGGAGACCACATGGGAACACCACGTGCTGTAGGTTTTTTCCCATTACTGGCAAATTGTTTTTATTCTCTAGCTATTTAAATTGGAAACTTTTTCTTTTTATTGCCAATACAGACATTTGGGAGAGGTCAAACAGACACAATAGCCATCACCTAAAGACTTACCACACTGTTTCGGCCTAATTCCAACTGCTTTTGGCAGCTAAACAGTGTTGAGCCTCTTTAATAGTTTAATTTGAGACCACCTGCTAATATTATGTCCTGTAGGTCTTTTTACATTACCAACACATAATTTTTTTCAGTAAGCCAATACAGTTAGGAAACTTTTTTATTAGCTTACCTGGTTATAGAAGTAGAAGAGGGCAAAAAAGTGCCTGTATATCACCTACAGCCATACCACATTGGATACGCCCAATCTCGTCTGATCTTGGAAGCTAAGCAGTGTTGGGCCTGGTTAGTACTTGGGTGGGAGACCACATGGGAACACCACGTGCTGTAGGTTTTTTCCCATTACTGGCAAATTGGTTTTATTCTCTAGCTATTTAAATTGGAAACTTTTTCTTTTTATTGCCAATACAGACATCTGGGAGAGGTCAAACAGACACAATAGCCATCACCTAAAGACTTACCACACTGTTTCGGCCTAATTCCAACTGCTTTTGGCAGCTAAACAGTGTTAAGCCTCTTTAGTAGTTTAATTTGAGACCACCTGCTAATATTATGTCCTGTAGGTCTTTTTACATTACCAACACATGATTTTTTTCAGTAAGCCAATACAGTTAGGAAACTTTTTTATTAGCTTACCTGGTTATAGAAGTAGAAGAGGGCAAAAAAGTGCCTGTATCTCACCTACAGCCATACCACATTGGATATGCCCAATCTTGTCTGATCTTGGAAGCTAAGCAGTGTTGTTCCTGGTTAGTACTTGGGTGGGAGACCACATGGGAACACCAGGTGCTGTAGGTTTTTTTCCCATTACTGGCAAATTGTTTTTATTCTCTAGCTATTTAAATTGGAAACTTTTTCTTTTTATTGCCAATACAGACATTTGAGAGAGGTGAAACAGACACAATAGCCATCACCTAAAGACTTACCACACTGTTTCGGCCCAATTCCAACTGCTTTTGGCAGCTAAACAGTGTTGAGCCTCATTAGTAGTTTAATTTGAGACCACCTGCTAATATTATGTCCTGTAGGTCTTTTTACATTAGCAACACATGATTTTTTTCAGTAAGCCAATAATGTTAGGAAACTTTTTTATTAGCTTACCTGGTTATAGAAGTAGAAGAGGGCAAAAAAGTGCCTGTATCTCACCTACAGCCATACTACATTGGATACGCCCAATCTCGTCTGATCTTGGAAGCTAAGCAGTGTTGGGCCTGGTTAGTACTTGGGTGGGAGACCACATGGGAACACCAGGTGCTGTAGGTTTTTTCCCATTACTGGCAAATTGTTTTTATTCTCTAGCTATTTAAATTGGAAACTTTTTCTTTTTATTGCCAATACAGACATTTGGGAGAGGTCAAACAGACACAATAGCCATCACCTAAAGACTTACCACACTGTTTCGGTCCAATTCCAACTGCTTTTGGCAGCTAAATAGTGTTGAGCCTCTTTAGTAGTTTAATTTGAAACCACCTGCTAATATTATGTCCTGTAGGTCTTTTTACATTACCAACACATGATTTTTTCAGTAAGCCAATACAGTTAGGAAACTTTTTTATTAGCTTACCTGGTTATAGAAGTAGAAGAGGGCAAAAAAGTGCCTGTATCTCACCTACAGCCATACCACATTGGATACGCCCAATCTCGTCTGATCTTGGAAGCTAAGCAGTTTTGGGCCTGGTTAGTACTTCGGTGGGAGACCACATGGGAACACCAGGTGCTGTAGGTTTTTTCCCATTACTGGCAAATTGTTTTTATTCTATAGCTATTTAAATTGGAAACTTTTTCTTTTTATTGCCAATACAGACATTTGGTGGTCAAACAGACACAATAGCCATCACCTAAAGACTTACCACACGGTTTCGCCCAATTCCAACTGCTTTTGGCAGCTAAACAGTGTTGAGCCTCTTTAGTAGTTTAATTTGAGACCACCTGCTAATATTACGTCCTGTAGGTCTTTTTACATTACCAACACATGATTTTTTTCAGTAAGCCAATACAGTTAGGAAACTTTTTTATTAGCTTACCTGGTTATAGAAGTAGAAGAGGGCAAAAAAGTGCCTGTATCTCACCTACAGCCATACCACGTTGGATACGCCTGATCTTGGAAGCTAAGCAGTGTTGGGCCTGGTTAGTACTTGGGTGGGAGACCACATGGGAACACTAGGTGCTGTAGGTTTTTTTCCCATTACTGGCAAATTGTTTTTATTCTCTAGCTATTTAAATTGGAAACTTTTTCGTTTTATTGCCAATATAGACATTTGGGAGAGGTCAAACAGACACAATAGCCATCACCTAAAGACTTACCACACTGTTTCGGCCCAATTCCAGCTGCTTTTGGCAGCTAAACAGTGTTGAGCCTCTATAGTAGTTTAATTTGAGACCACCTGCTAATATTACGTCCTGTAGGTCTTTTTACATTACGAACACATGATTTTTTTCAGTAAGCCAATAATGTTAGGAAACTTTTTTATTAGCTTACCTGGTTATAGAAGTAGAAGAGGGCAAAAAAGTGACTCTATCTCACCTACAGTCATACCACATTGGATATGCCCAATCTCCTCTGATCTTAGAAGCTAAGCAGTGTTGGGCCTGGTTAGTACTTGAGTGGGAGACCACATGGGAACACCACGTGCTGTAGGTTTTTTCCCATTACTGGCAAATTGTTTTTATTCTCTAGCTATTTAAATTGGAAACTTTTTCTTTTTATTGCCAATACAGACATCTGGGAGAGGTCAAACAGACACAATAGCCATCACCTAAAGACTTACCACACTGTTTCGGCCTAATTCCAACTGCTTTTGGCAGCTAAACAGTGTTAAGCCTCTTTAGTAGTTTAATTTGAGACCACCTGCTAATATTATGTCCTGTAGGTCTTTTTACATGAGCAACACATGATTTTTTTCAGTAAGCCAATAATGTTAGGAAACTTTTTTATTAGCTTACCTGGTTATAGAAGTAGAAGAGGGCAAAAAAGTGCCTGTATCTCACCTGCAGCCATACCACATTGGATATGCCCAATCTCGTCTGATCTTGGAAGCTAAGCAGTGTTGGGCCTGATTAGTACTTGGGTGGGAGACCACATGGGAACACCAGGTGCTGTAGGTTTTTTCCCATTACTGGCAAATTGTTTTTATTCTATAGCTATTTAAATTGGAAACTTTTTCTTTTCATTGCCAATACAGACATTTGGTGGTCAAACAGACACAATAGCCATCACCTAAAGACTTACCACACTGTTTCGGTCCAATTCCAACTGCTTTTGGCAGCTACATAGTGTTGAGCCTCTTTAGTAGTTTAATTTGAGACCACCTGCTAATATTATGTCCTGTAGGTCTTTTTACATTACCAACACATGATTTTTTCAATAAGCCAATACAGTTAGGAAACTTTTTTATTAGCTTACCTGGTTATAGAAGTAGAAGAGGGCAAAAAAGTGACTCTATCTCAACTACAGCCATACCACATTGGATACGCCCAATCTCGTCTGATCTTGGAAGCTAAGCAGTGTTGGGCCTGGTTAGTACTTGGGTGGGAGACCACATGGGAACACCAGGTGCTGTAGGTTTTTTTCCCATTACTGGCAAATTGTTTTTATTCTCTAGCTATTTAAATTGGAAACTTTTTCTTTTTATTGCCAATACAGACATTTGGGAGAGGTCAAACAGACACAATAGCCATCACCTAAAGACTTACAACACTGTTTCGGCCCAATTCCAACTGCTTTTGGCAGCTAAATAGTGTTGAGCCTCTTTAGTAGTTTAATTTGAGACCACCTGCTAATATTATGTCCTGTAGGTCTTTTTACATTACCAACACATGATTTTTTCAGTAAGCCAATAATGTTACGAAACTTTTTTATTAGCTTACCTGGTTATAGAAGTAGAAGAGGGCAAAAAAGTAACTGTATCTCACCTACAGCCATACCACATTGGATACGCCCAATCTCGTCTGATCTTGGAAGCTAAGCAGTGTTGGGCCTGGTTAGTACTTGGGTGGGAGACCACATGGGAACACCAGGTGCTGTAGGTTTTTTCCCATTACTGGCAAATTGTTTTTATTCTCTAGCTATTTAAATTGGAAACTTTTTCTTTTTATTGCCAATACAGACATTTGGGAGAGGTCAAACAGACACAATAGCCATCACCTAAAGACTTACCACACTGTTTCGGTCAAATTCCAACTGCTTTTGGCAGCTAAATAGTGTTGAGCCTCTTTAGTAGTTTAATTTGAGACCACCTGCTAATATTATGTCCTGTAGGTCTTTTTACATTACCAACACATGATTTTTTCAGTAAGCCAATACAGTTAGGAAACTTTTTTATTAGCTTACCTGGTTATAGAAGTAGAAGAGGGCAAAAAAGTGACTGTCTCTCACCTACAGCCATACCACATTGGATACGCCCAATCTCGTCTGATCTTGGAAGCTAAGCAGTGTTGGGCCTGGTTAGTACTTGGGTGGGAGACCACATGGGAACACCACGTGCTGTAGGTTTTTTCCCATTACTGGCAAATTGTTTTTATTCTCTAGCTATTTAAATTGGAAACTTTTTCTTTTTATTGCCAATACAGACATTTGGGAGAGGTGAAACTGACACAATAGCCATCACCTAAAGACTTACCACACTGTTTCGGCCCAATTCCAACTGCTTTTGGCAGCTAAACAGTGTTGAGCCTCATTAGTAGTTTAATTTGAGACCACCTGCTAATATTATGTCCTGTAGGTCTTTTTACATTACCAACACATAATTTTTTTCAGTAAGCCAATACAGTTTGGAAACTTTTTTATTAGCTTACCTTTAGATAGAAGTAGAAGAGGGCAAAAGAGTGACTGCATCTCACCTACAGCCATACCACATTGGATACGCCCAATCTTGTCTGATCTTGGAAGCTAAGCATTATTGGGCCTGGTCAGTACTTGGGTGGGAGACCACATGGGAACACCACGTGCTGTAGGTTTTTTCCCATTACTGGCAAATTGTTTTTATTCTCTAGCTATTTAAATTGGAAACTTTTTCTTTTTATTGCCAATATAGACATTTGGGAGAGGTGAAACTGACACAATAGCCATCACCTAAAGACTTACCACACTGTTTCGGCCCAATTCCAACTGCTTTTGGCAGCTAAACAGTGTTGAGCCTCATTAGTAGTTTAATTTGAGACCACCTGCTAATATTATGTCCTGTAGGTCTTTTTACATTACCAACACATAATTTTTTTCAGTAAGCCAATAATGTTAGGAAACTTTTTTATTAGCTTACCTGGTTATAGAAGTAGAAGAGGGCAAAAAAGTGACTGTATCTCACCTACAGCCATACCACATTGGATACGCCTAATCTCGTCTGATCTAGGAAGCTAAGCAGTGTTGGGCCTGGTTAGTACTTGGGTGGGAGACCACATGGGAACACCACGTGCTGTAGGTTTTTTCCCATTACTGGCAAATTGTTTTTATTCTCTAGCTATTTAAATTGGAAACTTTTTCTTTTTATTGCCAATACAGACATTTGGGAGAGGTCAAACAGACACAATAGCCATCACCTAAAGACTTACCACACTGTTTCGGCCTAATTCCAACTGCTTTTGGCAGCTAAACAGTGTTGAGCCTCTTTAATAGTTTAATTTGAGACCACCTGCTAATATTATGTCCTGTAGGTCTTTTTACATTACCAACACATTATTTTTTTCAGTAAGCCAATACAGTTAGGAAACTTTTTTATTAGCTTACCTGGTTATAGAAGTAGAAGAGGGCAAAAAAGTGCCTGTATATCACCTACAGCCATACCACATTGGATACGCCCAATCTCGTCTGATCTTGGAAGCTAAGCAGTGTTGGGCCTGGTTAGTACTTGGGTGGGAGACCACATGGGAACACCACGTGCTGTAGGTTTTTTCCCATTACTGGCAAATTGGTTTTATTCTCTAGCTATTTAAATTGGAAACTTTTTCTTTTTATTGCCAATACAGACATCTGGGAGAGGTCAAACAGACACAATAGCCATCACCTAAAGACTTACCACACTGTTTCGGCCTAATTCCAACTGCTTTTGGCAGCTAAACAGTGTTAAGCCTCTTTAGTAGTTTAATTTGAGACCACCTGCTAATATTATGTCCTGTAGGTCTTTTTACATTACCAACACATGATTTTTTTCAGTAAGCCAATACAGTTAGGAAACTTTTTTATTAGCTTACCTGGTTATAGAAGTAGAAGAGGGCAAAAAAGTGCCTGTATCTCACCTACAGCCATACCACATTGGATATGCCCAATCTTGTCTGATCTTGGAAGCTAAGCAGTGTTGTTCCTGGTTAGTACTTGGGTGGGAGACCACATGGGAACACCAGGTGCTGTAGGTTTTTTTCCCATTACTGGCAAATTGTTTTTATTCTCTAGCTATTTAAATTGGAAACTTTTTCTTTTTATTGCCAATACAGACATTTGAGAGAGGTGAAACAGACACAATAGCCATCACCTAAAGACTTACCACACTGTTTCGGCCCAATTCCAACTGCTTTTGGCAGCTAAACAGTGTTGAGCCTCATTAGTAGTTTAATTTGAGACCACCTGCTAATATTATGTCCTGTAGGTCTTTTTACATTAGCAACACATGATTTTTTTCAGTAAGCCAATAATGTTAGGAAACTTTTTTATTAGCTTACCTGGTTATAGAAGTAGAAGAGGGCAAAAAAGTGCCTGTATCTCACCTACAGCCATACTACATTGGATACGCCCAATCTCGTCTGATCTTGGAAGCTAAGCAGTGTTGGGCCTGGTTAGTACTTGGGTGGGAGACCACATGGGAACACCAGGTGCTGTAGGTTTTTTCCCATTACTGGCAAATTGTTTTTATTCTCTAGCTATTTAAATTGGAAACTTTTTCTTTTTATTGCCAATACAGACATTTGGGAGAGGTCAAACAGACACAATAGCCATCACCTAAAGACTTACCACACTGTTTCGGTCCAATTCCAACTGCTTTTGGCAGCTAAATAGTGTTGAGCCTCTTTAGTAGTTTAATTTGAAACCACCTGCTAATATTATGTCCTGTAGGTCTTTTTACATTACCAACACATGATTTTTTCAGTAAGCCAATACAGTTAGGAAACTTTTTTATTAGCTTACCTGGTTATAGAAGTAGAAGAGGGCAAAAAAGTGCCTGTATCTCACCTACAGCCATACCACATTGGATACGCCCAATCTCGTCTGATCTTGGAAGCTAAGCAGTTTTGGGCCTGGTTAGTACTTCGGTGGGAGACCACATGGGAACACCAGGTGCTGTAGGTTTTTTCCCATTACTGGCAAATTGTTTTTATTCTATAGCTATTTAAATTGGAAACTTTTTCTTTTTATTGCCAATACAGACATTTGGTGGTCAAACAGACACAATAGCCATCACCTAAAGACTTACCACACGGTTTCGCCCAATTCCAACTGCTTTTGGCAGCTAAACAGTGTTGAGCCTCTTTAGTAGTTTAATTTGAGACCACCTGCTAATATTACGTCCTGTAGGTCTTTTTACATTACCAACACATGATTTTTTTCAGTAAGCCAATACAGTTAGGAAACTTTTTTATTAGCTTACCTGGTTATAGAAGTAGAAGAGGGCAAAAAAGTGCCTGTATCTCACCTACAGCCATACCACGTTGGATACGCCTGATCTTGGAAGCTAAGCAGTGTTGGGCCTGGTTAGTACTTGGGTGGGAGACCACATGGGGACACTAGGTGCTGTAGGTTTTTTTCCCATTACTGGCAAATTGTTTTTATTCTCTAGCTATTTAAATTGGAAACTTTTTCGTTTTATTGCCAATATAGACATTTGGGAGAGGTCAAACAGACACAATAGCCATCACCTAAAGACTTACCACACTGTTTCGGCCCAATTCCAGCTGCTTTTGGCAGCTAAACAGTGTTGAGCCTCTTTAGTAGTTTAATTTGAGACCACCTGCTAATATTACGTCCTGTAGGTCTTTTTACATTACGAACACATGATTTTTTTCAGTAAGCCAATAATGTTAGGAAACTTTTTTATTAGCTTACCTGGTTATAGAAGTAGAAGAGGGCAAAAAAGTGACTCTATCTCACCTACAGTCATACCACATTGGATATGCCCAATCTCCTCTGATCTTAGAAGCTAAGCAGTGTTGGGCCTGGTTAGTACTTCAGTGGGAGACCACATGGGAACACCACGTGCTGTAGGTTTTTTCCCATTACTGGCAAATTGTTTTTATTCTCTAGCTATTTAAATTGGAAACTTTTTCTTTTTATTGCCAATACAGACATCTGGGAGAGGTCAAACAGACACAATAGCCATCACCTAAAGACTTACCACACTGTTTCGGCCTAATTCCAACTGCTTTTGGCAGCTAAACAGTGTTAAGCCTCTTTAGTAGTTTAATTTGAGACCACCTGCTAATATTATGTCCTGTAGGTCTTTTTACATGAGCAACACATGATTTTTTTCAGTAAGCCAATAATGTTAGGAAACTTTTTTATTAGCTTACCTGGTTATAGAAGTAGAAGAGGGCAAAAAAGTGCCTGTATCTCACCTGCAGCCATACCACATTGGATACGCCCAATCTCATCTGATCTTGGAAGCTAAGCAGTGTTGGGCCTGATTAGTACTTGGGTGGGAGACCACATGGGAACACCAGGTGCTGTAGGTTTTTTCCCATTACTGGCAAATTGTTTTTATTCTATAGCTATTTAAATTGGAAACTTTTTCTTTTCATTGCCAATACAGACATTTGGTGGTCAAACAGACACAATAGCCATCACCTAAAGACTTACCACACTGTTTCGGTCCAATTCCAACTGCTTTTGGCAGCTACATAGTGTTGAGCCTCTTTAGTAGTTTAATTTGAGACCACCTGCTAATATTATGTCCTGTAGGTCTTTTTACATTACCAACACATGATTTTTTCAATAAGCCAATACAGTTAGGAAACTTTTTTATTAGCTTACCTGGTTATAGAAGTAGAAGAGGGCAAAAAAGTGACTCTATCTCAACTACAGCCATACCACATTGGATACGCCCAATCTCGTCTGATCTTGGAAGCTAAGCAGTGTTGGGCCTGGTTAGTACTTGGGTGGGAGACCACATGGGAACACCATGTGCTGTAGGTTTTTTCCCATTACTGGCAAATTATTTTTATTCTCTAGCTATTTAAATTGGAAACTTTTTCTTTTTATTGCCAATACAGACATTTGGGAGAGGTCAAACAGACACAATAGCCATCACCTAAAGACTTACAACACTGTTTCGGCCCAATTCCAACTGCTTTTGGCAGCTAAATAGTGTTGAGCCTCTTTAGTAGTTTAATTTGAGACCACCTGCTAATATTATGTCCTGTAGGTCTTTTTACATTACCAACACATGATTTTTTTCAGTAAGCCAATAATGTTACGAAACTTTTTTATTAGCTTACCTGGTTATAGAAGTAGAAGAGGGCAAAAAAGTAACTGTATCTCACCTACAGCCATACCACATTGGATACGCCCAATCTCGTCTGATCTTGGAAGCTAAGCAGTGTTGGGCCTGGTTAGTACTTGGGTGGGAGACCACATGGGAACACCATGTGCTGTAGGTTTTTTCCCATTACTGGCAAATTATTTTTATTCTCTAGCTATTTAAATTGGAAACTTTTTCTTTTTATTGCCAATACAGACATTTGGGAGAGGTCAAACAGACACAATAGCCATCACCTAAAGACTTACCACACTGTTTCGGTCAAATTCCAACTGCTTTTGGCAGCTAAATAGTGTTGAGCCTCTTTAGTAGTTTAATTTGAGACCACCTGCTAATATTATGTCCTGTAGGTCTTTTTACATTACCAACACATGATTTTTTCAGTAAGCCAATACAGTTAGGAAACTTTTTTATTAGCTTACCTGGTTATAGAAGTAGAAGAGGGCAAAAAAGTGACTGTCTCTCACCTACAGCCATACCACATTGGATACGCCCAATCTCGTCTGATCTTGGAAGCTAAGCAGTGTTGGGCCTGGTTAGTACTTGGGTGGGAGACCACATGGGAACACCACGTGCTGTAGGTTTTTTCCCATTACTGGCAAATTGTTTTTATTCTCTAGCTATTTAAATTGGAAACTTTTTCTTTTTATTGCCAATACAGACATTTGGGAGAGGTCAAACAGACACAATAGCCATCACCTAAAGACTTACCACACTGTTTCGGCCCAATTCCAACTGCTTTTGGCAGCTAAATAGTGTTGAGCCTCTTTAGTAGTTTAATTTGAGACCACCTGCTAATATTATGTCCTGTAGGTCTTTTTACATTACCAACACATGATTTTTTTCAGTAAGCCAATACAGTTTGGAAACTTTTTTATTAGCTTACCTTTAGATAGAAGTAGAAGAGGGCAAAACAGTGACTGCATCTCACCTACAGCCATACCACATTGGATACGCCCAATCTCGTCTGATCTTGGAAGCTAAGCATTATTGGGCCTGGTCAGTACTTGGGTGGGAGACCACATGGGAACACCACGTGCTGTAGGTTTTTTCCCATTACAGGCAAATTGTTTTTATTCTCTAGCTATTTAAATTGGAAACTTTTTCTTTTTATTGCCAATATAGACATTTGGGAGAGGTGAAACTGACACAATACCCATCACCTAAAGACTTACCACACTGTTTCGGCCCAATTCCAACTGCTTTTGGCAGCTAAACAGTGTTGAGCCTCATTAGTAGTTTAATTTGAGACCACCTGCTAATATTATGTCCTGTAGGTCTTTTTACATTACCAACACATGATTTTTTTCAGTAAGCCAATAATGTTAGGAAACTTTTTTATTAGCTTACCTGGTTATAGAAGTAGAAGAGGGCAAAAAAGTGACTGTATCTCACCTACAGCCATACCACATTGGATACGCCCAATCTCATCTGATCTAGGAAGCTAAGCAGTGTTGGGCCTGGTTAGTACTTGGGTGGGAGACCACCTGGGAACACCACGTGCTGTAGGTTTTTTCCCATTACTGGCAAATTGGTTTTATTCTCTAGCTATTTAAATTGGAAACTTTTTCTTTTTATTGCCAATACAGACATTTGGGAGAGGTCAAACAGACACAATAGCCATCACCTAAAGACTTACCACACTGTTTCGGCCTAATTCCAACTGCTTTTGGCAGCTAAACAGTGTTGAGCCTCTTTAATAGTTTAATTTGAGACCACCTGCTAATATTATGTCCTGTAGGTCTTTTTACATTACCAACACATTATTTTTTTCAGTAAGCCAATACAGTTAGGAAACTTTTTTATTAGCTTACCTGGTTATAGAAGTAGAAGAGGGCAAAAAAGTGCCTGTATATCACCTACAGCCATACCACATTGGATACGCCCAATCTCGTCTGATCTTGGAAGCTAAGCAGTGTTGGGCCTGGTTAGTACTTGGGTGGGAGACCACATGGGAACACCACGTGCTGTAGGTTTTTTCCCATTACTGGCAAATTGGTTTTATTCTCTAGCTATTTAAATTGGAAACTTTTTCTTTTTATTGCCAATACAGACATCTGGGAGAGGTCAAACAGACACAATAGCCATCACCTAAAGACTTACCACACTGTTTCGGCCTAATTCCAACTGCTTTTGGCAGCTAAACAGTGTTGAGCCTCTTTAGTAGTTTAATTTGAGACCACCTGCTAATATTATGTCCTGTAGGTCTTTTTACATTACCAACACATGATTTTTTTCAGTAAGCCAATACAGTTAGGAAACTTTTTTATTAGCTTACCTGGTTATAGAAGTAGAAGAGGGCAAAAAAGTGCCTGTATCTCACCTACAGCCATACCACATTGGATATGCCCAATCTTGTCTGATCTTGGAAGCTAAGCAGTGTTGTTCCTGGTTAGTACTTGGGTGGGAGACCACATGGGAACACCAGGTGCTGTAGGTTTTTTTCCCATTACTGGCAAATTGTTTTTATTCTATAGCTATTTAAATTGGAAACTTTTTCTTTTTATTGCCAATACAGACATTTGAGAGAGGTGAAACAGACACAATAGCCATCACCTAAAGACTTACCACACTGTTTCGGCCCAATTCCAACTGCTTTTGGCAGCTAAACAGTGTTGAGCCTCATTAGTAGTTTAATTTGAGACCACCTGCTAATATTATGTCCTGTAGGTCTTTTTACATTAGCAACACATGATTTTTTTCAGTAAGCCAATAATGTTAGGAAACTTTTTTATTAGCTTACCTGGTTATAGAAGTAGAAGAGGGCAAAAAAGTGCCTGTAACTCACCTACAGCCATACTACATTGGATACGCCCAATCTCGTCTGATCTTGGAAGCTAAGCAGTGTTGGGCCTGGTTAGTACTTGGGTGGGAGACCACATGGGAACACCAGGTGCTGTAGGTTTTTTCCCATTACTGGCAAATTGTTTTTATTCTCTAGCTATTTAAATTGGAAACTTTTTCTTTTTATTGCCAATACAGACATTTGGGAGAGGTCAAACAGACACAATAGCCATCACCTAAAGACTTACCACACTGTTTCGGTCCAATTCCAACTGCTTTTGGCAGCTAAATAGTGTTGAGCCTCTTTAGTAGTTTAATTTGAAACCACCTGCTAATATTATGTCCTGTAGGTCTTTTTACATTACCAACACATGATTTTTTCAGTAAGCCAATACAGTTAGGAAACTTTTTTATTAGCTTACCTGGTTATAGAAGTAGAAGAGGGCAAAAAAGTGCCTGTATCTCACCTACAGCCATACCACATTGGATACGCCCAATCTCGTCTGATCTTGGAAGCTAAGCAGTTTTGGGCCTGGTTAGTACTTCGGTGGGAGACCACATGGGAACACCAGGTGCTGTAGGTTTTTTTCCCATTACTGGCAAATTGTTTTTATTCTATAGCTATTTAAATTGGAAACTTTTTCTTTTTATTGCCAATACAGACATTTGGTGGTCAAACAGACACAATAGCCATCACCTAAAGACTTACCACACTGTTTCGCCCAATTCCAACTGCTTTTGGCAGCTAAACAGTGTTGAGCCTCTTTAGTAGTTTAATTTGAGACCACCTGCTAATATTACGTCCTGTAGGTCTTTTTACATTACCAACACATGATTTTTTTCAGTAAGCCAATACAGTTAGGAAACTTTTTTATTAGCTTACCTGGTTATAGAAGTAGAAGAGGGCAAAAAAGTGCCTGTATCTCACCTACAGCCATACCACGTTGGATACGCCTGATCTTGGAAGCTAAGCAGTGTTGGGCCTGGTTAGTACTTGGGTGGGAGACCACATGGGAACACTAGGTGCTGTAGGTTTTTTTCCCATTACTGGCAAATTGTTTTTATTCTCTAGCTATTTAAATTGGAAACTTTTTCGTTTTATTGCCAATATAGACATTTGGGAGAGGTCAAACAGACACAATAGCCATCACCTAAAGACTTACCACACTGTTTCGGCCCAATTCCAGCTGCTTTTGGCAGCTAAACAGTGTTGAGCCTCTTTAGTAGTTTAATTTGAGACCACCTGCTAATATTACGTCCTGTAGGTCTTTTTACATTACGAACACATGATTTTTTTCAGTAAGCCAATAATGTTAGGAAACTTTTTTATTAGCTTACCTGGTTATAGAAGTAGAAGAGGGCAAAAAAGTGACTCTATCTCACCTACAGTCATACCACATTGGATATGCCCAATCTCCTCTGATCTTAGAAGCTAAGCAGTGTTGGGCCTGGTTAGTACTTGAGTGGGAGACCACATGGGAACACCACGTGCTGTAGGTTTTTTCCCATTACTGGCAAATTGTTTTTATTCTCTAGCTATTTAAATTGGAAACTTTTTCTTTTTATTGCCAATACAGACATCTGGGAGAGGTCAAACAGACACAATAGCCATCACCTAAAGACTTACCACACTGTTTCGGCCTAATTCCAACTGCTTTTGGCAGCTAAACAGTGTTAAGCCTCTTTAGTAGTTTAATTTGAGACCACCTGCTAATATTATGTCCTGTAGGTCTTTTTACATTACCAACACATGATTTTTTTCAGTAAGCCAATACAGTTAGGAAACTTTTTTATTAGCTTACCTGGTTATGGAAGTAGAAGAGGGCAAAAAAGTGCCTGTATCTCACCTACAGCCATACCACATTGGATACGCCCAATCTCGTCTGATCTTGGAAGCTAAGCAGTGTTGTGCCTGGTTAGTACTTGGGTGGGAGACCACATGGGAACACCAGGTGCTGTAGGTTTTTTTCCCATTACTGGCAAATTGTTTTTATTCTCTAGCTATTTAAATTGGAAACTTTTTCTTTTTATTGCCAATACAGACATTTGAGAGAGGTGAAACAGACACAATAGCCATCACCTAAAGACTTACCACACTGTTTCGGCCCAATTCCAACTGCTTTTGGCAGCTAAACAGTGTTGAGCCTCATTAGTAGTTTAATTTGAGACCACCTGCTCATATTATGTCCTGTAGGTCTTTTTACATTAGCAACACATGATTTTTTTCAGTAAGCCAATAATGTTAGGAAACTTTTTTATTAGCTTACCTGGTTATAGAAGTAGAAGAGGGCACAAAAGTAACTGTATCTCACCTACAGCCATACCACATTGGATACGCCCAATCTCGTCTGATCTTGGAAGCTAAGCAGTGTTGGGCCTGGTTAGTACTTGGGTGGGAGACCACATGGGAACACCAGGTGCTGTAGGTTTTTTCCCATTACTGGCAAATTGTTTTTATTCTCTAGCTATTTAAATTGGAAACTTTTTCTTTTTATTGCCAATACAGACATTTGGGAGAGCTCAAACAGACACAATAGCCATCACCTAAAGACTTACCACACTGTTCCGGTCCAATTCCAACTGCTTTTGGCAGCTAAATAGTGTTGAGCCTCTTTAGTAGTTTAATTTGAGACCACCTGCTAATATTATGTCCTGTAGGTCTTTTTACATTACCAACACATGATTTTTTCAGTAAGCCAATACAGTTAGGAAACTTTTTTATTAGCTTACCTGGTTATAGAAGTAGAAGAGGGCAAAAAAGTGCCTGTATCTCACCTACAGCTATACCACATTGGATACGCCCAATCTCGTCTGATCTTGGAAGCTAAGCAGTTTTGGGCCTGGTTAGTACTTCGGTGGGAGACCACATGGGAACACCAGGTGCTGTAGGTTTTTTCGTATTACTGGCAAATTGTTTTTATTCTATAGCTATTTAAATTGGAAACTTTTTCTTTTTATTGCCAATACAGACATTTGGTGGTCAAACAGACACAATAGCCATCACCTAAAGACTTACCACACTGTTTCGGCCCAATTCCAACTGCTTTTGGCAGCTAAACAGTGTTGAGCCTCTTTAGTAGTTTAATTTGAGACCACCTGCTAATATTACGTCCTGTAGGTCTTTTTACATTACCAACACATGATTTTTTTCAGTAAGCCAATACAGTTAGGAAACTTTTTTATTAGCTTACCTGGTTATAGAAGTAGAAGAGGGCAAAAAAGTGCCTGTATCTCACCTACAGCCATACCACGTTGGATACGCCTGATCTTGGAAGCTAAGCAGTGTTGGGCCTGGTTAGTACTTGGGTGGGAGACCACATGGGAACACTAGGTGCTGTAGGTTTTTTTCCCATTACTGGCAAATTGTTTTTATTCTCTAGCTATTTAAATTGGAAACTTTTTCGTTTTATTGCCAATATAGACATTTGGGAGAGGTCAAGCAGACACAATAGCCATCACCTAAAGACTTACCACACTGTTTCGGCCCAATTCCAGCTGCTTTTGGCAGCTAAACAGTGTTGAGCCTCTTTAGTAGTTTAATTTGAGACCACCTGCTAATATTACGTCCTGTAGGTCTTTTTACATTACGAACAAATGATTTTTTTCAGTAAGCCAATACAGTTAGGAAACTTTTTTATTAGCTTACCTGGTTATGGAAGTAGAAGAGGGCAAAAAAGTGCCTGTATCTCACCTACAGCCATACCACATTGGATACGCCCAATCTCGTCTGATCTTGGAAGCTAAGCAGTGTTGTGCCTGGTTAGTACTTGGGTGGGAGACCACATGGGAACACCACGTGCTGTAGGTTTTTTCCCATTACTGGCAAATTGTTTTTATTCTCTAGCTATTTAAATTGGAAACTTTTTCTTTTTATTGCCAATACAGACATTTGAGAGAGGTGAAACAGACACAATAGCCATCACCTAAAGACTTACCACACTGTTTCGGCCCAATTCCAACTGCTTTTGTCAGCTAAACAGTGTTGAGCCTCATTAGTAGTTTAATTTGAGACCACCTGCTAATATTATGTCCTATAGGTCTTTTTACATTACCAACACATGATTTTTTTCAGTAAGCCAATACAGTTAGGAAACTTTTTTATTAGCTTACCTGGTTATAGAAGTAGAAGAGGGCAAAAAAGTGCCTGTATCTCACCTACAACCATACCACATTGGATACGCCCAATCTCGTCTGATCTTGGAAGCTAAGCAGTGTTGGGCCTGGTTAGTACTTGGGTGGGAGACCACATGGGAACACCAGGTGCTGTAGGTTTTTTTCCCATTACTGGCAAATTGTTTTTATTCTCTAGCTATTTAAATTGGAAACTTTTTCTTTTTATTGCCAATACAGACATTTGAGAGAGGTGAAACAGACACAATAGCCATCACCTAAAGACTTACCACACTGTTTCGGCCCAATTCCAACTGCTTTTGGCAGCTAAACAGTGTTGAGCCTCATTAGTAGTTTAATTTGAGACCACCTGCTAATATTATGTCCTGTAGGTCTTTTTACATTACCAACACATGATTTTTTTCAGTAAGCCAATAATGTTAGGAAACTTTTTTTATTAGCTTACCTGGTTATAGAAGTAGAAGAGGGCAAAAAAGTAACTGCATCTCACCTACAGCCATACCACTTTGGATACGCCCAATCTCGTCTGATCTTGGAAGCTAAGCAGTGTTGGGCCTGGTTAGTACTTGGTTGGGAGACCACATGGGAACACCAGGTGCTGTAGGTTTTTTCCCATTACTGGCAAATTGTTTTTATTCTCTAGCTATTTAAATTGGAAACTTTTTCTTTTTATTGCCAATACAGACATTTGGGAGAGGTCAAACAGACACAATAGCCATCACCTAAAGACTTACCACACTGTTTCGGTCCAATTCCAACTGCTTTTGGCAGCTAAATAGTGTTGAGCCTTTTTAGTAGTTTAATTTTAGACCACCTGCTAATATTATGTCCTGTAGGTCTTTTTACATTACCAACACATGATTTTTTCAGTAAGCCAATACAGTTAGGAAACTTTTTTATTAGCTTACCTGGTTATAGAAGTAGAAGAGGGCAAAAAAGTGACTGTATCTCACCTACAGCCATACCACATTGGATACGCACAATCTCGTCTGATCTTGGAAGCTAAGCAGTGTTGGGCCTGATTAGTACTTGGGTGGGAGACCACATGGGAACACCAGGTGCTGTAGGTTTTTTCCCATTACTGGCAAATTGTTTTTATTCTATAGCTATTTAAATTGGAAACTTTTTCTTTTTATTGCCAATACAGACATTTGGTGGTCAAACAGACACAATAGCCATCACCTAAAGACTTACCACACTGTTTCGGTCCAATTCCAACTGCTTTTGGCAGCTAAATAGTGTTGAGCCTCTTTAGTAGTTTAATTTGAGACCACCTGCTAATATTATGTCCTGTAGGTCTTTTTACATTACCAACACATGATTTTTTCAGTAAGCCAATACAGTAAGGAAACTTTTTTATTAGCTTACCTGGTTATAGAAGTAGAAGAGGGCAAAAAAGTGACTGCATCGCACCTACAGCCATACCACATTAGATACGCCCAATCTCGTCTGATCTTGGAAGCTAAGCAGTTTTGGGCCTGGTTAGTACTTCGGTGGGAGACCACATGGGAACATCACGTGCTGTAGGATTTTTCCCATTACTGGCAAATTGTTTTTATTCTATAGCTATTTAAATTGGAAAGTTTTTCTTTTTATTGCCAAAACAGACATTTGGTGGTCAAACAGACACAATAGCCATCACCTAAAGACTTACCACACTGTTTCGGCCCAATTCCAACTGCTTTTGGCAGCTAAACAGTGTTGAGCCTCTTTAGTAGTTTAATTTGAGACCACCTGCTAATATTACGTCCTGTAGGTCTTTTTACATTACCAACACATGATTTTTTTCAGTAAGCCAATACAGTTAGGAAACTTTTTTATTAGCTTACCTGGTTATAGAAGTAGAAGAGGGCAAAAAAGTGCCTGTATCTCACCTACAGCCATACCACGTTGGATACGCCTGATCTTGGAAGCTAAGCAGTGTTGGGCCTGGTTAGTACTTGGGTGGGAGACCACATGGGAACACTAGGTGCTGTAGGTTTTTTCCCATAACTGGCAAATTGTTTTTATTCTCTAGCTATTTAAATTGGAAACTTTTTCGTTTTATTGCCAATATAGACATTTGGGAGAGGTCAAACAGACACAATAGCCATCACCTAAAGACTTACCACACCGTTTCGGCCCAATTCCAGCTGCTTTTGGCAGCTAAACAGTGTTGAGCCTCTTTAGTAGTTTAATTTGAGACCACCTGCTAATATAACGTCCTGTAGGTCTTTTTACATTACGAACACATGATTTTTTTCAGTAAGCCAATACAGTTAGGAAACTTTTTTATTAGCTTACCTGGTTATAGAAGTAGAAGAGGGCAAAAAAGTGCCTGTATCTCACCTACAGCCATACCACGTTGGATACGTCTGATCTTGGAAGCTAAGCAGTATTGGGCCTGGTTAGTACTTGGGTGGGAGACCACATGGGAACACCAGGTGCTGTAGGTTTTTTCCCATTACTGGCAAATTGTTTTTATTCTCTAGCTATTTAAATTGGAAACTTTTTGTTTTTATTGCCAATACAGACATTTGAGAGAGGTGAAACAGACACAATAGCCATCACCTAAAGACTTACCACACTGTTTTGGCCCAATTCCAACTGCTTTTGGCAGCTAAACAGTTCTGAGCCTCATTAGTAGTTTAATTTGAGACCACCTGCTAATATTATGTCCTGTAGGTCTTTTTACATTACCAACACATGATTTTTTTCAGTAAGCCAATAATGTTAGGAAACTTTTTTATTAGCTTACCTGGTTATAGAAGTAGAAGAGGGCAAAAAAGTGACTCTATCTCACCAACAGCCATACCACATTGGATATGCCCAATCTCATCTGATCTTAGAAGCTAAGCAGTGTTGGGCCTGGTTAGTACTTGGGTGGGAGACCACATGGGAACACCACGTGCTGTAGGTTTTTTCCCATTACTGGCAAATTGTTTTTATTCTCTAGCTATTTAAATTGGAAACTTTTTCTTTTTATTGCCAATACAGACATCTGGGAGAGGTCAAACAGACACAATAGCCATCACCTAAAGACTTACCACACTGTTTCGGCCTAATTCCAACTGCTTTTGGCAGCTAAACAGTGTTGAGCCTCTTTAGTAATTTAATTTGAGACCACCTGCTAATATTATGTCCTGTAGGTCTTTTTACATTACCAACACATGATTTTTTTCAGTAAGCCAATACAGTTAGGAAACTTTTTTATTAGCTTACCTGGTTATAGAAGTAGAAGAGGGCAAAAAAGTGCCTGTATCTCACCTACAGCCATACCACATTGGATACGCCCAATCTTGTCTGATCTTGGAAGCTAAGCAGTGTTGTGCCTGGTTAGTACTTGGGTGGGAGACCACATGGGAACACCAGGTGCTGTAGGTTTTTTTCCCATTACTGGCAAATTGTTTTTATTCTCTAGCTATTTAAATTGGAAACTTTTTCTTTTTATTGCCAATACAGACATTTGAGAGAGGTGAAACAGACACAATAGCCATCACCTAAAGACTTACCACACTGTTTCGGCCCAATTCCAACTGCTTTTGTCAGCTAAACAGTGTTGAGCCTCATTAGTAGTTTAATTTGAGACCACCTGCTAATATTATGTCCTGTAGGTCTTTTTACATTACCAACACATGATTTTTTCAGTAAGCCAATACAGTTAGGAAACTTTTATATTAGCTTACCTGGTTATAGAAGTAGAAGAGGGCAAAAAAGTGACTGTATCTCACCTACAGCCATACCACATTGGATACGCCTAATCTCGTCTGATCGTGGAAGCTAAGCAGTGTTGGGCCTGGTTAGTACTTGGGTTTGAGACCACATGGGAACACCAGGTGCTGTAGGTTTTTTCCCATTACTGGCAAATTGTTTTTATTCTATAGCTATTTAAATTGGAAACTTTTTCTTTTTATTGCCAATACAGACATTTGGGAGAGGTCAAACAGACACAATAGCCATCACCTAAAGACTTACCACACTGTTTCGGTCCAATTCCAACTGCTTTTGGCAGCTAAATAGTGTTGAGCCTCTTTAGTAGTTTAATTTGAGACCACCTGCTAATATTATGTCCTGTAGGTCTTTTTACATTACCAACACATGATTTTTTCAGTAAGCCAATACAGTTAGGAAACTTTTATATTAGCTTACCTGGTTATAGAAGTAGAAGAGGGCAAAAAAGTGACTGTATCTCACCTACAGCCATACCACATTGGATACGCCTAATCTCGTCTGATCGTGGAAGCTAAGCAGTGTTGGGCCTGGTTAGTACTTGGGTTTGAGACCACATGGGAACACCAGGTGCTGTAGGTTTTTTCCCATTACTGGCAAATTGTTTTTATTCTATAGCTATTTAAATTGGAAACTTTTTCTTTTTATTGCCAATACAGACATTTGGGAGAGGTCAAACAGACACAATAGCCATCACCTAAAGACTTACCACACTGTTTCGGTCCAATTCCAACTGCTTTTGGCAGCTAAATAGTGTTGAGCCTCTTTAGTAGTTTAATTTGAGACCACCTGCTAATATTATGTCCTGTAGGTCTTTTTACATTACCAACACATGATTTTTTCAGTAAGCCAATACAGTTAGGAAACTTTTTTATTAGCTTACCTGGTTATAGAAGTAGAAGAGGGCAAAAAAGTGACTGTATCTCACCTACAGCCATACCACATTGGATACGCACAATCTCGTCTGATCTTGGAAGCTAAGCAGTGTTGGGCCTGATTAGTACTTGGGTGGGAGACCACATGGGAACACCAGGTGCTGTAGGTTTTTTCCCATTACTGGCAAATTGTTTTTATTCTATAGCTATTTAAATTGGAAACTTTTTCTTTTTATTGCCAATACAGACATTTGGTGGTCAAACAGACACAATAGCCATCACCTAAAGACTTAAAACACTGTTTTGGCCCAATCCCAACTGCTTTTGGCAGCTAAATAGTGTTGAGCCTTTTTAGTAGTTTAATTTGAGACCACCTGCTAATATTATGTCCTGTAGGTATTTTTACATTACCAACACATAATTTTTTTCAGTAAGCCAATACAGTTAGGAAACTTTTTTATTAGCTTACCTTTAGATAGAAGTAGAAGAGGGCAAAAAAGTGCCTGTATCTCACCTACGACCATACCACATTGGATACGCCCAATCTCGTCTGATCTTGGAAGCTAAGCAGTGTTGGGCCTGGTTAGTACTTTGGTGGGAGACCACATGGGAACACCACGTGCTGTAGGTTTTTTCCCATTACTGGCAAATTGTTTTTATTCTCTAGCTATTTAAATTGGAAACTTTTTCTTTTTATTGCCAATACAGACATCTGGGAGAGGTGAAACAGACACAATAGCCATCACCTAAAGACTTACAACACTGTTTCGGCCCAATTCCAACTGCTTTTGGCAGCTAAATAGTGTTGAGCCTCTTTAGTAGTTTAATTTGAGACCACCTGCTAATATTATGTCCTGTAGGTCTTTTTACATTAGCAACACATGATTTTTTTCAGTAAGCCAATAATGTTAGGAAACTTTTTTATTAGCTTACCTGGTTATAGAAGTAGAAGAGGGCAAAAAAGTAACTGTATCTCACCTACAGCCATACCACATTGGATACGCCCAATCTCGTCTGATCTTGGAAGCTAAGCAGTGTTGGGCCTGGTTAGTACTTGGGTGGGAGACCACATGGGAACACCAGGTGCTGTAGGTTTTTTCCCATTACTGGCAAATTGTTTTTATTCTCTAGCTATTTAAATTGAAAACTTTTTGTTTTTATTGCCAATACAGACATTTGAGAGAGGTGAAACAGACACAGTAGCCATCACCTAAAGACTTACCACACTGTTTCGGCCCAATTCCAACTGCTTTTGGCAGCTAAACAGTGTTGAGCCTCATTAGTAGTTTAATTTGAGACCACCTGCTAATATTATGTCCTGTAGGTCTTTTTACATGAGCAACACATGATTTTTTTCAGTAAGCCAATAATGTTAGGAAACTTTTTTATTAGCTTACCTGGTTATAGAAGTAGAAGAGGGCAAAAAAGTGCCTGTATCTCACCTACAGCCATACCACATTGGATACGCCCAATCTCGTCTGATCTTGGAAGCTAAGCAGTGTTGGGCCTGGTTAGTACTTGGGTGGGAGACCACATGGGAACACCAGGTGCTGTAGGTTTTTTCCCATTACTGGCAAATTGTTTTTATTCTCTAGCTATTTAAATTGGAAACTTTTTGTTTTTATTGCCAATACAGACATTTGAGAGAGGTGAAACAGACACAAAAGCCATCACCTAAAGACTTACCACACTGTTTCGGCCCAATTCCAACTTCTTTTGGCAGCTAAACAGTGTTGAGCCTCATTAGTAGTTTAATTTGAGACCACCTGCTAATATTATGTCCTGTAGGTCTTTTTACATGAGCAACACATGTTTTTTTTCTGTAAGCCAATACAGTTAGGAAACTTTTTTATTAGCTTACCTGGTTATAGAAGTAGAAGAGGGCAAAAAAGTGGCTGTATCTCACCTACAGCCATACCACATTGGATACGCCTGATCTTGGAAGCTAAGCAGTGTTGGGCCTGGTTAGTACTTGGGTGGGAGACCACATGGGAACACCAGGTGCTTTAGGTTTTTTCCCATTACTGGCAAATTGTTTTTATTCTCTAGCTATTTAAATTGGAAACTTTTTCTTTTTATTGCCAATATAGACATTTGAAAGAGGTGAAACAGACACAATAGCCATCACCTAAAGACTTACCACACTGTTTTGGCCCAATTCCAACTGCTTTTGGCAGCTAAACAGTGTTGAGCCTCATTAGTAGTTTAATTTGAGACCACCTGCTAATATTATGTCCTGTAGGTCTTTTTACATTACCAACACATGATTTTTTTCAGTAAGCCAATAATGTTAGGAAACTTTTTTATTAGCTTACCTGGTTATAGAAGTAGAAGAGGGCAAAAAAGTTACTCAATCTCACCTACAGCCATACCACATTGGTTACGCCCAATCTCGTCTGATCTTGGAAGCTAAGCAGTGTTGGGCCTGCTTAGTACTTGGGTGGGAGACCACATGGGAACACCACGTGCTGTAGGTTTTTTCCCATTACTGGCAAATTATTTTTATTCTCTAGCTATTTAAATTGGAAACTTTTTCTTTTTATTGCCAATACAGACATTTGGGAGAAGTCAAACAGACACAATAGCCATCACCTAAAGACTTATAACACTGTTTCGGCCCAATTCCAACTGCTTTTGGCAGCTAAATAGTGTTGAGCCTCTTTAGTAGTTTAATTTGAGACCACCTGCTAATATTATGTCCTGTAGGTATTTTTACATTACCAACACATGATTTTTTTCAGTAAGCCAATACAGTTAGGAAACTTTTTTATTAGCTTACCTTTAGATAGAAGTAGAAGAGGGCAAAAAAGAGCCTGTATCTTACCTACAGCCATACCACATTGGATATGCCCAATCTCGTCTGATCTTGGAAGCTAAGCAGTGTTGGGCCTGGTTAGTACTTTGGTGGGAGACCACATGGGAAGACCACGTGCTGTAAGTTTTTTTCCCATTACTGGCAAATTGTTTTTATTTTCTAGCTATTTAAATTGGAAACTTTTTCTTTTTATTGCCAATACAGACATTTGAGAGAGGTGAAACAGACACAATAGCCATCACCTAAAGACTTACCACACTGTTTCGGCCCAATTCCAACTGCTTTTGGCAGCAAAACAGTGTTGAGCCTCATTAGTAGTTTAATTTGAGACCACCTGCTAATATTATGTCCTGTAGGTATTTTTACATTACCAACACATGATTTTTTTCAGTAAGCCAATACAGTTAGGAAACTTTTTTATTAGCTTACCTTTAGATAGAAGTAGAAGAGGGCAAAAAAGAGCCTGTATCTCACCTACAGCCATACCACATTGGATATGCCCAATCTCGTCTGATCTTGGAAGCTAAGCAGTGTTGGGCCTGGTTAGTACTTGGGTGGGAGACCACATGGGAAGACCACGTGCTGTAAGTTTTTTCCCATTACTGGCAAATTGTTTTTATTCTCTAGCTATTTAAATTGTAAACTTTTTCTTTTTATTGCCAATACAGACATTTGAGAGAGGTGAAACAGACACAATAGCCATCACCTAAAGACTTACCACACTGTTTCGGCCCAATTCCAACTGCTTTTGGCAGCAAAACAGTGTTGAGCCTCATTAGTAGTTTAATTTGAGACCACCTGCTAATATTATGTCCTGTAGGTCTTTTTACATTACCAACACATGATTTTTTTCAGTAAGCCAATAATGTTAGGAAACTTTTTTATTAGCTTACCTGGTTATAGAAGTAGAAGAGGGCAAAAAAGTGACTGTATCTCACCTACAGCCATACCACATTGGATACGCCCAATCTCGTCTGATCTTGGAAGCTAAGCAGTGTTGGGCCTGGTTAGTACTTGGGTGGGAGACCACATGGGAACACCAGGTGCTGTAGGGTTTTTCCCACTACTGGCAAATAGTTTTTATTCTATAGCTATTTAAATTGGAAACTTTTTCTTTTTTTTGCCAATACAGACATTTGAGAGAGGTGGAACAGACACAATAGCCATCACCTAAAGACTTGCCACACTGTTTTGGCCCAATTCCAACTGCTTTTGGCAACTAAACAGTGTTAAGCCTCATTAGTAGTTTAATTTGAGACCACCTGCTAATATTATGTCCTGTAGGTCTTTTTACATTACCAACACATGATTTTTTTCAGTAAGCCAATAATGTTAGGAAACTTTTTTATTAGCTTACCTGGTTATAGAAGTAGAAGAGGGCAAAA
The DNA here is from genome assembly GCF_055691185.1 of Crinia signifera. Classification (NCBI taxonomy): domain Eukaryota; kingdom Metazoa; phylum Chordata; class Amphibia; order Anura; family Myobatrachidae; genus Crinia; species Crinia signifera. Next base: position 68,695,570 of record NC_139224.1, read on the forward strand.
AAGTGACTCTATCTTACCTACAGCCATACCACATTGGATACGCCTAATCTCGTCTGATCTTGGAAGCTAAGAAGTGTTGGGCCTGGTTAGTACTTGGGTGGGAGACCACATGGGAACACCACGTGCTGTAGGTTTTTTCCCATTACTGGCAAATTGTTTTTATTCTCTAGCTATTTAAATTGGAAACTTTTTCTTTTTATTGCCAATACAGACATTTGGGAGAGGTCAAACAGACACAATAGCCATCACCTAAAGACTTACCACACTGTTTCGGCCTAATTCTAACTGCTTTTGGCAGCTAAACAGTGTTGAGCCTCTTTAGTAGTTTAATTTGAGACCACCTGCTAATATTATGTCCTGTAGGACTTTTTACATTACCAACACATGATTTTTTTCAGTAAGCCAATACAGTTAGGAAACTTTTTTATTAGCTTACCTGGTTATAGAAGTAGAAGAGGGCAAAAAAGTGCCTGTATCTCACCTACAGCCATACCACATTGGATACGCCCAATCTCCTCTGATCTTGGAAGCTAAGCAGTGTTGTGCCTGGTCAGTACTTGGGTGGGAGACCACATGGGAACATCAGGTGCTGTAGGTTTTTTCCCATTACTGGCAAATTGTTTTTATTCTCTAGCTATTTAAATTGGAAACTTTTTCTTTTTATTGCCAATACAGACATTTGAGAGAGGTGAAACTGACACAATAACCATCACCTAAAGACTTACCACACTGTTTCGGCCCAATTCCAACTGCTTTTTGGCAGCTAAACAGTGTTGAGCCTCATTAGTAGTTTAATTTGAGACCACCTGCTAATATTATGTCCTGTAGGTCTTTTTACATTACCAACACATGATTTTTTTCAGTAAGCCAATAATGTTAGGAAACTTTTTTATTAGCTTACCTGGTTATAGAAGTAGAAGAGGGCAAAAAAGTGACTGTATCTCACCTACAACCATACCACATTGGATACGCCCAATCTCGTCTGATCTTGGAAGCTAAGCAGTGTTGGGCCTGGTTAGTACTTGGGTGGGAGACCACATGGGAACACCAGGTGCTGTACGGTTTTTCCCATTACTGGCAATTTTTTTTTATTCTATAGCTATTTAAATTGGAAACTTTTTCTTTTTATTGCCAATACAGACATTTGAGAGAGGTGGAACAGACACAATAGCCATCACCTAAAGACTTACCACACTGTTTTGGCCCAATTCCAACTGCTTTTGGCAGCTAAACAGTGTTGAGCCTTATTAGTAGTTTAATTTGAGACCACCTGCTAATATTATGTCCTGTAGGTCTTTTTACTTTACCAACACATGATTTTTTTCAGTAAGCCAATAATGTTAGGAAATTTTTTTATTAGCTTACCTGGTTATAGAAGTAGAAGAGGGCAAAAAAGTGACTCTATCTCACCTACAGCCATACCACATTGGATACGCCCAATCTCATCTGATCTTGGAAGCTAAGCAGTGTTGGGCCTGGTTAGTACTTGGGTGGGAGACCACATGGGAACACCAGGTGCTGTACGGTTTTTCCCATTACTGGCAAATTTTTTTTATTCTATAGCTATTTAAATTGGAAACTTTTTCTTTTTATTGCCAATACAGACATTTGAGAGAGGTGGAACAGACACAATAGCCATCACCTAAAGACTTACCACACTGTTTTGGCCCAATTCCAACTGCTTTTGGCAGCTAAACAGTGTTGAGCCTCATTAGTAGTTTAATTTGAGACCACCTGCTAATATTATGTCCTGTAGGTCTTTTTACTTTACCAACACATGATTTTTTTCAGTAAGCCAATAATGTTAGGAAATTTTTTTATTAGCTTACCTGGTTATAGAAGTAGAAGAGGGCAAAAAAGTGACTCTATCTCACCTACAGCCATACCACATTGGATACGCCCAATCTCGTCTGATCTTGGAAGCTAAGCAGTGTTGGGCCTGGTTAGTACTTGGGTGGGAGACCACATGGGAACACCACGTGCTGTAGGTTTTTTCCCATTACTGGCAAATTGTTTTTATTCTCTAGCTATTTAAATTGGAAACTTTTTCTTTTTATTGCCAATACAGACATTTGGGAGAGGTCAAACAGACACAATAGCCATTACCTAAAGACTTACCACACTGTTTCGGCCAAATTCCAACTTCTTTTAGCAGCTAAATAGTGTTGAGCCTCTTTAGTAGTTTAATTTGAGACCACCTGCTAATATTATGTCCTGTAGGTCTTTTTACATTGCCAACACATGATTTTTTTCAGTAAGCCAATACAGTTAGGAAACTTTTTTATTAGCTTACCTTTAGATAGAAGTAGAAGAGGGCAAAAAAGTGATGGCATCTCACCTACAGCCATACCACATTGGATACGCCCAATCTCGTCTGACTTTGGAAGCTAAGCAGTGTTGGGCCTGGTCAGTACTTGGGTGGGAGACCACATGGGAACACCAGGTGCTGTAGGTTTTTTCCCATTACTGGCAAATTGTTTTTATTCTCTAGCTATTTAAATTGGAAACTTTTTCTTTTTATTGCCAATACAGACATTTGAGAGAGGTGAAACAGACACAATAGCCATCACCTAAAGACTTACCACACTGTTTTGGCCCAATTCCAACTGCTTTTGGCAGCTAAACAGTGTTGAGCCTCATTAGTAGTTTAATTTGAGACCACCTGCTAATATTAGGTCCTGTAGGTCTTTTTACATTACCAACACATGATTTTTTTCAGTAAGCCAATAATGTTAGGAAACTTTTTTATTAGCTTACCTGGTTATAGAAGTAGAAGAGGGCAAAAAAGTGACGGTATCTCACCTACAACCATACCACATTGGATACGCCCAATCTCGTCTGATCTTGGAAGCTAAGCAGTGTTGGGCCTGGTTAGTACTTGGGTGGGAGACCACATGGGAACACCAGGTGCTGTACGGTTTTTCCCATTACTGGCAAATTTTTTTTATTCTATAGCTATTTAAATTGGAAACTTTTTCTTTTTATTGCCAATACAGACATTTGAGAGAGGTCAAACAGACACAATAGCCATCACCTAAAGACTTACCACACTGTTTCGGCCAAATTCCAACTTCTTTTGGCAGCTAAATAGTGTTGAGCCTCTTTAGTAGTTTAATTTGAGACCACCTGCTAATATTATGTCCTGTAGGTCTTTTTACATTGCCAACACATGATTTTTTTCAGTAAGCCAATACAGTTAGGAAACTTTTTTATTAGCTTACCTGGTTATAGAAGTAGAAGAGGGCAAAAAAGTGCCTGTATCTCACCTACAGCCATACCACATTGGATACGCCCAATCTCCTCTGATCTTGGAAGCTAAGCAGTGTTGGGCCTGGTCAGTACTTGGGTGGGAGACCACATGGGAACACCAGGTGCTGTACGGTTTTTCCCATTACTGGCAAATTTTTTTTATTCTATAGCTATTTAAATTGGAAACTTTTTCTTTTTATTGCCAATACAGACATTTGAGAGAGGTGGAACAGACACAATAGCCATCACCTAAAGACTTACCACACTGTTTTGGCCCAATTCCAACTGCTTTTGGCAGCTAAACAGTGTTGAGCCTCATTAGTAGTTTAATTTGAGACCACCTGCTAATATTATGTCCTGTAGGTCTTTTTACTTTACCAACACATGATTTTTTTCAGTAAGCCAATAATGTTAGGAAACTTTTTTATTAGCTTACCTGGTTATAGAAGTAGAAGAGGGCAAAAAAGTGACTCTATCTCACCTACAGCCATACCACATTGGATACGCCCAATCTCGTCTGATCTTGGAAGCTAAGCAGTGTTGGGCCTGGTTAGTACTTGGGTGGGAGACCACATGGGAACACCACGTGCTGTAGGTTTTTTCCCATTACTGGCAAATTGTTTTTATTCTCTAGCTATTTAAATTGGAAACTTTTTCTTTTTATTGCCAATACAGACATTTGGGAGAGGTCAAACAGACACAATAGCCATCACCTAAAGACTTACCACACTGTTTCGGCCAAATTCCAACTTCTTTTGGCAGCTAAATAGTGTTGAGCCTCTTTAGTAGTTTAATTTGAGACCACCTGCTAATATTATGTCCTGTAGGTCTTTTTACATTGCCAACACATGATTTTTTTCAGTAAGCCAATACAGTTAGGAAACTTTTTTATTAGCTTACCTTTAGATAGAAGTAGAAGAGGGCAAAAAAGTGATGGCATCTCACCTACAGCCATACCACATTGGATACGCCCAATCTCGTCTGACTTTGGAAGCTAAGCAGTGTTGGGGCTGGTCAGTACTTGGGTGGGAGACCACATGGGAACACCAGGTGCTGTAGGTTTTTTCCCATTACTGGCAAATTGTTTTTATTCTCTAGCTATTTAAATTGGAAACTTTTTCTTTTTATTGCCAATACAGACATTTGAGAGAGGTGAAACAGACACAATAGCCATCACCTAAAGACTTACCACACTGTTTTGGCCCAATTCCAACTGCTTTTGGCAGCTAAACAGTGTTGAGCCTCATTAGTAGTTTAATTTGAGACCACCTGCTAATATTAGGTCCTGTAGGTCTTTTTACATTACCAACACATGATTTTTTTCAGTAAGCCAATAATGTTAGGAAACTTTTTTATTAGCTTACCTGGTTATAGAAGTAGAAGAGGGCAAAAAAGTGACTCTATCTCCCCTACAGCCATACCACATTGGATATGCCCAATCTTGTCTGATCTTGGAAGCTAAGCAGTATTGGGCCTGGTTAGTACTTGGGTGGGAGACCACATGGGAACACCACGTGCTGTAGGTTTTTTCCCATTACTGGCAAATTGTTTTTATTCTCTAGCTATTTAAATTGGAAACTTTTTCTTTTTATTGCCAATACAGACATCTGGGAGAGGTCAAACAGACACAATAGCCATCACCTAAAGACTTACCACACTGTTTCGGCCTAATTCCAACTGCTTTTGGCAGATAAACAGTGTTGAGCCTCTTTAGTAGTTTAATTTGAGACTACCTGCTACTATTATGTCCTGTAGGTCTTTTTACATTACCAACACATGATTTTTTTCAGTAAGCCAATACAGTTAGGAAACTTTTTTATTAGCTTACCTGGTTATAGAAGTAGAAGAGGGCAAAAAAGTGCCTGTATCTCACCTACAGCCATACCACATTGGATACGCCCAATCTCGTCTGATCTTGGAAGCTAAGCAGTGTTGGGCCTGGTTAGTACTTGGGTGGGAGACCACATGGGAACACCAGGTGCTGTAGGTTTTTTTCCCATTACTGGCAAATTTTTTTATTCTCTAGCTATTTAAATTGGAAACTTTTTCTTTTTATTGCCAATACAGACATTTGAGAGAGGTGAAACAGACACAATAGCCATCACCTAAAGACTTACCACAGTTTCGGCCCAATTCCAACTGCTTTTGGCAGCTAAACAGTGTTGAGCCTCTTTAGTAGTTTAATTTGAGACCACCTGCTAATATTATGTCCTGTAGGTCTTTTTACATTAGCAACACATGATTTTTTTCAGTAAGCCAATACAGTTAGGAAACTTTTTTATTAGCTTACCTGGTTATAGAAGTAGAAGAGGGCAAAAAAGTGCCTGTATCTCACCTACAGCCATACCACATTGGATACGCCCAATCTCCTCTGATCTTGGAAGCTAAGCAGTGTTGTGCCTGGTCAGTACTTGGGTGGGAGACCACATGGGAACATCAGGTGCTGTAGGTTTTTTCCCATTACTGGCAAATTGTTTTTATTCTCTAGCTATTTAAATTGGAAACTTTTTCTTTTTATTGCCAATACAGACATTTGAGAGAGGTGAAACTGACACAATAACCATCACCTAAAGACTTACCACACTGTTTCGGCCCAATTCCAACTGCTTTTTGGCAGCTAAACAGTGTTGAGCCTCATTAGTAGTTTAATTTGAGACCACCTGCTAATATTATGTCCTGTAGGTCTTTTTACATTACCAACACATGATTTTTTTCAGTAAGCCAATAATGTTAGGAAACTTTTTTATTAGCTTACCTGGTTATAGAAGTAGAAGAGGGCAAAAAAGTGACTGTATCTCACCTACAACCATACCACATTGGATACGCCCAATCTCGTCTGATCTTGGAAGCTAAGCAGTGTTGGGCCTGGTTAGTACTTGGGTGGGAGACCACATGGGAACACCAGGTGCTGTACGGTTTTTCCCATTACTGGCAAATTTTTTTTATTCTATAGCTATTTAAATTGGAAACTTTTTCTTTTTATTGCCAATACAGACATTTGAGAGAGGTGGAACAGACACAATAGCCATCACCTAAAGACTTACCACACTGTTTTGGCCCAATTCCAACTGCTTTTGGCAGCTAAACAGTGTTGAGCCTCATTAGTAGTTTAATTTGAGACCACCTGCTAATATTATGTCCTGTAGGTCTTTTTACTTTACCAACACATGATTTTTTTCAGTAAGCCAATAATGTTAGGAAATTTTTTTATTAGCTTACCTGGTTATAGAAGTAGAAGAGGGCAAAAAAGTGACTCTATCTCACCTACAGCCATACCACATTGGATACGCCCAATCTCGTCTGATCTTGGAAGCTAAGCAGTGTTGGGCCTGGTTAGTACTTGGGTGGGAGACCACATGGGAACACCAGGTGCTGTACGGTTTTTCCCATTACTGGCAAATTTTTTTTATTCTATAGCTATTTAAATTGGAAACTTTTTCTTTTTATTGCCAATACAGACATTTGAGAGAGGTGGAACAGACACAATAGCCATCACCTAAAGACTTACCACACTGTTTTGGCCCAATTCCAACTGCTTTTGGCAGCTAAACAGTGTTGAGCCTCATTAGTAGTTTAATTTGAGACCACCTGCTAATATTATGTCCTGTAGGTCTTTTTACTTTACCAACACATGATTTTTTTCAGTAAGCCAATAATGTTAGGAAATTTTTTTATTAGCTTACCTGGTTATAGAAGTAGAAGAGGGCAAAAAAGTGACTCTATCTCACCTACAGCCATACCACATTGGATACGCCCAATCTCGTCTGATCTTGGAAGCTAAGCAGTGTTGGGCCTGGTTAGTACTTGGGTGGGAGACCACATGGGAACACCACGTGCTGTAGGTTTTTTCCCATTACTGGCAAATTGTTTTTATTTTCTAGCTATTTAAATTGGAAACTTTTTCTTTTTATTGCCAATACAGACATTTGGGAGAGGTCAAACAGACACAATAGCCATTACCTAAAGACTTACCACACTGTTTCGGCCAAATTCCAACTTCTTTTAGCAGCTAAATAGTGTTGAGCCTCTTTAGTAGTTTAATTTGAGACCACCTGCTAATATTATGTCCTGTAGGTCTTTTTACATTGCCAACACATGATTTTTTTCAGTAAGCCAATACAGTTAGGAAACTTTTTTATTAGCTTACCTTTAGATAGAAGTAGAAGAGGGCAAAAAAGTGATGGCATCTCACCTACAGCCATACCACATTGGATACGCCCAATCTCGTCTGACTTTGGAAGCTAAGCAGTGTTGGGGCTGGTCAGTACTTGGGTGGGAGACCACATGGGAACACCAGGTGCTGTAGGTTTTTTCCCATTACTGGCAAATTGTTTTTATTCTCTAGCTATTTAAATTGGAAACTTTTTCTTTTTATTGCCAATACAGACATTTGAGAGAGGTGAAACAGACACAATAGCCATCACCTAAAGACTTACCACACTGTTTTGGCCCAATTCCAACTGCTTTTGGCAGCTAAACAGTGTTGACCCTTATTAGTAGTTTAATTTGAGACCACCTGCTAATATTAGGTCCTGTAGGTCTTTTTACATTACCAACACATGATTTTTTTCAGTAAGCCAATAATGTTAGGAAACTTTTTTATTAGCTTACCTGGTTATAGAAGTAGAAGAGGGCAAAAAAGTGACGGTATCTCACCTACAACCATACCACATTGGATACGCCCAATCTCGTCTGATCTTGGAAGCTAAGCAGTGTTGGGCCTGGTTAGTACTTGGGTGGGAGAACACATGGGAACACCAGGTGCTGTACGGTTTTTCCCATTACTGGCAAATTTTTTTTATTCTATAGCTATTTAAATTGGAAACTTTTTCTTTTTATTGCCAATACAGACATTTGAGAGAGGTGGAACAGACACAATAGCCATCACCTAAAGACTTACCACACTGTTTTGGCCCAATTCCAACTGCTTTTGGCAGCTAAACAGTGTTGAGCCTCATTAGTAGTTTAATTTGAGACCACCTGCTAATATTATGTCCTGTAGGTCTTTTTACTTTACCAACACATGATTTTTTTCAGTAAGCCAATAATGTTAGGAAACTTTTTTATTAGCTTACCTGGTTATAGAAGTAGAAGAGGGCAAAAAAGTGACTCTATCTCACCTACAGCCATACCACATTGGATACGCCCAATCTCGTCTGATCTTGGAAGCTAAGCAGTATTGGGCCTGGTTAGTACTTGGGTGGGAGACCACATGGGAACACCACGTGCTGTAGGTTTTTTCCCATTACTGGCAAATTGTTTTTATTCTCTAGCTATTTAAATTGGAAACTTTTTCTTTTTATTGCCAATACAGACATTTGGGAGAGGTCAAACAGACACAATAGCCATCACCTAAAGACTTACCACACTGTTTCGGCCAAATTCCAACTTCTTTTGGCAGCTAAATAGTGTTGAGCCTCTTTAGTAGTTTAATTTGAGACCACCTGCTAATATTATGTCCTGTAGGTCTTTTTACATTGCCAACACATGATTTTTTTCAGTAAGCCAATACAGTTAGGAAACTTTTTTATTAGCTTACCTGGTTATAGAAGTAGAAGAGGGCAAAAAAGTGCCTGTATCTCACCTACAGCCATACCACATTGGATACGCCCAATCTCCTCTGATCTTGGAAGCTAAGCAGTGTTGGGCCTGGTCAGTACTTGGGTGGGAGACCACATGGGAACATCAGGTGCTGTAGGTTTTTTCCCATTACTGGCAAATTGTTTTTATTCTCTAGCTATTTAAATTGGAAACTTTTTCTTTTTATTGCCAATACAGACATTTGAGAGAGGTGAAACTGACACAATAACCATCACCTAAAGACTTACCACACTGTTTCGGCCCAATTCCAACTGCTTTTGGCAGCTAAACAGTGTTGAGCCTCATTAGTAGTTTAATTTGAGACCACCTGCTAATATTATGTCCTGTAGGTCTTTTTACATTACCAACACATGATTTTTTTCAGTAAGCCAATAATGTTAGGAAACTTTTTTATTAGCTTACCTGGTTATAGAAGTAGAAGAGGGCAAAAAAGTGACTGTATCTCACCTACAACCATACCACATTGGATACGCCCCATCTCGTCTGATCTTGGAAGTTAAGCAGTGTTGGGCATGGTTAGTACTTGGGTGGGAGACCACATGGGAACACCAGGTGCTGTACGGTTTTTCCCATTACTGGCAAAATTTTTTTATTCTATAGCTATTTAAATTGGAAACTTTTTCTTTTTATTGCCAATACAGACATTTGAGAGAGGTGGAACAGACACAATAGCCATCACCTAAAGACTTACCACACTGTTTTGGCCCAATTCCAACTGCTTTTGGCAGCTAAACAGTGTTGAGCCTCATTAGTAGTTTAATTTGAGACCACCTGCTAATATTATGTCCTGTAGGTCTTTTTACTTTACCAACACATGATTTTTTTCAGTAAGCCAATAATGTTAGGAAACTTTTTTATTAGCTTACCTGGTTATAGAAGTAGAAGAGGGCAAAAAAGTGACTCTATCTCACCTACAGCCATACCACATTGGATACGCCCAATCTCGTCTGATCTTGGAAGCTAAGCAGTGTTGGGCCTGGTTAGTACTTGGGTGGGAGACCACATGGGAACACCACGTGCTGTAGGTTTTTTCCCATTACTGGCAAATTGTTTTTATTCTCTAGCTATTTAAATTGGAAACTTTTTCTTTTTATTGCCAATACAGACATTTGGGAGAGGTCAAACAGACACAATAGCCATCACCTAAAGACTTACCACACTGTTTCGGCCAAATTCCAACTTCTTTTGGCAGCTAAATAGTGTTGAGCCTCTTTAGTAGTTTAATTTGAGACCACCTGCTAATATTATGTCCTGTAGGTCTTTTTACATTGCCAACACATGATTTTTTTCAGTAAGCCAATACAGTTAGGAAACTTTTTTATTAGCTTACCTTTAGATAGAAGTAGAAGAGGGCAAAAAAGTGATGGCATCTCACCTACAGCCATACCACATTGGATACGCCCAATCTCGTCTGACTTTGGAAGCTAAGCAGTGTTGGGGCTGGTCAGTACTTGGGTGGGAGACCACATGGGAACACCAGGTGCTGTAGGTTTTTTCCCATTACTGGCAAATTGTTTTTATTCTCTAGCTATTTAAATTGGAAACTTTTTCTTTTTATTGCCAATACAGACATTTGAGAGAGGTGAAACAGACACAATAGCCATCACCTAAAGACTTACCACACTGTTTTGGCCCAATTCCAACTGCTTTTGGCAGCTAAACAGTGTTGAGCCTCATTAGTAGTTTAATTTGAGACCACCTGCTAATATTAGGTCCTGTAGGTCTTTTTACATTACCAACACATGATTTTTTTCAGTAAGCCAATAATGTTAGGAAACTTTTTTATTAGCTTACCTGGTTATAGAAGTAGAAGAGGGCAAAAAAGTGACTCTATCTCCCCTACAGCCATACCACATTGGATATGCCCAATCTTGTCTGATCTTGGAAGCTAAGCAGTATTGGGCCTGGTTAGTACTTGGGTGGGAGACCACATGGGAACACCACGTGCTGTAGGTTTTTTCCCATTACTGGCAAATTGTTTTTATTCTCTAGCTATTTAAATTGGAAACTTTTTCTTTTTATTGCCAATACAGACATCTGGGAGAGGTCAAACAGACACAATAGCCATCACCTAAAGACTTACCACACTGTTTCGGCCTAATTCCAACTGCTTTTGGCAGATAAGCAGTGTTGAGCCTCTTTAGTAGTTTAATTTGAGACTACCTGCTACTATTATGTCCTGTAGGTCTTTTTACATTACCAACACATGATTTTTTTCAGTAAGCCAATACAGTTAGGAAACTTTTTTATTAGCTTACCTGGTTATAGAAGTAGAAGAGGGCAAAAAAGTGCCTGTATCTCACCTACAGCCATACCACATTGGATACGCCCAATCTCGTCTGATCTTGGAAGCTAAGCAGTGTTGGGCCTGGTTAGTACTTGGGTGGGAGACCACATGGGAACACCAGGTGCTGTAGGTTTTTTTCCCATTACTGGCAAATTTTTTTATTCTCTAGCTATTTAAATTGGAAACTTTTTCTTTTTATTGCCAATACAGACATTTGAGAGAGGTGAAACAGACACAATAGCCATCACCTAAAGACTTACCACAGTTTCGGCCCAATTCCAACTGCTTTTGGCAGCTAAACAGTGTTGAGCCTCATTAGTAGTTTAATTTGAGACCACCTGCTAATATTATGTCCTGTAGGTCTTTTTACATTAGCAACACATGATTTTTTTCAGTAAGCCAATAATGTTAGGAAACTTTTTTATTAGCTTACCTGGTTATAGAAGTAGAAGAGGGCAAAAAAGTAACTGTATCTCACCTACAGCCATACCACATTGGATACGCCCAATCTCGTCTGATCTTGGAAGCTAAGCAGTGTTGGGCCTGGTTAGTACTTGGGTGGGAGACCACATGGGAACACCAGGTGCTGTAGGTTTTTTCCCATTACTGGCAAATTGTTTTTAATCTCTAGCTATTTAAATTGGAAACTTTTTCTTTTTATTGCCAATACAGACATTTGGGAGAGGTCAAACAGACACAATAGCCATCACCTAAAGACTTACCACACTGTTTCGGCCCAATTCCAACTGCTTTTGGCAGCTAAATAGTGTTGAGCCTCTTTAGTAGTTTAATTTGAGACCACCTGCTAATATTATGTCCTGTAGGACTTTTTACATTACCAACACATGATTTTTTTCAGTAAGCCAATACAGTTAGGAAACTTTTTTATTAGCTTACCTGGTTATAGAAGTAGAAGAGGGCAAAAAAGTGACTGTATCTCACCTACAGCCATACCACATTGGATACGCCCAATCTCGTCTGATCTTGGAAGCTAAGCAGTGTTGGGCCTGGTTAGTACTTGGGTGGGAGACCACATGGGAACACCAGGTGCTGTAGGTTTTTTCCCATTACTGGCAAATTGTTTTTATTCTCTAGCTATTTAAATTGGAAACTTTTTCTTTTTATTGCCACTACAGACATTTGGGAGAGGTCAAACAGACACAATAGCCATCACCTAAAGACTTACCACACTGTTTCGGCCCAATTCCAACTGCTTTTGGCAGCTAAATAGTATTGAGCCTCTTTAGTAGTTTAATTTGAGACCACCTGCTAATATTATGTCCTGTAGGTCTTATTACATTACCAACACATGATTTTTTTCAGTAAGCCAATACAGTTAGGACACTTTTTTATTAGCTTACCTGGTTATAGAAGTAGAAGAGGGCAAAAAAGTGCCTGTATCTCACCTACAGCCATACCACGTTAGATACGCCTGATCTTGGAAGCTAAGCAGTGTTGGGCCTGGTTAGTACTTGGGTGGGAGACCACATGAGAACACCAGGTGCTGTAGGTTTTTTCCCATTACTGGCAAATTGTTTTTATTCTCTAGCTATTTAAATTGAAAACTTTTTGTTTTTATTGCCAATACAGACATTTGAGAGAGGTGAAACAGACACAATAGCCATCACCTAAAGACTTACCACACTGTTTCGGCCCAATTCCAACTGCTTTTGGCAGCTAAACAGTGTTGAGCCTCATTAGTAGTTTAATTTGAGACCACCTGCTAATATTATGTCCTGTAGGTCTTTTTACATGAGCAACACATGATTTTTTTCAGTAAGCCAATAATGTTAGGAAACTTTTTTATTAGCTTACCTGGTTATAGAAGTAGAAGAGGGCAAAAAAGTGCCTGTATCTCACCTACAGCCATACCACATTGGATACGCCCAGTCTCGTCTGATCTTGGAAGCTAAGCAGTGTTGGGCCTGGTTAGTACTTGGGTGGGAGACCACATGGGAACACCAGGTGCTGTAGGTTTTTTCCCATTACTGGCAAATTGTTTTTATTCTCTAGCTATTTAAATTGGAAACTTTTTCTTTTTATTGCCAATACAGACATTTGGGAGAGGTCAAACAGACACAATGGCCATCACCTAAAGACTTACCACACTGTTTCGGCCCAATTCCAACTGCTTTTGGCAGCTAAATAGTATTGAGCCTCTTTAGTAGTTTAATTTGAGACCACCTGCTAATATTATGTCCTGTAGGTCTTTTTACATTACCAACACATGATTTTTTTCAGTAAGCCAATACAGTTAGGAAACTTTTTTATTAGCTTACCTGGTAATAGAAGTAGAAGAGGGCAAAAAAGTGCCTGTATCTCACCTACAGCCATACCACGTTAGATACGCCTGATCTTGGAAGCTAAGCAGTGTTGGGCCTGGTTAGTACTTGGGTGGGAGACCACATGGGAACACCAGGTGCTGTAGGTTTTTTCCCATTACTGGCAAATTGTTTTTATTCTCTAGCTATTTAAATTGGAAACTTTTTCTTTTTATTGCCAATATAGACATTTGAGAGAGGTGAAACAGACACAATAGCCATCACCTAAAGACTTACCACACTGTTTTGGCCCAATTCCAAGTGCTTTTGGCAGCTAAACAGTGTTGAGCCTCATTAGTAGTTTAATTTGAGACCACCTGCTAATATTATGTCCTGTAGGTCTTTTTACATTACCAACACATGATTTTTTTCAGTAAGCCAATAATGTTAGGAAACTTTTTTATTAGCTTACCTGGTTATAGAAGTAGAAGAGGGCAAAAAAGTGACTGTATCTCACCTACAGCCATACCACATTGGATACGCCCAATCTCGTCTGATCTTGGAAGCTAAGCAGTGTTGGGCCTGGTTAGTACTTGGGTGGGAGACCACATGGGAACACCAGGTGCTGTAGGGTTTTTCCCACTACTGGCAAATAGTTTTTATTCTATAGCTATTTAAATTGGAAACTTTTTCTTTTTTTTGCCAATACAGACATTTGAGAGAGGTGGAACAGACACAATAGCCATCACCTAAAGACTTGCCACACTGTTTTGGCCCAATTCCAACTGCTTTTGGCAGCTAAACAGTGTTAAGCCTCATTAGTAGTTTAATTTGAGACCACCTGATAATATTATGTCCTGTAGGTCTTTTTACATTACCAACACATGATTTTTTTCAGTAAGCCAATAATGTTAGGAAACTTTTTTATTAGCTTACCTGGTTATAGAAGTAGAAGAGGGCAAAAAAGTGACTCTATCTCACCTACAGCCATACCACATTGGATACGCCTAATCTCGTCTGATCTTGGAAGCTAAGAAGTGTTGGGCCTGGTTAGTACTTGGGTGGGAGACCACATGGGAACACCACGTGCTGTAGGTTTTTTCCCATTACTGGCAAATTGTTTTTATTCTCTAGCTATTTAAATTGGAAACTTTTTCTTTTTATTGCCAATACAGACATTTGGGAGAGGTCAAACAGACACAATAGCCATCACCTAAAGACTTACCACACTGTTTCGGCCTAATTCCAACTGCTTTTGGCAGCTAAACAGTGTTGAGCCTCTTTAGTAGTTTAATTTGAGACCACCTGCTAATATTATGTCCTGTAGGACTTTTTACATTACCAACACATGATTTTTTTCAGTAAGCCAATACAGTTAGGAAACTTTTTTATTAGCTTACCTGGTTATAGAAGTAGAAGAGGGCAAAAAAGTGCCTGTATCTCACCTACAGCCATACCACATTGGATACGCCCAATCTCCTCTGATCTTGGAAGCTAAGCAGTGTTGTGCCTGGTCAGTACTTGGGTGGGAGACCACATGGGAACATCAGGTGCTGTAGGTTTTTTCCCATTACTGGCAAATTGTTTTTATTCTCTAGCTATTTAAATTGGAAACTTTTTCTTTTTATTGCCAATACAGACATTTGAGAGAGGTGAAACTGACACAATAACCATCACCTAAAGACTTACCACACTGTTTCGGCCCAATTCCAACTGCTTTTTGGCAGCTAAACAGTGTTGAGCCTCATTAGTAGTTTAATTTGAGACCACCTGCTAATATTATGTCCTGTAGGTCTTTTTACATTACCAACACATGATTTTTTTCAGTAAGCCAATAATGTTAGGAAACTTTTTTATTAGCTTACCTGGTTATAGAAGTAGAAGAGGGCAAAAAAGTGACTGTATCTCACCTACAACCATACCACATTGGATACGCCCAATCTCGTCTGATCTTGGAAGCTAAGCAGTGTTGGGCCTGGTTAGTACTTGGGTGGGAGACCACATGGGAACACCAGGTGCTGTACGGTTTTTCCCATTACTGGCAAATTTTTTTTATTCTATAGCTATTTAAATTGGAAACTTTTTCTTTTTATTGCCAATACAGACATTTGAGAGAGGTGGAACAGACACAATAGCCATCACCTAAAGACTTACCACACTGTTTTGGCCCAATTCCAACTGCTTTTGGCAGCTAAACAGTGTTGAGCCTCATTAGTAGTTTAATTTGAGACCACCTGCTAATATTATGTCCTGTAGGTCTTTTTACTTTACCAACACATGATTTTTTTCAGTAAGCCAATAATGTTAGGAAATTTTTTTATTAGCTTACCTGGTTATAGAAGTAGAAGAGGGCAAAAAAGTGACTCTATCTCACCTACAGCCATACCACATTGGATACGCCCAATCTCGTCTGATCTTGGAAGCTAAGCAGTGTTGGGCCTGGTTAGTACTTGGGTGGGAGACCACATGGGAACACCAGGTGCTGTACGGTTTTTCCCATTACTGGCAAATTTTTTTTATTCTATAGCTATTTAAATTGGAAACTTTTTCTTTTTATTGCCAATACAGACATTTGAGAGAGGTGGAACAGACACAATAGCCATCACCTAAAGACTTACCACACTGTTTTGGCCCAATTCCAACTGCTTTTGGCAGCTAAACAGTGTTGAGCCTCATTAGTAGTTTAATTTGAGACCACCTGCTAATATTATGTCCTGTAGGTCTTTTTACTTTACCAACACATGATTTTTTTCAGTAAGCCAATAATGTTAGGAAATTTTTTTATTAGCTTACCTGGTTATAGAAGTAGAAGAGGGCAAAAAAGTGACTCTATCTCACCTACAGCCATACCACATTGGATACGCCCAATCTCGTCTGATCTTGGAAGCTAAGCAGTGTTGGGCCTGGTTAGTACTTGGGTGGGAGACCACATGGGAACACCACGTGCTGTAGGTTTTTTTCCCATTACTGGCAAATTGTTTTTATTCTCTAGCTATTTAAATTGGAAACTTTTTCTTTTTATTGCCAATACAGACATTTGGGAGAGGTCAAACAGACACAATAGCCATTACCTAAAGACTTACCACACTGTTTCGGCCAAATTCCAACTTCTTTTAGCAGCTAAATAGTGTTGAGCCTCTTTAGTAGTTTAATTTGAGACCACCTGCTAATATTATGTCCTGTAGGTCTTTTTACATTGCCAACACATGATTTTTTTCAGTAAGCCAATACAGTTAGGAAACTTTTTTATTAGCTTACCTTTAGATAGAAGTAGAAGAGGGCAAAAAAGTGATGACATCTCACCTACAGCCATACCACATTGGATACGCCCAATCTCGTCTGACTTTGGAAGCTAAGCAGTGTTGGGGCTGGTCAGTACTTGGGTGGGAGACCACATGGGAACACCAGGTGCTGTAGGTTTTTTCCCATTACTGGCAAATTGTTTTTATTCTCTAGCTATTTAAATTGGAAACTTTTTCTTTTTATTGCCAATACAGACATTTGAGAGAGGTGAAACAGACACAATAGCCATCACCTAAAGACTTACCACACTGTTTTGGCCCAATTCCAACTGCTTTTGGCAGCTAAACAGTGTTGAGCCTCATTAGTAGTTTAATTTGAGACCACCTGCTAATATTAGGTCCTGTAGGTCTTTTTACATTACCAACACATGATTTTTTTCAGTAAGCCAATAATGTTAGGAAACTTTTTTATTAGCTTACCTGGTTATAGAAGTAGAAGAGGGCAAAAAAGTGACGGTATCTCACCTACAACAATACCACATTGGATACGCCCAATCTCGTCTGATCTTGGAAGCTAAGCAGTGTTGGGCCTGGTTAGTACTTGGGTGGGAGACCACATGGGAACACCAGGTGCTGTACGGTTTTTCCCATTACTGGCAAATTTTTTTTATTCTATAGCTATTTAAATTGGAAACTTTTTCTTTTTATTGCCAATACAGACATTTGAGAGAGGTGGAACAGACACAATAGCCATCACCTAAAGACTTACCACACTGTTTTGGCCCAATTCCAACTGCTTTTGGCAGCTAAACAGTGTTGAGCCTCATTAGTAGTTTAATTTGAGACCACCTGCTAATATTATGTCCTGTAGGTCTTTTTACTTTACCAACACATGATTTTTTTCAGTAAGCCAATAATGTTAGGAAACTTTTTTATTAGCTTACCTGGTTATAGAAGTAGAAGAGGGCAAAAAAGTGACTCTATCTCACCTACAGCCATACCACATTGGATACGCCCAATCTCGTCTGATCTTGGAAGCTAAGCAGTATTGGGCCTGGTTAGTACTTGGGTGGGAGACCACATGGGAACACCACGTGCTGTAGGTTTTTTCCCATTACTGGCAAATTGTTTTTATTCTCTAGCTATTTAAATTGGAAACTTTTTCTTTTTATTGCCAATACAGACATTTGGGAGAGGTCAAACAGACACAATAGCCATCACCTAAAGACTTACCACACTGTTTCGGCCAAATTCCAACTTCTTTTGGCAGCTAAATAGTGTTGAGCCTCTTTAGTAGTTTAATTTGAGACCACCTGCTAATATTATGTCCTGTAGGTCTTTTTACATTGCCAACACATGATTTTTTTCAGTAAGCCAATACAGTTAGGAAACTTTTTTATTAGCTTACCTGGTTATAGAAGTAGAAGAGGGCAAAAAAGTGCCTGTATCTCACCTACAGCCATACCACATTGGATACGCCCAATCTCCTCTGATCTTGGAAGCTAAGCAGTGTTGGGCCTGGTCAGTACTTGGGTGGGAGACCACATGGGAACATCAGGTGCTGTAGGTTTTTTCCCATTACTGGCAAATTGTTTTTATTCTCTAGCTATTTAAATTGGAAACTTTTTCTTTTTATTGCCAATACAGACATTTGAGAGAGGTGAAACTGACACAATAACCATCACCTAAAGACTTACCACACTGTTTCGGCCCAATTCCAACTGCTTTTGGCAGCTAAACAGTGTTGAGCCTCATTAGTAGTTTAATTTGAGACCACCTGCTAATATTATGTCCTGTAGGTCTTTTTACATTACCAACACATGATTTTTTTCAGTAAGCCAATAATGTTAGGAAACTTTTTTATTAGCTTACCTGGTTATAGAAGTAGAAGAGGGCAAAAAAGTGACTGTATCTCACCTACAACCATACCACATTGGATACGCCCCATCTCGTCTGATCTTGGAAGTTAAGCAGTGTTGGGCATGGTTAGTACTTGGGTGGGAGACCACATGGGAACACCAGGTGCTGTACGGTTTTTCCCATTACTGGCAAATTTTTTTTATTCTATAGCTATTTAAATTGGAAACTTTTTCTTTTTATTGCCAATACAGACATTTGAGAGAGGTGGAACAGACACAATAGCCATCACCTAAAGACTTACCACACTGTTTTGGCCCAATTCCAACTGCTTTTGGCAGCTAAACAGTGTTGAGCCTCATTAGTAGTTTAATTTGAGACCACCTGCTAATATTATGTCCTGTAGGTCTTTTTACTTTACCAACACATGATTTTTTTCAGTAAGCCAATAATGTTAGGAAACTTTTTTATTAGCTTACCTGGTTATAGAAGTAGAAGAGGGCAAAAAAGTGACTCTATCTCACCTACAGCCATACCACATTGGATACGCCCAATCTCGTCTGATCTTGGAAGCTAAGCAGTGTTGGGCCTGGTTAGTACTTGGGTGGGAGACCACATGGGAACACCACGTGCTGTAGGTTTTTTCCCATTACTGGCAAATTGTTTTTATTCTCTAGCTATTTAAATTGGAAACTTTTTCTTTTTATTGCCAATACAGACATTTGGGAGAGGTCAAACAGACACAATAGCCATCACCTAAAGACTTACCACACTGTTTCGGCCAAATTCCAACTTCTTTTGGCAGCTAAATAGTGTTGAGCCTCTTTAGTAGTTTAATTTGAGACCACCTGCTAATATTATGTCCTGTAGGTCTTTTTACATTGCCAACACATGATTTTTTTCAGTAAGCCAATACAGTTAGGAAACTTTTTTATTAGCTTACCTTTAGATAGAAGTAGAAGAGGGCAAAAAAGTGATGGCATCTCACCTACAGCCATACCACATTGGATACGCCCAATCTCGTCTGACTTTGGAAGCTAAGCAGTGTTGGGGCTGGTCAGTACTTGGGTGGGAGACCACATGGGAACACCAGGTGCTGTAGGTTTTTTCCCATTACTGGCAAATTGTTTTTATTCTCTAGCTATTTAAATTGGAAACTTTTTCTTTTTATTGCCAATACAGACATTTGAGAGAGGTGAAACAGACACAATAGCCATCACCTAAAGACTTACCACACTGTTTTGGCCCAATTCCAACTGCTTTTGGCAGCTAAACAGTGTTGAGCCTCATTAGTAGTTTAATTTGAGACCACCTGCTAATATTAGGTCCTGTAGGTCTTTTTACATTACCAACACATGATTTTTTTCAGTAAGCCAATAATGTTAGGAAACTTTTTTATTAGCTTACCTGGTTATAGAAGTAGAAGAGGGCAAAAAAGTGACTCTATCTCCCCTACAGCCATACCACATTGGATATGCCCAATCTTGTCTGATCTTGGAAGCTAAGCAGTATTGGGCCTGGTTAGTACTTGGGTGGGAGACCACATGGGAACACCACGTGCTGTAGGTTTTTTCCCATTACTGGCAAATTGTTTTTATTCTCTAGCTATTTAAATTGGAAACTTTTTCTTTTTATTGCCAATACAGACATCTGGGAGAGGTCAAACAGACACAATAGCCATCACCTAAAGACTTACCACACTGTTTCGGCCTAATTCCAACTGCTTTTGGCAGATAAACAGTGTTGAGCCTCTTTAGTAGTTTAATTTGAGACTACCTGCTACTATTATGTCCTGTAGGTCTTTTTACATTACCAACACATGATTTTTTTCAGTAAGCCAATACAGTTAGGAAACTTTTTTATTAGCTTACCTGGTTATAGAAGTAGAAGAGGGCAAAAAAGTGCCTGTATCTCACCTACAGCCATACCACATTGGATACGCCCAATCTCGTCTGATCTTGGAAGCTAAGCAGTGTTGGGCCTGGTTAGTACTTGGGTGGGAGACCACATGGGAACACCAGGTGCTGTAGGTTTTTTTCCCATTACTGGCAAATTTTTTTATTCTCTAGCTATTTAAATTGGAAACTTTTTCTTTTTATTGCCAATACAGACATTTGAGAGAGGTGAAACAGACACAATAGCCATCACCTAAAGACTTACCACACTGTTTTGGCCCAATTCCAACTGCTTTTGGCAGCTAAACAGTGTTGAGCCTCATTAGTAGTTTAATTTGAGACCACCTGCTAATATTAGGTCCTGTAGGTCTTTTTACTTTACCAACACATGATTTTTTTCAGTAAGCCAATAATGTTAGGAAATTTTTTTATTAGCTTACCTGGTTATAGAAGTAGAAGAGGGCAAAAAAGTGACTCTATCTCACCTACAGCCATACCACATTGGATACGCCCAATCTCGTCTGATCTTGGAAGCTAAGCAGTGTTGGGCCTGGTTAGTACTTGGGTGGGAGACCACATGGGAACACCAGGTGCTGTACGGTTTTTCCCATTACTGGCAAATTTTTTTTATTCTATAGCTATTTAAATTGGAAACTTTTTCTTTTTATTGCCAATACAGACATTTGAGAGAGGTGGAACAGACACAATAGCCATCACCTAAAGACTTACCACACTGTTTTGGCCCAATTCCAACTGCTTTTGGCAGCTAAACAGTGTTGAGCCTCATTAGTAGTTTAATTTGAGACCACCTGCTAATATTATGTCCTGTAGGTCTTTTTACTTTACCAACACATGATTTTTTTCAGTAAGCCAATAATGTTAGGAAATTTTTTTATTAGCTTACCTGGTTATAGAAGTAGAAGAGGGCAAAAAAGTGACTCTATCTCACCTACAGCCATACCACATTGGATACGCCCAATCTCGTCTGATCTTGGAAGCTAAGCAGTGTTGGGCCTGGTTAGTACTTGGGTGGGAGACCACATGGGAACACCACGTGCTGCAGGTTTTTTCCCATTACTGGCAAATTGTTTTTATTCTCTAGCTATTTAAATTGGAAACTTTTTCTTTTTATTGCCAATACAGACATTTGGGAGAGGTCAAACAGACACAATAGCCATTACCTAAAGACTTACCACACTGTTTCGGCCAAATTCCAACTTCTTTTAGCAGCTAAATATTGTTGAGCCTCTTTAGTAGTTTAATTTGAGACCACCTGCTAATATTATGTCCTGTAGGTCTTTTTACATTGCCAACACATGATTTTTTTCAGTAAGCCAATACAGTTAGGAAACTTTTTTATTAGCTTACCTTTAGATAGAAGTAGAAGAGGGCAAAAAAGTGATGGCATCTCACCTACAGCCATACCACATTGGATACGCCCAATCTCGTCTGACTTTGGAAGCTAAGCAGTGTTGGGGCTGGTCAGTACTTGGGTGGGAGACCACATGGGAACACCAGGTGCTGTAGGTTTTTTCCCATTACTGGCAAATTGTTTTTATTCTCTAGCTATTTAAATTGGAAACTTTTTCTTTTTATTGCCAATACAGACATTTGAGAGAGGTGAAACAGACACAATAGCCATCACCTAAAGACTTACCACACTGTTTTGGCCCAATTCCAACTGCTTTTGGCAGCTAAACAGTGTTGAGCCTCATTAGTAGTTTAATTTGAGACCACCTGCTAATATTAGGTCCTGTAGGTCTTTTTACATTACCAACACATGATTTTTTTCAGTAAGCCAATAATGTTAGGAAACTTTTTTATTAGCTTACCTGGTTATAGAAGTAGAAGAGGGCAAAAAAGTGACTCTATCTCCCCTACAGCCATACCACATTGGATATGCCCAATCTTGTCTGATCTTGGAAGCTAAGCAGTATTGGGCCTGGTTAGTACTTGGGTGGGAGACCACATGGGAACACCACGTGCTGTAGGTTTTTTCCCATTACTGGCAAATTGTTTTTATTCTCTAGCTATTTAAATTGGAAACTTTTTCTTTTTATTGCCAATACAGACATCTGGGAGAGGTCAAACAGACACAATAGCCATCACCTAAAGACTTACCACACTGTTTCGGCCTAATTCCAACTGCTTTTGGCAGATAAACAGTGTTGAGCCTCTTTAGTAGTTTAATTTGAGACTACCTGCTACTATTATGTCCTGTAGGTCTTTTTACATTACCAACACATGATTTTTTTCAGTAAGCCAATACAGTTAGGAAACTTTTTTATTAGCTTACCTGGTTATAGAAGTAGAAGAGGGCAAAAAAGTGCCTGTATCTCACCTACAGCCATACCACATTGGATACGCCCAATCTCGTCTGATCTTGGAAGCTAAGCAGTGTTGGGCCTGGTTAGTACTTGGGTGGGAGACCACATGGGAACACCAGGTGCTGTAGGTTTTTTTCCCATTACTGGCAAATTTTTTTATTCTCTAGCTATTTAAATTGGAAACTTTTTCTTTTTATTGCCAATACAGACATTTGAGAGAGGTGAAACAGACACAATAGCCATCACCTAAAGACTTACCACAGTTTCGGCCCAATTCCAACTGCTTTTGGCAGCTAAACAGTGTTGAGCCTCTTTAGTAGTTTAATTTGAGACCACCTGCTAATATTATGTCCTGTAGGTCTTTTTACATTAGCAACACATGATTTTTTTCAGTAAGCCAATACAGTTAGGAAACTTTTTTATTAGCTTACCTGGTTATAGAAGTAGAAGAGGGCAAAAAAGTGCCTGTATCTCACCTACAGCCATACCACATTGGATACGCCCAATCTCCTCTGATCTTGGAAGCTAAGCAGTGTTGTGCCTGGTCAGTACTTGGGTGGGAGACCACATGGGAACATCAGGTGCTGTAGGTTTTTTCCTATTACTGGCAAATTGTTTTTATTCTCTAGCTATTTAAATTGGAAACTTTTTCTTTTTATTGCCAATACAGACATTTGAGAGAGGTGAAACTGACACAATAACCATCACCTAAAGACTTACCACACTGTTTCGGCCCAATTCCAACTGCTTTTTGGCAGCTAAACAGTGTTGAGCCTCATTAGTAGTTTAATTTGAGACCACCTGCTAATATTATGTCCTGTAGGTCTTTTTACATTACCAACACATGATTTTTTTCAGTAAGCCAATAATGTTAGGAAACTTTTTTATTAGCTTACCTGGTTATAGAAGTAGAAGAGGGCAAAAAAGTGACTGTATCTCACCTACAACCATACCACATTGGATACGCCCAATCTCGTCTGATCTTGGAAGCTAAGCAGTGTTGGGCCTGGTTAGTACTTGGGTGGGAGACCACATGGGAACACCAGGTGCTGTACGGTTTTTCCCATTACTGGCAAATTTTTTTTATTCTATAGCTATTTAAATTGGAAACTTTTTCTTTTTATTGCCAATACAGACATTTGAGAGAGGTGGAACAGACACAATAGCCATCACCTAAAGACTTACCACACTGTTTTGGCCCAATTCCAACTGCTTTTGGCAGCTAAACAGTGTTGAGCCTCATTAGTAGTTTAATTTGAGACCACCTGCTAATATTAGGTCCTGTAGGTCTTTTTACTTTACCAACACATGATTTTTTTCAGTAAGCCAATAATGTTAGGAAATTTTTTTATTAGCTTACCTGGTTATAGAAGTAGAAGAGGGCAAAAAAGTGACTCTATCTCACCTACAGCCATACCACATTGGATACGCCCAATCTCGTCTGATCTTGGAAGCTAAGCAGTGTTGGGCCTGGTTAGTACTTGGGTGGGAGACCACATGGGAACACCAGGTGCTGTACGGTTTTTCCCATTACTGGCAAATTTTTTTTATTCTATAGCTATTTAAATTGGAAACTTTTTCTTTTTATTGCCAATACAGACATTTGAGAGAGGTGGAACAGACACAATAGCCATCACCTAAAGACTTACCACACTGTTTTGGCCCAATTCCAACTGCTTTTGGCAGCTAAACAGTGTTGAGCCTCATTAGTAGTTTAATTTGAGACCACCTGCTAATATTATGTCCTGTAGGTCTTTTTACTTTACCAACACATGATTTTTTTCAGTAAGCCAATAATGTTAGGAAATTTTTTTATTAGCTTACCTGGTTATAGAAGTAGAAGAGGGCAAAAAAGTGACTCTATCTCACCTACAGCCATACCACATTGGATACGCCCAATCTCGTCTGATCTTGGAAGCTAAGCAGTGTTGGGCCTGGTTAGTACTTGGGTGGGAGACCACATGGGAACACCACGTGCTGCAGGTTTTTTCCCATTACTGGCAAATTGTTTTTATTCTCTAGCTATTTAAATTGGAAACTTTTTCTTTTTATTGCCAATACAGACATTTGGGAGAGGTCAAACAGACACAATAGCCATTACCTAAAGACTTACCACACTGTTTCGGCCAAATTCCAACTTCTTTTAGCAGCTAAATATTGTTGAGCCTCTTTAGTAGTTTAATTTGAGACCACCTGCTAATATTATGTCCTGTAGGTCTTTTTACATTACCAACACATGATTTTTTTCAGTAAGCCAATACAGTTAGGAAACTTTTTTATTAGCTTACCTGGTTATAGAAGTAGAAGAGGGCAAAAAAGTGACGGTATCTCACCTACAACCATACCACATTGGATACGCCCAATCTCGTCTGATCTTGGAAGCTAAGCAGTGTTGGGCCTGGTTAGTACTTGGGTGGGAGACCACATGGGAACACCAGGTGCTGTACGGTTTTTCCCATTACTGGCAAATTTTTTTTATTCTATAGCTATTTAAATTGGAAACTTTTTCTTTTTATTGCCAATACAGACATTTGAGAGAGGTGGAACAGACACAATAGCCATCACCTAAAGACTTACCACACTGTTTTGGCCCAATTCCAACTGCTTTTGGCAGCTAAACAGTGTTGAGCCTCATTAGTAGTTTAATTTGAGACCACCTGCTAATATTATGTCCTGTAGGTCTTTTTACTTTACCAACACATGATTTTTTTCAGTAAGCCAATAATGTTAGGAAACTTTTTTATTAGCTTACCTGGTTATAGAAGTAGAAGAGGGCAAAAAAGTGACTCTATCTCACCTACAGCCATACCACATTGGATACGCCCAATCTCGTCTGATCTTGGAAGCTAAGCAGTATTGGGCCTGGTTAGTACTTGGGTGGGAGACCACATGGGAACACCACGTGCTGTAGGTTTTTTCCCATTACTGGCAAATTGTTTTTATTCTCTAGCTATTTAAATTGGAAACTTTTTCTTTTTATTGCCAATACAGACATTTGGGAGAGGTCAAACAGACACAATAGCCATCACCTAAAGACTTACCACACTGTTTCGGCCAAATTCCAACTTCTTTTGGCAGCTAAATAGTGTTGAGCCTCTTTAGTAGTTTAATTTGAGACCACCTGCTAATATTATGTCCTGTAGGTCTTTTTACATTGCCAACACATGATTTTTTTCAGTAAGCCAATACAGTTAGGAAACTTTTTTATTAGCTTACCTGGTTATAGAAGTAGAAGAGGGCAAAAAAGTGCCTGTATCTCACCTACAGCCATACCACATTGGATATGCCCAATCTCCTCTGATCTTGGAAGCTAAGCAGTGTTGGGCCTGGTCAGTACTTGGGTGGGAGACCACATGGGAACATCAGGTGCTGTAGGTTTTTTCCCATTACTGGCAAATTGTTTTTATTCTCTAGCTATTTAAATTGGAAACTTTTTCTTTTTATTGCCAATACAGACATTTGAGAGAGGTGAAACTGACACAATAACCATCACCTAAAGACTTACCACACTGTTTCGGCCCAATTCCAACTGCTTTTGGCAGCTAAACAGTGTTGAGCCTCATTAGTAGTTTAATTTGAGACCACCTGCTAATATTATGTCCTGTAGGTCTTTTTACATTACCAACACATGATTTTTTTCAGTAAGCCAATAATGTTAGGAAACTTTTTTATTAGCTTACCTGGTTATAGAAGTAGAAGAGGGCAAAAAAGTGACTCTATCTCACCTACAGCCATACCACATTGGATACGCCCAATCTCGTCTGATCTTGGAAGCTAAGCAGTGTTGGGCCTGGTTAGTACTTGGGTGGGAGACCACATGGGAACACCACGTGCTGTAGGTTTTTTCCCATTACTGGCAAATTGTTTTTATTCTCTAGCTATTTAAATTGGAAACTTTTTCTTTTTATTGCCAATACAGACATTTGGGAGAGGTCAAACAGACACAATAGCCATCACCTAAAGACTTACCACACTGTTTCGGCCAAATTCCAACTTCTTTTGGCAGCTAAATAGTGTTGAGCCTCTTTAGTAGTTTAATTTGAGACCACCTGCTAATATTATGTCCTGTAGGTCTTTTTACATTGCCAACACATGATTTTTTTCAGTAAGCCAATACAGTTAGGAAACTTTTTTATTAGCTTACCTTTAGATAGAAGTAGAAGAGGGCAAAAAAGTGATGGCATCTCACCTACAGCCATACCACATTGGATACGCCCAATCTCGTCTGACTTTGGAAGCTAAGCAGTGTTGGGGCTGGTCAGTACTTGGGTGGGAGACCACATGGGAACACCAGGTGCTGTAGGTTTTTTCCCATTACTGGCAAATTGTTTTTATTCTCTAGCTATTTAAATTGGAAACTTTTTCTTTTTATTGCCAATACAGACATTTGAGAGAGGTGAAACAGACACAATAGCCATCACCTAAAGACTTACCACACTGTTTTGGCCCAATTCCAACTGCTTTTGGCAGCTAAACAGTGTTGAGCCTCATTAGTAGTTTAATTTGAGACCACCTGCTAATATTAGGTCCTGTAGGTCTTTTTACATTACCAACACATGATTTTTTTCAGTAAGCCAATAATGTTAGGAAACTTTTTTATTAGCTTACCTGGTTATAGAAGTAGAAGAGGGCAAAAAAGTGACTCTATCTCCCCTACAGCCATACCACATTGGATATGCCCAATCTTGTCTGATCTTGGAAGCTAAGCAGTATTGGGCCTGGTTAGTACTTGGGTGGGAGACCACATGGGAACACCACGTGCTGTAGGTTTTTTCCCATTACTGGCAAATTGTTTTTATTCTCTAGCTATTTAAATTGGAAACTTTTTCTTTTTATTGCCAATACAGACATCTGGGAGAGGTCAAACAGACACAATAGCCATCACCTAAAGACTTACCACACTGTTTCGGCCTAATTCCAACTGCTTTTGGCAGATAAACAGTGTTGAGCCTCTTTAGTAGTTTAATTTGAGACTACCTGCTACTATTATGTCCTGTAGGTCTTTTTACATTACCAACACATGATTTTTTTCAGTAAGCCAATACAGTTAGGAAACTTTTTTATTAGCTTACCTGGTTATAGAAGTAGAAGAGGGCAAAAAAGTGCCTGTATCTCACCTACAGCCATACCACATTGGATACGCCCAATCTCGTCTGATCTTGGAAGCTAAGCAGTGTTGGGCCTGGTTAGTACTTGGGTGGGAGACCACATGGGAACACCAGGTGCTGTAGGTTTTTTTCCCATTACTGGCAAATTTTTTTATTCTCTAGCTATTTAAATTGGAAACTTTTTCTTTTTATTGCCAATACAGACATTTGAGAGAGGTGAAACAGACACAATAGCCATCACCTAAAGACTTACCACAGTTTCGGCCCAATTCCAACTGCTTTTGGCAGCTAAACAGTGTTGAGCCTCTTTAGTAGTTTAATTTGAGACCACCTGCTAATATTATGTCCTGTAGGTCTTTTTACATTAGCAACACATGATTTTTTTCAGTAAGCCAATACAGTTAGGAAACTTTTTTATTAGCTTACCTGGTTATAGAAGTAGAAGAGGGCAAAAAAGTGCCTGTATCTCACCTACAGCCATACCACATTGGATACGCCCAATCTCCTCTGATCTTGGAAGCTAAGCAGTGTTGTGCCTGGTCAGTACTTGGGTGGGAGACCACATGGGAACATCAGGTGCTGTAGGTTTTTTCCCATTACTGGCAAATTGTTTTTATTCTCTAGCTATTTAAATTGGAAACTTTTTCTTTTTATTGCCAATACAGACATTTGAGAGAGGTGAAACTGACACAATAACCATCACCTAAAGACTTACCACACTGTTTCGGCCCAATTCCAACTGCTTTTTGGCAGCTAAACAGTGTTGAGCCTCATTAGTAGTTTAATTTGAGACCACCTGCTAATATTATGTCCTGTAGGTCTTTTTACATTACCAACACATGATTTTTTTCAGTAAGCCAATACAGTTAGGAAACTTTTTTATTAGCTTACCTGGTTATAGAAGTAGAAGAGGGCAAAAAAGTGCCTGTATCTCACCTACAGCCATACCACATTGGATACGCCCAATCTCGTCTGATCTTGGAAGCTAAGCAGTGTTGGGCCTGGTTAGTACTTGGGTGGGAGACCACATGGGAACACCAGGTGCTGTAGGTTTTTTTCCCATTACTGGCAAATTTTTTTATTCTCTAGCTATTTAAATTGGAAACTTTTTCTTTTTATTGCCAATACAGACATTTGAGAGAGGTGAAACAGACACAATAGCCATCACCTAAAGACTTACCACAGTTTCGGCCCAATTCCAACTGCTTTTGGCAGCTAAACAGTGTTGAGCCTCTTTAGTAGTTTAATTTGAGACCACCTGCTAATATTATGTCCTGTAGGTCTTTTTACATTAGCAACACATGATTTTTTTCAGTAAGCCAATACAGTTAGGAAACTTTTTTATTAGCTTACCTGGTTATAGAAGTAGAAGAGGGCAAAAAAGTGCCTGTATCTCACCTACAGCCATACCACATTGGATACGCCCAATCTCCTCTGATCTTGGAAGCTAAGCAGTGTTGTGCCTGGTCAGTACTTGGGTGGGAGACCACATGGGAACATCAGGTGCTGTAGGTTTTTTCCCATTACTGGCAAATTGTTTTTATTCTCTAGCTATTTAAATTGGAAACTTTTTCTTTTTATTGCCAATACAGACATTTGAGAGAGGTGAAACTGACACAATAACCATCACCTAAAGACTTACCACACTGTTTCGGCCCAATTCCAACTGCTTTTTGGCAGCTAAACAGTGTTGAGCCTCATTAGTAGTTTAATTTGAGACCACCTGCTAATATTATGTCCTGTAGGTCTTTTTACATTACCAACACATGATTTTTTTCAGTAAGCCAATAATGTTAGGAAACTTTTTTATTAGCTTACCTGGTTATAGAAGTAGAAGAGGGCAAAAAAGTGACTGTATCTCACCTACAACCATACCACATTGGATACGCCCAATCTCGTCTGATCTTGGAAGCTAAGCAGTGTTGGGCCTGGTTAGTACTTGGGTGGGAGACCACATGGGAACACCAGGTGCTGTACGGTTTTTCCCATTACTGGCAAATTTTTTTTATTCTATAGCTATTTAAATTGGAAACTTTTTCTTTTTATTGCCAATACAGACATTTGAGAGAGGTGAAACAGACACAATAGCCATCACCTAAAGACTTACCACACTGTTTTGGCCCAATTCCAACTGCTTTTGGCAGCTAAACAGTGTTGAGCCTCATTAGTAGTTTAATTTGAGACCACCTGCTAATATTATGTCCTGTAGGTCTTTTTACTTTACCAACACATGATTTTTTTCAGTAAGCCAATAATGTTAGGAAATTTTTTTATTAGCTTACCTGGTTATAGAAGTAGAAGAGGGCAAAAAAGTGACTCTATCTCACCTACAGCCATACCACATTGGATACGCCCAATCTCGTCTGATCTTGGAAGCTAAGCAGTGTTGGGCCTGGTTAGTACTTGGGTGGGAGACCACATGGGAACACCAGGTGCTGTATGGTTTTTCCCATTACTGGCAAATTTTTTTTATTCTATAGCTATTTAAATTGGAAACTTTTTCTTTTTATTGCCAATACAGACATTTGAGAGAGGTGGAACAGACACAATAGCCATCACCTAAAGACTTACCACACTGTTTTGGCCCAATTCCAACTGCTTTTGGCAGCTAAACAGTGTTGAGCCTCATTAGTAGTTTAATTTGAGACCACCTGCTAATATTATGTCCTGTAGGTCTTTTTACTTTACCAACACATGATTTTTTTCAGTAAGCCAATAATGTTAGGAAATTTTTTTATTAGCTTACCTGGTTATAGAAGTAGAAGAGGGCAAAAAAGTGACTCTATCTCACCTACAGCCATACCACATTGGATACGCCCAATCTCGTCTGATCTTGGAAGCTAAGCAGTGTTGGGCCTGGTTAGTACTTGGGTGGGAGACCACATGGGAACACCACGTGCTGTAGGTTTTTTCCCATTACTGGCAAATTGTTTTTATTCTCTAGCTATTTAAATTGGAAACTTTTTCTTTTTATTGCCAATACAGACATTTGGGAGAGGTCAAACAGACACAATAGCCATTACCTAAAGACTTACCACACTGTTTCGGCCAAATTCCAACTTCTTTTAGCAGCTAAATAGTGTTGAGCCTCTTTAGTAGTTTAATTTGAGACCACCTGCTAATATTATGTCCTGTAGGTCTTTTTACATTGCCAACACATGATTTTTTTCAGTAAGCCAATACAGTTAGGAAACTTTTTTATTAGCTTACCTTTAGATAGAAGTAGAAGAGGGCAAAAAAGTGATGGCATCTCACCGAAAGCCATACCACATTGGATACGCCCAATCTCGTCTGACTTTGGAAGCTAAGCAGTGTTGGGGCTGGTCAGTACTTGGGTGGGAGACCACATGGGAACACCAGGTGCTGTAGGTTTTTTCCCATTACTGGCAAATTGTTTTTATTCTCTAGCTATTTAAATTAGAAACTTTTTCTTTTTATTGCCAATACAGACATTTGAGAGAGGTGAAACAGACACAATAGCCATCACCTAAAGACTTACCACACTGTTTTGGCCCAATTCCAACTGCTTTTGGCAGCTAAACAGTGTTGAGCCTCATTAGTAGTTTAATTTGAGACCACCTGCTAATATTAGGTCCTGTAGGTCTTTTTACATTACCAACACATGATTTTTTTCAGTAAGCCAATAATGTTAGGAAACTTTTTTATTAGCTTACCTGGTTATAGAAGTAGAAGAGGGCAAAAAAGTGACGGTATCTCACCTACAACCATACCACATTGGATACGCCCAATCTCGTCTGATCTTGGAAGCTAAGCAGTGTTGGGCCTGGTTAGTACTTGGGTGGGAGACCACATGTGAACACCAGGTGCTGTACGGTTTTTCCCATTACTGGCAAATTTTTTTTATTCTATAGCTATTTAAATTGGAAACTTTTTCTTTTTATTGCCAATACAGACATTTGAGAGAGGTGGAACAGACACAATAGCCATCACCTAAAGACTTACCACACTGTTTTGGCCCAATTCCAACTGCTTTTGGCAGCTAAACAGTGTTGAGCCTCATTAGTAGTTTAATTTGAGACCACCTGCTAATATTATGTCCTGTAGATCTTTTTACTTTACCAACACATGATTTTTTTCAGTAAGCCAATAATGTTAGGAAACTTTTTTATTAGCTTACCTGGTTATAGAAGTAGAAGAGGGCAAAAAAGTGACTCTATCTCACCTACAGCCATACCACATTGGATACGCCCAATCTCGTCTGATCTTGGAAGCTAAGCAGTATTGGGCCTGGTTAGTACTTGGGTGGGAGACCACATGGGAACACCACGTGCTGTAGGTTTTTTCCCATTACTGGCAAATTGTTTTTATTCTCTAGCTATTTAAATTGGAAACTTTTTCTTTTTATTGCCAATACAGACATTTGGGAGAGGTCAAACAGACACAATAGCCATCACCTAAAGACTTACCACACTGTTTCGGCCAAATTCCAACTTCTTTTGGCAGCTAAATAGTGTTGAGCCTCTTTAGTAGTTTAATTTGAGACCACCTGCTAATATTATGTCCTGTAGGTCTTTTTACATTGCCAACACATGATTTTTTTCAGTAAGCCAATACAGTTAGGAAACTTTTTTATTAGCTTACCTGGTTATAGAAGTAGAAGAGGGCAAAAAAGTGCCTGTATCTCACCTACAGCCATACCACATTGGATACGCCCAATCTCCTCTGATCTTGGAAGCTAAGCAGTGTTGGGCCTGGTCAGTACTTGGGTGGGAGACCACATGGGAACATCAGGTGCTGTAGGTTTTTTCCCATTACTGGCAAATTGTTTTTATTCTCTAGCTATTTAAATTGGAAACTTTTTCTTTTTATTGCCAATACAGACATTTGAGAGAGGTGAAACTGACACAATAACCATCACCTAAAGACTTACCACACTGTTTTGGCCCAATTCCAACTGCTTTTGGCAGCTAAACAGTGTTGAGCCTCATTAGTAGTTTAATTTGAGACCACCTGCTAATATTATGTCCTGTAGGTCTTTTTACTTTACCAACACATGATTTTTTTCAGTAAGCCAATAATGTTAGGAAACTTTTTTATTAGCTTACCTGGTTATAGAAGTAGAAGAGGGCAAAAAAGTGACTGTATCTCACCTACAACCATACCACATTGGATACGCCCCATCTCGTCTGGTCTTGGAAGTTAAGCAGTGTTGGGCATGGTTAGTACTTGGGTGGGAGACCACATGGGAACACCAGGTGCTGTACGGTTTTTCCCATTACTGGCAAATTTTTTTTATTCTATAGCTATTTAAATTGGAAACTTTTTCTTTTTATTGCCAATACAGACATTTGAGAGAGGTGGAACAGACACAATAGCCATCACCTAAAGACTTACCACACTGTTTTGGCCCAATTCCAACTGCTTTTGGCAGCTAAACAGTGTTGAGCCTCATTAGTAGTTTAATTTGAGACCACCTGCTAATATTATGTCCTGTAGGTCTTTTTACTTTACCAACACATGATTTTTTTCAGTAAGCCAATAATGTTAGGAAACTTTTTTATTAGCTTACCTGGTTATAGAAGTAGAAGAGGGCAAAAAAGTGACTCTATCTCACCTACAGCCATACCACATTGGATACGCCCAATCTCGTCTGATCTTGGAAGCTAAGCAGTGTTGGGCCTGGTTAGTACTTGGGTGGGAGACCACATGGGAACACCACGTGCTGTAGGTTTTTTCCCATTACTGGCAAATTGTTTTTATTCTCTAGCTATTTAAATTGGAAACTTTTTCTTTTTATTGCCAATACAGACATTTGGGAGAGGTCAAACAGACACAATAGCCATCACCTAAAGACTTACCACACTGTTTCGGCCAAATTCCAACTTCTTTTGGCAGCTAAATAGTGTTGAGCCTCTTTAGTAGTTTAATTTGAGACCACCTGCTAATATTATGTCCTGTAGGTCTTTTTACATTGCCAACACATGATTTTTTTCAGTAAGCCAATACAGTTAGGAAACTTTTTTATTAGCTTACCTTTAGATAGAAGTAGAAGAGGGCAAAAAAGTGATGGCATCTCACCTACAGCCATACCACATTGGATACGCCCAATCTCGTCTGACTTTGGAAGCTAAGCAGTGTTGGGGCTGGTCAGTACTTGGGTGGGAGACCACATGGGAACACCAGGTGCTGTAGGTTTTTTCCCATTACTGGCAAATTGTTTTTATTCTCTAGCTATTTAAATTGGAAACTTTTTCTTTTTATTGCCAATACAGACATTTGAGAGAGGTGAAACAGACACAATAGCCATCACCTAAAGACTTACCACACTGTTTTGGCCCAATTCCAACTGCTTTTGGCAGCTAAACAGTGTTGAGCCTCATTAGTAGTTTAATTTGAGACCACCTGCTAATATTAGGTCCTGTAGGTCTTTTTACATTACCAACACATGATTTTTTTCAGTAAGCCAATAATGTTAGGAAACTTTTTTATTAGCTTACCTGGTTACCTTAAATATCCAGCAATTAGTACAACAAATGTATCATGCCGGTGTACTATGTTCGTGATTACTATACCCATTACTTCTACACATGTTCTCCCGGACTAATCAAAAACACCACGAGTTGTCATATAACAGTATTCTCCACATCATGTTACTCCACCAATTATTCAGACACTGTACACCTATTGGGACCCAATAGAGGGATGGATCAGCACAGTAAAATATCATCATACTGTTCCAATATTTCTTTATTCAATACCACAGACTCTCACAGACACGTTATTGTGTAGTATAATTTTGGTCACTTAATACTCTCACAACCAGCACCAACATCAAGGTCAAATCACTGTTGGCCTCATCAGCACCGTGGGTAAACTCATCTCAGTATAACACCTAACACTTTTTAATTATTTATTCAGAGCAATTGTCACAATTAAAAAACTTCTTTAGGAATTTCATTTCCAGGGTAATCAGTATTAATCCCTGTACATGCACAGCTAATTTAATAGGCATTGTCACCAGCACATTTTTTTATCTATCACTTTTATTTTATTTTTAGTGTGTCTCACCACTCATGTGTCATATTTTTTATTTTTTATTTTTTTATTTATTTATGCCTGAACATTCCACGCTCAGCAACAGCATAGTTTTCACTACACACACAGTTCACAACATGCACATAACATATCAGTGCATTTATGAATTTATAATAGGACCAAGTGGAGTCTTAATATAATTAGGGATGAACATGGTAAAATAATATATAACAAAATAATATATATAAACAAGCGACAACAGTACAGTGGCAGCATCACCATTTGTATTTATTAATTGCAGTTAACAAACCAGGTAACCTTAATTACCATATATTTAATAGTGACACATTGGTAATGTGTTACTTCTACCATGCAATAATTTGCAATAACATTGTACAATGTGTTGCCATATCTGTATAAAAATGATGCAATGTGACTTCTCTCACATTCTATGATGGATCAGACAAATCCTCCCCTATTCCCTGGGAAGCTCAAGCAACCAATGAGAATGCCAAAGTCCATTTGAATAGTGAAAAAACGGACTACCATTGGCTCCAAGCAAAATACGCCCATTTTAGACTGATCCCATAAATATCACCAATCCAGGGGGGGCCAGGTACTTAGGTGATAGCCTTGAAAAAGCTACTTAGTGAAATGCGCATTGGCAGCCCTCCTCTGTGAAATTGTAGCAATTTAGCCTGTTAAATTATGTAATGTCTGTTTGTCTCATGTAAAAATACCTCTGTTTAGTTAGCTCAGCAGCTCCTGTGCGAGTAGCGCTGAGGCGCAGCAGCACACGCCGGCCAAGGGGATTACATCCCTGGCAACAGGCATTAATAGGAGAGTGAGCGTCCTTGCCCACACTGGCGTATAGCCACAATCATTACTCGTGTACAGCAGCGCATAGTGTCATGTTCTGACAGCGCTAGCAGCACGTGTACACTCAGTGATCACTGTCAACAGTGAAGGAGATCCTGGCATAGAATCTAGTGTATACGATCTGACACAAGTTCCATTCACATATATATGTTATACTAACCCTTAATAGCGCATTGGTTATTTAAAACACAGAAGCGCAACACTAGTGGGGATACAATCTTAGGATTGCACAGTGTGTAGGGCAATCAGTGTTTGCACATTTATTGCGACATCTACCAGTAACTGTGCCTGTTAGAGAACTGTTTTGCTGTGCACATATAATCCATTTAAGCCTGTCAAATACGTCACTGGTATTGGCTTTCACTCTTGTATATGTGATATCAGAACTCGTTAATAGCGCATCAGAAAGCGTATGAGTTATCAAAACATAGAAGCACAGTGCGAGTGTTGATCCAATCTTAGGATTGCACAGTGTGTATGGCAATCAGTGATTGAAGACCCATCTTGGCAGTTAACAGTGACTCACTGTGTGCAGTACACCACTGGCATTTGCTTTCATTGATGTATATGTGATATATTAACTTGTCAACAGCGCATTGCAAAATGCAGTAGCTATTTTAGCACAAAAACACAATGCTAGTGTAGATCCAACTTGAGGATTGCATAGTGTGTATGACATCCAGCGATCACACATTCGTACTGGCAGCCTACCAGTGATCTTGCCCAATAAAGTAATGCATGTATGTGAACACGTGATTCATTAAACTGTGCACAACATACCATCAATACTGTTCCTACCTATGTATACGTGCCACATGAACTGTATGTAGTGCACCATAAAGCACATCAGCCATTTAAGCTCAGAAGTACAGGATCATTACAGATCCAATCGGAAGATTGCACAGTGTGTACGACCCACGTATATGTGCCACATGAATTGTATGTAGAGCACCTTATAGGATCAGCATAGATCCAATTGGAAGATCGCACAGTGTGCACGGCACTAATTGAGTGCACACCCTTTGACAATTACCAGTGACTCTGCCTGACAGATTGTGAGCACTAGTACAAGTGTAGGACAAATCTGTCCGCACGGATTATACATCTGCACCATATGCAGTGGTTCAGATAGAACTATCGTGGGCAGAATCAACCCCATTTGAGGAATATATACGTAGAGGGCAACACATTGCTTTGATTAGACAACAGACAGTGAGAATATCACCGTGTTAATCAAACACCCTACACAGGCAATGGATCACTGTCAATAGTAAAGGAGATCCTGGCATAGAATCTAGTGTATACGATCTGACACAAGTTCCATTCACATATATATGTTATACTAACCCTTAATAGCGCATTGGTTATTTAAAACACAGAAGCGCAACACTAGTGGGGATACAATCTGAGGATTGCACAGTGTGTAGGGCAATCAGTGTTTGCACATTTATTGCGACAGCTACCAGTAACTGTGCCCGTTAGAGAACTGTTTTGCTGTGCACATATAATCCATTTAAGCCTGTCAAATACGTCACTGGTATTGGCTTTCACTCTTGTATATGTGATATCAGAACTCGTTAATAAGCGCATCAGAAAGCGTATGAGTTATCAAAACATAGAAGCACAGTGCGAGTGTTGATCCAATCTTAGGATTGCACAGTGTGTATGGCAATCAGTGATTGAAGATCCATCTTGGCAGTTAACAGTGACTCACTGTGTGCAGTACACCACTGGCATTTGCTTTCATTGATGTATATGTGATATATTAACTTGTTAACAGCGCATTACAAAATGCAGTAGCTATTTTAGCACAAAAACACAATGCTAGTGTAGATCCAACCTGAGGATTGCATAGTGTGTATGACATCCAGCGATCACACATTCGTACTGGCAGCCTACCAGTGATCTTGCCCAATAAAGAAATGCATGTATGTGAACACGTGATTCATTAAACTGTGCACAACATACCATCAGTACTGTTCCTACCTATGTATACGTGCCACATGAACTGTATGTAGTGCACCATAAAGCACATCAGCCATTTAAGCTCAGAAGCACAGGATCATTACAGATCCAATCGGAAGATTGCACAGTGTGTACGACCCACGTATATGTGCCACATGAATTGTATGTAGAGCACCTTATAGGATCAGCATAGATCCAATTGGAAGATCGCACAGTGTGCACGGCACTAATTGAGTGCACACCCTTTGACAATTACCAGTGACTCTGCCTGACAGATTGTGAGCACTAGTACTAGTGTAGGACAAACCTGTCCGTACGGATTATACATCTGCACCATATGCAGTGGTTCAGATAGAACTATCGTGGGCAGAATCAACCCCATTTGAGGAATATATACGCAGAGGGCAATACATTGCTTTGATTAGACAACAGACAGTGAGAATATCACCGTGTTAATCAAACACCCTACACAGGCACTGCATTAATCCACTATCACACTGTGGAATTTAAGCAGTAACTAGACAAGTATACTCAAGCTACAATATTCACAGAGTGATTTTTAATCTTTAAAATTTCTTTTTCTCTTTAAATCTATATCTTGTTTTAATATTTTCACTACTTACCTTAAGGTCTCATATCATTGACAAACTGTATTATCCAGCACCATTACAGAATGATGACCTACTAGCTCTTAATAAAGTTTAATAAATAAAACTTCTAAAAATAATCAAATACGTCAACAAATAAAGTATACACCTTTTATAAGTAAAAATAATATTTTATTACTGTGGAACAGGAGTGCATCCCAGTCAAACTGATTCACCTTTTTTTTCTCTTCCATTGTTATTGCTCATTTTTGAATCAGGGGATCAGCACCCTAAATTGCCAGGAAAGATATTTATAAAAATTTCCAGCGAATATAAGCACAATTATTCCACGATACCATACATTGCTTCAAAAGCACCTTATGGTGCGGGTCTCTCCACTTCTTCTCTTCTCTGGTTATAGAAGTAGAAGAGGGCAAAAAAGTGACTCTATCTCCCCTACAGCCATACCACATTGGATATGCCCAATCTTGTCTGATCTTGGAAGCTAAGCAGTATTGGGCCTGGTTAGTACTTGGGTGGGAGACCACATGGGAACACCACGTGCTGTAGGTTTTTTCCCATTACTGGCAAATTGTTTTTATTCTCTAGCTATTTAAATTGGAAACTTTTTCTTTTTATTGCCAATACAGACATCTGGGAGAGGTCAAACAGACACAATAGCCATCACCTAAAGACTTACCACACTGTTTCGGCCTAATTCCAACTGCTTTTGGCAGATAAACAGTGTTGAGCCTCTTTAGTAGTTTAATTTGAGACTACCTGCTACTATTATGTCCTGTAGGTCTTTTTACATTACCAACACATGATTTTTTTCAGTAAGCCAATACAGTTAGGAAACTTTTTTATTAGCTTACCTGGTTATAGAAGTAGAAGAGGGCAAAAAAGTGCCTGTATCTCACCTACAGCCATACCACATTGGATACGCCCAATCTCGTCTGATCTTGGAAGCTAAGCAGTGTTGGGCCTGGTTAGTACTTGGGTGGGAGACCACATGGGAACACCAGGTGCTGTAGGTTTTTTTCCCATTACTGGCAAATTTTTTTATTCTCTAGCTATTTAAATTGGAAACTTTTTCTTTTTATTGCCAATACAGACATTTGAGAGAGGTGAAACAGACACAATAGCCATCACCTAAAGACTTACCACAGTTTCGGCCCAATTCCAACTGCTTTTGGCAGCTAAACAGTGTTGAGCCTCATTAGTAGTTTAATTTGAGACCACCTGCTAATATTATGTCCTGTAGGTCTTTTTACATTAGCAACACATGATTTTTTTCAGTAAGCCAATAATGTTAGGAAACTTTTTTATTAGCTTACCTGGTTATAGAAGTAGAAGAGGGCAAAAAAGTAACTGTATCTCACCTACAGCCATACCACATTGGATACGCCCAATCTCGTCTGATCTTGGAAGCTAAGCAGTGTTGGGCCTGGTTAGTACTTGGGTGGGAGACCAAATGGGAACACCAGGTGCTGTAGGTTTTTTCCCATTACTGGCAAATTGTTTTTAATCTCTAGCTATTTAAATTGGAAACTTTTTCTTTTTATTGCCAATACAGACATTTGGGAGAGGTCAAACAGACACAATAGCCATCACCTAAAGACTTACCACACTGTTTCGGCCCAATTCCAACTGCTTTTGGCAGCTAAACAGTGTTGAGCCTCTTTAGTAGTTTAATTTGAGACCACCTGCTAATATTATGTCCTGTAGGACTTTTTACATTACCAACACATGATTTTTTTCAGTAAGCCAATACAGTTAGGAAACTTTTTTATTAGCTTACCTGGTTATAGAAGTAGAAGAGGGCAAAAAAGTGACTGTATCTCACCTACAGCCATACCACATTGGATACGCCCAATCTCGTCTGATCTTGGAAGCTAAGCAGTGTTGGGCCTGGTTAGTACTTGGGTGGGAGACCACATGGGAACACCAGGTGCTGTAGGTTTTTTCCCATTACTGGCAAATTGTTTTTATTCTCTAGCTATTTAAATTGGAAACTTTTTCTTTTTATTGCCACTACAGACATTTGGGAGAGGTCAAACAGACACAATAGCCATCACCTAAAGACTTACCACACTGTTTCGGCCCAATTCCAACTGCTTTTGGCAGCTAAATAGTATTGAGCCTCTTTAGTAGTTTAATTTGAGACCACCTGCTAATATTATGTCCTGTAGGTCTTTTTACATTACCAACACATGATTTTTTTCAGTAAGCCAATACAGTTAGGACACTTTTTTATTAGCTTACCTGGTTATAGAAGTAGAAGAGGGCAAAAAAGTGCCTGTATCTCACCTACAGCCATACCACGTTAGATACGCCTGATCTTGGAAGCTAAGCAGTGTTGGGCCTGGTTAGTACTTGGGTGGGAGACCACATGAGAACACCAGGTGCTGTAGGTTTTTTCCCATTACTGGCAAATTGTTTTTATTCTCTAGCTATTTAAATTGAAAACTTTTTGTTTTTATTGCCAATACAGACATTTGAGAGAGGTGAAACAGACACAATAGCCATCACCTAAAGACTTACCACACTGTTTCGGCCCAATTCCAACTGCTTTTGGCAGCTAAACAGTGTTGAGCCTCATTAGTAGTTTAATTTGAGACCACCTGCTAATATTATGTCCTGTAGGTCTTTTTACATGAGCAACACATGATTTTTTTCAGTAAGCCAATAATGTTAGGAAACTTTTTTATTAGCTTACCTGGTTATAGAAGTAGAAGAGGGCAAAAAAGTGCCTGTATCTCACCTACAGCCATACCACATTGGATACGCCCAGTCTCGTCTGATCTTGGAAGCTAAGCAGTGTTGGGCCTGGTTAGTACTTGGGTGGGAGACCACATGGGAACACCAGGTGCTGTAGGTTTTTTCCCATTACTGGCAAATTGTTTTTATTCTCTAGCTATTTAAATTGGAAACTTTTTCTTTTTATTGCCAATACAGACATTTGGGAGAGGTCAAACAGACACAATGGCCATCACCTAAAGACTTACCACACTGTTTCGGCCCAATTCCAACTGCTTTTGGCAGCTAAATAGTATTGAGCCTCTTTAGTAGTTTAATTTGAGACCACCTGCTAATATTATGTCCTGTAGGTCTTTTTACATTACCAACACATGATTTTTTTCAGTAAGCCAATACAGTTAGGAAACTTTTTTATTAGCTTACCTGGTAATAGAAGTAGAAGAGGGCAAAAAAGTGCCTGTATCTCACCTACAGCCATACCACGTTAGATACGCCTGATCTTGGAAGCTAAGCAGTGTTGGGCCTGGTTAGTACTTGGGTGGGAGACCACATGGGAACACCAGGTGCTGTAGGTTTTTTCCCATTACTGGCAAATTGTTTTTATTCTCTAGCTATTTAAATTGGAAACTTTTTCTTTTTATTGCCAATATAGACATTTGAGAGAGGTGAAACAGACACAATAGCCATCACCTAAAGACTTACCACACTGTTTTGGCCCAATTCCAACTGCTTTTGGCAGCTAAACAGTGTTGAGCCTCATTAGTAGTTTAATTTGAGACCACCTGCTAATATTATGTCCTGTAGGTCTTTTTACATTACCAACACATGATTTTTTTCAGTAAGCCAATAATGTTAGGAAACTTTTTTATTAGCTTACCTGGTTATAGAAGTAGAAGAGGGCAAAAAAGTTACTCTATCTCACCTACAGCCATACCACATTGGATATGCCCAATCTCGTCTGATCTTGGAAGCTAAGCAGTGTTGGGCCTGCTTAGTACTTGGGTGGGAGACCACATGGGAACACCACGTGCTGTCGGTTTTTTCCTATTACTGGCAAATTATTTTTATTCTCTAGCTATTTAAATTGGAAACTTTTTCTTTTTATTGCCAATACAGACATTTGGGAGAGGTCAAACAGACACAATAGCCATCACCTAAAGACTTATAACACTGTTTCGGCCCAATTCCAACTGCTTTTGGCAGCTAAATAGTGTTGAGCCTCTTTAGTAGTTTAATTTGAGACCACCTGCTAATATTATGTCCTGTAGGTATTTTTACATTATAAACACATGATTTTTTTCAGTAAGCCAATAATGTTAGGAAACTTTTTTATTAGCTTACCTTTAGATAGAAGTAGAAGAGGGCAAAAAAGAGCCTGTATCTCACCTACAGCCATACCACATTGGATATGCCCAATCTCGTCTGATCTTGGAAGCTAAGCAGTGTTGGGCCTGGTTAGTACTTGGGTGGGAGACCACATGGGAAGACCACGTGCTGTAAGTTTTTTCCCATTACTGGCAAATTGTTTTTATTCTCTAGCTATTTAAATTGGAAACTTTTTCTTTTTATTGCCAATACAGACATTTGAGAGAGGTGAAACAGACACAATAGCCATCACCTAAAGACTTACCACACTGTTTCGGCCCAATTCCAACTGCTTTTGGCAGCTAAACAGTGTTGAGCCTCATTAGTAGTTTAATTTGAGACCACCTGCTAATATTATGTCCTGTAGGTCTTTTTACATTACCAACACATGATTTTTTCAGTAAGCCAATACAGTTAGGAAACTTTTTTATTAGCTTACCTGGTTATAGAAGTAGAAGAGGGCAAAAAAGTGACTGTATCTCACCTACAGCCA
Organism: Crinia signifera; assembly: GCF_055691185.1. Lineage (NCBI taxonomy): Eukaryota > Metazoa > Chordata > Amphibia > Anura > Myobatrachidae > Crinia > Crinia signifera. The sequence continues at coordinate 68,738,442 of NC_139224.1, forward strand.
TACCACATTGAATAAGCCCAAACTCGTCTGATTTTGGAAGCTAAGCAGTGTTGGGCCTGGTTAGTACTTGGGTGGGAGACCACATGCGAACACCACGTGCTGTAGGTTTTTTTCCCATTACTGGCAAATTGTTTTTATTCTATAGCTATTTAAATTGGAAACTTTTTCTTTTTATTGCCAATACAGACATTTGAGAGAGGTGAAACAGACACAATAGCCATCACATGAAGACTTACCACACTGTTTCGGCCCAATTCCAACTGCTTTTGGCAGCTAAACAGTGTTAAGCCTCTTTAGTAGTTTAATTTGAGACCACCTGCTAATATTATGTCCTGTAGGACTTTTTACATTACCAACACATGATTTTTTTCAGTAAGCCAATACAGTTAGGAAACTTTTTTATTAGCTTACCTGGTTATAGAAGTAGAAGAGGGTAAAAAAGTGCCTGTATCTCACCTACAGCCATACCATGTTAGATACGCCTGATCTTGGAAGCTAAGCAGTGTTGGGCCTGGTTAGTACTTGGGTGGGAGACCACATGGGAACACCAGGTGCTGTAGGTTTTTTCCCATTACTGGCAAATTGTTTTTATTCTCTAGCTATTTAAATTGAAAACTTTTTGTTTTTATTGCCAATACAGACATTTGAGAGAGGTGAAACAGACACAATAGCCATCACCTAAAGACTTACCACACTGTTTCGGACCAATTCCAACTGCTTTTGGCAGCTAAACAGTGTTGAGCCTCATTAGTAGTTTAATTTGAGACCACCTGCTAATATTATGTCCTGTAGGTCTTTTTACATGAGCAACACATGATTTTTTTCAGTAAGCCAATAATGTTAGGAAACTTTTTTATTAGCTTACCTGGTTATAGAAGTAGAAGAGGGCAAAAAAGTGCCTGTATCTCACCTACAGCCATACCACATTGGATACGCCCAATCTCGTCTGATCTTGGAAGCTAAGCAGTGTTGGGCCTGGTTAGTACTTGGGTGGGAGACCACATGGGAACACCAGGTGCTGTAGGTTTTTTCCCATTACTGGCAAATTGTTTTTTTTCTCTAGCTATTTAAATTGGAAACTTTTTCTTTTTATTGCCAATATAGAAATTTGAGAGAGGTGAAACAGACACAATAGCCATCACCTAAAGACATATCACACTGTTTCGGCCTAATTCCAACTGCTTTTGGCAGCTAAACAGTGTTGAGCCTCTTTAGTAGTTTAATTTGAGACCACCTGCTAATATTATGTCCTGTAGGTCTTTTTACATTACCAACACATGATTTTTTTCAGTAAGCCAATACAGTTAGGAAACTTTTTTATTAGCTTACCTGGTTATAGAAGTAGAAGAGGGCAAAAAAGTGCCTGTATCTCACCTACAGCCATACCACATTGGATACGCCCAATCTCGTCTGATCTTGGAAGCTAAGCAGTGTTGGGCCTGGTTAGTACTTGGGTGGGAGACCACATGGGAACACCAGGTGCTGTAGGTTTTTTTCCCATTACTGGCAAATTGTTTTTATTCTCTAGCTATTTAAATTGGAAACTTTTTCTTTTTATTGCCAATACAGACATTTGAGAGAGGTGAAACAGACACAATAGCCATCACCTAAAGACTTACCACACTGTTTCGGCCCAATTCCAACTGCTTTTGGCAGCTAAACAGTGTTGAGCCTCATTAGTAGTTTAATTTGAGACCACCTGCTAATATTATGTCCTGTAGGTCTTTTTACATTAGCAACACATGATTTTTTTCAGTAAGCCAATAATGTTAGGAAACTTTTTTATTAGCTTACCTGGTTATAGAAGTAGAAGAGTTCAAAAAAGTAACTGTATCTCACCTACAGCCATACCACATTGGATACGCCTGATCTTGGAAGCTAAGCAGTGTTGGGCCTGGTTAGTACTTGGGTGGGAGACCACATGGGAACACCACATGCTGTAGGTTTTTTCCCATTACTGGCAAATTGTTTTTATTCTCTAGCTATTTAAATTGGAAACTTTTTCTTTTTATTGCCAATATAGAAATTTGAGAGAGGTGAAACAGACACAATAGCCATCACCTAAAGACTTACAACACTGTTTTGGCCCAATTCCAACTGCTTTTGGCAGCTAAACAGTGTTGAGCCTCATTAGTAGTTTAATTTGAGACCACCTGCTAATATTATGTCCTGTAGGTCTTTTTACATTACCAACACATGATTTTTTTCAGTAAGCCAATAATGTTAGGAAACTTTTTTATTAGCTTACCTGGTTATAGAAGTAGAAGAGGGCAAAAAAGTGCCTGTATCTCACCTACAGCCATACCACATTGGATACGCCCAATCTCGTCTGATCTTGGAAGCTAAGCAGTGTTGGGTCTGGTTAGTACTTGGGTGGGAGACCACATGGGAAGACCACGTGCTGTAGGTTTTTTCCCATTACTGGCAAATTGTTTTTATTCTCTAGCTATTTAAATTGGAAACTTTTTCTTTTTATTGCCAATACCGACATCTGGGAGAGGTCAAACAGACACAATAGCCATCACCTAAAGACTTACCCCACTGTTTCGGCCTAATTCCAACTGCTTTTGGCAGCTAAACAGTGTTGAGCCTCTTTAGTAGTTTAATTTGAGACCACCTGCTAATATTATGTCCTGTAGGTCTTTTTACATTACCAACACATGATTTTTTTCAGTAAGCCAATACAGTTAGGAAACTTTTTTATTAGCTAACCTGGTTATAGAAGTAGAAGAGGGCAAAAAAGTTACTCTATGTCACCTACAGCCATACCACATTGGATACGCCCAATCTCGTCTGATCTTGGAAGCTAAGCAGTGTTGGGCCTGGTTAGTACTTGGGTGGGAGACCACATGGGAACACCCCGTGCTGTAGGTTTTTTCCCATTACTGGCAAATTATTTTTATTCTCTAGCTATTTAAATTTGAAACTTTTTCTTTTTATTGCCAATACAGACATTTGGGAGAGGTCAAACAGACACAATAGCCATCACCTAAAGACTTATAACACTGTTTCGGCCCAATTCCAACTGCTTTTGGCAGCTAAATAGTGTTGAGCCTCTTTAGTAGTTTAATTTGAGACCACCTGCTAATATTATGTCCTGTAGGTATTTTTACATTACCAACACATGATTTTTTTCAGTAAGCCAATACAGTTAGGAAACTTTTTTATTAGCTTACCTTTAGATAGAAGTAGAAGAGGGCAAAAAAGAGCCTGTATCTCACCTACAGCCATACCACATTGGATATGCCCAATCTCGTCTGATCTTGGAAGCTAAGCAGTGTTGGGCCTGGTTAGTACTTGGGTGGGAGACCACATGGGAAGACCACGTGCTGTAAGTTTTTTCCCATTACTGGCAAATTGTTTTTATTCTCTAGCTATTTAAATTGGAAACTTTTTCTTTTTATTGCCAATACAGACATTTGAGAGAGGTGAAACAGACACAATAGCCATCATCTAAAGACTTACCACACTGTTTCGGCCCAATTCCAACTGCTTTTGGCAGCTAAACAGTGTTGAGCCTCTTTAGTAGTTTAATTTGAGACCACCTGCTAATATTATGTCCTGTAGGACTTTTTACATTACCAACACATGATTTTTTTCAGTAAGCCAATAATGTTAGGAAACTTTTTTATTAGCTTACCTGGTTATAGAAGTAGAAGAGGGCAAAAAAGTGCCTGTATCTCACCTACAGCCTTACCACATTGGATACGCCCAATCTCGTCTGATCTTGGAAGCTAAGCAGTGTTGGGTCTGGTTAGTACTTGGGTGGGAGACCACATGGGAAGACCACGTGCTGTAGGTTTTTTCCCATTACTGGCAAATTGTTTTTATTCTCTAGCTATTTAAATTGGAAACTTTTTCTTTTTATTGCCAATATAGAAATTTGAGAGAGGTGAAACAGACACAATAGCCATCACCTAAAGACTTACAACACTGTTTTGGCCCAATTCCAACTGCTTTTGGCAGCTAAACAGTGTTGAGCCTCATTAGTAGTTTAATTTGAGACCACCTGCTAATATTATGTCCTGTAGGTCTTTTTACATTACCAACACATGATTTTTTTCAGTAAGCCAATAATGTTAGGAAACTTTTTTATTAGCTTACCTGGTTATAGAAGTAGAAGAGGGCAAAAAAGTGCCTGTATCTCACCTACAGCCATACCACATTGGATACGCCCAATCTCGTCTGATCTTGGAAGCTAAGCAGTGTTGGGTCTGGTTAGTACTTGGGTGGGAGACCACATGGGAAGACCACGTGCTGTAGGTTTTTTCCCATTACTGGCAAATTGTTTTTATTCTCTAGCTATTTAAATTGGAAACTTTTTCTTTTTATTGCCAATACCGACATCTGGGAGAGGTCAAACAGACACAATAGCCATCACCTAAAGACTTACCCCACTGTTTCGGCCTAATTCCAACTGCTTTTGGCAGCTAAACAGTGTTGAGCCTCTTTAGTAGTTTAATTTGAGACCACCTGCTAATATTATGTCCTGTAGGTCTTTTTACATTACCAACACATGATTTTTTTCAGTAAGCCAATACAGTTAGGAAACTTTTTTATTAGCTAACCTGGTTATAGAAGTAGAAGAGGGCAAAAAAGTTACTCTATGTCACCTACAGCCATACCACATTGGATACGCCCAATCTCGTCTGATCTTGGAAGCTAAGCAGTGTTGGGCCTGGTTAGTACTTGGGTGGGAGACCACATGGGAACACCCCGTGCTGTAGGTTTTTTCCCATTACTGGCAAATTATTTTTATTCTCTAGCTATTTAAATTTGAAACTTTTTCTTTTTATTGCCAATACAGACATTTGGGAGAGGTCAAACAGACACAATAGCCATCACCTAAAGACTTATAACACTGTTTCGGCCCAATTCCAACTGCTTTTGGCAGCTAAATAGTGTTGAGCCTCTTTAGTAGTTTAATTTGAGACCACCTGCTAATATTATGTCCTGTAGGTATTTTTACATTACCAACACATGATTTTTTTCAGTAAGCCAATACAGTTAGGAAACTTTTTTATTAGCTTACCTTTAGATAGAAGTAGAAGAGGGCAAAAAAGAGCCTGTATCTCACCTACAGCCATACCACATTGGATATGCCCAATCTCGTCTGATCTTGGAAGCTAAGCAGTGTTGGGCCTGGTTAGTACTTGGGTGGGAGACCACATGGGAAGACCACGTGCTGTAAGTTTTTTCCCATTACTGGCAAATTGTTTTTATTCTCTAGCTATTTAAATTGGAAACTTTTTCTTTTTATTGCCAATACAGACATTTGAGAGAGGTGAAACAGACACAATAGCCATCATCTAAAGACTTACCACACTGTTTCGGCCCAATTCCAACTGCTTTTGGCAGCTAAACAGTGTTGAGCCTCTTTAGTAGTTTAATTTGAGACCACCTGCTAATATTATGTCCTGTAGGACTTTTTACATTACCAACACATGATTTTTTTCAGTAAGCCAATACAGTTAGGAAACTTTTTTATTAGCTTACCTGGTTATAGAAGTAGAAGAGGGCAAAAAAGTGCCTGTATCTCACCTACAGCCATACCACATTGGATACGCCCAATCTCGTCTGATCTTGGAAGCTAAGCAGTGTTGGGCCTGGTTAGTACTTGGGTGGGAGACCACATGGGAACACCAGGTGCTGTAGGTTTTTTCCCATTACTGGCAAATTGTTTTTATTCTCTAGCTATTTAAATTGGAAACTTTTTCTTTTTATTGCCACTACAGACATTTGGGAGAGGTCAAACAGACATAATAGCCATCACCTAAAGACTTACCACACTGTTTCGGCCCAATTCCAACTGCTTTTGGCAGCTAAATAGTATTGAGCCTCTTTAGTAGTTTAATTTGAGACCACCTGCTAATATTATGTCCTGTAGGTCTTTTTACATTACCAACACATGATTTTTTTCAGTAAGCCAATACAGTTAGGAAACTTTTTTATTAGCTTACCTGGTTATAGAAGTAGAAGAGGGCAAAAAAGTGCCTGTATCTCACCTACAGCCATACCACGTTAGATACGCCTGATCTTGGAAGCTAAGCAGTATTGGGCCTGGTTATTACTTGGGTGGGAGACCACATGGGAACACCAGGTGCTGTAGGTTTTTTCCCATTACTGGCAAATTGTTTTTATTCTCTAGCTATTTAAATTGAAAACTTTTTGTTTTTATTGCCAATACAGACATTTGAGAGAGGTGAAACAGACACAATAGCCATCACCTAAAGACTTACCACACTGTTTCGGCCCAATTCCAACTTCTTTTGGCAGCTAAACAGTGTTGAGCCTCATTAGTAGTTTAATTTGAGACCACCTGCTAATATTATGTCCTGTAGGTCTTTTTACATGAGCAACACATGATTTTTTTCAGTAAGCCAATAATGTTAGGAAACTTTTTTATTAGCTTACCTGGTTATAGAAGTAGAAGAGGGCAAAAAAGTGCCTGTATCTCATCTACAGCCATACCACATTGGATACGCCCAATCTCGTCTGATCTTGGAAGCTAAGCAGTGTTGGGCCTGGTTAGTACTTGGGTGGGAGACCACATGGGAACACCAGGTGCTGTAGGTTTTTTCCCATTACTGGCAAATTGTTTTTATTCTCTAGCTATTTAAATTGGAAACTTTTTCTTTTTATTGCCAATATAGAAATTTGAGAGAGGTGAAACAGACACAATAGCCATCACCTAAAGACTTACCACACTGTTTCGGCCTAATTCCAACTGCTTTTGGCAGCTAAACAGTGTTGAGCCTCTTTAGTAGTTTAATTTGAGACCACCTGCTAATATTATGTCCTGTAGGTCTTTTTACATTACCAACACATGATTTTTTTCAGTAAGCCAATACAGTTAGGAAACTTTTTTATTAGCTTACCTGGTTATAGAAGTAGAAGAGGGCAAAAAAGTGCCTGTATCTCACCTACAGCCATACCACATTGGATACGCCCAATCTCGTCTGATCTTGGAAGATAAGCAGTGTTGGGCCTGGTTAGTACTTGGGTGGGAGACCACATGGGAACACCAGGTGCTGTAGGTTTTTTTCCCATTACTGGCAAATTGTTTTTATTCTCTAGCTATTTAAATTGGAAACTTTTTCTTTTTATTGCCAATACAGACATTTGAGAGAGGTGAAACAGACACAATAGCCATCACCTAAAGACTTACCACACTGTTTCGGCCCAATTCCAACTGCTTTTGGCAGCTAAACAGTGTTGAGCCTCATTAGTAGTTTAATTTGAGACCACCTGCTAATATTATGTCCTGTAGGTCTTTTTACATGAGCAACACATGATTTTTTTCAGTAAGCCAATAATGTTAGGAAACTTTTTTATTAGCTTACCTGGTTATAGAAGTAGAAGAGGGCAAAAAAGTGCCTGTATCTCATCTACAGCCATACCACATTGGATACGCCCAATCTCGTCTGATCTTGGAAGCTAAGCAGTGTTGGGCCTGGTTAGTACTTGGGTGGGAGACCACATGGGAACACCAGGTGCTGTAGGTTTTTTCCCATTACTGGCAAATTGTTTTTATTCTCTAGCTATTTAAATTGGAAACTTTTTCTTTTTATTGCCAATATAGAAATTTGAGAGAGGTGAAACAGACACAATAGCCATCACCTAAAGACTTACCACACTGTTTCGGCCTAATTCCAACTGCTTTTGGCAGCTAAACAGTGTTGAGCCTCTTTAGTAGTTTAATTTGAGACCACCTGCTAATATTATGTCCTGTAGGTCTTTTTACATTACCAACACATGATTTTTTTCAGTAAGCCAATACAGTTAGGAAACTTTTTTATTAGCTTACCTGGTTATAGAAGTAGAAGAGGGCAAAAAAGTGCCTGTATCTCACCTACAGCCATACCACATTGGATACGCCCAATCTCGTCTGATCTTGGAAGATAAGCAGTGTTGGGCCTGGTTAGTACTTGGGTGGGAGACCACATGGGAACACCAGGTGCTGTAGGTTTTTTTCCCATTACTGGCAAATTGTTTTTATTCTCTAGCTATTTAAATTGGAAACTTTTTCTTTTTATTGCCAATACAGACATTTGAGAGAGGTGAAACAGACACAATAGCCATCACCTAAAGACTTACCACACTGTTTCGGCCCAATTCCAACTGCTTTTGGCAGCTAAACAGTGTTGAGCCTCATTAGTAGTTTAATTTGAGACCACCTGCTAATATTATGTCCTGTAGGTCTTTTTACATTAGCAACACATGATTTTTTTCAGTAAGCCAATAATGTTAGGAAACTTTTTTATTAGCTTACCTGGTTATAGAAGTAGAAGAGGGCAAAAAAGTAACTGTATCTCACCTACAGCCATACCACATTGGATACCCCTGATCTTGAAAGCTAAGCAGTGTTGGGCCTGGTTAGTATTTGGGTGGGAGACCACATGGGAACACCACGTGCTGTATGTTTTTTCCCATTACTGGCAAATTGTTTTTATTCTCTAGCTATTTAAATTGGAAACTTTTTCTTTTTATTGCCAATACAGACTTCTGGGAGAGGTCAAACAGACACAATAGCCATCACCTAAAGACTTACCACACTGTTTCGGCCTAATTCCAACTGCTTTTGGCAGCTAAACAGTGTTGAGCCTCTTTAGTAGTTTAATTTGAGACCACCTGCTAATATTATGTCCTGTAGGTCTTTTTACATTACCAACACATGATTTTTTTCAGTAAGCCAATACAGTTAGGAAACTTTTTTATTAGCTTACCTGGTTATAGAAGTAGAAGAGGGCAAAAAAGTGCCTGTATCTCACCTACAGCCATACCACATTGGATACGCCCAATCTCGTCTGATCTTGGAAGCTAAGCAGTGTTGGGCCTGGTTAGTACTTGGGTGGGAGACCACATGGGAACACCAGGTGCTGTAGGTTTTTTTCCCATTACTGGCAAATTGTTTTTATTCTCTAGCTATTTAAATTGGAAACTTTTTCTTTTTATTGCCAATACAGACATTTGAGAGAGGTGAAACAGACACAATAGCCATCACCTAAAGACTTACCATACTGTTTCGGCCCAATTCCAACTGCTTTTGGCAGCTAAACAGTGTTGAGCCTCATTAGTAGTTTAATTTGAGACCACCTGCTAATATTATGTCCTGTAGGTCTTTTTACATTACCAACACATGATTTTTTTCAGTAAGCCAATAATGTTAGGAAACTTTTTTATTAGCTAACCTGGTTATAGAAGTAGAAGAGGGCAAAAAAGTTACTCTATGTCACCTACAGCCATACCACATTGGATACGCCCAATCTCGTCTGATCTTGGAAGCTAAGCAGTGTTGGGCCTGGTTAGTACTTGGGTGGGAGACCACATGGGAACACCACGTGCTGTAGGTTTTTTCCCATTACTGGCAAATTATTTTTATTCTCTAGCTATTTAAATTGGAAACTTTTTCTTTTTATTGCCAATACAGACATTTGGGAGAGGTCAAACAGACACAATAGCCATCACCTAAAGACTTATAACACTGTTTCGGCCCAATTCCAACAGCTTTTGGCAGCTAAATAGTGTTGAGCCTCTTTAGTAGTTTAATTTGAGACCACCTGCTAATATTATGTCCTGTAGGTATTTTTACATTACCAACACATGATTTTTTTCAGTAAGCCAATACAGTTAGGAAACTTTTTTATTAGCTTACCTTTAGATAGAAGTAGAAGAGGGCAAAAAAGAGCCTGTATCTCACCTACATCCATACCACATTGGATATGCCCAATCTCGTCTGATCTTGGAAGCTAAGCAGTGTTGGGCCTGGTTAGTACTTGGGTGGGAGACCACATGGGAAGACCACGTGCTGTAAGTTTTTTCCCATTACTGGCAAATTGTTTTTATTCTCTAGCTATTTAAATTGGAAACTTTTTCTTTTTATTGCCAATACAGACATTTGAGAGAGGTGAAACAGACACAATAGCCATCATCTAAAGACTTACCACACTGTTTCGGCCCAATTCCAACTGCTTTTGGCAGCTAAACAGTGTTGAGCCTCATTAGTAGTTTAATTTGAGACCACCTGCTAATATTATGTCCTGTAGGTCTTTTTACATTACCAACACATGATTTTTTCAGTAAGCCAATACAGTTAGGAAACTTTTTTATTAGCTTACCTGGTTATAGAAGTAGAAGAGGGCAAAAAAGTGACTGTATCTCACCTACAGCCATACCACATTGGATACGCCCAATCTCGTCTGATTTTGGAAGCTAAGCAGTGTTGGGCCTGGTTAGTACTTGGGTGGGAGACCAAATGCGAACACCACGTGCTGTAGGTTTTTTTCCCATTACTGGCAAATTGTTTTTATTCTCTAGCTATTTAAATTGGAAACTTTTTCTTTTTATTGCCAATACAGACATTTGAGAGAGGTGAAACAGACACAATAGCCATCACCTAAAGACTTACCACACTGTTTCGGCCCAATTCCAACTGCTTTTGGCAGCTAAACAGTGTTGAGCCTCTTTAGTAGTTTAATTTGAGACCACCTGCTAATATTATGTCCTGTAGGACTTTTTACATTACCAACACATGATTTTTTTCAGTAAGCCAATACAGTTAGGAAACTTTTTTATTAGCTTACCTGGTTATAGAAGTAGAAGAGGGCAAAAAAGTGCCTGTATCTCACCTACAGCCATACCACATTGGATACGCCCAATCTCGTCTGATCTTGGAAGCTAAGCAGTGTTGGGCCTGGTTAGTAATTGGGTGGGAGACCACATGGGAACACCAGGTGCTGTAGGTTTTTTCCCATTACTGGCAAATTGTTTTTATTCTCTAGCTATTTAAATTGAAAACTTTTTGTTTTTATTGCCAATACAGACATTTGAGAGAGGTGAAACAGACACAATAGCCATCACCTAAAGACTTACCACACTGTTTCGGCCCAATTCCAACTTCTTTTGGCAGCTAAACAGTGTTGAGCCTCATTAGTAGTTTAATTTGAGACCACCTGCTAATATTATGTCCTGTAGGTCTTTTTACATGAGCAACACATGATTTTTTTCAGTAAGCCAATAATGTTAGGAAACTTTTTTATTAGCTTACCTGGTTATAGAAGTAGAAGAGGGCAAAAAAGTGCCTGTATCTCATCTACAGCCATACCACATTGGATACGCCCAATCTCGTCTGATCTTGGAAGCTAAGCAGTGTTGGGCCTGGTTAGTTCTTGGGTGGGAGACCACATGGGAACACCAGGTGCTGTAGGTTTTTTCCCATTACTGGCAAATTGTTTTTATTCTCTAGCTATTTAAATTGGAAACTTTTTCTTTTTATTGCCAATATAGAAATTTGAGAGAGGTGAAACAGACACAATAGCCATCACCTAAAGACTTACCACACTGTTTCGGCCTAATTCCAACTGCTTTTGGCAGCTAAACAGTGTTGAGCCTCTTTAGTAGTTTAATTTGAGACCACCTGCTAATATTATGTCCTGTAGGTCTTTTTACATTACCAACACATGATTTTTTTCAGTAAGCCAATACAGTTAGGAAACTTTTTTATTAGCTTACCTGGTTATAGAAGTAGAAGAGGGCAAAAAAGTGCCTGTATCTCACCTACAGCCATACCACATTGGATACGCCCAATCTCGTCTGATCTTGGAAGATAAGCAGTGTTGGGCCTGGTTAGTACTTGGGTGGGAGACCACATGGGAACACCAGGTGCTGTAGGTTTTTTTCCCATTACTGGCAAATTGTTTTTATTCTCTAGCTATTTAAATTGGAAACTTTTTCTTTTTATTGCCAATACAGACATTTGAGAGAGGTGAAACAGACACAATAGCCATCACCTAAAGACTTACCACACTGTTTCGGCCCAATTCCAACTGCTTTTGGCAGCTAAACAGTGTTGAGCCTCATTAGTAGTTTAATTTGAGACCACCTGCTAATATTATGTCCTGTAGGTCTTTTTACATTAGCAACACATGATTTTTTTCAGTAAGCCAATAATGTTAGGAAACTTTTTTATTAGCTTACCTGGTTATAGAAGTAGAAGAGGGCAAAAAAGTAACTGTATCTCACCTACAGCCATACCTCATTGGATACGCCTGATCTTGGAAGCTAAGCAGTGTTGGGCCTGGTTAGTATTTGGGTGGGAGACCACATGGGAACACCACGTGCTGTATGTTTTTTCCCATTACTGGCAAATTGTTTTTATTCTCTAGCTATTTAAATTGGAAACTTTTTCTTTTTATTGCCAATATAGAAATTTGAGAGAGGTGAAACAGACACAATAGCCATCACCTAAAGACTTACAACACTGTTTTGGCCCAATTCCAACTGCTTTTGGCAGCTAAACAGTGTTGAGCCTCATTAGTAGTTTAATTTGAGACCACCTGCTAATATTATGTCCTGTAGGTCTTTATACATTACCAACACATGATTTTTTTCAGTAAGCCAATAATGTTAGGAAACTTTTTTATTAGCTTACCTGGTTATAGAAGTAGAAGAGGGCAAAAAAGTGCATGTATCTCACCTACAGCCATACCACATTGGATACGCCCAATCTTGTCTGATCTTGGAAGCTAAGCAGTGTTGGGTCTGGTTAGTACTTGGGTGGGAGACCACATGGGAACACCAAGTGCTGTAGGTTTTTTCCCATTACTGGCAAATTGTTTTTATTCTCTAGCTATTTAAATTGGAAACTTTTTCTTTTTATTGCCAATACAGACTTCTGGGAGAGGTCAAACAGACACAATAGCCATCACCTAAAGACTTACCACACTGTTTCGGCCTAATTCCAACTGCTTTTGGCAGCTAAACAGTGTTGAGCCTCTTTAGTAGTTTAATTTGAGACCACCTGCTAATATTATGTCCTGTAGGTCTTTTTACATTACCAACACATGATTTTTTTCAGTAAGCCAATACAGTTAGGAAACTTTTTTATTAGCTTACCTGGTTATAGAAGTAGAAGAGGGCAAAAAAGTGCCTGTATCTCACCTACAGCCATACCACATTGGATACGCCCAATCTCGTCTGATCTTGGAAGCTAAGCAGTGTTGGGCCTGGTTAGTACTTGGGTGGGAGACCACATGGGAACACCACGTGCTGTAGGTTTTTTCCCATTACTGGCAAATTCTTTTTATTCTCTAGCTATTTAAATTGGAAACTTTTTATTTTTATTGCCAATACAGACATTTGGGAGAGGTCAAACAGACACAATAGCCATCACCTAAAGACTTACCACACTGTTTCGGCCCAATTCCAACTGCTTTTGGCAGCTAAATAGTGTTGAGCCTCTTTAGTAGTTTAATTTGAGACCACCTGCTAATTTTATGTCCTGTAGGTCTTTTTACATTGCCAACACATGATTTTTTTCAGTAAGCCAATACAGTTAGGAAACTTTTTTATTAGCTTACCTTTAGATAGAAGTAGAAGAGGGCAAAAAAGTGACTGCATCTCACCTACAGCCATACCACATTGGATACGCCCAATCTCGTCTGATTTTGAAAGCTAAGCAGTGTTGGGGCTGGTCAGTACTTGGGTGGGAGACCACATGGGAACACCAGGTGCTGTAGGTTTTTTCCCATTACTGGCAAATTGTTTTTATTCTCTAGCTATTTAAATTGGAAACTTTTACTTTTTATTGCCAATACAGACATTTGAGAGAGGTGAAACTGACACAATAGCCATCACCTAAAGACTTACCACACTGTTTCGTCCCAATTCCAACTACTTTTGGCACCTAACAGTGTTGAGCCTCATTAGTAGTTTAATTTGAGACCACCTGCTAATATTATGTCCTGTAGGTCTTTTTACATTACCAACACATGATTTTTTTCAGTAAGCCAATAATGTTAGGAAACTTTTTTATTAGCTTACCTGGTTATAGAAGTAGAAGAGGGCAAAAAAGTGACTGTATCTCACCTACAGCCATACCACATTGGATACGCCCAATCTCATCTGATCTTGGAAGCTAAGCAGTGTTGGGCCTGGTTAGTACTTGGGTGGGAGACCACATGGGAACACCATGTGCTGTAGGCTTTTTCCCATTACTGGCAAATTGTTTTTATTCTCTAGCTATTTAAATTGGAAACTTTTTCTTTTTATTGCCAATACAGACATTTGGGAGAGGTCAAACAGACACAATAGCCATCACCTAAAGACTTATAACACTGTTTCGGCCCAATTCCAACTGCTTTTGGCAGCTAAATAGTGTTGAGCCTCTTTAGTAGTTTAATTTGAGACCACCTGCTAATATTATGTCCTGTAGGTATTTTTACATTACCAACACATGATTTTTTTCAGTAAGCCAATACAGTTAGGAAACTTTTTTATTAGCTTACCTTTAGATAGAAGTAGAAGAGGGCAAAAAAGAGCCTGTATCTCACCTACAGCCATACCACATTGGATATGCTCAACCTCGTCTGATCTTGGAAGCTAAGCAGTGTTGGGCCTGGTTAGTACTTGGGTGGGAGACCACATGGGAAGACCACGTGCTGTAAGTTTTTTCCCATTACTGGCAAATTGTTTTTATTCTCTAGCTATTTAAATTGTAAACTTTTTCTTTTTATTGCCAATACAGACATTTGAGAGAGGTGAAACAGACACAATAGCCATCACCTAAAGACTTACCACACTGTTTCGGCCCAATTCCAACTGCTTTTGGCAGCTAAACAGTGTTGAGCCTCATTAGTAGTTTAATTTGAGACCACCTGCTAATATTATGTCCTGTAGGTCTTTTTACATTACCAACACATGATTTTTTCAGTAAGCCAATACAGTTAGGAAACTTTTTTATTAGCTTACCTGGTTATAGAAGTAGAAGAGGGCAAAAAAGTGACTGTATCTCACCTACAGCCATACCACATTGGATACGCCCAATCTCGTCTGATTTTGGAAGCTAAGCAGTGTTGGGCCTGGTTAGTACTTGGGTGGGAGACCAAATGCGAACACCACGTGCTGTAGGTTTTTTTTCCATTACTGGCAAATTGTTTTTATTCTCTAGCTATTTAAATTGGAAACTTTTTCTTTTTATTGCCAATACAGACATTTGAGAGAGGTGAAACAGACACAATAGCCATCACCTAAAGACTTACTTCACTGTTTCGGCCCAATTCCAACTGCTTTTGGCAGCTAAACAGTGTTGAGCCTCTTTAGTAGTTTAATTTGAGACCACCTGCTAATATTATGTCCTGTAGGACTTTTTACATTACCAACACATGATTTTTTTCAGTAAGCCAATACAGTTAGGAAACTTTTTTATTAGCTTACCTGGTTATAGAAGTAGAAGAGGGCAAAAAAGTGCCTGTATTTCACCTACAGCCATACCACATTGGATACGCCCAATCTCGTCTGATCTTGGAAGCTAAGCAGTGTTGGGCCTGGTTAGTACTTGGGTGGGAGACCACATGGGAACACCAGGTGCTGTAGGTTTTTTCCCATTACTGGCAAATTGTTTTTATTCTCTAGCTATTTAAATTGGAAACTTTTTCTTTTTATTGCCACTACAGACATTTGGGAGAGGTCAAACAGACACAATAGCCATCACCTAAAGACTTACCACACTGTTTCGGCCCAATTCCAACTGCTTTTGGCAGCTAAATAGTATTGAGCCTCTTTAGTAGTTTAATTTGAGACCACCTGCTAATATTATGTCCTGTAGGTCTTTTTACATTACCAACACATGATTTTTTTCAGTAAGCCAATACAGTTAGGAAACTTTTTTATTAGCTTACCTGGTTATAGAAGTAGAAGAGGGCAAAAAAGTGCCTGTATCTCACCTACAGCCATACCACGTTAGATACGCCTGATCTTGGAAGCTAAGCAGTGTTGGGCCTGGTTAGTACTTGGGTGGGAGACCACATGGGAACACCAGGTGCTGTAGGTTTTTTCCCATTACTGGCAAATTGTTTTTATTCTCTAGTTATTTAAATTGGAAACTTTTTCTTTTTATTGCCAATACAGACATTTGAGAGAGGTGAAACAGACACAATAGCCATCACCTAAAGACTTACCACACTGTTTCGGCCCAATTCCAACTGCTTTTGGCAGCTAAACAGTGTTGAGCCTCATTAGTAGTTTAATTTGAGACCACCTGCTAATATTATGTCCTGTAGGTCTTTTTACATTAGCAACACATGATTTTTTTCAGTAAGCCAATAATGTTAGGAAACTTTTTTATTAGCTTACCTGGTTATAGAAGTAGAAGAGGGCAAAAAAGTAACTGTATCTCACCTACAGCCATACCTCATTGGATACGCCTGATCTTGGAAGCTAAGCAGTGTTGGGCCTGGTTAGTATTTGGGTGGGAGACCACATGGGAACACCACGTGCTGTATGTTTTTTCCCATTACTGGCAAATTGTTTTTATTCTCTAGCTATTTAAATTGGAAACTTTTTCTTTTTATTGCCAATATAGAAATTTGAGAGAGGTGAAACAGACACAATAGCCATCACCTAAAGACTTACAACACTGTTTTGGCCCAATTCCAACTGCTTTTGGCAGCTAAACAGTGTTGAGCCTCATTAGTAGTTTAATTTGAGACCACCTGCTAATATTATGTCCTGTAGGTCTTTATACATTACCAACACATGATTTTTTTCAGTAAGCCAATAATGTTAGGAAACTTTTTTATTAGCTTACCTGGTTATAGAAGTAGAAGAGGGCAAAAAAGTGCATGTATCTCACCTACAGCCATACCACATTGGATACGCCCAATCTTGTCTGATCTTGGAAGCTAAGCAGTGTTGGGTCTGGTTAGTACTTGGGTGGGAGACCACATGGGAACACCAAGTGCTGTAGGTTTTTTCCCATTACTGGCAAATTGTTTTTATTCTCTAGCTATTTAAATTGGAAACTTTTTCTTTTTATTGCCAATACAGACTTCTGGGAGAGGTCAAACAGACACAATAGCCATCACCTAAAGACTTACCACACTGTTTCGGCCTAATTCCAACTGCTTTTGGCAGCTAAACAGTGTTGAGCCTCTTTAGTAGTTTAATTTGAGACCACCTGCTAATATTATGTCCTGTAGGTCTTTTTACATTACCAACACATGATTTTTTTCAGTAAGCCAATACAGTTAGGAAACTTTTTTATTAGCTTACCTGGTTATAGAAGTAGAAGAGGGCAAAAAAGTGCCTGTATCTCACCTACAGCCATACCACATTGGATACGCCCAATCTCGTCTGATCTTGGAAGCTAAGCAGTGTTGGGCCTGGTTAGTACTTGGGTGGGAGACCACATGGGAACACCACGTGCTGTAGGTTTTTTCCCATTACTGGCAAATTCTTTTTATTCTCTAGCTATTTAAATTGGAAACTTTTTATTTTTATTGCCAATACAGACATTTGGGAGAGGTCAAACAGACACAATAGCCATCACCTAAAGACTTACCACACTGTTTCGGCCCAATTCTAACTGCTTTTGGCAGCTAAATAGTGTTGAGCCTCTTTAGTAGTTTAATTTGAGACCACCTGCTAATATTATGTCCTGTAGGTCTTTTTACATTACCAACACATGATTTTTTTCAGTAAGCCAATACAGTTAGGAAAAATTTTTATTCGCTTACCTGGTTATAGAAGTAGAAGAGGGCAAAAAAGTGCATGTATCTTACCTACAGCCATACCACATTGGATACGCCCACTCTCGTCTGATCTTGGAAGCTAAGCAGTGTTGGGCCTGGTTAGTACTTGGGTGGGAGACCACATGGGAACACCAGGTGCTGTAGGTTTTTTCCCATTACTGGCAAATTGTTTATATTCACCAGCTATTTAAATTGGAAACTTTTTCTTTTTATTGCCAATACAGACATTTGGGAGAGGTCAAACAGACACAATAGCCATCACCTAAAGACTTACCACACTGTTTCGGCCCAATTCCAACTGCTTTTGGCAGCTAAATAGTGTTGAGCCTCTTTAGTAGTTTAATTTGAGACCACCTGCTAATTTTATGTCCTGTAGGTCTTTTTACATTGCCAACACATGATTTTTTTCAGTAAGCCAATACAGTTAGGAAACTTTTTTATTAGCTTACCTTTAGATAGAAGTAGAAGAGGGCAAAAAAGTGACTGCATCTCACCTACAGCCATACCACATTGGATACGCCCAATCTCGTCTGATTTTGAAAGCTAAGCAGTGTTGGGGCTGGTCAGTACTTGGGTGGGAGACCACATGGGAACACCAGGTGCTGTAGGTTTTTTCCCATTACTGGCAAATTGTTTTTATTCTCTAGCTATTTAAATTGGAAACTTTTACTTTTTATTGCCAATACAGACATTTGAGAGAGGTGAAACTGACACAATAGCCATCACCTAAAGACTTACCACACTGTTTCGTCCCAATTCCAACTACTTTTGGCACCTAACAGTGTTGAGCCTCATTAGTAGTTTAATTTGAGACCACCTGCTAATATTATGTCCTGTAGGTCTTTTTACATTACCAACACATGATTTTTTTCAGTAAGCCAATAATGTTAGGAAACTTTTTTATTAGCTTACCTGGTTATAGAAGTAGAAGAGGGCAAAAAAGTGACTGTATCTCACCTACAGCCATACCACATTGGATACGCCCAATCTCATCTGATCTTGGAAGCTAAGCAGTGTTGGGCCTGGTTAGTACTTGGGTGGGAGACCACATGGGAACACCATGTGCTGTAGGCTTTTTCCCATTACTGGCAAATTGTTTTTATTCTCTAGCTATTTAAATTGGAAACTTTTTCTTTTTATTGCCAATACAGACATTTGGGAGAGGTCAAACAGACACAATAGCCATCACCTAAAGACTTATAACACTGTTTCGGCCCAATTCCAACTGCTTTTGGCAGCTAAATAGTGTTGAGCCTCTTTAGTAGTTTAATTTGAGACCACCTGCTAATATTATGTCCTGTAGGTATTTTTACATTACCAACACATGATTTTTTTCAGTAAGCCAATACAGTTAGGAAACTTTTTTATTAGCTTACCTTTAGATAGAAGTAGAAGAGGGCAAAAAAGAGCCTGTATCTCACCTACAGCCATACCACATTGGATATGCTCAACCTCGTCTGATCTTGGAAGCTAAGCAGTGTTGGGCCTGGTTAGTACTTGGGTGGGAGACCACATGGGAAGACCACGTGCTGTAAGTTTTTTCCCATTACTGGCAAATTGTTTTTATTCTCTAGCTATTTAAATTGTAAACTTTTTCTTTTTATTGCCAATACAGACATTTGAGAGAGGTGAAACAGACACAATAGCCATCACCTAAAGACTTACCACACTGTTTCGGCCCAATTCCAACTGCTTTTGGCAGCTAAACAGTGTTGAGCCTCATTAGTAGTTTAATTTGAGACCACCTGCTAATATTATGTCCTGTAGGTCTTTTTACATTACCAACACATGATTTTTTCAGTAAGCCAATACAGTTAGGAAACTTTTTTATTAGCTTACCTGGTTATAGAAGTAGAAGAGGGCAAAAAAGTGACTGTATCTCACCTACAGCCATACCACATTGGATACGCCCAATCTCGTCTGATTTTGGAAGCTAAGCAGTGTTGGGCCTGGTTAGTACTTGGGTGGGAGACCAAATGCGAACACCACGTGCTGTAGGTTTTTTTTCCATTACTGGCAAATTGTTTTTATTCTCTAGCTATTTAAATTGGAAACTTTTTCTTTTTATTGCCAATACAGACATTTGAGAGAGGTGAAACAGACACAATAGCCATCACCTAAAGACTTACTTCACTGTTTCGGCCCAATTCCAACTGCTTTTGGCAGCTAAACAGTGTTGAGCCTCTTTAGTAGTTTAATTTGAGACCACCTGCTAATATTATGTCCTGTAGGACTTTTTACATTACCAACACATGATTTTTTTCAGTAAGCCAATACAGTTAGGAAACTTTTTTATTAGCTTACCTGGTTATAGAAGTAGAAGAGGGCAAAAAAGTGCCTGTATTTCACCTACAGCCATACCACATTGGATACGCCCAATCTCGTCTGATCTTGGAAGCTAAGCAGTGTTGGGCCTGGTTAGTACTTGGGTGGGAGACCACATGGGAACACCAGGTGCTGTAGGTTTTTTCCCATTACTGGCAAATTGTTTTTATTCTCTAGCTATTTAAATTGGAAACTTTTTCTTTTTATTGCCACTACAGACATTTGGGAGAGGTCAAACAGACACAATAGCCATCACCTAAAGACTTACCACACTGTTTCGGCCCAATTCCAACTGCTTTTGGCAGCTAAATAGTATTGAGCCTCTTTAGTAGTTTAATTTGAGACCACCTGCTAATATTATGTCCTGTAGGTCTTTTTACATTACCAACACATGATTTTTTTCAGTAAGCCAATACAGTTAGGAAACTTTTTTATTAGCTTACCTGGTTATAGAAGTAGAAGAGGGCAAAAAAGTGCCTGTATCTCACCTACAGCCATACCACGTTAGATACGCCTGATCTTGGAAGCTAAGCAGTGTTGGGCCTGGTTAGTACTTGGGTGGGAGACCACATGGGAACACCAGGTGCTGTAGGTTTTTTCCCATTACTGGCAAATTGTTTTTATTCTCTAGTTATTTAAATTGAAAACTTTTTGTTTTTATTGCCAATACTGTATTGTATTGGCAATAAAAACAAAAAGTTTTCAATTTGAGAGAGGTGAAACAGACACAATAGCCATCACCTAAAGACTTACCACACTGTTTCGGCCCAATTCCAACTTCTTTTGGCAGCTAAACAGTGTTGAGCCTCATTAGTAGTTTAATTTGAGACCACCTGCTAATATTATGTCCTGTAGGTCTTTTTACATGAGCAACACATGATTTTTTTCAGTAAGCCAATAATGTTAGGAAACTTTTTTATTAGCTTACCTGGTTATAGAAGTAGAAGAGGGCAAAAAAGTGCCTGTATCTCACCTACAGCCATACCACATTGGATACGCCCAATCTCGTCTGATCTTGGAAGCTAAGCAGTGTTGGGCCTGGTTAGTACTTGGGTGGGAGACCACATGGGAACACCAGGTGCTGTAGGTTTTTTCCCATTACTGGCAAATTTTTTTTATTCTCTAGCTATTTAAATTGGAAACTTTTTCTTTTTATTGCCAATATAGACATTTGAGAGAGGTGAAACAGACACAATAGCCATCACCTAAAGACTTACCACACTGTTTCGGCCCAATTCCAACTGCTTTTGGCAGCTAAATAGTATTGAGCCTCTTTAGTAGTTTAATTTGAGACCACCTGCTAATATTATGTCCTGTAGGTCTTTTTACATTACCAACACATGATTTTTTTCAGTAAGCCAATACAGTTAGGAAACTTTTTTATTAGCTTACCTGGTTATAGAAGTAGAAGAGGGCAAAAAAGTGCCTGTATCTCACCTACAGCCATACCACGTTAGATACGCCTGATCTTGGAAGCTAAGCAGTGTTGGGCCTGGTTAGTACTTGGGTGGGAGACCACATGGGAACACCAGGTGCTGTAGGTTTTTTCCCATTACTGGCAAATTGTTTTTATTCTCTAGTTATTTAAATTGAAAACTTTTTGTTTTTATTGCCAATACAGACATTTGAGAGAGGTGAAACAGACACAATAGCCATCACCTAAAGACTTACCACACTGTTTCGGCCCAATTCCAACTTTTTTTTTCAGCTAAACAGTGTTGAGCCTCATTAGTAGTTCAATTTGAGACCACCTGCTAATATTATGTCCTGTAGGTCTTTTTACATGAGCAACACATGATTTTTTTCAGTAAGCCAATAATGTTAGGAAACTTTTTTATTAGCTTACCTGGTTATAGAAGTAGAAGAGGGCAAAAAAGTGCCTGTATCTCACCTACAGCCATACCACATTGGATACGCCCAATCTCGTCTGATCTTGGAAGCTAAGCAGTGTTGGGCCTGGTTAGTACTTGGGTGGGAGACCACATGGGAACACCAGGTGCTGTAGGTTTTTTCCCATTACTGGCAAATTTTTTTTATTCTCTAGCTATTTAAATTGGAAACTTTTTCTTTTTATTGCCAATATAGACATTTGAGAGAGGTGAAACAGACACAATAGCCATCACCTAAAGACTTACAACACTGTTTTGGCCCAATTCCAACTGCTTTTGGCAGCTAAACAGTGTTGAGCCTCATTAGTAGTTTAATTTGAGACCACCTGCTAATATTATGTCCTGTAGGTCTTTTTACATTACCAACACATGATTTTTTTCAGTAAGCCAATAATGTTAGGAAACTTTTTTATTAGCTTACCTGGTTATAGAAGTAGAAGAGGGCAAAAAAGTGCCTGTATCTCACCTACAGCCATACCACATTGGATACGCCCAATCTCGTCTGATCTTGGAAGCTAAGCAGTGTTGGGTCTGGTTAGTACTTGGGTGGGAGACCACATGGGAACACCACGTGCTGTAGGTTTTTTCCCAGTACTGGCAAATTGTTTTTATTCTCTAGCTATTTAAATTGGAAACTTTTTCTTTTTATTGCCAATACAGACATCTGGGAGAGGTCAAACAGACACAATAGCCATCACCTAAAGACTTACCCCACTGTTTCGGTCCAATTCCAACTGCTTTTGGCAGCTAAATAGTGTTGAGCCTCTTTAGTAGTTTAATTTGAGACCACCTGCTAATATTATGTCCTGTAGGTCTTTTTACATTACCAACACATGACTTTTTCAGTAAGCCAATACAGTTAGGAAACTTTTTTATTAGCTTACCTGGTTATAGAAGTAGAAGAGGGCAAAAAAGTGACTGTATCTCACCTACAGCCATACCACATTGGATACGCCCAATCTCGTCTGATCTTGGAAGCTAAGCAGTGTTGGGCCTGGTTAGTACTTGGGTGGGAGACCACATGGGAACACCAGGTGCTGTAGGTTTTTTCCCATTACTGGCAAATTGTTTTTATTCTATAGCTATTTAAATTGGAAACTTTTTCTTTTTATTGTCAATACAGACATTTGAGAGAGGTGAAACAGACACAATAGCCATCACCTAAAGACTTACCACACTGTTTTGGCCCAATTCCAACTGCTTTTGGCAGCTAAACAGTGTTGAGCCTCATTAGTAGTTTATTTGAGACCACCTGCTAATATTATGTCCTGTAGGTCTTTTTACATTACCAACACATGATTTTTTTCAGTAAGCCAATAATGTTAGGAAACTTTTTTATTAGCTTACCTGGTTATAGAAGTAGAAGAGGGCAAAAAAGTGACTGTATCTCACCTACAGCCATACCACATTGGATACGCCCAATCTCGTCTGATCTTGGAAGCTAAGCAGTGTTGGGCCTGGTTAGTGCTTGGGTGGGAGACCACATGGGAACACCAGGTGCTGTAGGTTTTTTCCCATTACTGGCAAATTGTTTTTATTCTATAGCTATTTAAATTGGAAACTTTTTCTTTTTATTGTCAATACAGACATTTGAGAGAGGTGAAACAGACACAATAGCCATCACCTAAAGACTTACCACACTGTTTTGGCCCAATTCCAACTGCTTTTGGCAGCTAAACAGTGTTGAGCCTCATTAGTAGTTTATTTGAGACCACCTGCTAATATTATGTCCTGTAGGTCTTTTTACATTACCAACACATGATTTTTTTCAGTAAGCCAATAATGTTAGGAAACTTTTTTATTAGCTTACCTGGTTATAGAAGTAGAAGAGGGCAAAAAAGTGACTCTATCTCATCTACAGCCATACCACATTGGATACTCCCAATCTCATCTGATCTTGGAAGCTAAGCATTGTTGGGCCTGGTTAGTACTTGGGTGGGAGACCACATGGGAACACCAGGTGCTGTAGGTTTTTTCCCATTACTGGCAAATTGTTTTTATTCTCTAGCTATTTAAATTGGAAACTTTTTATTTTTATTGCCAATACAGACATTTGGGAGAGGTCAAACAGACACAATAGCCATCACCTAAAGACTTACCACACTGTTTCGGCCTAATTCCAACTGCTTTTGGCAGCTAAACAGTGTTGAGCCTCTTTAGTAGTTTAATTTGAGACCACCTGCTAATATTATGTCCTGTAGGTCTTTTTACATTACCAACACATGATTTTTTTCAGTAAGCCAATACAGTTAGGAATCTTTTTTATTCGCTTACCTGGTTATAGAAGTAGAAGAGGGCAAAAAAGTGCCTGTATCTTACCTACAGCCATACCACATTGGATACGCCCACACTCGTCTGATCTTGGAAGCTAAGCAGTGTTGGGCCTGGCTAGTACTTGGGTGGGAGACCACATGGGAACACCAGGTGCTGTAGGTTTTTTCCCATTACTGGCAAATTGTTTTTATTCTCTAGCTATTTAAATTGGAAACTTTTTCTTTTTATTGCCAATACAGACATTTGGGAGAAGTCAAACAGACACAATAGCCATCACCTAAAGACTTACCACACTTTTTCGGCCCAATTCCAACTGCTTTTGGCAGCTAAATAGTGTTGAGCCTCTTTAGTAGTTTAATTTGAGACCACCTGCTGATATTATGTCCTGTAGGTCTTTTTACATTGCAAACACATGATTTTTTTCAGTAAGCCAATACAGTTAGGAAACTTTTTTATTAGCTTACCTTTAGATAGAAGTAGAAGAGGGCAAAAAAGTGACTGCATCTCACCTACAGCCATACCACATTGGATACGCCCAATCTCGTCTGATCTTGGAAGCTAAGCAGTGTTGGGCCTGGTTAGTACTTGGGTGGGAGACCACATGGGAACACCAGGTGCTGTAGGTTTTTTTCCCATTACTGGCAAATTGTTTTTATTCTCTAGCTATTTAAATTGGAAACTTTTTCTTTTTATTGCTAATACAGACATTTGGGAGAGGTCAAACAGACACAATAGCCATCACCTAAAGATTTACCACACTGTTTCGGTCCAATTCCAACTGCTTTTGGCAGCTAAATAGTGTTGAGCCTCTTTAGTAGTTTAATTTGAGACCACCTGCTAATATTATGTCCTGTAGGTCTTTTTACATTACCAACACATGATTTTTTCAGTAAGCCAATACAGTTAGGAAACTTTTTTATTAGCTTACCTGGTTATAGAAGTAGAAGAGGGCAAAAAAGTAACTGTGTCTCACCTACAGCCATACCACATTGGATACGCCCAATCTCGTCTGATCTTGGAAGCTAAGCAGTGTTGGGCCTGGTTAGTACTTGGGTGGGAGACCACATGGGAACACCAGGTGCTGTAGGTTTTTTCCCATTACTGGCAAATTGTTTTTATTCTCTAGCTATTTAAATTGGAAACTTTTTCTTTTTATTGCCAATACAGACATTTGAGAGAGGTGAAACAGACACAATAGCCATCACCTAAAGACTTACCACACTTTTTTGGCCCAATTCCAACTGCTTTTGGCAGCTAAACAGTGTTGAGCCTCATTAGTAGTTTAATTTGAGACCACCTGCTAATATTATGTCCTGTAGGTCTTTTTACATTAGCAACACATGATTTTTTTCAGTAAGCCAATAATGTTAGGAAACTTTTTTATTAGCTTACCTGGTTATAGAAGTAGAAGAGGGCAAAAAAGTGACTCTATCTCACCTACAGCAATACCACATTGGATACGCCCAATCTCGTCTGATCTTGGAAGCTAAGCATTGTTGGGCCTGGTTAGTACTTGGTTGGGAGACCACATGGGAACACCACGTGCTGTAGGTTTTTTCCCATTACTGGCAAATTGTTTTTATTCTCTAGCTATTTAAATTGGAAACTTTTTCTTTTTATTGCCAATACAGACATTTGGGAGAGGTCAAACAGACACAATAGCCATCACCTAAAGACTTACCACACTGTTTCGGCCTAATTCCAACTGCTTTTGGCAGCTAAACAGTGTTGAGCCTCTTTAGTAGTTTAATTTGAGACATCCTGCTAATATTATGTCCTGTAGGTCTTTTTACATTACCAACACATGATTTTTTCAGTAAGCCAATACAGTTAGGAAACTTTTTTATTAGCTTACCTGGTTATAGAAGTAGAAGAGGGCAAAAAAGTAACTGTGTCTCACCTACAGCCATACCACATTGGATACGCCCAATCTCGTCTGATCTTGGAAGCTAAGCAGTGTTGGGCCTGGTTAGTACTTGGGTGGGAGACCACATGGGAACACCAGGTGCTGTAGGTTTTTTTCCCATTACTGGCCAATTGTTTTTATTCTCTAGCTATTTAAATTGGAAACTTTTTCTTTTTATTGCTAATACAGACATTTGGGAGAGGTCAAACAGACACAATAGCCATCACCTAAAGATTTACCACACTGTTTCGGTCCAATTCCAACTGCTTTTGGCAGCTAAATAGTGTTGAGCCTCTTTAGTAGTTTAATTTGAGACCACCTGCTAATATTATGTCCTGTAGGTCTTTTTACATTACCAACACATGATTTTTTCAGTAAGCCAATACAGTTAGGAAACTTTTTTATTAGCTTACCTGGTTATAGAAGTAGAAGAGGGCAAAAAAGTAACTGAGTCTCACCTACAGCCATACCACATTGGATACGCCCAATCTCGTCTGATCTTGGAAGCTAAGCAGTGTTGGGCCTGGTTAGTACTTGGGTGGGAGACCACATGGGAACACCAGGTGCTGTAGGTTTTTTCCCATTACTGGCAAATTGTTTTTATTCTCTAGCTATTTAAATTGGAAACTTTTTCTTTTTATTGCCAATACAGACATTTGAGAGAGGTGAAACAGACACAATAGCCATCACCTAAAGACTTACCACACTTTTTTGGCCCAATTCAAACTGCTTTTGGCAGCTAAACAGTGTTGAGCCTCTTTAGTAGTTTAATTTGAGACCACCTGCTAATATTATGTCCTATAGGTCTTTTTACATTACCAACACATGATTTTTTTCAGTAAGCCAATGAAGTTAGGAAACTTTTTTATTAGCTTACCTGGTTATAGAAGTAGAAGAGGGCAAAAAAGTGCCTGTATCTCACCTACAACCATACCACATTGGATACGCCCAATCTCCTCTGATCTTGGAAGCTAAGCAGTGTTGGGCCTGGTTAGTACTTGGGTGGGAGACCACATGGGAACACCAGGTGCTGTAGGTTTTTTTCCCATTACTGGCAAATTGTTTTTATTCTCTAGCTATTTAAATTGGAAACTTTTTCTTTTTATTGCCAATACAGACATTTGGGAGAGGTCAAACAGACACAATAGCCATCACCTAAAGACTTACCACACTGTTTCGGTCCAATTCCAACTGCTTTTGGCAGCTAAATAGTGTTGAGCCTCTTTAGTAGTTTAATTTGAGACCACCTGCTAATATTATGTCCTGTAGGTCTTTTTACATTACCAACACATGATTTTTTCAGTAAGCCAATACAGTTAGGAAACTTTTTTATTAGCTTACCTGGTTATAGAAGTAGAAGAGGGCAAAAAAGTGACTGTATCTCACCTACAGCCATACCACATTGGATACGCACAATCTCGTCTGATCTTGGAAGCTAAGCAGTGTTGGGCCTGATTAGTACTTGGGTGGGAGACCACATGGGAACACCAGGTGCTGTAGGTTTTTTCCCATTACTGGCAAATTGTTTTTATTCTATAGCTATTTAAATTGGAAACTTTTTCTTTTTATTGCCAATACAGACATTTGGTGGTCAAACAGACACAATAGCCATCACCTAAAGACTTACAACACTGTTTTGGCCCAATCCCAACTGCTTTTGGCAGCTAAATAGTGTTGAGCCTCTTTAGTAGTTTAATTTGAGACCACCTGCTAATATTATGTCCTGTAGGTCTTTTTACATTAGCAACACATGATTTGGTACTTATGTAGTATCTGAGCTGCCGATTTCTAAATCGGGTCGAATCGGGCACATCGCATCGCATCGCATGCGACCATCGATGCGATGCGATGCGATGCGATGCGATGACCCGATTTTTCCATAGGAATCAATGTTAAAATGGACTGAGTCCATTTTAACATGGAATTCAATGGGAAAAAGGGGTCCTTTTCATACCCCTACTATCCAAGTGGGCATGGAGTTGGATATAAACCTGTGGCGAGCGTAGCGAGCCACCGAGCCCGAAGCGTGGCGAGCGTAGCGAGCCCCGCGAGGGGACACAGAATACCGGCCCCTCGCGGGGCTCGCTTCGCTCGCCACGCTTCGGGCTCGGTGGCTCGCTACGCTCGCCACAGGTTTATATCCAACTCCATGCCCACTTGGATAGTAGGGGTATGAAAAGGACCCCTTTTTCCCATTGAATTCCATGTTAAAATGGACTCAGTCCATTTTAACATTGATTCCTATGGAAAAATCGGGTCATCGCATCCGATGGTCGCATGCGATGCGATGCGATGCGATATCGCATCGCATCGCATCTGATTGTATGCCTTAACTTAAGGCATACAATCAAAAAATCGGCAGCCCAGATACTACATAAGTACCCATGATTTTTTTCAGTAAGCCAATAATGTTAGGAAACTTTTTTATTAGCTTACCTGGTTATAGAAGTAGAAGAGGGCAAAAAAGTGGCTGTATCTCACCTACAGCCATACCACATTGGATACGCCTGATCTTGGAAGCTAAGCAGTGTTGGGCCTGGTTAGTACTTGGGTGGGAGACCACATGGGAACACCAGGTGCTTTAGGTTTTTTCCCATTACTGGCAAATTGTTTTTATTCTCTAGCTATTTAAATTGGAAACTTTTTCTTTTTATTGCCAATATAGACATTTGAAAGAGGTGAAACAGACACAATAGCCATCACCTAAAGACTTACCACACTGTTTTGGCCCAATTCCAACTGCTTTTGGCAGCTAAACAGTGTTGAGCCTCATTAGTAGTTTAATTTGAGACCACCTGCTAATATTATGTCCTGTAGGTCTTTTTACATTACCAACACATGATTTTTTTCAGTAAGCCAATAATGTTAGGAAACTTTTTTATTAGCTTACCTGGTTATAGAAGTAGAAGAGGGCAAAAAAGTTACTCAATCTCACCTACAGCCATACCACATTGGATACGCCCAATCTCGTCTGATCTTGGAAGCTAAGCAGTGTTGGGCCAGCTTAGTACTTGGGTGGGAGACCACATGGGAACACCACGTGCTGTAGGTTTTTTCCCATTACTGGCAAATTATTTTTATTCTCTAGCTATTTAAATTGGAAACTTTTTCTTTTTATTGCCAATACAGACATTTGGGAGAGGTCAAACAGACACAATAGCCATCACCTAAAGACTTATAACACTGTTTCGGCCCAATTCCAACTGCTTTTGGCAGCTAAATAGTGTTGAGCCTCTTTAGTAGTTTAATTTGAGACCACCTGCTAATATTATGTCCTGTAGGTATTTTTACATTACCAACACATGATTTTTTTCAGTAAGCCAATACAGTTAGGAAACTTTTTTATTAGCTTACCTTTAGATAGAAGTAGAAGAGGGCAAAAAAGAGCCTGTATCTTACCTACAGCCATACCACATTGGATATGCCCAATCTCGTCTGATCTTGGAAGCTAAGCAGTGTTGGGCCTGGTTAGTAGTTGGGTGGGAGACCACATGGGAAGACCACGTGCTGTAAGTTTTTTCCCATTACTGGCAAATTGTTTTTATTTTCTAGCTATTTAAATTGGAAACTTTTTCTTTTTATTGCCAATACAGACATTTGAGAGAGGTGAAACAGACACAATAGCCATCACCTAAAGACTTACCACACTGTTTCGGCCCAATTCCAACTGCTTTTGGCAGCAAAACAGTGTTGAGCCTCATTAGTAGTTTAATTTGAGACCACCTGCTAATATTATGTCCTGTAGGTATTTTTACATTACCAACACATGATTTTTTTCAGTAAGCCAATACAGTTAGGAAACTTTTTTATTAGCTTACCTTTAGATAGAAGTAGAAGAGGGCAAAAAAGAGCCTGTATCTCACCTACAGCCATACCACATTGGATATGCCCAATCTTGTCTGATCTTGGAAGCTAAGCAGTGTTGGGCCTGGTTAGTACTTGGGTGGGAGACCACATGGGAAGACCACGTGCTGTAAGTTTTTTCCCATTACTGGCAAATTGTTTTTATTCTCTAGCTATTTAAATTGGAAACTTTTTTCTTTTTATTGCCAATACAGACA
Organism: Crinia signifera; assembly: GCF_055691185.1. NCBI lineage: Eukaryota > Metazoa > Chordata > Amphibia > Anura > Myobatrachidae > Crinia > Crinia signifera. The sequence goes on from NC_139224.1 coordinate 68,768,425, forward strand.
TTTGAGAGAGGTGAAACAGACACAATAGCCATCACCTAAAGACTTACCACACTGTTTCGGCCCAATTCCAACTGCTTTTGGCAGCTAAACAGTGTTGAGCCTCATTAGTAGTTTAATTTGAGACCACCTGCTAATATTATGTCCTGTAGGTCTTTTTACATTACCAACACATGATTTTTTTCAGTAAGCCAATAATGTTAGGAAACTTTTTTATTAGCTTACCTGGTTATAGAAGTAGAAGAGGGCAAAAAAGTGACTGCATCTCACCTACAGCCATACCACATTGGATACGCCCAATCTCGTCTGATCTTGGAAGCTAAGCAGTGTTGGGCCTGGTTAGTACTTGGGTGGGAGACCACATGGGAACACCAGGTGCTGTAGGGTTTTTCCCACTACTGGCAAATTGTTTTTATTCTATAGCTATTTAAATTGGAAACTTTTTCTTTTTATTGCCAATACAGACATTTGAGAGAGGTGGAACAGACACAATAGCCATCACCTAAAGACTTACCACACTGTTTTGGCCCAATTCCAACTGCTTTTGGCAGCTAAACAGTGTTAAGCCTCATTAGTAGTTTAATTTGAGACCACCTGCTAATATTATGTCCTGTAGGTCTTTTTACATTACCAACACATGATTTTTTTCAGTAAGCCAATAATGTTAGGAAACTTTTTTATTAGCTTACCTGGTTATAGAAGTACAAGAGGGCAAAAAAGTGACTCTATCTCACCTACAGCCATACCACATTGGATACGCCTAATCTCGTCTGATCTTGGAAGCTAAGAAGTGTTGGGCCTGGTTAGTACTTGGGTGGGAGACCACATGGGAACACCACGTGCTGTAGGTTTTTTCCCATTACTGGCAAATTGTTTTTATTCTCTAGCTATTTAAATTGGAAACTTTTTCTTTTTATTGCCAATACAGACATTTGGGAGAGGTCAAACAGACACAATAGCCATCACCTAAAGACTTACCACACTGTTTCGGCCTAATTCCAACTGCTTTTGGCAGCTAAACAGTGTTGAGCCTCTTTAGTAGTTTAATTTGAGACCACCTGCTAATATTATGTCCTGTAGGACTTTTTACATTACCAACACATGATTTTTTTCAGTAAGCCAATACAGTTAGGAAACTTTTTTATTAGCTTACCTGGTTATAGAAGTAGAAGAGGGCAAAAAAGTGCCTGTATCTCACCTACAGCCATACCACATTGGATACGCCCAATCTTGTCTGATCTTGGAAGCTAAGCAGTGTTGGGCCTGGTTAGTACTTGAATGGGAGACCACATGGGAACACCAGGTGCTGTAGGTTTTTTCCCATTACTGGCAAATTGTTTTTATTCTCTAGCTATTTAAATTGGAAACTTTTTCTTTTTATTGCCAATACAGACATTTGGGAGAGGTCAAACAGACACAATAGCCATCACCTAAAGACTTACCACACTGTTTTGGTCCAATTCCAACTTCTTTTGGCAGCTAAATAGTGTTGAGCCTCTTTAGTAGTTTAATTTGAGACCACCTGCTAATATTATGTCCTGTAGGTCTTTTAACATTGCCAACACATGATTTTTTTCAGTAAGCCAATACAGTTAGGAAACTTTTTTATTAGCTTACCTTTAGATATGCAATAGGGGGGGTGGGGGAAGGGGAATTAGGAGTCCGCACACACTTTTTATTTGAAATGTCCCCTGTATTTTATTTGGGGATTGGCCTTTAAATGCTGTTTATTAGGCAGCGGGTGCTATCCGGGCAATAGGATTGGAGTACAGGTTCAAGAAGAAAAAGAATTGCACTGTGGATGCACACCTGAAGAAAAGAATATTTCAAAAAGAGTAGAGATATTCTATTTTGGTTTTTAAAATTTTTTAACTTTATTGGTTTGATTCAAGGTAAAAAAGGGGAGATAGACCTGTCGGGATTTTTTAACATATAGAATCCGTGTGGTGATCTTCCCTTGGTACTTGTGATATTTTCAAAAAGAGATTAAAATACACATACAAACATACAACACATAGTGTACTGTGCTAATGCACAAAAAAGATAGAAATGGTGAATAAAGGGATTAAAAGAGTTCCCCTTTTGCTGGCTTACAGAAAGATGTTGTGTCTGAGTTAGGTTCTTTTCCTGAGGTACTTAGGTATTTTATATATCACCCTTTTTCGGGGTTTTGTACCTCCTAGGTTTACTAGCCCCCTCTCACAGGGTTTTGTAAATCCTTTTCATAGAATTATGGCCTCCTAGATTCACTAACCCCCTCTCACCGGGTTTTGTGAATACTAGGAGTGATTTTTAAGGTTTTTATGTCACCTTAATCGGAGTGTTATTTCCCAGGCAGTTTTATTACTGTATTCCTGGTCTCCTTTTAAGGTGATTGACTACCATCTGATTATATATTATTTAGTATACTGTTTGTTTCCGGAGAGATTTATCTCTGATTTCAAAATGATGCAGATTTTATATCCAATAGTTGCATAGGTCACACAAAGATTCTGTTATTATACGGTAATTTTGTATGCAGGTTTATGTACAGTGCAGCTCTCTCTCACTGAGCTGTATACTGTTTATGTTTTTCTATCTGCGCTATAATGCCCTTAGGAGGGTAATTCTATGTGGATTATGGTGACTCCAATATTTAGCTGTTGTGATGCCTCTCACTCACACTGAGTAGCATTCACTAGTATTTGCAATACCGGGGTTGAATTCCCTTAATTGGAGTTGATGTGGTGGTTATATCTCAAAGGTGCTGCTCACTCTCACTGAGTTGCACCTCCCACTGTTCTGATATTGGGGTTAATTCCCTTTTAGTAGGTTACCACTATAGTGTAATTTTATCGACTTGGTCATATAGTGGTCCAATCTGAAACAAGTATTGGGGTTAAAATTCCCTTGATTGTTTTTATCTGGTCACACAAATATCCACTTTTTTTATATAGAAATAGCACTTTTCTTTGTGCAGGTTTTTGAGTGCAATATAGCTCTCTCTCACTGAGCTTATTTGCTACTCAAATAACTGCACCCTCTGGGCTGATATGCTCTTATAGCTTATACCTGCTACCGTTTATAATATTGAGGTTTTAATTCCTCCAATTTGGAATATTTTTACAGTATGACCCTCTCTCACAGAGCCATTACTGTAATATATATGAGATATCAATATTGATCATATGATATTATTTTGAGTGTAAATACAAGTGCAGGATAGCTCCCTCTCACTGAGCTATTTGCTATTTATATTTAACATATAATCTGGGCTATTGCACCTTTTGATATTCACTTTGTGTGTAGGTGATGGTAGATGAAGTATTGGCAATATGACTCTCTGAGATTTATCTCTGATTTCAAAATGATACAGATTTTATATCCAATAGTTGCATAGGTCACACAAAGATTCTGTTATTATACGGTAATTTTGTATGCAGGTTTATGTACAGTGCAGCTCTCTCTCACTGAGCTGTATACTGTTTATGTTTTTCTATCTGCGCTATAATGCCCTTAGGAGGGTAATTCTATGTGGATTATGGTGACTCCAATATTTAGCTGTTGTGATGCCTCTCACTCACACTGAGTAGCATTCACTAGTATTTGCAATACCGGGGTTGAATTCCCTTAATTGGAGTTGATGTGGTGGTTATATCTCAAAGGTGCTGCTCACTCTCACTGAGTTGCACCTCCCACTGTTCTGATATTGGGGTTAATTCCCTTTTTCTCAGTAGGTCACCACTGTGGTGTACTTCTATCGATTTGGTCATATAGTGGTCCAATCTGCAATACCGGGGTTGAATTCCCTTAATTGGAGCTGGTGTGGTGGTTCTATCTCAAAGGTGCTGCTCACTCTCACTGAGTTGCACCTCCTATTGTTCTGATATTGGGGTTAATTCCCTTTTTCCCTCAGTAGGTTACCACTATAGTGTAATTTTATCGACTTGGTCATATAGTGGTCCAATCTGAAACAAGTATTGGGGTTAAAATTCCCTTGATTGTTTTTATCTGGTCACACAAATATCCACTTTTTTTATATAGAAATAGCACTTTTCTTTGTGCAGGTTTTTGAGTGCAATATAGCTCTCTCTCACTGAGCTTATTTGCTACTCAAATAACTGCACCCTCTGGGCTGATATGCTCTTATAGCTTATACCTGCTACCGTTTATAATATTGAGGTTTTAATTCCTCCAATTTGGAATATTTTTACAGTATGACCCTCTCTCACAGAGCCATTACTGTAATATATATGAGATATCAATATTGATCATATGATATTATTTTGAGTGTAAATACAAGTGCAGGATAGCTCCCTCTCACTGAGCTATTTGCTATTTATATTTAACATATAATCTGGGCTATTGCACCTTTTAATATTCACTTTGTGTGTAGGTGATGGTAGATGAAGTATTGGCAATATGACTCTCTGAGTCAAAAAGTTGCCAAGATTATATTTTATTGGTAATGTAGTATAACTCTCTCTCACTGAGTCATAGCTACCAATAATGTGATTCAGTAGTTGGAATTTTATATTTCTGAGTACTCCCAGTTGATAATGGCTTATATTTGCCCTGGGTTCAGGATATACAGTTATACTGTTTCACATTAGTTTATACCAATCTATTATAAATGGTTATTTGTTGCCATCTAGTGGTGATTCTCTGCATTCATTATGCTCTCAGTATACTATAAACTGAATCTCTAACATCAGACACATTTAAATCATAAGTACATTATTGATACATTTAATATGTCATTGTAGCTAATATGTAGCCAGCAAATAGGCTAACACGCGTTTCACAAGTCTGCTTCCTCAGAGCCTCAAGCCGAGTGTCTTCTGCTAATCATACTTATTAGGATTGGTCAGCCAATTGCTTCCCTGCTTTGTGTCACATGTTATCGCCTATCCAATAGGCATACATGATTGTTTGGCGCTGTTTCCGCCCTTACTGCAGTCCCCCGTCCATGTGACCGGCGCGTGACGTCATCACGCCGGTCACATGGGGTTTTTCAGCCAATCGCGGCTTTTCTCTGCCGCAACCCGGAAGTTCGGGCTTTACTGTGTCCGCCCCGGACTCTGTATACTCAATACGCGTTAGTTTGTTTTTATATTTTGTTAGTGTACGTCTTAATTTCTCAACATCCTTATTTACAGTACTGGGTAATCGTTCCCTGTACTCTCAATGGGTGTCTTCCTGGGGCGCTGTGTTTGGGGGAAATCTTTTGGCTGATATGGGGGTTATTGTTTTATTCCTATTTGCTATGTCCGCCCCGGACTCTGTATATTTGATACACGCTAGTTCATTTTTATATTTTATTCATGAATGTCTTTATTTGTTTGCATCCTTATTCGTAGTCTTGGTAATCGTTCCCTGTACTTTCATTAGGTGTCTTCCTGGGGCGCTGTGTTTGGGGGAAATATTGGCAGTTATAAGGGTTATTGTTTTATTCCTATTAGTGGGATTAAGGTTCCCCGGAATCTGGATGGGTAATAGTATTCTCTCTTTAGGGGTTTATACTTTATTGTAGTAACCCCGGACTCTGTATTTGGAATACATTTGATTTATTTTCAATTTTTGGCCAGTCTTCTGCTATATATTAAAGATCATTTATAGAGAACTGGATTGTGGTCATATAAGATGTTAAGAGGATAATTACTCAAAAGATGGATATATAGAATATATACTAATGGAGGAATTTGCGAGTAAGATGAAATAATATAATATAATGTGGGGTATTTTCCCATCCTAGATTAAAGTGTAATAATCTTAGTGCTTCCATGATTCTTGTGTGTATTACACAGTGAGAAAGGTAATAAATAATTTTTAGTGGTTTCATTTGATTTCTACTACTATATGCCTTAATAGTTTCCGGTAGTAGATTTTAATTTGAGTGATATCTATCCAGTAATGAGGCAAGTCAGGATTAAATAAAATAAGAAGGTGAGAAAAATATGTGAGAAAAGTATGTGCACAAAAAATAAACAAATACTATATATGGGGAGAGGGGGTGTGGTGTTTTCATATGTATGTATCATTATACATACTGTGCTAATGTTTGGTGGTCAGCCTATTGAGTGCTTTTTTTAAGATGGAGATTATGTCCCCAATGTTCCATAGGTGATTAAGACTTATTCTATTTGGGTGGTGGTTATTTGATGAACTCGTTCTTAATTGAGTTTACATGTTGTTTCCTCATCCTTTTTTCTGAGGAATTTTATGAATTTAAGATTAGTCATATTTGTTATCTCCATTATATTCATGAGTGTTTTATTCTCTTTTATTTCCAGGGTGTTCCTAGATGTCACAGTCCGGAGTCAGAGAGTTCCAGCACTTCATGTGGTAAGTCTTTTTTTCTCTTTCCCTTTCTCTCTCTTTCTTCCTCTCTTCTCTTTTTTCCTTTTTTCTCCTCTTTTTGTGTTAAATTTTGTATATTTTTTTCTCAGAGTCGTTTATTAGTGCATATACTGAAGTAAATTCTTATAGGTTCGGTATGAGAGTCTCCAATTCATATGGGGGTCTTGTTCCTACCACTATATTTGGGAGAGGGTGTAGCCCAATCCTTGCATTATTGGGGTCAATTCTATTGTCAAGAAGGCTTTTGGTATGTATCAAAGTTGTGCTATATATTTTGGTCATTTAAAGGTCTTTTGTTGTTCCCATAGGTGTAGTGGGGAAGGATGCTATTCGAATCCGTGGGATATCTTTGATTCTCACAGGTATGGCAGGTAGCTGTTGTTCTCATTTAATCCCTTTGGGGTTAGGCAGTCCATCAGGTAAATCATTTTGGTTTCTGTTTTTAGGAGTTCCTTGTCTAAGTCTCCACCTCTTATTCCTAGTTTGACGTGGACCATACCAAAAGCTTTCAGATTTTTTGGATCGCTGTTGTGGGACTTGAGAAAGTGTTTGGCCACCGGAGTTAGTGTCTTGAATCTACTCTGATCCTTGGTGGCATTTCGGATGCTACTGATGTGCTCTAGTATCCGCACTTTCAATGCTCTGCTGGTTTTACCAATGTAAGACTTTCCGCATGGGCATTTCAGGTGGTAAATTACCCCTATGCTGGTGCATGTTATGTGGTCTGTGATGATCCACTTCTTCCCGAATTTATCGGTGTAGTCTTTCGTTGTTTCCATATATTGGCAGGCCTTGCATTTCCCACAGCAGCTGAAGCCTTTTCTGGTTACCGATGTTTTAGGTTCTGATAGGTGGCTATGCACTAAAGAATTTTTAATGCTTCTTGATTTTCGCCAGCTCATTTGGACTTCTCTTGGTAGGTTTTCTTTAAGGTCTTGGTCAGTTTCTAGGATTGGCCAGTGTTTTTGGAGAATGGCTTTTACTTGCTTCCAGTTGTTATTAAAAGTTCCAATGAACCTGACCGGATCTTCTTTTATTTCCCGTTTTTTAGGGGCAAGTAATGATTCCCTTGGGATTTCCTCTACCGATTTTATAGATTTCTTAATTAATCTTTTACTGTATCCTCTTTCTGTGAATCGGTTACTCAATTCTTTTTGCCTGTCATGGAAGGTTTCTGGGTCTGAACAATTGCGTTTAATGCGTATCAGTTCGCCCTTAGGTATCGCTCTGATCGTGCTTGGCAGGTGGGCACTTGTTGCATGTAAGATGGAGTTGGTGGATGTTTCCTTTCTATACACGTCAGTTTGTATCCTCCCTTCTTCGTCAATTGTGATGGTGAGATCCAGAAAGTTGATTTTTCTCTGACTTGCTTCCATTGTCAGTTTCAGATTGAGGTTATTTTGATTTAATTTAAGAATGAACTCATTCAGATCTTGTTTTTCTCCTTCCCACAGTATGAGTATATCATCGATATATCGTAAAAATATGAGTATATTGGAGGTATACTGTTCATATTTTTCTTGAAAAACTACTTCCCTTTCCCACCACCCCAGGTAGAGGTTGGCGTATGTGGGGGCACATGCCGTCCTTATCGCCGTCCCTCTTACCTGGAGGTAGTGGGCGCCATCACAAGTGAAGTAGTTTTTGGTTAGGATGAAGTTCAGAGATTCCGTCAAGAAATTATTAAAATCGTGGTTTTGGTTCATTTTAAGGAAATATTTGATGGCTGCTATCCCATTCTCATGACTTATGCTGGTATAGAGACTTTCTACGTCACATGTGACCAGCCACGTGCCCTCTGAGACAGAGAGATTTTCTAATTTTTGGAGTACATCCATAGTGTCTCTTAGATGTGAGGGCAGTGCTGTCACATGTTGACGCAGGAACTGGTCCACGTAGATACTAAGTCTTTCTGTGAGACTGCCAATTCCAGATAGGATTGGTCTTCCTGGGGGGGATTTCTCATTCTTATGAATCTTGGGTAACAAGTATAGCGTCGGAGTTTTGGGTTTCTCCATTTTCAGATATTGATAATCGTTTTTACTGATTATTTGGTTTTTGAATGCCTGATCAATCATGTTGTTGTATTCTGTGGTGAATTTGCCACTAGGATTAAATGTTAGCCTTTTATAACAGCTGGTATCTGTAAGTTGGCGTTTCAGTTCCTGTATATATTGTTCACGAGGCCACAGCACCACATTTCCGCCTTTGTCTGAAGGCTTAATGATTGTATCTTCCCATTTTTCCATTTCTCTGAGTGCATCCCTTTCTCCTTTGGTTATATTGTCTCCTTTGATATTTGTTTCCTTCAGGAGATTGTCTAGATCTTTAGATACTAGACTTTGAAATATTTGTACCTGAGGGCATATGTTGGGGTCTGGTAAGAACACGGATTTCTTTTTGATCTTTGTTCTGTCGTGTGGTTCTAGGGGGGGAGCTAGACCATCTGAATTTTCCATAGCTAGTTCTTCTAGGATTTGGAGTGCTATCCTATCTTCTTGTTCCATCTCTTCTGAGCCTTGAGATACTGAAGGTATAGGTGTATTACTATTGTTAGTTTCTGGGCTAATGCCCGCTGCTGTCAGTAGTGCTCTCTCCTCATTCTTTTGACGTGCATGGTTTGCAAAGAATTTTTTCAGGAGTAATTTTCTCGTGAAAAGATTAAGATCTTTCTCCATTTCAAATCTTTGCATATTGGATGTAGGGGAGAATGATAATCCTCTTTTCAGGATGGATTGTTGTTCTTCTGTCAGAATTTTATCAGTGAGATTCACAATTTTGAGGGAGTCAGATGTTATGTTCGATATCCTTGTTCTCTGAGTCGTCTCCTCTCCAGATGTTACATTGGGTATCATTATTCTCTGAATCGTCTCCTCTCCCTCGGCTCTTCTCTCCAATCCAAGGACTCTCTTTTTCTCCTGCCTCCCCTTGCCCCTCCTGATCTTTCTCCATATTCTTTGTGTTCTTTGCGGCCTTGCCCTAAAAAATGCCTCCTGTGGTATTGATTGTTTCTTGAATCCCCTTCTGATGATTCAGCTTCTGATGTCGAATAGTTAGATACATTGCTATTGGTGTATGTTTGTTTCTGGGGTCGTATATTCCATCTGAAGATCGTATTGTTCGCAAAATCAGTTCGATCTCGTTGGAATTTACGCCTTTTTCTTTCTATTATTTCTTTTTCATAATCTTCGATTTCTTTTTTGTATTTATCGTATCTTTGTTGGAACTGCTCCAGACCCTCAAAATTTTTTAATTTATCTCCTAGTTTGGAGATTTCTTGGTTTAGTCCTGTTAGAACGATCTCATCATGCTTTATCAGTACTTTTATAAGTTCTCTTGAGCATTGTAGTAGTATAGTTTCCCAATTTTTCTTCAGTTCTTCGTTAGCTAGTTCATATGCTGGAAATAATTTGGGCCTAAGGCCTCTTGGGATCAAGTTCTGTTTCAGGTAGTTGTCAAATGTAGTTCTATTCCACAGAGTTTTGCTTTGTTTCATAAGGGCAGTTTTTAATGCGAAAAGGTCATCTGACCAATTGGTAGTTGTGCATTCCATCCTATCCGGGTTGTCTGTGAATACTGAATCGATATCATTTCTTAGCTTATCCCGTCTATTTTCCAGATCCTTGGCTAAGCTGAAATTGGACATGATTACAGAAGTAGTCGGCTTGTTTAATGTTGTTAATATTCTTTTTTAAGAAAAATTATATATAAGTTGGTTTAGGGTATGTGGTGCTGGATGTTCCTTAGGAATCTGTTTTCACAGTATGTCTGATATGCAATAGGGGGGGTGGGGGAAGGGGAATTAGGAGTCCGCACACACTTTTTATTTGAAATGTCCCCTGTATTTTATTTGGGGATTGGCCTTTAAATGCTGTTTATTAGGCAGCGGGTGCTATCCGGGCAATAGGATTGGAGTACAGGTTCAAGAAGAAAAAGAATTGCACTGTGGATGCACACCTGAAGAAAAGAATATTTCAAAAAGAGTAGAGATATTCTATTTTGGTTTTTAAAATTTTTTAACTTTATTGGTTTGATTCAAGGTAAAAAAGGGGAGATAGACCTGTCGGGATTTTTTAACATATAGAATCCGTGTGGTGATCTTCCCTTGGTACTTGTGATATTTTCAAAAAGAGATTAAAATACACATACAAACATACAACACATAGTGTACTGTGCTAATGCACAAAAAAGATAGAAATGGTGAATAAAGGGATTAAAAGAGTTCCCCTTTTGCTGGCTTACAGAAAGATGTTGTGTCTGAGTTAGGTTCTTTTCCTGAGGTACTTAGGTATTTTATATATCACCCTTTTTCGGGGTTTTGTACCTCCTAGGTTTACTAGCCCCCTCTCACAGGGTTTTGTAAATCCTTTTCATAGAATTATGGCCTCCTAGATTCACTAACCCCCTCTCACCGGGTTTTGTGAATACTAGGAGTGATTTTTAAGGTTTTTATGTCACCTTAATCGGAGTGTTATTTCCCAGGCAGTTTTATTACTGTATTCCTGGTCTCCTTTTAAGGTGATTGACTACCATCTGATTATATATTATTTAGTATACTGTTTGTTTCCGGAGAGATTTATCTCTGATTTCAAAATGATGCAGATTTTATATCCAATAGTTGCATAGGTCACACAAAGATTCTGTTATTATACGGTAATTTTGTATGCAGGTTTATGTACAGTGCAGCTCTCTCTCACTGAGCTGTATACTGTTTATGTTTTTCTATCTGCGCTATAATGCCCTTAGGAGGGTAATTCTATGTGGATTATGGTGACTCCAATATTTAGCTGTTGTGATGCCTCTCACTCACACTGAGTAGCATTCACTAGTATTTGCAATACCGGGGTTGAATTCCCTTAATTGGAGTTGATGTGGTGGTTATATCTCAAAGGTGCTGCTCACTCTCACTGAGTTGCACCTCCCACTGTTCTGATATTGGGGTTAATTCCCTTTTAGTAGGTTACCACTATAGTGTAATTTTATCGACTTGGTCATATAGTGGTCCAATCTGAAACAAGTATTGGGGTTAAAATTCCCTTGATTGTTTTTATCTGGTCACACAAATATCCACTTTTTTTATATAGAAATAGCACTTTTCTTTGTGCAGGTTTTTGAGTGCAATATAGCTCTCTCTCACTGAGCTTATTTGCTACTCAAATAACTGCACCCTCTGGGCTGATATGCTCTTATAGCTTATACCTGCTACCGTTTATAATATTGAGGTTTTAATTCCTCCAATTTGGAATATTTTTACAGTATGACCCTCTCTCACAGAGCCATTACTGTAATATATATGAGATATCAATATTGATCATATGATATTATTTTGAGTGTAAATACAAGTGCAGGATAGCTCCCTCTCACTGAGCTATTTGCTATTTATATTTAACATATAATCTGGGCTATATTAAAAGGTGCAATAGCCCAGATTATATGTTAAATATAAATAGCAAATAGCTCAGTGAGAGGGAGCTATCCTGCACTTGTATTTACACTCAAAATAATATCATATGATCAATATTGATATCTCATATATATTACAGTAATGGCTCTGTGAGAGAGGGTCATACTGTAAAAATATTCCAAATTGGAGGAATTAAAACCTCAATATTATAAACGGTAGCAGGTATAAGCTATAAGAGCATATCAGCCCAGAGGGTGCAGTTATTTGAGTAGCAAATAAGCTCAGTGAGAGAGAGCTATATTGCACTCAAAAACCTGCACAAAGAAAAGTGCTATTTCTATATAAAAAAAGTGGATATTTGTGTGACCAGATAAAAACAATCAAGGGAATTTTAACCCCAATACTTGTTTCAGATTGGACCACTATATGACCAAGTCGATAAAATTACACTATAGTGGTAACCTACTGAGGGAAAAAGGGAATTAACCCCAATATCAGAACAATAGGAGGTGCAACTCAGTGAGAGTGAGCAGCACCTTTGAGATAGAACCACCACACCAGCTCCAATTAAGGGAATTCAACCCCGGTATTGCAGATTGGACCACTATATGACCAAATCGATAGAAGTACACCACAGTGGTGACCTACTGAGAAAAAGGGAATTAACCCCAATATCAGAACAGTGGGAGGTGCAACTCAGTGAGAGTGAGCAGCACCTTTGAGATATAACCACCACATCAACTCCAATTAAGGGAATTCAACCCCGGTATTGCAAATACTAGTGAATGCTACTCAGTGTGAGTGAGAGGCATCACAACAGCTAAATATTGGAGTCACCATAATCCACATAGAATTACCCTCCTAAGGGCATTATAGCGCAGATAGAAAAACATAAACAGTATACAGCTCAGTGAGAGAGAGCTGCACTGTACATAAACCTGCATACAAAATTACCGTATAATAACAGAATCTTTGTGTGACCTATGCAACTATTGGATATAAAATCTGTATCATTTTGAAATCAGAGATAAATCTCAGAGAGTCATATTGCCAATACTTCATCTACCATCACCTACACACAAAGTGAATATCAAAAGGTGCAATAGCCCAGATTATATGTTAAATATAAATAGCAAATAGCTCAGTGAGAGGGAGCTATCCTGCACTTGTATTTACACTCAAAATAATATCATATGATCAATATTGATATCTCATATATATTACAGTAATGGCTCTGTGAGAGAGGGTCATACTGTAAAAATATTCCAAATTGGAGGAATTAAAACCTCAATATTATAAACGGTAGCAGGTATAAGCTATAAGAGCATATCAGCCCAGAGGGTGCAGTTATTTGAGTAGCAAATAAGCTCAGTGAGAGAGAGCTATATTGCACTCAAAAACCTGCACAAAGAAAAGTGCTATTTCTATATAAAAAAAGTGGATATTTGTGTGACCAGATAAAAACAATCAAGGGAATTTTAACCCCAATACTTGTTTCAGATTGGACCACTATATGACCAAGTCGATAAAATTACACTATAGTGGTAACCTACTAAAAGGGAATTAACCCCAATATCAGAACAGTGGGAGGTGCAACTCAGTGAGAGTGAGCAGCACCTTTGAGATATAACCACCACATTAACTCCAATTAAGGGAATTCAACCCCGGTATTGCAAATACTAGTGAATGCTACTCAGTGTGAGTGAGAGGCATCACAACAGCTAAATATTGGAGTCACCATAATCCACATAGAATTACCCTCCTAAGGGCATTATAGCGCAGATAGAAAAACATAAACAGTATACAGCTCAGTGAGAGAGAGCTGCACTGTACATAAACCTGCATACAAAATTACCGTATAATAACAGAATCTTTGTGTGACCTATGCAACTATTGGATATAAAATCTGCATCATTTTGAAATCAGAGATAAATCTCTCCGGAAACAAACAGTATACTAAATAATATATAATCAGATGGTAGTCAATCACCTTAAAAGGAGACCAGGAATACAGTAATAAAACTGCCTGGGAAATAACACTCCGATTAAGGTGACATAAAAACCTTAAAAATCACTCCTAGTATTCACAAAACCCGGTGAGAGGGGGTTAGTGAATCTAGGAGGCCATAATTCTATGAAAAGGATTTACAAAACCCTGTGAGAGGGGGCTAGTAAACCTAGGAGGTACAAAACCCCGAAAAAGGGTGATATATAAAATACCTAAGTACCTCAGGAAAAGAACCTAACTCAGACACAACATCTTTCTGTAAGCCAGCAAAAGGGGAACTCTTTTAATCCCTTTATTCACCATTTCTATCTTTTTTGTGCATTAGCACAGTACACTATGTGTTGTATGTTTGTATGTGTATTTTAATCTCTTTTTGAAAATATCACAAGTACCAAGGGAAGATCACCACACGGATTCTATATGTTAAAAAATCCCGACAGGTCTATCTCCCCTTTTTTACCTTGAATCAAACCAATAAAGTTAAAAAATTTTAAAAACCAAAATAGAATATCTCTACTCTTTTTGAAATATTCTTTTCTTCAGGTGTGCATCCACAGTGCAATTCTTTTTCTTCTTGAACCTGTACTCCAATCCTATTGCCCGGATAGCACCCGCTGCCTAATAAACAGCATTTAAAGGCCAATCCCCAAATAAAATACAGGGGACATTTCAAATAAAAAGTGTGTGCGGACTCCTAATTCCCCTTCCCCCACCCCCCCTATTGCATATCAGACATACTGTGAAAACAGATTCCTAAGGAACATCCAGCACCACATACCCTAAACCAACTTATATATAATTTTTCTTAAAAAAGAATATTAACAACATTAAACAAGCCGACTACTTCTGTAATCATGTCCAATTTCAGCTTAGCCAAGGATCTGGAAAATAGACGGGATAAGCTAAGAAATGATATCGATTCAGTATTCACAGACAACCCGGATAGGATGGAATGCACAACTACCAATTGGTCAGATGACCTTTTCGCATTAAAAACTGCCCTTATGAAACAAAGCAAAACTCTGTGGAATAGAACTACATTTGACAACTACCTGAAACAGAACTTGATCCCAAGAGGCCTTAGGCCCAAATTATTTCCAGCATATGAACTAGCTAACGAAGAACTGAAGAAAAATTGGGAAACTATACTACTACAATGCTCAAGAGAACTTATAAAAGTACTGATAAAGCATGATGAGATCGTTCTAACAGGACTAAACCAAGAAATCTCCAAACTAGGAGATAAATTAAAAAATTTTGAGGGTCTGGAGCAGTTCCAACAAAGATACGATAAATACAAAAAAGAAATCGAAGATTATGAAAAAGAAATAATAGAAAGAAAAAGGCGTAAATTCCAACGAGATCGAACTGATTTTGCGAACAATACGATCTTCAGATGGAATATACGACCCCAGAAACAAACATACACCAATAGCAATGTATCTAACTATTCGACATCAGAAGCTGAATCATCAGAAGGGGATTCAAGAAACAATCAATACCACAGGAGGCATTTTTTAGGGCAAGGCCGCAAAGAACACAAAGAATATGGAGAAAGATCAGGAGGGGCAAGGGGAGGCAGGAGAAAAAGAGAGTCCTTGGATTGGAGAGAAGAGCCGAGGGAGAGGAGACGATTCAGAGAATAATGATACCCAATGTAACATCTGGAGAGGAGACGACTCAGAGAACAAGGATATCGAACATAACATCTGACTCCCTCAAAATTGTGAATCTCACTGATAAAATTCTGACAGAAGAACAACAATCCATCCTGAAAAGAGGATTATCATTCTCCCCTACATCCAATATGCAAAGATTTGAAATGGAGAAAGATCTTAATCTTTTCACGAGAAAATTACTCCTGAAAAAATTCTTTGCAAACCATGCACGTCAAAAGAATGAGGAGAGAGCACTACTGACAGCAGCGGGCATTAGCCCAGAAACTAACAATAGTAATACACCTATACCTTCAGTATCTCAAGGCTCAGAAGAGATGGAACAAGAAGATAGGATAGCACTCCAAATCCTAGAAGAACTAGCTATGGAAAATTCAGATGGTCTAGCTCCCCCCCTAGAACCACACGACAGAACAAAGATCAAAAAGAAATCCGTGTTCTTACCAGACCCCAACATATGCCCTCAGGTACAAATATTTCAAAGTCTAGTATCTAAAGATCTAGACAATCTCCTGAAGGAAACAAATATCAAAGGAGACAATATAACCAAAGGAGAAAGGGATGCACTCAGAGAAATGGAAAAATGGGAAGATACAATCATTAAGCCTTCAGACAAAGGCGGAAATGTGGTGCTGTGGCCTCGTGAACAATATATACAGGAACTGAAACGCCAACTTACAGATACCAGCTGTTATAAAAGGCTAACATTTAATCCTAGTGGCAAATTCACCACAGAATACAACAACATGATTGATCAGGCATTCAAAAACCAAATAATCAGTAAAAACGATTATCAATATCTGAAAATGGAGAAACCCAAAACTCCGACGCTATACTTGTTACCCAAGATTCATAAGAATGAGAAATCCCCCCCAGGAAGACCAATCCTATCTGGAATTGGCAGTCTCACAGAAAGACTTAGTATCTACGTGGACCAGTTCCTGCGTCAACATGTGACAGCACTGCCCTCACATCTAAGAGACACTATGGATGTACTCCAAAAATTAGAAAATCTCTCTGTCTCAGAGGGCACGTGGCTGGTCACATGTGACGTAGAAAGTCTCTATACCAGCATAAGTCATGAGAATGGGATAGCAGCCATCAAATATTTCCTTAAAATGAACCAAAACCACGATTTTAATAATTTCTTGACGGAATCTCTGAACTTCATCCTAACCAAAAACTACTTCACTTGTGATGGCGCCCACTACCTCCAGGTAAGAGGGACGGCGATGGGGACGGCATGTGCCCCCACATACGCCAACCTCTACCTGGGGTGGTGGGAAAGGGAAGTAGTTTTTCAAGAAAAATATGAACAGTATACCTCCAATATACTCATATTTTTACGATATATCGATGATATACTCATACTGTGGGAAGGAGAAAAACAAGATCTGAATGAGTTCATTCTTAAATTAAATCAAAATAACCTCAATCTGAAACTGACAATGGAAGCAAGTCAGAGAAAAATCAACTTTCTGGATCTCACCATCACAATTGACGAAGAAGGGAGGATACAAACTGACGTGTATAGAAAGGAAACATCCACCAACTCCATCTTACATGCAACAAGTGCCCACCTGCCAAGCACGATCAGAGCGATACCTAAGGGCGAACTGATACGCATTAAACGCAATTGTTCAGACCCAGAAACCTTCCATGACAGGCAAAAAGAATTGAGTAACCGATTCACAGAAAGAGGATACAGTAAAAGATTAATTAAGAAATCTATAAAATCGGTAGAGGAAATCCCAAGGGAATCATTACTTGCCCCTAAAAAACGGGAAATAAAAGAAGATCCGGTCAGGTTCATTGGAACTTTTAATAACAACTGGAAGCAAGTAAAAGCCATTCTCCAAAAACACTGGCCAATCCTAGAAACTGACCAAGACCTTAAAGAAAACCTACCAAGAGAAGTCCAAATGAGCTGGCGAAAATCAAGAAGCATTAAAAATTCTTTAGTGCATAGCCACCTATCAGAACCTAAAACATCGGTAACCAGAAAAGGCTTCAGCTGCTGTGGGAAATGCAAGGCCTGCCAATATATGGAAACAACGAAAGACTACACCGATAAATTCGGGAAGAAGTGGATCATCACAGACCACATAACATGCACCAGCATAGGGGTAATTTACCACCTGAAATGCCCATGCGGAAAGTCTTACATTGGTAAAACCAGCAGAGCATTGAAAGTGCGGATACTAGAGCACATCAGTAGCATCCGAAATGCCACCAAGGATCAGAGTAGATTCAAGACACTAACTCCGGTGGCCAAACACTTTCTCAAGTCCCACAACAGCGATCCAAAAAATCTGAAAGCTTTTGGTATGGTCCACGTCAAACTAGGAATAAGAGGTGGAGACTTAGACAAGGAACTCCTAAAAACAGAAACCAAAATGATTTACCTGATGGACTGCCTAACCCCAAAGGGATTAAATGAGAACAACAGCTACCTGCCATACCTGTGAGAATCAAAGATATCCCACGGATTCGAATAGCATCCTTCCCCACTACACCTATGGGAACAACAAAAGACCTTTAAATGACCAAAATATATAGCACAACTTTGATACATACCAAAAGCCTTCTTGACAATAGAATTGACCCCAATAATGCAAGGATTGGGCTACACCCTCTCCCAAATATAGTGGTAGGAACAAGACCCCCATATGAATTGGAGACTCTCATACCGAACCTATAATAATTTACTTCAGTATATGCACTAATAAACGACTCTGAGAAAAAAATATACAAAATTTAACACAAAAAGAGGAGAAAAAAGGAAAAAAGAGAAGAGAGGAAGAAAGAGAGAGAAAGGGAAAGAGAAAAAAAGACTTACCACATGAAGTGCTGGAACTCTCTGACTCCGGACTGTGACATCTAGGAACACCCTGGAAATAAAAGAGAATAAAACACTCATGAATATAATGGAGATAACAAATATGACTAATCTTAAATTCATAAAATTCCTCAGAAAAAAGGATGAGGAAACAACATGTAAACTCAATTAAGAACGAGTTCATCAAATAACCACCACCCAAATAGAATAAGTCTTAATCACCTATGGAACATTGGGGACATAATCTCCATCTTAAAAAAAGCACTCAATAGGCTGACCACCAAACATTAGCACAGTATGTATAATGATACATACATATGAAAACACCACACCCCCTCTCCCCATATATAGTATTTGTTTATTTTTTGTGCACATACTTTTCTCACATATTTTTCTCACCTTCTTATTTTATTTAATCCTGACTTGCCTCATTACTGGATAGATATCACTCAAATTAAAATCTACTACCGGAAACTATTAAGGCATATAGTAGTAGAAATCAAATGAAACCACTAAAAATTATTTATTACCTTTCTCACTGTGTAATACACACAAGAATCATGGAAGCACTAAGATTATTACACTTTAATCTAGGATGGGAAAATACCCCACATTATATTATATTATTTCATCTTACTCGCAAATTCCTCCATTAGTATATATTCTATATATCCATCTTTTGAGTAATTATCCTCTTAACATCTTATATGACCACAATCCAGTTCTCTATAAATGATCTTTAATATATAGCAGAAGACTGGCCAAAAATTGAAAATAAATCAAATGTATTCCAAATACAGAGTCCGGGGTTACTACAATAAAGTATAAACCCCTAAAGAGAGAATACTATTACCCATCCAGATTCCGGGGAACCTTAATCCCACTAATAGGAATAAAACAATAACCCTTATAACTGCCAATATTTCCCCCAAACACAGCGCCCCAGGAAGACACCTAATGAAAGTACAGGGAACGATTACCAAGACTACGAATAAGGATGCAAACAAATAAAGACATTCATGAATAAAATATAAAAATGAACTAGCGTGTATCAAATATACAGAGTCCGGGGCGGACATAGCAAATAGGAATAAAACAATAACCCCCATATCAGCCAAAAGATTTCCCCCAAACACAGCGCCCCAGGAAGACACCCATTGAGAGTACAGGGAACGATTACCCAGTACTGTAAATAAGGATGTTGAGAAATTAAGACGTACACTAACAAAATATAAAAACAAACTAACGCGTATTGAGTATACAGAGTCCGGGGCGGACACAGTAAAGCCCGAACTTCCGGGTTGCGGCAAAGAAAAGCCGCGATTGGCTGAAAAACCCCATGTGACCGGCGTGATGACGTCACGCGCCGGTCACATGGACGGGGGACTGCAGTAAGGGCGGAAACAGCGCCAAACAATCATGTATGCCTATTGGATAGGCGATAACATGTGACACAAAGCAGGGAAGCAATTGGCTGACCAATCCTAATAAGTATGATTAGCAGAAGACACTCGGCTTGAGGCTCTGAGGAAGCAGACTTGTGAAACGCGTGTTAGCCTATTTGCTGGCTACATATTAGCTACAATGACATATTAAATGTATCAATAATGTACTTATGATTTAAATGTGTCTGATGTTAGAGATTCAGTTTATAGTATACTGAGAGCATAATGAATGCAGAGAATCACCACTAGATGGCAACAAATAACCATTTATAATAGATTGGTATAAACTAATGTGAAACAGTATAACTGTATATCCTGAACCCAGGGCAAATATAAGCCATTATCAACTGGGAGTACTCAGAAATATAAAATTCCAACTACTGAATCACATTATTGGTAGCTATGACTCAGTGAGAGAGAGTTATACTACATTACCAATAAAATATAATCTTGGCAACTTTTTGACTCAGAGAGTCATATTGCCAATACTTCATCTACCATCACCTACACACAAAGTGAATATTAAAAGGTGCAATAGCCCAGATTATATGTTAAATATAAATAGCAAATAGCTCAGTGAGAGGGAGCTATCCTGCACTTGTATTTACACTCAAAATAATATCATATGATCAATATTGATATCTCATATATATTACAGTAATGGCTCTGTGAGAGAGGGTCATACTGTAAAAATATTCCAAATTGGAGGAATTAAAACCTCAATATTATAAACGGTAGCAGGTATAAGCTATAAGAGCATATCAGCCCAGAGGGTGCAGTTATTTGAGTAGCAAATAAGCTCAGTGAGAGAGAGCTATATTGCACTCAAAAACCTGCACAAAGAAAAGTGCTATTTCTATATAAAAAAAGTGGATATTTGTGTGACCAGATAAAAACAATCAAGGGAATTTTAACCCCAATACTTGTTTCAGATTGGACCACTATATGACCAATAAATGATAAAATTACACTATAGTGGTAACCTACTGAGGGAAAAAGGGAATTAACCCCAATATCAGAACAATAGGAGGTGCAACTCAGTGAGAGTGAGCAGCACCTTTGAGATAGAACCACCACACCAGCTCCAATTAAGGGAATTCAACCCCGGTATTGCAGATTGGACCACTATATGACCAAATCGATAGAAGTACACCACAGTGGTGACCTACTGAGAAAAAGGGAATTAACCCCAATATCAGAACAGTGGGAGGTGCAACTCAGTGAGAGTGAGCAGCACCTTTGAGATATAACCACCACATCAACTCCAATTAAGGGAATTCAACCCCGGTATTGCAAATACTAGTGAATGCTACTCAGTGTGAGTGAGAGGCATCACAACAGCTAAATATTGGAGTCACCATAATCCACATAGAATTACCCTCCTAAGGGCATTATAGCGCAGATAGAAAAACATAAACAGTATACAGCTCAGTGAGAGAGAGCTGCACTGTACATAAACCTGCATACAAAATTACCGTATAATAACAGAATCTTTGTGTGACCTATGCAACTATTGGATATAAAATCTGTATCATTTTGAAATCAGAGATAAATCTCAGAGAGTCATATTGCCAATACTTCATCTACCATCACCTACACACAAAGTGAATATCAAAAGGTGCAATAGCCCAGATTATATGTTAAATATAAATAGCAAATAGCTCAGTGAGAGGGAGCTATCCTGCACTTGTATTTACACTCAAAATAATATCATATGATCAATATTGATATCTCATATATATTACAGTAATGGCTCTGTGAGAGAGGGTCATACTGTAAAAATATTCCAAATTGGAGGAATTAAAACCTCAATATTATAAACGGTAGCAGGTATAAGCTATAAGAGCATATCAGCCCAGAGGGTGCAGTTATTTGAGTAGCAAATAAGCTCAGTGAGAGAGAGCTATATTGCACTCAAAAACCTGCACAAAGAAAAGTGCTATTTCTATATAAAAAAAGTGGATATTTGTGTGACCAGATAAAAACAATCAAGGGAATTTTAACCCCAATACTTGTTTCAGATTGGACCACTATATGACCAAGTCGATAAAATTACACTATAGTGGTAACCTACTAAAAGGGAATTAACCCCAATATCAGAACAGTGGGAGGTGCAACTCAGTGAGAGTGAGCAGCACCTTTGAGATATAACCACCACATCAACTCCAATTAAGGGAATTCAACCCCGGTATTGCAAATACTAGTGAATGCTACTCAGTGTGAGTGAGAGGCATCACAACAGCTAAATATTGGAGTCACCATAATCCACATAGAATTACCCTCCTAAGGGCATTATAGCGCAGATAGAAAAACATAAACAGTATACAGCTCAGTGAGAGAGAGCTGCACTGTACATAAACCTGCATACAAAATTACCGTATAATAACAGAATCTTTGTGTGACCTATGCAACTATTGGATATAAAATCTGCATCATTTTGAAATCAGAGATAAATCTCTCCGGAAACAAACAGTATACTAAATAATATATAATCAGATGGTAGTCAATCACCTTAAAAGGAGACCAGGAATACAGTAATAAAACTGCCTGGGAAATAACACTCCGATTAAGGTGACATAAAAACCTTAAAAATCACTCCTAGTATTCACAAAACCCGGTGAGAGGGGGTTAGTGAATCTAGGAGGCCATAATTCTATGAAAAGGATTTACAAAACCCTGTGAGAGGGGGCTAGTAAACCTAGGAGGTACAAAACCCCGAAAAAGGGTGATATATAAAATACCTAAGTACCTCAGGAAAAGAACCTAACTCAGACACAACATCTTTCTGTAAGCCAGCAAAAGGGGAACTCTTTTAATCCCTTTATTCACCATTTCTATCTTTTTTGTGCATTAGCACAGTACACTATGTGTTGTATGTTTGTATGTGTATTTTAATCTCTTTTTGAAAATATCACAAGTACCAAGGGAAGATCACCACACGGATTCTATATGTTAAAAAATCCCGACAGGTCTATCTCCCCTTTTTTACCTTGAATCAAACCAATAAAGTTAAAAAATTTTAAAAACCAAAATAGAATATCTCTACTCTTTTTGAAATATTCTTTTCTTCAGGTGTGCATCCACAGTGCAATTCTTTTTCTTCTTGAACCCTTACCTTTAGATAGAAGTAGAAGAGGGCAAAAAAGTGACTGCATCTCACCTACAGCCATACCACATTGGATACGCCCAATCTCGTCTGATCTTGGAAGCTAAGCAGTGTTGGGCCTGGTCAGTACTTGGGTGGGAGACCACATGGGAACATCAGGTGCTGTAGGTTTTTTCCCATTACTGGCAAATTGTTTTTATTCTCTAGCTATTTAAATTGGAAACTTTTTCTTTTTATTGCCAATACAGACATTTGAGAGAGGTGAAACTGACACAATAACCATCACCTAAAGACTTACCACACTGTTTCGGCCTAATTCCAACTGCTTTTGGCAGCTAAACAGTGTTGAGCCTCTTTAGTAGTTTAATTTGAGACTACCTGCTAATATTATGTCCTGTAGGTCTTTTTACATTACCAACACATGATTTTTTTCAGTAAGCCAATACAGTTAGGAAACTTTTTTATTAGCTTACCTGGTTATAGAAGTAGAAGAGGGCAAAAAAGTGCCTGTATCTCACCTACAGCCATACCACATTGGATACGCCCAATCTTGTCTGATCTTGGAAGCTAAGCAGTGTTGGGCCTGGTTAGTACTTGGGTGGGAGACCACATGGGAACACCAGGTGCTGTAGGTTTTTTCCCATTACTGGCAAATTGTTTTTATTCACCAGCTATTTAAATTGGAAACTTTTTCTTTTTATTGCCAATACAGACATTTGGGAGAGGTCAAACAGACACAATAGCCATCACCTAAAGACTTACCACACTGTTTCGGCCCAATTCCAACTGCTTTTGGCAGCTAAACAGTGTTGAGCCTCTTTAGTAGTTTAATTTGAGACCACCTGCTAATATTATGTCCTGTAGGTCTTTTTACATTACCAACACATGATTTTTTTCAGTAAGCCAATACAGTTAGGAAACTTTTTTATTAGCTTACCTGGTTATAGAAGTAGAAGAGGGCAAAAAAGTGCCTGTATCTCACCTACAGCCATACCACATTGGATACGCCCAATCTCGTCTGATCTTGGAAGCTAAGCAGTGTTGGGCCTGGTTAGTACTTGGGTGGGAGACCACATGGGAACACCAGGTGCTGTAGGTTTTTTTCCCATTACTGGCAAATTGTTTTTATTCTCTAGCTATTTAAATTGGAAACTTTTTCTTTTTATTGCCAATACAGACATTTGAGAGAGGTAAAACAGACACAATAGAAATCACCTAAAGACTTACCACACTGTTTCGGCCCAATTCCAACTGCTTTTGGCAGCTAAACAGTGTTGAGCCTCATTAGTAGTTTAATTTGAGACCACCTGCTAATATTATGTCCTGTAGGTCTTTTTACATTAGCAACACATGATTTTTTTCAGTAAGCCAATACAGTTAGGAAACTTTTTTATTAGCTTACCTGGTTATAGAAGTAGAAGAGGGCAAAAAAGTGCCTGTATCTCACCTACAGCCATACCACATTGGATACGCCCAATCTCGTCTGATCTTGGAAGCTAAGCAGTGTTGGGCCTGGTTAGTACTTGGGTGGGAGACCACATGGGAACACCAGGTGCTGTAGGTTTTTTTCCCATTACTGGCAAATTGTTTTTATTCTCTAGCTATTTAAATTGGAAACTTTTTCTTTTTATTGCCAATACAGACATTTGAGAGAGGTAAAACAAACACAATAGAAATCACCTAAAGACTTACCACACTGTTTCGGCCCAATTCCAACTGCTTTTGGCAGCTAAACAGTGTTGAGCCTCATTAGTAGTTTAATTTGAGACCACCTGCTAATATGGTGTAGGTCTTTTTACATTAGCAACACATGATTTTTTTCAGTAAGCCAATAAATAATGTTAGGAAACTTTTTTATTAGCTTACCTGGTTATAGAAGTAGAAGAGGGCAAAAAAGTAATTGTATCTCACCTACAGCCATTCCACATTGGATACGCCCAATCTCGTCTGATCTTGGAAGCTAAGCAGTGTTGGGCCTGGTTAGTACTTGGGTGGGAGACCACATGGGAACACCACGTGCTGTAGGTTTTTTCCCATTACTGGCAAATTGTTTTTATTCTCTAGCTATTTAAATTGGAAACTTTTTATTTTTATTGCCAATACAGACATTTGAGAGAGGTGAAACTGACACAATAGCCATCACCTAAAGACTTACCACACTGTTTCGGCCCAATTCCAACTACTTTTGGCACCTAACAGTGTTGAGCCTCATTAGTAGTTTAATTTGAGACCACCTGCTAATATTATGTCCTGTAGGTCTTTTTACATTACCAACACATGATTTTTTTCAGTAAGCCAATAATGTTAGGAAACTTTTTTATTAGCTTACCTGGTTATAGAAGTAGAAGAGGGCAAAAAAGTGACTGTATCTCACCTACAGCCATACCACATTGGATATGCCCAATCTCATCTGATCTTGGAAGCTAAGCAGTGTTGGGCCTGGTTAGTACTTGGGTGGGAGACCACATGGGAACACAAGGTGCTGTAGGTTTTTTCCCATTACTGGCAAATTGTTTTTATTCTCTAGCTATTTAAATTGGAAACTTTTTCTTTTTATTGCCAATACAGACATTTGGGAGAGGTCAAACAGACACAATAGCCATCACCTAAAGACTTTCCACACTGTTTCGGCCCAATTACAACTGCTTTTGGCAGCTAAACAGTGTTGAGCCTCTTTAGTAGTTTAATTTGAGACCACCTGCTAATATCATGTCCTGTAGGTCTTTTTACTTTACCAACACATGATTTTTTTCAGTAAGCCAATACAGTTAGGAAACTTTTTTATTAGCTTACCTGGTTATAGAAGTAGAAGAGGGCAAAAGAGTGCCTGTATCTCACCTACAGCCATACCACGTTGGATACGCCTGATCTTGGAAGCTAAGCAGTGTTGGGCCTGGTTAGTACTTGGGTGGGAGACCACATGGGAACACCAGGTGCTGTAGGTTTTTTCCCATTACTGGCAAATTGTTTTTATTCTCTAGCTATTTAAATTGGAAACTTTTTGTTTTTATTGCCAATACAGACATTTGAGAGAGGTGAAACAGACACAATAGCCATCACCTAAAGACTTACCACACTGTTTCGGCCCAATTCCAACTGCTTTTGGCAGCTAAACAGTGTTGAGCCTCATTAGTAGTTTAATTTGAGACCACCTGCTAATATTATGTCCTGTAGGTCTTTTTACATGAGCAACACATGATTTTTTTCAGTAAGCCAATAATGTTAGGAAACTTTTTTATTAGCTTACCTGGTTATAGAAGTAGAAGAGGGCAAAAAAGTGACTGTATCTCACCTACAGCCATACCACATTGGATACGCCCAATCTCGTCTGATCTTGGAAGCTAAGCAGTGTTGGGCATGGTTAGTACTTGGGTGGGAGACCACATGGGAACAACAGGTGCTGTAGGTTTTTTCCCATTACTGGCAAATTGTTTTTATTCTCTAGCTATTTAAATTGGAAACTTTTTCTTTTTATTGCCAATATAGACATTTGAGAGAGGTGAAACAGACACAATAGCCATCACCATTAAGACTTACAACACTGTTTTGGCCCAATTCCAACTGCTTTTGGCAGCTAAACAGTGTTGAGCCTCATTAGTAGTTTAATTTGAGACCACCTGCTAATATTATGTCCTGTAGGTCTTTTTACATTACCAACACATGATTTTTTTCAGTAAGCCAATAATGTTAGGAAACTTTTTTATTAGCTTACCTGGTTATAGAAGTAGAAGAGGGCAAAAAAGTGCCTGTATCTCAGCTACAGCCATACCACATTGGATACGCCCAATCTCATCTGATCTTGGAAGCTAAGCAGTGTTGGGTCTGGTTAGTACTTGGGTGGGAGACCACATGGGAACACCACGTGCTGTAGGTTTTTTCCCATTACTGGCAAATTGTTTTTATTCTCTAGCTATTTAAATTGGAAACTTTTTCTTTTTATTGCCAATACAGACATCTGGGAGAGGTCAAACAGACACAATAGCCATCACCTAAAGACTTACCACACTGTTTCGGCCTAATTCCAACTGCTTTTGGCAGCTAAACAGTGTTGAGACTCTTTAGTAGTTTAATTTGAGACCACCTGCTAATATTATGTCCTGTAGGTCTTTTTACATTACCAACACATGATTTTTTTCAGTAAGCCAATACAGTTAGGAAACTTTTTATTAGCTTACCTGGTTATAGAAGTAGAAGAGGGCAAAAAAGTGCCTGTATCTCACCTACAGCCATACCACATTGGATACGCCCAATCTCGTCTGATCTTGGAAGCTAAGCACTGTTGGGCCTGATTAGTACTTGGGTGGGAGACCACATGGGAACACCAGGTGCTGTAGGTTTTTTTCCCATTACTGGCAAATTGTTTTTATTCTCTAGCTATTTAAATTGGAAACTTTTTCTTTTTATTGCCAATACAGACATCTGGGAGAGGTCAAACAGACACAATAGCCATCACCTAAAGACTTACCACACTGTTTCGGCCTAATTCCAACTGCTTTTGGCAGCTAAACAGTGTTGAGACTCTTTAGTAGTTTAATTTGAGACCACCTGCTAATATTATGTCCTGTAGGTCTTTTTACATTACCAACACATGATTTTTTTCAGTAAGCCAATACAGTTAGGAAACTTTTTATTAGCTTACCTGGTTATAGAAGTAGAAGAGGGCAAAAAAGTGCCTGTATCTCACCTACAGCCATACCACATTGGATACGCCCAATCTCGTCTGATCTTGGAAGCTAAGCAGTGTTGGGCCTGGTTAGTACTTGGGTGGGAGACCACATGGGAACACCAGGTGCTGTAGGTTTTTTCCCATTACTGGCAAATTGTTTTTATTCTCTAGCTATTTAAATTGGAAACTTTTTCTTTTTATTGCTAATACAGACATTTGGGAGAGGTCAAACAGACACAATAGCCATCACCTAAAGACTTACCACACTTTTTCGGTCCAATTCCAACTGCTTTTGGCAGCTAAATAGTGTTGAGCCTCTTTAGTAGTTTAATTTGAGACCACCTGCTAATATTATGTCCTGTAGGTCTTTTTACATTACCAACACATGATTTTTTCAGTAAGCCAATACAGTTAGGAAACTTTTTTATTAGCTTACCTGGTTATAGAAGTAGAAGAGGGCAAAAAAGTAACTGTATCTCACCTACAGCCATACCACATTGGATACGCCTGATCTTGGAAGCTAAGCAGTGTTGGGCCTGGTTAGTACTTGGGTGGGAGACCACACGGGAACACCAGGTGCTGTAGATTTTTTCCCATTACTGGCAAATTGTTTTTATTCTCTAGCTATTTAATTTGGAAACTTTTTCTTTTTATTGCCAATACAGACATTTGAGAGAGGTGAAACAGGCACAATAGCCATCACCTAAAGACTTACCACACTTTTTTGGCCCAATTCCAACTGCTTTTGGCAGCTAAACAGTGTTGAGCCTCATAAGTAGTTTAATTTGAGACCACCTGCTAATATTATGTCCTGTAGGTCTTTTTACATTAGCAACACATGATTTTTTTCAGGAAGCCAATAATGTTAGGAAACTTTTTTATTAGCTTACCTGGTTATAGAAGTAGAAGAGGGCAAAAAAGTGACTCTATCTCACCTACAGCCGAACCACATTGGATACGCCCAATCTCGTCTGATCTTGGAAGCTAAGCATTGTTGGGCCTGGTTAGTACTTGGGTGGGAGACCACATGGGAACACCACGTGCTGTAGGTTTTTTCCCATTACTGGCAAATTGTTTTTATTCTCTAGCTATTTAAATTGGAAACTTTTTCTTTTTATTGCCAATACAGACATTTGGGAGAGGTCAAACAGACACAATAGCCATCACCTAAAGACTTACCACACTGTTTCGGCCTAATTCCAACTGCTTTCGGCAGCTAAACAGTGTTGAGCCTCTTTAGTAGTTTAATTTGAGACCACCTGCTAATATTATGTCCTGTAGGTCTTTTTACATTACCAACACATGATTTTTTTCAGTAAGCCAATACAGTTAGGAAACTTTTTTATTAGCTTACCTGGTTATAGAAGTAGAAGAGGGCAAAAAAGTGCCTGTATCTCACCTACAGCCATACCACATTGGATACGCCCAATCTCGTCTGATCTTGGAAGCTAAGCAGTGTTGGGCCTGGTTAGTACTTGGGTAGGAGACCACATGGGAACACCAGGTGCTGTAGGTTTTTTTCCCATTACTGGCAAATTGTTTTTATTCTCTAGCTATTTAAATTGGAAACTTTTTCTTTTTATTGCCAATACAGACATTTGAGAGAGGTGAAACAGACACAATAGCCATCACCTAAAGACTTACCACACTGTTTCGGCCCAATTCCAACTGCTTTTGGCAGCTAAACAGTGTTGAGCCTCATTAGTAGTTTAATTTGAGACCACCTGCTAATATTATGTCCTGTAGGTCTTTTTACATTAGCAACACATGATTTTTTCAGTAATGCCAATACAGTTAGGAAACTTTTTTATTAGCTTACCTGGTTATAGAAGTAGAAGAGGGCAAAAAAGTGCCTGCATCTCACCTACAGCCATACCACATTGGATACGCCCAATCTCGTCTGATCTTGGAAGCTACGCAGTGTTGGGCCTGGTTAGTACTTGGGTAGGAGACCACATGGGAACACCAGGTGCTGTAGGTTTTTTTCCCATTACTGGCAAATTGTTTTTATTCTCTAGCTATTTAAATTGGAAACTTTTTCTTTTTATTGCCAATACAGACATTTGAGAGAGGTGAAACAGACACAATAGCAATCACCTAAAGACTTACCACACTGTTTCGGCCCAATTCCAACTGCTTTTGGCAGCTAAACAGTGTTGAGCCTCATTAGTAGTTTAATTTGAGACCACCTGCTAATATTATGTCCTGTAGGTCTTTTTACATTAGCAACACATGATTTTTTTCAGTAATACCAATAATGTTAGGAAACTTTTTTATTAGCTTACCTGGTTATAGAAGTAGAAGAGGGCAAAAAAATAGCTGTATCTCACCTACAGCCATACCACATTGGATACGCCCAATCTCGTCTGATCTTGGAAGCTAAGCAGTGTTGGGCCTGGTTAGTACTTGGGTGGGAGACCACATGGGAACACCAGGTGCTGTAGGTTTTTTCCCATTACTGGCAAATTGTTTTTATTCTCTAGCTATTTAAATTGGAAACTTTTTCTTTTTATTGCTAATACAGACATTTGGGAGAGGTCAAACAGACACAATAGCCATCAGCTAAAGACTTACCCCACTGTTTCGGTCCAATTCCAACTGCTTTTGGCAGCTAAATAGTGTTGAGCCTCTTTAGTAGTTTAATTTGAGACCACCTGCTAATATTATGTCCCGTAGGTCTTTTTACATTACCAACACATGACTTTTTCAGTAAGCCAATACAGTTAGGAAACTTTTTTATTAGCTTACCTGGTTATAGAAGTAGAAGAGGGCAAAAAAGTGACTGTATCTCACCTACAGCCATACCACATTGGATACGCCCAATCTCGTCTGATCTTGGAAGCTAAGCAGTGTTGGGCCTGGTTAGTACTTGGGTGGGAGACCACATGGGAACACCAGGTGCTGTAGGTTTTTTCCCATTACTGGCAAATTGTTTTTATTCTATAGCTATTTAAATTGGAAACTTTTTCTTTTTATTGTCAATACAGACATTTGAGAGAGGTGAAACAGACACAATAGCCATCACCTAAAGACTTACCACACTGTTTTGGCCCAATTCCAACTGCTTTTGGCAGCTAAACAGTGTTGAGCCTCATTAGTAGTTTATTTGAGACCACCTGCTAATATTATGTCCTGTAGGTCTTTTTACATTACCAACACATGATTTTTTTCAGTAAGCCAATAATGTTAGGAAACTTTTTTATTAGCTTACCTGGTTATAGAAGTAGAAGAGGGCAAAAAAGTGACTCTATCTCACCTACAGCCATACCACATTGGATACGCCCAATCTCGTCTGATCTTGGAAGCTAAGCATTGTTGGGCCTGGTTAGTACTTGGGTTGGAGACCACATGGGAACACCAGGTGCTGTAGGTTTTTTCCCATTACTGGCAAATTGTTTTTATTCTCTAGCTATTTAAATTGGAAACTTCTTATTTTTATTGCCAATACAGACATTTGGGAGAGGTCAAACAGACACAATAGCCATCACCTAAAGACTTACCACACTGTTTTGGCCCAATTCCAACTGCTTTTGGCAGCTAAACAGTGTTGAGCCTCTTTAGTAGTTTAATTTGAGACCACCTGCTAATATTATGTCCTGTAGGTCTTTTTACATTACCAACACATGATTTTTTTCAGTAAGCCAATACAGTTAGGAAACTTTTTTATTCGCTTACCTGGTTATAGAAGTAGAAGAGGGCAAAAAAGTGCCTGTATCTTACCTACAGCCATACCACATTGGATACGCCCACTCTCGTCTGATCTTGGAAGCTAAGCAGTGTTGGGCCTGGTTAGTACTTGGGTGGGAGACCACATGGGAACACCAGGTGCTGTAGGTTTTTTCCCATTACTGGCAAATTGTTTTTATTCTCTAGCTATTTAAATTGGAAACTTTTTCTTTTTATTGCCAATACAGACATTTGGGAGAGGTCAAACAGACACAATAGCCATCACCTAAAGACTTACCACACTGTTTCGGCCCAATTCCAACTGCTTTTGGCAGCTAAATAGTGTTGAGCCTCTTTAGTAGTTTAATTTGAGACCACCTGCTGATATTATGTAGGTCTTTTTACATTGCAAACACATGATTTTTTTCAGTAAGCCAATACAGTTAGGAAACTTTTTTATTAGCTTACCTTTAGATAGAAGTAGAAGAGGGCAAAAAAGTGACTGCATCTCACCTACAGCCATACCACATTGGATACGCCCAATCTCGTATGATTTTGGAAGCTAAGCAGTGTTGGGGCTGGTCAGTACTTGGGTAGGAGACCACATGGGAACACCAGGTGCTGTAGGTTTTTTCCCATTACTGGCAAATTGTTTTTATTCTCTAGCTATTTAAATTGGAAACTTTTTCTTTTTATTGCCAATACAGACATTTGAGAGAGGTGAAACTGACACAATAGCCATCACCTAAAGACTTACCACACTGTTTCGGCCCAATTCCAACTACTTTTGGCACCTAACAGTGTTGAGCCTCATTAGTAGTTTAATTTGAGACCACCTGCTAATATTATGTCCTGTAGGTCTTTTTACATTACCAACACATGATTTTTTTCAGTAAGCCAATAATGTTAGGAAACTTTTTTATTAGCTTACCTGGTTATAGAAGTAGAAGAGGGCAAAAAAGTGACTGTATCTCACCTACAGCCATACCACATTGGATACGCCCAATCTCATCTGGTCTTGGAAGCTAAGCAGTGTTGGGCCTGGTTAGTACTTGGGTGGGAGACCACATGGGAACACCAGGTGCTGTAGGTTTTTTCCCATTACTGGCAAATTGTTTTTATTCTCTAGCTATTTAAATTGGAAACTTTTTCTTTTTATTGCCAATACAGACATTTGGGAGAGGTGAAACAGACACAATAGCCATCACCTAAAGACTTACCACACTGTTTCGGCCCAATTCCAACTGCTTTTGGCAGCTAAACAGTGTTGAGCCTCTTTAGTAGTTTAATTTGAGACCACCTGCTAATATAATGTCCTGTAGGTCTTTTTACTTTACCAACACATGATTTTTTTCAGTACGCCAATACAGTT
Source organism: Crinia signifera (assembly GCF_055691185.1). Classification (NCBI taxonomy): domain Eukaryota; kingdom Metazoa; phylum Chordata; class Amphibia; order Anura; family Myobatrachidae; genus Crinia; species Crinia signifera. Next base: position 68,800,943 of record NC_139224.1, read on the forward strand.
AGGAAACTTTTTTATTAGCTTACCTGGTTATAGAAGTAGAAGAGGGCAAAAAAGTGCCTGTATCTCAACTACAGCCATACCACGTTGGATACGCCTGATCTTGGAAGCTAAGCAGTGTTGGGCCTGGTTAGTACTTGGGTGGGAGACCACATGGGAACACCAGGTGCTGTAGGTTTTTTCCCATTACTGGCAAATTGTTTTTATTCTCTAGCTATTTAAATTGGAAACTTTTTGTTTTTATTGCCAATACAGACATTTGAGAGAGGTGAAACAGACACAATAGCCATCACCTAAAGACTTACCACACTGTTTCGGCCCAATTCCAACTGCTTTTGGCAGCTAAACAGTGTTGAGCCTCATTAGTAGTTTAATTTGAGACCACCTGCTAATATTATGTCCTGTAGGTCTTTTTACATGAGCAACACATGATTTTTTTTAGTAAGCCAATAATGTTAGGAAACTTTTTTATTAGCTTACCTGGTTATAGAAGTAGAAGAGGGCAAAAAAAGTGCCTGTATCTCACCTACAGCCATACCACATTGGATACGCCCAATCTCGTTTGATCTTGGAAGCTAAGCAGTGTTGGGCCTGGTTAGTACTTGGGTGGGAGACCACATGGGAACACCAGGTGCTGTAGGTTTTTTCCCATTACTGGCAAATTGTTTTTATTCTCTAGCTATTTAAATTGGAAACTTTTTCTTTTTATTGCCAATATAGACATTTGAGAGAGGTGAAACAGACACAATAGCCATCACCTAAAGACTTACAACACTGTTTTGGCCCAATTCCAACTGCTTTTGGCAGCTAAACAGTGTTGAGCCTCATTAGTAGTTTAATTTGAGACCACCTGCTAATATTATGTCCTGTAGGTCTTTTTACATTACCAACACATGATTTTTTTCAGTAAGCCAATAATGTTAGGAAACTTTTTTATTAGCTTACCTGGTTATAGAAGTAGAAGAGGGCAACAAAGTGCCTGTATCTCACCTACAGCCATACCACATTGGGTACGCCCAATCTCGTCTGATCTTGGAAGCTAAGCAGTGTTGGGCCTGGATAGTACTTGGGTGGGAGACCACATGGGAACACATGTGCTGTAGGTTTTTTCCCATTACTGGCAAATTGTTTTTATTCTCTAGCTATTTAAATTGGAAACTTTTTATTTTTATTGCCAATACAGACATTTGAGAGAGGTGAAACTGACACAATAGCCATCACCTAAAGACTTACCACACTGTTTCGGCCCCATTCCAACTACTTTTGGCACCTAACAGTGTTGAGCCTCATTAGTAGTTTAATTTGAGACCACCTGCTAATATTATGTCCTGTAGGTCTTTTTACATTACCAACACATGATTTTTTTCAGTAAGCCAATAATGTTAGGAAACTTTTTTATTAGCTTACCTGGTTATAGAAGTAGAAGAGGGCAAAAAAGTGCCTGTATCTCACCTACAGCCATACCACATTGGATACGCCCAATCTCATCTGATCTTGGAAGCTAAGCAGTGTTGGGCCTGGTTAGTACTTGGGTGGGAGACCACATGGGAACACCAGGTGCTGTAGGTTTTTTCCCATTACTGGCAAATTGTTTTTATTCTCTAGCTATTTAAATTGGAAACTTTTTCTTTTTATTGCCAATACAGACATTTGGGAGAGGTCAAACAGACACAATAGCCATCACCTAAAGACTTTCCACACTGTTTCGGCCCAATTCCAACTGCTTTTGGCAGCTAAACAGTGTTGAGCCTCTTTAGTAGTTTAATTTGAGACCACCTGCTAATATCATGTCCTGTAGGTCTTTTTACTTTACCAACACATGATTTTTTTCAGTAAGCCAATACAGTTAGGAAACTTTTTTATTAGCTTACCTGGTTATAGAAGTAGAAGAGGGCAAAAAAGTGCCTGTATCTCACCTACAGCCATACCACGTTGGATACGCCTGATCTTGGAAGCTAAGCAGTGTTGGGTCTGGTTAGTACTTGGGTGGGAGACCACATGGGAACACCACGTGCTGTAGGTTTTTTCCCATTACTGGCAAATTGTTTTTATTCTCTAGCTATTTAAATTGGAAACTTTTTCTTTTTATTGCCAATACAGACATCTGGGAGAGGTCAAACAGACACAATAGCCATCACCTAAAGACTTACCACACTGTTTCGGCCTAATTCCAACTGCTTTTGGCAGCTAAACAGTGTTGAGCTTCTTTAGTAGATTAATTTGAGACCACCTGCTAATATTATGTCCTGTAGGTCTTTTTACATTACCAACACATGATTTTTTTCAGTAAGCCAATACAGTTAGGAAACTTTTTTATTAGCTTACCTGGTTATAGAAGTAGAAGAGGGCAAAAAAGTGCCTGTATCTCACCTACAGCCATACCACATTGGATACGCCCAATCTCGTCTGATCTTGGAAGCTAAGCAGTGTTGGGCCTGGTTAGTACTTGGTTGGGAGACCACATGGGAACACCACGTGCTGTAGGTTTTTTCCCATTACTGGCAAATTGTTTTTATTCTATAGCTATTTAAATTGGAAACTTTTTCTTTTTATTGCCAATACAGACATTTGAGAGAGGTGAAACAGACACAATAGAAATCACCTAAAGACTTACCACACTGTTTTGGCCCAATTCCAACTGCTTTTGGCAGCTAAACAGTGTTGAGCCTCATTAGTAGTTTAATTTGAGACCACCTGCTAATATTATGTCCTGTAGGTCTTTTTACATTAGCAACACATGATTTTTTTCAGTAAGCCAATAATGTTAGGAAACTTTTTTATTAGCTTACCTGGTTATAGAAGTAGAAGAGGGCAAAAAAGTGACTGTATCTCACCTACAGCCATACCACATTGGATACGACCAATCTCATCTGATCTTGGAAGCTAAGCAGTGTTGGGCCTGGTTAGTACTTGGGTGGGAGACCACATGGGAACACCAGGTGCTGTAGGTTTTTTCCCATTACTGGCAAATTGTTTTTATTCTCTAGCTATTTAAATTGGAAACTTTTTCTTTTTATTGCCAATACAGACATTTGAGAGAGGTGAAACAGACACAATAGAAATCACCTAAAGACTTACCACACTGTTTTGGCCCAATTCCAACTGCTTTTGGCAGCTAAACAGTGTTGAGCCTCATTAGTAGTTTAATTTGAGACCACCTGCTAATATTATGTCCTGTAGGTCTTTTTACATTAGCAACACATGATTTTTTTCAGTAAGCCAATAATGTTAGGAAACTTTTTTATTAGCTTACCTGGTTATAGAAGTAGAAGAGGGCAAAAAAGTGACTGTATCTCACCTACAGCCATACCACATTGGATACGCCCAATCTCATCTGATCTTGGAAGCTAAGCAGTGTTGGGCCTGGTTAGTACTTGGGTGGGAGACCACAGGGGAACACCAGGTGCTGTAGGTTTTTTCCCATTACTGGCAAATTGTTTTTATTCTCTAGCTATTTAAATTGGAAACTTTTTCTTTTTATTGCCAATACAGACATTTGGGAGAGGTCAAACAGACACAATAGCCATCACCTAAAGACTTTCCACACTGTTTCGGCCCAATTCCAACTGCTTTTGGCAGCTAAACAGTGTTGAGCCTCTTTAGTAGTTTAATTTGAGACCACCTGCTAATATCATGTCCTGTAGGTCTTTTTACTTTACCAACACATGATTTTTTTCAGTAAGCCAATACAGTTAGGAAACTTTTTTATTAGCTTACCTGGTTATAGAAGTAGAAGAGGGCAAAAAAGTGCCTGTATCTAACCTACAGCCATACCACGTTGGATACGCCTGATCTTGGAAGCTTAGCAGTGTTGGGCCTGGTTAGTACTTGGGTGGGAGACCACATGGGAACACCAGGTGCTGTAGGTTTTTTCCCATTACTGGCAAATTGTTTTTATTCTCTAGCTATATAAATTGGAAACTTTTTGTTTTTATTGCCAATACAGACATTTGAGAGAGGTGAAACAGACACAATAGCCATCACCTAAAGACTTACCACACTGTTTCGGCCCAATTCCAACTGCTTTTGGCAGCTAAACAGTGTTGAGCCTCATTAGTAGTTTACTTTGAGACCACCTGCTAATATTATGTCCTGTAGGTCTTTTTACATGAGCAACACATGATTTTTTTCAGTAAGCCAATAATGTTAGGAAACTTTTTTATTAGCTTTCCTGGTTATAGAAGTAGAAGAGGGCAAAAAAGTGACTGTATCTCACCTACAGCCATACCACATTGGATACGCCCAATCTCGTCTGACCTTGGAAGCTAAGCAGTGTTGGGCCTGGTTAGTACTTGGGTGGGAGACCACATGGGAACACCAGGTGCTGTAGGTTTTTTCCCATTACTGGCAATTTTTTTTTATTCTCTAGCTATTTAAATTGGAAACTTTTTCTTTTTATTGCCAATATAGACATTTGAGAGAGGTGAAACAGACACAATAGCCATCACCTAAAGACTTACAACACTGTTTTGGCCCAATTCCAACTGCTTTTGGCAGCTAAACAGTGTTGAGCCTCATTAGTAGTTTAATTTGAGACCACCTGCTAATATTATGTCCTGTAGGTCTTTTTACATTACCAACACATGATTTTTTTCAGTAAGCCAATAATGTTAGGAAACTTTTTTATTAGCTTACCTGGTTATAGAAGTAGAAGAGGGCAAAAAAGTGCCTGTATCTCACCTACAGCCATACCACATTGGATACGCCCAATCTCGTCTGATCTTGGAAGCTAAGCAGTGTTGGGTCTGGTTAGTACTTGGGTGGGAGACCACATGGGAACACCACGTGCTGTAGGTTTTTTCCCAGTACTGGCAAATTGTTTTTATTCTCTAGCTATTTAAATTGGAAACTTTTTCTTTTTATTGCCAATACAGACATCTGGGAGAGGTCAAACAGACACAATAGCCATCACCTAAAGACTTACCACACTGTTTTGGCCCAATTCCAACTGCTTTTGGCAGCTAAACAGTGTTGAGCCTCATTAGTAGTTTATTTGAGACCACCTGCTAATATTATGTCCTGTAGGTCTTTTTACATTACCAACACATGATTTTTTTCAGTAAGCCAATAATGTTAGGAAACTTTTTTATTAGCTTACCTGGTTATAGAAGTAGAAGAGGGCAAAAAAGTGACTCTATCTCACCTACAGCCATACCACATTGGATACTCCCAATCTCATCTGATCTTGGAAGCTAAGCATTGTTGGGCCTGGTTAGTACTTGGGTGGGAGACCACATGGGAACACCAGGTGCTGTAGGTTTTTTCCCATTACTGGCAAATTGTTTTTATTCTCTAGCTATTTAAATTGGAAACTTTTTATTTTTATTGCCAATACAGACATTTGGGAGAGGTCAAACAGACACAATAGCCATCACCTAAAGACTTACCACACTGTTTCGGCCTAATTCCAACTGCTTTTGGCAGCTAAACAGTGTTGAGCCTCTTTAGTAGTTTAATTTGAGACCACCTGCTAATATTATGTCCTGTAGGTCTTTTTACATTACCAACACATGATTTTTTTCAGTAAGCCAATACAGTTAGGAATCTTTTTTATTCGCTTACCTGGTTATAGAAGTAGAAGAGGGCAAAAAAGTGACTGCATCTCACCTACAGCCATACCACATTGGATACGCCCAATCTCGTCTGATTTTGGAAGCTAAGCAGTGTTGGGGCTGGTCAGTACTTGGGTAGGAGACCACATGGGAACACCAGGTGCTGTAGGTTTTTTCCCATTACTGGCAAATTGTTTTTATTCTCTAGCTATTTAAATTGGAAACTTTTTCTTTTTATTGCCAATACAGACATTTGAGAGAGGTGAAACTGACACAATAGCCATCACCTAAAGACTTACCACACTGTTTCGGCCCAATTCCAACTACTTTTGGCACCTAACAGTGTTGAGCCTCATTAGTAGTTTAATGTGAGACCACCTGCTAATATTATGTCCTGTAGGTCTTTTTACATTACCAACACATGATTTTTTTCAGTAAGCCAATAATGTTAGGAAACTTTTTTATTAGCTTACCTGGTTATAGAAGTAGAAGAGGGCAAAAAAGTGACTGTATCTCACCTACAGCCATACCACATTGGATACGCCCAATCTCATCTGGTCTTGGAAGCTAAGCAGTGTTGGGCCTGGTTAGTACTTGGGTGGGAGACCACATGGGAACACCAGGTGCTGTAGGTTTTTTCCCATTACTGGCAAATTGTTTTTATTCTCTAGCTATTTAAATTGGAAACTTTTTCTTTTTATTGCCAATACAGACATTTGGGAGAGGTCAAACAGACACAATAGCCATCACCTAAAGACTTTCCACACTGTTTCGGCCCAATTCCAACTGCTTTTGGCAGCTAAACAGTGTTGAGCCTCTTTAGTAGTTTAATTTGAGACCACCTGCTAATATAATGTCCTGTTGGTCTTTTTACTTTACCAACACATGATTTTTTTCAGTAAGCCAATACAGTTAGGAAACTTTTTTATTAGCTTACCTGGTTATAGAAGTAGAAGAGGGCAAAAAAGTGCCTGTATCTCAACTACAGCCATACCACGTTGGATACGCCTGATCTTGGAAGCTAAGCAGTGTTGGGCCTGGTTAGTACTTGGGTGGGAGACCACATGGGAACACCAGGTGCTGTAGGTTTTTTCCCATTACTGGCAAATTGTTTTTATTCTCTAGCTATTTAAATTGGAAACTTTTTGTTTTTATTGCCAATACAGACATTTGAGAGAGGTGAAACAGACACAATAGCCATCACCTAAAGACTTACCACACTGTTTCGGCCCAATTCCAACTGCTTTTGGCAGCTAAACAGTGTTGAGCCTCATTAGTATTTTAATTTGAGACCACCTGCTAATATTATGTCCTGTAGGTCTTTTTACATTACCAACACATGATTTTTTTCAGTAAGCCAATAATGTTAGGAAACTTTTTTATTAGCTTACCTGGTTATAGAAGTAGAAGAGGGCAACAAAGTGCCTGTATCTCACCTACAGCCATACCACATTGGGTACGCCCAATCTCGTCTGATCTTGGAAGCTAAGCAGTGTTGGGTCTGGTTAGTACTTGGGTGGGAGACCACATGGGAACACCACGTGCTGTAGGTTTTTTCCTATTACTGGCAAATTGTTTTTATTCTCTAGCTATTTAAATTGGAAACTTTTTCTTTTTATTGCCAATACAGACAACTGTGAGAGGTCAAACAGACACAATAGCCATCACCTAAAGACTTACCACACTGTTTCGACCTAATTCCAACTGCTTTTGGCAGCTAAACAGTGTTGAGCCTCTTTAGTAGTTTAATTTGAGACCACCTGCTAATATTATGTCCTGTAGGTCTTTTTACATTACCAACACATGATTTTTTTCAGTAAGCCAATACAGTTAGGAAACTTTTTTATTAGCTTACCTGGTTATAGAAGTAGAAGAGGGCAAAAAAGTGCCTGTATCTCACCTACAGCCATACCACATTGGATACGCCCAATCTCGTCTGATCTTGGAAGCTAAGCAGTTTTGAGCCTAGTTAGTACTTGGGTGGGAGACCACATGGGAACACCAGATGCTGTAGGTTTTTTTCCCATTACTGGCAAATTGTTTTTATTCTCTAGCTATTTAAATTGGAAACTTTTTCTTTTTATTGCCAATACAAACATTTGAGAGAGGTGAAACAGACACAATAGAAATCACCTAAAGACTTACCACACTGTTTCGGCCCAATTCCAACTGCTTTTGGCAGCTAAACAGTGTTGAGCCTCATTAGTAGTTTAATTTGAGACCACCTGCTAATATTATGTCCTGTAGGTCTTTTTACATTAGCAACACATGATTTTTTTCAGTAAGCCAATAATGTTAGGAAACTTTTTTATTAGCTTACCTGGTTATAGAAGTAGAAGAGGGCAAAAAAGTAACTGTATCTCACCTACAGCCATACCACATTGGATACGCCCAATCTCGTCTGATCTTGGAAGCTAAGCAGTGTTGGGCCTGGATAGTACTTGGGTGGGAGACCACATGGGAACACATGTGCTGTAGGTTTTTTCCCATTACTGGCAAATTGTTTTTATTCTCTAGCTATTTAAATTGGAAACTTTTTATTTTTATTGCCAATACAGACATTTGAGAGAGGTGAAACTGACACAATAGCCATCACCTAAAGACTTACCACACTGTTTCGGCCCAATTCCAACTACTTTTGGCACCTAACAGTGTTGAGCCTCATTAGTAGTTTAATTTGAGACCACCTGCTAATATTATGTCCTGTAGGTCTTTTTACATTACCAACACATGATTTTTTTCAGTAAGCCAATAATGTTAGGAAACTTTTTTATTAGCTTACCTGGTTATAGAAGTAGAAGAGGGCAAAAAAGTGACTGTATCTCACCTACAGCCATACCACATTGCATACGCCCAATCTCATCTGATCTTGGAAGCTAAGCAGTGTTGGGCCTGGTTAGTACTTGGGTGGGAGACCACATGGGAACACCAGGTGCTGTAGGTTTTTTCCCATTACTGGCAAATTGTTTTTATTCTCTAGCTATTTAAATTGGAAACTTTTTCTTTTTATTGCCAATACAGACATTTGGGAGAGGTCAAACAGACACAATAGCCATCACCTAAAGACTTTCCACACTGTTTCGGCCCAATTCCAACTGCTTTTGGCAGCTAAACAGTGTTGAGCCTCTTTAGTAGTTTAATTTGAGACCACCTGCTAATATCATGTCCTGTAGGTCTTTTTACTTTACCAACACATGATTTTTTTCAGTAAGCCAATACAGTTAGGAAACTTTTTTATTGGCTTACCTGGTTATAGAAGTAGAAGAGGGCAAAAAAGTGCCTGTATCTCACCTACAGCCATACCACGTTGGATACGCCTGATCTTGGAAGCTAAGCAGTGTTGGGTCTGGTAAGTACTTGGGTGGGAGACCACATGGGAACACCACGTGCTGTAGGTTTTTTCCCATTACTGGCAAATTGTTTTTATTCTCTAGCTATTTAAATTGGAAACTTTTTCTTTTTATTGCCAATACAGACATCTGGGAGAGGTCAAACAGACACAATAGCCATCACCTAAAGACTTACCACACTGTTTCGGCCTAATTCCAACTGCTTTTGGCAGCTAAACAGTGTTGAGCCTCTTTAGTAGATTAATTTGAGACCACCTGCTAATATTATGTCCTGTAGGTCTTTTTACATTACCAACACATGATTTTTTTCAGTAAGCCAATACAGTTAGGAAACTTTTTTATTAGCTTACCTGGTTATAGAAGTAGAAGAGGGCAAAAAAGTGCCTGTATCTCACCTACAGCCATACCACATTGGATACGCCCAATCTCGTCTGATCTTGGAAACTAAGCAGTGTTGGGCCTGGTTAGTACTTGGGTGGGAGACCACATGGGAACACCACGTGCTGTAGGTTTTTTCCCATTACTGGCAAATTGTTTTTATTCTCTAGCTATTTAAATTGGAAACTTTTTCTTTTTATTGCCAATACAGACATTTGAGAGAGGTGAAACAGACACAATAGAAATCACCTAAAGACTTACCACACTGTTTTGGCCCAATTCCAACTGCTTTTGGCAGCTAAACAGTGTTGAGCCTCATTAGTAGTTTAATTTGAGACCACCTGCTAATATTATGTCCTGTAGGTCTTTTTACATTAGCAACACATGATTTTTTTCAGTAAGCCAATAATGTTAGGAAACTTTTTTATTAGCTTACCTGGTTATAGAAGTAGAAGAGGGCAAAAAAGTGACTCTATCTCACCTACAGCCATACCACATTGGATACGCCCAATCTCATCTGATCTTGGAAGCTAAGCAGTGTTGGGCCTGGTTAGTACTTGGGTGGGAGACCACATGGGAACACCAGGTGCTGTAGGTTTTTTCCCATTACTGGCAAATTGTTTTTATTCTCTAGCTATTTAAATTGGAAACTTTTTCTTTTTATTGCCAATACAGACATTTGAGAGAGGTGAAACTGACACAATAGCCATCACCTAAAGACTTTCCACACTGTTTCGGCCCAATTCCAACTGCTTTTGGCAGCTAAACAGTGTTGAGCCTCTTTAGTAGTTTAATTTGAGACCACCTGCTAATATAATGTCCTGTAGGTCTTTTTACTTTACCAACACATGATTTTTTTCAGTAAGCCAATACAGTTAGGAAACTTTTTTATTAGCTTACCTGGTTATAGAAGTAGAAGAGGGCAAAAAAGTGCCTGTATCTCAACTACAGCCATACCACGTTGGATACGCCTGATCTTGGAAGCTAAGCAGTGTTGGGCCTGGTTAGTACTTGGGTGGGAGACCACATGGGAACACCAGGTGCTGTAGGTTTTTTCCCATTACTGGCAAATTGTTTTTATTCTCTAGCTATTTAAATTGGAAACTTTTTGTTTTTATTGCCAATACAGACATTTGAGAGAGGTGAAACAGACACAATAGCCATCACCTAAAGACTTACCACACTGTTTCGGCCCAATTCCAACTGCTTTTGGCAGCTAAACAGTGTTGAGCCTCATTAGTAGTTTAATTTGAGACCACCTGCTAATATTATGTCCTGTAGGTCTTTTTACATGAGCAACACATGATTTTTTTCAGTAAGCCAATAATGTTAGGAAACTTTTTTATTAGCTTACCTGGTTATAGAAGTAGAAGAGGGCAAAAAAAGTGCCTGTATCTCACCTACAGCCATACCACATTGGATACGCCCAATCTCGTTTGATCTTGGAAGCTAAGCAGTGTTGGGCCTGGTTAGTACTTGGGTGGGAGACCACATGGGAACACCAGGTGCTGTAGGTTTTTTCCCATTACTGGCAAATAGTTTTTATTCTCTAGCTATTTAAATTGGAAACTTTTTCTTTTTATTGCCAATATAGACATTTGAGAGAGGTGAAACAGACACAATAGCCATCACCTAAAGACTTACAACACTGTTTTGGCCCAATTCCAACTGCTTTTGGCAGCTAAACAGTGTTGAGCCTCATTAGTAGTTTAATTTAAGACCACCTGCTAATATTATGTCCTGTAGGTCTTTTTACATTACCAACACATGATTTTTTTCAGTAAGCCAATAATGTTAGGAAACTTTTTTATTAGCTTACCTGGTTATAGAAGTAGAAGAGGGCAAAAAAGTGACTCTATCTCACCTACAGCCATACCACATTGGATACGCCCAATCTCATCTGATCTTGGAAGCTAAGCAGTGTTGGGCCTGGTTAGTACTTGGGTGCGAGACCACATGGGAACACCGGGTGCTGTAGGTTTTTTCCCATTACTGGCAAATTGTTTTTATTCTCTAGCTATTTAAATTGGAAACTTTTTATTTTTATTGCCAATACAGACATTTGGGAGAGGTCAAACAGACACAATAGCCATCACCTAAAGACTTTCCACACTGTTTCGGCCCAATTCCAACTGCTTTTGGCAGCTAAACAGTGTTGAGCCTCTTTAGTAGTTTAATTTGAGACCACCTGCTAATATCATGTCCTGTAGGTCTTTTTACTTTACCAACACATGATTTTTTTCAGTAAGCCAATACAGTTAGGAAACTTTTTTATTAGCTTACCTGGTTATAGAAGTAGATGAGGGCAAAAAAGTGCCTGTATCTCACCTACAGCCATACCACGTTGGATACGCCTGATCTTGGAAGCTAAGCAGTGTTGGGCCTGGTTAGTACTTGGGTGGGAGACCACATGGGAACACCAGGTGCTGTAGGTTTTTTCCCATTACTGGCAAATTGTTTTTATTCTCTAGCTATTTAAATTGGAAACTTTTTGTTTTTATTGCCAATACAGACATTTGAGAGAGGTGAAACAGACACAATAGCCATCACCTAAAGACTTACCACACTGTTTCGGCCCAATTCCAACTGCTTTTGCAGCTAAATAGTGTTGAGCCTCTTTAGTAGTTTAATTTGAGACCACCTGCTAATATTATGTCCTGTAGGTCTTTTTACATTACCAACACATGATTTTTTTCAGTAAGCCAATACAGTTAGGAAAATTTTTTATTCGCTTACCTGGTTATAGAAGTAGAAGAGGGCAAAAAAGTGCCTGTATCTTACCTACAGCCATACCACATTGGATACGCCCAATCTCGTCTGATTTTGGAAGCTAAGCAGTGTTGGGGCTGGTCAGTACTTGGGTGGGAGACCACATGGGGACACCAGGTGCTGTAGGTTTTTTCCCATTACTGGCAAATTGTTTTTATTCTCTAGCTATTTAAATTGGAAACTTTTTCTTTTTATTGCCAATACAGACATTTGAGAGAGGTGAAACTGACACAATAGCCATCACCTAAAGACTTACCACACTGTTTCGGCCCAATTCCAACTACTTTTGGCACCTAACAGTGTTGAGCCTCATTAGTAGTTTAATTTGAGACCACCTGCTAATATTATGTTCTGTAGGTCTTTTTACATTACCAACACATGATTTTTTTCAGTAAGCCAATAATGTTAGGAATCTTTTTTTATTAGCTTACCTGGTTATAGAAGTAGAAGAGGGCAAAAAAGTGACTGTATCTCACCTACAGCCATACCACATTGGATACGCCCAATCTCATCTGATCTTGGAAGCTAAGCAGTGTTGGGCCTGGTTAGTACTTGGGTGGGAGACCACATGGGAACACCATGTGCTGTAGGTTTTTTCCCATTACTGGCAAATTGTTTTTATTCTCTAGCTATTTAAATTGGAAACTTTTTCTTTTTATTGCCAATACAGACATTTGGGAGAGGTCAAACAGACACAATAGCCATCACCTAAAGACTTTCCACACTGTTTCGGCCCAATTCCAACTGCTTTTGGCAGCTAAACAGTGTTGAGCCTCTTTAGTAGTTTAATTTGAGACCACCTGCTAATATCATGTCCTGTAGGTCTTTTTACTTTACCAACACATGATTTTTTTCAGTAAGCCAATACAGTTAGGAAACTTTTTTATTAGCTTACCTGGTTATAGAAGTAGATGAGGGCAAAAAAGTGCCTGTATCTCACCTACAGCCATACCACGTTGGATACGCCTGATCTTGGAAGCTAAGCAGTGTTGGGCCTGGTTAGTACTTGGGTGGGAGACCACATGGGAACACCAGGTGCTGTAGGTTTTTTCCCATTACTGGCAAATTGTTTTTATTCTCTAGCTATTTAAATTGGAAACTTTTTGTTTTTATTGCCAATACAGACATTTGAGAGAGGTGAAACAGACACAATAGCCATCACCTAAAGACTTACCACACTGTTTCGGCCCAATTCCAACTGCTTTTGCAGCTAAATAGTGTTGAGCCTCTTTAGTAGTTTAATTTGAGACCACCTGCTAATATTATGTCCTGTAGGTCTTTTTACATTACCAACACATGATTTTTTTCAGTAAGCCAATACAGTTAGGAAAATTTTTTATTCGCTTACCTGGTTATAGAAGTAGAAGAGGGCAAAAAAGTGCCTGTATCTTACCTACAGCCATACCACATTGGATACGCCCAATCTCGTCTGATTTTGGAAGCTAAGCAGTGTTGGGGCTGGTCAGTACTTGGGTGGGAGACCACATGGGGACACCAGGTGCTGTAGGTTTTTTCCCATTACTGGCAAATTGTTTTTATTCTCTAGCTATTTAAATTGGAAACTTTTTCTTTTTATTGCCAATACAGACATTTGAGAGAGGTGAAACTGACACAATAGCCATCACCTAAAGACTTACCACACTGTTTCGGCCCAATTCCAACTACTTTTGGCACCTAACAGTGTTGAGCCTCATTAGTAGTTTAATTTGAGACCACCTGCTAATATTATGTTCTGTAGGTCTTTTTACATTACCAACACATGATTTTTTTCAGTAAGCCAATAATGTTAGGAATCTTTTTTTATTAGCTTACCTGGTTATAGAAGTAGAAGAGGGCAAAAAAGTGACTGTATCTCACCTACAGCCATACCACATTGGATACGCCCAATCTCATCTGATCTTGGAAGCTAAGCAGTGTTGGGCCTGGTTAGTACTTGGGTGGGAGACCACATGGGAACACCATGTGCTGTAGGTTTTTTCCCATTACTGGCAAATTGTTTTTATTCTCTAGCTATTTAAATTGGAAACTTTTTCTTTTTATTGCCAATACAGACATTTGGGAGAGGTCAAACAGACACAATAGCCATCACCTAAAGACTTTCCACACTGTTTCGGCCCAATTCCAACTGCTTTTGGCAGCTAAACAGTGTTGAGCCTCTTTAGTAGTTTAATTTGAGACCACCTGCTAATATCATGTCCTGTAGGTCTTTTTACTTTACCAACACATGATTTTTTTCAGTAAGCCAATACAGTTAGGAAACTTTTTTATTAGCTTACCTGGTTATAGAAGTAGAAGAGGGCAGAAAAGTGCCTGTATCTCAACTACAGCCATACCACGTTGGATACGCCTGATCTTGGAAGCTAAGCAGTGTTGGGCCTGGTTAGTAGTTGGGTGGGAGACCACATGGGAACACAAGGTGCTGTAGGTTTTTTCCCATTACTGGCAAATTGTTTTTATTCTCTAGCTATTTAAATTGGAAACTTTTTGTTTTTATTGCCAATACAGACATTTGAGAGAGGTGAAACAGACACAATAGCCATCACCTAAAGACTTACCACACTGTTTCGGCCCAATTCCAACTGCTTTTGGCAGCTAAACAGTGTTGAGCCTCATTAGTAGTTTAATTTGAGACCACCTGCTAATATTATGTCCTGTAGGTCTTTTTACATGAGCAACACATGATTTTTTTCAGTAAGCCAATAATGTTAGGAAACTTTTTTATTAGCTTTCCTGGTTATAGAAGTAGAAGAGGGCAAAAAAGTGACTGTATCTCACCTACAGCCATACCACATTGGATACGCCCGATCTCGTTTGATCTTGGAAGCTAAGCAGTGTTGGGCCTGGTTAGTACTTGGGTGGGAGACCACATGGGAACACCAGGTGCTGTAGGTTTTTTCCCATTACTGGCAAATTGTTTTTATTCTCTAGCTATTTAAATTGGAAACTTTTTCTTTTTATTGCCAATATAGAAATTTGAGAGAGGTGAAACAGACACAATAGCCATCACCTAAAGACTTACCACACTGTTTCGGCCTAATTCCAACTGCTTTTGGCAGCTAAACAGTGTTGAGCCTCTTTAGTAGTTTAATTTGAGACCACCTGCTAATATTATGTCCTGTAGGTCTTTTTACATTACCAACACATGATTTTTTTCAGTAAGCCAATACAGTTAGGAAACTTTTTTATTAGCTTACCTGGTTATAGAAGTAGAAGAGGGCAAAAAAGTGCCTGTATCGCACCTACAGACATACCACATTGGATACGCCCAATCTCGTTTGGTCTTGGAAGCTAAGCAGTGTTGGGCCTGGTTAGTACTTGGGTGGGAGACCACATGGGAACACCAGGTGCTGTAGGTTTTTTTCCCATTACTGGCAAATTGTTTTTATTCTCTAGCTATTTAAATTGGAAACTTTTTCTTTTTATTGCCAATACAGACATTTGAGAGAGGTGAAACAGACACAATAGCCATCACCTAAAGACTTACCACACTGTTTCGGCCCAATTCCAACTGCTTTTGGCAGCTAAACAGTGTTGAGCCTCATTAGTAGTTTAATTTGAGACCACCTGCTAATATTATGTCCTGTAGGTCTTTTTACATTAGCAACACATGATTTTTTTCAGTAAGCCAATAATGTTAGGAAACTTTTTTATTAGCTTACCTGGTTATAGAAGTAGAAGAGGGCAAAAAAGTAACTGTATCTCACCTACAGCCATACCACATTGGATACGCCCAATCTTGTCTGATCTTGGAAGCTAAGCAGTGTTGGGCCTGGATAGTACTTGGGTGGGAGACCACATGGGAACACATGTGCTGTAGGTTTTTTCCCATTACTGGCAAATTGTTTTTATTCTCTAGCTATTTAAATTGGAAACTTTTTATTTTTATTGCCAATACAGACATTTGAGAGAGGTGAAACTGACACAATAGCCATCACCTAAAGACTTACCACACTGTTTCGGCCCAATTCCAACTACTTTTGGCACCTAACAGTGTTGAGCCTCATTAGTAGTTTAATTTGAGACCACCTGCTAATATTATGTCCTGTAGGTCTTTTTACATTACCAACACATGATTTTTTTCAGTAAGCCAATAATGTTAGGAAACTTTTTTATTAGCTTACCTGGTTATAGAAGTAGAAGAGGGCAAAAAAGTGACTGTATCTCACCTACAGCCATACCACATTGCATACGCCCAATCTCATCTGATCTTGGAAGCTAAGCAGTGTTGGGCCTGGTTAGTACTTGGGTGGGAGACCACATGGGAACACCAGGTGCTGTAGGTTTTTTCCCATTACTGGCAAATTGTTTTTATTCTCTAGCTATTTAAATTGGAAACTTTTTCTTTTTATTGCCAATACAGACATTTGGGAGAGGTCAAACAGACACAATAGCCATCACCTAAAGACTTTCCACACTGTTTCGGCCCAATTCCAACTGCTTTTGGCAGCTAAACAGTGTTGAGCCTCTTTAGTAGTTTAATTTGAGACCACCTGCTAATATCATGTCCTGTAGGTCTTTTTACTTTACCAACACATGATTTTTTTCAGTAAGCCAATACAGTTAGGAAACTTTTTTATTGGCTTACCTGGTTATAGAAGTAGAAGAGGGCAAAAAAGTGCCTGTATCTCACCTACAGCCATACCACGTTGGATACGCCTGATCTTGGAAGCTAAGCAGTGTTGGGTCTGGTAAGTACTTGGGTGGGAGACCACATGGGAACACCACGTGCTGTAGGTTTTTTCCCATTACTGGCAAATTGTTTTTATTCTCTAGCTATTTAAATTGGAAACTTTTTCTTTTTATTGCCAATACAGACATCTGGGAGAGGTCAAACAGACACAATAGCCATCACCTAAAGACTTACCACACTGTTTCGGCCTAATTCCAACTGCTTTTGGCAGCTAAACAGTGTTGAGCCTCTTTAGTAGATTAATTTGAGACCACCTGCTAATATTATGTCCTGTAGGTCTTTTTACATTACCAACACATGATTTTTTTCAGTAAGCCAATACAGTTAGGAAACTTTTTTATTAGCTTACCTGGTTATAGAAGTAGAAGAGGGCAAAAAAGTGCCTGTATCTCACCTACAGCCATACCACATTGGATACGCCCAATCTCGTCTGATCTTGGAAACTAAGCAGTGTTGGGCCTGGTTAGTACTTGGGTGGGAGACCACATGGGAACACCACGTGCTGTAGGTTTTTTCCCATTACTGGCAAATTGTTTTTATTCTCTAGCTATTTAAATTGGAAACTTTTTCTTTTTATTGCCAATACAGACATTTGAGAGAGGTGAAACAGACACAATAGAAATCACCTAAAGACTTACCACACTGTTTTGGCCCAATTCCAACTGCTTTTGGCAGCTAAACAGTGTTGAGCCTCATTAGTAGTTTAATTTGAGACCACCTGCTAATATTATGTCCTGTAGGTCTTTTTACATTAGCAACACATGATTTTTTTCAGTAAGCCAATAATGTTAGGAAACTTTTTTATTAGCTTACCTGGTTATAGAAGTAGAAGAGGGCAAAAAAGTGACTCTATCTCACCTACAGCCATACCACATTGGATACGCCCAATCTCATCTGATCTTGGAAGCTAAGCAGTGTTGGGCCTGGTTAGTACTTGGGTGGGAGACCACATGGGAACACCAGGTGCTGTAGGTTTTTTCCCATTACTGGCAAATTGTTTTTATTCTCTAGCTATTTAAATTGGAAACTTTTTCTTTTTATTGCCAATACAGACATTTGAGAGAGGTGAAACTGACACAATAGCCATCACCTAAAGACTTTCCACACTGTTTCGGCCCAATTCCAACTGCTTTTGGCAGCTAAACAGTGTTGAGCCTCTTTAGTAGTTTAATTTGAGACCACCTGCTAATATAATGTCCTGTAGGTCTTTTTACTTTACCAACACATGATTTTTTTCAGTAAGCCAATACAGTTAGGAAACTTTTTTATTAGCTTACCTGGTTATAGAAGTAGAAGAGGGCAAAAAAGTGCCTGTATCTCAACTACAGCCATACCACGTTGGATACGCCTGATCTTGGAAGCTAAGCAGTGTTGGGCCTGGTTAGTACTTGGGTGGGAGACCACATGGGAACACCAGGTGCTGTAGGTTTTTTCCCATTACTGGCAAATTGTTTTTATTCTCTAGCTATTTAAATTGGAAACTTTTTGTTTTTATTGCCAATACAGACATTTGAGAGAGGTGAAACAGACACAATAGCCATCACCTAAAGACTTACCACACTGTTTCGGCCCAATTCCAACTGCTTTTGGCAGCTAAACAGTGTTGAGCCTCATTAGTAGTTTAATTTGAGACCACCTGCTAATATTATGTCCTGTAGGTCTTTTTACATGAGCAACACATGATTTTTTTCAGTAAGCCAATAATGTTAGGAAACTTTTTTATTAGCTTACCTGGTTATAGAAGTAGAAGAGGGCAAAAAAAGTGCCTGTATCTCACCTACAGCCATACCACATTGGATACGCCCAATCTCGTTTGATCTTGGAAGCTAAGCAGTGTTGGGCCTGGTTAGTACTTGGGTGGGAGACCACATGGGAACACCAGGTGCTGTAGGTTTTTTCCCATTACTGGCAAATAGTTTTTATTCTCTAGCTATTTAAATTGGAAACTTTTTCTTTTTATTGCCAATATAGACATTTGAGAGAGGTGAAACAGACACAATAGCCATCACCTAAAGACTTACAACACTGTTTTGGCCCAATTCCAACTGCTTTTGGCAGCTAAACAGTGTTGAGCCTCATTAGTAGTTTAATTTAAGACCACCTGCTAATATTATGTCCTGTAGGTCTTTTTACATTACCAACACATGATTTTTTTCAGTAAGCCAATAATGTTAGGAAACTTTTTTATTAGCTTACCTGGTTATAGAAGTAGAAGAGGGCAAAAAAGTGACTCTATCTCACCTACAGCCATACCACATTGGATACGCCCAATCTCATCTGATCTTGGAAGCTAAGCAGTGTTGGGCCTGGTTAGTACTTGGGTGCGAGACCACATGGGAACACCGGGTGCTGTAGGTTTTTTCCCATTACTGGCAAATTGTTTTTATTCTCTAGCTATTTAAATTGGAAACTTTTTATTTTTATTGCCAATACAGACATTTGGGAGAGGTCAAACAGACACAATAGCCATCACCTAAAGACTTTCCACACTGTTTCGGCCCAATTCCAACTGCTTTTGGCAGCTAAACAGTGTTGAGCCTCTTTAGTAGTTTAATTTGAGACCACCTGCTAATATCATGTCCTGTAGGTCTTTTTACTTTACCAACACATGATTTTTTTCAGTAAGCCAATACAGTTAGGAAACTTTTTTATTAGCTTACCTGGTTATAGAAGTAGATGAGGGCAAAAAAGTGCCTGTATCTCACCTACAGCCATACCACGTTGGATACGCCTGATCTTGGAAGCTAAGCAGTGTTGGGCCTGGTTAGTACTTGGGTGGGAGACCACATGGGAACACCAGGTGCTGTAGGTTTTTTCCCATTACTGGCAAATTGTTTTTATTCTCTAGCTATTTAAATTGGAAACTTTTTGTTTTTATTGCCAATACAGACATTTGAGAGAGGTGAAACAGACACAATAGCCATCACCTAAAGACTTACCACACTGTTTCGGCCCAATTCCAACTGCTTTTGCAGCTAAATAGTGTTGAGCCTCTTTAGTAGTTTAATTTGAGACCACCTGCTAATATTATGTCCTGTAGGTCTTTTTACATTACCAACACATGATTTTTTTCAGTAAGCCAATACAGTTAGGAAAATTTTTTATTCGCTTACCTGGTTATAGAAGTAGAAGAGGGCAAAAAAGTGCCTGTATCTTACCTACAGCCATACCACATTGGATACGCCCAATCTCGTCTGATTTTGGAAGCTAAGCAGTGTTGGGGCTGGTCAGTACTTGGGTGGGAGACCACATGGGGACACCAGGTGCTGTAGGTTTTTTCCCATTACTGGCAAATTGTTTTTATTCTCTAGCTATTTAAATTGGAAACTTTTTCTTTTTATTGCCAATACAGACATTTGAGAGAGGTGAAACTGACACAATAGCCATCACCTAAAGACTTACCACACTGTTTCGGCCCAATTCCAACTACTTTTGGCACCTAACAGTGTTGAGCCTCATTAGTAGTTTAATTTGAGACCACCTGCTAATATTATGTTCTGTAGGTCTTTTTACATTACCAACACATGATTTTTTTCAGTAAGCCAATAATGTTAGGAATCTTTTTTTATTAGCTTACCTGGTTATAGAAGTAGAAGAGGGCAAAAAAGTGACTGTATCTCACCTACAGCCATACCACATTGGATACGCCCAATCTCATCTGATCTTGGAAGCTAAGCAGTGTTGGGCCTGGTTAGTACTTGGGTGGGAGACCACATGGGAACACCATGTGCTGTAGGTTTTTTCCCATTACTGGCAAATTGTTTTTATTCTCTAGCTATTTAAATTGGAAACTTTTTCTTTTTATTGCCAATACAGACATTTGGGAGAGGTCAAACAGACACAATAGCCATCACCTAAAGACTTTCCACACTGTTTCGGCCCAATTCCAACTGCTTTTGGCAGCTAAACAGTGTTGAGCCTCTTTAGTAGTTTAATTTGAGACCACCTGCTAATATCATGTCCTGTAGGTCTTTTTACTTTACCAACACATGATTTTTTTCAGTAAGCCAATACAGTTAGGAAACTTTTTTATTAGCTTACCTGGTTATAGAAGTAGATGAGGGCAAAAAAGTGCCTGTATCTCACCTACAGCCATACCACGTTGGATACGCCTGATCTTGGAAGCTAAGCAGTGTTGGGCCTGGTTAGTACTTGGGTGGGAGACCACATGGGAACACCAGGTGCTGTAGGTTTTTTCCCATTACTGGCAAATTGTTTTTATTCTCTAGCTATTTAAATTGGAAACTTTTTGTTTTTATTGCCAATACAGACATTTGAGAGAGGTGAAACAGACACAATAGCCATCACCTAAAGACTTACCACACTGTTTCGGCCCAATTCCAACTGCTTTTGCAGCTAAATAGTGTTGAGCCTCTTTAGTAGTTTAATTTGAGACCACCTGCTAATATTATGTCCTGTAGGTCTTTTTACATTACCAACACATGATTTTTTTCAGTAAGCCAATACAGTTAGGAAAATTTTTTATTCGCTTACCTGGTTATAGAAGTAGAAGAGGGCAAAAAAGTGCCTGTATCTTACCTACAGCCATACCACATTGGATACGCCCAATCTCGTCTGATTTTGGAAGCTAAGCAGTGTTGGGGCTGGTCAGTACTTGGGTGGGAGACCACATGGGGACACCAGGTGCTGTAGGTTTTTTCCCATTACTGGCAAATTGTTTTTATTCTCTAGCTATTTAAATTGGAAACTTTTTCTTTTTATTGCCAATACAGACATTTGAGAGAGGTGAAACTGACACAATAGCCATCACCTAAAGACTTACCACACTGTTTCGGCCCAATTCCAACTACTTTTGGCACCTAACAGTGTTGAGCCTCATTAGTAGTTTAATTTGAGACCACCTGCTAATATTATGTTCTGTAGGTCTTTTTACATTACCAACACATGATTTTTTTCAGTAAGCCAATAATGTTAGGAATCTTTTTTTATTAGCTTACCTGGTTATAGAAGTAGAAGAGGGCAAAAAAGTGACTGTATCTCACCTACAGCCATACCACATTGGATACGCCCAATCTCATCTGATCTTGGAAGCTAAGCAGTGTTGGGCCTGGTTAGTACTTGGGTGGGAGACCACATGGGAACACCATGTGCTGTAGGTTTTTTCCCATTACTGGCAAATTGTTTTTATTCTCTAGCTATTTAAATTGGAAACTTTTTCTTTTTATTGCCAATACAGACATTTGGGAGAGGTCAAACAGACACAATAGCCATCACCTAAAGACTTTCCACACTGTTTCGGCCCAATTCCAACTGCTTTTGGCAGCTAAACAGTGTTGAGCCTCTTTAGTAGTTTAATTTGAGACCACCTGCTAATATCATGTCCTGTAGGTCTTTTTACTTTACCAACACATGATTTTTTTCAGTAAGCCAATACAGTTAGGAAACTTTTTTATTAGCTTACCTGGTTATAGAAGTAGAAGAGGGCAGAAAAGTGCCTGTATCTCAACTACAGCCATACCACGTTGGATACGCCTGATCTTGGAAGCTAAGCAGTGTTGGGCCTGGTTAGTAGTTGGGTGGGAGACCACATGGGAACACAAGGTGCTGTAGGTTTTTTCCCATTACTGGCAAATTGTTTTTATTCTCTAGCTATTTAAATTGGAAACTTTTTGTTTTTATTGCCAATACAGACATTTGAGAGAGGTGAAACAGACACAATAGCCATCACCTAAAGACTTACCACACTGTTTCGGCCCAATTCCAACTGCTTTTGGCAGCTAAACAGTGTTGAGCCTCATTAGTAGTTTAATTTGAGACCACCTGCTAATATTATGTCCTGTAGGTCTTTTTACATGAGCAACACATGATTTTTTTCAGTAAGCCAATAATGTTAGGAAACTTTTTTATTAGCTTTCCTGGTTATAGAAGTAGAAGAGGGCAAAAAAGTGACTGTATCTCACCTACAGCCATACCACATTGGATACGCCCGATCTCGTTTGATCTTGGAAGCTAAGCAGTGTTGGGCCTGGTTAGTACTTGGGTGGGAGACCACATGGGAACACCAGGTGCTGTAGGTTTTTTCCCATTACTGGCAAATTGTTTTTATTCTCTAGCTATTTAAATTGGAAACTTTTTCTTTTTATTGCCAATATAGAAATTTGAGAGAGGTGAAACAGACACAATAGCCATCACCTAAAGACTTACCACACTGTTTCGGCCTAATTCCAACTGCTTTTGGCAGCTAAACAGTGTTGAGCCTCT
Source organism: Crinia signifera (assembly GCF_055691185.1). Lineage (NCBI taxonomy): Eukaryota > Metazoa > Chordata > Amphibia > Anura > Myobatrachidae > Crinia > Crinia signifera. The sequence continues at coordinate 68,823,901 of NC_139224.1, forward strand.
TTAGTAGTTTAATTTGAGACCACCTGCTAATATTATGTCCTGTAGGTCTTTTTACATTACCAACACATGATTTTTTTCAGTAAGCCAATACAGTTAGGAAACTTTTTTATTAGCTTACCTGGTTATAGAAGTAGAAGAGGGCAAAAAAGTGCCTGTATCGCACCTACAGACATACCACATTGGATACGCCCAATCTCGTTTGGTCTTGGAAGCTAAGCAGTGTTGGGCCTGGTTAGTACTTGGGTGGGAGACCACATGGGAACACCAGGTGCTGTAGGTTTTTTTCCCATTACTGGCAAATTGTTTTTATTCTCTAGCTATTTAAATTGGAAACTTTTTCTTTTTATTGCCAATACAGACATTTGAGAGAGGTGAAACAGACACAATAGCCATCACCTAAAGACTTACCACACTGTTTCGGCCCAATTCCAACTGCTTTTGGCAGCTAAACAGTGTTGAGCCTCATTAGTAGTTTAATTTGAGACCACCTGCTAATATTATGTCCTGTAGGTCTTTTTACATTAGCAACACATGATTTTTTTCAGTAAGCCAATAATGTTAGGAAACTTTTTTATTAGCTTACCTGGTTATAGAAGTAGAAGAGGGCAAAAAAGTAACTGTATCTCATCTACAGCCATACCACATTGGATACGCCTGATCTTGGAAGCTAAGCAGTGTTGGGCCTGGTTAGTACTTGGGTGGGAGACCACATGGGAACACCACGTGCTGTAGGTTTTTTCCCATTACTGGCAAATTGTTTTTATTCTCTAGCTATTTAAATTGGAAACTTTTTCTTTTTATTGCCAATATAGAAATTTGAGAGAGGTGAAACAGACACAATAGCCATCACCTAAAGACTTACAACACTGTTTTGGCCCAATTCCAACTGCTTTTGGCAGCTAAACAGTGTTGAGCTTCATTAGTAGTTTAATTTGAGACCACCTGCTAATATTATGTCCTGTAGGTCTTTTTACATTACCAACACATGATTTTTTTCAGTAAGCCAATAATGTTAGGAAACTTTTTTATTAGCTTACCTGGTTATAGAAGTAGAAGAGGGCAAAAAAGTGCCTGTTTCTCACCAACAGCCATACCACATTGGATACGCCAAATCTCGTCTGATCTTGGAAGCTAAGCAGTGTTGGTTCTGGTTAGTACTTGGGTGGGAGACCACATGGGAACACCACGTGCTGTAGGTTTTTTCCCATTACTGGCAAATTGTTTTTATTCTCTAGCTATTTAAATTGGAAACTTTTTCTTTTTATTGCCAATACAGACATCTGGGAGAGGTCAAACAGACACAATAGCCATCACCTAAAGACTTACCACACTGTTTCGGCCCAATTCCAACTGCTTTTGGCAGCTAAATAGTGTTGAGCCTCTTTAGTAGTTTAATTTGAGACCACCTGCTAATATTATGTCCTGTAGGTCTTTTTACATTACCAACACATGATTTTTTTCAGTAAGCCAATACAGTTAGGAAAAAATTTTATTCGCTTACCTGGTTATAGAAGTAGAAGAGGGCAAAAAAGTGCCTGTATCTTACCTACAGCCATACCACATTGGATACGCCCACTCTCGTCTGATCTTGGAAGCTAAGCAGTGTTGGGCCTGGTTAGTACTTGGGTGGGAGACCACATGGGAACACCAGGTGCTGTAGGTTTTTTCTTATTACTGGCAAATTGTTTTTATTCACCAGCTATTTAAATTGGAAACTTTTTCTTTTTATTGCCAATACAGACATTTGGGAGAGGTCAAACAGACACAATAGCCATCACCTAAAGACTTACCACACTGTTTCGGCCCAATTCCAACTGCTTTTGGCAGCTAAATAGTGTTGAGCCTCTTTAGTAGTTTAATTTGAGACCACCTGCTAATATTATGTCCTGTATGTCTTTTTACATTACCAACACATGATTTTTTTCAGTAAGCCAATACAGTTAGGAAACTTTTTTATTAGCTTACCTGGTTATAGAAGTAGAAGAGGGCAAAAAAGAGCCTGTATCTCACCTACAGCCATACCACATTGGATACGCCCAATCTTCTCTGATCTTGGAAGCTAAGCAGTGTTGGGCCTGGTTAGTACTTGGGTGGGAGACCACATGGGAACACCAGGTGCTGTAGGTTTTTTTCCCATTACTGGCAAATTGTTTTTATTCTCTAGCTATTTAAATTGGAAACTTTTTCTTTTTATTGCCAATACAGACATTTGAGAGAGGTGAAACAGACACAATAGCCATCACCTAAAGACTTACCACACTGTTTCGGCCCAATTCCAACTGCTTTTGGCAGCTAAACAGTGTTGAGCCTCATTAGTAGTTTAATTTGAGACCACCTGCTAATATTATGTCCTGTAGGTCTTTTTACATGAGCAACACATGATTTTTTTCAGTAAGCCAATAATGTTAGGAAACTTTTTTATTAGCTTACCTGGTTATAGAAGTAGAAGAGGGCAAAAAAGTGACTGTATCTCACCTACAGCCATACCACATTGGATACGCCCAATCTCATTTGATCTTGGAAGCTAAGCAGTGTTGGGCCTGGTTAGTACTTGGGTGGGAGACCACATGGGAACACCAGGTGCTGTAGGTTTTTTCCCATTACTGGCAAATTGTTTTTATTCTCTAGCTATTTAAATTGGAAACTTTTTCTTTTTATTGCCAATATAGACATTTGAGAGAGGTGAAACAGACACAATAGCCATCACCTAAAGACTTACAACACTGTTTTGGCCCAATTCCAACTGCTTTTGGCAGCTAAACAGTGTTGAGCCTCATTAGTAGTTTAATTTGAGACCACCTGCTAATATTATGTCCTGTAGGTCTTTTTACATTACCAACACATGATTTTTTTCAGTAAGCCAATAATGTTAGGAAACTTTTTTATTAGCTTACCTGGTTATAGAAGTAGAAGAGGGCAAAAAAGTGCCTGTATCTCACCTACAGCCATACCACATTGGGTACGCCCAATCTCGTCTGATCTTGGAACCTAAGCAGTGTTGGGTCTGGTTAGTACTTGGTTGGGAGACCACATGGGAACACCACGTGCTGTAGGTTTTTTCCCATTACTGGCAAATTGTTTTTATTCTCTAGCTATTTAAATTGGAAACTTTTTCTTTTTATTGCCAATACAGACATCTGGGAGAGGTCAAACAGACACAATAGCCATCACCTAAAGACTTACCACACTGTTTCGGCCTAATTCCAACTGCTTTTGGCAGCTAAACGGTGTTGAGCCTCTTTAGTAGTTTAATTTGAGACCACCTGCTAATATTATGTCCTGTAGGTCTTTTTACATTACCAACACATGATTTTTTTCAGTAAGCCAATACAGTTAGGAAACTTTTTTATTAGCTTACCTGGTTATAGAAGTAGAAGAGGGCAAAAAAGTGCCTGTATCTCACCTACAGCCATACCACATTGGATACGCCCAATCTCGTCTGATCTTGGAAGCTAAGCAGTGTTGGGCCTGGTTAGTACTTGGGTGGGAGACCACATGGGAACACCAGGTGCTGTAGGTTTTTTTCCCATTACTGGCAAATTGTTTTTATTCTCTAGCTATTTAAATTGGAAACTTTTTCTTTTTATTGCCAATACAGACATTTGAGAGAGGTAAAACAGACACAATAGAAATCACCTAAAGACTTACCACACTGTTTCGGCCCAATTCCAACTGCTTTTGGCAGCTAAACAGTGTTGAGCCTCATTAGTAGTTTAATTTGAGACCACCTGCTAATATTATGTCCTGTAGGTCTTTTTACATTAGCAACACATGATTTTTTTCAGTAAGCCAATAATGTTAGGAAACTTTTTTATTAGCTTACCTGGTTATAGAAGTAGAAGAGGGCAAAAAAGTAACAGTATCTCACCTACAGCCATTCCACATTGGATACGCCCAATCTCGTCTGAACTTGGAAGCTAAGCAGTGTTGGGCCTGGTTAGTACTTGGGTGGGAGACCACATGGGAACAAAACGTGCTGTAGGTTTTTTCCCATTACTGGCAAATTGTTTTTATTCTCTAGCTATTTAAATTGGAAACTTTTTCTTTTTATTGCCAATACAGACATCTGGGAGAGGTCAAACAGACACAATAGCCATCACCTAAAGACTTACCACACTGTTTCGGCCTAATTCCAACTGCTTTTGGCAGCTAAACAGTGTTGAGCCTCTTTAGTAGTTTAATTTGAGACCACCTGCTAATATTATGTCCTGTAGGTCTTTTTACATTACCAACACATGATTTTTTTCAGTAAGCCAATACAGTTAGGAAACTTTTTTATTAGCTTACCTGGTTATAGAAGTAGAAGAGGGCAAAAAAGTGCCTGTATCTCACCTACAGCCATACCACATTGGATACGCCCAATCTCGTCTGATCTTGGAAGCTAAGCAGTGTTGGGCCTGGTTAGTACTTGGGTGGGAGACCACATGGGAACACCAGGTGCTGTAGGTTTTTTTCCCATTACTGGCAAATTGTTTTTATTCTCTAGCTATTTAAATTGGAAACTTTTTCTTTTTATTGCCAATACAGACATTTGAGAGAGGTAAAACAGACACAATAGAAATCACCTAAAGACTTACCACACTGTTTCGGCCCAATTCCAACTGCTTTTGGCAGCTAAACAGTGTTGAGCCTCATTAGTAGTTTAATTTGAGACCACCTGCTAATATGGTGTAGGTCTTTTTACATTAGCAACATATGATTTTTTCAGTAAGCCAATAATGTTAGGAAACTTTTTTATTAGCTTACCTGGTTATAGAAGTAGAAGAGGGCAAAAAAGTAACTGTATCTCACCTACAGCCATTCCACATTGGATACGCCCAATCTCGTCTGATCTTGGAAGCTAAGCAGTGTTGGGCCTCGTTAGTACTTGGGTGGGAGACCACATGGGAACACCACGTGCTGTAGGTTTTTTCCCATTACTGGCAAATTGTTTTTATTCTCTAGCTATTTAAATTGGAAACTTTTTATTTTTATTGCCAATACAGATATTTGAGAGAGGTGAAACTGACACAATAGCCATCACCTAAAGACTTACCACACTGTTTCGGCCCAATTCCAACTACTTTTGGCACCTAACAGTGTTGAGCCTCATTAGTAGTTTAATTTGAGACCACCTGCTAATATTATGTCCTGTAGGTCTTTTTACATTACCAACACATGATTTTTTTCAGTAAGCCAATAATGTTAGGAAACTTTTTTATTAGCTTACCTGGTTATAGAAGTAGAAGAGGGCAAAAAAGTGACTGTATCTCACCTACAGCCATACCACATTGGATATGCCCAATCTCATCTGATCTTGGAAGCTAAGCAGTGTTGGACCTGGTTAGTACTTGGGTGGGAGACCACATGGGAACACCAGGTGCTGTAGGTTTTTTCCCATTACTGGCAAATTGTTTTTATTCTCTAGCTATTTAAATTGGAAATTTTTTCTTTTTATTGCCAATACAGACATTTGGGAGAGGTCAAACAGACACAATAGCCATCACCTAAAGACTTTCCACACTGTTTCGGCCCAATTACAACTGCTTTTGGCAGCTAAACAGTGTTGAGCCTCTTTAGTAGTTTAATTTGAGACCACCTGCTAATATCATGTCCTGTAGGTCTTTTTACTTTACCAACACATGATTTTTTTCAGTAAGCCAATACAGTTAGGAAACTTTTTTATTAGCTTACCTGGTTATAGAAGTAGAAGAGGGCAAAAAAGTGCCTGTATCTCACCTACAGCCATACCACGTTGGATACGCCTGATCTTGGAAGCTAAGCAGTGTTGGGCCTGGTTAGTACTTGGGTGGGAGACCACATGGGAACACCAGGTGCTGTAGGTTTTTTCCCATTACTGGCAAATTGTTTTTATTCTCTAGCTATTTAAATTGGAAACTTTTTTGTTTTTATTGCCAATACAGACATGTGAGAGAGGTGAAACAGACACAATAGCCATCACCTAAAGACTTACCACACTGTTTCGGCCCAATTCCAACTGCTTTTGGCAGCTAAACAGTGTTGAGCCTCATTAGTAGTTTAATTTGAGACCACCTGCTAATATTATGTCCTGTAGGTCTTTTTACATGAGCAACACATGATTTTTTTCAGTAAGCCAATAATGTTAGGAAACTTTTTTATTAGCTTACCTGGTTATAGAAGTAGAAGAGGGCAAAAAAGTGACTGTATCTCACCTACAGCCATACCACATTGGATACGCCCAATCTCGTCTGATCTTGGAAGCTAAGCAGTGTTGGGCCTGGTTAGTACTTGGGTGGGAGACCACATGGGAACACCAGGTGCTGTAGGTTTTTTCCCATTACTGGCAAATTGTTTTTATTCTCTAGCTATTTAAATTGGAAACTTTTTCTTTTTATTGCCAATATAGACATTTGAGAGAGGTGAAACAGACACAATAGCCATCACCTAAAGACTTACCACACTGTTTTGGCCCAATTCCAACTGCTTTTGGCAGCTAAACAGTGTTGAGCCTCATTAGTAGTTTAATTTGAGACCACCTGCTAATATTATGTCCTGTAGGTCTTTTTACATTACCAACACATGATTTTTTTCAGTAAGCCAATAATGTTAGGAAACTTTTTTATTAGCTTACCTTTAGATAGAAGTAGAAGAGGGCAAAAAAGTGCCTGCATCTCACCTACAGCCATACCACATTGGATACGCCCAATCTCGTCTGATCTTGGAAGCTAAGCAGTGTTGGGCCTGGTTAGTACTTGGGTGGGAGACCACATGGGAACACCAGGTGCTGTAGGTTTTTTCCCATTACTGGCAAATTGTTTTTATTCTCTAGCTATTTAAATTGGAAACTTTTTATTTTTATTGCCAATACAGACATTTGAGAGAGGTGAAACAGACATAATAGCCATCACCTAAAGACTTACCACACTGTTTCGGCCCAATTCCAACTGCTTTTGGCAGCTAAACAGTGTTGAGCCTCATTAGTAGTTTAATTTGAGACCACCTGCTAATATTATGTCCTGTAGGTCTTTTTACATTACCAACACATGATTTTTTTCAGTAAGCCAATAATGTTAGGAAACTTTTTTATTAGCTTACCTGGTTATAGAAGTAGAAGAGGGCAAAAAAGTGACTCTATCTCAACTACAGCCATACCACATTGAATACGCCCAATCTCGTCTGATCTTGGAAGCTAAGCAGTGTTGGGCCTGGTTAGTACTTGGGTGGGAGACCACATTGGAACACCAGGTGCTGTAGGTTTTTTCCCATTACTGGCAAATTGTTTTTATTCTCTAGCTATTTAAATTGGAAACTTTTTCTTTTTATTGCCAATACAGACATTTGGGAGAGGTCAAACAGACACAATAGCCATCACCTAAAGACTTACCACACTGTTTCGGCCCAATTCCAACTGCTTTTGGCAGCTAAATAGTATTGAGCCTCTTTAGTAGTTTAATTTGAGACCACCTGCTAATATTATGTCCTGTAGGTATTTTTACATTACCAACACATGATTTTTTTCAGTAAGCCAATAATGTTAGGAAACTTTTTTATTAGCTTACCTGGTTATAGAAGTAGAAGAGGGCAAAAAAGTGACTGTATCTCACCTACAGCCATACCACATTGGATACGCCCAATCTCGTCTGATCTTGGAAGCTAAGCAGTGTTAGGCCTGGTTAATACTTGAGTGGGAGACCACATGGGAACACCAGGTGCTGTAGGTTTTTCCCATTACTGGCAAATTGTTTTTATTCTCTAGCTATTTAAATTGGAAACTTTTTCTTTTTATTGCCAATACAGACATTTGAGAGAGGTGAAACAGACATAATAGCCATCACCTAAAGACTTACCACACTGTTTCGGCCCAATTCCAACTGCTTTTGGCAGCTAAACAGTGTTGAGCCTCATTAGTAGTTTATTTGAGACCACCTGCTAATATTATGTCCTGTAGGTCTTTTTACATTACCAACACATGATTTTTTTCAGTAAGCCAATAATGTTAGGAAACTTTTTTATTAGCTTACCTGGTTATAGAAGTAGAAGAGGGCAAAAAAGTGACTCTATCTCACCTACAGCCATACCACATTGGATACGCCCAATCTCGTCTGATCTTGGAAGCTAAGCATTGTTGGGCCTGGTTAGTACTTGGGTGGGAGACCACATGGGAACACCAGGTGCTGTAGGTTTTTTCCCATTACTGGCAAATTGTTTTTATTCTCTAGCTATTTAAATTGGAAACTTCTTATTTTTATTGCCAATACAGACATTTGGGAGAGGTCAAACAGACACAATAGCCATCACCTAAAGACTTACCACACTGTTTCGGCCTAATTCCAACTGCTTTTGGCAGCTAAACAGTGTTGAGCCTCTTTAGTAGTTTAATTTGAGACCACCTGCTAATATTATGTCCTGTAGGTCTTTTTACATTACCAACACATGATTTTTTTCAGTAAGCCAATACAGTTAGGAAACTTTTTTATTCGCTTACCTGGTTATAGAAGTAGAAGAGGGCAAAAAAGTGCCTGTATCTTACCTACAGCCATACCACATTGGATATGCCCACTCTCGTCTGATCTTGGAAGCTAAGCAGTGTTGGGCCTGGTTAGTACTTGGGTGGGAGACCACATGGGAACACCAGGTGCTGTAGGTTTTTTCCCATTACTGGCAAATTGTTTTTATTCTCTAGCTATTTAAATTGGAAACTTTTTCTTTTTATTGCCAATACAGACATTTGGGAGAGGTCAAACAGACACAATAGCCATCACCTAAAGACTTACCACACTGTTTCGGCCCAATTCCAACTGCTTTTGGCAGCTAAATAGTGTTGAGCCTCTTTAGTAGTTTAATTTGAGACCACCTGCTGATATTATGTCCTGTAGGTCTTTTTACATTGCAAACACATGATTTTTTTCAGTAAGCCAATACAGTTAGGAAACTTTTTTATAAGCTTACCTTTAGATAGAAGTAGAAGAGGGCAAAAAAGTGACTGCATCTCACCTACAGCCATACCACATTGGATACGCCCAATCTCGTCTTATTTTGGAAGCTAAGCAGTGTTGGGGCTGGTCAGTACTTGGGTAGGAGACCACATGGGAACACCAGGTGCTGTAGGTTTTTCCCATTACTGGCAAATTGTTTTTATTCTCTAGCTATTTAAATTGGAAACTTTTTCTTTTTATTGCCAATACAGACATTTGGGAGAGGTCAAACAGACACAATAGCCATCACCTAAAGACTTACCACACTGTTTCGGCCCAATTCCAACTGCTTTTGGCAGCTAAATAGTGTTGAGCCTCTTTAGTAGTTTAATTTGAGACCACCTGCTAATATTATGTCCTGTTGGTCTTTTTACATTACCAACACATGATTTTTTTCAGTTAGCCAATATAGTTAGGAAACTTTTTTATTAGCTTACCTTTAGATAGAAGTAGAAGAGGGCAAAAAAGTGCCTGCATCTCACCTACAGCCATACCACATTGGATACGCCCAATCTCGTCTGATCTTGGAAGCTAAGCAGTGTTGGGCCTGGTTAGTACTTGGGTGGGAGACCACATGGGAACACCAGGTGCTGTAGGTTATTTCCCATTACTGGCAAATTGTTTTTATTCTCTAGCTATTTAAATTGGAAACTTTTTCTTTTTATTGCCAATACAGACATTTGAGAGAGGTGAAACAGACACAATAGCCATCACCTAAAGACTTACCTCACTGTTTCGGGCCAATTCCAACTGCTTTTGGCAGCTAAACAGTGTTGAGCCTTATTAGTAGTTTAATTTGAGACCACCTGCTAATATTATGTCCTGTAGGTCTTTTTACATTAGCAACACATGATTTTTTTCAGTAAGTTAATACAGTTAGGAAACTTTTTTATTAGCTTACCTTTAGATAGAAGTAGAAGAGGGCAAAAAAGTGCCTGTATCTCACCTACAGCCATACCACGTTGGATACTCCCAATCTTGTCTGATCTTGGAAGCTAAGCAGTGTTGGGCCTGGTTAGTACTTGGGTGGGAGACCATATGGGAGCACCAGGTGCTGTAGGATTTTTCCCATTACTGGCAAATTGTTTTTATTCTCTAGCTATTTAAATTGGAAACTTTTTCTTTTTATTGCCAATACAGACATTTGAGAGAGGTGAAACAGACACAATAGCCATCACCTAAAGACTTACCTCACTGTTTCGGCCCAATTCCAACTGCTTTTGGCAGCTAAACAGTGTTGAGCCTCTTTAGTAGTTTAATTTGAGACCACCTGCTAATATTATGTCCTGTAGGTCTTTTTACATTACCAACACATGATTTTTTTCAGTAAGCCAATACAGTTAGGAAACTTTTTTATTAGCTTACCTGGTTATAGAAGTAGAAGAGGGCAAAAAAGTGCCTGTATCTCACCTACAGCCATACCACATTGGATACGCCTGATCTTGGAAGCTAAGCAGTGTTGGGCCTGGTTAGTACTTGGGTGGGAGACCACATGGGAACACCAGGTGCTGTAGGTTTTTTCCCATTACTGGCAAATTGTTTTTATTCTCTAGCTATTTAAATTGGAAACTTTTTGTTTTTATTGCCAATACAGACATTTGAGAGAGGTGAAACAGACACAATAGCCATCACCTAAAGACTTACCACACTGTTTCGGCCCAATTCCAACTGCTTTTGGCAGCTAAACAGTGTTGAGCCTCATTAGTAGTTTAATTTGAGACCACCTGCTAATATTATGTCCTGTAGGTCTTTTTACATGAGCAACACATGATTTTTTTCAGTAAGCCAATAATGTTAGGAAACTTTTTTATTAGCTTACCTGGTTATAGAAGTAGAAGAGGGCAAAAAAGTGACTGTATCTCACCTACAGCCATACCACATTGGATACGCCCAATCTCGTCTGATCTTGGAAGCTAAGCAGTGTTGGGCCTGGTTAGTACTTGGGTGGGAGACCACATGGGAACAACAGGTGCTGTAGGTTTTTTCCCATTACTGGCAAATTGTTTTTATTCTCTAGCTATTTAAATTGGAAACTTTTTCTTTTTATTGCCAATATAGACATTTGAGAGAGGTGAAACAGACACAATAGCCATCACCATTAAGACTTACAACACTGTTTTGGCCCAATTCCAACTGCTTTTGGCAGCTAAACAGTGTTGAGCCTCATTAGTAGTTTAATTTGAGACCACCTGCTAATATTATGTCCTGTACGTCTTTTTACATTACCAACACATGATTTTTTTCAGTAAGCCAATAATGTTAGGAAACTTTTTTATTAGCTTACCTGGTTATAGAAGTAGAAGAGGGCAAAAAAGTGCCTGTATCTCAGCTACAGCCATACCACATTGGATGCGCCCAATCTCATCTGATCTTGGAAGCTAAGCAGTGTTGGGTCTGGTTAGTACTTGGGTGGGAGACCACATGGGAACACCACGTGCTGTAGGTTTTTTCCCATTACTGGCAAATTGTTTTTATTCTCTAGCTATTTAAATTGGAAACTTTTTCTTTTTATTGCCAATACAGACATCTGGGAGAGGTCAAACAGACACAATAGCCATCACCTAAAGACTTACCACACTGTTTCGGCCTAATTCCAACTGCTTTTGGCAGCTAAACAGTGTTGAGCCTCTTTAGTAGTTTAATTTGAGACCACCTGCTAATATTATGTCCTGTAGGTCTTTTTACATTACCAACACATGATTTTTTTCAGTAAGCCAATACAGTTAGGAAACTTTTTATTAGCTTACCTGGTTATAGAAGTAGAAGAGGGCAAAAAAGTGCCTGTATCTCACCTACAGCCATACCACATTGGATACGCCCAATCTCGTCTGATCTTGGAAGCTAAGCACTGTTGGGCCTGATTAGTACTTGGGTGGGAGACCACATGGGAACACCAGGTGCTGTAGGTTTTTTTCCCATTACTGGCAAATTGTTTTTATTCTCTAGCTATTTAAATTGGAAACTTTTTCTTTTTATTGCCAATACAGACATTTGAGAGAGTTGAAACAGACACAATAGCCATCACCTAAAGACTTACCACACTGTTTCGGCCCAATTCCAACTGCTTTTGGCAGCTAAACAGTGTTGAGCCTCATTAGTAGTTTAATTTGAGACCACCTGCTAATATTATGTCCTGTAGGTCTTTTTACATTACCAACACATGATTTTTTTCAGTAAGCCAATAATGTTAGGAAACTTTTTTATTAGCTTACCTGGTTATAGAAGTAGAAGAGGGCAAAAAAGTAACTGTATCTCACCTACAGCTATACCACATTGGATACGCCCAATCTCGTCTGATCTTGGAAGCTAAGCAGTGTTGGGCCTGATTAGTACTTGGGTGGGAGACCACATGGGAACACCAGGTGCTGTAGGTTTTTTCCCATTACTGGCAAATTGTTTTTATTCTCTAGCTATTTAAATTGGAAACTTTTTCTTTTTATTGCTAATACAGACATTTGGGAGAGGTCAAACAGACACAATAGCCATCACCTAAAGACTTACCACACTTTTTCGGTCCAATTCCAACTGCTTTTGGCAGCTAAATAGTGTTGAGCCTCTTTAGTAGTTTAATTTGAGACCACCTGCTAATATTATGTCCTGTAGGTCTTTTTACATTACCAACACATGATTTTTTCAGTAAGCCAATACAGTTAGGAAACTTTTTTATTAGCTTACCTGGTTATAGAAGTAGAAGAGGGCAAAAAAGTAACTGTATCTCACCTACAGCCATACCACATTGGATACGCCTGATCTTGGAAGCTAAGCAGTGTTGGGCCTGGTTAGTACTTGGGTGGGAGACCACACGGGAACACCAGGTGCTGTAGATTTTTTCCCATTACTGGCAAATTGTTTTTATTCTCTAGCTATTTAATTTGGAAACTTTTTCTTTTTATTGCCAATACAGACATTTGAGAGAGGTGAAACAGGCACAATAGCCATCACCTAAAGACTTACCACACTTTTTTGGCCCAATTCCAACTGCTTTTGGCAGCTAAACAGTGTTGAGCCTCATTAGTAGTTTAATTTGAGACCACCTGCTAATATTATGTCCTGTAGGTCTTTTTACATTACCAACACATGATTTTTTTCAGGAAGCCAATAATGTTAGGAAACCTTTTTATTAGCTTACCTGGTTATAGAAGTAGAAGAGGGCAAAAAAGTGACTCTATCTCACCTACAGCCATACCACATTGGATACGCCCAATCTCGTCTGATCTTGGAAGCTAAGCATTGTTGGGCCTGGTTAGTACTTGGGTGGGAGACCACATGGGAACACCACGTGCTGTAGGTTTTTTCCCATTACTGGCAAATAGTTTTTATTCTCTAGCTATTTAAATTGGAAACTTTTTCTTTTTATTGCCAATACAGACATTTGGGAGAGGTCAAACAGACACAATAGCCATCACCTAAAGACTTACCACACTGTTTCGGCCTAATTCCAACTGCTTTTGGCAGCTAAACAGTGTTGAGCCTCTTTAGTAGTTTAATTTGAGACCACCTGCTAATATTATGTCCTGTAGGTCTTTTTACATTACCAACACATGATTTTTTTCAGTAAGCCAATACAGTTAGGAAACTTTTTTATTAGCTTACCTGGTTATAGAAGTAGAAGAGGGCAAAAAAGTGCCTGTATCTCACCTACAGCCATACCACATTGGATACGCCCAATCTCGTCTGATCTTGGAAGCTAAGCAGTGTTGGGCCTGGTTAGTACTTGGGTAGGAGACCACATGGGAACACCAGGTGCTGTAGGTTTTTTTCCCATTACTGGCAAATTGTTTTTATTCTCTAGCTATTTAAATTGGAAACTTTTTCTTTTTATTGCCAATACAGACATTTGAGAGAGGTGAAACAGACACAATAGCCATCACCTAAAGACTTACCACACTGTTTCGGCCCAATTCCAACTGCTTTTGGCAGCTAAACAGTGTTGAGCCTCATTAGTAGTTTAATTTGAGACCACCTGCTAATATTATGTCCTGTAGGTCTTTTTACATTAGCAACACATGATTTTTTCAGTAATGCCAATACAGTTAGGAAACTTTTTTATTAGCTTACCTGGTTATAGAAGTAGAAGAGGGCAAAAAAGTGCCTGCATCTCACCTACAGCCATACCACATTGGATACGCCCAATCTCGTCTGATCTTGGAAGCTACGCAGTGTTGGGCCTGGTTAGTACTTGGGTAGGAGACCACATGGGAACACCAGGTGCTGTAGGTTTTTTTCCCATTACTGGCAAATTGTTTTTATTCTCTAGCTATTTAAATTGGAAACTTTTTCTTTTTATTGCCAATACAGACATTTGAGAGAGGTGAAACAGACACAATAGCAATCACCTAAAGACTTACCACACTGTTTCGGCCCAATTCCAACTGCTTTTGGCAGCTAAACAGTGTTGAGCCTCATTAGTAGTTTAATTTGAGACCACCTGCTAATATTATGTCCTGTAGGTCTTTTTACATTAGCAACACATGATTTTTTTCAGTAATACCAATAATGTTAGGAAACTTTTTTATTAGCTTACCTGGTTATAGAAGTAGAAGAGGGCAAAAAAATAGCTGTATCTCACCTACAGCCATACCACATTGGATACGCCCAATCTTGTCTGATCTTGGAAGCTAAGCAGTGTTGGGCCTGGTTAGTACTTGGGTGGGAGACCACATGGGAACACCAGGTGCTGTAGGTTTTTTCCAATTATTGGCAAATTGTTTTTATTCTCTAGCTATTTAAATTGGAAACTTTTTCTTTTTATTGCTAATACAGACATTTGGGAGAGGTCAAACAGACACAATAGCCATCAGCTAAAGACTTACCCCACTGTTTCGGTCCAATTCCAACTGCTTTTGGCAGCTAAATAGTGTTGAGCCTCTTTAGTAGTTTAATTTGAGACCACCTGCTAATATTATGTCCGGTAGGTCTTTTTACATTACCAACACATGACTTTTTCAGTAAGCCAATACAGTTAGGAAACTTTTTTATTAGCTTACCTGGTTATAGAAGTAGAAGAGGGCAAAAAAGTGACTGTATCTCACCTACAGCCATACCACATTGGATACGCCCAATCTCGTCTGATCTTGGAAGCTAAGCAGTGTTGGGCCTGGTTAGTACTTGGGTGGGAGACCACATGGGAACACCAGGTGCTGTAGGTTTTTTCCCATTACTGGCAAATTGTTTTTATTCTATAGCTATTTAAATTGGAAACTTTTTCTTTTTATTGCCAATACAGACATTTGAGAGAGGTGAAACAGACACAATAGCCATCACCTAAAGACTTTCCACACTGTTTCGGCCCAATTCCAACTGCTTTTGGCAGCTAAATAGTGTTGAGCCTCTTTAGTAGTTTAATTTGAGACCACCTGCTAATATTATGTCCTGTAGGTCTTTTTACATTACCAACACATGATTTTTTTCAGTAAGCCAATACAGTTAGGAAACTTTTTTATTAGCTTACCTGGTTATAGAAGTAGAAGAGGGCAAAAAAGTGCCTGTATCTCACCTACAGCCATACCACATTGGATACGCCCAATCTCGTCTGATCTTGGAAGCTAAGCAGTGTTGGGCCTGGTTAGTACTTGGGTAGGAGACCACATGGGAACACCAGGTGCTGTAGGTTTTTTTCCCATTACTGGCAAATTGTTTTTATTCTCTAGCTATTTAAATTGGAAACTTTTTCTTTTTATTGCCAATACAGACATTTGAGAGAGGTGAAACAGACACAATAGCCATCACCTAAAGACTTACCACACTGTTTCGGCCCAATTCCAACTGCTTTTGGCAGCTAAACAGTGTTGAGCCTCATTAGTAGTTTAATTTGAGACCACCTGCTAATATTATGTCCTGTAGGTCTTTTTACATTAGCAACACATGATTTTTTCAGTAATGCCAATACAGTTAGGAAACTTTTTTATTAGCTTACATGGTTATAGAAGTAGAAGAGGGCAAAAATGTGCCTGCATCTCACCTACAGCCATACCACATTGGATACGCCCAATCTCGTCTGATCTTGGAAGCTACGCAGTGTTGGGCCTGGTTAGTACTTGGGTAGGAGACCACATGGGAACACCAGGTGCTGTAGGTTTTTTTCCCATTACTGGCAAATTGTTTTTATTCTCTAGCTATTTAAATTGGAAACTTTTTCTTTTTATTGCCAATACAGACATTTGAGAGAGGTGAAACAGACACAATAGCAATCACCTAAAGACTTACCACACTGTTTCGGCCCAATTCCAACTGCTTTTGGCAGCTAAACAGTGTTGAGCCTCATTAGTAGTTTAATTTGAGACCACCTGCTAATATTATGTCCTGTAGGTCTTTTTACATTAGCAACACATGATTTTTTTCAGTAATACCAATAATGTTAGGAAACTTTTTTATTAGCTTACCTGGTTATAGAAGTAGAAGAGGGCAAAAAAATAGCTGTATCTCACCTACAGCCATACCACATTGGATACGCCCAATCTTGTCTGATCTTGGAAGCTAAGCAGTGTTGGGCCTGGTTAGTACTTGGGTGGGAGACCACATGGGAACACCAGGTGCTGTAGGTTTTTTCCCATTATTGGCAAATTGTTTTTATTCTCTAGCTATTTAAATTGGAAACTTTTTCTTTTTATTGCTAATACAGACATTTGGGAGAGGTCAAACAGACACAATAGCCATCAGCTAAAGACTTACCCCACTGTTTCGGTCCAATTCCAACTGCTTTTGGCAGCTAAATAGTGTTGAGCCTCTTTAGTAGTTTAATTTGAGACCACCTGCTAATATTATGTCCCGTAGGTCTTTTTACATTACCAACACATGACTTTTTCAGTAAGCCAATACAGTTAGGAAACTTTTTTATTAGCTTACCTGGTTATAGAAGTAGAAGAGGGCAAAAAAGTGACTGTATCTCACCTACAGCCATACCACATTGGATACGCCCAATCTCGTCTGATCTTGGAAGCTAAGCAGTGTTGGGCCTGGTTAGTACTTGGGTGGGAGACCACATGGGAACACCAGGTGCTGTAGGTTTTTTCCCATTACTGGCAAATTGTTTTTATTCTATAGCTATTTAAATTGGAAACTTTTTCTTTTTATTGCCAATACAGACATTTGAGAGAGGTGAAACAGACACAATAGCCATCACCTAAAGACTTTCCACACTGTTTCGGCCCAATTCCAACTGCTTTTGGCAGCTAAATAGTGTTGAGCCTCTTTAGTAGTTTAATTTGAGACCACCTGCTAATATTATGTCCTGTAGGTCTTTTTACATTACCAACACATGATTTTTTTCAGTAAGCCAATACAGTTAGGAAACTTTTTTATTAGCTTACCTGGTTATAGAAGTAGAAGAGGGCAAAAAAGTGCCTGTATCTCACCTACAGCCATACCACATTGGATACGCCCAATCTCGTCTGATCTTGGAAGCTAAGCAGTGTTGGGCCTGGTTAGTACTTGGGTAGGAGACCACATGGGAACACCAGGTGCTGTAGGTTTTTTTCCCATTACTGGCAAATTGTTTTTATTCTCTAGCTATTTAAATTGGAAACTTTTTCTTTTTATTGCCAATACAGACATTTGAGAGAGGTGAAACAGACACAATAGCCATCACCTAAAGACTTACCACACTGTTTCGGCCCAATTCCAACTGCTTTTGGCAGCTAAACAGTGTTGAGCCTCATTAGTAGTTTAATTTGAGACCACCTGCTAATATTATGTCCTGTAGGTCTTTTTACATTAGCAACACATGATTTTTTCAGTAATGCCAATACAGTTAGGAAACTTTTTTATTAGCTTACCTGGTTATAGAAGTAGAAGAGGGCAAAAAAGTGCCTGCATCTCACCTACAGCCATACCACATTGGATACGCCCAATCTCGTCTGATCTTGGAAGCTACGCAGTGTTGGGCCTGGTTAGTACTTGGGTAGGAGACCACATGGGAACACCAGGTGCTGTAGGTTTTTTTCCCATTACTGGCAAATTGTTTTTATTCTCTAGCTATTTAAATTGGAAACTTTTTCTTTTTATTGCCAATACAGACATTTGAGAGAGGTGAAACAGACACAATAGCAATCACCTAAAGACTTACCACACTGTTTCGGCCCAATTCCAACTGCTTTTGGCAGCTAAACAGTGTTGAGCCTCATTAGTAGTTTAATTTGAGACCACCTGCTAATATTATGTCCTGTAGGTCTTTTTACATTAGCAACACATGATTTTTTTCAGTAATACCAATAATGTTAGGAAACTTTTTTATTAGCTTACCTGGTTATAGAAGTAGAAGAGGGCAAAAAAATAGCTGTATCTCACCTACAGCCATACCACATTGGATACGCCCAATCTTGTCTGATCTTGGAAGCTAAGCAGTGTTGGGCCTAGTTAGTACTTGGGTGGGAGACCACATGGGAACACCAGGTGCTGTAGGTTTTTTCCCATTATTGGCAAATTGTTTTTATTCTCTAGCTATTTAAATTGGAAACTTTTTCTTTTTATTGCTAATACAGACATTTGGGAGAGGTCAAACAGACACAATAGCCATCAGCTAAAGACTTACCCCACTGTTTCGGTCCAATTCCAACTGCTTTTGGCAGCTAAATAGTGTTGAGCCTCTTTAGTAGTTTAATTTGAGACCACCTGCTAATATTATGTCCCGTAGGTCTTTTTACATTACCAACACATGACTTTTTCAGTAAGCCAATACAGTTAGGAAACTTTTTTATTAGCTTACCTGGTTATAGAAGTAGAAGAGGGCAAAAAAGTGACTGTATCTCACCTACAGCCATACCACATTGGATACGCCCAATCTCGTCTGATCTTGGAAGCTAAGCAGTGTTGGGCCTGGTTAGTACTTGGGTGGGAGACCACATGGGAACACCAGGTGCTGTAGGTTTTTTCCCATTACTGGCAAATTGTTTTTATTCTATAGCTATTTAAATTGGAAACTTTTTCTTTTTATTGTCAATACAGACATTTGAGAGAGGTGAAACAGACACAATAGCCATCACCTAAAGACTTACCACACTGTTTTGGCCCAATTCCAACTGCTTTTGGCAGCTAAACAGTGTTGAGCCTCATTAGTAGTTTATTTGAGACCACCTGCTAATATTATGTCCTGTAGGTCTTTTTACATTACCAACACATGATTTTTTTCAGTAAGCCAATAATGTTAGGAAACTTTTTTATTAGCTTACCTGGTTATAGAAGTAGAAGAGGGCAAAAAAGTGACTCTATCTCACCTACAGCCATACCACATTGGATACGCCCAATCTCGTCTGATCTTGGAAGCTAAGCATTGTTGGGCCTGCTTAGTACTTGGGTTGGAGACCACATGGGAACACCAGGTGCTGTAGGTTTTTTCCCATTACTGGCAAATTGTTTTTATTCTCTAGCTATTTAAATTGGAAACTTCTTATTTTTATTGCCAATACAGACATTTGGGAGAGGTCAAACAGACACAATAGCCATCACCTAAAGACTTACCACACTGTTTCGGCCTAATTCCAACTGCTTTTGGCAGCTAAACAGTGTTGAGCCTCTTTAGTAGTTTAATTTGAGACCACCTGCTAATATTATGTCCTGTAGGTCTTTTTACATTACCAACACATGATTTTTTTCAGTAAGCCAATACAGTTAGGAAACTTTTTTATTCGCTTACCTGGTTATAGAAGTAGAAGAGGGCAAAAAAGTGCCTGTATCTTACCTACAGCCATACCACATTGGATACGCCCACTCTCGTCTGATCTTGGAAGCTAAGCAGTGTTGGGCCTGGTTAGTACTTGGATGGGAGACCACATGGGAACACCAGGTGCTGTAGGTTTTTTCCCATTACTGGCAAATTGTTTTTATTCTCTAGCTATTTAAATTGGAAACTTTTTCTTTTTATTGCCAATACAGACATTTGGGAGAGGTCAAACAGACACAATAGCCATCACCTAAAGACTTACCACACTGTTTCGGCCCAATTCCAACTGCTTTTGGCAGCTAAATAGTGTTGAGCCTCTTTAGTAGTTTAATTTGAGACCACCTGCTGATATTATGTAGGTCTTTTTACATTGCAAACACATGATTTTTTTCAGTAAGCCAATACAGTTAGGAAACTTTTTTATTAGCTTACCTTTAGATAGAAGTAGAAGAGGGCAAAAAAGTGACTGCATCTCACCTACAGCCATACCACATTGGATACGCCCAATCTCGTCTGATTTTGGAAGCTAAGCAGTGTTGGGGCTGGTCAGTACTTGGGTAGGAGACCACATGGGAACACCAGGTGCTGTAGGTTTTTTCCCATTACTGGCAAATTGTTTTTATTCTCTAGCTATTTAAATTGGAAACTTTTTCTTTTTATTGCCAATACAGACATTTGAGAGAGGTGAAACTGACACAATAGCCATCACCTAAAGACTTACCACACTGTTTCGGCCCAATTCCAACTACTTTTGGCACCTAACAGTGTTGAGCCTCATTAGTAGTTTAATTTGAGACCACCTGCTAATATTATGTCCTGTAGGTCTTTTTACATTACCAACACATGATTTTTTTCAGTAAGCCAATAATGTTAGGAAACTTTTTTATTAGCTTACCTGGTTATAGAAGTAGAAGAGGGCAAAAAAGTGACTGTATCTCACCTACAGCCATACCACATTGGATACGCCCAATCTCATCTGGTCTTGGAAGCTAAGCAGTGTTGGGCCTGGTTAGTACTTGGGTGGGAGACCACATGGGAACACCAGGTGCTGTAGGTTTTTTCCCATTACTGGCAAATTGTTTTTATTCTCTAGCTATTTAAATTGGAAACTTTTTCTTTTTATTGCCAATACAGACATTTGGGAGAGGTGAAACAGACACAATAGCCATCACCTAAAGACTTACCACACTGTTTCCGCCCAATTCCAACTGCTTTTGGCAGCTAAACAGTGTTGAGCCTCTTTAGTAGTTTAATTTGAGACCACCTGCTAATATAATGTCCTGTAGGTCTTTTTACTTTACCAACACATGATTTTTTTCAGTACGCCAATACAGTTAGGAAACTTTTTTATTAGCTTACCTGGTTATAGAAGTAGAAGAGGGCAAAAAAGTGCCTGTATCTCAACTACAGCCATACCACGTTGGATACGCCTGATCTTGGAAGCTAAGCAGTGTTGGGCCTGGTTAGTACTTGGGTGGGAGACCACATGGGAACACCAGGTGCTGTAGGTTTTTTCCCATTACTGGCAAATTGTTTTTATTCTCTAGCTATTTAAATTGGAAACTTTTTGTTTTTATTGCCAATACAGACATTTGAGAGAGGTGAAACAGACACAATAGCCATCACCTAAAGACTTACCACACTGTTTCGGCCCAATTCCAACTGCTTTTGGCAGCTAAACAGTGTTGAGCCTCATTAGTAGTTTAATTTGAGACCACCTGCTAATATTATGTCCTGTAGGTCTTTTTACATGAGCAACACATGATTTTTTTCAGTAAGCCAATAATGTTAGGAAACTTTTTTATTAGCTTACCTGGTTATAGAAGTAGAAGAGGGCAAAAAAAGTGCCTGTATCTCACCTACAGCCATACCACATTGGATACGCCCAATCTCGTTTGATCTTGGAAGCTAAGCAGTGTTGGGCCTGGTTAGTACTTGGGTGGGAGACCACATGGGAACACCAGGTGCTGTAGGTTTTTTCCCATTACTGGCAAATTGTTTTTATTCTCTAGCTATTTAAATTGGAAACTTTTTCTTTTTATTGCCAATACAGACATTTGGGAGAGGTGAAACAGACACAATAGCCATCACCTAAAGACTTACCACACTGTTTCCGCCCAATTCCAACTGCTTTTGGCAGCTAAACAGTGTTGAGCCTCTTTAGTAGTTTAATTTGAGACCACCTGCTAATATAATGTCCTGTAGGTCTTTTTACTTTACCAACACATGATTTTTTTCAGTACGCCAATACAGTTAGGAAACTTTTTTATTAGCTTACCTGGTTATAGAAGTAGAAGAGGGCAAAAAAGTGCCTGTATCTCAACTACAGCCATACCACGTTGGATACGCCTGATCTTGGAAGCTAAGCAGTGTTGGGCCTGGTTAGTACTTGGGTGGGAGACCACATGGGAACACCACGTGCTGTAGGTTTTTTCCCATTACTGGCAAATTGTTTTTATTCTCTAGCTATTTAAATTGGAAACTTTTTGTTTTTATTGCCAATACAGACATTTGAGAGAGGTGAAACAGACACAATAGCCATCACCTAAAGACTTACCACACTGTTTCGGCCCAATTCCAACTGCTTTTGGCAGCTAAACAGTGTTGAGCCTCATTAGTAGTTTAATTTGAGACCACCTGCTAATATTATGTCCTGTAGGTCTTTTTACATGAGCAACACATGATTTTTTTCAGTAAGCCAATAATGTTAGGAAACTTTTTTATTAGCTTACCTGGTTATAGAAGTAGAAGAGGGCAAAAAAAGTGCCTGTATCTCACCTACAGCCATACCACATTGGATACGCCCAATCTCGTTTGATCTTGGAAGCTAAGCAGTGTTGGGCCTGGTTAGTACTTGGGTGGGAGACCACATGGGAACACCAGGTGCTGTAGGTTTTTTCCCATTACTGGCAAATTGTTTTTATTCTCTAGCTATTTAAATTGGAAACTTTTTCTTTTTATTGCCAATATAGACATTTGAGAGAGGTGAAACAGACACAATAGCCATCACCTAAAGACTTACAACACTGTTTTGGCCCAATTTCAACTGCTTTTGGCAGCTAAACAGTGTTGAGCCTCATTAGTAGTTTAATTTGAGACCACCTGCTAATATTATGTCCTGTAGGTCTTTTTACATTACCAACACATGATTTTTTTCAGTAAGCCAATAATGTTAGGAAACTTTTTTATTAGCTTACCTGGTTATAGAAGTAGAAGAGGGCAACAAAGTGCCTGTATCTCACCTACAGCCATACCACATTGGGTACGCCCAATCTCGTCTGATCTTGGAAGCTAAGCAGTGTTGGGCCTGGATAGTACTTGGGTGGGAGACCACATGGGAACACATGTGCTGTAGGTTTTTTCCCATTACTGGCAAATTGTTTTTGTTCTCTAGCTATTTAAATTGGAAACTTTTTATTTTTATTGCCAATACAGACATTTGAGAGAGGTGAAACTGACACAATAGCCATCACCTAAAGACTTACCACACTGTTTCGGCCCAATTCCAACTACTTTTGGCACCTAACAGTGTTGAGCCTCATTAGTAGTTTAATTTGAGACCACCTGCTAATATTATGTCCTGTAGGTCTTTTTACATTACCAACACATGATTTTTTTCAGTAAGCCAATAATGTTAGGAAACTTTTTTATTAGCTTACCTGGTTATAGAAGTAGAAGAGGGCAAAAAAGTGCCTGTATCTCACCTACAGCCATACCACATTGGATACGCCCAATCTCATCTGATCTTGGAAGCTAAGCAGTGTTGGGCCTGGTTAGTACTTGGGTGGGAGACCACATGGGAACACCAGGTGCTGTAGGTTTTTTCCCATTACTGGCAAATTGTTTTTATTCTCTAGCTATTTAAATTGGAAACTTTTTCTTTTTATTGCCAATACAGACATTTGGGAGAGGTCAAACAGACACAATAGCCATCACCTAAAGACTTTCCACACTGTTTCGGCCCAATTCCAACTGCTTTTGGCAGCTAAACAGTGTTGAGCCTCTTTAGTAGTTTAATTTGAGACCACCTACTAATATCATGTCCTGTAGGTCTTTTTACTTTACCAACACATGATTTTTTTCAGTAAGCCAATACAGTTAGGAAACTTTTTTATTAGCTTACCTGGTTATAGAAGTAGAAGAGGGCAAAAAAGTGCCTGTATCTCACCTACAGCCATACCACGTTGGATACGCCTGATCTTGGAAGCTAAGCAGTGTTGGGTCTGGTTAGTACTTGGGTGGGAGACCACATGGGAACACCACGTGCTGTAGGTTTTTTCCCATTACTGGCAAATTGTTTTTATTCTCTAGCTATTTAAATTGGAAACTTTTTCTTTTTATTGCCAATACAGACATCTGGGAGAGGTCAAACAGACACAATAGCCATCACCTAAAGACTTACCACACTGTTTCGGCCTAATTCCAACTGCTTTTGGCAGCTAAACAGTGTTGAGCCTCTTTAGTAGATTAATTTGAGACCACCTGCTAATATTATGTCCTGTAGGTCTTTTTACATTACCAACACATGATTTTTTTCAGTAAGCCAATACAGTTAGGAAACTTTTTTATTAGCTTACCTGGTTATAGAAGTAGAAGAGGGCAAAAAAGTGCCTGTATCTCACCTACAGCCATACCACATTGGATACGCCCAATCTCGTCTGATCTTGGAAGCTAAGCAGTGTTGGGCCTGGTTAGTACTTGGGTGGGAGACCACATGGGAACACCACGTGCTGTAGGTTTTTTCCCATTACTGGCAAATTGTTTTTATTCTATAGCTATTTAAATTGGAAACTTTTTCTTTTTATTGCCAATACAGACATTTGAGAGAGGTGAAACAGACACAATAGAAATCACCTAAAGACTTACCACACTGTTTTGGCCCAATTCCAACTGCTTTTGGCAGCTAAACAGTGTTGAGCCTCATTAGTAGTTTAATTTGAGACCACCTGCTAATATTATGTCCTGTAGGTCTTTTTACATTAGCAACACATGATTTTTTTCAGTAAGCCAATAATGTTAGGAAACTTTTTTATTAGCTTACCTGGTTATAGAAGTAGAAGAGGGCAAAAAAGTGACTGTATCTCACCTACAGCCATACCACATTGGATACGCCCAATCTCATCTGATCTTGGAAGCTAAGCAGTGTTGGGCCTGGTTAGTACTTGGGTGGGAGACCACAGGGGAACACCAGGTGCTGTAGGTTTTTTCCCATTACTGGCAAATTGTTTTTATTCTCTAGCTATTTAAATTGGAAACTTTTTCTTTTTATTGCCAATACAGACATTTGGGAGAGGTCAAACAGACACAATAGCCATCACCTAAAGACTTTCCACACTGTTTCGGCCCAATTCCAACTGCTTTTGGCAGCTAAACAGTGTTGAGCCTCTTTAGTAGTTTAATTTGAGACCACCTGCTAATATCATGTCCTGTAGGTCTTTTTACTTTACCAACACATGATTTTTTTCAGTAAGCCAATACAGTTAGGAAACTTTTTTATTAGCTTACCTGGTTATAGAAGTAGAAGAGGGCAAAAAAGTGCCTGTATCTAACCTACAGCCATATCACGTTGGATACGCCTGATCTTGGAAGCTTAGCAGTGTTGGGCCTGGTTAGTACTTGGGTGGGAGACCACATGGGAACACCAGGTGCTGTAGGTTTTTTCCCATTACTGGCAAATTGTTTTTATTCTCTAGCTATATAAATTGGAAACTTTTTGTTTTTATTGCCAATACAGACATTTGAGAGAGGTGAAACAGACACAATAGCCATCACCTAAAGACTTACCACACTGTTTCGGCCCAATTCCAACTGCTTTTGGCAGCTAAACAGTGTTGAGCCTCATTAGTAGTTTAATTTGAGACCACCTGCTAATATTATGTCCTGTAGGTCTTTTTACATGAGCAACACATGATTTTTTTCAGTAAGCCAATAATGTTAGGAAACTTTTTTATTAGCTTTCCTGGTTATAGAAGTAGAAGAGGGCAAAAAAGTGACTGTATCTCACCTACAGCCATACCACATTGGATACGCCCAATCTCGTCTGACCTTGGAAGCTAAGCAGTGTTGGGCCTGGTTAGTACTTGGGTGGGAGACCACATGGGAACACCAGGTGCTGTAGGTTTTTTCCCATTACTGGCAATTTTTTTTTATTCTCTAGCTATTTAAATTGGAAACTTTTTCTTTTTATTGCCAATATAGACATTTGAGAGAGGTGAAACAGACACAATAGCCATCACCTAAAGACTTACAACACTGTTTTGGCCCAATTCCAACTGCTTTTGGCAGCTAAACAGTGTTGAGCCTCATTAGTAGTTTAATTTGAGACCACCTGCTAATATTATGTCCTGTAGGTCTTTTTACATTAGCAACACATGATTTTTTTCAGTAAGCCAATAATGTTAGGAAACTTTTTTATTAGCTTACCTGGTTATAGAAGTAGAAGAGGGCAAAAAAGTGACTGTATCTCACCTACAGCCATACCACATTGGATACGCCCAATCTCATCTGATCTTGGAAGCTAAGCAGTGTTGGGCCTGGTTAGTACTTGGGTGGGAGACCACAGGGGAACACCAGGTGCTGTAGGTTTTTTCCCATTACTGGCAAATTGTTTTTATTCTCTAGCTATTTAAATTGGAAACTTTTTCTTTTTATTGCCAATACAGACATTTGGGAGAGGTCAAACAGACACAATAGCCATCACCTAAAGACTTTCCACACTGTTTCGGCCCAATTCCAACTGCTTTTGGCAGCTAAACAGTGTTGAGCCTCTTTAGTAGTTTAATTTGAGACCACCTGCTAATATCATGTCCTGTAGGTCTTTTTACTTTACCAACACATGATTTTTTTCAGTAAGCCAATACAGTTAGGAAACTTTTTTATTAGCTTACCTGGTTATAGAAGTAGAAGAGGGCAAAAAAGTGCCTGTATCTAACCTACAGCCATACCACGTTGGATACGCCTGATCTTGGAAGCTAAGCAGTGTTGGGCCTGGTTAGTACTTGGGTGGGAGACCACATGGGAACACCAGGTGCTGTAGGTTTTTTCCCATTACTGGCAAATTGTTTTTATTCTCTAGCTATATAAATTGGAAACTTTTTGTTTTTATTGCCAATACAGACATTTGAGAGAGGTGAAACAGGCACAATAGCCATCACCTAAAGACTTACCACACTGTTTCGGCCCAATTCCAACTGCTTTTGGCAGCTAAACAGTGTTGAGCCTCATTAGTAGTTTAATTTGAGACCACCTGCTAATATTATGTCCTGTAGGTCTTTTTACATGAGCAACACATGATTTTTTTCAGTAAGCCAATAATGTTAGGAAACTTTTTTATTAGCTTTCCTGGTTATAGAAGTAGAAGAGGGCAAAAAAGTGACTGTATCTCACCTACAGCCATACCACATTGGATACGCCCAATCTCGTCTGATCTTGGAAGCTAAGCAGTGTTGGGTCTGGTTAGTACTTGGGTGGGAGACCACATGGGAACACCACGTGCTGTAGGTTTTTTCCCAGTACTGGCAAATTGTTTTTATTCTCTAGCTATTTAAATTGGAAACTTTTTCTTTTTATTGCCAATACAGACATCTGGGAGAGGTCAAACAGACACAATAGCCATCACCTAAAGACTTACCACACTGTTTTGGCCCAATTCCAACTGCTTTTGGCAGCTAAACAGTGTTGAGCCTCATTAGTAGTTTATTTGAGACCACCTGCTAATATTATGTCCTGTAGGTCTTTTTACATTACCAACACATGATTTTTTTCAGTAAGCCAATAATGTTAGGAAACTTTTTTATTAGCTTACCTGGTTATAGAAGTAGAAGAGGGCAAAAAAGTGACTCTATCTCACCTACAGCCATACCACATTGGATACTCCCAATCTCATCTGATCTTGGAAGCTAAGCATTGTTGGGCCTGGTTAGTACTTGGGTGGGAGACCACATGGGAACACCAGGTGCTGTAGGTTTTTTTCCCATTACTGGCAAATTGTTTTTATTCTCTAGCTATTTAAATTGGAAACTTTTTATTTTTATTGCCAATACAGACATTTGGGAGAGGTCAAACAGACACAATAGCCATCACCTAAAGACTTACCACACTGTTTCGGCCTAATTCCAACTGCTTTTGGCAGCTAAACAGTGTTGAGCCTCTTTAGTAGTTTAATTTGAGACCACCTGCTAATATTATGTCCTGTAGGTCTTTTTACATTACCAACACATGATTTTTTTCAGTAAGCCAATACAGTTAGGAATCTTTTTTATTCGCTTACCTGGTTATAGAAGTAGAAGAGGGCAAAAAAGTGCCTGTATCTTACCTACAGCCATACCACATTGGATACGCCCACACTCGTCTGATCTTGGAAGCTAAGCAGTGTTGGGCCTGGTTAGTACTTGGGTGGGAGACCACATGGGAACACCAGGTGCTGTAGGTTTTTTCCCATTACTGGCAAATTGTTTTTATTCTCTAGCTATTTAAATTGGAAACTTTTTCTTTTTATTGCCAATACAGACATTTGGGAGAAGTCAAACAGACACAATAGCCATCACCTAAAGACTTACCACACTGTTTCGGCCCAATTCCAACTGCTTTTGGCAGCTAAATAGTGTTGAGCCTCTTTAGTAGTTTAATTTGAGACCACCTGCTGATATTATGTCCTGTAGGTCTTTTTACATTGCAAACACATGATTTTTTTCAGTAAGCCAATACAGTTAGGAAACTTTTTTATTAGCTTACCTTTAGATAGAAGTAGAAGAGGGCAAAAAAGTGACTGCATCTCACCTACAGCCATACCACATTGGATACGCCCAATCTCGTCTGATTTTGGAAGCTAAGCAGTGTTGGGGCTGGTCAGTACTTGGGTAGGAGACCACATGGGAACACCAGGTGCTGTAGGTTTTTTCCCATTACTGGCAAATTGTTTTTATTCTCTAGCTATTTAAATTGGAAACTTTTTTACTTTTTATTGCCAATACAGACATTTGAGAGAGGTGAAACTGACACAATAGCCATCACCTAAAGACTTACCACACTGTTTCGGCCCAATTCCAACTACTTTTGGCACCTAACAGTGTTGAGCCTCATTAGTAGTTTAATGTGAGACCACCTGCTAATATTATGTCCTGTAGGTCTTTTTACATTACCAACACATGATTTTTTTCAGTAAGCCAATAATGTTAGGAAACTTTTTTATTAGCTTACCTGGTTATAGAAGTAGAAGAGGGCAAAAAAGTGACTGTATCTCACCTACAGCCATACCACATTGGATACGCCCAATCTCATCTGGTCTTGGAAGCTAAGCAGTGTTGGGCCTGGTTAGTACTTGGGTGGGAGACCACATGGGAACACCAGGTGCTGTAGGTTTTTTCCCATTACTGGCAAATTGTTTTTATTCTCTAGCTATTTAAATTGGAAACTTTTTCTTTTTATTGCCAATACAGACATTTGGGAGAGGTCAAACAGACACAATAGCCATCACCTAAAGACTTTCCACACTGTTTCGGCCCAATTCCAACTGCTTTTGGCAGCTAAACAGTGTTGAGCCTCTTTAGTAGTTTAATTTGAGACCACCTGCTAATATAATGTCCTGTTGGTCTTTTTACTTTACCAACACATGATTTTTTTCAGTAAGCCAATACAGTTAGGAAACTTTTTTATTAGCTTACCTGGTTATAGAAGTAGAAGAGGGCAAAAAAGTGCCTGTATCTCAACTACAGCCATACCACGTTGGATACGCCTGATCTTGGAAGCTAAGCAGTGTTGGGCCTGGTTAGTACTTGGGTGGGAGACCACATGGGAACACCAGGTGCTGTAGGTTTTTTCCCATTACTGGCAAATTGTTTTTATTCTCTAGCTATTTAAATTGGAAACTTTTTGTTTTTATTGCCAATACAGACATTTGAGAGAGGTGAAACAGACACAATAGCCATCACCTAAAGACTTACCACACTGTTTCGGCCCAATTCCAACTGCTTTTGGCAGCTAAACAGTGTTGAGCCTCATTAGTAGTTTAATTTGAGACCACCTGCTAATATTATGTCCTGTAGGTCTTTTTACATTACCAACACATGATTTTTTTCAGTAAGCCAATAATGTTAGGAAACTTTTTTATTAGCTTACCTGGTTATAGAAGTAGAAGAGGGCAACAAAGTGCCTGTATCTCACCTACAGCCATACCACATTGGGTACGCCCAATCTCGTCTGATCTTGGAAGCTAAGCAGTGTTGGGTCTGGTTAGTACTTGGGTGGGAGACCACATGGGAACACCACGTGCTGTAGGTTTTTTCCCATTACTGGCAAATTGTTTTTATTCTCTAGCTATTTAAATTGGAAACTTTTTCTTTTTATTGCCAATACAGACATCTGTGAGAGGTCAAACAGACACAATAGCCATCACCTAAAGACTTACCACACTGTTTCGACCTAATTCCAACTGCTTTTGGCAGCTAAACAGTGTTGAGCCTCTTTAGTAGTTTAATTTGAGACCACCTGCTAATATTATGTCCTGTAGGTCTTTTTACATTACCAACACATGATTTTTTTCAGTAAGCCAATACAGTTAGGAAACTTTTTTATTAGCTTACCTGGTTATAGAAGTAGAAGAGGGCAAAAAAGTGCCTGTATCTCACCTACAGCCATACCACATTGGATACGCCCAATCTCGTCTGATCTTGGAAGCTAAGCAGTTTTGAGCCTAGTTAGTACTTGGGTGGGAGACCACATGGGAACACCAGATGCTGTAGGTTTTTTTTCCCATTACTGGCAAATTGTTTTTATTCTCTAGCTATTTAAATTGGAAACTTTTTCTTTTTATTGCCAATACAAACATTTGAGAGAGGTGAAACAGACACAATAGAAATCACCTAAAGACTTACCACACTGTTTCGGCCCAATTCCAACTGCTTTTGGCAGCTAAACAGTGTTGAGCCTCATTAGTAGTTTAATTTGAGACCACCTGCTAATATTATGTCCTGTAGGTCTTTTTACATTAGCAACACATGATTTTTTTCAGTAAGCCAATAATGTTAGGAAACTTTTTTATTAGCTTACCTGGTTATAGAAGTAGAAGAGGGCAAAAAAGTAACTGTATCTCACCTACAGCCATACCACATTGGATACGCCCAATCTCGTCTGATCTTGGAAGCTAAGCAGTGTTGGGCCTAGATAGTACTTGGGTGGGAGACCACATGGGAACACATGTGCTGTAGGTTTTTTCCCATTACTGGCAAATTGTTTTTATTCTCTAGCTATTTAAATTGGAAACTTTTTATTTTTATTGCCAATACAGACATTTGAGAGAGGTGAAACTGACACAATAGCCATCACCTAAAGACTTACCACACTGTTTCGGCCCAATTCCAACTACTTTTGGCACCTAACAGTGTTGAGCCTCATTAGTAGTTTAATTTGAGACCACCTGCTAATATTATGTCCTGTAGGTCTTTTTACATTACCAACACATGATTTTTTTCAGTAAGCCAATAATGTTAGGAAACTTTTTTATTAGCTTACCTGGTTATAGAAGTAGAAGAGGGCAAAAAAGTGACTGTATCTCACCTACAGCCATACCACATTGCATACGCCCAATCTCATCTGATCTTGGAAGCTAAGCAGTGTTGGGCCTGGTTAGTACTTGGGTGGGAGACCACATGGGAACACCAGGTGCTGTAGGTTTTTTCCCATTACTGGCAAATTGTTTTTATTCTCTAGCTATTTAAATTGGAAACTTTTTCTTTTTATTGCCAATACAGACATTTGGGAGAGGTCAAACAGACACAATAGCCATCACCTAAAGACTTTCCACACTGTTTCGGCCCAATTCCAACTGCTTTTGGCAGCTAAACAGTGTTGAGCCTCTTTAGTAGTTTAATTTGAGACCACCTGCTAATATCATGTCCTGTAGGTCTTTTTACTTTACCAACACATGATTTTTTTCAGTAAGCCAATACAGTTAGGAAACTTTTTTATTAGCTTACCTGGTTATAGAAGTAGAAGAGGGCAAAAAAGTGCCTGTATCTCACCTACAGCCATACCACGTTGGATACGCCTGATCTTGGAAGCTAAGCAGTGTTGGGTCTGGTAAGTACATGGGTGGGAGACCACATGGGAACACCACGTGCTGTAGGTTTTTTCCCATTACTGGCAAATTGTTTTTATTCTCTAGCTATTTAAATTGGAAACTTTTTGTTTTTATTGCCAATACAGACATTTGAGAGAGGTGAAACAGACACAATAGCCATCACCTAAAGACTTACCACACTGTTTCGGCCCAATTCCAACTGCTTTTGGCAGCTAAACAGTGTTGAGCCTCATTAGTAGTTTAATTTGAGACCACCTGCTAATATTATGTCCTGTAGGTCTTTTTACATTACCAACACATGATTTTTTTCAGTAAGCCAATAATGTTAGGAAACTTTTTTATTAGCTTACCTGGTTATAGAAGTAGAAGAGGGCAACAAAGTGCCTGTATCTCACCTACAGCCATACCACATTGGGTACGCCCAATCTCGTCTGATCTTGGAAGCTAAGCAGTGTTGGGTCTGGTTAGTACTTGGGTGGGAGACCACATGGGAACACCACGTGCTGTAGGTTTTTTCCCATTACTGGCAAATTGTTTTTATTCTCTAGCTATTTAAATTGGAAACTTTTTCTTTTTATTGCCAATACAGACATCTGTGAGAGGTCAAACAGACACAATAGCCATCACCTAAAGACTTACCACACTGTTTCGACCTAATTCCAACTGCTTTTGGCAGCTAAACAGTGTTGAGCCTCTTTAGTAGTTTAATTTGAGACCACCTGCTAATATTATGTCCTGTAGGTCTTTTTACATTACCAACACATGATTTTTTTCAGTAAGCCAATACAGTTAGGAAACTTTTTTATTAGCTTACCTGGTTATAGAAGTAGAAGAGGGCAAAAAAGTGCCTGTATCTCACCTACAGCCATACCACATTGGATACGCCCAATCTCGTCTGATCTTGGAAGCTAAGCAGTTTTGAGCCTAGTTAGTACTTGGGTGGGAGACCACATGGGAACACCAGATGCTGTAGGTTTTTTTTCCCATTACTGGCAAATTGTTTTTATTCTCTAGCTATTTAAATTGGAAACTTTTTCTTTTTATTGCCAATACAAACATTTGAGAGAGGTGAAACAGACACAATAGAAATCACCTAAAGACTTACCACACTGTTTCGGCCCAATTCCAACTGCTTTTGGCAGCTAAACAGTGTTGAGCCTCATTAGTAGTTTAATTTGAGACCACCTGCTAATATTATGTCCTGTAGGTCTTTTTACATTAGCAACACATGATTTTTTTCAGTAAGCCAATAATGTTAGGAAACTTTTTTATTAGCTTACCTGGTTATAGAAGTAGAAGAGGGCAAAAAAGTAACTGTATCTCACCTACAGCCATACCACATTGGATACGCCCAATCTCGTCTGATCTTGGAAGCTAAGCAGTGTTGGGCCTAGATAGTACTTGGGTGGGAGACCACATGGGAACACATGTGCTGTAGGTTTTTTCCCATTACTGGCAAATTGTTTTTATTCTCTAGCTATTTAAATTGGAAACTTTTTATTTTTATTGCCAATACAGACATTTGAGAGAGGTGAAACTGACACAATAGCCATCACCTAAAGACTTACCACACTGTTTCGGCCCAATTCCAACTACTTTTGGCACCTAACAGTGTTGAGCCTCATTAGTAGTTTAATTTGAGACCACCTGCTAATATTATGTCCTGTAGGTCTTTTTACATTACCAACACATGATTTTTTTCAGTAAGCCAATAATGTTAGGAAACTTTTTTATTAGCTTACCTGGTTATAGAAGTAGAAGAGGGCAAAAAAGTGACTGTATCTCACCTACAGCCATACCACATTGCATACGCCCAATCTCATCTGATCTTGGAAGCTAAGCAGTGTTGGGCCTGGTTAGTACTTGGGTGGTAGACCACATGGGAACACCAGGTGCTGTAGGTTTTTTCCCATTACTGGCAAATTGTTTTTATTCTCTAGCTATTTAAATTGGAAACTTTTTCTTTTTATTGCCAATACAGACATTTGGGAGAGGTCAAACAGACACAATAGCCATCACCTAAAGACTTTCCACACTGTTTCGGCCCAATTCCAACTGCTTTTGGCAGCTAAACAGTGTTGAGCCTCTTTAGTAGTTTAATTTGAGACCACCTGCTAATATCATGTCCTGTAGGTCTTTTTACTTTACCAACACATGATTTTTTTCAGTAAGCCAATACAGTTAGGAAACTTTTTTATTAGCTTACCTGGTTATAGAAGTAGAAGAGGGCAAAAAAGTGCCTGTATCTCACCTACAGCCATACCACGTTGGATACGCCTGATCTTGGAAGCTAAGCAGTGTTGGGTCTGGTAAGTACTTGGGTGGGAGACCACATGGGAACACCACGTGCTGTAGGTTTTTTCCCATTACTGGCAAATTGTTTTTATTCTCTAGCTATTTAAATTGGAAACTTTTTCTTTTTATTGCCAATACAGACATCTGGGAGAGGTCAAACAGACACAATAGCCATCACCTAAAGACTTACCACACTGTTTCGGCCTAATTCCAACTGCTTTTGGCAGCTAAACAGTGTTGAGCCTCTTTAGTAGATTAATTTGAGACCACCTGCTAATATTATGTCCTGTAGGTCTTTTTACATTACCAACACATGATTTTTTTCAGTAAGCCAATACAGTTAGGAAACTTTTTTATTAGCTTACCTGGTTATAGAAGTAGAAGAGGGCAAAAAAGTGCCTGTATCTCACCTACAGCCATACCACATTGGATACGCCCAATCTCGTCTGATCTTGGAAACTAAGCAGTGTTGGGCCTGGTTAGTACTTGGGTGGGAGACCACATGGGAACACCACGTGCTGTAGGTTTTTTCCCATTACTGGCAAATTGTTTTTATTCTCTAGCTATTTAAATTGGAAACTTTTTCTTTTTATTGCCAATACAGACATTTGAGAGAGGTGAAACAGACACAATAGAAATCACCTAAAGACTTACCACACTGTTTTGGCCCAATTCCAACTGCTTTTGGCAGCTAAACAGTGTTGAGCCTCATTAGTAGTTTAATTTGAGACCACCTGCTAATATTATGTCCTGTAGGTCTTTTTACATTAGCAACACATGATTTTTTTCAGTAAGCCAATAATGTTAGGAAACTTTTTTATTAGCTTACCTGGTTATAGAAGTAGAAGAGGGCAAAAAAGTGACTCTATCTCACCTACAGCCATACCACATTGGATACGCCCAATCTCATCTGATCTTGGAAGCTAAGCAGTGTTGGGCCTGGTTAGTACTTGGGTGGGAGACCACATGGGAACACCAGGTGCTGTAGGTTTTTTCCCATTACTGGCAAATTGTTTTTATTCTCTAGCTATTTAAATTGGAAACTTTTTCTTTTTATTGCCAATACAGACATTTGAGAGAGGTGAAACTGACACAATAGCCATCACCTAAAGACTTTCCACACTGTTTCGGCCCAATTCCAACTGCTTTTGGCAGCTAAACAGTGTTGAGCCTCTTTAGTAGTTTAATTTGAGACCACCTGCTAATATAATGTCCTGTAGGTCTTTTTACTTTACCAACACATGATTTTTTTCAGTAAGCCAATACAGTTAGGAAACTTTTTTATTAGCTTACCTGGTTATAGAAGTAGAAGAGGGCAAAAAAGTGCCTGTATCTCAACTACAGCCATACCACGTTGGATACGCCTGATCTTGGAAGCTAAGCAGTGTTGGGCCTGGTTAGTACTTGGGTGGGAGACCACATGGGAACACCAGGTGCTGTAGGTTTTTTCCCATTACTGGCAAATTGTTTTTATTCTCTAGCTATTTAAATTGGAAACTTTTTGTTTTTATTGCCAATACAGACATTTGAGAGAGGTGAAACAGACACAATAGCCATCACCTAAAGACTTACCACACTGTTTCGGCCCAATTCCAACTGCTTTTGGCAGCTAAACAGTGTTGAGCCTCATTAGTAGTTTAATTTGAGACCACCTGCTAATATTATGTCCTGTAGGTCTTTTTACATGAGCAACACATGATTTTTTTCAGTAAGCCAATAATGTTAGGAAACTTTTTTATTAGCTTACCTGGTTATAGAAGTAGAAGAGGGCAAAAAAAGTGCCTGTATCTCACCTACAGCCATACCACATTGGATACGCCCAATCTCGTTTGATCTTGGAAGCTAAGCAGTGTTGGGCCTGGTTAGTACTTGGGTGGGAGACCACATGGGAACACCAGGTGCTGTAGGTTTTTTCCCATTACTGGCAAATAGTTTTTATTCTCTAGCTATTTAAATTGGAAACTTTTTCTTTTTATTGCCAATATAGACATTTGAGAGAGGTGAAACTGACACAATAGCCATCACCTAAAGACTTACAACACTGTTTTGGCCCAATTCCAACTGCTTTTGGCAGCTAAACAGTGTTGAGCCTCATTAGTAGTTTAATTTGAGACCACCTGCTAATATTATGTCCTGTAGGTCTTTTTACATTACCAACACATGATTTTTTTCAGTAAGCCAATAATGTTAGGAAACTTTTTTATTAGCTTACCTGGTTATAGAAGTAGAAGAGGGCAAAAAAGTGACTCTATCTCACCTACAGCCATACCACATTGGATACGCCCAATCTCATCTGATCTTGGAAGCTAAGCAGTGTTGGGCCTGGTTAGTACTTGGGTGCGAGACCACATGGGAACACCAGGTGCTGTAGGTTTTTTCCCATTACTGGCAAATTGTTTTTATTCTCTAGCTATTTAAATTGGAAACTTTTTCTTTTTATTGCCAATACAGACATTTGGGAGAGGTCAAACAGACACAATAGCCATCACCTAAAGACTTTCCACACTGTTTCGGCCCAATTCCAACTGCTTTTGGCAGCTAAACAGTGTTGAGCCTCTTTAGTAGTTTAATTTGAGACCACCTGCTAATATCATGTCCTGTAGGTCTTTTTACATTACCAACACATGATTTTTTTCAGTAAGCCAATACAGTTAGGAAACTTTTTTATTAGCTTACCTGGTTATAGAAGTAGATGAGGGCAAAAAAGTGCCTGTATCTCACCTACAGCCATACCACGTTGGATACGCCTGATCTTGGAAGCTAAGCAGTGTTGGGCCTGGTTAGTACTTGGGTGGGAGACCACATGGGAACACCAGGTGCTGTAGGTTTTTTCCCATTACTGGCAAATTGTTTTTATTCTCTAGCTATTTAAATTGGAAACTTTTTGTTTTTATTGCCAATACAGACATTTGAGAGAGGTGAAACAGACACAATAGCCATCACCTAAAGACTTACCACACTGTTTCGGCCCAATTCCAACTGCTTTTGCAGCTAAATAGTGTTGAGCCTCTTTAGTAGTTTAATTTGAGACCACCTGCTAATATTATGTCCTGTAGGTCTTTTTACATTACCAACACATGATTTTTTTCAGTAAGCCAATACAGTTAGGAAAATTTTTTATTCGCTTACCTGGTTATAGAAGTAGAAGAGGGCAAAAAAGTGCCTGTATCTTACCTACAGCCATACCACATTGGATACGCCCACTCTCGTCTGATCTTGGAAGCTAAGCAGTGTTGGGCCTGGTTAGTACTTGGGTGGGAGACCACATGGGAACACCAGGTGCTGTAGGTTTTTTCCCATTTACTGGCAAATTGTTTTTATTCACCAGCTATTTAAATTGGAAACTTTTTCTTTTTATTGCCAATACAGACATTTGGGAGAGGTCAAACAGACACAATAGCCATCACCTAAAGACTTACCACACTGTTTCGGCCCAATTCCAACTGCTTTTGGCAGCTAAATAGTGTTGAGCCTCTTTAGTAGTTTAATTTGAGACCACCTGCTAATATTATGTCCTGTAGGTCTTTTTACATTGCCAACACATGATTTTTTTCAGTAAGACAATACAGTTAGGAAACTTTTTTATTAGCTTACCTTTAGATAGAAGTAGAAGAGGGCAAAAAAGTGACTGCATCTCACCTACAGCCATACCACATTGGATACGCCCAATCTCGTCTGATTTTGGAAGCTAAGCAGTGTTGGGGCTGGTCAGTACTTGGGTGGGAGACCACATGGGGACACCAGGTGCTGTAGGTTTTTTCCCATTACTGGCAAATTGTTTTTATTCTCTAGCTATTTAAATTGGAAACTTTTTCTTTTTATTGCCAATACAGACATTTGAGAGAGGTGAAACTGACACAATAGCCATCACCTAAAGACTTACCACACTGTTTCGGCCCAATTCCAACTACTTTTGGCACCTAACAGTGTTGAGCCTCATTAGTAGTTTAATTTGAGACCACCTGCTAATATTATGTCCTGTAGGTCTTTTTACATTACCAACACATGATTTTTTTCAGTAAGCCAATAATGTTAAGAATCTTTTTTTATTAGCTTACCTGGTTATAGAAGTAGAAGAGGGCAAAAAAGTGACTGTATCTCACCTACAGCCATACCACATTGGATACGCCCAATCTCATCTGATCTTGGAAGCTAAGCAGTGTTGGGCCTGGTTAGTACTTTGGTGGGAGACCACATGGGAACACCATGTGCTGTAGGTTTTTTCCCATTACTGGCAAATTGTTTTTATTCTCTAGCTATTTAAATTGGAAACTTTTTCTTTTTATTGCCAATACAGACATTTGGGAGAGGTCAAACAGACACAATAGCCATCACCTAAAGACTTTCCACACTGTTTCGGCCCAATTCCAACTGCTTTTGGCAGCTAAACAGTGTTGAGCCTCTTTAGTAGTTTAATTTGAGACCACCTGCTAATATCATGTCCTGTAGGTCTTTTTACTTTACCAACACATGATTTTTTTCAGTAAGCCAATACAGTTAGGAAACTTTTTTATTAGCTTACCTGGTTATAGAAGTAGAAGAGGGCAGAAAAGTGCCTGTATCTCAACTACAGCCATACCACGTTGGATACGCCTGATCTTGGAAGCTAAGCAGTGTTGGGCCTGGTTAGTAGTTGGGTGGGAGACCACATGGGAACACCAGGTGCTGTAGGTTTTTTCCCATTACTGGCAAATTGTTTTTATTCTCTAGCTATTTAAATTGGAAACTTTTTGTTTTTATTGCCAATACAGACATTTGAGAGAGGTGAAACAGACACAATAGCCATCACCTAAAGACTTACCACACTGTTTCGGCCCAATTCCAACTGCTTTTGGCAGCTAAACAGTGTTGAGCCTCATTAGTAGTTTAATTTGAGACCACCTGCTAATATTATGTCCTGTAGGTCTTTTTACATGAGCAACACATGATTTTTTTCAGTAAGCCAATAATGTTAGGAAACTTTTTTATTAGCTTTCCTGGTTATAGAAGTAGAAGAGGGCAAAAAAGTGACTGTATCTCACCTACAGCCATACCACATTGGATACGCCCGATCTCGTTTGATCTTGGAAGCTAAGCAGTGTTGGGCCTGGTTAGTACT
Source organism: Crinia signifera (assembly GCF_055691185.1). Lineage (NCBI taxonomy): Eukaryota > Metazoa > Chordata > Amphibia > Anura > Myobatrachidae > Crinia > Crinia signifera. Next base: position 68,862,963 of record NC_139224.1, read on the forward strand.
TGGGTGGGAGACCACATGGGAACACCAGGTGCTGTAGGTTTTTTCCCATTACTGGCAAATTGTTTTTATTCTCTAGCTATTTAAATTGGAAACTTTTTCTTTTTATTGCCAATATAGAAATTTGAGAGAGGTGAAACAGACACAATAGCCATCACCTAAAGACTTACCACACTGTTTCGGCCTAATTCCAACTGCTTTTGGCAGCTAAACAGTGTTGAGCCTCTTTAGTAGTTTAATTTGAGACCACCTGCTAATATTATGTCCTGTAGGTCTTTTTACATTACCAACACATGATTTTTTTCAGTAAGCCAATACAGTTAGGAAACTTTTTTATTAGCTTACCTGGTTATAGAAGTAGAAGAGGGCAAAAAAGTGCCTGTATCTCACCTACAGACATACCACATTGGATACGCCCAATCTCGTTTGATCTTGGAAGCTAAGCAGTGTTGGGCCTGGTTAGTACTTGGGTGGGAGACCACATGGGAACACCAGGTGCTGTAGGTTTTTTTCCCATTACTGGCAAATTGTTTTTATTCTCTAGCTATTTAAATTGGAAACTTTTTCTTTTTATTGCCAATACAGACATTTGAGAGAGGTGAAACAGACACAATAGCCATCACCTAAAGACTTACCACACTGTTTCGGCCCAATTCCAACTGCTTTTGGCAGCTAAACAGTGTTGAGCCTCATTAGTAGTTTAATTTGAGACCACCTGCTAATATTATGTCCTGTAGGTCTTTTTACATTAGCAACACATGATTTTTTTCAGTAAGCCAATAATGTTAGGAAACTTTTTTATTAGCTTACCTGGTTATAGAAGTAGAAGAGGGCAAAAAAGTAACTGTATCTCATCTACAGCCATACCACATTGGATACGCCTGATCTTGGAAGCTAAGCAGTGTTGGGCCTCGTTAGTACTTGGGTGGGAGACCACATGGGAACACCACGTGCTGTAGGTTTTTTCCCATTACTGGCAAATTGTTTTTATTCTCTAGCTATTTAAATTGGAAACTTTTTCTTTTTATTGCCAATATAGAAATTTGAGAGAGGTGAAACAGACACAATAGCCATCACCTAAAGACTTACAACACTGTTTTGGCCCAATTCCAACTGCTTTTGGCAGCTAAACAGTGTTGAGCCTCATTAGTAGTTTAATTTGAGACCACCTGCTAATATTATGTCCTGTACGTCTTTTTACATTACCAACACATGATTTTTTTCAGTAAGCCAATAATGTTAGGAAACTTTTTTATTAGCTTACCTGGTTATAGAAGTAGAAGAGGGCAAAAAAGTGCCTGTTTCTCACCAACAGCCATACCACATTGGATACGCCCAATCTCGTCTGATCTTGGAAGCTAAGCAGTGTTGGTTCTGGTTAGTACTTGGGTGGGAGACCACATGGGAACACCACGTGCTGTAGGTTTTTTCCCATTACTGGCAAATTGTTTTTATTCTCTAGCTATTTAAATTGGAAACTTTTTCTTTTTATTGCCAATACAGACATCTGGGAGAGGTCAAACAGACACAATAGCCATCACCTAAAGACTTACCACACTGTTTCGGCCCAATTCCAACTGCTTTTGGCAGCTAAATAGTGTTGAGCCTCTTTAGTAGTTTAATTTGAGACCACCTGCTAATATTATGTCCTGTAGGTCTTTTTACATTACCAACACATGATTTTTTTCAGTAAGCCAATACAGTTAGGAAAAAATTTTATTCGCTTACCTGGTTATAGAAGTAGAAGAGGGCAAAAAAGTGCCTGTATCTTACCTACAGCCATACCACATTGGATACGCCCACTCTCGTCTGATCTTGGAAGCTAAGCAGTGTTGGGCCTGGTTAGTACTTGGGTGGGAGACCACATGGGAACACCAGGTGCTGTAGGTTTTTTCTTATTACTGGCAAATTGTTTTTATTCACCAGCTATTTAAATTGGAAACTTTTTCTTTTTATTGCCAATACAGACATTTGGGAGAGGTCAAACAGACACAATAGCCATCACCTAAAGACTTACCACACTGTTTCGGCCCAATTCCAACTGCTTTTGGCAGCTAAATAGTGTTGAGCCTCTTTAGTAGTTTAATTTGAGACCACCTGCTAATATTATGTCCTGTATGTCTTTTTACATTACCAACACATGATTGTTTTCAGTAAGCCAATACAGTTAGGAAACTTTTTTATTAGCTTACCTGGTTATAGAAGTAGAAGAGGGCAAAAAAGTGCCTGTATCTCACCTACAGCCATACCACATTGGATACGCCCAATCTTGTCTGATCTTGGAAGCTAAGCAGTGTTGGGCCTGGTTAGTACTTGGGTGGGAGACCACATGGGAACACCAGGTGCTGTAGGTTTTTTTCCCATTACTGGCAAATTGTTTTTATTCTCTAGCTATTTAAATTGGAAACTTTTTCTTTTTATTGCCAATACAGACATTTGAGAGAGGTGAAACAGACACAATAGCCATCACCTAAAGACTTACCACACTGTTTCGGCCCAATTCCAACTGCTTTTGGCAGCTAAACAGTGTTGAGCCTCATTAGTAGTTTAATTTGAGACCACCTGCTAATATTATGTCCTGTAGGTCTTTTTACATGAGCAACACATGATTTTTTTCAGTAAGCCAATAATGTTAGGAAACTTTTTTATTAGCTTACCTGGTTATAGAAGTAGAAGAGGGCAAAAAAGTGACTGTATGTCACCTACAGCCATACCACATTGGATACGCCCAATCTCATTTGATCTTGGAAGCTAAGCAGTGTTGGGCCTGGTTAGTACTTGGGTGGGAGACCACATGGGAACACCAGGTGCTGTAGGTTTTTTCCCATTACTGGCAAATTGTTTTTATTCTCTAGCTATTTAAATTGGAAACTTTTTCTTTTTATTGCCAATATAGACATTTGAGAGAGGTGAAACAGACACAATAGCCATCACCTAAAGACTTACAACACTGTTTTGGCCCAATTCCAACTGCTTTTGGCAGCTAAACAGTGTTGAGCCTCATTAGTAGTTTAATTTGAGACCACCTGCTAATATTATGTCCTGTAGGTCTTTTTACATTACCAACACATGATTTTTTTCAGTAAGCCAATAATGTTAGGACACTTTTTTATTAGCTTACCTGGTTATAGAAGTAGAAGAGGGCAAAAAAGTGCCTGTATCTCACCTACAGCCATACCACATTGGGTACGCCCAATCTCGTCTGATCTTGGAACCTAAGCAGTGTTGGGTCTGGTTAGTACTTGGTTGGGAGACCACATGGGAACACCACGTGCTGTAGGTTTTTTCCCATTACTGGCAAATTGTTTTTATTCTCTAGCTATTTAAATTGGAAACTTTTTCTTTTTATTGCCAATACAGACATCTGGGAGAGGTCAAACAGACACAATAGCCATCACCTAAAGACTTACCACACTGTTTCGGCCTAATTCCAACTGCTTTTGGCAGCTAAACAGTGTTGAGCCTCTTTAGTAGTTTAATTTGAGACCACCTGCTAATATTATGTCCTGTAGGTCTTTTTACATTACCAACACATGATTTTTTTCAGTAAGCCAATACAGTTAGGAAACTTTTTTATTAGCTTACCTGGTTATAGAAGTAGAAGAGGGCAAAAAAGTGCCTGTATCTCACCTACAGCCATACCACATTGGATACGCCCAATCTCGTCTGATCTTGGAAGCTAAGCAGTGTTGGGCCTGGTTAGTACTTGGGTGGGAGACCACATGGGAACACCAGGTGCTGTAGGTTTTTTTCCCACTACTGGCAAATTGTTTTTATTCTCTAGCTATTTAAATTGGAAACTTTTTCTTTTTATTGCCAATACAGACATTTGAGAGAGGTAAAACAGACACAATAGAAATCACCTAAAGACTTACCACACTGTTTCGGCCCAATTCCAACTGCTTTTGGCAGCTAAACAGTGTTGAGCCTCATTAGTAGTTTAATTTGAGACCACCTGCTAATATTATGTCCTGTAGGTCTTTTTACATTAGCAACACATGATTTTTTTCAGTAAGCCAATAATGTTAGGAAACTTTTTTATTAGCTTACCTGGTTATAGAAGTAGAAGAGGGCAAAAAAGTAACAGTATCTTACCTACAGCCATTCCACATTGGATACGCCCAATCTCGTCTGAACTTGGAAGCTAAGCAGTGTTGGGCCTGGTTAGTACTTGGGTGGGAGACCACATGGGAACAAAACGTGCTGTAGGTTTTTTCCCATTACTGGCAAATTGTTTTTATTCTCTAGCTATTTAAATTGGAAACTTTTTCTTTTTATTGCCAATACAGACATCTGGGAGAGGTCAAACAGACACAATAGCCATCACCTAAAGACTTACCACACTGTTTCGGCCTAATTCCAACTGCTTTTGGCAGCTAAACAGTGTTGAGCCTCTTTAGTAGTTTAATTTGAGACCACCTGCTAATATTATGTCCTGTAGGTCTTTTTACATTACCAACACATGATTTTTTTCAGTAAGCCAATACAGTTAGGAAACTTTTTTATTAGCTTACCTGGTTATAGAAGTAGAAGAGGGCAAAAAAGTGCCTGTATCTCACCTACAGCCATACCACATTGGATACGCCCAATCTCGTCTGATCTTGGAAGCTAAGCAGTGTTGGGCCTGGTTAGTACTTGGGTGGGAGACCACATGGGAACACCAGGTGCTGTAGGTTTTTTTCCCATTACTGGCAAATTGTTTTTATTCTCTAGCTATTTAAATTGGAAACTTTTTCTTTTTATTGCCAATACAGACATTTGAGAGAGGTAAAACAGACACAATAGAAATCACCTAAAGACTTACCACACTGTTTCGGCCCAATTCCAACTGCTTTTGGCAGCTAAACAGTGTTGAGCCTCATTAGTAGTTTAATTTGAGACCACCTGCTAATATGGTGTAGGTCTTTTTACATTAGCAACATATGATTTTTTTCAGTAAGCCAATAATGTTAGGAAACTTTTTTATTAGCTTACCTGGTTATAGAAGTAGAAGAGGGCAAAAAAGTAACTGTATCTCACCTACAGCCATTCCACATTGGATACGCCCAATCTCGTCTGATCTTGGAAGCTAAGCAGTGTTGGGCCTGGTTAGTACTTGGGTGGGAGACCACATGGGAACACCACGTGCTGTAGGTTTTTTCCCATTACTGGCAAATTGTTTTTATTCTCTAGCTATTTAAATTGGAAACTTTTTCTTTTTATTGCCAATACAGACATTTGAGAGAGGTAAAACAGACACAATAGAAATCACCTAAAGACTTACCACACTGTTTCGGCCCAATTCCAACTGCTTTTGGCAGCTAAACAGTGTTGAGCCTCATTAGTAGTTTATTTGAGACCACCTGCTAATATTATGTCCTGTAGGTCTTTTTACATTACCAACACATGATTTTTTTCAGTAAGCCAATAATGTTAGGAAACTTTTTTATTAGCTTACCTGGTTATAGAAGTAGAAGAGGGCAAAAAAGTGACTGTATCTCACCTACAGCCATACCACATTGGATATGCCCAATCTCATCTGATCTTGGAAGCTAAGCAGTGTTGGACCTGGTTAGTACTTGGGTGGGAGACCACATGGGAACACCAGGTGCTGTAGGTTTTTTCCCATTACTGGCAAATTGTTTTTATTCTCTAGCTATTTAAATTGGAAACTTTTTCTTTTTATTGCCAATACAGACATTTGGGAGAGGTCAAACAGACACAATAGCCATCACCTAAAGACTTTCCACACTGTTTCGGCCCAATTACAACTGCTTTTGGCAGCTAAACAGTGTTGAGCCTCTTTAGTAGTTTAATTTGAGACCACCTGCTAATATCATGTCCTGTAGGTCTTTTTACTTTACCAACACATGATTTTTTTCAGTAAGCCAATACAGTTAGGAAACTTTTTTATTAGCTTACCTGGATATAGAAGTAGAAGAGGGCAAAAAAGTGCCTGTATCTCACCTACAGCCATACCACGTTGGATACGCCTGATCTTGGAAGCTAAGCAGTGTTGGGCCTGGTTAGTACTTGGGTGGGAGACCACATGGGAACACCAGGTGCTGTAGGTTTTTTCCCATTACTGGCAAATTGTTTTTATTCTCTAGCTATTTAAATTGGAAACTTTTTTGTTTTTATTGCCAATACAGACATTTGAGAGAGGTGAAACAGACACAATAGCCATCACCTAAAGACTTACCACACTGTTTCGGCCCAATTCCAACTGCTTTTGGCAGCTAAACAGTGTTGAGCCTCATTAGTAGTTTAATTTGAGACCACCTGCTAATATTATGTCCTGTAGGTCTTTTTACATGAGCAACACATGATTTTTTTCAGTAAGCCAATAATGTTAGGAAACTTTTTTATTAGCTTACCTGGTTATAGAAGTAGAAGTGGGCAAAAAAGTGACTGTATCTCACCTACAGCCATACCACATTGGATACGCCCAATCTCGTCTGATCTTGGAAGCTAAGCAGTGTTGGGCCTGGTTAGTACTTGGGTGGGAGACCACATGGGAACACCAGGTGCTGTAGGTTTTTTCCCATTACTGGCAAATTGTTTTTATTCTCTAGCTATTTAAATTGGAAACTTTTTCTTTTTATTGCCAATATAGACATTTGAGAGAGGTGAAACAGACACAATAGCCATCACCTAAAGACTTACCACACTGTTTTGGCCCAATTCCAACTGCTTTTGGCAGCTAAACAGTGTTGAGCCTCATTAGTAGTTTAATTTGAGACCACCTGCTAATATTATATCCTGTAGGTCTTTTTACATTACCAACACATGATTTTTTTCAGTAAGCCAATAATGTTAGGAAACTTTTTTATTAGCTTACCTTTAGATAGAAGTAGAAGAGGGCAAAAAAGTGCCTGCATCTCACCTACAGCCATACCACATTGGATACGCCCAATCTCGTCTGATCTTGGAAGCTAAGCAGTGTTGGGCCTGGTTAGTACTTGGGTGGGAGACCACATGGGAACACCAGGTGCTGTAGGTTTTTTCCCATTACTGGCAAATTGTTTTTATTCTCTAGCTATTTAAATTGGAAACTTTTTCTTTTTATTGCCAATACAGACATTTGAGAGAGGTGAAACAGACATAATAGCCATCACCTAAAGACTTACCACACTGTTTCGGCCCAATTCCAACTGCTTTTGGCAGCTAAACAGTGTTGAGCCTCATTAGTAGTTTAATTTGAGACCACCTGCTAATATTATGTCCTGTAGGTCTTTTTACATTACCAACACATGATTTTTTTCAGTAAGCCAATAATGTTAGGAAACTTTTTTATTAGCTTACCTGGTTATAGAAGTAGAAGAGGGCAAAAAAGTGACTCTATCTCAACTACAGCCATACCACATTGAATACGCCCAATCTCGTCTGATCTTGGAAGCTAAGCAGTGTTGGGCCTGGTTAGTACTTGGGTGGGAGACCACATTGGAACACCAGGTGCTGTAGGTTTTTTCCCATTACTGGCAAATTGTTTTTATTCTCTAGCTATTTAAATTGGAAACTTTTTCTTTTTATTGCCAATACAGACATTTGGGAGAGGTCAAACAGACACAATAGCCATCACCTAAAGACTTACCACACTGTTTCGGCCCAATTCCAACTGCTTTTGGCAGCTAAATAGTGTTGAGCCTCTTTAGTAGTTTAATTTGAGACCACCTGCTAATATTATGTCCTGTAGGTATTTTTACATTACCAACACATGATTTTTTTCAGTAAGCCAATAATGTTAGGAAACTTTTTTATTAGCTTACCTGGTTATAGAAGTAGAAGAGGGCAAAAAAGTGACTGTATCTCACCTACAGCCATACCACATTGGATACGCCCAATCTCGTCTGATCTTGGAAGCTAAGCAGTGTTGGGCCTGGTTAGTACTTGAGTGGGAGACCACATGGGAACACCAGGTGCTGTAGGTTTTTCCCATTACTGGCAAATTGTTTTTATTCTCTAGCTATTTAAATTGGAAACTTTTTCTTTTTATTGCCAATACAGACATTTGAGAGAGGTGAAACAGACATAATAGCCATCACCTAAAGACTTACCACACTGTTTCGGCCCAATTCCAACTGCTTTTGGCAGCTAAACAGTGTTGAGCCTCATTAGTAGTTTATTTGAGACCACCTGCTAATATTATGTCCTGTAGGTCTTTTTACATTACCAACACATGATTTTTTTCAGTAAGCCAATAATGTTAGGAAACTTTTTTATTAGCTTACCTGGTTATAGAAGTAGAAGAGGGCAAAAAAGTGACTCTATCTCACCTACAGCCATACCACATTGGATACGCCCAATCTCGTCTGATCTTGGAAGCTAAGCATTGTTGGGCCTGGTTAGTACTTGGGTGGGAGACCACATGGGAACACCAGGTGCTGTAGGTTTTTTCCCATTACTGGCAAATTGTTTTTATTCTCTAGCTATTTAAATTGGAAACTTCTTATTTTTATTGCCAATACAGACATTTGGGAGAGGTCAAACAGACACAATAGCCATCACCTAAAGACTTACCACACTGTTTCGGCCTAATTCCAACTGCTTTTGGCAGCTAAACAGTGTTGAGCCTCTTTAGTAGTTTAATTTGAGACCACCTGCTAATATTATGTCCTGTAGGTCTTTTTACATTACCAACACATGATTTTTTTCAGTAAGCCAATACAGTTAGGAAACTTTTTTATTCGCTTACCTGGTTATAGAAGTAGAAGAGGGCAAAAAAGTGCCTGTATCTTACCTACAGCCATACCACATTGGATATGCCCACTCTCGTCTGATCTTGGAAGCTAAGCAGTGTTGGGCCTGGTTAGTACTTGGGTGGGAGACCACATGGGAACACCAGGTGCTGTAGGTTTTTTCCCATTACTGGCAAATTGTTTTTATTCTCTAGCTATTTAAATTGGAAACTTTTTCTTTTTATTGCCAATACAGACATTTGGGAGAGGTCAAACAGACACAATAGCCATCACCTAAAGACTTACCACACTGTTTCGGCCCAATTCCAACTGCTTTTGGCAGCTAAATAGTGTTGAGCCTCTTTAGTAGTTTAATTTGAGACCACCTGCTGATATTATGTCCTGTAGGTCTTTTTACATTGCAAACACATGATTTTTTTCAGTAAGCCAATACAGTTAGGAAACTTTTTTATTAGCTTACCTTTAGATAGAAGTAGAAGAGGGCAAAAAAGTGACTGCATCTCACCTACAGCCATACCACATTGGATACGCCCAATCTCGTCTTATTTTGGAAGCTAAGCAGTGTTGGGGCTGGTCAGTACTTGGGTAGGAGACCACATGGGAACACCAGGTGCTGTAGGTTTTTCCCATTACTGGCAAATTGTTTTTATTCTCTAGCTATTTAAATTGGAAACTTTTTCTTTTTATTGCCAATACAGACATTTGAGAGAGGTGAAACAGACACAATAGCCATCACCTAAAGACTTACCTCACTGTTTCGGGCCAATTCCAACTGCTTTTGGCAGCTAAACAGTGTTGAGCCTCATTAGTAGTTTAATTTGAGACCACCTGCTAATATTATGTCCTGTAGGTCTTTTTACATTAGCAACACATGATTTTTTTCAGTAAGTTAATACAGTTAGGAAACTTTTTTATTAGCTTACCTTTAGATAGAAGTAGAAGAGGGCAAAAAAGTGCCTGTATCTCACCTACAGCCATACCACGTTGGATACTCCCAATCTTGTCTGATCTTGGAAGCTAAGCAGTGTTGGGCCTGGTTAGTACTTGGGTGGGAGACCATATGGGAGCACCAGGTGCTGTAGGTTTTTTCCCATTACTGGCAAATTGTTTTTATTCTCTAGCTATTTAAATTGGAAACTTTTTCTTTTTATTGCCAATACAGACATTTGGGAGAGGTCAAACAGACACAATAGCCATCCCCTTAAGACTTTACACTGTTTCGGCCCAATTCAAACTGCTTTTGGCAGCTAAACAGTGTTGAGCCTCTTTAGTAGTTTAATTTGAGACCACCTGCTAATATTATGTCCTGTAGGTCTTTTTACTTTACCAACACATGATTTTATTCTGTAAGCCAATACAGTTAGGAAACTTTTTATTAGCTTACCTTGTTATAGAAGTAGAAGAGGGCAAAAAAGTGCCTGTGTCTCACCTCCAGCCATACCACATTGGATACGCCCATTCTCGTCTGATCTTGGTAGCTAAGCAGTGTTGGGTCTGGATAGTACGTGGGTGGGAGACCACATGGGAACACCAGGTGCTGTAGGTTTTTTCCCATTACTCGCAAATTGTTTTTATTCTCTATCTATTTAAATTGGAAACTTTTTCTTTTTATTGCCAATACAGACATTTGAGAGAGGTCAAACAGACACAATAGCCATCACCTAAAGACTTACCACACTGTTTCGGACCAATTCCAACTGCTTTTGGCAGCTAAACAGTGTTGAGCCTCATTAGTAGTTTAATTTGAGACCACCTGCTAATATTATGTCCTGTAGGTCTTTTTACATGAGCAACACATGATTTTTTTCAGTAAGCCAATAATGTTAGGAAACTTTTTTATTAGCTTACCTGGTTATAGAAGTAGAAGAGGGCAAAAAAGTGACTGTATGTCACCTACAGCCATACCACATTGGATACGCCCAATCTCATTTGATCTTGGAAGCTAAGCAGTGTTGGGCCTGGTTAGTACTTGGGTGGGAGACCACATGGGAACACCAGGTGCTGTAGGTTTTTTCCCATTACTGGCAAATTGTTTTTATTCTCTAGCTATTTAAATTGGAAACTTTTTCTTTTTATTGCCAATATAGACATTTGAGAGAGGTGAAACAGACACAATAGCCATCACCTAAAGACTTACAACACTGTTTTGGCCCAATTCCAACTGCTTTTGGCAGCTAAACAGTGTTGAGCCTCATTAGTAGTTTAATTTGAGACCACCTGCTAATATTATGTCCTGTAGGTCTTTTTACATTACCAACACATGATTTTTTTCAGTAAGCCAATAATGTTAGGAAACTTTTTTATTAGCTTACCTGGTTATAGAAGTAGAAGAGGGCAAAAAAGTGCCTGTATCTCACCTACAGCCATACCACATTGGGTACGCCCAATCTCGTCTGATCTTGGAACCTAAGCAGTGTTGGGTCTGGTTAGTACTTGGTTGGGAGACCACATGGGAACACCACGTGCTGTAGGTTTTTTCCCATTACTGGCAAATTGTTTTTATTCTCTAGCTATTTAAATTGGAAACTTTTTCTTTTTATTGCCAATACAGACATCTGGGAGAGGTCAAACAGACACAATAGCCATCACCTAAAGACTTACCACACTGTTTCGGCCTAATTCCAACTGCTTTTGGCAGCTAAACAGTGTTGAGCCTCTTTAGTAGTTTAATTTGAGACCACCTGCTAATATTATGTCCTGTAGGTCTTTTTACATTACCAACACATGATTTTTTTCAGTAAGCCAATACAGTTAGGAAACTTTTTTATTAGCTTACCTGGTTATAGAAGTAGAAGAGGGCAAAAAAGTGCCTGTATCTCACCTACAGCCATACCACATTGGATACGCCCAATCTCGTCTGATCTTGAAAGCTAAGCAGTGTTGGGCCTGGTTAGTACTTGGGTGGGAGACCACATGGGAACACCAGGTGCTGTAGGTTTTTTTCCCATTACTGGCAAATTGTTTTTATTCTCTAGCTATTTAAATTGGAAACTTTTTCTTTTTATTGCCAATACAGACATTTGAGAGAGGTAAAACAGACACAATAGAAATCACCTAAAGACTTACCACACTGTTTCGGCCCAATTCCAACTGCTTTTGGCAGCTAAACAGTGTTGAGCCTCATTAGTAGTTTAATTTGAGACCACCTGCTAATATTATGTCCTGTAGGTCTTTTTACATTAGCAACACATGATTTTTTTCAGTAATACCAATAATGTTAGGAAACTTTTTTATTAGCTTACCTGGTTATAGAAGTAGAAGAGGGCAAAAAAATAGCTGTATCTCACCTACAGCCATACCACATTGGATACGCCCAATCTTGTCTGATCTTGGAAGCTAAGCAGTGTTGGGCCTGGTTAGTACTTGGGTGGGAGACCACATGGGAACACCAGGTGCTGTAGGTTTTTTCCCATTATTGGCAAATTGTTTTTATTCTCTAGCTATTTAAATTGGAAACTTTTTCTTTTTATTGCTAATACAGACATTTGGGAGAGGTCAAACAGACACAATAGCCATCAGCTAAAGACTTACCCCACTGTTTCGGTCCAATTCCAACTGCTTTTGGCAGCTAAATAGTGTTGAGCCTCTTTAGTAGTTTAATTTGAGACCACCTGCTAATATTATGTCCCGTAGGTCTTTTTACATTACCAACACATGACTTTTTCAGTAAGCCAATACAGTTAGGAAACTTTTTTATTAGCTTACCTGGTTATAGAAGTAGAAGAGGGCAAAAAAGTGACTGTATCTCACCTACAGCCATACCACATTGGATACGCCCAATCTCGTCTGATCTTGGAAGCTAAGCAGTGTTGGGCCTGGTTAGTACTTGGGTGGGAGACCACATGGGAACACCAGGTGCTGTAGGTTTTTTCCCATTACTGGCAAATTGTTTTTATTCTATAGCTATTTCAATTGGAAACTTTTTCTTTTTATTGTCAATACAGACATTTGAGAGAGGTGAAACAGACACAATAGCCATCACCTAAAGACTTACCACACTGTTTTGGCCCAATTCCAACTGCTTTTGGCAGCTAAACAGTGTTGAGCCTCATTAGTAGTTTATTTGAGACCACCTGCTAATATTATGTCCTGTAGGTCTTTTTACATTACCAACACATGATTTTTTTCAGTAAGCCAATAATGTTAGGAAACTTTTTTATTAGCTTACCTGGTTATAGAAGTAGAAGAGGGCAAAAAAGTGACTCTATCTCACCTACAGCCATACCACATTGGATACGCCCAATCTCGTCTGATCTTGGAAGCTAAGCATTGTTGGGCCTGGTTAGTACTTGGGTTGGAGACCACATGGGAACACCAGGTGCTGTAGGTTTTTTCCCATTACTGGCAAATTGTTTTTATTCTCTAGCTATTTAAATTGGAAACTTCTTATTTTTATTGCCAATACAGACATTTGGGAGAGGTCAAACAGACACAATAGCCATCACCTAAAGACTTACCACACTGTTTCGGCCTAATTCCAACTGCTTTTGGCAGCTAAACAGTGTTGAGCCTCTTTAGTAGTTTAATTTGAGACCACCTGCTAATATTATGTCCTGTAGGTCTTTTTACATTACCAACACATGATTTTTTTCAGTAAGCCAATACAGTTAGGAAACTTTTTTATTCGCTTACCTGGTTATAGAAGTAGAAGAGGGCAAAAAAGTGCCTGTATCTTACCTACAGCCATACCACATTGGATTCGCCCACTCTCGTCTGATCTTGGAAGCTAAGCAGTGTTGGGCCTGGTTAGTACTTGGGTGGGAGACCACATGGGAACACCAGGTGCTGTACGTTTTTTCCCATTACTGGCAAATTGTTTTTATTCTCTAGCTATTTAAATTGGAAACTTTTTCTTTTTATTGCCAATACAGACATTTGGGAGAGGTCAAACAGACACAATAGCCATCACCTAAAGACTTACCACACTGTTTCGGCCCAATTCCAACTGCTTTTGGCAGCTAAATAGTGTTGAGCCTCTTTAGTAGTTTAATTTGAGACCACCTGCTGATATTATGTAGGTCTTTTTACATTGCAAACACATGATTTTTTTCAGTAAGCCAATACAGTTAGGAAACTTTTTTATTAGCTTACCTTTAGATAGAAGTAGAAGAGGGCAAAAAAGTGACTGCATCTCACCTACAGCCATACCACATTGGATACGCCCAATCTCGTCTGATTTTGGAAGCTAAGCAGTGTTGGGGCTGGTCAGTACTTGGGTAGGAGACCACATGGGAACACCAGGTGCTGTAGGTTTTTTCCCATTACTGGCAAATTGTTTTTATTCTCTAGCTATTTAAATTGGAAACTTTTTCTTTTTATTGCCAATACAGACATTTGAGAGAGGTGAAACTGACACAATAGCCATCACCTAAAGACTTACCACACTGTTTCGGCCCAATTCCAACTACTTTTGGCACCTAACAGTGTTGAGCCTCATTAGTAGTTTAATTTGAGACCACCTGCTAATATTATGTCCTGTAGGTCTTTTTACATTACCAACACATGATTTTTTTCAGTAAGCCAATAATGTTAGGAAACTTTTTTATTAGCTTACCTGGTTATAGAAGTAGAAGAGGGCAAAAAAGTGACTGTATCTCACCTACAGCCATACCACATTGGATACGCCCAATCTCATCTGGTCTTGGAAGCTAAGCAGTGTTGGGCCTGGTTAGTACTTGGGTGGGAGACCACATGGGAACACCAGGTGCTGTAGGTTTTTTCCCATTACTGGCAAATTGTTTTTATTCTCTAGCTATTTAAATTGGAAACTTTTTCTTTTTATTGCCAATACAGACATTTGGGAGAGGTGAAACAGACACAATAGCCATCACCTAAAGACTTACCACACTGTTTCCGCCCAATTCCAACTGCTTTTGGCAGCTAAACAGTGTTGAGCCTCTTTAGTAGTTTAATTTGAGACCACCTGCTAATATAATGTCCTGTAGGTCTTTTTACTTTACCAACACATGATTTTTTTCAGTACGCCAATACAGTTAGGAAACTTTTTTATTAGCTTACCTGGTTATAGAAGTAGAAGAGGGCAAAAAAGTGCCTGTATCTCAACTACAGCCATACCACGTTGGATACGCCTGATCTTGGAAGCTAAGCAGTGTTGGGCCTGGTTAGTACTTGGGTGGGAGACCACATGGGAACACCAGGTGCTGTAGGTTTTTTCCCATTACTGGCAAATTGTTTTTATTCTCTAGCTATTTAAATTGGAAACTTTTTGTTTTTATTGCCAATACAGACATTTGAGAGAGGTGAAACAGACACAATAGCCATCACCTAAAGACTTACCACACTGTTTCGGCCCAATTCCAACTGCTTTTGGCAGCTAAACAGTGTTGAGCCTCATTAGTAGTTTAATTTGAGACCACCTGCTAATATTATGTCCTGTAGGTCTTTTTACATGAGCAACACATGATTTTTTTCAGTAAGCCAATAATGTTAGGAAACTTTTTTATTAGCTTACCTGGTTATAGAAGTAGAAGAGGGCAAAAAAAGTGCCTGTATCTCACCTACAGCCATACCACATTGGATACGCCCAATCTCGTTTGATCTTGGAAGCTAAGCAGTGTTGGGCCTGGTTAGTACTTGGGTGGGAGACCACATGGGAACACCAGGTGCTGTAGGTTTTTTCCCATTACTGGCAAATTGTTTTTATTCTCTAGCTATTTAAATTGGAAACTTTTTCTTTTTATTGCCAATATAGACATTTGAGAGAGGTGAAACAGACACAATAGCCATCACCTAAAGACTTACAACACTGTTTTGGCCCAATTCCAACTGCTTTTGGCAGCTAAACAGTGTTGAGCCTCATTAGTAGTTTAATTTGAGACCACCTGCTAATATTATGTCCTGTAGGTCTTTTTACATTACCAACACATGATTTTTTTCAGTAAGCCAATAATGTTAGGAAACTTTTTTATTAGCTTACCTGGTTATAGAAGTAGAAGAGGGCAACAAAGTGCCTGTATCTCACCTACAGCCATACCACATTGGGTACGCCCAATCTCGTCTGATCTTGGAAGCTAAGCAGTGTTGGGCCTGGATAGTACTTGGGTGGGAGACCACATGGGAACACATGTGCTGTAGGTTTTTTCCCATTACTGGCAAATTGTTTTTATTCTCTAGCTATTTAAATTGGAAACTTTTTATTTTTATTGCCAATACAGACATTTGAGAGAGGTGAAACTGACACAATAGCCATCACCTAAAGACTTACCACACTGTTTCGGCCCAATTCCAACTACTTTTGGCACCTAACAGTGTTGAGCCTCATTAGTAGTTTAATTTGAGACCACCTGCTAATATTATGTCCTGTAGGTCTTTTTACATTACCAACACATGATTTTTTTCAGTAAGCCAATAATGTTAGGAAACTTTTTTATTAGCTTACCTGGTTATAGAAGTAGAAGAGGGCAAAAAAGTGCCTGTATCTCACCTACAGCCATACCACATTGGATACGCCCAATCTCATCTGATCTTGGAAGCTAAGCAGTGTTGGGCCTGGTTAGTACTTGGGTGGGAGACCACATGGGAACACCAGGTGCTGTAGGTTTTTTCCCATTACTGGCAAATTGTTTTTATTCTCTAGCTATTTAAATTGGAAACTTTTTCTTTTTATTGCCAATACAGACATTTGGGAGAGGTCAAACAGACACAATAGCCATCACCTAAAGACTTTCCACACTGTTTCGGCCCAATTCCAACTGCTTTTGGCAGCTAAACAGTGTTGAGCCTCTTTAGTAGTTTAATTTGAGACCACCTACTAATATCATGTCCTGTAGGTCTTTTTACTTTACCAACACATGATTTTTTTCAGTAAGCCAATACAGTTAGGAAACTTTTTTATTAGCTTACCTGGTTATAGAAGTAGAAGAGGGCAAAAAAGTGCCTGTATCTCACCTACAGCCATACCACGTTGGATACGCCTGATCTTGGAAGCTAAGCAGTGTTGGGCCTGGTTAGTACTTGGGTGGGAGACCACATGGGAACACCAGGTGCTGTAGGTTTTTTCCCATTACTGGCAAATTGTTTTTATTCTCTAGCTATTTAAATTGGAAACTTTTTGTTTTTATTGCCAATACAGACATTTGAGAGAGGTGAAACAGACACAATAGCCATCACCTAAAGACTTACCACACTGTTTCGGCCCAATTCCAACTGCTTTTGGCAGCTAAACAGTGTTGAGCCTCATTAGTAGTTTAATTTGAGACCACCTGCTAATATTATGTCCTGTAGGTCTTTTTACATGAGCAACACATGATTTTTTTCAGTAAGCCAATAATGTTAGGAAACTTTTTTATTAGCTTACCTGGTATAGAAGTAGAAGAGGGCAAAAAAAGTGCCTGTATCTCACCTACAGCCATACCACATTGGATACGCCCAATCTCGTTTGATCTTGGAAGCTAAGCAGTGTTGGGCCTGGTTAGTACTTGGGTGGGAGACCACATGGGAACACCAGGTGCTGTAGGTTTTTTCCCATTACTGGCAAATTGTTTTTATTCTCTAGCTATTTAAATTGGAAACTTTTTCTTTTTATTGCCAATATAGACATTTGAGAGAGGTGAAACAGACACAATAGCCATCACCTAAAGACTTACAACACTGTTTTGGCCCAATTCCAACTGCTTTTGGCAGCTAAACAGTGTTGAGCCTCATTAGTAGTTTAATTTGAGACCACCTGCTAATATTATGTCCTGTAGGTCTTTTTACATTACCAACACATGATTTTTTTCAGTAAGCCAATAATGTTAGGAAACTTTTTTATTAGCTTACCTGGTTATAGAAGTAGAAGAGGGCAACAAAGTGCCTGTATCTCACCTACAGCCATACCACATTGGGTACGCCCAATCTCGTCTGATCTTGGAAGCTAAGCAGTGTTGGGCCTGGATAGTACTTGGGTGGGAGACCACATGGGAACACATGTGCTGTAGGTTTTTTCCCATTACTGGCAAATTGTTTTTATTCTCTAGCTATTTAAATTGGAAACTTTTTATTTTTATTGCCAATACAGACATTTGAGAGAGGTGAAACTGACACAATAGCCATCACCTAAAGACTTACCACACTGTTTCGGCCCAATTCCAACTACTTTTGGCACCTAACAGTGTTGAGCCTCATTAGTAGTTTAATTTGAGACCACCTGCTAATATTATGTCCTGTAGGTCTTTTTACATTACCAACACATGATTTTTTTCAGTAAGCCAATAATGTTAGGAAACTTTTTTATTAGCTTACCTGGTTATAGAAGTAGAAGAGGGCAAAAAAGTGCCTGTATCTCACCTACAGCCATACCACATTGGATACGCCCAATCTCATCTGATCTTGGAAGCTAAGCAGTGTTGGGCCTGGTTAGTACTTAGGTGGGAGACCACATGGGAACACCAGGTGCTGTAGGTTTTTTCCCATTACTGGCAAATTGTTTTTATTCTCTAGCTATTTAAATTGGAAACTTTTTCTTTTTATTGCCAATACAGACATTTGGGAGAGGTCAAACAGACACAATAGCCATCACCTAAAGACTTTCCACACTGTTTCGGCCCAATTCCAACTGCTTTTGGCAGCTAAACAGTGTTGAGCCTCTTTAGTAGTTTAATTTGAGACCACCTACTAATATCATGTCCTGTAGGTCTTTTTACTTTACCAACACATGATTTTTTTCAGTAAGCCAATACAGTTAGGAAACTTTTTTATTAGCTTACCTGGTTATAGAAGTAGAAGAGGGCAAAAAAGTGCCTGTATCTCACCTACAGCCATACCACGTTGGATACGCCTGATCTTGGAAGCTAAGCAGTGTTGGGTCTGGTTAGTACTTGGGTGGGAGACCACATGGGAACACCACGTGCTGTAGGTTTTTTCCCATTACTGGCAAATTGTTTTTATTCTCTAGCTATTTAAATTGGAAACTTTTTCTTTTTATTGCCAATACAGACATCTGGGAGAGGTCAAACAGACACAATAGCCATCACCTAAAGACTTACCACACTGTTTCGGCCTAATTCCAACTGCTTTTGGCAGCTAAACAGTGTTGAGCCTCTTTAGTAGATTAATTTGAGACCACCTGCTACTATTATGTCCTGTAGGTCTTTTTACATTACCAACACATGATTTTTTTCAGTAAGCCAATACAGTTAGGAAACTTTTTTATTAGCTTACCTGGTTATAGAAGTAGAAGAGGGCAAAAAAGTGCCTGTATCTCACCTACAGCCATACCACATTGGATACGCCCAATCTCGTCTGATCTTGGAAGCTAAGCAGTGTTGGGCCTGGTTAGTACTTGGGTGGGAGACCACATGGGAACACCACTTGCTGTAGGTTTTTTCCCATTACTGGCAAATTGTTTTTATTCTATAGCTATTTAAATTGGAAACTTTTTCTTTTTATTGCCAATACAGACATTTGAGAGAGGTGAAACAGACACAATAGAAATCACCTAAAGACTTACCACACTGTTTTGGCCCAATTCCAACTGCTTTTGGCAGCTAAACAGTGTTGAGCCTCATTAGTAGTTTAATTTGAGACCACCTGCTAATATTATGTCCTGTAGGTCTTTTTACATTAGCAACACATGATTTTTTTCAGTAAGCCAATAATGTTAGGAAACTTTTTTATTAGCTTACCTGGTTATAGAAGTAGAAGAGGGCAAAAAAGTGACTGTATCTCACCTACAGCCATACCACATTGGATACGCCCAATCTCATCTGATCTTGGAAGCTAAGCAGTGTTGGGCCTGGTTAGTACTTGGGTGGGAGACCACAGGGGAACACCAGGTGCTGTAGGTTTTTTCCCATTACTGGCAAATTGTTTTTATTCTCTAGCTATTTAAATTGGAAACTTTTTCTTTTTATTGCCAATACAGACATTTGGGAGAGGTCAAACAGACACAATAGCCATCACCTAAAGACTTTCCACACTGTTTCGGCCCAATTCCAACTGCTTTTGGCAGCTAAACAGTGTTGAGCCTCTTTAGTAGTTTAATTTGAGACCACCTGCTAATATCATGTCCTGTAGGTCTTTTTACTTTACCAACACATGATTTTTTTCAGTAAGCCAATACAGTTAGGAAACTTTTTTATTAGCTTACCTGGTTATAGAAGTAGAAGAGGGCAAAAAAGTGCCTGTATCTAACCTACAGCCATACCACGTTGGATACGCCTGATCTTGGAAGCTTAGCAGTGTTGGGCCTGGTTAGTACTTGGGTGGGAGACCACATGGGAACACCAGGTGCTGTAGGTTTTTTCCCATTACTGGCAAATTGTTTTTATTCTCTAGCTATATAAATTGGAAACTTTTTGTTTTTATTGCCAATACAGACATTTGAGAGAGGTGAAACAGACACAATAGCCATCACCTAAAGACTTACCACACTGTTTCGGCCCAATTCCAACTGCTTTTGGCAGCTAAACAGTGTTGAGCCTCATTAGTAGTTTAATTTGAGACCACCTGCTAATATTATGTCCTGTAGGTCTTTTTACATGAGCAACACATGATTTTTTTCAGTAAGCCAATAATGTTAGGAAACTTTTTTATTAGCTTTCCTGGTTATAGAAGTAGAAGAGGGCAAAAAAGTGACTGTATCTCACCTACAGCCATACCACATTGGATAAACCCAATCTCGTCTGACCTTGGAAGCTAAGCAGTGTTGGGCCTGGTTAGTACTTGGGTGGGAGACCACATGGGAACACCAGGTGCTGTAGGTTTTTTCCCATTACTGGCAATTTTTTTTTATTCTCTAGCTATTTAAATTGGAAACTTTTTCTTTTTATTGCCAATATAGACATTTGAGAGAGGTGAAACAGACACAATAGCCATCACCTAAAGACTTACAACACTGTTTTGGCCCAATTCCAACTGCTTTTGGCAGCTAAACAGTGTTGAGCCTCATTAGTAGTTTAATTTGAGACCACCTGCTAATATTATGTCCTGTAGGTCTTTTTACATTACCAACACATGATTTTTTTCAGTAAGCCAATAATGTTAGGAAACTTTTTTATTAGCTTACCTGGTTATAGAAGTAGAAGAGGGCAAAAAAGTGCCTGTATCTCACCTACAGCCATACCACATTGGATACGCTCAATCTCGTCTGATCTTGGAAGCTAAGCAGTGTTGGGTCTGGTTAGTACTTGGGTGGGAGACCACATGGGAACACCACGTGCTGTAGGTTTTTTCCCAGTACTGGCAAATTGTTTTTATTCTCTAGCTATTTAAATTGGAAACTTTTTTCTTTTTATTGCCAATACAGACATCTGGGAGAGGTCAAACAGACACAATAGCCATCACCTAAAGACTTACCACACTGTTTTGGCCCAATTCCAACTGCTTTTGGCAGCTAAACAGTGTTGAGCCTCATTAGTAGTTTATTTGAGACCACCTGCTAATATTATGTCCTGTAGGTCTTTTTACATTACCAACACATGATTTTTTTCAGTAAGCCAATAATGTTAGGAAACTTTTTTATTAGCTTACCTGGTTATAGAAGTAGAAGAGGGCAAAAAAGTGACTCTATCTCACCTACAGCCATACCACATTGGATACGCCCACACTCGTCTGATCTTGGAAGCTAAGCAGTGTTGGGCCTGGTTAGTACTTGGGTGGGAGACCACATGGGAACACCAGGTGCTGTAGGTTTTTTCCCATTACTGGCAAATTGTTTTTATTCTCTAGCTATTTAAATTGGAAACTTTTTCTTTTTATTGCCAATACAGACATTTGGGAGAAGTCAAACAGACACAATAGCCATCACCTAAAGACTTACCACACTGTTTCGGCCCAATTCCAACTGCTTTTGGCAGCTAAATAGTGTTGAGCCTCTTTAGTAGTTTAATTTGAGACCACCTGCTGATATTATGTCCTGTAGGTCTTTTTACATTGCAAACACATGATTTTTTTCAGTAAGCCAATACAGTTAGGAAACTTTTTTATTAGCTTACCTTTAGATAGAAGTAGAAGAGGGCAAAAAAGTGACTGCATCTCACCTACAGCCATACCACATTGGATACGCCCAATCTCGTCTGATTTTGGAAGCTAAGCAGTGTTGGGGCTGGTCAGTACTTGGGTAGGAGACCACATGGGAACACCAGGTGCTGTAGGTTTTTTCCCATTACTGGCAAATTGTTTTTATTCTCTAGCTATTTAAATTGGAAACTTTTTCTTTTTATTGCCAATACAGACATTTGAGAGAGGTGAAACTGACACAATAGCCATCACCTAAAGACTTACCACACTGTTTCGGCCCAATTCCAACTACTTTTGGCACCTAACAGTGTTGAGCCTCATTAGTAGTTTAATGTGAGACCACCTGCTAATATTATGTCCTGTAGGTCTTTTTACATTACCAACACATGATTTTTTTCAGTAAGCCAATAATGTTAGGAAACTTTTTTATTAGCTTACCTGGTTATAGAAGTAGAAGAGGGCAAAAAAGTGACTGTATCTCACCTACAGCCATACCACATTGGATACGCCCAATCTCATCTGGTCTTGGAAGCTAAGCAGTGTTGGGCCTGGTTAGTACTTGGGTGGGAGACCACATGGGAACACCAGGTGCTGTAGGTTTTTTCCCATTACTGGCAAATTGTTTTTATTCTCTAGCTATTTAAATTGGAAACTTTTTCTTTTTATTGCCAATACAGACATTTGGGAGAGGTCAAACAGACACAATAGCCATCACCTAAAGACTTTCCACACTGTTTCGGCCCAATTCCAACTGCTTTTGGCAGCTAAACAGTGTTGAGCCTCTTTAGTAGTTTAATTTGAGACCACCTGCTAATATAATGTCCTGTTGGTCTTTTTACTTTACCAACACATGATTTTTTTCAGTAAGCCAATACAGTTAGGAAACTTTTTTATTAGCTTACCTGGTTATAGAAGTAGAAGAGGGCAAAAAAGTGCCTGTATCTCAACTACAGCCATACCACGTTGGATACGCCTGATCTTGGAAGCTAAGCAGTGTTGGGCCTGGTTAGTACTTGGGTGGGAGACCACATGGGAACACCAGGTGCTGTAGGTTTTTTCCCATTACTGGCAAATTGTTTTTATTCTCTAGCTATTTAAATTGGAAACTTTTTGTTTTTATTGCCAATACAGACATTTGAGAGAGGTGAAACAGACACAATAGCCATCACCTAAAGACTTACCACACTGTTTCGGCCCAATTCCAACTGCTTTTGGCAGCTAAACAGTGTTGAGCCTCATTAGTAGTTTAATTTGAGACCACCTGCTAATATTATGTCCTGTAGGTCTTTTTACATTACCAACACATGATTTTTTTCAGTAAGCCAATAATGTTAGGAAACTTTTTTATTAGCTTACCTGGTTATAGAAGTAGAAGAGGGCAACAAAGTGCCTGTATCTCACCTACAGCCATACCACATTGGGTACGCCCAATCTCGTCTGATCTTGGAAGCTAAGCAGTGTTGGGTCTGGTTAGTACTTGGGTGGGAGACCACATGGGAACACCACGTGCTGTAGGTTTTTTCCCATTACTGGCAAATTGTTTTTATTCTCTAGCTATTTAAATTGGAAACTTTTTCTTTTTATTGCCAATACAGACATCTGTGAGAGGTCAAACAGACACAATAGCCATCACCTAAAGACTTACCACACTGTTTCGACCTAATTCCAACTGCTTTTGGCAGCTAAACAGTGTTGAGCCTCTTTAGTAGTTTAATTTGAGACCACCTGCTAATATTATGTCCTGTAGGTCTTTTTACATTACCAACACATGATTTTTTTCAGTAAGC
This sequence comes from Crinia signifera, assembly GCF_055691185.1. Taxonomy (NCBI): domain Eukaryota; kingdom Metazoa; phylum Chordata; class Amphibia; order Anura; family Myobatrachidae; genus Crinia; species Crinia signifera. The sequence continues at coordinate 68,886,385 of NC_139224.1, forward strand.
CAATACAGTTAGGAAACTTTTTTATTAGCTTACCTGGTTATAGAAGTAGAAGAGGGCAAAAAAGTGCCTGTATCTCACCTACAGCCATACCACATTGGATACGCCCAATCTCGTCTGATCTTGGAAGCTAAGCAGTTTTGAGCCTAGTTAGTACTTGGGTGGGAGACCACATGGGAACACCAGATGCTGTAGGTTTTTTTCCCATTACTGGCAAATTGTTTTTATTCTCTAGCTATTTAAATTGGAAACTTTTTCTTTTTATTGCCAATACAAACATTTGAGAGAGGTGAAACAGACACAATAGAAATCACCTAAAGACTTACCACACTGTTTCGGCCCAATTCCAACTGCTTTTGGCAGCTAAACAGTGTTGAGCCTCATTAGTAGTTTAATTTGAGACCACCTGCTAATATTATGTCCTGTAGGTCTTTTTACATTAGCAACACATGATTTTTTTCAGTAAGCCAATAATGTTAGGAAACTTTTTTATTAGCTTACCTGGTTATAGAAGTAGAAGAGGGCAAAAAAGTAACTGTATCTCACCTACAGCCATACCACATTGGATACGCCCAATCTCGTCTGATCTTGGAAGCTAAGCAGTGTTGGGCCTAGATAGTACTTGGGTGGGAGACCACATGGGAACACATGTGCTGTAGGTTTTTTCCCATTACTGGCAAATTGTTTTTATTCTCTAGCTATTTAAATTGGAAACTTTTTATTTTTATTGCCAATACAGACATTTGAGAGAGGTGAAACTGACACAATAGCCATCACCTAAAGACTTACCACACTGTTTCGGCCCAATTCCAACTACTTTTGGCACCTAACAGTGTTGAGCCTCATTAGTAGTTTAATTTGAGACCACCTGCTAATATTATGTCCTGTAGGTCTTTTTACATTACCAACACATGATTTTTTTCAGTAAGCCAATAATGTTAGGAAACTTTTTTATTAGCTTACCTGGTTATAGAAGTAGAAGAGGGCAAAAAAGTGACTGTATCTCACCTACAGCCATACCACATTGCATACGCCCAATCTCATCTGATCTTGGAAGCTAAGCAGTGTTGGGCCTGGTTAGTACTTGGGTGGGAGACCACATGGGAACACCAGGTGCTGTAGGTTTTTTCCCATTACTGGCAAATTGTTTTTATTCTCTAGCTATTTAAATTGGAAACTTTTTCTTTTTATTGCCAATACAGACATTTGGGAGAGGTCAAACAGACACAATAGCCATCACCTAAAGACTTTCCACACTGTTTCGGCCCAATTCCAACTGCTTTTGGCAGCTAAACAGTGTTGAGCCTCTTTAGTAGTTTAATTTGAGACCACCTGCTAATATCATGTCCTGTAGGTCTTTTTACTTTACCAACACATGATTTTTTTCAGTAAGCCAATACAGTTAGGAAACTTTTTTATTAGCTTACCTGGTTATAGAAGTAGAAGAGGGCAAAAAAGTGCCTGTATCTCACCTACAGCCATACCACGTTGGATACGCCTGATCTTGGAAGCTAAGCAGTGTTGGGTCTGGTAAGTACTTGGGTGGGAGACCACATGGGAACACCACGTGCTGTAGGTTTTTTCCCATTACTGGCAAATTGTTTTTATTCTCTAGCTATTTAAATTGGAAACTTTTTCTTTTTATTGCCAATACAGACATCTGGGAGAGGTCAAACAGACACAATAGCCATCACCTAAAGACTTACCACACTGTTTCGGCCTAATTCCAACTGCTTTTGGCAGCTAAACAGTGTTGAGCCTCTTTAGTAGATTAATTTGAGACCACCTGCTAATATTATGTCCTGTAGGTCTTTTTACATTACCAACACATGATTTTTTTCAGTAAGCCAATACAGTTAGGAAACTTTTTTATTAGCTTACCTGGTTATAGAAGTAGAAGAGGGCAAAAAAGTGCCTGTATCTCACCTACAGCCATACCACATTGGATACGCCCAATCTCGTCTGATCTTGGAAACTAAGCAGTGTTGGGCCTGGTTAGTACTTGGGTGGGAGACCACATGGGAACACCACGTGCTGTAGGTTTTTTCCCATTACTGGCAAATTGTTTTTATTCTCTAGCTATTTAAATTGGAAACTTTTTCTTTTTATTGCCAATACAGACATTTGAGAGAGGTGAAACAGACACAATAGAAATCACCTAAAGACTTACCACACTGTTTTGGCCCAATTCCAACTGCTTTTGGCAGCTAAACAGTGTTGAGCCTCATTAGTAGTTTAATTTGAGACCACCTGCTAATATTATGTCCTGTAGGTCTTTTTACATTAGCAACACATGATTTTTTTCAGTAAGCCAATAATGTTAGGAAACTTTTTTATTAGCTTACCTGGTTATAGAAGTAGAAGAGGGCAAAAAAGTGACTCTATCTCACCTACAGCCATACCACATTGGATACGCCCAATCTCATCTGATCTTGGAAGCTAAGCAGTGTTGGGCCTGGTTAGTACTTGGGTGGGAGACCACATGGGAACACCAGGTGCTGTAGGTTTTTTCCCATTACTGGCAAATTGTTTTTATTCTCTAGCTATTTAAATTGGAAACTTTTTCTTTTTATTGCCAATACAGACATTTGAGAGAGGTGAAACTGACACAATAGCCATCACCTAAAGACTTTCCACACTGTTTCGGCCCAATTCCAACTGCTTTTGGCAGCTAAACAGTGTTGAGCCTCTTTAGTAGTTTAATTTGAGACCACCTGCTAATATAATGTCCTGTAGGTCTTTTTACTTTACCAACACATGATTTTTTTCAGTAAGCCAATACAGTTAGGAAACTTTTTTATTAGCTTACCTGGTTATAGAAGTAGAAGAGGGCAAAAAAGTGCCTGTATCTCAACTACAGCCATACCACGTTGGATACGCCTGATCTTGGAAGCTAAGCAGTGTTGGGCCTGGTTAGTACTTGGGTGGGAGACCACATGGGAACACCAGGTGCTGTAGGTTTTTTCCCATTACTGGCAAATTGTTTTTATTCTCTAGCTATTTAAATTGGAAACTTTTTGTTTTTATTGCCAATACAGACATTTGAGAGAGGTGAAACAGACACAATAGCCATCACCTAAAGACTTACCACACTGTTTCGGCCCAATTCCAACTGCTTTTGGCAGCTAAACAGTGTTGAGCCTCATTAGTAGTTTAATTTGAGACCACCTGCTAATATTATGTCCTGTAGGTCTTTTTACATGAGCAACACATGATTTTTTTCAGTAAGCCAATAATGTTAGGAAACTTTTTTATTAGCTTACCTGGTTATAGAAGTAGAAGAGGGCAAAAAAAGTGCCTGTATCTCACCTACAGCCATACCACATTGGATACGCCCAATCTCGTTTGATCTTGGAAGCTAAGCAGTGTTGGGCCTGGTTAGTACTTGGGTGGGAGACCACATGGGAACACCAGGTGCTGTAGGTTTTTTCCCATTACTGGCAAATAGTTTTTATTCTCTAGCTATTTAAATTGGAAACTTTTTCTTTTTATTGCCAATATAGACATTTGAGAGAGGTGAAACAGACACAATAGCCATCACCTAAAGACTTACAACACTGTTTTGGCCCAATTCCAACTGCTTTTGGCAGCTAAACAGTGTTGAGCCTCATTAGTAGTTTAATTTGAGACCACCTGCTAATATTATGTCCTGTAGGTCTTTTTACATTACCAACACATGATTTTTTTCAGTAAGCCAATAATGTTAGGAAACTTTTTTATTAGCTTACCTGGTTATAGAAGTAGAAGAGGGCAAAAAAGTGACTCTATCTCACCTACAGCCATACCACATTGGATACGCCCAATCTCATCTGATCTTGGAAGCTAAGCAGTGTTGGGCCTGGTTAGTACTTGGGTGCGAGACCACATGGGAACACCAGGTGCTGTAGGTTTTTTCCCATTACTGGCAAATTGTTTTTATTCTCTAGCTATTTAAATTGGAAACTTTTTCTTTTTATTGCCAATACAGACATTTGGGAGAGGTCAAACAGACACAATAGCCATCACCTAAAGACTTTCCACACTGTTTCGGCCCAATTCCAACTGCTTTTGGCAGCTAAACAGTGTTGAGCCTCTTTAGTAGTTTAATTTGAGACCACCTGCTAATATCATGTCCTGTAGGTCTTTTTACATTACCAACACATGATTTTTTTCAGTAAGCCAATACAGTTAGGAAACTTTTTTATTAGCTTACCTGGTTATAGAAGTAGATGAGGGCAAAAAAGTGCCTGTATCTCACCTACAGCCATACCACGTTGGATACGCCTGATCTTGGAAGCTAAGCAGTGTTGGGCCTGGTTAGTACTTGGGTGGGAGACCACATGGGAACACCAGGTGCTGTAGGTTTTTTCCCATTACTGGCAAATTGTTTTTATTCTCTAGCTATTTAAATTGGAAACTTTTTGTTTTTATTGCCAATACAGACATTTGAGAGAGGTGAAACAGACACAATAGCCATCACCTAAAGACTTACCACACTGTTTCGGCCCAATTCCAACTGCTTTTGCAGCTAAATAGTGTTGAGCCTCTTTAGTAGTTTAATTTGAGACCACCTGCTAATATTATGTCCTGTAGGTCTTTTTACATTACCAACACATGATTTTTTTCAGTAAGCCAATACAGTTAGGAAAATTTTTTATTCGCTTACCTGGTTATAGAAGTAGAAGAGGGCAAAAAAGTGCCTGTATCTTACCTACAGCCATACCACATTGGATACGCCCACTCTCGTCTGATCTTGGAAGCTAAGCAGTGTTGGGCCTGGTTAGTACTTGGGTGGGAGACCACATGGGAACACCAGGTGCTGTAGGTTTTTTCCCATTTACTGGCAAATTGTTTTTATTCACCAGCTATTTAAATTGGAAACTTTTTCTTTTTATTGCCAATACAGACATTTGGGAGAGGTCAAACAGACACAATAGCCATCACCTAAAGACTTACCACACTGTTTCGGCCCAATTCCAACTGCTTTTGGCAGCTAAATAGTGTTGAGCCTCTTTAGTAGTTTAATTTGAGACCACCTGCTAATATTATGTCCTGTAGGTCTTTTTACATTGCCAACACATGATTTTTTTCAGTAAGCCAATACAGTTAGGAAACTTTTTTATTAGCTTACCTTTAGATAGAAGTAGAAGAGGGCAAAAAAGTGACTGCATCTCACCTACAGCCATACCACATTGGATACGCCCAATCTCGTCTGATTTTGGAAGCTAAGCAGTGTTGGGGCTGGTCAGTACTTGGGTGGGAGACCACATGGGGACACCAGGTGCTGTAGGTTTTTTCCCATTACTGGCAAATTGTTTTTATTCTCTAGCTATTTAAATTGGAAACTTTTTCTTTTTATTGCCAATACAGACATTTGAGAGAGGTGAAACTGACACAATAGCCATCACCTAAAGACTTACCACACTGTTTCGGCCCAATTCCAACTACTTTTGGCACCTAACAGTGTTGAGCCTCATTAGTAGTTTAATTTGAGACCACCTGCTAATATTATGTCCTGTAGGTCTTTTTACATTACCAACACATGATTTTTTTCAGTAAGCCAATAATGTTAGGAATCTTTTTTTATTAGCTTACCTGGTTATAGAAGTAGAAGAGGGCAAAAAAGTGACTGTATCTCACCTACAGCCATACCACATTGGATACGCCCAATCTCATCTGATCTTGGAAGCTAAGCAGTGTTGGGCCTGGTTAGTACTTGGGTGGGAGACCACATGGGAACACCATGTGCTGTAGGTTTTTTCCCATTACTGGCAAATTGTTTTTATTCTCTAGCTATTTAAATTGGAAACTTTTTCTTTTTATTGCCAATACAGACATTTGGGAGAGGTCAAACAGACACAATAGCCATCACCTAAAGACTTTCCACACTGTTTCGGCCCAATTCCAACTGCTTTTGGCAGCTAAACAGTGTTGAGCCTCTTTAGTAGTTTAATTTGAGACCACCTGCTAATATCATGTCCTGTAGGTCTTTTTACTTTACCAACACATGATTTTTTTCAGTAAGCCAATACAGTTAGGAAACTTTTTTATTAGCTTACCTGGTTATAGAAGTAGAAGAGGGCAGAAAAGTGCCTGTATCTCAACTACAGCCATACCACAATGGATACGCCTGATCTTGGAAGCTAAGCAGTGTTGGGCCTGGTTAGTAGTTGGGTGGGAGACCACATGGGAACACCAGGTGCTGTAGGTTTTTTCCCATTACTGGCAAATTGTTTTTATTCTCTAGCTATTTAAATTGGAAACTTTTTGTTTTTATTGCCAATACAGACATTTGAGAGAGGTGAAACAGACACAATAGCCATCACCTAAAGACTTACCACACTGTTTCGGCCCAATTCCAACTGCTTTTGGCAGCTAAACAGTGTTGAGCCTCATTAGTAGTTTAATTTGAGACCACCTGCTAATATTATGTCCTGTAGGTCTTTTTACATGAGCAACACATGATTTTTTTCAGTAAGCCAATAATGTTAGGAAACTTTTTTATTAGCTTTCCTGGTTATAGAAGTAGAAGAGGGCAAAAAAGTGACTGTATCTCACCTACAGCCATACCACATTGGATACGCCCGATCTCGTTTGATCTTGGAAGCTAAGCAGTGTTGGGCCTGGTTAGTACTTGGGTGGGAGACCACATGGGAACACCAGGTGCTGTAGGTTTTTTCCCATTACTGGCAAATTGTTTTTATTCTCTAGCTATTTAAATTGGAAACTTTTTCTTTTTATTGCCAATATAGAAATTTGAGAGAGGTGAAACAGACACAATAGCCATCACCTAAAGACTTACCACACTGTTTCGGCCTAATTCCAACTGCTTTTGGCAGCTAAACAGTGTTGAGCCTCTTTAGTAGTTTAATTTGAGACCACCTGCTAATATTATGTCCTGTAGGTCTTTTTACATTACCAACACATGATTTTTTTCAGTAAGCCAATACAGTTAGGAAACTTTTTTATTAGCTTACCTGGTTATAGAAGTAGAAGAGGGCAAAAAAGTGCCTGTATCTCACCTACAGACATACCACATTGGATACGCCCAATCTCGTTTGATCTTGGAAGCTAAGCAGTGTTGGGCCTGGTTAGTACTTGGGTGGGAGACCACATGGGAACACCAGGTGCTGTAGGTTTTTTTCCCATTACTGGCAAATTGTTTTTATTCTCTAGCTATTTAAATTGGAAACTTTTTCTTTTTATTGCCAATACAGACATTTGAGAGAGGTGAAACAGACACAATAGCCATCACCTAAAGACTTACCACACTGTTTCGGCCCAATTCCAACTGCTTTTGCAGCTAAATAGTGTTGAGCCTCTTTAGTAGTTTAATTTGAGACCACCTGCTAATATTATGTCCTGTAGGTCTTTTTACATTAGCAACACATGATTTTTTTCAGTAAGCCAATAATGTTAGGAAACTTTTTTATTAGCTTACCTGGTTATAGAAGTAGAAGAGGGCAAAAAAGTAACTGTATCTCATCTACAGCCATACCACATTGGATACGCCTGATCTTGGAAGCTAAGCAGTGTTGGGCCTGGTTAGTACTTGGGTGGGAGACCACATGGGAACACCACGTGCTGTAGGTTTTTTCCCATTACTGGCAAATTGTTTTTATTCTCTAGCTATTTAAATTGGAAACTTTTTCTTTTTATTGCCAATATAGAAATTTGAGAGAGGTGAAACAGACACAATAGCCATCACCTAAAGACTTACAACACTGTTTTGGCCCAATTCCAACTGCTTTTGGCAGCTAAACAGTGTTGAGCCTCATTAGTAGTTTAATTTGAGACCACCTGCTAATATTATGTCCTGTAGGTCTTTTTACATTACCAACACATGATTTTTTTCAGTAAGCCAATAATGTTAGGAAACTTTTTTATTAGCTTACCTGGTTATAGAAGTAGAAGAGGGCAAAAAAGTGCCTGTTTCTCACCAACAGCCATACCACATTGGATACGCCCAATCTCGTCTGATCTTGGAAGCTAAGCAGTGTTGGTTCTGGTTAGTACTTGGGTGGGAGACCACATGGGAACACCACGTGCTGTAGGTTTTTTCCCATTACTGGCAAATTGTTTTTATTCTCTAGCTATTTAAATTGGAAACTTTTTCTTTTTATTGCCAATACAGACATCTGGGAGAGGTCAAACAGACACAATAGCCATCACCTAAAGACTTACCACACTGTTTCGGCCCAATTCCAACTGCTTTTGGCAGCTAAATAGTGTTGAGCCTCTTTAGTAGTTTAATTTGAGACCACCTGCTAATATTATGTCCTGTAGGTCTTTTTACATTACCAACACATGATTTTTTTCAGTAAGCCAATACAGTTAGGAAAAAATTTTATTCGCTTACCTGGTTATAGAAGTAGAAGAGGGCAAAAAAGTGCCTGTATCTTACCTACAGCCATACCACATTGGATACGCCCACTCTCGTCTGATCTTGGAAGCTAAGCAGTGTTGGGCCTGGTTAGTACTTGGGTGGGAGACCACATGGGAACACCAGGTGCTGTAGGTTTTTTCTTATTACTGGCAAATTGTTTTTATTCACCAGCTATTTAAATTGGAAACTTTTTCTTTTTATTGCCAATACAGACATTTGGGAGAGGTCAAACAGACACAATAGCCATCACCTAAAGACTTACCACACTGTTTCGGCCCAATTCCAACTGCTTTTGGCAGCTAAATAGTGTTGAGCCTCTTTAGTAGTTTAATTTGAGACCACCTGCTAATATTATGTCCTGTATGTCTTTTTACATTACCAACACATGATTTTTTTCAGTAAGCCAATACAGTTAGGAAACTTTTTTATTAGCTTACCTGGTTATAGAAGTAGAAGAGGGCAAAAAAGTGCCTTTATCTCACCTACAGCCATACCACATTGGATACGCCCAATCTTGTCTGATCTTGGAAGCTAAGCAGTGTTGGGCCTGGTTAGTACTTGGGTGGGAGACCACATGGGAACACCAGGTGCTGTAGGTTTTTTTCCCATTACTGGCAAATTGTTTTTATTCTCTAGCTATTTAAATTGGAAACTTTTTCTTTTTATTGCCAATACAGACATTTGAGAGAGGTGAAACAGACACAATAGCCATCACCTAAAGACTTACCACACTGTTTCGGCCCAATTCCAACTGCTTTTGGCAGCTAAACAGTGTTGAGCCTCATTAGTAGTTTAATTTGAGACCACCTGCTAATATTATGTCCTGTAGGTCTTTTTACATGAGCAACACATGATTTTTTTCAGTAAGCCAATAATGTTAGGAAACTTTTTTATTAGCTTACCTGGTTATAGAAGTAGAAGAGGGCAAAAAAGTGACTGTATGTCACCTACAGCCATACCACATTGGATACGCCCAATCTAATTTGATCTTGGAAGCTAAGCAGTGTTGGGCCTGGTTAGTACTTGGGTGGGAGACCACATGGGAACACCAGGTGCTGTAGGTTTTTTCCCATTACTGGCAAATTGTTTTTATTCTCTAGCTATTTAAATTGGAAACTTTTTCTTTTTATTGCCAATATAGACATTTGAGAGAGGTGAAACAGACACAATAGCCATCACCTAAATACTTACAACACTGTTTTGGCCCAATTCCAACTGCTTTTGGCAGCTAAACAGTGTTGAGCCTCATTAGTAGTTTAATTTGAGACCACCTGCTAATATTATGTCCTGTAGGTCTTTTTACATTACCAACACATGATTTTTTTCAGTAAGCCAATAATGTTAGGACACTTTTTTATTAGCTTACCTGGTTATAGAAGTAGAAGAGGGCAAAAAAGTGCCTGTATCTCACCTACAGCCATACCACATTGGGTACGCCCAATCTCGTCTGATCTTGGAACCTAAGCAGTGTTGGGTCTGGTTAGTACTTGGTTGGGAGACCACATGGGAACACCACGTGCTGTAGGTTTTTTCCCATTACTGGCAAATTGTTTTTATTCTCTAGCTATTTAAATTGGAAACTTTTTCTTTTTATTGCCAATACAGACATCTGGGAGAGGTCAAACAGACACAATAGCCATCACCTAAAGACTTACCACACTGTTTCGGCCTAATTCCAACTGCTTTTGGCAGCTAAACAGTGTTGAGCCTCTTTAGTAGTTTAATTTGAGACCACCTGCTAATATTATGTCCTGTAGGTCTTTTTACATTACCAACACATGATTTTTTTCAGTAAGCCAATACAGTTAGGAAACTTTTTTATTAGCTTACCTGGTTATAGAAGTAGAAGAGGGCAAAAAAGTGCCTGTATCTCACCTACAGCCATACCACATTGGATACGCCCAATCTCGTCTGATCTTGGAAGCTAAGCAGTGTTGGGCCTGGTTAGTACTTGGGTGGGAGACCACATGGGAACACCAGGTGCTGTAGGTTTTTTTCCCATTACTGGCAAATTGTTTTTATTCTCTAGCTATTTAAATTGGAAACTTTTTCTTTTTATTGCCAATACAGACATTTGAGAGAGGTAAAACAGACACAATAGAAATCACCTAAAGACTTACCACACTGTTTCGGCCCAATTCCAACTGCTTTTGGCAGCTAAACAGTGTTGAGCCTCATTAGTAGTTTAATTTGAGACCACCTGCTAATATTATGTCCTGTAGGTCTTTTTACATTAGCAACACATGATTTTTTTCAGTAAGCCAATAATGTTAGGAAACTTTTTTATTAGCTTACCTGGTTATAGAAGTAGAAGAGGGCAAAAAAGTAACAGTATCTCACCTACAGCCATTCCACATTGGATACGCCCAATCTCGTCTGAACTTGGAAGCTAAGCAGTGTTGGGCCTGGTTAGTACTTGGGTGGGAGACCACATGGGAACAAAACGTGCTGTAGGTTTTTTCCCATTACTGGCAAATTGTTTTTATTCTCTAGCTATTTAAATTGGAAACTTTTTCTTTTTATTGCCAATACAGACATCTGGGAGAGGTCAAACAGACACAATAGCCATCACCTAAAGACTTACCACACTGTTTCGGCCTAATTCCAACTGCTTTTGGCAGCTAAACAGTGTTGAGCCTCTTTAGTAGTTTAATTTGAGACCACCTGCTAATATTATGTCCTGTAGGTCTTTTTACATTACCAACACATGATTTTTTTCAGTAAGCCAATACAGTTAGGAAACTTTTTTATTAGCTTACCTGGTTATAGAAGTAGAAGAGGGCAAAAAAGTGCCTGTATCTCACCTACAGCCATACCACATTGGATACGCCCAATCTCGTCTGATCTTGGAAGCTAAGCAGTGTTGGGCCTGGTTAGTACTTGGGTGGGAGACCACATGGGAACACCAGGTGCTGTAGGTTTTTTTCCCATTACTGGCAAATTGTTTTTATTCTCTAGCTATTTAAATTGGAAACTTTTTCTTTTTATTGCCAATACAGACATTTGAGAGAGGTAAAACAGACACAATAGAAATCACCTAAAGACTTACCACACTGTTTCGGCCCAATTCCAACTGCTTTTGGCAGCTAAACAGTGTTGAGTCTCATTAGTAGTTTAATTTGAGACCACCTGCTAATATGGTGTAGGTCTTTTTACATTAGCAACATATGATTTTTTTCAGTAAGCCAATAATGTTAGGAAACTTTTTTATTAGCTTACCTGGTTATAGAAGTAGAAGAGGGCAAAAAAGTAACTGTATCTCACCTACAGCCATTCCACATTGGATACGCCCAATCTCGTCTGATCTTGGAAGCTAAGCAGTGTTGGGCCTGGTTAGTACTTGGGTGGGAGACCACATGGGAACACCACGTGCTGTAGGTTTTTTCCCATTACTGGCAAATTGTTTTTATTCTCTAGCTATTTAAATTGGAAACTTTTTATTTTTATTGCCAATACAGATATTTGAGAGAGGTGAAACTGACACAATAGCCATCACCTAAAGACTTACCACACTGTTTCGGCCCAATTCCAACTACTTTTGGCACCTAACAGTGTTGAGCCTCATTAGTAGTTTAATTTGAGACCACCTGCTAATATTATGTCCTGTAGGTCTTTTTACATTACCAACACATGATTTTTTTCAGTAAGCCAATAATGTTAGGAAACTTTTTTATTAGCTTACCTGGTTATAGAAGTAGAAGAGGGCAAAAAAGTGACTGTATCTCACCTACAGCCATACCACATTGGATATGCCCAATCTCATCTGATCTTGGAAGCTAAGCAGTGTTGGACCTGGTTAGTACTTGGGTGGGAGACCACATGGGAACACCAGGTGCTGTAGGTTTTTTCCCATTACTGGCAAATTGTTTTTATTCTCTAGCTATTTAAATTGGAAACTTTTTCTTTTTATTGCCAATACAGACATTTGGGAGAGGTCAAACAGACACAATAGCCATCACCTAAAGACTTTCCACACTGTTTCGGCCCAATTACAACTGCTTTTGGCAGCTAAACAGTGTTGAGCCTCTTTAGTAGTTTAATTTGAGACCACCTGCTAATATCATGTCCTGTAGGTCTTTTTACTTTACCAACACATGATTTTTTTCAGTAAGCCAATACAGTTAGGAAACTTTTTTATTAGCTTACCTGGTTATAGAAGTAGAAGAGGGCAAAAAAGTGCCTGTATCTCACCTACAGCCATACCACGTTGGATACGCCTGATCTTGGAAGCTAAGCAGTGTTGGGCCTGGTTAGTACTTGGGTGGGAGACCACATGGGAACACCAGGTGCTGTAGGTTTTTTCCCATTACTGGCAAATTGTTTTTATTCTCTAGCTATTTAAATTGGAAACTTTTTCTTTTTATTGCCAATACAGACATTTGAGAGAGGTGAAACAGACACAATAGCCATCACCTAAAGACTTACCACACTGTTTCGGCCCAATTCCAACTGCTTTTGGCAGCTAAACAGTGTTGAGCCTCATTAGTAGTTTAATTTGAGACCACCTGCTAATATTATGTCCTGTAGGTCTTTTTACATGAGCAACACATGATTTTTTTCAGTAAGCCAATAATGTTAGGAAACTTTTTTATTAGCTTACCTGGTTATAGAAGTAGAAGTGGGCAAAAAAGTGACTGAATCTCACCTACAGCCATACCACATTGGATACGCCCAATCTCGTCTGATCTTGGAAGCTAAGCAGTGTTGGGCCTGGTTAGTACTTGGGTGGGAGACCACATGGGAACACCAGGTGCTGTAGGTTTTTTCCCATTACTGGCAAATTGTTTTTATTCTCTAGCTATTTAAATTGGAAACTTTTTCTTTTTATTGCCAATATAGACATTTGAGAGAGGTGAAACAGACACAATAGCCATCACCTAAAGACTTACCACACTGTTTTGGCCCAATTCCAACTGCTTTTGGCAGCTAAACAGTGTTGAGCCTCATTAGTAGTTTAATTTGAGACCACCTGCTAATATTATGTCCTGTAGGTCTTTTTACATTACCAACACATGATTTTTTTCAGTAAGCCAATAATGTTAGGAAACTTTTTTATTAGCTTACCTTTAGATAGAAGTAGAAGAGGGCAAAAAAGTGCCTGCATCTCACCTACAGCCATACCACATTGGATACGCCCAATCTCGTCTGATCTTGGAAGCTAAGCAGTGTTGGGCCTGGTTAGTACTTGGGTGGGAGACCACATGGGAACACCAGGTGCTGTAGGTTTTTTCCCATTACTGGCAAATTGTTTTTATTCTCTAGCTATTTAAATTGAAAACTTTTTCTTTTTATTGCCAATACAGACATTTGAGAGAGGTGAAACAGACATAATAGCCATCACCTAAAGACTTACCACACTGTTTCGGCCCAATTCCAACTGCTTTTGGCAGCTAAACAGTGTTGAGCCTCATTAGTAGTTTAATTTGAGACCACCTGCTAATATTATGTCCTGTAGGTCTTTTTACATTACCAACACATGATTTTTTTCAGTAAGCCAATAATGTTAGGAAACTTTTTTATTAGCTTACCTGGTTATAGAAGTAGAAGAGGGCAAAAAAGTGACTCTATCTCAACTACAGCCATACCACATTGAATACGCCCAATCTCGTCTGATCTTGGAAGCTAAGCAGTGTTGGGCCTGGTTAGTACTTGGGTGGGAGACCACATTGGAACACCAGGTGCTGTAGGTTTTTTCCCATTACTGGCAAATTGTTTTTATTCTCTAGCTATTTAAATTGGAAACTTTTTCTTTTTATTGCCAATACAGACATTTGGGAGAGGTCAAACAGACACAATAGCCATCACCTAAAGACTTACCACACTGTTTCGGCCCAATTCCAACTGCTTTTGGCAGCTAAATAGTGTTGAGCCTCTTTAGTAGTTTAATTTGAGACCACCTGCTAATATTATGTCCTGTAGGTATTTTTACATTACCAACACATGATTTTTTTCAGTAAGCCAATAATGTTAGGAAACTTTTTTATTAGCTTACCTGGTTATAGAAGTAGAAGAGGGCAAAAAAGTGACTGTATCTCACCTACAGCCATACCACATTGGATACGCCCAATCTCGTCTGATCTTGGAAGCTAAGCAGTGTTGGGCCTGGTTAGTACTTGAGTGGGAGACCACATGGGAACACCAGGTGCTGTAGGTTTTTCCCATTACTGGCAAATTGTTTTTATTCTCTAGCTATTTAAATTGGAAACTTTTTCTTTTTATTGCCAATACAGACATTTGAGAGAGGTGAAACAGACATAATAGCCATCACCTAAAGACTTACCACACTGTTTCGGCCCAATTCCAACTGCTTTTGGCAGCTAAACAGTGTTGAGCCTCATTAGTAGTTTATTTGAGACCACCTGCTAATATTATGTCCTGTAGGTCTTTTTACATTACCAACACATGATTTTTTTCAGTAAGCCAATAATGTTAGGAAACTTTTTTATTAGCTTACCTGGTTATAGAAGTAGAAGAGGGCAAAAAAGTGACTCTATCTCACCTACAGCCATACCACATTGGATACGCCCAATCTCGTCTGATCTTGGAAGCTAAGCATTGTTGGGCCTGGTTAGTACTTGGGTGGGAGACCACATGGGAACACCAGGTGCTGTAGGTTTTTTCCCATTACTGGCAAATTGTTTTTATTCTCTAGCTATTTAAATTGGAAACTTCTTATTTTTATTGCCAATACAGACATTTGGGAGAGGTCAAACAGACACAATAGCCATCACCTAAAGACTTACCACACTGTTTCGGCCTAATTCCAACTGCTTTTGGCAGCTAAACAGTGTTGAGCCTCTTTAGTAGTTTAATTTGAGACCACCTGCTAATATTATGTCCTGTAGGTCTTTTTACATTACCAACACATGATTTTTTTCAGTAAGCCAATACAGTTAGGAAACTTTTTTATTCGCTTACCTGGTTATAGAAGTAGAAGAGGGCAAAAAAGTGCCTGTATCTTACCTACAGCCATACCACATTGGATATGCCCACTCTCGTCTGATCTTGGAAGCTAAGCAGTGTTGGGCCTGGTTAGTACTTGGGTGGGAGACCACATGGGAACACCAGGTGCTGTAGGTTTTTTCCCATTACTGGCAAATTGTTTTTATTCTCTAGCTATTTAAATTGGAAACTTTTTCTTTTTATTGCCAATACAGACATTTGGGAGAGGTCAAACAGACACAATAGCCATCACCTAAAGACTTACCACACTGTTTCGGCCCAATTCCAACTGCTTTTGGCAGCTAAATAGTGTTGAGCCTCTTTAGTAGTTTAATTTGAGACCACCTGCTGATATTATGTCCTGTAGGTCTTTTTACATTGCAAACACATGATTTTTTTCAGTAAGCCAATACAGTTAGGAAACTTTTTTATTAGCTTACCTTTAGATAGAAGTAGAAGAGGGCAAAAAAGTGACTGCATCTCACCTACAGCCATACCACATTGGATACGCCCAATCTCGTCTTATTTTGGAAGCTAAGCAGTGTTGGGGCTGGTCAGTACTTGGGTAGGAGACCACATGGGAACACCAGGTGCTGTAGGTTTTTCCCATTACTGGCAAATTGTTTTTATTCTCTAGCTATTTAAATTGGAAACTTTTTCTTTTTATTGCCAATACAGACATTTGGGAGAGGTCAAACAGACACAATAGCCATCACCTAAAGACTTACCACACTGTTTCGGCCCAATTCCAACTGCTTTTGGCAGCTAAATAGTGTTGAGCCTCTTTAGTAGTTTAATTTGAGACCACCTGCTAATATTATGTCCTGTTGGTCTTTTTACATTACCAACACATGATTTTTTTCAGTTAGCCAATATAGTTAGGAAACTTTTTTATTAGCTTACCTTTAGATAGAAGTAGAAGAGGGCAAAAAAGTGCCTGCATCTCACCTACAGCCATACCACATTGGATACGCCCAATCTCGTCTGATCTTGGAAGCTAAGCAGTGTTGGGCCTGGTTAGTACTTGGGTGGGAGACCACATGGGAACACCAGGTGCTGTAGGTTATTTCCCATTACTGGCAAATTGTTTTTATTCTCTAGCTATTTAAATTGGAAACTTTTTCTTTTTATTGCCAATACAGACATTTGAGAGAGGTGAAACAGACACAATAGCCATCACCTAAAGACTTACCTCACTGTTTCGGGCCAATTCCAACTGCTTTTGGCAGCTAAACAGTGTTGAGCCTCATTAGTAGTTTAATTTGAGACCACCTGCTAATATTATGTCCTGTAGGTCTTTTTACATTAGCAACACATGATTTTTTTCAGTAAGTTAATACAGTTAGGAAACTTTTTTATTAGCTTACCTTTAGATAGAAGTAGAAGAGGGCAAAAAAGTGCCTGTATCTCACCTACAGCCATACCACGTTGGATACTCCCAATCTTGTCTGATCTTGGAAGCTAAGCAGTGTTGGGCCTGGTTAGTACTTGGGTGGGAGACCATATGGGAGCACCAGGTGCTGTAGGTTTTTTCCCATTACTGGCAAATTGTTTTTATTCTCTAGCTATTTAAATTGGAAACTTTTTCTTTTTATTGCCAATACAGACATTTGGGAGAGGTCAAACAGACACAATAGCCATCCCCTTAAGACTTTACACTGTTTCGGCCCAATTCAAACTGCTTTTGGCAGCTAAACAGTGTTGAGCCTCTTTAGTAGTTTAATTTGAGACCACCTGCTAATATTATGTCCTGTAGGTCTTTTTACTTTACCAACACATGATTTTATTCTGTAAGCCAATACAGTTAGGAAACTTTTTTATTAGCTTACCTTGTTATAGAAGTAGAAGAGGGCAAAAAAGTGCCTGTGTCTCACCTCCAGCCATACCACATTGGATACGCCCAATCTCGTCTGATCTTGGTAGCTAAGCAGTGTTGGGTCTGGATAGTACGTGGGTGGGAGACCACATGGGAACACCAGGTGCTGTAGGTTTTTTCCCATTACTCGCAAATTGTTTTTATTCTCTATCTATTTAAATTGGAAACTTTTTCTTTTTATTGCCAATACAGACATTTGAGAGAGGTCAAACAGACACAATAGCCATCACCTAAAGACTTACCACACTGTTTCGGACCAATTCCAACTGCTTTTGGCAGCTAAACAGTGTTGAGCCTCATTAGTAGTTTAATTTGAGACCACCTGCTAATATTATGTCCTGTAGGTCTTTTTACATGAGCAACACATGATTTTTTTCAGTAAGCCAATAATGTTAGGAAACTTTTTTATTAGCTTACCTGGTTATAGAAGTAGAAGAGGGCAAAAAAGTGACTGTATGTCACCTACAGCCATACCACATTGGATACGCCCAATCTCATTTGATCTTGGAAGCTAAGCAGTGTTGGGCCTGGTTAGTACTTGGGTGGGAGACCACATGGGAACACCAGGTGCTGTAGGTTTTTTCCCATTACTGGCAAATTGTTTTTATTCTCTAGCTATTTAAATTGGAAACTTTTTCTTTTTATTGCCAATATAGACATTTGAGAGAGGTGAAACAGACACAATAGCCATCACCTAAAGACTTACAACACTGTTTTGGCCCAATTCCAACTGCTTTTGGCAGCTAAACAGTGTTGAGCCTCATTAGTAGTTTAATTTGAGACCACCTGCTAATATCATGTCCTGTAGGTCTTTTTACTTTACCAACACATGATTTTTTTCAGTAAGCCAATACAGTTAGGAAACTTTTTTATTAGCTTACCTGGTTATAGAAGTAGAAGAGGGCAGAAAAGTGCCTGTATCTCAACTACAGCCATACCACAATGGATACGCCTGATCTTGGAAGCTAAGCAGTGTTGGGCCTGGTTAGTAGTTGGGTGGGAGACCACATGGGAACACCAGGTGCTGTAGGTTTTTTCCCATTACTGGCAAATTGTTTTTATTCTCTAGCTATTTAAATTGGAAACTTTTTGTTTTTATTGCCAATACAGACATTTGAGAGAGGTGAAACAGACACAATAGCCATCACCTAAAGACTTACCACACTGTTTCGGCCCAATTCCAACTGCTTTTGGCAGCTAAACAGTGTTGAGCCTCATTAGTAGTTTAATTTGAGACCACCTGCTAATATTATGTCCTGTAGGTCTTTTTACATGAGCAACACATGATTTTTTTCAGTAAGCCAATAATGTTAGGAAACTTTTTTATTAGCTTTCCTGGTTATAGAAGTAGAAGAGGGCAAAAAAGTGACTGTATCTCACCTACAGCCATACCACATTGGATACGCCCGATCTCGTTTGATCTTGGAAGCTAAGCAGTGTTGGGCCTGGTTAGTACTTGGGTGGGAGACCACATGGGAACACCAGGTGCTGTAGGTTTTTTCCCATTACTGGCAAATTGTTTTTATTCTCTAGCTATTTAAATTGGAAACTTTTTCTTTTTATTGCCAATATAGAAATTTGAGAGAGGTGAAACAGACACAATAGCCATCACCTAAAGACTTACCACACTGTTTCGGCCTAATTCCAACTGCTTTTGGCAGCTAAACAGTGTTGAGCCTCTTTAGTAGTTTAATTTGAGACCACCTGCTAATATTATGTCCTGTAGGTCTTTTTACATTACCAACACATGATTTTTTTCAGTAAGCCAATACAGTTAGGAAACTTTTTTATTAGCTTACCTGGTTATAGAAGTAGAAGAGGGCAAAAAAGTGCCTGTATCTCACCTACAGACATACCACATTGGATACGCCCAATCTCGTTTGATCTTGGAAGCTAAGCAGTGTTGGGCCTGGTTAGTACTTGGGTGGGAGACCACATGGGAACACCAGGTGCTGTAGGTTTTTTTCCCATTACTGGCAAATTGTTTTTATTCTCTAGCTATTTAAATTGGAAACTTTTTCTTTTTATTGCCAATACAGACATTTGAGAGAGGTGAAACAGACACAATAGCCATCACCTAAAGACTTACCACACTGTTTCGGCCCAATTCCAACTGCTTTTGCAGCTAAATAGTGTTGAGCCTCTTTAGTAGTTTAATTTGAGACCACCTGCTAATATTATGTCCTGTAGGTCTTTTTACATTAGCAACACATGATTTTTTTCAGTAAGCCAATAATGTTAGGAAACTTTTTTATTAGCTTACCTGGTTATAGAAGTAGAAGAGGGCAAAAAAGTAACTGTATCTCATCTACAGCCATACCACATTGGATACGCCTGATCTTGGAAGCTAAGCAGTGTTGGGCCTGGTTAGTACTTGGGTGGGAGACCACATGGGAACACCACGTGCTGTAGGTTTTTTCCCATTACTGGCAAATTGTTTTTATTCTCTAGCTATTTAAATTGGAAACTTTTTCTTTTTATTGCCAATATAGAAATTTGAGAGAGGTGAAACAGACACAATAGCCATCACCTAAAGACTTACAACACTGTTTTGGCCCAATTCCAACTGCTTTTGGCAGCTAAACAGTGTTGAGCCTCATTAGTAGTTTAATTTGAGACCACCTGCTAATATTATGTCCTGTAGGTCTTTTTACATTACCAACACATGATTTTTTTCAGTAAGCCAATAATGTTAGGAAACTTTTTTATTAGCTTACCTGGTTATAGAAGTAGAAGAGGGCAAAAAAGTGCCTGTTTCTCACCAACAGCCATACCACATTGGATACGCCCAATCTCGTCTGATCTTGGAAGCTAAGCAGTGTTGGTTCTGGTTAGTACTTGGGTGGGAGACCACATGGGAACACCACGTGCTGTAGGTTTTTTCCCATTACTGGCAAATTGTTTTTATTCTCTAGCTATTTAAATTGGAAACTTTTTCTTTTTATTGCCAATACAGACATCTGGGAGAGGTCAAACAGACACAATAGCCATCACCTAAAGACTTACCACACTGTTTCGGCCCAATTCCAACTGCTTTTGGCAGCTAAATAGTGTTGAGCCTCTTTAGTAGTTTAATTTGAGACCACCTGCTAATATTATGTCCTGTAGGTCTTTTTACATTACCAACACATGATTTTTTTCAGTAAGCCAATACAGTTAGGAAAAAATTTTATTCGCTTACCTGGTTATAGAAGTAGAAGAGGGCAAAAAAGTGCCTGTATCTTACCTACAGCCATACCACATTGGATACGCCCACTCTCGTCTGATCTTGGAAGCTAAGCAGTGTTGGGCCTGGTTAGTACTTGGGTGGGAGACCACATGGGAACACCAGGTGCTGTAGGTTTTTTCTTATTACTGGCAAATTGTTTTTATTCACCAGCTATTTAAATTGGAAACTTTTTCTTTTTATTGCCAATACAGACATTTGGGAGAGGTCAAACAGACACAATAGCCATCACCTAAAGACTTACCACACTGTTTCGGCCCAATTCCAACTGCTTTTGGCAGCTAAATAGTGTTGAGCCTCTTTAGTAGTTTAATTTGAGACCACCTGCTAATATTATGTCCTGTATGTCTTTTTACATTACCAACACATGATTTTTTTCAGTAAGCCAATACAGTTAGGAAACTTTTTTATTAGCTTACCTGGTTATAGAAGTAGAAGAGGGCAAAAAAGTGCCTTTATCTCACCTACAGCCATACCACATTGGATACGCCCAATCTTGTCTGATCTTGGAAGCTAAGCAGTGTTGGGCCTGGTTAGTACTTGGGTGGGAGACCACATGGGAACACCAGGTGCTGTAGGTTTTTTTCCCATTACTGGCAAATTGTTTTTATTCTCTAGCTATTTAAATTGGAAACTTTTTCTTTTTATTGCCAATACAGACATTTGAGAGAGGTGAAACAGACACAATAGCCATCACCTAAAGACTTACCACACTGTTTCGGCCCAATTCCAACTGCTTTTGGCAGCTAAACAGTGTTGAGCCTCATTAGTAGTTTAATTTGAGACCACCTGCTAATATTATGTCCTGTAGGTCTTTTTACATGAGCAACACATGATTTTTTTCAGTAAGCCAATAATGTTAGGAAACTTTTTTATTAGCTTACCTGGTTATAGAAGTAGAAGAGGGCAAAAAAGTGACTGTATGTCACCTACAGCCATACCACATTGGATACGCCCAATCTAATTTGATCTTGGAAGCTAAGCAGTGTTGGGCCTGGTTAGTACTTGGGTGGGAGACCACATGGGAACACCAGGTGCTGTAGGTTTTTTCCCATTACTGGCAAATTGTTTTTATTCTCTAGCTATTTAAATTGGAAACTTTTTCTTTTTATTGCCAATATAGACATTTGAGAGAGGTGAAACAGACACAATAGCCATCACCTAAAGACTTACAACACTGTTTTGGCCCAATTCCAACTGCTTTTGGCAGCTAAACAGTGTTGAGCCTCATTAGTAGTTTAATTTGAGACCACCTGCTAATATTATGTCCTGTAGGTCTTTTTACATTACCAACACATGATTTTTTTCAGTAAGCCAATAATGTTAGGACACTTTTTTATTAGCTTACCTGGTTATAGAAGTAGAAGAGGGCAAAAAAGTGCCTGTATCTCACCTACAGCCATACCACATTGGGTACGCCCAATCTCGTCTGATCTTGGAACCTAAGCAGTGTTGGGTCTGGTTAGTACTTGGTTGGGAGACCACATGGGAACACCACGTGCTGTAGGTTTTTTCCCATTACTGGCAAATTGTTTTTATTCTCTAGCTATTTAAATTGGAAACTTTTTCTTTTTATTGCCAATACAGACATCTGGGAGAGGTCAAACAGACACAATAGCCATCACCTAAAGACTTACCACACTGTTTCGGCCTAATTCCAACTGCTTTTGGCAGCTAAACAGTGTTGAGCCTCTTTAGTAGTTTAATTTGAGACCACCTGCTAATATTATGTCCTGTAGGTCTTTTTACATTACCAACACATGATTTTTTTCAGTAAGCCAATACAGTTAGGAAACTTTTTTATTAGCTTACCTGGTTATAGAAGTAGAAGAGGGCAAAAAAGTGCCTGTATCTCACCTACAGCCATACCACATTGGATACGCCCAATCTCGTCTGATCTTGGAAGCTAAGCAGTGTTGGGCCTGGTTAGTACTTGGGTGGGAGACCACATGGGAACACCAGGTGCTGTAGGTTTTTTTCCCATTACTGGCAAATTGTTTTTATTCTCTAGCTATTTAAATTGGAAACTTTTTCTTTTTATTGCCAATACAGACATTTGAGAGAGGTAAAACAGACACAATAGAAATCACCTAAAGACTTACCACACTGTTTCGGCCCAATTCCAACTGCTTTTGGCAGCTAAACAGTGTTGAGCCTCATTAGTAGTTTAATTTGAGACCACCTGCTAATATTATGTCCTGTAGGTCTTTTTACATTAGCAACACATGATTTTTTTCAGTAAGCCAATAATGTTAGGAAACTTTTTTATTAGCTTACCTGGTTATAGAAGTAGAAGAGGGCAAAAAAGTAACAGTATCTCACCTACAGCCATTCCACATTGGATACGCCCAATCTCGTCTGAACTTGGAAGCTAAGCAGTGTTGGGCCTGGTTAGTACTTGGGTGGGAGACCACATGGGAACAAAACGTGCTGTAGGTTTTTTCCCATTACTGGCAAATTGTTTTTATTCTCTAGCTATTTAAATTGGAAACTTTTTCTTTTTATTGCCAATACAGACATCTGGGAGAGGTCAAACAGACACAATAGCCATCACCTAAAGACTTACCACACTGTTTCGGCCTAATTCCAACTGCTTTTGGCAGCTAAACAGTGTTGAGCCTCTTTAGTAGTTTAATTTGAGACCACCTGCTAATATTATGTCCTGTAGGTCTTTTTACATTACCAACACATGATTTTTTTCAGTAAGCCAATACAGTTAGGAAACTTTTTTATTAGCTTACCTGGTTATAGAAGTAGAAGAGGGCAAAAAAGTGCCTGTATCTCACCTACAGCCATACCACATTGGATACGCCCAATCTCGTCTGATCTTGGAAGCTAAGCAGTGTTGGGCCTGGTTAGTACTTGGGTGGGAGACCACATGGGAACACCAGGTGCTGTAGGTTTTTTTCCCATTACTGGCAAATTGTTTTTATTCTCTAGCTATTTAAATTGGAAACTTTTTCTTTTTATTGCCAATACAGACATTTGAGAGAGGTAAAACAGACACAATAGAAATCACCTAAAGACTTACCACACTGTTTCGGCCCAATTCCAACTGCTTTTGGCAGCTAAACAGTGTTGAGTCTCATTAGTAGTTTAATTTGAGACCACCTGCTAATATGGTGTAGGTCTTTTTACATTAGCAACATATGATTTTTTTCAGTAAGCCAATAATGTTAGGAAACTTTTTTATTAGCTTACCTGGTTATAGAAGTAGAAGAGGGCAAAAAAGTAACTGTATCTCACCTACAGCCATTCCACATTGGATACGCCCAATCTCGTCTGATCTTGGAAGCTAAGCAGTGTTGGGCCTGGTTAGTACTTGGGTGGGAGACCACATGGGAACACCACGTGCTGTAGGTTTTTTCCCATTACTGGCAAATTGTTTTTATTCTCTAGCTATTTAAATTGGAAACTTTTTATTTTTATTGCCAATACAGATATTTGAGAGAGGTGAAACTGACACAATAGCCATCACCTAAAGACTTACCACACTGTTTCGGCCCAATTCCAACTACTTTTGGCACCTAACAGTGTTGAGCCTCATTAGTAGTTTAATTTGAGACCACCTGCTAATATTATGTCCTGTAGGTCTTTTTACATTACCAACACATGATTTTTTTCAGTAAGCCAATAATGTTAGGAAACTTTTTTATTAGCTTACCTGGTTATAGAAGTAGAAGAGGGCAAAAAAGTGACTGTATCTCACCTACAGCCATACCACATTGGATATGCCCAATCTCATCTGATCTTGGAAGCTAAGCAGTGTTGGACCTGGTTAGTACTTGGGTGGGAGACCACATGGGAACACCAGGTGCTGTAGGTTTTTTCCCATTACTGGCAAATTGTTTTTATTCTCTAGCTATTTAAATTGGAAACTTTTTCTTTTTATTGCCAATACAGACATTTGGGAGAGGTCAAACAGACACAATAGCCATCACCTAAAGACTTTCCACACTGTTTCGGCCCAATTACAACTGCTTTTGGCAGCTAAACAGTGTTGAGCCTCTTTAGTAGTTTAATTTGAGACCACCTGCTAATATCATGTCCTGTAGGTCTTTTTACTTTACCAACACATGATTTTTTTCAGTAAGCCAATACAGTTAGGAAACTTTTTTATTAGCTTACCTGGTTATAGAAGTAGAAGAGGGCAAAAAAGTGCCTGTATCTCACCTACAGCCATACCACGTTGGATACGCCTGATCTTGGAAGCTAAGCAGTGTTGGGCCTGGTTAGTACTTGGGTGGGAGACCACATGGGAACACCAGGTGCTGTAGGTTTTTTCCCATTACTGGCAAATTGTTTTTATTCTCTAGCTATTTAAATTGGAAACTTTTTCTTTTTATTGCCAATACAGACATTTGAGAGAGGTGAAACAGACACAATAGCCATCACCTAAAGACTTACCACACTGTTTCGGCCCAATTCCAACTGCTTTTGGCAGCTAAACAGTGTTGAGCCTCATTAGTAGTTTAATTTGAGACCACCTGCTAATATTATGTCCTGTAGGTCTTTTTACATGAGCAACACATGATTTTTTTCAGTAAGCCAATAATGTTAGGAAACTTTTTTATTAGCTTACCTGGTTATAGAAGTAGAAGTGGGCAAAAAAGTGACTGAATCTCACCTACAGCCATACCACATTGGATACGCCCAATCTCGTCTGATCTTGGAAGCTAAGCAGTGTTGGGCCTGGTTAGTACTTGGGTGGGAGACCACATGGGAACACCAGGTGCTGTAGGTTTTTTCCCATTACTGGCAAATTGTTTTTATTCTCTAGCTATTTAAATTGGAAACTTTTTCTTTTTATTGCCAATATAGACATTTGAGAGAGGTGAAACAGACACAATAGCCATCACCTAAAGACTTACCACACTGTTTTGGCCCAATTCCAACTGCTTTTGGCAGCTAAACAGTGTTGAGCCTCATTAGTAGTTTAATTTGAGACCACCTGCTAATATTATGTCCTGTAGGTCTTTTTACATTACCAACACATGATTTTTTTCAGTAAGCCAATAATGTTAGGAAACTTTTTTATTAGCTTACCTTTAGATAGAAGTAGAAGAGGGCAAAAAAGTGCCTGCATCTCACCTACAGCCATACCACATTGGATACGCCCAATCTCGTCTGATCTTGGAAGCTAAGCAGTGTTGGGCCTGGTTAGTACTTGGGTGGGAGACCACATGGGAACACCAGGTGCTGTAGGTTTTTTCCCATTACTGGCAAATTGTTTTTATTCTCTAGCTATTTAAATTGAAAACTTTTTCTTTTTATTGCCAATACAGACATTTGAGAGAGGTGAAACAGACATAATAGCCATCACCTAAAGACTTACCACACTGTTTCGGCCCAATTCCAACTGCTTTTGGCAGCTAAACAGTGTTGAGCCTCATTAGTAGTTTAATTTGAGACCACCTGCTAATATTATGTCCTGTAGGTCTTTTTACATTACCAACACATGATTTTTTTCAGTAAGCCAATAATGTTAGGAAACTTTTTTATTAGCTTACCTGGTTATAGAAGTAGAAGAGGGCAAAAAAGTGACTCTATCTCAACTACAGCCATACCACATTGAATACGCCCAATCTCGTCTGATCTTGGAAGCTAAGCAGTGTTGGGCCTGGTTAGTACTTGGGTGGGAGACCACATTGGAACACCAGGTGCTGTAGGTTTTTTCCCATTACTGGCAAATTGTTTTTATTCTCTAGCTATTTAAATTGGAAACTTTTTCTTTTTATTGCCAATACAGACATTTGGGAGAGGTCAAACAGACACAATAGCCATCACCTAAAGACTTACCACACTGTTTCGGCCCAATTCCAACTGCTTTTGGCAGCTAAATAGTGTTGAGCCTCTTTAGTAGTTTAATTTGAGACCACCTGCTAATATTATGTCCTGTAGGTATTTTTACATTACCAACACATGATTTTTTTCAGTAAGCCAATAATGTTAGGAAACTTTTTTATTAGCTTACCTGGTTATAGAAGTAGAAGAGGGCAAAAAAGTGACTGTATCTCACCTACAGCCATACCACATTGGATACGCCCAATCTCGTCTGATCTTGGAAGCTAAGCAGTGTTGGGCCTGGTTAGTACTTGAGTGGGAGACCACATGGGAACACCAGGTGCTGTAGGTTTTTCCCATTACTGGCAAATTGTTTTTATTCTCTAGCTATTTAAATTGGAAACTTTTTCTTTTTATTGCCAATACAGACATTTGAGAGAGGTGAAACAGACATAATAGCCATCACCTAAAGACTTACCACACTGTTTCGGCCCAATTCCAACTGCTTTTGGCAGCTAAACAGTGTTGAGCCTCATTAGTAGTTTATTTGAGACCACCTGCTAATATTATGTCCTGTAGGTCTTTTTACATTACCAACACATGATTTTTTTCAGTAAGCCAATAATGTTAGGAAACTTTTTTATTAGCTTACCTGGTTATAGAAGTAGAAGAGGGCAAAAAAGTGACTCTATCTCACCTACAGCCATACCACATTGGATACGCCCAATCTCGTCTGATCTTGGAAGCTAAGCATTGTTGGGCCTGGTTAGTACTTGGGTGGGAGACCACATGGGAACACCAGGTGCTGTAGGTTTTTTCCCATTACTGGCAAATTGTTTTTATTCTCTAGCTATTTAAATTGGAAACTTCTTATTTTTATTGCCAATACAGACATTTGGGAGAGGTCAAACAGACACAATAGCCATCACCTAAAGACTTACCACACTGTTTCGGCCTAATTCCAACTGCTTTTGGCAGCTAAACAGTGTTGAGCCTCTTTAGTAGTTTAATTTGAGACCACCTGCTAATATTATGTCCTGTAGGTCTTTTTACATTACCAACACATGATTTTTTTCAGTAAGCCAATACAGTTAGGAAACTTTTTTATTCGCTTACCTGGTTATAGAAGTAGAAGAGGGCAAAAAAGTGCCTGTATCTTACCTACAGCCATACCACATTGGATATGCCCACTCTCGTCTGATCTTGGAAGCTAAGCAGTGTTGGGCCTGGTTAGTACTTGGGTGGGAGACCACATGGGAACACCAGGTGCTGTAGGTTTTTTCCCATTACTGGCAAATTGTTTTTATTCTCTAGCTATTTAAATTGGAAACTTTTTCTTTTTATTGCCAATACAGACATTTGGGAGAGGTCAAACAGACACAATAGCCATCACCTAAAGACTTACCACACTGTTTCGGCCCAATTCCAACTGCTTTTGGCAGCTAAATAGTGTTGAGCCTCTTTAGTAGTTTAATTTGAGACCACCTGCTGATATTATGTCCTGTAGGTCTTTTTACATTGCAAACACATGATTTTTTTCAGTAAGCCAATACAGTTAGGAAACTTTTTTATTAGCTTACCTTTAGATAGAAGTAGAAGAGGGCAAAAAAGTGACTGCATCTCACCTACAGCCATACCACATTGGATACGCCCAATCTCGTCTTATTTTGGAAGCTAAGCAGTGTTGGGGCTGGTCAGTACTTGGGTAGGAGACCACATGGGAACACCAGGTGCTGTAGGTTTTTCCCATTACTGGCAAATTGTTTTTATTCTCTAGCTATTTAAATTGGAAACTTTTTCTTTTTATTGCCAATACAGACATTTGGGAGAGGTCAAACAGACACAATAGCCATCACCTAAAGACTTACCACACTGTTTCGGCCCAATTCCAACTGCTTTTGGCAGCTAAATAGTGTTGAGCCTCTTTAGTAGTTTAATTTGAGACCACCTGCTAATATTATGTCCTGTTGGTCTTTTTACATTACCAACACATGATTTTTTTCAGTTAGCCAATATAGTTAGGAAACTTTTTTATTAGCTTACCTTTAGATAGAAGTAGAAGAGGGCAAAAAAGTGCCTGCATCTCACCTACAGCCATACCACATTGGATACGCCCAATCTCGTCTGATCTTGGAAGCTAAGCAGTGTTGGGCCTGGTTAGTACTTGGGTGGGAGACCACATGGGAACACCAGGTGCTGTAGGTTATTTCCCATTACTGGCAAATTGTTTTTATTCTCTAGCTATTTAAATTGGAAACTTTTTCTTTTTATTGCCAATACAGACATTTGAGAGAGGTGAAACAGACACAATAGCCATCACCTAAAGACTTACCTCACTGTTTCGGGCCAATTCCAACTGCTTTTGGCAGCTAAACAGTGTTGAGCCTCATTAGTAGTTTAATTTGAGACCACCTGCTAATATTATGTCCTGTAGGTCTTTTTACATTAGCAACACATGATTTTTTTCAGTAAGTTAATACAGTTAGGAAACTTTTTTATTAGCTTACCTTTAGATAGAAGTAGAAGAGGGCAAAAAAGTGCCTGTATCTCACCTACAGCCATACCACGTTGGATACTCCCAATCTTGTCTGATCTTGGAAGCTAAGCAGTGTTGGGCCTGGTTAGTACTTGGGTGGGAGACCATATGGGAGCACCAGGTGCTGTAGGTTTTTTCCCATTACTGGCAAATTGTTTTTATTCTCTAGCTATTTAAATTGGAAACTTTTTCTTTTTATTGCCAATACAGACATTTGGGAGAGGTCAAACAGACACAATAGCCATCCCCTTAAGACTTTACACTGTTTCGGCCCAATTCAAACTGCTTTTGGCAGCTAAACAGTGTTGAGCCTCTTTAGTAGTTTAATTTGAGACCACCTGCTAATATTATGTCCTGTAGGTCTTTTTACTTTACCAACACATGATTTTATTCTGTAAGCCAATACAGTTAGGAAACTTTTTTATTAGCTTACCTTGTTATAGAAGTAGAAGAGGGCAAAAAAGTGCCTGTGTCTCACCTCCAGCCATACCACATTGGATACGCCCAATCTCGTCTGATCTTGGTAGCTAAGCAGTGTTGGGTCTGGATAGTACGTGGGTGGGAGACCACATGGGAACACCAGGTGCTGTAGGTTTTTTCCCATTACTCGCAAATTGTTTTTATTCTCTATCTATTTAAATTGGAAACTTTTTCTTTTTATTGCCAATACAGACATTTGAGAGAGGTCAAACAGACACAATAGCCATCACCTAAAGACTTACCACACTGTTTCGGACCAATTCCAACTGCTTTTGGCAGCTAAACAGTGTTGAGCCTCATTAGTAGTTTAATTTGAGACCACCTGCTAATATTATGTCCTGTAGGTCTTTTTACATGAGCAACACATGATTTTTTTCAGTAAGCCAATAATGTTAGGAAACTTTTTTATTAGCTTACCTGGTTATAGAAGTAGAAGAGGGCAAAAAAGTGACTGTATGTCACCTACAGCCATACCACATTGGATACGCCCAATCTCATTTGATCTTGGAAGCTAAGCAGTGTTGGGCCTGGTTAGTACTTGGGTGGGAGACCACATGGGAACACCAGGTGCTGTAGGTTTTTTCCCATTACTGGCAAATTGTTTTTATTCTCTAGCTATTTAAATTGGAAACTTTTTCTTTTTATTGCCAATATAGACATTTGAGAGAGGTGAAACAGACACAATAGCCATCACCTAAAGACTTACAACACTGTTTTGGCCCAATTCCAACTGCTTTTGGCAGCTAAACAGTGTTGAGCCTCATTAGTAGTTTAATTTGAGACCACCTGCTAATATTATGTCCTGTAGGTCTTTTTACATTACCAACACATGATTTTTTTCAGTAAGCCAATAATGTTAGGAAACTTTTTTATTAGCTTACCTGGTTATAGAAGTAGAAGAGGGCAAAAAAGTGCCTGTATCTCACCTACAGCCATACCACATTGGGTACGCCCAATCTCGTCTGATCTTGGAACCTAAGCAGTGTTGGGTCTGGTTAGTACTTGGTTGGGAGACCACATGGGAACACCACGTGCTGTAGGTTTTTTCCCATTACTGGCAAATTGTTTTTATTCTCTAGCTATTTAAATTGGAAACTTTTTCTTTTTATTGCCAATACAGACATCTGGGAGAGGTCAAACAGACACAATAGCCATCACCTAAAGACTTACCACACTGTTTCGGCCTAATTCCAACTGCTTTTGGCAGCTAAACAGTGTTGAGCCTCTTTAGTAGTTTAATTTGAGACCACCTGCTAATATTATGTCCTGTAGGTCTTTTTACATTACCAACACATGATTTTTTTCAGTAAGCCAATACAGTTAGGAAACTTTTTTATTAGCTTACCTGGTTATAGAAGTAGAAGAGGGCAAAAAAGTGCCTGTATCTAACCTACAGCCATACCACATTGGATACGCCCAATCTCGTCTGATCTTGGAAGCTAAGCAGTGTTGGGCCTGGTTAGTACTTGGGTGGGAGACCACATGGGAACACCAGGTGCTGTAGGTTTTTTTCCCATTACTGGCAAATTGTTTTTATTCTCTAGCTATTTAAATTGGAAACTTTTTCTTTTTATTGCCAATACAGACATTTGAGAGAGGTAAAACAGACACAATAGAAATCACCTAAAGACTTACCACACTGTTTTGGCCCAATTCCAACTGCTTTTGGCAGCTAAACAGTGTTGAGCCTCATTAGTAGTTTAATTTGAGACCACCTGCTAATATTATGTCCTGTAGGTCTTTTTACATTAGCAACACATGATTTTTTTCAGTAAGCCAATAATGTTAGGAAACTTTTTTATTAGCTTACCTGGTTATAGAAGTAGAAGAGGGCAAAAAAGTAACAGTATCTCACCTACAGCCATTCCACATTGGATACGCCCAATCTCGTCTGAACTTGGAAGCTAAGCAGTGTTGGGCTTGGTTAGTACTTGGGTGGGAGACCACATGGGAACAAAACGTGTTGTAGGTTTTTTCCCATTACTGGCAAATTGTTTTTATTCTCTAGCTATTTAAATTGGAAACTTTTTCTTTTTATTGCCAATACAGACATCTGGGAGAGGTCAAACAGACACAATAGCCATCACCTAAAGACTTACCACACTGTTTCGGCCTAATTCCAACTGCTTTTGGCAGCTAAACAGTGTTGAGCCTCTTTAGTAGTTTAATTTGAGACCACCTGCTAATATTATGTCCTGTAGGTCTTTTTACATTACCAACACATGATTTTTTTCAGTAAGCCAATACAGTTAGGAAACTTTTTTATTAGCTTACCTGGTTATAGAAGTAGAAGAGGGCAAAAAAGTGCCTGTATCGCACCTACAGCCATACCACATTGGATACGCCCAATCTCGTCTGATCTTGGAAGCTAAGCAGTGTTGGGCCTGGTTAGTACTTGGGTGGGAGACCACATGGGAACACCAGGTGCTGTAGGTTTTTTTCCCATTACTGGCAAATTGTTTTTATTCTCTAGCTATTTAAATTGGAAACTTTTTCTTTTTATTGCCAATACAGACATTTGAGAGAGGTAAAACAGACACAATAGAAATCACCTAAAGACTTACCACACTGTTTCGGCCCAATTCCAACTGCTTTTGGCAGCTAAACAGTGTTGAGCCTCATTAGTAGTTTAATTTGAGACCACCTGCTAATATGGTGTAGGTCTTTTTACATTAGCAACATATGATTTTTTTCAGTAAGCCAATAATGTTAGGAAACTTTTTTATTAGCTTACCTGGTTATAGAAGTAGAAGAGGGCAAAAAAGTAACTGTATCTCACCTACAGCCATTCCACATTGGATACGCCCAATCTCGTCTGATCTTGGAAGCTAAGCAGTGTTGGGCCTGGTTAGTACTTGGGTGGGAGACCACATGGGAACACCAGGTGCTGTAGGTTTTTTCCCATTACTGGCAAATTGTTTTTATTCTCTAGCTATTTAAATTGGAAACTTTTTATTTTTATTGCCAATACAGATATTTGAGAGAGGTGAAACTGACACAATAGCCATCACCTAAAGACTTACCACACTGTTTCGGCCCAATTCCAACTACTTTTGGCACCTAACAGTGTTGAGCCTCATTAGTAGTTTAATTTGAGACCACCTGCTAATATTATGTCCTGTAGGTCTTTTTACATTACCAACACATGATTTTTTTCAGTAAGCCAATAATGTTAGGAAACTTTTTTATTAGCTTACCTGGTTATAGAAGTAGAAGA
This sequence comes from Crinia signifera, assembly GCF_055691185.1. Taxonomy (NCBI): domain Eukaryota; kingdom Metazoa; phylum Chordata; class Amphibia; order Anura; family Myobatrachidae; genus Crinia; species Crinia signifera. The sequence continues at coordinate 68,918,808 of NC_139224.1, forward strand.
GGGCAAAAAAGTGACTGTATCTCACCTACAGCCATACCACATTGGATATGCCCAATCTCATCTGATCTTGGAAGCTAAGCAGTGTTGGACCTGGTTAGTACTTGGGTGGGAGACCACATGGGAACACCAGGTGCTGTAGGTTTTTTCCCATTACTGGCAAATTGTTTTTATTCTCTAGCTATTTAAATTGGAAACTTTTTCTTTTTATTGCCAATACAGACATTTGGGAGAGGTCAAACAGACACAATAGCCATCACCTAAAGACTTTCCACACTGTTTCGGCCCAATTACAACTGCTTTTGGCAGCTAAACAGTGTTGAGCCTCATTAGTAGTTTAATTTGAGACCACCTGCTAATATCATGTCCTGTAGGTCTTTTTACTTTACCAACACATGATTTTTTTCAGTAAGCCAATACAGTTAGGAAACTTTTTTATTAGCTTACCTGGTTATAGAAGTAGAAGAGGGCAAAAAAGTGCCTGTATCTCACCTACAGCCATACCACGTTGGATACGCCTGATCTTGGAAGCTAAGCAGTGTTGGGCCTGGTTAGTACTTGGGTGGGAGACCACATGGGAACACCAGGTGCTGTAGGTTTTTTCCCATTACTGGCAAATTGTTTTTATTCTCTAGCTATTTAAATTGGAAACTTTTTTGTTTTTATTGCCAATACAGACATTTGAGAGAGGTGAAACAGACACAATAGCCATCACCTAAAGACTTACCACACTGTTTCGGCCCAATTCCAACTGCTTTTGGCAGCTAAACAGTGTTGAGCCTCATTAGTAGTTTAATTTGAGACCACCTGCTAATATTATGTCCTGTAGGTCTTTTTACATGAGCAACACATGATTTTTTTCAGTAAGCCAATAATGTTAGGAAACTTTTTTATTAGCTTACCTGGTTATAGAAGTAGAAGAGGGCAAAAAAGTGACTGTATCTCACCTACAGCCATACCACATTGGATACGCCCAATCTCGTCTGATCTTGGAAGCTAAGCAGTGTTGGGCCTGGTTAGTACTTGGGTGGGAGACCACATGGGAACACCAGGTGCTGTAGGTTTTTTCCCATTACTGGCAAATTGTTTTTATTCTCTAGCTATTTAAATTGGAAACTTTTTCTTTTTATTGCCAATATAGACATTTGAGAGAGGTGAAACAGACACAATAGCCATCACCTAAAGACTTACCACACTGTTTTGGCCCAATTCCAACTGCTTTTGGCAGCTAAACAGTGTTGAGCCTCATTAGTAGTTTAATTTGAGACCACCTGCTAATATTATGTCCTGTAGGTCTTTTTACATTACCAACACATGATTTTTTTCAGTAAGCCAATAATGTTAGGAAACTTTTTTATTAGCTTACCTTTAGATAGAAGTAGAAGAGGGCAAAAAAGTGCCTGCATCTCACCTACAGCCATACCACATTGGATACGCCCAATCTCGTCTGATCTTGGAAGCTAAGCAGTGTTGGGCCTGGTTAGTACTTGGGTGGGAGACCACATGGGAACACCAGGTGCTGTAGGTTTTTTCCCATTACTGGCAAATTGTTTTTATTCTCTAGCTATTTAAATTGGAAACTTTTTCTTTTTATTGCCAATACAGACATTTGAGAGAGGTGAAACAGACATAATAGCCATCACCTAAAGACTTACCACACTGTTTCGGCCCAATTCCAACTGCTTTTGGCAGCTAAACAGTGTTGAGCCTCATTAGTAGTTTAATTTGAGACCACCTGCTAATATTATGTCCTGTAGGTCTTTTTACATTACCAACACATGATTTTTTTCAGTAAGCCAATAATGTTAGGAAACTTTTTTATTAGCTTACCTGGTTATAGAAGTAGAAGAGGGCAAAAAAGTGACTCTATCTCAACTACAGCCATACCACATTGAATACGCCCAATCTCGTCTGATCTTGGAAGCTAAGCAGTGTTGGGCCTGGTTAGTACTTGGGTGGGAGACCACATTGGAACACCAGATGCTGTAGGTTTTTTCCCATTACTGGCAAATTGTTTTTATTCTCTAGCTATTTAAATTGGAAACTTTTTCTTTTTATTGCCAATACAGACATTTGGGAGAGGTCAAACAGACACAATAGCCATCACCTAAAGACTTACCACACTGTTTCGGCCCAATTCCAACTGCTTTTGGCAGCTAAATAGTGTTGAGCCTCTTTAGTAGTTTAATTTGAGACCACCTGCTAATATTATGTCCTGTAGGTATTTTTACATTACCAACACATGATTTTTTTCAGTAAGCCAATAATGTTAGGAAACTTTTTTATTAGCTTACCTGGTTATAGAAGTAGAAGAGGGCAAAAAAGTGACTGTATCTCACCTACAGCCATACCACATTGGATACGCCCAATCTCGTCTGATCTTGGAAGCTAAGCAGTGTTGGGCCTGGTTAGTACTTGAGTGGGAGACCACATGGGAACACCAGGTGCTGTAGGTTTTTCCCATTACTGGCAAATTGTTTTTATTCTCTAGCTATTTAAATTGGAAACTTTTTCTTTTTATTGCCAATACAGACATTTGAGAGAGGTGAAACAGACATAATAGCCATCACCTAAAGACTAACCACACTGTTTCGGCCCAATTCCAACTGCTTTTGGCAGCTAAACAGTGTTGAGCCTCATTAGTAGTTTATTTGAGACCACCTGCTAATATTATGTCCTGTAGGTCTTTTTACATTACCAACACATGATTTTTTTCAGTAAGCCAATAATGTTAGGAAACTTTTTTATTAGCTTACCTGGTTATAGAAGTAGAAGAGGGCAAAAAAGTGACTCTATCTCACCTACAGCCATACCACATTGGATACGCCCAATCTCGTCTGATCTTGGAAGCTAAGCATTGTTGGGCCTGGTTAGTACTTGGGTGGGAGACCACATGGGAACACCAGGTGCTGTAGGTTTTTTCCCATTACTGGCAAATTGTTTTTATTCTCTAGCTATTTAAATTGGAAACTTCTTATTTTTATTGCCAATACAGACATTTGGGAGAGGTCAAACAGACACAATAGCCATCACCTAAAGACTTACCACACTGTTTCGGCCTAATTCCAACTGCTTTTGGCAGCTAAACAGTGTTGAGCCTCTTTAGTAGTTTAATTTGAGACCACCTGCTAATATTATGTCCTGTAGGTCTTTTTACATTACCAACACATGATTTTTTTCAGTAAGCCAATACAGTTAGGAAACTTTTTTATTCGCTTACCTTGTTATAGAAGTAGAAGAGGGCAAAAAAGTGCCTGTATCTTACCTACAGCCATACCACATTGGATATGCCCACTCTCGTCTGATCTTGGAAGCTAAGCAGTGTTGGGCCTGGTTAGTACTTGGGTGGGAGACCACATGGGAACACCAGGTGCTGTAGGTTTTTTCCCATTACTGGCAAATTGTTTTTATTCTCTAGCTATTTAAATTGGAAACTTTTTCTTTTTATTGCCAATACAGACATTTGGGAGAGGTCAAACAGACACAATAGCCATCACCTAAAGACTTACCACACTGTTTCGGCCCAATTCCAACTGCTTTTGGCAGCTAAATAGTGTTGAGCCTCTTTAGTAGTTTAATTTGAGACCACCTGCTGATATTATGTCCTGTAGGTCTTTTTACATTGCAAACACATGATTTTTTTCAGTAAGCCAATACAGTTAGGAAACTTTTTTATTAGCTTACCTTTAGATAGAAGTAGAAGAGGGCAAAAAAGTGACTGCATCTCACCTACAGCCATACCACATTGGATACGCCCAATCTCATCTTATTTTGGAAGCTAAGCAGTGTTGGGGCTGGTCAGTACTTGGGTAGGAGACCACATGGGAACACCAGGTGCTGTAGGTTTTTCCCATTACTGGCAAATTGTTTTTATTCTCTAGCTATTTAAATTGGAAACTTTTTCTTTTTATTGCCAATACAGACATTTGGGAGAGGTCAAACAGACACAATAGCCATCACCTAAAGACTTACCACACTGTTTCGGCCCAATTCCAACTGCTTTTGGCAGCTAAATAGTGTTGAGCCTCTTTAGTAGTTTAATTTGAGACCACCTGCTAATATTATGTCCTGTTGGTCTTTTTACATTACCAACACATGATTTTTTTCAGTTAGCCAATATAGTTAGGAAACTTTTTTATTAGCTTACCTTTAGATAGAAGTAGAAGAGGGCAAAAAAGTGCCTGCATCTCACCTACAGCCATACCACATTGGATACGCCCAATCTCGTCTGATCTTGGAAGCTAAGCAGTGTTGGGCCTGGTTAGTACTTGGGTGGGAGACCACATGGGAACACCAGGTGCTGTAGGTTATTTCCCATTACTGGCAAATTGTTTTTATTCTCTAGCTATTTAAATTGGAAACTTTTTCTTTTTATTGCCAATACAGACATTTGAGAGAGGTGAAACAGACACAATAGCCATCACCTAAAGACTTACCTCACTGTTTCGGGCCAATTCCAACTGCTTTTGGCAGCTAAACAGTGTTGAGCCTCATTAGTAGTTTAATTTGAGACCACCTGCTAATATTATGTCCTGTAGGTCTTTTTACATTAGCAACACATGATTTTTTTCAGTAAGTTAATACAGTTAGGAAACTTTTTTATTAGCTTACCTTTAGATAGAAGTAGAAGAGGGCAAAAAAGTGCCTGTATCTCACCTACAGCCATACCACGTTGGATACTCCCAATCTTGTCTGATCTTGGAAGCTAAGCAGTGTTGGGCCTGGTTAGTACTTGGGTGGGAGACCATATGGGAGCACCAGGTGCTGTAGGTTTTTTCCCATTACTGGCAAATTGTTTTTATTCTCTAGCTATTTAAATTGGAAACTTTTTCTTTTTATTGCCAATACAGACATTTGGGAGAGGTCAAACAGACACAATAGCCATCCCCTTAAGACTTTACACTGTTTCGGCCCAATTCAAACTGCTTTTGGCAGCTAAACAGTGTTGAGCCTCTTTAGTAGTTTAATTTGAGACCACCTGCTAATATTATGTCCTGTAGGTCTTTTTACTTTACCAACACATGATTTTATTCTGTAAGCCAATACAGTTAGGAAACTTTTTTATTAGCTTACCTTGTTATAGAAGTAGAAGAGGGCAAAAAAGTGCCTGTGTCTCACCTCCAGCCATACCACATTGGATACGCCCAATCTCGTCTGATCTTGGTAGCTAAGCAGTGTTGGGTCTGGATAGTACGTGGGTGGGAGACCACATGGGAACACCAGGTGCTGTAGGTTTTTTCCCATTACTCGCAAATTGTTTTTATTCTCTATCTATTTAAATTGGAAACTTTTTCTTTTTATTGCCAATACAGACATTTGAGAGAGGTCAAACAGACACAATAGCCATCACCTAAAGACTTACCACACTGTTTCGGACCAATTCCAACTGCTTTTGGCAGCTAAACAGTGTTGAGCCTCATTAGTAGTTTAATTTGAGACCACCTGCTAATATTATGTCCTGTAGGTCTTTTTACATGAGCAACACATGATTTTTTTCAGTAAGCCAATAATGTTAGGAAACTTTTTTATTAGCTTACCTGGTTATAGAAGTAGAAGAGGGCAAAAAAGTGACTGTATGTCACCTACAGCCATACCACATTGGATACGCCCAATCTCATTTGATCTTGGAAGCTAAGCAGTGTTGGGCCTGGTTAGTACTTGGGTGGGAGACCACATGGGAACACCAGGTGCTGTAGGTTTTTTCCCATTACTGGCAAATTGTTTTTCTTCTCTAGCTATTTAAATTGGAAACTTTTTCTTTTTATTGCCAATATAGACATTTGAGAGAGGTGAAACAGACACAATAGCCATCACCTAAAGACTTACAACACTGTTTTGGCCCAATTCCAACTGCTTTTGGCAGCTAAACAGTGTTGAGCCTCATTAGTAGTTTAATTTGAGACCACCTGCTAATATTATGTCCTGTAGGTCTTTTTACATTACCAACACATGATTTTTTTCAGTAAGCCAATAATGTTAGGAAACTTTTTTATTAGCTTACCTGGTTATAGAAGTAGAAGAGGGCAAAAAAGTGCCTGTATCTCACCTACAGCCATACCACATTGGGTACGCCCAATCTCGTCTGATCTTGGAACCTAAGCAGTGTTGGGTCTGGTTAGTACTTGGTTGGGAGACCACATGGGAACACCACGTGCTGTAGGTTTTTTCCCATTACTGGCAAATTGTTTTTATTCTCTAGCTATTTAAATTGGAAACTTTTTCTTTTTATTGCCAATACAGACATCTGGGAGAGGTCAAACAGACACAATAGCCATCACCTAAAGACTTACCACACTGTTTCGGCCTAATTCCAACTGCTTTTGGCAGCTAAACAGTGTTGAGCCTCTTTAGTAGTTTAATTTGAGACCACCTGCTAATATTATGTCCTGTAGGTCTTTTTACATTACCAACACATGATTTTTTTCAGTAAGCCAATACAGTTAGGAAACTTTTTTATTAGCTTACCTGGTTATAGAAGTAGAAGAGGGCAAAAAAGTGCCTGTATCTAACCTACAGCCATACCACATTGGATACGCCCAATCTCGTCTGATCTTGGAAGCTAAGCAGTGTTGGGCCTGGTTAGTACTTGGGTGGGAGACCACATGGGAACACCAGGTGCTGTAGGTTTTTTTCCCATTACTGGCAAATTGTTTTTATTCTCTAGCTATTTAAATTGGAAACTTTTTCTTTTTATTGCCAATACAGACATTTGAGAGAGGTAAAACAGACACAATAGAAATCACCTAAAGACTTACCACACTGTTTTGGCCCAATTCCAACTGCTTTTGGCAGCTAAACAGTGTTGAGCCTCATTAGTAGTTTAATTTGAGACCACCTGCTAATATTATGTCCTGTAGGTCTTTTTACATTAGCAACACATGATTTTTTTCAGTAAGCCAATAATGTTAGGAAACTTTTTTATTAGCTTACCTGGTTATAGAAGTAGAAGAGGGCAAAAAAGTAACAGTATCTCACCTACAGCCATTCCACATTGGATACGCCCAATCTCGTCTGAACTTGGAAGCTAAGCAGTGTTGGGCTTGGTTAGTACTTGGGTGGGAGACCACATGGGAACAAAACGTGCTGTAGGTTTTTTCCCATTACTGGCAAATTGTTTTTATTCTCTAGCTATTTAAATTGGAAACTTTTTCTTTTTATTGCCAATACAGACATCTGGGAGAGGTCAAACAGACACAATAGCCATCACCTAAAGACTTACCACACTGTTTCGGCCTAATTCCAACTGCTTTTGGCAGCTAAACAGTGTTGAGCCTCTTTAGTAGTTTAATTTGAGACCACCTGCTAATATTATGTCCTGTAGGTCTTTTTACATTACCAACACATGATTTTTTTCAGTAAGCCAATACAGTTAGGAAACTTTTTTATTAGCTTACCTGGTTATAGAAGTAGAAGAGGGCAAAAAAGTGCCTGTATCGCACCTACAGCCATACCACATTGGATACGCCCAATCTCGTCTGATCTTGGAAGCTAAGCAGTGTTGGGCCTGGTTAGTACTTGGGTGGGAGACCACATGGGAACACCAGGTGCTGTAGGTTTTTTTCCCATTACTGGCAAATTGTTTTTATTCTCTAGCTATTTAAATTGGAAACTTTTTCTTTTTATTGCCAATACAGACATTTGAGAGAGGTAAAACAGACACAATAGAAATCACCTAAAGACTTACCACACTGTTTCGGCCCAATTCCAACTGCTTTTGGCAGCTAAACAGTGTTGAGCCTCATTAGTAGTTTAATTTGAGACCACCTGCTAATATGGTGTAGGTCTTTTTACATTAGCAACATATGATTTTTTTCAGTAAGCCAATAATGTTAGGAAACTTTTTTATTAGCTTACCTGGTTATAGAAGTAGAAGAGGGCAAAAAAGTAACTGTATCTCACCTACAGCCATTCCACATTGGATACGCCCAATCTCGTCTGATCTTGGAAGCTAAGCAGTGTTGGGCCTGGTTAGTACTTGGGTGGGAGACCACATGGGAACACCAGGTGCTGTAGGTTTTTTCCCATTACTGGCAAATTGTTTTTATTCTCTAGCTATTTAAATTGGAAACTTTTTATTTTTATTGCCAATACAGATATTTGAGAGAGGTGAAACTGACACAATAGCCATCACCTAAAGACTTACCACACTGTTTCGGCCCAATTCCAACTACTTTTGGCACCTAACAGTGTTGAGCCTCATTAGTAGTTTAATTTGAGACCACCTGCTAATATTATGTCCTGTAGGTCTTTTTACATTACCAACACATGATTTTTTTCAGTAAGCCAATAATGTTAGGAAACTTTTTTATTAGCTTACCTGGTTATAGAAGTAGAAGAGGGCAAAAAAGTGACTGTATCTCACCTACAGCCATACCACATTGGATATGCCCAATCTCATCTGATCTTGGAAGCTAAGCAGTGTTGGACCTGGTTAGTACTTGGGTGGGAGACCACATGGGAACACCAGGTGCTGTAGGTTTTTTCCCATTACTGGCAAATTGTTTTTATTCTCTAGCTATTTAAATTGGAAACTTTTTCTTTTTATTGCCAATACAGACATTTGGGAGAGGTCAAACAGACACAATAGCCATCACCTAAAGACTTTCCACACTGTTTCGGCCCAATTACAACTGCTTTTGGCAGCTAAACAGTGTTGAGCCTCATTAGTAGTTTAATTTGAGACCACCTGCTAATATCATGTCCTGTAGGTCTTTTTACTTTACCAACACATGATTTTTTTCAGTAAGCCAATACAGTTAGGAAACTTTTTTATTAGCTTACCTGGTTATAGAAGTAGAAGAGGGCAAAAAAGTGCCTGTATCTCACCTACAGCCATACCACGTTGGATACGCCTGATCTTGGAAGCTAAGCAGTGTTGGGCCTGGTTAGTACTTGGGTGGGAGACCACATGGGAACACCAGGTGCTGTAGGTTTTTTCCCATTACTGGCAAATTGTTTTTATTCTCTAGCTATTTAAATTGGAAACTTTTTTGTTTTTATTGCCAATACAGACATTTGAGAGAGGTGAAACAGACACAATAGCCATCACCTAAAGACTTACCACACTGTTTCGGCCCAATTCCAACTGCTTTTGGCAGCTAAACAGTGTTGAGCCTCATTAGTAGTTTAATTTGAGACCACCTGCTAATATTATGTCCTGTAGGTCTTTTTACATGAGCAACACATGATTTTTTTCAGTAAGCCAATAATGTTAGGAAACTTTTTTATTAGCTTACCTGGTTATAGAAGTAGAAGAGGGCAAAAAAGTGACTGTATCTCACCTACAGCCATACCACATTGGATACGCCCAATCTCGTCTGATCTTGGAAGCTAAGCAGTGTTGGGCCTGGTTAGTACTTGGGTGGGAGACCACATGGGAACACCAGGTGCTGTAGGTTTTTTCCCATTACTGGCAAATTGTTTTTATTCTCTAGCTATTTAAATTGGAAACTTTTTCTTTTTATTGCCAATATAGACATTTGAGAGAGGTGAAACAGACACAATAGCCATCACCTAAAGACTTACCACACTGTTTTGGCCCAATTCCAACTGCTTTTGGCAGCTAAACAGTGTTGAGCCTCATTAGTAGTTTAATTTGAGACCACCTGCTAATATTATGTCCTGTAGGTCTTTTTACATTACCAACACATGATTTTTTTCAGTAAGCCAATAATGTTAGGAAACTTTTTTATTAGCTTACCTTTAGATAGAAGTAGAAGAGGGCAAAAAAGTGCCTGCATCTCACCTACAGCCATACCACATTGGATACGCCCAATCTCGTCTGATCTTGGAAGCTAAGCAGTGTTGGGCCTGGTTAGTACTTGGGTGGGAGACCACATGGGAACACCAGGTGCTGTAGGTTTTTTCCCATTACTGGCAAATTGTTTTTATTCTCTAGCTATTTAAATTGGAAACTTTTTCTTTTTATTGCCAATACAGACATTTGAGAGAGGTGAAACAGACATAATAGCCATCACCTAAAGACTTACCACACTGTTTCGGCCCAATTCCAACTGCTTTTGGCAGCTAAACAGTGTTGAGCCTCATTAGTAGTTTAATTTGAGACCACCTGCTAATATTATGTCCTGTAGGTCTTTTTACATTACCAACACATGATTTTTTTCAGTAAGCCAATAATGTTAGGAAACTTTTTTATTAGCTTACCTGGTTATAGAAGTAGAAGAGGGCAAAAAAGTGACTCTATCTCAACTACAGCCATACCACATTGAATACGCCCAATCTCGTCTGATCTTGGAAGCTAAGCAGTGTTGGGCCTGGTTAGTACTTGGGTGGGAGACCACATTGGAACACCAGATGCTGTAGGTTTTTTCCCATTACTGGCAAATTGTTTTTATTCTCTAGCTATTTAAATTGGAAACTTTTTCTTTTTATTGCCAATACAGACATTTGGGAGAGGTCAAACAGACACAATAGCCATCACCTAAAGACTTACCACACTGTTTCGGCCCAATTCCAACTGCTTTTGGCAGCTAAATAGTGTTGAGCCTCTTTAGTAGTTTAATTTGAGACCACCTGCTAATATTATGTCCTGTAGGTATTTTTACATTACCAACACATGATTTTTTTCAGTAAGCCAATAATGTTAGGAAACTTTTTTATTAGCTTACCTGGTTATAGAAGTAGAAGAGGGCAAAAAAGTGACTGTATCTCACCTACAGCCATACCACATTGGATACGCCCAATCTCGTCTGATCTTGGAAGCTAAGCAGTGTTGGGCCTGGTTAGTACTTGAGTGGGAGACCACATGGGAACACCAGGTGCTGTAGGTTTTTCCCATTACTGGCAAATTGTTTTTATTCTCTAGCTATTTAAATTGGAAACTTTTTCTTTTTATTGCCAATACAGACATTTGAGAGAGGTGAAACAGACATAATAGCCATCACCTAAAGACTTACCACACTGTTTCGGCCCAATTCCAACTGCTTTTGGCAGCTAAACAGTGTTGAGCCTCATTAGTAGTTTATTTGAGACCACCTGCTAATATTATGTCCTGTAGGTCTTTTTACATTACCAACACATGATTTTTTTCAGTAAGCCAATAATGTTAGGAAACTTTTTTATTAGCTTACCTGGTTATAGAAGTAGAAGAGGGCAAAAAAGTGACTCTATCTCACCTACAGCCATACCACATTGGATACGCCCAATCTCGTCTGATCTTGGAAGCTAAGCATTGTTGGGCCTGGTTAGTACTTGGGTGGGAGACCACATGGGAACACCAGGTGCTGTAGGTTTTTTCCCATTACTGGCAAATTGTTTTTATTCTCTAGCTATTTAAATTGGAAACTTCTTATTTTTATTGCCAATACAGACATTTGGGAGAGGTCAAACAGACACAATAGCCATCACCTAAAGACTTACCACACTGTTTCGGCCTAATTCCAACTGCTTTTGGCAGCTAAACAGTGTTGAGCCTCTTTAGTAGTTTAATTTGAGACCACCTGCTAATATTATGTCCTGTAGGTCTTTTTACATTACCAACACATGATTTTTTTCAGTAAGCCAATACAGTTAGGAAACTTTTTTATTCGCTTACCTTGTTATAGAAGTAGAAGAGGGCAAAAAAGTGCCTGTATCTTACCTACAGCCATACCACATTGGATATGCCCACTCTCGTCTGATCTTGGAAGCTAAGCAGTGTTGGGCCTGGTTAGTACTTGGGTGGGAGACCACATGGGAACACCAGGTGCTGTAGGTTTTTTCCCATTACTGGCAAATTGTTTTTATTCTCTAGCTATTTAAATTGGAAACTTTTTCTTTTTATTGCCAATACAGACATTTGGGAGAGGTCAAACAGACACAATAGCCATCACCTAAAGACTTACCACACTGTTTCGGCCCAATTCCAACTGCTTTTGGCAGCTAAATAGTGTTGAGCCTCTTTAGTAGTTTAATTTGAGACCACCTGCTGATATTATGTCCTGTAGGTCTTTTTACATTGCAAACACATGATTTTTTTCAGTAAGCCAATACAGTTAGGAAACTTTTTTATTAGCTTACCTTTAGATAGAAGTAGAAGAGGGCAAAAAAGTGACTGCATCTCACCTACAGCCATACCACATTGGATACGCCCAATCTCATCTTATTTTGGAAGCTAAGCAGTGTTGGGGCTGGTCAGTACTTGGGTAGGAGACCACATGGGAACACCAGGTGCTGTAGGTTTTTCCCATTACTGGCAAATTGTTTTTATTCTCTAGCTATTTAAATTGGAAACTTTTTCTTTTTATTGCCAATACAGACATTTGGGAGAGGTCAAACAGACACAATAGCCATCACCTAAAGACTTACCACACTGTTTCGGCCCAATTCCAACTGCTTTTGGCAGCTAAATAGTGTTGAGCCTCTTTAGTAGTTTAATTTGAGACCACCTGCTAATATTATGTCCTGTTGGTCTTTTTACATTACCAACACATGATTTTTTTCAGTTAGCCAATATAGTTAGGAAACTTTTTTATTAGCTTACCTTTAGATAGAAGTAGAAGAGGGCAAAAAAGTGCCTGCATCTCACCTACAGCCATACCACATTGGATACGCCCAATCTCGTCTGATCTTGGAAGCTAAGCAGTGTTGGGCCTGGTTAGTACTTGGGTGGGAGACCACATGGGAACACCAGGTGCTGTAGGTTATTTCCCATTACTGGCAAATTGTTTTTATTCTCTAGCTATTTAAATTGGAAACTTTTTCTTTTTATTGCCAATACAGACATTTGAGAGAGGTGAAACAGACACAATAGCCATCACCTAAAGACTTACCTCACTGTTTCGGGCCAATTCCAACTGCTTTTGGCAGCTAAACAGTGTTGAGCCTCATTAGTAGTTTAATTTGAGACCACCTGCTAATATTATGTCCTGTAGGTCTTTTTACATTAGCAACACATGATTTTTTTCAGTAAGTTAATACAGTTAGGAAACTTTTTTATTAGCTTACCTTTAGATAGAAGTAGAAGAGGGCAAAAAAGTGCCTGTATCTCACCTACAGCCATACCACGTTGGATACTCCCAATCTTGTCTGATCTTGGAAGCTAAGCAGTGTTGGGCCTGGTTAGTACTTGGGTGGGAGACCATATGGGAGCACCAGGTGCTGTAGGTTTTTTCCCATTACTGGCAAATTGTTTTTATTCTCTAGCTATTTAAATTGGAAACTTTTTCTTTTTATTGCCAATACAGACATTTGGGAGAGGTCAAACAGACACAATAGCCATCCCCTTAAGACTTTACACTGTTTCGGCCCAATTCAAACTGCTTTTGGCAGCAAAACAGTGTTGAGCCTCTTTAGTAGTTTAATTTGAGACCACCTGCTAATATTATGTCCTGTAGGTCTTTTTACTTTACCAACACATGATTTTATTCTGTAAGCCAATACAGTTAGGAAACTTTTTTATTAGCTTACCTTGTTATAGAAGTAGAAGAGGGCAAAAAAGTGCCTGTGTCTCACCTCCAGCCATACCACATTGGATACGCCCAATCTCGTCTGATCTTGGTAGCTAAGCAGTGTTGGGTCTGGATAGTACGTGGGTGGGAGACCACATGGGAACACCAGGTGCTGTAGGTTTTTTCCCATTACTCGCAAATTGTTTTTATTCTCTATCTATTTAAATTGGAAACTTTTTCTTTTTATTGCCAATACAGACATTTGAGAGAGGTCAAACAGACACAATAGCCATCACCTAAAGACTTACCACACTGTTTCGGACCAATTCCAACTGCTTTTGGCAGCTAAACAGTGTTGAGCCTCATTAGTAGTTTAATTTGAGACCACCTGCTAATATTATGTCCTGTAGGTCTTTTTACATGAGCAACACATGATTTTTTTCAGTAAGCCAATAATGTTAGGAAACTTTTTTATTAGCTTACCTGGTTATAGAAGTAGAAGAGGGCAAAAAAGTGACTGTATGTCACCTACAGCCATACTACATTGGATACGCCCAATCTCATTTGATCTTGGAAGCTAAGCAGTGTTGGGCCTGGTTAGTACTTGGGTGGGAGACCACATGGGAACACCAGGTGCTGTAGGTTTTTTCCCATTACTGGCAAATTGTTTTTATTCTCTAGCTATTTAAATTGGAAACTTTTTCTTTTTATTGCCAATATAGACATTTGAGAGAGGTGAAACAGACACAATAGCCATCACCTAAAGACTTACAACACTGTTTTGGCCCAATTCCAACTGCTTTTGGCAGCTAAACAGTGTTGAGCCTCATTAGTAGTTTAATTTGAGACCACCTGCTAATATTATGTCCTGTAGGTCTTTTTACATTACCAACACATGATTTTTTTCAGTAAGCCAATAATGTTAGGAAACTTTTTTATTAGCTTACCTGGTTATAGAAGTAGAAGAGGGCAAAAAAGTGCCTGTATCTCACCTACAGCCATACCACATTGGGTACGCCCAATCTCATCTGATCTTGGAACCTAAGCAGTGTTGGGTCTGGTTAGTACTTGGTTGGGAGACCACATGGGAACACCACGTGCTGTAGGTTTTTTCCCATTACTGGCAAATTGTTTTTATTCTCTAGCTATTTAAATTGGAAACTTTTTCTTTTTATTGCCAATACAGACATCTGGGAGAGGTCAAACAGACACAATAGCCATCACCTAAAGACTTACCACACTGTTTCGGCCTAATTCCAACTGCTTTTGGCAGCTAAACAGTGTTGAGCCTCTTTAGTAGTTTAATTTGAGACCACCTGCTAATATTATGTCCTGTAGGTCTTTTTACATTACCAACACATGATTTTTTTCAGTAAGCCAATACAGTTAGGAAACTTTTTTATTAGCTTACCTGGTTATAGAAGTAGAAGAGGGCAAAAAAGTGCCTGTATCTCACCTACAGCCATACCACATTGGATACGCCCAATCTCGTCTGATCTTGGAAGCTAAGCAGTGTTGGGCCTGGTTAGTACTTGGGTGGGAGACCACATGGGAACACCAGGTGCTGTAGGTTTTTTTCCCATTACTGGCAAATTGTTTTTATTCTCTAGCTATTTAAATTGGAAACTTTTTCTTTTTATTGCCAATACAGACATTTGAGAGAGGTAAAACAGACACAATAGAAATCACCTAAAGACTTACCACACTGTTTCGGCCCAATTCCAACTGCTTTTGGCAGCTAAACAGTGTTGAGCCTCATTAGTAGTTTAATTTGAGACCACCTGCTAATATTATGTCCTGTAGGTCTTTTTACATTAGCAACACATGATTTTTTTCAGTAAGCCAATAATGTTAGGAAACTTTTTTATTAGCTTACCTGGTTATAGAAGTAGAAGAGGGCAAAAAAGTAACAGTATCTCACCTACAGCCATTCCACATTGGATACGCCCAATCTCGTCTGAACTTGGAAGCTAAGCAGTGTTGGGCCTGGTTAGTACTTGGGTGGGAGACCACATGGGAACAAAACGTGCTGTAGGTTTTTTCCCATTACTGGCAAATTGTTTTTATTCTCTAGCTATTTAAATTGGAAACTTTTTCTTTTTATTGCCAATACAGACATCTGGGAGAGGTCAAACAGACACAATAGCCATCACCTAAAGACTTACCACACTGTTTCGGCCTAATTCCAACTGCTTTTGGCAGCTAAACAGTGTTGAGCCTCTTTAGTAGTTTAATTTGAGACCACCTGCTAATATTATGTCCTGTAGGTCTTTTTACATTACCAACACATGATTTTTTTCAGTAAGCCAATACAGTTAGGAAACTTTTTTATTAGCTTACCTGGTTATAGAAGTAGAAGAGGGCAAAAAAGTGCCTGTATCTCACCTACAGCCATACCACATTGGATACGCCCAATCTCGTCTGATCTTGGAAGCTAAGCAGTGTTGGGCCTGGTTAGTACTTGGGTGGGAGACCACATGGGAACACCAGGTGCTGTAGGTTTTTTTCCCATTACTGGCAAATTGTTTTTATTCTCTAGCTATTTAAATTGGAAACTTTTTCTTTTTATTGCCAATACAGACATTTGAGAGAGGTAAAACAGACACAATAGAAATCACCTAAAGACTTACCACACTGTTTCGGCCCAATTCCAACTGCTTTTGGCAGCTAAACAGTGCCTCATTAGTAGTTTAATTTGAGACCACCTGCTAATATGGTGTAGGTCTTTTTACATTAGCAACATATGATTTTTTTCAGTAAGCCAATAATGTTAGGAAACTTTTTTATTAGCTTACCTGGTTATAGAAGTAGAAGAGGGCAAAAAAGTAACTGTATCTCACCTACAGCCATACCACGTTGGATACGCCTGATCTTGGAAGCTAAGCAGTGTTGGGCCTGGTTAGTACTTGGGTGGGAGACCACATGGAAACACCAGGTGCTGTAGGTTTTTTCCCATTACTGGCAAATTGTTTTTATTCTCTAGCTATTTAAATTGGAAACTTTTTATTTTTATTGCCAATACAGATATTTGAGAGAGGTGAAACTGACACAATAGCCATCACCTAAAGACTTACCACACTGTTTCGGCCCAATTCCAACTACTTTTGGCACCTAACAGTGTTGAGCCTCATTAGTAGTTTAATTTGAGACCACCTGCTAATATTATGTCCTGTAGGTCTTTTTACATTACCAACACATGATTTTTTTCAGTAAGCCAATAATGTTAGGAAACTTTTTTATTAGCTTACCTGGTTATAGAAGTAGAAGAGGGCAAAAAAGTGACTGTATCTCACCTACAGCCATACCACATTGGATATGCCCAATCTCATCTGATCTTGGAAGCTAAGCAGTGTTGGACCTGGTTAGTACTTGGGTGGGAGACCACATGGGAACACCAGGTGCTGTAGGTTTTTTCCCATTACTGGCAAATTGTTTTTATTCTCTAGCTATTTAAATTGGAAACTTTTTCTTTTTATTGCCAATATAGACATTTGAGAGAGGTGAAACAGACACAATAGCCATCACCTAAAGACTTACAACACTGTTTTGGCCCAATTCCAACTGCTTTTGGCAGCTAAACAGTGTTGAGCCTCATTAGTAGTTTAATTTGAGACCACCTGCTAATATTATGTCCTGTAGGTCTTTTTACATTACCAACACATGATTTTTTTCAGTAAGCCAATAATGTTAGGAAACTTTTTTATAAGCTTACCTGGTTATAGAAGTAGAAGAGGGCAAAAAAGTGCCTGTATCTCACCTACAGCCATACCACATTGGGTACGCCCAATCTCGTCTGATCTTGGAACCTAAGCAGTGTTGGGTCTGGTTAGTACTTGGTTGGGAGACCACATGGGAACACCACGTGCTGTAGGTTTTTTCCCATTACTGGCAAATTGTTTTTATTCTCTAGCTATTTAAATTGGAAACTTTTTCTTTTTATTGCCAATACAGACATCTGGGAGAGGTCAAACAGACACAATAGCCATCACCTAAAGACTTACCACACTGTTTCGGCCTAATTCCAACTGCTTTTGGCAGCTAAACAGTGTTGAGCCTCTTTAGTAGTTTAATTTGAGACCACCTGCTAATATTATGTCCTGTAGGTCTTTTTACATTACCAACACATGATTTTTTTCAGTAAGCCAATACAGTTAGGAAACTTTTTTATTAGCTTACCTGGTTATAGAAGTAGAAGAGGGCAAAAAAGTGCCTGTATCTCACCTACAGCCATACCACATTGGATACGCCCAATCTCGTCTGATCTTGGAAGCTAAGCAGTGTTGGGCCTGGTTAGTACTTGGGTGGGAGACCACATGGGAACACCAGGTGCTGTAGGTTTTTTTCCCATTACTGGCAAATTGTTTTTATTCTCTAGCTATTTAAATTGGAAACTTTTTCTTTTTATTGCCAATACAGACATTTGAGAGAGGTAAAACAGACACAATAGAAATCACCTAAAGACTTACCACACTGTTTCGGCCCAATTCCAACTGCTTTTGGCAGCTAAACAGTGTTGAGCCTCATTAGTAGTTTAATTTGAGACCACCTGCTAATATTATGTCCTGTAGGTCTTTTTACATTAGCAACACATGATTTTTTTCAGTAAGCCAATAATGTTAGGAAACTTTTTTATTAGCTTACCTGGTTATAGAAGTAGAAGAGGGCAAAAAAGTAACAGTATCTCACCTACAGCCATTCCACATTGGATACGCCCAATCTCGTCTGAACTTGGAAGCTAAGCAGTGTTGGGCCTGGTTAGTACTTGGGTGGGAGACCACATGGGAACAAAACGTGCTGTAGGTTTTTTCCCATTACTGGCAAATTGTTTTTATTCTCTAGCTATTTAAATTGGAAACTTTTTCTTTTTATTGCCAATACAGACATCTGGGAGAGGTCAAACAGACACAATAGCCATCACCTAAAGACTTACCACACTGTTTCGGCCTAATTCCAACTGCTTTTGGCAGCTAAACAGTGTTGAGCCTCTTTAGTAGTTTAATTTGAGACCACCTGCTAATATTATGTCCTGTAGGTCTTTTTACATTACCAACACATGATTTTTTTCAGTAAGCCAATACAGTTAGGAAACTTTTTTATTAGCTTACCTGGTTATAGAAGTAGAAGAGGGCAAAAAAGTGCCTGTATCTCACCTACAGCCATACCACATTGGATACGCCCAATCTCGTCTGATCTTGGAAGCTAAGCAGTGTTGGGCCTGGTTAGTACTTGGGTGGGAGACCACATGGGAACACCAGGTGCTGTAGTTTTTTTTCCCATTACTGGCAAATTGTTTTTATTCTCTAGCTATTTAAATTGGAAACTTTTTCTTTTTATTGCCAATACAGACATTTGAGAGAGGTAAAACAGACACAATAGAAATCACCTAAAGACTTACCACACTGTTTCGGCCCAATTCCAACTGCTTTTGGCAGCTAAACAGTGTTGAGCCTCATTAGTAGTTTAATTTGAGACCACCTGCTAATATGGTGTAGGTCTTTTTACATTAGCAACATATGATTTTTTTCAGTAAGCCAATAATGTTAGGAAACTTTTTTATTAGCTTACCTGGTTATAGAAGTAGAAGAGGGCAAAAAAGTAACTGTATCTCACCTACAGCCATACCACGTTGGATACGCCTGATCTTGGAAGCTAAGCAGTGTTGGGCCTGGTTAGTACTTGGGTGGGAGACCACATGGAAACACCAGGTGCTGTAGGTTTTTTCCCATTACTGGCAAATTGTTTTTATTCTCTAGCTATTTAAATTGGAAACTTTTTATTTTTATTGCCAATACAGATATTTGAGAGAGGTGAAACTGACACAATAGCCATCACCTAAAGACTTACCACACTGTTTCGGCCCAATTCCAACTACTTTTGGCACCTAACAGTGTTGAGCCTCATTAGTAGTTTAATTTGAGACCACCTGCTAATATTATGTCCTGTAGGTCTTTTTACATTACCAACACATGATTTTTTTCAGTAAGCCAATAATGTTAGGAAACTTTTTTATTAGCTTACCTGGTTATAGAAGTAGAAGAGGGCAAAAAAGTGACTGTATCTCACCTACAGCCATACCACATTGGATATGCCCAATCTCATCTGATCTTGGAAGCTAAGCAGTGTTGGACCTGGTTAGTACTTGGGTGGGAGACCACATGGGAACACCAGGTGCTGTAGGTTTTTTCCCATTACTGGCAAATTGTTTTTATTCTCTAGCTATTTAAATTGGAAACTTTTTCTTTTTATTGCCAATACAGACATTTGGGAGAGGTCAAACAGACACAATAGCCATCACCTAAAGACTTTCCACACTGTTTCGGCCCAATTACAACTGCTTTTGGCAGCTAAACAGTGTTGAGCCTCTTTAGTAGTTTAATTTGAGACCACCTGCTAATATCATGTCCTGTAGGTCTTTTTACTTTACCAACACATGATTTTTTTCAGTAAGCCAATACAGTTAGGAAACTTTTTTATTAGCTTACCTGGTTATAGAAGTAGAAGAGGGCAAAAAAGTGCCTGTATCTCACCTACAGCCATACCACGTTGGATACGCCTGATCTTGGAAGCTAAGCAGTGTTGGGCCTGGTTAGTACTTGGGTGGAAGACCACATGGGAACACCAGGTGCTGTAGGTTTTTTCCCATTACTGGCAAATTGTTTTTATTCTCTAGCTATTTAAATTGGAAACTTTTTTGTTTTTATTGCCAATACAGACATTTGAGAGAGGTGAAACAGACACAATAGCCATCACCTAAAGACTTACCACACTGTTTCGGCCCAATTCCAACTGCTTTTGGCAGCTAAACAGTGTTGAGCCTCATTAGTAGTTTAATTTGAGACCACCTGCTAATATTATGTCCTGTAGGTCTTTTTACATGAGCAACACATGATTTTTTTCAGTAAGCCAATAATGTTAGGAAACTTTTTTATTAGCTTACCTGGTTATAGAAGTAGAAGAGGGCAAAAAAGTGACTGTATCTCACCTACAGCCATACCACATTGGATACGCCCAATCTCGTCTGATCTTGGAAGCTAAGCAGTGTTGGGCCTGGTTAGTACTTGGGTGGGAGACCACATGGGAACACCAGGTGCTGTAGGTTTTTTCCCATTACTGGCAAATTGTTTTTATTCTCTAGCTATTTAAATTGGAAACTTTTTCTTTTTATTGCCAATATAGACATTTGAGAGAGGTGAAACAGACACAATAGCCATCACCTAAAGACTTACCACACTGTTTTGGCCCAATTCCAACTGCTTTTGGCAGCTAAACAGTGTTGAGCCTCATTAGTAGTTTAATTTGAGACCACCTGCTAATATTATGTCCTGTAGGTCTTTTTACATTACCAACACATGATTTTTTTCAGTAAGCCAATAATGTTAGGAAACTTTTTTATTAGCTTACCTTTAGATAGAAGTAGAAGAGGGCAAAAAAGTGCCTGCATCTCACCTACAGCCATACCACATTGGATACGCCCAATCTCGTCTGATCTTGGAAGCTAAGCAGTGTTGGGCCTGGTTAGTACTTGGGTGGGAGACCACATGGGAACACCAGGTGCTGTAGGTTTTTTCCCATTACTGGCAAATTGTTTTTATTCTCTAGCTATTTAAATTGGAAACTTTTTCTTTTTATTGCCAATACAGACATTTGAGAGAGGTGAAACAGACATAATAGCCATCACCTAAAGACTTACCACACTGTTTCGGCCCAATTCCAACTGCTTTTGGCAGCTAAACAGTGTTGAGCCTCATTAGTAGTTTAATTTGAGACCACCTGCTAATATTATGTCCTGTAGGTCTTTTTACATTACCAACACATGATTTTTTTCAGTAAGCCAATAATGTTAGGAAACTTTTTTATTAGCTTACCTGGTTATAGAAGTAGAAGAGGGCAAAAAAGTGACTCTATCTCAACTACAGCCATACCACATTGAATACGCCCAATCTCGTCTGATCTTGGAAGCTAAGCAGTGTTAGGCCTGGTTAGTACTTGGGTGGGAGACCACATTGGAACACCAGGTGCTGTAGGTTTTTTCCCATTACTGGCAAATTGTTTTTATTCTCTAGCTATTTAAATTGGAAACTTTTTCTTTTTATTGCCAATACAGACATTTGGGAGAGGTCAAACAGACACAATAGCCATCACCTAAAGACTTACCACACTGTTTCGGCCCAATTCCAACTGCTTTTGGCAGCTAAATAGTGTTGAGCCTCTTTAGTAGTTTAATTTGAGACCACCTGCTAATATTATGTCCTGTAGGTATTTTTACATTACCAACACATGATTTTTTTCAGTAAGCCAATAATGTTAGGAAACTTTTTTATTAGCTTACCTGGTTATAGAAGTAGAAGAGGGCAAAAAAGTGACTGTATCTCACCTACAGCCATACCACATTGGATACGCCCAATCTTGTCTGATCTTGGAAGCTAAGCAGTGTTGGGCCTGGTTAGTACTTGAGTGGGAGACCACATGGGAACACCAGGTGCTGTAGGTTTTTCCCATTACTGGCAAATTGTTTTTATTCTCTAGCTATTTAAATTGGAAACTTTTTCTTTTTATTGCCAATACAGACATTTGAGAGAGGTGAAACAGACATAATAGCCATCACCTAAAGACTTACCACACTGTTTCGGCCCAATTCCAACTGCTTTTGGCAGCTAAACAGTGTTGAGCCTCATTAGTAGTTTATTTGAGACCACCTGCTAATATTATGTCCTGTAGGTCTTTTTACATTACCAACACATGATTTTTTTCAGTAAGCCAATAATGTTAGGAAACTTTTTTATTAGCTTACCTGGTTATAGAAGTAGAAGAGGGCAAAAAAGTGACTCTATCTCACCTACAGCCATACCACATTGGATACGCCCAATCTCGTCTGATCTTGGAAGCTAAGCATTGTTGGGCCTGGTTAGTACTTGGGTGGGAGACCACATGGGAACACCAGGTGCTGTAGGTTTTTTCCCATTACTGGCAAATTGTTTTTATTCTCTAGCTATTTAAATTGGAAACTTCTTATTTTTATTGCCAATACAGACATTTGGGAGAGGTCAAACAGACACAATAGCCATCACCTAAAGACTTACCACACTGTTTCGGCCTAATTCCAACTGCTTTTGGCAGCTAAACAGTGTTGAGCCTCTTTAGTAGTTTAATTTGAGACCACCTGCTAATATTATGTCCTGTAGGTCTTTTTACATTACCAACACATGATTTTTTTCAGTAAGCCAATACAGTTAGGAAACTTTTTTATTCGCTTACCTGGTTATAGAAGTAGAAGAGGGCAAAAAAGTGCCTGTATCTTACCTACAGCCATACCACATTGGATATGCCCACTCTCGTCTGATCTTGGAAGCTAAGCAGTGTTGGGCCTGGTTAGTACTTGGGTGGGAGACCACATGGGAACACCAGGTGCTGTAGGTTTTTTCCCATTACTGGCAAATTGTTTTTATTCTCTAGCTATTTAAATTGGAAACTTTTTCTTTTTATTGCCAATACAGACATTTGGGAGAGGTCAAACAGACACAATAGCCATCACCTAAAGACTTACCACACTGTTTCGGCCCAATTCCAACTGCTTTTGGCAGCTAAATAGTGTTGAGCCTCTTTAGTAGTTTAATTTGAGACCACCTGCTGATATTATGTCCTGTAGGTCTTTTTACATTGCAAACACATGATTTTTTTCAGTAAGCCAATACAGTTAGGAAACTTTTTTATTAGCTTACCTTTAGATAGAAGTAGAAGAGGGCAAAAAAGTGACTGCATCTCACCTACAGCCATACCACATTGGATACGCCCAATCTCGTCTTATTTTGGAAGCTAAGCAGTGTTGGAGCTGGTCAGTACTTGGGTAGGAGACCACATGGGAACACCAGGTGCTGTAGGTTTTTCCCATTACTGGCAAATTGTTTTTATTCTCTAGCTATTTAAATTGGAAACTTTTTCTTTTTATTGCCAATACAGACATTTGGGAGAGGTCAAACAGACACAATAGCCATCACCTAAAGACTTACCACACTGTTTCGGCCCAATTCCAACTGCTTTTGGCAGCTAAATAGTGTTGAGCCTCTTTAGTAGTTTAATTTGAGACCACCTGCTAATATTATGTCCTGTTGGTCTTTTTACATTACCAACACATGATTTTTTTCAGTTAGCCAATATAGTTAGGAAACTTTTTTATTAGCTTACCTTTAGATAGAAGTAGAAGAGGGCAAAAAAGTGCCTGCATCTCACCTACAGCCATACCACATTGGATACGCCCAATCTCGTCTGATCTTGGAAGCTAAGCAGTGTTGGGCCTGGTTAGTACTTGGGTGGGAGACCACATGGGAACACCAGGTGCTGTAGGTTATTTCCCATTACTGGCAAATTGTTTTTATTCTCTAGCTATTTAAATTGGAAACTTTTTCTTTTTATTGCCAATACAGACATTTGAGAGAGGTGAAACAGACACAATAGCCATCACCTAAAGACTTACCTCACTGTTTCGGGCCAATTCCAACTGCTTTTGGCAGCTAAACAGTGTTGAGCCTGTTAATACCGATATTATATGACCAAGGAGACAATAAGTGGAAAGCGCAGGTTACGTAATGTGTCCGTAACCTGCTTACCCTTTATACCTAACTGCGTGCGAACAAAACGTAGCGCAGCGCAGCGTACAGTCTATTGTATGTTATACACCAAGAACCGATACCTTAATAAGAGATCCTTTCGCAGGACTTGTCTCCAATTGTGAGAATATACCTTAAAGGACAGAGTCCGCAATGTAAGGACAGAGTCCTTAATGTACCTTATCGCTATTATGCGAATAACTAGACACGACCACGGAATAGAAATAAGGAGGTTAGAACTCCATAAAGAGATTGTATTAAAGTCCCTAATGGACAAAAGGGGGTTACAGAATTAAGAATAAACAGGTATAACAAGTGATACAATACAATAACAATGAATACTAAACACTCTCTGCTAAGGGGAAAGAATACAAATACAAGACACAATCAGCCAACAATAACTACAAGGATAAATACCGTGATAAATGCAACCGTTTACCGTGGTCATCTAGTATGTGAAAAGCAGTCCGGTCAGAGCTCACTATCGTTCAGGAATGAGCGATAGTCCGGTAGGAAGGTCCAGGGAAAGTAGTTGTGCCGAAAAGACCCTGGCTGCTCTGTGTCGCCTATCTTATAGGGTCAGAAGGGGGAGGTCAAAGGCCATTCTCATTGGCCAGAGATCATATGTCCGGTCCACTGCAATTGGAGGTTAGACGCTGTACCTGGTCTGACCAGGTGCAGGGGAGTGAACTTTAAGAGTCCTTTGTTTGGTGGTTTCGGCGTCAGCAAGGATAAGAACCGGTTTGAGCTAGTTTCCTTTGTTAACTACTTACAACAGAAACTGTCTCTGGAATATGGATTTAGTCCATAACTATCGGACAGTGTACATTGCGAAATATTCGCAATGACCGGAATACTTTGCATGATGAGCTGAGCGGAACGGTACTAAACACGATACAGACAGCTGTGTGCAGGGCTAACTAAGCTATGTGTGGCGTTCTAAACCTTTTAACTATATTTCCTTTCGTGTAAGTGTGTTATTATGAATTTATGTGTGATAGTATGTCTACTCTTCTGGTCCACATTGTCACACATACTCGGGTATGGAACTTTATTTGCGCAACTCTGCGAACCAAAATGGCGGCCATACTATCACAAAATGGCGTGTGTGTACCTAGACTTCCACAGTCCACCCTTTAACAGTAAATATAAAACTGTTACATTACAAAATATTTCACACGACAAGACAGAAATTCATAATCCTAACAGAGATATTGGGATACATGAAATAAACATATAAGGGGAGTAAACCATCTGCTCTCGGCCGATCCAGGATCATGGATAAACGATGGGCCGCATTTATCGAACAATCTACTCAGGGTCACGAAGGATAATGTACAATTTTTGGGATAAAAATAAAAACAGGGGTGGTTACAACATATACACGTTCTTCAGATATGGCATCCTTTGGTAGGTATTGTTTGTGACAACAGACTCTTGAACTCTTTGTTGTCTCTCTTTTTGATATGCTTTTAAGTATGATGGTATTAAAACATCCGGTCCTGGGTAAGGTGTCAAGTTTATAGATTCTACCTTGACCTAAGCTGGGATGGGTAACACACTCTCAGAACTCTGTATCGTCCGTCCAATGCCTGGCAGCAGGGCGGCGGCGGTATCCTTGATTTGGAAGATGAGAACGGATAGTGGGGGGGGAAAGACAAGAATAGGACCCACAACAGTAGAGAAAACTGAGAAAGGAAAAATTTTGTTAGTGATCCTTTCAACCTGTTACCAGTGGGGTGTGTCACAGTCCCTTTTGTAGCTTGTACAGGTTGCTTGACCTTAGCTGCTCTCCAGTCCTCCCGAAATGGTGCCTCTTAGCGATTTCTTTCTTTCGCCCTCGAGTGTAAGGACCTTCTGGTTTTCAGTTCCTTTGGCAGTAGGACGAACATACCCGAATCTCTCTCTCTGCGACTTTGTTATTGAGGTAGTGCTGGTCAACAAGATTTTGGGGTGGTTCTTTCCAAAGGTCTATCAAGCAACCTGTATATGGCAAAGCAGGGGAAACAACAACAACATCTCCTGGTTCATGGTTATGACAGTTCACAACAGGTGTCAACAAAGTCCTTTTGCTGCAGTTTTCCAGGTGTGGATACATCACTTGCATTTGTGGTCTAGGATCTTCTTGTGGGATTACCATAACCTGTGGCTGCCCGCCAAGCAATGTTTCGATGGGGACAAATTTTGGTGGGGTTCTGAGAGTGATTCTACTATTACAAAAGGAGTTTTATGGGGTGTACCATCAGTCCCTAAAGGTTCACACATGACTTAAACCTTTTATATATATATTTGCATACTCAAGGGTGCTTCTGGGCTGCCATATCTATACACACAAACGTCAACACCTACATATATATATACATAAAAAACTAATAATAAATAAATAACTATAATGATTCTAGAGTGGACTGTGCAAAGCCAATGTTTGTGTTCCCCCTATAAATGTCAGTATATTCACATAGTAATACAAGATTTGTGTCCCCTGCAGGAGAAGCAGTCTAATTGTTAATACCGATATTATATGACCAAGGAGACAATAAGTGGAAAGCGCAGGTTACGTAATGTGTCCGTAACCTGCTTACCCTTTATACCTAACTGCGTGCGAACAAAACGTAGCGCAGCGCAGCGTACAGTCTATTGTATGTTATACACCAAGAACCGATACCTTAATAAGAGATCCTTTCGCAGGACTTGTCTCCAATTGTGAGAATATACCTTAAAGGACAGAGTCCGCAATGTAAGGACAGAGTCCTTAATGTACCTTATCGCTATTATGCGAATAACTAGACACGACCACGGAATAGAAATAAGGAGGTTAGAACTCCATAAAGAGATTGTATTAAAGTCCCTAATGGACAAAAGGGGGTTACAGAATTAAGAATAAACAGGTATAACAAGTGATACAATACAATAACAAGGAATACTAAACACTCTCTGCTAAGGGGAAAGAATACAAATACAAGACACAATCAGCCAACAATAACTACAAGGATAAATACCGTGATAAATGCAACCGTTTACCGTGGTCATCTAGTATGTGAAAAGCAGTCCGGTCAGAGCTCACTATCGTTCAGGAATGAGCGATAGTCCGGTAGGAAGGTCCAGGGAAAGTAGTTGTGCCGAAAAGACCCTGGCTGCTCTGTGTCGCCTATCTTATAGGGTCAGAAGGGGGAGGTCAAAGGCCATTCTCATTGGCCAGAGATCATATGTCCGGTCCACTGCAATTGGAGGTTAGACGCTGTACCTGGTCTGACCAGGTGCAGGGGAGTGAACTTTAAGAGTCCTTTGTTTGGTGGTTTCGGCGTCAGCAAGGATAAGAACCGGTTTGAGCTAGTTTCCTTTGTTAACTACTTACAACAGAAACTGTCTCTGGAATATGGATTTAGTCCATAACTATCGGACAGTGTACATTGCGAAATATTCGCAATGACCGGAATACTTTGCATGATGAGCTGAGCGGAACGGTACTAAACACGATACAGACAGCTGTGTGCAGGGCTAACTAAGCTATGTGTGGCGTTCTAAACCTTTTAACTATATTTCCTTTCGTGTAAGTGTGTTATTATGAATTTATGTGTGATAGTATGTCTACTCTTCTGGTCCACATTGTCACACATACTCGGGTATGGAACTTTATTTGCGCAACTCTGCGAACCAAAATGGCGGCCATACTATCACAAAATGGCGTGTGTGTACCTAGACTTCCACAAGCCTCATTAGTAGTTTAATTTGAGACCACCTGCTAGTATTATGTCCTGTAGGTCTTTTTACATTAGCAACACATGATTTTTTTCAGTAAGTTAATACAGTTAGGAAACTTTTTTATTAGCTTACCTTTAGATAGAAGTAGAAGAGGGCAAAAAAGTGCCTGTATCTCACCTACAGCCATACCACGTTGGATACTCCCAATCTTGTCTGATCTTGGAAGCTAAGCAGTGTTGGGCCTGGTTAGTACTTGGGTGGGAGACCATATGGGAGCACCAGGTGCTGTAGGTTTTTTCCCATTACTGGCAAATTGTTTTTATTCTCTAGCTATTTAAATTGGAAACTTTTTCTTTTTATTGCCAATACAGACATTTGGGAGAGGTCAAACAGACACAATAGCCATCCCCTTAAGACTTTACACTGTTTCGGCCCAATTCAAACTGCTTTTGGCAGCTAAACAGTGTTGAGCCTCTTTAGTAGTTTAATTTGAGACCACCTGCTAATATTATGTCCTGTAGGTCTTTTTACTTTACCAACACATGATTTTATTCTGTAAGCCAATACAGTTAGGAAACTTTTTTATTAGCTTACCTTGTTATAGAAGTAGAAGAGGGCAAAAAAGTGCCTGTGTCTCACCTCCAGCCATACCACATTGGATACGCCCAATCTCGTCTGATCTTGGTAGCTAAGCAGTGTTGGGTCTGGATAGTATGTGGGTGGGAGACCACATGGGAACACCAGGTGCTGTAGGTTTTTTCCCATTACTCGCAAATTGTTTTTATTCTCTATCTATTTAAATTGGAAACTTTTTCTTTTTATTGCTAATACAGACATTTGAGAGAGGTCAAACAGACACAATAGCCATCACCTAAAGACTTACCACACTGTTTCGGACCAATTCCAACTGCTTTTGGCAGCTAAATAGTGTTGAGCCTCTTTAGTAGTTTAATTTGAGACCACCTGTTAATATAATGTCCTGTAGGTCTTTTTTCATTACCAACACATGATTTTTTTCAGTAAGCCAATACAGTTAGGAAACTTTTTTATTAGCTTACCTGGTTATAGAAGTAGAAGAGGGCAATAAAGTGACTCTATCTCACCTATACCACATTGGATATGCCCAATCTCGTCTGATCTTGGAAGCTAAGCAGTGTTGAGCCTGGTTAGTACTTGGGTGGGAGACCACATGGGAACACCAGGTGCTGTAGGTTTTTTCCCATTACTGGCAAATTGTTTTTATTCTCTAGCTATTTAAATTGGAAACTTTTTATTTTTATTGCCAATACAGACATTTGAGAGAGGTGAAAAAGACACAATAGCCATCACCTAAAGACTTACCACACTGTTTTGGCCCAAATCTAACTGCTTTTGGCAGCTAAACAGTGTTGAGCCTCATTAGTAGTTTAATTTGAGACCACCTGCTAATATTATGTCCTGTAGGTCTTTTTACATTACCAACACATGATTTTTTTCAGTAAGCCAATAATGTTAGGAAACTTTTTTATTAGCTTACCTGGTTATAGAA
Organism: Crinia signifera; assembly: GCF_055691185.1. Taxonomy (NCBI): domain Eukaryota; kingdom Metazoa; phylum Chordata; class Amphibia; order Anura; family Myobatrachidae; genus Crinia; species Crinia signifera. The sequence goes on from NC_139224.1 coordinate 68,948,027, forward strand.
GTAGAAGAGGGCAAAAAAGTGACTCTATTTCACCTACAGCCAAACCACATTGGATACGCCCAATCTTGTCTGATCTTGGAAGCTAAGCAGTGTTGGGCCTGGTTAGTACTTGGGTGGGAGACCACATGGGAACACCAGGTGCTGTAGGTTTTTTCCCATTACTGGCAAATTGTTTTTATTCTCTAGCTATTTAAATTGGAAACTTTTTCTTTTTATTGCCAATACAGACATTTGGGAGAGGTCAAACAGACACAATAGCCATCACCTAAAGACTTACCACACTGTTTCGGCCCAATTCCAACTGCTTTTGGCAGCTAAATAGTATTGAGCCTCTTTAGCAGTTTAATTTGAGACCACCTGCTAATATTATGTCCTGTAGGTCTTTTTACATTACCAACACATGATTTTTTTCAGTAAGCCAATATAGTTAGGAAACTTTTTTATTAGCTTACCTTTAGATAGAAGTAGAAGAGGGCAAAAAAGTGCCTGCATCTCACCTACAGCCATATCACATTGGATATGCCCAATCTCGTCTGATCTTGGAAGCTAAGCAGTGTTGGGCCTGGTTAGTACTTGGGTGGGAGACCACATGGGAACACCAGGTGCTGTAGGTTTTTTCCCATTACTGGCCAATTGTTTTTATTCTCTAGCTATTTAAATTGGAAACTTTTTCTTTTTATTGCCAACACAGACATTTGAGAGAGGTGAAACAGACACAATAGCCATCACCTAAAGACTTACCACACTGTTTCGGCCCAATTTCAACTGCTTTTGGCAGCTAAACAGTGTTGAGCCTCATTAGTAGTTTAATTTGAGACCACCTGCTAATATTATGTCCTGTAGGCCTTTTTACATTACCAACACATGATTTTTTTCAGTGAGCCAATAATGTTAGGAAACTTTTTTATTAGCTTACCTGGTTATAGAAGTAGAAGAGGGCAAAAAAGTGATTCTATTTCACCTACAGCCATACCACATTGGATACGCCCAATCTTGTCTGATCTTGGAAGCTAAGCAGTGTTGGGCCTGGTTAGTACTTGGGTGGGAGACCACATGGGAACACCAGGTGCTGTAGGTTTTTTCCCATTACTGGCAAATTGTTTTTATTCTCTAGTTATTTAAATTGGAAACTTTTTCTTTTTATTGCCAATACAGACATTTGGGAGAGGTCAAACAGACACAATAGCCATCACCTAAAGACTTACCACACTGTTTCGGCCCAATTTCAACTGCTTTTGGCAGCTAAATAGTGTTGAGCCTCTTTAGTAGTTTAATTTTCGACCACCTGCTAATATTATGTCCTGTAGGTATTTTTACATTACCAACACATGATTTTTTTCAGTAAGCCAATAATGTTAGGAAACTTTTTTATTAGCTTACCTGGTTATAGAAGTAGAAGAGGGCAAAAAAGTGACTGTATCTCACCTACAGCCATACCACATTGGATACGCCCAATCTCGTCTGATCTTGGAAGCTAAGCAGTGTTGGGCCACTTTTGTACTTGGGCGGGAGACCACATGGGAACACCAGGTGCTGTAGGTTTTTCCCATTACTGGCAAATTGTTTTTATTCTCTAGCTATTTAAATTGGAAACTTTTTCTTTTTTTTTTTTTTTAAACACAATTTATTGTTGGAACATGTCAGAGTACAAACAGATAAAGTCTCAGCGACACGGTACACACAAACAAAAAATGCAAACAATGTACGAGTCTAGTTTTCCGCGTTGTCTTGTTCCAGAGTGAAAAGGGGAGAAGAGTTGGTGAGAGAAGGAAATTTTCTGTTTTTTATAAGAGGTGTAGGAAAGGGGAGAGAGAGTGATAGGAAAAAGAGGAGATAGAAGAAAAGAAGGAAAAGAAAGAAAAGAAAAGAAAAAAAAAAAAAAAGAAATAGAAAAAGAAGAAAAAAGCAAAAAAGAGAAGGGTAAAGGGCGTCCTTCCGGTGGCAGTGGGACACCCTGTCCCTTCCAAGGAAGCCAGGTGGTGTCACAGTGTGGTATGGAAGGGGGGTGGAGGGAGAGGGCGAGGGGGGGGGGGGAAGGTTGGGGGAGGGGGTGGAATTCCGTTAGTCTATATCATATGGTGGGGGGGCGTTCTGAGAAGTCATCCAAGGCGTCCACACCTTATGAAAGGATTTGAGAGAGTGGCGTATAGTTGCGGTCATATACTCCATTCTATAAGTATACCATATACGGGCAAGTATTGCCTGCATTGGGGCCGGATCTGTTTTTTCCCAGTCGGCTGCTATTTGACAGGTCATTGCAGAGATAATATGTCGGAATAGTTTATGCTGGTGCAGGGTAAGCATGGGGGGTTTAAGTGGAAGGAGATAATATTTGGGGTCTAGGGGGACAGCAATTCCCATCAGGTTAGAAAGTAAGGTTTCCACCTCTTTCCAGATTGTAACTATCTTTGGACAGTTCCACCAGATATGAAGGAAGCTACCCTCTGCCGTACAGCCCCTCCAGCACCTATCCGACGTGTTAGGAAACATCCTATGCAGTCTGGATGGGACATAATACCAGCGATAAAGGAGCTTATATATGTTTTCTTTAATTTTCACGCATATCGAGCTGGAGGCCGCGTTGTCGCGAATTTCCTCCCAGTCCTCGTCATCTATGGGGAAACCTAGATCTCTTTCCCAGGCCCTCTCATGTGGAGCCCGAGAGGAGGCCGTGCTGGTTTCCAGAAGGGAGTAAAGTGTTGAGATTAGGCCCGCGGAGGAGGTTCGCTTCCAACATATGTATTCATAAGATGTTAGAGGTCTGGATATAAGAGTTGGGGTGGTTTTAGAATGGAAGTGCCGGATTTGTAGGAAGCGGAAAAAGTCCATGTTCGGGATTGCTGTACCCTCTCTTATCGCGGCAAACTGCGGGAAACTAGCATCGACGGAGATATCGTTAAGGTAATAGATGTTATCTTTTAGCCAACTGGAGAGGGAAGAGCGGCTCATGCCTGGAGGAAAGGCTGGGTTATGGAATAGCGGAATTAGAGGAGAGGGGAGTGGAGCTAAATTGTATGTTTTGTTAACCTTGTCCCACACCGATAAAGCGCGGGAGACCACCGGGTGGGATGCAGCTGTGTGAGGGCGCTTGTTTTTAGGTAGCCATTGAAGGGAAGACATAGTGGACAATCCCAAATCGTCCGCTTCTATTTTTACCCAAACTTTCTGTGTGCCCCATGGGTTGCACCATTGGACATTCTGGGACAGCCGTGAGGCATAGTAGTATCTCCGGAAGTCCGGGATACCTAGACCACCTTGATGGGAGGGTCGTTGTAAGAGTTTTAGCCTTATTCGGGGGCGCTTCTTGTCCCAAACAAACTGAGTGGTTTGGTATTGTAGTGATTTGAATACATAAAGGGGGATATATATTGGCAAGGTTTGGAATAAGTATAGGAGGCGCGGGAGGACACTCATTTTGACTGAGTTAATCCTACCGATCCAAGAGATGTAGTGGGAGGACCACGTGGACAGATCTGTTTTAATTATCTCTAGAAGACGCGGGTAATTGGCCTGAAAAAGTTGGTGATAGTGTTGAGTCAGGTATATACCGAGGTACTTGATTTTCTTTCTGTTCCAGTTACAGGGGAGCTGTTTCATTAGTTCGGATTTGGAGGATCCGGGTATGTGAAAATCAAGGACCTCTGTCTTTTCTACATTAATTTTGTAGCCAGAGTGTTGGGAGTATTGCTGTATTTCTAAGAGTAGGGGGGGGATTGAGCTGATCGGGTTTGCGAGGGTCAGAAGTACATCATCGGCATATAACGCAATTTTGTGTTCCGATGGACCGGTTTTTATGCCTTGAATAGAGGGGTTGTTGCGAATCCTTGCCGCCAGGGGTTCCATAATGAGGGCGAAAATAAGCGGGGATAGGGGGCATCCCTGACGTGTACCATTCGCTATTTTGAAGTAGTCCGACATGACTCCGTTGACCGAGACCCGAGCGGACGGTGTGCGGTAGAGCGCCTTGGTGCCTTCCAGAAAGGCCCCCGAGAAGCCCATCTTTTCTAAAACTGCAAAGGCAAAGGGCCAGGAAATGCGGTCAAATGCCTTTTCCGCGTCTAAGGCTAGGACCAAGGCGGGGTTTTTCTGCTTTTGAATGACGTGGATAAGGTCTATTGCTCGTCTCGTGTTATCCGACGCCTGGCGACCAGGGATAAAACCGACTTGGTCTGGATGAACCAGAAGTGGGAGCAGAGAAGCAAGCCGGACGGCCAAGACCTTCGCGTAAATTTTTAAATCTACATTCAAAAGCGAAATTGGTCTGTAGTTTGCACACCCGGTCGGGTCTCTGTCAAGTTTTGGGATCACCACTATGTCCGCCTGGGTGGCCTCTGGGGAAAAAGAGGCACCCTCAAGGATGTCGTTAAACAACACCACCAGATGGGGGGCTAGTTCCAATGCAAAGCGCTTATAGTATTGGGCCGTAAAGCCATCGGGACCCGGGGCAGCAGAGGAGCGCATTGAGCGAATCGCCGATACTACCTCCTCCACCGTTATCTTTGCGTTCAAGAAGGAAAGATGAGCATCTGAAAGTGTGGGTAGGGGAGTGTTGGTTAAATAGGCAGATAGATTATCTGTATCAGATGTGGATGCGGGGGAAGACTCACTCAGATTGTACAGAGCTTCATAATATGCTCGGAACTCCTCCGCTATTTCTTTAGGGTTATAGGTGTGTGATCCCCTTATAGAGGAGTATATTTTATCAATAGTTCTCGACGCTTGTTGGCGCCGAAGCTTGTTGGCCAAGATCGAGTCTATCTTATCCGCTTTGTCATAGAACCGTTGTTGAAGTCTTTTAAGAATATTGGCAGCTCTATGAGATAAGAGTGTATTCAGCTGACCTCTGATCGAGTCTATCTGGGACAGTAAGGCAGGTGTGGGCGTGCTTTTATGTTGATCTATTAGCAATGTTAATTGAGTTTCTAAGGTGTGTATCTGTGCCTTCTGCTTTTTCCGGATAGAGGAGACCTTGGAGATTATCAGGCCCCTAATGGTGGCCTTATGGGCTTCCCAAATGGTGGTAGGGGAGAGGTCAGGGGAGGAGTTTTCTTTGAAGTAGTGAGTAATAGCAAGTTTAACTTCTGCTAACGAGGAGGGATGTTCTAGTAGGGAGTCGTCTAGCCGCCATCTATAGGTCCTCGGGGGACATTCATAAAGATCAATGAGTATGTAAATACCTGCGTGGTCAGTCCAGGAAAACGGCGTTATGCCTGCCTCTTTAACTCTAGGGATCAAAGGGGAAGAAATGTGGATCATGTCTATCCTAGAGTAGTGTTGGTGGGGGGCCGAGTAATGGGTGTAATCTTTAGAGTGCGGGTGCTTTAATCGCCAGGAGTCACTCAGTCCATTATGCTTTAAGGCTGCAGTAAGGGTGCGGGAAGCTCTGGGAATAGTTGACGTTGAGGTGTGTGGAGGTGGGGAGGATCTGTCTAGCAAAGGGTCGATAATAGTGTTGAAGTCTCCTCCGATAATTATGTGGCCTTGTGCCATTCTACCTAGGCGTTTAAAGAACGTGTCAAAGAATTGAGATTGGTCTTGGTTGGGAGCGTATAAAGAAACCAGGGTCACAGTAAGTGAACGAATGGTTCCGATTACCAAAATAAACCTCCCGTCAGGGTCAGCAATTGTTTTAATTGGGACAAAAGGCACACCCCTACGAATCAGGATAGCCACTCCTCTTTTTTTGCAGTCCGCCGATGCAAAAAAGTTTTGAGAAAACGAACGGCCCTTGAGTTGGGAGTGACTGCCAGAGAAATGTGTCTCTTGCAAGAACACGATGGATGCGTTTTCTCTTCTGCAGGCTCCCAGGAGGATCGTTCGTTTTTTGGGCGAGTTCAGGCCATTAACATTTATGGACAATAATTTAAGGGCCATCGTATGGTATGTCACAGCAAGTTATTTTAAGAATCAAATTACAAGTGTGGGTAGACTGAGGGGGAAAGGGGGATCTCCCTGCGGGGGAGAAGGGAGGGAAGGCAGGAGGAGGGGGAGCACCACCGGGAGGACACCAGAGGAGAAAAAAAGATAAGTGAAAGATGAGAGGAAAGAGCCCAAAAGGGCTAGTACCCTGAAGAGAAGGGTCCCATGTGGGGACCGCTACAAGGAAACAAATTATTACATATAATCTAAATATTTGTGAAAGGGAATTTGGGGGGGGATAACGAAGCATAGTGCTGGCGTGTTGGAGACCGCCAGGACCGATAGCATCCCAAGCTATAGGGGTCTGTAGGGACTAACTAAGCTAGCATGCTATAAAACTCTACACATTGAATTATTAACTCTATACTTTAAACTAAACAGAATTAACATTACCACAGAGGTGTATCTCACCCATAGAGGGTCGGAACTGTAGGCACACATGTGGAGCTTACTATTTGTAATTCAACTTTGGTAAAGATGAGAGAGTTCAGTTAGGCTCGCCGTTTTCCACTCGGTGACGAGAAACCCTTGTCCATTCTGGGGGTGGGGGGGAGTGTCTCTGTGGTCTTGGGGTGGAGGGACTCTCGTCGGCTTCTGTTGAGGGGGACGGAAGCAGGTCCAGTTTTGCCAGGAGATCTTGACCTTGAGTCAGAGTCTTGATGTTGTGCAGAGAGTCGTTTGCCGACACTTGGAGCATGAAGGGAAAACCCCACCTGTAGCGGATTTTGTGTTGGCGAAGGATTTTGGTGACCGGCTGCAATTCACGTCGTTTTTGAATGGTCGAGGGGGCTAGGTCTTGAAATATTTGTAGTTGCATGTCTCGGAATTTGGTAGATGGAGAGTCTCTGGTGGTTGCGAGGATTTTATCTTTTGTTTGATAATAGTGGAAACGGACTATAATGTCTCTTGGGGGTTGTGAAGCCGGGGGTTTCGGGCGAAGGGCTCTGTGGGCCCTATCTAAAAGGCAATCCTCGTCTGTTAGAGATGGGGCTATTTGTTGGAAGAATTCTTTCAGGAACGTTGGTAGAGAGGAACCGGGAACGGTTTCCGCTACATTGCGGATGCGCAAGTTGTTACGCCGAGAGCGATTTTCTTGGTCTTCTTGTCTTTCTTTAAGCGTCTCTATCTCTTCATGAAGTCTGGAGAGTTCCTTATCCAGACGGGATTGAGAGCGGCATAGGTCGTCAGTTTTAGATTCTAAATCGTCAGTTCTGGTGCCCAAAGCTGTCAAGTCGGACCTGAACTCCGAGACTGCCTTGGCGAGCTCTTGTTTGAAGGCACTTTGTACCCCTTCCAGTAGCCCGGACATCACTGCTTGGATCTGGGGGTCTATGGATGTTTCTACCGTTCCAGGGTGGGAGGGAGAATCTGAGAGCTGCATGTTGCCTGAAGAGCTCTTGGATTTGGAGCCAAAGAAATTTCCGGTTGGTTGGGGAGTTTTCTTGTTTCTCTGGGACATAGTGAACAAGGCCGTTGGGGGCCGAAATCAGCAACCAGGGTGTAGACGTGGTATTTGTGGAGTGGAAATGGCGGAGGTGATCAGCAGAGAGGGATAGCTTCGGTCCTAGCGAGTCTAAGAATTTACTCAGACAGGCATGTTGGGTATTGTGACCTCCACGGAGGGAGGTGAGCTATATTGAATGCGGGGAGTCTCACTTTTCTATCTGCTCAGGGACCTGCCCTTGAGCTGATTTTTCGTCGCCAGCTGTGCCAGGTATTGCGGGTAGGCGGTGTGTCACGGTTATCTGAGGAGATGATTTTAGGAGGATATGTGGGGAGAGAGCTGAGCGGAAGCCCAGGCTGGATGCGTCTGCTCTCTTCACTATGACTTGGCCTCGCCTCCTGATGTTAATATCTTTTCCAATACGGAGCAGCTCAGTGAGTCTCCTGTGTGTTCACACAGGCTGATCTCTTTTGGGTGCTATCGGTGGAGAAGGGGGTGAGTCTGCTGGTGGGGGGGTTGCACCCCACGGCCAAGAGGGGGCTGGCAAGTCTTCTGCAGCTGCTGTATGCGGGAGGACAATAGGGGGGCGAATGATGTTGGCAGCGGGCAAGAGCTGTGGGTTCAGAGTGGCTGGGCAGGCTGATATGAATGGGAGGGTGGGCGGCTGCCTTAACTGATATATTGCTGTCAGGCTGAGGCTCCCAGGCTGGAAATGGAGAGGGGAAACTGCGTTGGGTATGCAGCAGTTATAATGGCTGGTAGTACCAGCAGTGCTGTAGTGTAGGCTGGTGCTCAGTGTCTGTCTAGCAGGGAGCTGTGCAGACATGAGCCTCTGCCTCAACCAATATGGCCGCCGTGTCCAGATATCCCTGCTGTATTTCTGTGCCTGCCCCAACCAATATGGCCGCCGCTCCTATTCTTGTGCCTCCCTCGGAGAGAGATGTTTTATTTGCCAGAGCCTGGCCACATACAGGGCTGTGGGGGGCTTATTCACACACCAGATGGTGTTTGGGCTGCGTGTTTGTAGCTGGGGGGCAGCGTGGGAGCGCGTCTGCAGCTGTCCCCGCAATCCAAGATGGCCGCCGCTGGGACTGAGTGAGCTTGTGTGCGGCTTACCGTTACAGGTGAGGGGGTTAGGAGCCCGGGAAGGGGTCCGGCAGCGTCAGGGGGGCGTTGGGTGAGGGTGCAGTGTCCGGGCTTCGTCCCTGGAGCGGTCCTCCCGCGATCTCCGATGCGGAGCTCCGGCGGCGGGTGGGCTGCCAACTCGAGGTCCCGGCTTGATGGGACGCTAGGCCGCAGTGCTCTGAGAGCCGCAAACGGGCCTCCTGGCACCGCTGCTTTTCTGGACAGGTCGTCTGGTGGTCTGGGGTTGTTGTGAAGGAGAATGGGGTAGGAGGGGGGTCGCAGGAGGGTATTTTGAAAGGTTTAGGAGGTTGGGATACAGGAGCTCTAGGTGAGTGCAGCTTTCCTCTTCCCCGGTCAGGCCACGCCCCAGGAAACTTTTTCTTTTTATTGCCAATACAGACATTTGGGAGAGGTCAAACAGACACAATAGCCATCACCTAAAGACTTACCACACTGTTTCGGCCCAATTCCAACTGCTTTTGGCAGCTAAATAGTGTTGAGCCTCTTTAGTAGGTTAATTTGAGACCACCTGCTAATATTATGTCCTGTTGGTCTTTTTACATTACCAACACATGATTTTTTTTCAGTAAGCCAATATAGTTAGGAAAGTTTTTTATTAGCTTACCTTTAGATAGAAGTAGAAGAGGGCAAAAAAGTGACTGTATCTCAACTACAGCCATACCACATTGGATACGCCCAATCTCGTCTGATCTTGGAAGCTAAGCAGTGTTGGGCCTGGTTAGTACTTGGGTGGGAGACCACATGGGAACACCAGGTGCTGTAGGTTTTTTCGCATTACTGGCAAATTGTTTTTATTCTCTAGCTATTTAAATTGGAAACTTTTTCTTTTTATTGCCAACACAGACATTTGAGAGAGGTGAAACAGACACAATAGCCATCACCTAAAGACTTACCACACTGTTTCGGCCCAATTCCAACTGCTTTTGGCAGCTAAACAGTGTTGAGCCTCATTAGTAGTTTAATTTGAGACCACCTGCTAATATTATTGTCCTGTAGGTCTTTTTACATTACCAACACATGATTTTTTTCAGTAAGCCAATAATGTTAGGAAACTTTTTTATTAGCTTACCTGGTTATAGAAGTAGAAGAGGGCAAAAAAGTGACTCTATTTCACCTACAGCCATACCACATTGCATACGCCCAATCTTGTCTGATCTTGGAAGCTAAGCAGTGTTGGGCCTGGTTAGTACTTGGGTGGGAGACCACATGGGAACACCAGGTGCTGTAGGTTTTTTCCCATTACTCGCAAATTGTTTTTATTCTCTATCTATTTAAATTGGAAACTTTTTCTTTTTATTGCTAATACAGACATTTGAGAGAGGTCAAACAGACACAATAGCCATCACCTAAAGACTTACCACACTGTTTCGGACCAATTCCAACTGCTTTTGGCAGCTAAATAGTGTTGAGCCTCTTTAGTAGTTTAATTTGAGACCACCTGTTAATATAATGTCCTGTAGGTCTTTTTTCATTACCAACACATGATTTTTTTCAGTAAGCCAATACAGTTAGGAAACTTTTTTATTAGCTTACCTGGTTATAGAAGTAGAAGAGGGCAATAAAGTGACTCTATCTCACCTATACCACATTGGATATGCCCAATCTCGTCTGATCTTGGAAGCTAAGCAGTGTTGAGCCTGGTTAGTACTTGGGTGGGAGACCACATGGGAACACCAGGTGCTGTAGGTTTTTTCCCATTACTGGCAAATTGTTTTTATTCTCTAGCTATTTAAATTGGAAACTTTTTATTTTTATTGCCAATACAGACATTTGAGAGAGGTGAAAAAGACACAATAGCCATCACCTAAAGACTTACCACACTGTTTTGGCCCAAATCTAACTGCTTTTGGCAGCTAAACAGTGTTGAGCCTCATTAGTAGTTTAATTTGAGACCACCTGCTAATATTATGTCCTGTAGGTCTTTTTACATTACCAACACATGATTTTTTTCAGTAAGCCAATAATGTTAGGAAACTTTTTTATTAGCTTACCTGGTTATAGAAGTAGAAGAGGGCAAAAAAGTGACTCTATTTCACCTACAGCCAAACCACATTGGATACGCCCAATCTTGTCTGATCTTGGAAGCTAAGCAGTGTTGGGCCTGGTTAGTACTTGGGTGGGAGACCACATGGGAACACCAGGTGCTGTAGGTTTTTTCCCATTACTGGCAAATTGTTTTTATTCTCTAGCTATTTAAATTGGAAACTTTTTCTTTTTATTGCCAATACAGACATTTGGGAGAGGTCAAACAGACACAATAGCCATCACCTAAAGACTTACCACACTGTTTCGGCCCAATTCCAACTGCTTTTGGCAGCTAAATAGTATTGAGCCTCTTTAGCAGTTTAATTTGAGACCACCTGCTAATATTATGTCCTGTAGGTCTTTTTACATTACCAACACATGATTTTTTTCAGTAAGCCAATATAGTTAGGAAACTTTTTTATTAGCTTACCTTTAGATAGAAGTAGAAGAGGGCAAAAAAGTGCCTGCATCTCACCTACAGCCATATCACATTGGATATGCCCAATCTCGTCTGATCTTGGAAGCTAAGCAGTGTTGGGCCTGGTTAGTACTTGGGTGGGAGACCACATGGGAACACCAGGTGCTGTAGGTTTTTTCCCATTACTGGCCAATTGTTTTTATTCTCTAGCTATTTAAATTGGAAACTTTTTCTTTTTATTGCCAACACAGACATTTGAGAGAGGTGAAACAGACACAATAGCCATCACCTAAAGACTTACCACACTGTTTCGGCCCAATTCCAACTGCTTTTGGCAGCTAAACAGTGTTGAGCCTCATTAGTAGTTTAATTTGAGACCACCTGCTAATATTATGTCCTGTAGGCCTTTTTACATTACCAACACATGATTTTTTTCAGTGAGCCAATAATGTTAGGAAACTTTTTTATTAGCTTACCTGGTTATAGAAGTAGAAGAGGGCAAAAAAGTGATTCTATTTCACCTACAGCCATACCACATTGGATACGCCCAATCTTGTCTGATCTTGGAAGCTAAGCAGTGTTGGGCCTGGTTAGTACTTGGGTGGGAGACCACATGGGAACACCAGGTGCTGTAGGTTTTTTCCCATTACTGGCAAATTGTTTTTATTCTCTAGTTATTTAAATTGGAAACTTTTTCTTTTTATTGCCAATACAGACATTTGGGAGAGGTCAAACAGACACAATAGCCATCACCTAAAGACTTACCACACTGTTTCGGCCCAATTCCAACTGCTTTTGGCAGCTAAATAGTGTTGAGCCTCTTTAGTAGTTTAATTTTCGACCACCTGCTAATATTATGTCCTGTAGGTATTTTTACATTACCAACACATGATTTTTTTCAGTAAGCCAATAATGTTAGGAAACTTTTTTATTAGCTTACCTGGTTATAGAAGTAGAAGAGGGCAAAAAAGTGATTGTATCTCACCTACAGCCATACCACATTGGATACGCCCAATCTCGTCTGATCTTGGAAGCTAAGCAGTGTTGGGCCACTTTTGTACTTGGGCGGGAGACCACATGGGAACACCAGGTGCTGTAGGTTTTTCCCATTACTGGCAAATTGTTTTTATTCTCTAGCTATTTAAATTGGAAACTTTTTCTTTTTATTGCCAATACAGACATTTGGGAGAGGTCAAACAGACACAATAGCCATCACCTAAAGACTTACCACACTGTTTCGGCCCAATTCCAACTGCTTTTGGCAGCTAAATAGTGTTGAGCCTCTTTAGTAGGTTAATTTGAGACCACCTGCTAATATTATGTCCTGTTGGTCTTTTTACATTACCAACACATGATTTTTTTTCAGTAAGCCAATATAGTTAGGAAAGTTTTTTATTAGCTTACCTTTAGATAGAAGTAGAAGAGGGCAAAAAAGTGACTGTATCTCAACTACAGCCATACCACATTGGATACGCCCAATCTCGTCTGATCTTGGAAGCTAAGCAGTGTTGGGCCTGGTTAGTACTTGGGTGGGAGACCACATGGGAACACCAGGTGCTGTAGGTTTTTTCGCATTACTGGCAAATTGTTTTTATTCTCTAGCTATTTAAATTGGAAACTTTTTCTTTTTATTGCCAACACAGACATTTGAGAGAGGTGAAACAGACACAATAGCCATCACCTAAAGACTTACCACACTGTTTCGGCCCAATTCCAACTGCTTTTGGCAGCTAAACAGTGTTGAGCCTCATTAGTAGTTTAATTTGAGACCACCTGCTAATATTATTGTCCTGTAGGTCTTTTTACATTACCAACACATGATTTTTTTCAGTAAGCCAATAATGTTAGGAAACTTTTTTATTAGCTTACCTGGTTATAGAAGTAGAAGAGGGCAAAAAAGTGACTCTATTTCACCTACAGCCATAACACATTGCATACGCCAAATCTTGTCTGATCTTGGAAGCTAAGCAGTGTTGGGCCTGGTTAGTACTTGGGTGGGAGACCACATGGGAACACCAGGTGCTGTAGGTTTTTTCCCATTACTGGCAAATTGTTTTTATTCTCTAGCTATTTAAATTGGAAACTTTTTCTTTTTATTGCCAATACAGACATTTGGGAGAGGTCAAACAGACACAATAGCCATCACCTAAAGACTTACCACACTGTTTCGGCCCAATTCCAACTGCTTTTGGCAGCTAAATAGTGTTGAGCCTCTTTAGTAGTTTAATTTGAGACCACCTGCTAATATTATGTCCTGTAGGTATTTTTACATTACCAACACATGATTTTTTTCAGTAAGCCAATAATGTTAGGAAACTTTTTTATTAGCTTACCTTTAGATAGAAGTAGAAGAGGGCAAAAAAGTGCAAGTATCTCACCTGCAGCCATACCACATTGGATACGCCCAATCTCGTCTGATCTTGGAAGCTAAGCAGTGTTGGGCCTGGTTAGTACTTGGGTGGGAGACCACATGGGAACACCAGGTGCTGTAGGTTTTTTCCCATTACTGGCAAATTAATTTTATTCTCTAGCTATTTAAATTGGAAACTTTTTCTTTTTATTGCCAACACAGACATTTGAGAGAGGTGAAACAGACACAATAGCCATCACCTAAAGACTTACCACACTGTTTCGGCCCAATTCCAACTGCTTTTGTCAGCTAAACAGTGTTGAGCCTCATTAGTAGTTTAATTTGAGACCACCTGCTAATATTATTGTCCTGTAGGTCTTTTTACATTACCAACACATGATTTTTTTCAGTAAGCCAATAATGTTAGGAAACTTTTTTATTAGCTTACCTGGTTATAGAAGTAGAAGAGGGCAAAAAAGTGACTCTATTTCACCTACAGCCATACCACATTGCATACGCCCAATCTTGTCTGATCTTGGAAGCTAAGCAGTGTTGGGCCTGGTTAGTACTTGGGTGGGAGACCACATGGGAACACCAGGTGCTGTAGGTTTTTTCCCATTACTGGCAAATTGTTTTTATTCTCTAGCTATTTAAATTGGAAACTTTTTCTTTTTATTGCCAATACAGACATTTGGGAGAGGTCAAACAGACACAATAGCCATCACCTAAAGACTTACCACACTGTTTCGGCCCAATTCCAACTGCTTTTGGCAGCTAAATAGTGTTGAGCCTCTTTAGTAGTTTAATTTGAGACCACCTGCTAATATTATGTCCTGTAGGTATTTTTACATTACCAACACATGATTTTTTTCAGTAAGCCAATAATGTTAGGAAACTTTTTTATTAGCTTACCTTTAGATAGAAGTAGAAGAGGGCAAAAAAGTGCAAGTATCTCACCTACAGCCATACCACATTGGATACGCCCAATCTCGTCTGATCTTGGAAGCTAAGCAGTGTTGGGCCTGGTTAGTACTTGGGTGGGAGACCACATGGGAACACCAGGTGCTGTAGGTTTTTTCCCATTACTGGCAAATTGTTTTTATTCTCTAGCTATTTAAATTGGAAACTTTTTCTTTTTATTGCCAACACAGACATTTGAGAGAGGTGAAACAGACACAATAGCCATCACCTAAAGACTTACCACACTGTTTCGGCCCAATTCCAACTGCTTTTGTCAGCTAAACAGTGTTGAGCCTCATTAGTAGTTTAATTTGAGACCACCTGCTAATATTATTGTCCTGTAGGTCTTTTTACATTACCAACACATGATTTTTTTCAGTAAGCCAATAATGTTAGGAAACTTTTTTATTAGCTTACCTGGTTATAGAAGTAGAAGAGGGCAAAAAAGTGACTCTATTTCACCTACAGCCATACCACATTGCATACGCCCAATCTTGTCTGATCTTGGAAGCTAAGCAGTGTTGGGCCTGGTTAGTACTTGGGTGGGAGACCACATGGGAACACCAGGTGCTGTAGGTTTTTTCCCATTACTGGCAAATTGTTTTTATTCTCTAGCTATTTAAATTGGAAACTTTTTCTTTTTATTGCCAATACAGACATTTGGGAGAGGTCAAACAGACACAATAGCCATCACCTAAAGACTTACCACACTGTTTCGGCCCAATTCCAACTGCTTTTGGCAGCTAAATAGTGTTGAGCCTCTTTAGTAGTTTAATTTGAGACCACCTGCTAATATTATGTCCTGTAGGTATTTTTACATTACCAACACATGATTTTTTTCAGTAAGCCAATAATGTTAGGAAACTTTTTTATTAGCTTACCTGGTTATAGAAGTAGAAGAGGGCAAAAAAGTGACTGTATCTCAACTACAGCCATACCACATTGGATACGCCCAATCTCGTCTGATCTTGGAAGCTAAGCAGTGTTGGGCCTCTTTAGTACTTGGGTGGGAGACCACATGGGAACACCAGGTGCTGTAGGTTTTTCCCATTACTGGCAAATTGTTTTTATTCTCTAGCTATTTAAATTGGAAACTTTTTCTTTTTATTGCCAATACAGACATTTGGGAGAGGTCAAACAGACACAATAGCCATCACCTAAAGACTTACCACACTGTTTCGGCCCAATTCCAACTGCTTTTGGCAGCTAAACAGTGTTGAGCCTCTTTAGTAGTTTAATTTGAGACCACCTGCTAATATTATGTCCTGTTGGTCTTTTTACATTACCAACACATGATTTTTTTCAGTAAGCCAATATAGTTAGGAAAGTTTTTTATTAGCTTACCTTTAGATAGAAGTAGAAGAGGGCAAAAAAGTGCCTGTATCTCACCTACAGCCATACCACATTGTATACGCCCAATCTCGTCTGATCTTGGAAGCTAAGCAGTGTTGGGCCTGGTTAGTACTTGGGTTGGAGACCATATGGGAACACCAGGTGCTGTAGGTTTTTTCCCATTACTGGCAAATTGTTTTTATTCTCTAGCTATTTAAATTGGAAACTTTTTCTTTTTATTGCCAATACAGACATTTGAGAGAGGTGAAACAGACACAATAGCCATCACCTAAAGACTTTTCACACTGTTTCGGCCCAATTCCAACTGCTTTTGGCAGCTAAATAGTGTTGAGCCTCTTTAGTAGTTTAATTTTCGACCACCTGCTAATATTATGTCCTGTAGGTATTTTTACATTACCAACACATGATTTTTTTCAGTAAGCCAATAATGTTAGGAAACTTTTTTATTAGCTTACCTGGTTATAGAAGTAGAAGAGGGCAAAAAAGTGACTGTATCTCACCTACAGCCATACCACATTGGATACGCCCAATCTCGTCTGATCTTGGAAGCTAAGCAGTGTTGGGCCACTTTTGTACTTGGGCGGAAGACCACATGGGAACACCAGGTGCTGTAGGTTTTTCCCATTACTGGCAAATTGTTTTTATTCTCTAGCTATTTAAATTGGAAACTTTTTCTTTTTATTGCCAATACAGACATTTGGGAGAGGTCAAACAGACACAATAGCCATCACCTAAAGACTTACCACACTGTTTCGGCCCAATTCCAACTGCTTTTGGCAGCTAAATAGTGTTGAGCCTATTTAGTAGGTTAATTTGAGACCACCTGCTAATATTATGTCCTGTTGGTCTTTTTACATTACCAACACATGATTTTTTTTCAGTAAGCCAATATAGTTAGGAAAGTTTTTTATTAGCTTACCTTTAGATAGAAGTAGAAGAGGGCAAAAAAGTGACTGTATCTCAACTACAGCCATACCACATTGGATACGCCCAATCTCGTCTGATCTTGGAAGCTAAGCAGTGTTGGGCCTGGTTAGTACTTGGGTGGGAGACCACATGGGAACACCAGGTGCTGTAGGTTTTTTCGCATTACTGGCAAATTGTTTTTATTCTCTAGCTATTTAAATTGGAAACTTTTTCTTTTTATTGCCAACACAGACATTTGAGAGAGGTGAAACAGACACAATAGCCATCACCTAAAGACTTACCACACTGTTTCGGCCCAATTCCAACTGCTTTTGGCAGCTAAACAGTGTTGAGCCTCATTAGTAGTTTAATTTGAGACCACCTGCTAATATTATTGTCCTGTAGGTCTTTTTACATTACCAACACATGATTTTTTTCAGTAAGCCAATAATGTTAGGAAACTTTTTTATTAGCTTACCTGGTTATAGAAGTAGAAGAGGGCAAAAAAGTGACTCTATTTCACCTACAGCCATACCACATTGCATACGCCTGATCTTGGAAGCTAAGCAGTGTTGGGCCTGGTTAGTACTTGGGTGGGAGACCACATGGGAACACCAGGTGCTGTAGGTTTTTTCCCATTACTGGCAAATTGTTTTTATTCTCTAGCTATTTAAATTGGAAACTTTTTCTTTTTATTGCCAATACAGACATTTGGGAGAGGTCAAACAGACACAATAGCCATCACCTAAAGACTTACCACACTGTTTCGGCCCAATTCCAACTGCTTTTGGCAGCTAAATAGTGTTGAGCCTCTTTAGTAGTTTAATTTGAGACCACCTGCTAATATTATGTCCTGTAGGTATTTTTACATTACCAACACATGATTTTTTTCAGTAAGCCAATAATGTTAGGAAACTTTTTTATTAGCTTACCTTTAGATAGAAGTAGAAGAGGGCAAAAAAGTGCAAGTATCTCACCTACAGCCATACCACATTGGATACGCCCAATCTCGTCTGATCTTGGAAGCTAAGCAGTGTTGGGCCTGGTTAGTACTTGGGTGGGAGACCACATGGGAACACCAGGTGCTGTAGGTTTTTTCCCATTACTGGCAAATTGTTTTTATTCTCTAGCTATTTAAATTGGAAACTTTTTCTTTTTATTGCCAACACAGACATTTGAGAGAGGTGAAACAGACACAATAGCCATCACCTAAAGACTTACCACACTGTTTCGGCCCAATTCCAACTGCTTTTGTCAGCTAAACAGTGTTGAGCCTCATAAGTAGTTTAATTTGAGACCACCTGCTAATATTATTGTCCTGTAGGTCTTTTTACATTACCAACACATGATTTTTTTCAGTAAGCCAATAATGTTAGGAAACTTTTTTATTAGCTTACCTGGTTATAGAAGTAGAAGAGGGCAAAAAAGTGACTCTATTTCACCTACAGCCATACCACATTGCATACGCCCAATCTTGTCTGATCTTGGAAGCTAAGCAGTGTTGGGCCTGGTTAGTACTTGGGTGGGAGACCACATGGGAACACCAGGTGCTGTAGGTTTTTTCCCATTACTGGCAAATTGTTTTTATTCTCTAGCTATTTAAATTGGAAACTTTTTCTTTTTATTGCCAATACAGACATTTGGGAGAGGTCAAACAGACACAATAGCCATCACCTAAAGACTTACCACACTGTTTCGGCCCAATTCCAACTGCTTTTGGCAGCTAAATAGTGTTGAGCCTCTTTAGTAGTTTAATTTGAGACCACCTGCTAATATTATGTCCTGTAGGTATTTTTACATTACCAACACATGATTTTTTTCAGTAAGCCAATAATGTTAGGAAACTTTTTTATTAGCTTACCTTTAGATAGAAGTAGAAGAGGGCAAAAAAGTGCAAGTATCTCACCTACAGCCATACCACATTGGATACGCCCAATCTCATCTGATCTTGGAAGCTAAGCAGTGTTGGGCCTGGTTAGTACTTGGGTGGGAGACCACATGGGAACACCAGGTGCTGTAGGTTTTTTCCCATTACTGGCAAATTGTTTTTATTCTCTAGCTATTTAAATTGGAAACTTTTTCTTTTTATTGCCAACACAGACATTTGAGAGAGGTGAAACAGACACAATAGCCATCACCTAAAGACTTACCACACTGTTTCGGCCCAATTCCAACTGCTTTTGTCAGCTAAACAGTGTTGAGCCTCATTAGTAGTTTAATTTGAGACCACCTGCTAATATTATTGTCCTGTAGGTCTTTTTACATTACCAACACATGATTTTTTTCAGTAAGCCAATAATGTTAGGAAACTTTTTTATTAGCTTACCTGGTTATAGAAGTAGAAGAGGGCAAAAAAGTGACTCTATTTCACCTACAGCCATACCACATTGCATACGCCCAATCTTGTCTGATCTTGGAAGCTAAGCAGTGTTGGGCCTGGTTAGTACTTGGGTGGGAGACCACATGGGAACACCAGGTGCTGTAGGTTTTTTCCCATTACTGGCAAATTGTTTTTATTCTCTAGCTATTTAAATTGGAAACTTTTTCTTTTTATTGCCAATACAGACATTTGAGAGAGGTGAAACAGACACAATAGCCATCACCTAAAGACTTTTCACACTGTTTCGGCCCAATTCCAACTGCTTTTGGCAACTAAACAGTGTTGAGCCTCATTAGTAGTTTAATTTGAGACCACCTGCTAATATTATGTCCTGTAGGTCTTTTTACATTACCAACACATGATTTTTTTCAGTAAGCCAATATAGTTAGGAAAGTTTTTTATTAGCTTACCTTTAGATAGAAGTAGAAGAGGGCAAAAAAGTGCCTGTATCTCACCTACAGCCATACCACATTGGATACGCCCAATCTCGTCTGATCTTGGAAGCTAAGCAGTGTTGGGCCTGGTTAGTACTTGGGTTGGAGACCATATGGGAACACCAGGTGCTGTAGGTTTTTTCCCATTACTGGCAAATTGTTTTTATTCTCTAGCTATTTAAATTGGAAACTTTTTCTTTTTATTGCCAATACAGACATTTGAGAGAGGTGAAACAGACACAATAGCCATCACCTAAAGACTTTTCACACTGTTTCGGCCCAATTCCAACTGCTTTTGGCAACTAAACAGTGTTGAGCCTCATTAGTAGTTTAATTTGAGACCACCTGCTAATATTATGTCCTGTAGGTCTTTTTACATTACCAACACATGATTTTTTTTCAGTAAGCCAATAATGTTAGGAAACTTTTTTATTAGCTTACCTTGTTATAGAAGTAGAAGAGGGCAAAAAAGTGACTGTATCTCACCTACAGCCATACCACATTGGATACGCTCAATCTCGTCTGATCTTGGAAGCTAAGCAGTGTTGGGCCTGGTTAGTTCTTGGGTGGGAGACCACATGGGAACACCAGGTGCTGTAGGTTTTTTGCCATTACTGGCAAATTGTTTTTATTCTCTAGCTATTTAAATTGGAAACTTTTTCTTTTTATTGCCAATACAGACATTTGGGAGAGGTCAAACAGACACAATAGCCATCACCTAAAGACTTACCACACTGTTTCGGCCCAATTCCAACTGCTTTTGGCAGCGAAATAGTGTTGAGCCTCTTTATTAGTTTAATTTGAGACCACCTGCTAATATTATGTCCTGTAGGTCTTTTTACATTACCAACACATGATTTTTTTCAGTAAGCCAATATAGTTAGGAAACTTTTTTACTAGCTTACCTTTAGATAGAAGTAGAAGAGGGCAAACAAGTGCCTGCATCTCACCTACAGCCATACCACATTGGATACGCCTGATCTTGGAAGCTAAGCAGTGTTGGGCCTGGTTAGTACCTGGGTGGGAGACCACATGGGAACACCAGGTGCTGTAGGTTTTTTCCCATTACTGGCAAATTGTTTTTATTCTCTAGCTATTTAAATTGGAAACTTTTTCTTTTTATTGCCAATACAGACATTTGGGAGAGGTCAAACAGACACAATAGCCATCACCTAAAGACTTACCACACTGTTTCGGCCCAATTCCAACTGCTTTTGGCAGCTAAATAGTATTGAGCCTCTTTAGCAGTTTAATTTGAGACCACCTGCTAATATTATGTCCTGTAGGTCTTTTTACATTACCAACACATGATTTTTTTCAGTAAGCCAATATAGTTAGGAAACTTTTTTATTAGCTTACCTTTAGATAGAAGTAGAAGAGGGCAAAAAAGTGCCTGCATCTCACCTACAGCCGTACCACATTGGATACGCCCAATCTCATCTGATCTTGGAAGCTAAGCAGTGTTGGGCCTGGTTAGTACTTGGGTGGGAGACCACACGGGAACACCAGGTGCTGTAGTTTTTTTCCCATTACTGGCAAATTGTTTTTATTCTCTAGCTATTTAAATTGGAAACTTTTTCTTTTTATTGCCAATACAGACATTTGAGCGAGGTGAAACAGACACAATAGCCATCACCTAAAGACTTACCACACTGTTTCGGCCCAATTCCAACTGCTTTTGGCAGCTAAACAGTGTTGAGCCTCTTTAGTAGTTTAATTTGAGACCACCTGCTAATATTATGTCCTGTAGGTCTTTTTACATTACCAACACATGATTTTTTTCAGTAAGCCAATAATGTTAGGAAACTTTTTTATTAGCTTACCTGGTTATAGAAGTAGAAGAGGGCAAAAAAGTGACTCTATATCACCTACAGCTATACCACATTGGATACGCCTGATCTTGGAAGCTAAGCAGTGTTGGGCCTGGTTAGTACTTGGGTGGGAGACCACATGGGAACACCAGGTGCTGTAGGTTTTTTCCCATTACTGGCAAATTGTTTTTATTCTCTAGCTATTTAAATTGGAAACTTTTTCTTTTTATTGCCAATACAGACATTTGGGAGAGGTCAAACAGACACAATAGCCATCACCTAAAGTCTTTCCACACTGTTTCGGCCCAATTCCAACTGCTTTTGGCAACTAAACAGTGTTGAGCCTCATTAGTAGTTTAATTTGAGACCACCTGCTAATATTATGTCCTGTAGGTCTTTTTACATTACCAACACATGATTTTTTTCAGTAAGCCAATAATGTTAGGAAACTTTTTTATTAGCTTACCTGGTTATAGAAGTAGAAGAGGGCAAAAAAGTGACTCTATCTCACCTACAGCCATACCACATTGGATACGCCCAATCTCGTCTGATCTTGGAAGCTAAGCAGTGTTGGGCCTGGTTAATACTTGGGTGGGAGACCACATGGGAACACCAGGTGCTGTAGGTTTTTTCCCATTACTGGCAAATTGTTTTTATTCTCTAGCTATTTAAATTGGAAACTTTTTCTTTTTATTGCCAATACAGACATTTGAGAGAGGTGAAACAGACACAATAGCCATCACCTAAAGACTTTCCACACTGTTTCGGCCCAATTCCAACTGCTTTTGGCAACTAAACAGTGTTGAGCCTCATTAGTAGTTTAATTTGAGACCACCTGCTAATATTATGTCCTGTAGGTCTTTTTACATTACCAACACAAGATTTTTTTCAGTAAGCCAATAATGTTAGGAAACTTTTTTATTAGCTTACCTGGTTATAGAAGTAGAAGAGGGCAAAAAAGTGACTCTATCTCACCTACAGCCATACCACATTGGATACGCCCAATCTCGTCTGATCTTGGAAGCTAAGCAGTGTTGGGCCTCTTTAGTACTTGGGTGGGAGACCACATGGGAACACCAGGTGCTGTAGGTTTTTCCCATTACTGGCAAATTGCTTTTATTCTCTAGCTATTTAAATTGGAAACTTTTTCTTTTTATTGCCAATACAGACATTTGGGAGAGGTCAAACAGACACAATAGCCATCACCTAAAGACTTACCACACTGTTTCGGCCCAATTCCAACTGCTTTTGGCAGCTAAATAGTGTTGAGCCTCTTTAGTAGTTTAATTTGAGACCACCTGCTAATATTATGTCCTGTTGGTCTTTTTACATTACCAACACATGATTTTTTTCAGTAAGCCAATATAGTTAGGAAAGTTTTTTATTAGCTTACCTTTAGATAGAAGTAGAAGAGGGCAAAAAAGTGCCTGTATCTCACCTACAGCCATACCACATTGGATACGCCCAATCTCGTCTGATCTTGGAAGCTAAGCAGTGTTGGGCCTGGTTAGTACTTGGGTGGGAGACCACATGGGAACACCAGGTGCTGTAGGTTTTTTCCCATTACTGGCAAATTGTTTTTATTCTCTAGCTATTTAAATTGGAAACTTTTTCTTTTTATTGCCAACACAGACATTTGAGAGAGGTGAAACAGACACAATAGCCATCACCTAAAGACTTACCACACTGTTTCGGCCCAATTCCAACTGCTTTTGGCAGCTAAACAGTGTTGAGCCTCATTAGTAGTTTAATTTGAGACCACCTGCTAATATTATGTCCTGTAGGTCTTTTTACATTACCAACACATGATTTTTTTCAGTAAGCCAATAATGTTAGGAAACTTTTTTATTAGCTTACCTGGTTATAGAAGTAGAAGAGGGCAAAAAAGTGACTCTATTTCACCTACAGCCATACCACATTGGATACGCCCAATCTTGTCTGATCTTGGCAGCTAAGCAGTGTTGGGCCTGGTTAGTACTTGGGTGGGAGACCACATGGAAACACCAGGTGCTGTAGGTTTTTTCCCATTACTGGCAAATTGTTTTTATTCTCTAGCTATTTAAATTGGAAACTTTTTCTTTTTATTGCCAATACAGACATTTGAGAGAGGTGAAAAAGACACAATAGCCATCACCTAAAGACTTACCACACTGTTTTGGCCCAAATCTAACTGCTTTTGGCAGCTAAACAGTGTTGAGCCTCATTAGTAGTTTAATTTGAGACCACCTGCTAATATTATGTCCTGTAGGTCTTTTTACATTACCAACACATGATTTTTTTCAGTAAGCCAATAATGTTAGGAAACTTTTTTATTAGCTTACCTGGTTATAGAAGTAGAAGAGGGCAAAAAAGTGACTCTATTTCACCTACAGCCATACCACATTGGATACGCCCAATCTTGTCTGATCTTGGAAGCTAAGCAGTGTTGAGCCTGGTTAGTACTTGGGTGGGAGACCACATGGGAACACCAGGTGCTGTAGGTTTTTTCCCATTACTGGCAAATTGTTTTTATTCTCTAGCTATTTAAATTGGAAACTTTTTCTTTTTATTGCCAATACAGACATTTGGGAGAGGTCAAACAGACACAATAGCCATCACCTAAAGACTTACCACACTGTTTCGGCCCAATTCCAACTGCTTTTGGCAGCTAAATAGTATTGAGCCTCTTTAGCAGTTTAATTTGAGACCACCTGCTAATATTATGTCCTGTAGGTCTTTTTACATTACCAACACATGATTTTTTTCAGTAAGCCAATATAGTTATTAAACTTTTTTATTAGCTTACCTTTAGATAGAAGTAGAAGAGGGCAAAAAAGTGCCTGCATCTCACCTACAGCCATATCACATTGGATATGCCCAATCTCGTCTGATCTTGGAAGCTAAGCAGTGTTGGGCCTGGTTAGTACTTGGGTGGGAGACCACATGGAAACACCAGGTGCTGTAGGTTTTTTCCCATTACTGGCCAATTGTTTTTATTCTCTAGCTATTTAAATTGGAAACTTTTTCTTTTTATTGCCAACACAGACATTTGAGAGAGGTGAAACAGACACAATAGCCATCACCTAAAGCAGGCATGTCCAAACTGTGGCCCTCCAGCTGTTGTGAAACTACACATCCCAGCATGCCTTGCAATAGTTGTAGCATTCCCTAATAGCAAAACTGTGGCAATGCATGATGGGACTTGTAGTTTCACAACAGCTGGAGGGCCATAGTTTGGACATGCCTGACCTAAAGACTTACCACACTGTTTTGGCCCAATTCCAACTGCTTTTGGCAGCTAAACAGTGTTGAGCCTCATTAGTAGTTTAATTTGAGACCACCTGCTAATATTATGTCCTGTAGGTCTTTTTACATTACCAACACATGATTTTTTTCAGTGAGCCAATAATGTTAGGAAACTTTTTTATTAGCTTACCTGGTTATAGAAGTAGAAGAGGGCAAAAAAGTGACGGTATCTCACCTACAACCATACCACATTGGATACGCCCAATCTCGTCTGATCTTGGAAGCTAAGCAGTGTTGGGCCTGGTTAGTACTTGGGTGGGAGACCACATGGGAACACCAGGTGCTGTACGGTTTTTCCCATTACTGGCAAATTTTTTTTATTCTATAGCTATTTAAATTGGAAACTTTTTCTTTTTATTGCCAATACAGACATTTGAGAGAGGTGGAACAGACACAATAGCCATCACCTAAAGACTTACCACACTGTTTTGGCCCAATTCCAACTGCTTTTGGCAGCTAAACAGTGTTGAGCCTCTTTAGTAGTTTAATTTGAGACCACCTGCTAATATAATGTCCTGTAGGTCTTTTTACTTTACCAACACATGATTTTTTTCAGTAAGCCAATATAGTTATTAAACTTTTTTATTAGCTTACCTTTAGATAGAAGTAGAAGAGGGCAAAAAAGTGCCTGCATCTCACCTACAGCCATATCACATTGGATATGCCCAATCTCGTCTGATCTTGGAAGCTAAGCAGTGTTGGGCCTGGTTAGTACTTGGGTGGGAGACCACATGGGAACACCAGGTGCTGTAGGTTTTTTCCCATTACTGGCCAATTGTTTTTATTCTCTAGCTATTTAAATTGGAAACTTTTTCTTTTTATTGCCAACACAGACATTTGAGAGAGGTGAAACAGACACAATAGCCATCACCTAAAGACTTACCACACTGTTTCGGCCCAATTCCAACTGCTTTTGGCAGCTAAACAGTGTTGAGCCTCATTAGTAGTTTAATTTGAGACCACCTGCTAATATTATGTCCTGTAGGTCTTTTTACATTACCAACACATGATTTTTTTCAGTGAGCCAATAATGTTAGGAAACTTTTTTATTAGCTTACCTGGTTATAGAAGTAGAAGAGGGCAAAAAAGTGACTGTATCTCACCTACATCCATACCACATTGGATACGCCCAATCTCGTCTGATCTTGGAAGCTAAGCAGTGTTGGGCCTCTTTTGTACTTGGGCGGGAGACCACATGGGAACACCAGGTGCTGTAGGTTTTTCCCATTACTGGCAAATTGTTTTTATTCTCTAGCTATTTAAATTGGAAACTTTTTCTTTTTATTGCCAATACAGACATTTGGGAGAGGTCAAACAGACACAATAGCCATCACCTAAAGACTTACCACACTGTTTCGGCCCAATTACAACTGCTTTTGGCAGCTAAATAGTGTTGAGCCTCTTTAGTAGTTTAATTTGAGACCACCTGCTAATATTATGTCCTGTTGGTCTTTTTACATTACCAACACATGATTTTTTTCAGTAAGCCAATATAGTTAGGAAAGTTTTTTATTAGCTTACCTTTAGATAGAAGTAGAAGAGGGCAAAAAAGTGCCAGTATCTCACCTACAGCCATACCACATTGGATACGCCCAATCTCGTCTGATCTTGGAAGCTAAGCAGTGTTGGGCCTGGTTAGTACTTGGGTGGGAGACCACATGGGAACACCAGGTGCTGTAGGTTTTTTCCCATTACTGGCAAATTGTTTTTATTCTCTAGCTATTTAAATTGGAAACTTTTTCTTTTTATTGCCAACACAGACATTTGAGAGAGGTGAAACAGACACAATAGCCATCACCTAAAGACTTACCACACTGTTTCGGCCCAATTCCAACTGCTTTTGGCAGCTAAACAGTGTTGAGCCTCATTAGTAGTTTAATTTGAGACCACCTGCTAATATTATTGTCCTGTAGGTCTTTTTACATTACCAACACATGATTTTTTTCAGTAAGCCAATAATGTTAGGAAACTTTTTTATTAGCTTACCTGGTTATAGAAGTAGAAGAGGGCAAAAAAGTGACTCTATTTCACCTACAGCCATACCACATTGCATACGCCCAATCTTGTCTGATCTTGGAAGCTAAGCAGTGTTGGGCCTGGTTAGTACTTGGGTGGGAGACCACATGGGAACACCAGGTGCTGTAGGTTTTTTCCCATTACTGGCAAATTGTTTTTATTCTCTAGCTATTTAAATTGGAAACTTTTTCTTTTTATTGCCAATACAGACATTTGGGAGAGGTCAAACAGACACAATAGCCATCACCTAAAGACTTACCACACTGTTTCGGCCCAATTCCAACTGCTTTTGGCAGCTAAATAGTGTTGAGCCTCTTTAGTAGTTTAATTTGAGACCACCTGCTAATATTATGTCCTGTAGGTATTTTTACATTACCAACACATGATTTTTTTCAGTAAGCCAATAATGTTAGGAAACTTTTTTATTAGCTTACCTTTAGATAGAAGTAGAAGAGGGCAAAAAAGTGCAAGTATCTCACCTACAGCCATACCACATTGGATACGCCCAATCTCGTCTGATCTTGGAAGCTAAGCAGTGTTGGGCCTGGTTAGTACTTGGGTGGGAGACCACATGGGAACACCAGGTGCTGTAGGTTTTTTCCCATTACTGGCAAATTGTTTTTATTCTCTAGCTATTTAAATTGGAAACTTTTTCTTTTTATTGCCAACACAGACATTTGAGAGAGGTGAAACAGACACAATAGCCATCACCTAAAGACTTACCACACTGTTTTGGCCCAATTCCAACTGCTTTTGGCAGCTAAACAGTGTTGAGCCTCATTAGTAGTTTAATTTGAGACCACCTGCTAATATTATGTCCTGTAGGTCTTTTTACATTACCAACACATGATTTTTTTCAGTAAGCCAATAATGTTAGGAAACTTTTTTATTAGCTTACCTGGTTATAGAAGTAGAAGAGGGCAAAAAAGTGACTCTATCTCACCTACAGCCATACCACATTGGATACGCCCAATCTCGTCTGATCTTGGAAGCTAAGCAGTGTTGGGCCTGGTTAGTACTTGGGTGGGAGACCACATGGGAACACCAGGTGCTGTAGGTTTTTTCCCATTACTGGCAAATTGTTTTTATTCTCTAGCTATTTAAATTGGAAACTTTTTCTTTTTATTGCCAATACAGACATTTGGGAGAGGTCAAACAGACACAATAGCCATCACCTAAAGACTTACCACACTGTTTCGGCCCAATTCCAACTGCTTTTGGCAGCTAAATAGTGTTGAGCCTCTTTAGTAGTTTAATTTGAGACCACCTGCTAATATTATGTCCTGTAGGTATTTTTACATTACCAACACATGATTTTTTTCAGTAAGCCAATAATGTTAGGAAACTTTTTTATTAGCTTACCTGGTTATAGAAGTAGAAGAGGGCAAAAAAGTGACTGTATCTCACCTACAGCCATACCACATTGGATACGCCCAATCTCGTCTGATCTTGGAAGCTAAGCAGTGTTGGGCCTCTTTAGTACTTGGGTGGGAGACCACATGGAAACACCAGGTGCTGTAGGTTTTTCCCATTACTGGCAAATTGTTTTTATTCTCTAGCTATTTAAATTGGAAACTTTTTCTTTTTATTGCCAATACAGACATTTGGGAGAGGTCAAACAGACACAATAGCCATCACCTAAAGACTTACCACACTGTTTCGGCCCAATTCCAACTGCTTTTGGCAGCTAAACAGTGTTGAGCCTCTTTAGTAGTTTAATTTGAGACCACCTGCTAATATTATGTCC
Organism: Crinia signifera; assembly: GCF_055691185.1. Classification (NCBI taxonomy): domain Eukaryota; kingdom Metazoa; phylum Chordata; class Amphibia; order Anura; family Myobatrachidae; genus Crinia; species Crinia signifera. The sequence continues at coordinate 68,976,221 of NC_139224.1, forward strand.
TGTTGGTCTTTTTACATTACTAACACATGATTTTTTTCAGTAAGCCAATATAGTTAGGAAAGTTTTTTATTAGCTTACCTTTAGATAGAAGTAGAAGAGGGCAAAAAAGTGCTTGCATCTCACTTACAGCCATACCACATTGGATACGCCCAATCTCGTCTGATCTTGGAAGCTTAGCAGTTTTGGGCCTGGTTAGTATTTGGTTGGGAGACCATATGGGAACACCAGGTGCTGTAGGTTTTTTCCCATTACTGGCAAATTGTTTTTATTCTCTAGCTATTTAAATTGGAAACTTTTTCTTTTTATTGCCAATACAGACATTTGAGAGAGGTGAAACAGACACAATAGCCATCACCTAAAGTCTTTCCACACTGTTTCGGCCCAATTCCAACTGCTTTTGGCAACTAAACAGTGTTGAGCCTCATTAGTAGTTTAATTTGAGACCACCTGCTAATATTATGTCCTGTAGGTCTTTTTACATTACCAACACATGATTTTTTTCAGTAAGCCAATAATGTTAGGAAACTTTTTTATTAGCTTACCTGGTAATAGAAGTAGAAGAGGGCAAAAAAGTGACTGTATCTCACCTACAGCCATACCACATTGGATACGCCCAATCTCGTCTGATCTTGGAAGCTAAGCAGTGTTGGGCCTGGTTAGTACTTGGGTGGGAGACCACATGGGAACACCAGGTGCTGTAGGTTTTTTCCCATTACTGGCAAATTGTTTTTATTCTCTAGCTATTTAAATTGGAAACTTTTTCTTTTTATTGCCAATACAGACATTTGAGAGAGGTGAAACAGACACAATAGCCATCACCTAAAGACTTACCACACTGTTTTGGCCCAATTCCAACTGCTTTTGGCAGCTAAACAGTGTTGAGCCTCATTAGTAGTTTAATTTGAGACCACCTGCTAATATTATGTCCTGTAGGTCTTTTTACATTACCAACACATGATTTTTTTCAGTAAGCCAATAATGTTAGGAAACTTTTTTATTAGCTTACCTGGTTATAGAAGTAGAAGAGGGCAAAAAAGTGACTCTATCTCACCTACAGCCATACCACATTGGATACGCCCAATCTCGTCTGATCTTGGAAGCTAAGCAGTGTTGGGCCTGGTTAGTACTTGGGTGGGAGACCACATGGGAACACCAGGTGCTGTAGGTTTTTTCCCATTACTGGCAAATTGTTTTTATTCTCTAGCTATTTAAATTGGAAACTTTTTCTTTTTATTGCCAATACAGACATTTGGGAGAGGTCAAACAGACACAATAGCCATCACCTAAAGACTTACCACACTGTTTCGGCCCAATTCCAACTGCTTTTGGCAGCTAAATAGTGTTGAGCCTCTTTAGTAGTTTAATTTGAGACCACCTGCTAATATTATGTCCTGTAGGTATTTTTACATTACCAACACATGATTTTTTTCAGTAAGCCAATAATGTTAGGAAACTTTTTTATTAGCTTACCTGGTTATAGAAGTAGAAGAGGGCAAAAAAGTGACTGTATCTCACCTACAGCCATACCACATTGGATACGCCCAATCTCGTCTGATCTTGGAAGCTAAGCAGTGTTGGGCCTCTTTAGTACTTGGGTGGGAGACCACATGGAAACACCAGGTGCTGTAGGTTTTTCCCATTACTGGCAAATTGTTTTTATTCTCTAGCTATTCAAATTGGAAACTTTTTCTTTTTATTGCCAATACAGACATTTGGGAGAGGTCAAACAGACACAATAGCCATCACCTAAAGACTTACCACACTGTTTCGGCCCAATTCCAACTGCTTTTGGCAGCTAAACAGTGTTGAGCCTCTTTAGTAGTTTAATTTGAGACCACCTGCTAATATTATGTCCTGTTGGTCTTTTTACATTACCAACACATGATTTTTTTCAGTAAGCCAATATAGTTAGGAAAGTTTTTTATTAGCTTACCTTTAGATAGAAGTAGAAGAGGGCAAAAAAGTGCCTGTATCTCACCTACAGCCATACCACATTGGATACGCCCAATCTCGTCTGATCTTGGAAGCTAAGCAGTGTTGGGCCTGGTTAGTACTTGGGTGGGAGACCATATGGGAACACCAGGTGCTGTAGGTTTTTTCCCATTACTGGCAAATTGTTTTTATTATCTAGCTATTTAAATTGGAAACTTTTTCTTTTTATTGCCAATACAGACATTTGAGAGAGGTGAAACAGACACAATAGCCATCACCTAAAGACTTTTCACACTGTTTCGGCCCAATTCCAACTGCTTTTGGCAACTAAACAGTGTTGAGCCTCATTAGTAGTTTAATTTGAGACCACCTGCTAATATTATGTCCTGTAGGTCTTTTTACATTACCAACACATGATTTTTTTCAGTAAGCCAATAATGTTAGGAAACTTTTTTATTAGCTTACCTTGTTATAGAAGTAGAAGAGGGCAAAAAAGTGACTGTATCTCACCTACAGCCATACCACATTGGATACGCCCAATCTCGTCTGATCTTGGAAGCTAAGCAGTGTTGGGCCTGGTTACTTCTTGGGTGGGTGACCACATGGGAACACCAGGTGCTGTAGGTTTTTTGCCATTACTGGCAAATTGTTTTTATTCTCTAGCTATTTAAATTGGAAACTTTTTCTTTTTATTGCCAATACAGACATTTGGGAGAGGTCAAACAGACACAATAGTCATCACCTAAAGACTTACCACACTGTTTCGGCCCAATTCCAACTGCTTTTGGCAGCTAAATAGTGTTGAGCCTCTTTATTAGTTTAATTTGAAACCACCTGCTAATATTATGTCCTGTAGGTCTTTTTACATTACCAACACATGATTTTTTTCAGTAAGCCAATAATGTTAGGAAACTTTTTTATTAGCTTACCTGGTTATAGAAGTAGAAGAGGGCAAAAAAGTGACTGTATCTCCCCTACAGCCATACCACATTGGATACGCCCAATCTCATCTGATCTTGGAAGCTAAGCAGTGTTGGGCCTCTTTAGTACTTGGGTGGGAGACCACATGGGAACACCAGGTGCTGTAGGTTTTTCCCATTACTGGCAAATTGCTTTTATTCTCTAGCTATTTAAATTGGAAACTTTTTCTTTTTATTGCCAATACAGACATTTGGGAGAGGTCAAACAGACACAATAGCCATCACCTAAAGACTTACCACACTGTTTCGGCCCAATTCCAACTGCTTTTGGCAGCTAAATAGTGTTGAGCCTCTTTAGTAGTTTAATTTGAGACCACCTGCTAATATTATGTCCTGTTGGTCTTTTTACATTACCAACACATGATTTTTTTCAGTAAGCCAATATAGTTAGGAAAGTTTTTTATTAGCTTACCTTTAGATAGAAGTAGAAGAGGGCAAAAAAGTGCCTGTATCTCACCTACAGCCATACCACATTGGATACGCCCAATCTCGTCTGATCTTGGAAGCTAAGCAGTGTTGGGCCTGGTTAGTACTTGGGTGGGAGACCACATGGGAACACCAGGTGCTGTAGGTTTTTTCCCATTACTGGCAAATTGTTTTTATTCTCTAGCTTTTTAAATTGGAAACTTTTTCTTTTTATTGCCAACACAGACATTTGAGAGAGGTGAAACAGACACAATAGCCATCACCTAAAGACTTACCACACTGTTTCGGCCCAATTCCAACTGCTTTTGGCAGCTAAACAGTGTTGAGCCTCATTAGTAGTTTAATTTGAGACCACCTGCTAATATTATGTCCTGTAGGTCTTTTTACATTACCAACACATGATTTTTTTCAGTAAGCCAATAATGTTAGGAAACTTTTTTATTAGCTTACCTGGTTATAGAAGTAGAAGAGGGCAAAAAAGTGACTCTATTTCACCTACAGCCATACCACATTGGATACGCCCAATCTTGTCTGATCTTGGAAGCTAAGCAGTGTTGGGCCTGGTTAGTACTTGGGTGGGAGACCACATGGAAACACCAGGTGCTGTAGGTTTTTTCCCATTACTGGCAAATTGTTTTTATTCTCTAGCTATTTAAATTGGAAACTTTTTCTTTTTATTGCCAATACAGACATTTGGGAGAGGTCAAACAGACACAATAGCCATCACCTAAAGACTTACCACACTGTTTCGGCCCAATTCCAACTGCTTTTGGCAGCTAAATAGTGTTGAGCCTCTTTAGTAGTTTAATTTGAGACCACCTGCTAATATTATGTCCTGTAGGTATTTTTACATTACCAACACATGATTTTTTTCAGTAAGCCAATAATGTTAGGAAACTTTTTTATTAGCTTACCTGGTTATAGAAGTAGAAGAGGGCAAAAAAGTGACTGTATCTCACCTACAGCCATACCATATTGGATACGCCCAATCTCGTCTGATCTTGGAAGCTAACCAGTGTTGGGCCTCTTTAGTACTTGGGTGGGAGACCACATGGGAACACCAGGTGCTGTAGGTTTTTCCCATTACTGGCAAATTGTTTTTATTCTCTAGCTATTTAAATTGGAAACTTTTTCTTTTTATTGCCAATACAGACATTTGGGAGAGGTCAAACAGACACAATAGCCATCACCTAAAGACTTACCACACTGTTTCGGCCCAATTCCAACTGCTTTTGGCAGCTAAATAGTGTTGAGCCTCTTTAGTAGTTTAATTTGAGACCACCTGCTAATATTATGTCCTGTTGGTCTTTTTACATTACCAACACACGATTTTTTTCAGTAAGCCAATATAGTTAGGAAAGTTTTTTATTAGCTTACCTTTAGATAGAAGTAGAAGAGGGCAAAAAAGTGCCTATATCTCAACTGCAGCCATACCACATTGGATACGCCTGATCTTGAAAGCTAAGCAGTGTTGGGCCTGGTTAGTACTTGGGTGTGAGACCACATGGGAACTCCAGGAGCTGTAGGTTTTTTTCCATTACTGGCAAATTGTTTTTATTCTATAGCTATTTAAATTGGAAACTTTTTCTTTTTATTGCCAATACAGACATTTGAGAGAGGTGAAACAGACACAATTGCCATCACCTAAAGACTTACCACACTGTTTCGGCCCGATTCCAACTACTTTTGGCAGCTAAACAGTGTTGAGCCTCATTAGTAGTTTAATTTGAGACCACCTGCTAATATTATGTCCTGTAGGTCTTTTTACATTACCAACACATGATTTTTTTCAGTAAGCCAATAATGTTAGGAAACTTTTTTATTAGCTTACCTGGTTATAGAAGTAGAAGAGGGCAAAAAAGTGACTCTATCTCACCTACAGCTATACCACATTGGATACGCCCAATCTCGTCTGATCTTGGAAGCTAAGCAGTGTTGGGCCTGGTTAGTACTTGGGTGGGAGACCACATGGGAACACCAGGTGCTGTAGGTTTTTTCCCATTACTGGCAAATTGTTTTTATTCTCTAGCTATTTAAATTGGAAACTTTTTCTTTTTATTGCCAATACAGACATTTGAGAGAGGTGAAACAGACACTATAGCCATCACCTAAAGACTTTCCACACTGTTTCGGCCCAATTCCAACAGCTTTTGGCAGCTAAATAGTGTTGAGCCTCTTTAGTAGTTTAATTTGAGACCACCTGCTAATATTATGTCCTGTAGGTCTTTTTACATTACCAACACATGATTTTTTTCAGTAAGCCAATAATGTTAGGAAACTTTTTTATTAGCTTACCTTTAGATAGAAGTAGAAGAGGGCAAACAAGTGCCTGCATCTCACCTACAGCCATACCACATTGGATACGCCCAATCTCGTCTGGTCTTGGAAGCTAAGCAGTGTTGGGCACGGTTAGTACTTGGGTGGGAGACCACATGGGAACACCAGGTGCTGTAGGTTTTTTCCCATTACTGGCAAATTGTTTTTATTCTCTAGCTATTTAAATTGGAAACTTTTTCTTTTTATTGCCAATACAGACATTTGGGAGAGGTCAAACAGACACAATAGCCATCGCCTTAAGACTTACCACACTGTTTCGGACCAATTCCAACTGCTTTTGGCAGCTAAACAGTGTTGAGCCTCTTAAGTAGTTTAATTTGAGACCACCTGCTAATATTATGTCCTGTAGGTCTATTTACATTACCAACACATGATTTGTTTCAGTAAGCCAATACAGTTAGGAAACTTTTTTATTAGCTTACCTGGTTATAGAAGTAGAAGAGCGCAAAAAAGTGCCTGTATCTCAACTACAGCCAAACCACATTGGATACGCCCAATCTCGTCTGATCTTGAAAGCTAAGCAGTGTTGGGCCTGGTTAGTACTTGGGTGGGAGACCACATGTGAACACCAGGTGCTGTAGGTTTTTTCCCATTACTGGCAAATTGTTTTTATTCTCTAGCTATTTAAATTGGAAACTTTTTCTTTTTATTGCCAATACAGACATTTGAGAGAGGTCAAACAGACACAATGGCCATCACCTAAAGACTTACCACACTGTTTCGGCCCAATTCCAACTGCTTTTGGCAGCTAAATAGTGTTGAGCCTCTTTAGTAGTTTAATTTGAGACCACCTGCTAATATTATGTCCTGTTGGTCTTTTTACATTACCAACACACGATTTTTTTCAGTAAGCCAATATAGTTAGAAAAGTTTTTTATTAGCTTACCTTTAGATAGAAGTAGAAGAGGGCAAAAAATTGCCTATATCTCAACTGCAGCCATACCACATTGGATACGCCTGATCTTGAAAGCTAAGCAGTGTTGGGCCTGGTTAGTACTTGGGTGTGAGACCACATGGGAACTCCAGGAGCTGTAGGTTTTTTCCCATTACTGGCAAATTGTTTTTATTCTATAGCTATTTAAATTGGAAACTTTTTCTTTTTATTGCCAATACAGACATTTGAGAGAGGTGAAACAGACACAATTGCCATCACCTAAAGACTTACCACACTGTTTCGGCCCGATTCCAACTACTTTTGGCAGCTAAACAGTGTTAAGCCTCATTAGTAGTTTAATTTGAGACCACCTGCTAATATTATGTCCTGTAGGTCTTTTTACATTACCAACACATGATTTTTTTCAGTAAGCCAATAATGTTAGGAAACTTTTTTATTAGCTTACCTGGTTATAGAAGTAGAAGAGGGCAAAAAAGTGACTCTATCTCACCTACAGCTATACCACATTGGATACGCCCAATCTCGTCTGATCTTGGAAGCTAAGCAGTGTTGGGCCTGGTTAGTACTTGGGTGGGAGACCACATGGGAACACCAGGTGCTGTAGGTTTTTTCCCATTACTGGCAAATTGTTTTTATTCTCTAGCTATTTAAATTGGAAACTTTTTCTTTTTATTGCCAATACAGACATTTGAGAGAGGTGAAACAGACACTATAGCCATCACCTAAAGACTTTCCACACTGTTTCGGCCCAATTCCAACTGCTTTTGGCAGCTAAATAGTGTTGAGCCTCTTTAGTAGTTTAATTTGAGACCACCTGCTAATATTATGTCCTGTAGGTCTTTTTACATTACCAACACATGATTTTTTTCAGTAAGCCAATAATGTTAGGAAACTTTTTTATTAGCTTACCTTTAGATAGAAGTAGAAGAGGGCAAACAAGTGCCTGCATCTCACCTACAGCCATACCACATTGGATACGCCCAATCTCGTCTGGTCTTGGAAGCTAAGCAGTGTTGGGCACGGTTAGTACTTGGGTGGGAGACCACATGGGAACACCAGGTGCTGTAGGTTTTTTCCCATTACTGGCAAATTGTTTTTATTCTCTAGCTATTTAAATTGGAAACTTTTTCTTTTTATTGCCAATACAGACATTTGGGAGAGGTCAAACAGACACAATAGCCATCGCCTTAAGACTTACCACACTGTTTCGGACCAATTCCAACTGCTTTTGGCAGCTAAACAGTGTTGAGCCTCTTAAGTAGTTTAATTTGAGACCACCTGCTAATATTATGTCCTGTAGGTCTATTTACATTACCAACACATGATTTGTTTCAGTAAGCCAATACAGTTAGGAAACTTTTTTATTAGCTTACCTGGTTATAGAAGTAGAAGAGCGCAAAAAAGTGCCTGTATCTCAACTACAGCCAAACCACATTGGATACGCCCAATCTCGTCTGATCTTGAAAGCTAAGCAGTGTTGGGCCTGGTTAGTACTTGGGTGGGAGACCACATGTGAACACCAGGTGCTGTAGGTTTTTTCCCATTACTGGCAAATTGTTTTTATTCTCTAGCTATTTAAATTGGAAACTTTTTCTTTTTATTGCCAATACAGACATTTGAGAGAGGTCAAACAGACACAATGGCCATCACCTAAAGACTTACCACACTGTTTCGGCCCAATTCCAACTGCTTTTGGCAGCTAAATAGTGTTGAGCCTCTTTAGTAGTTTAATTTGAGACCACCTGCTAATATTATGTCCTGTTGGTCTTTTTACATTACCAACACACGATTTTTTTCAGTAAGCCAATATAGTTAGAAAAGTTTTTTATTAGCTTACCTTTAGATAGAAGTAGAAGAGGGCAAAAAATTGCCTATATCTCAACTGCAGCCATACCACATTGGATACGCCTGATCTTGAAAGCTAAGCAGTGTTGGGCCTGGTTAGTACTTGGGTGTGAGACCACATGGGAACTCCAGGAGCTGTAGGTTTTTTCCCATTACTGGCAAATTGTTTTTATTCTATAGCTATTTAAATTGGAAACTTTTTCTTTTTATTGCCAATACAGACATTTGAGAGAGGTGAAACAGACACAATTGCCATCACCTAAAGACTTACCACACTGTTTCGGCCCGATTCCAACTACTTTTGGCAGCTAAACAGTGTTGAGCCTCATTAGTAGTTTAATTTGAGACCACCTGCTAATATTATGTCCTGTAGGTCTTTTTACATTACCAACACATGATTTTTTTCAGTAAGCCAATAATGTTAGGAAACTTTTTTATTAGCTTACCTGGTTATAGAAGTAGAAGAGGGCAAAAAAGTGACTCTATCTCACCTACAGCTATACCACATTGGATACGCCCAATCTCGTCTGATCTTGGAAGCTAAGCAGTGTTGGGCCTGGTTAGTACTTGGGTGGGAGACCACATGGGAACACCAGGTGCTGTAGGTTTTTTCCCATTACTGGCAAATTGTTTTTATTCTCTAGCTATTTAAATTGGAAACTTTTTCTTTTTATTGCCAATACAGACATTTGAGAGAGGTGAAACAGACACTATAGCCATCACCTAAAGACTTTCCACACTGTTTCGGCCCAATTCCAACTGCTTTTGGCAGCTAAATAGTGTTGAGCCTCTTTAGTAGTTTAATTTGAGACCACCTGCTAATATTATGTCCTGTAGGTCTTTTTACATTACCAACACATGATTTTTTTCAGTAAGCCAATAATGTTAGGAAACTTTTTTATTAGCTTACCTTTAGATAGAAGTAGAAGAGGGCAAACAAGTGCCTGCATCTCACCTACAGCCATACCACATTGGATACGCCCAATCTCGTCTGGTCTTGGAAGCTAAGCAGTGTTGGGCACGGTTAGTACTTGGGTGGGAGACCACATGGGAACACCAGGTGCTGTAGGTTTTTTCCCATTACTGGCAAATTGTTTTTATTCTCTAGCTATTTAAATTGGAAACTTTTTCTTTTTATTGCCAATACAGACATTTGGGAGAGGTCAAACAGACACAATAGCCATCGCCTTAAGACTTACCACACTGTTTCGGACCAATTCCAACTGCTTTTGGCAGCTAAACAGTGTTGAGCCTCTTAAGTAGTTTAATTTGAGACCACCTGCTAATATTATGTCCTGTAGGTCTATTTACATTACCAACACATGATTTGTTTCAGTAAGCCAATACAGTTAGGAAACTTTTTTATTAGCTTACCTGGTTATAGAAGTAGAAGAGCGCAAAAAAGTGCCTGTATCTCAACTACAGCCAAACCACATTGGATACGCCCAATCTCGTCTGATCTTGAAAGCTAAGCAGTGTTGGGCCTGGTTAGTACTTGGGTGGGAGACCACATGTGAACACCAGGTGCTGTAGGTTTTTTCCCATTACTGGCAAATTGTTTTTATTCTCTAGCTATTTAAATTGGAAACTTTTTCTTTTTATTGCCAATACAGACATTTGAGAGAGGTCAAACAGACACAATAGCCATCACCTAAAGACTTACCACACTGTTTCGGACCAATTCCAACTACTTTTGGCAGCTAAACAGTGTTGAGCCTCATTAGTAGTTTAATTTGAGACCACCTGCTAATATTATGTCCTGTAGGTCTTTTTACATTACCAACACATGATTTTTTTCAGTAAGCCAATAATGTTAGGAAACTTTTTTATTAGCTTACCTGGTTATAGAAGTAGAAGAGGGCAAAAAAGTGACTGTATCTAACCTACAGCCATACCACATTGGATACGCTCAATCTCGGAAGCTAAGCAGTGTTGGGCCTGGTTAGTACTTGGGTCGGAGACCACATGGGAACACCAGGTGCTGTAGGTTTTTTTCCCATTACTGGCAAATTGTTTTTATTCTCTAGCTATTTAAATTGGAAACTTTTTCTTTTTATTGCCAATACAGACATTTGGGAGAGGTCAAACAGACACAATAGCCATCACCTAAAGACTTACCACACTGTTTCGGACCAATTTCAACTGCTTTTGGCAGCTAAACAGTGTTGAGCCTCATTAGTAGTTTTATTTGAGACCACCTGCTAATATTATGTCCTGTAGGTCTTTTTACATTACCAACACATGATTTTTTTCAGTGAGCCAATAATGTTAGGAAACTTTTTTATTAGCTTACCTGGTTATAGAAGTAGAAGAGGGCAAAAAAGTGACTCTATCTCACCTACAGCCATACCACATTGGATACGCCTGATCTTGGAAGCTAAGCATTGTTGGGCCTGGAAAGTACTTGGGTAGGAGACCACATGGGAACACCAGGTGCTGTAGGTTTTTTCCCATTACTGGCAAATTGTTTTTATTCTCTAGCTATTGAAATTGGAAACTTTTTCTTTTTATTGCCAATACAGACATTTGGAAGAGGTCAAACAGACACAATAGCCATCACCTAAAGACTTACCACACTGTTTCGGCCCAATTCCAACTGCTTTTGGCAGCTAAATAGTGTTGAGCCTCTTTAGTAGTTTAATTTGAGACCACCTGCTAATATTATGTCCTGTAAGTCTTTTTACATTACCAACACATGATTTTTTTCAGTAAGCCAATATAGTTAGGAAACTTTTTTATTAGCTTACCTTTAGATAGAAGTAGAAGAGGGCAAACAAGTGCCTGCATCTCACCTACAGCCATACCACATTGGATATGCCCAATCTCGTCTGATCTTGGAAGCTAAGCATTGTTGGGCCTGGTTAGTACTTGGGTAGGAGACCACATGGGAACACCAGGTGCTGTAGGTTTTTTCCCATTACTGGCAAATTGTTTTTATTCTCTAGCTATTTAAATTGGAAACTTTTTCTTTTTATTGCCAATACAGACATTTGAGAGAGGTGAAACAGACACTATAGCCATCACCTAAAGACTTTCCACACTGTTTCGGCCCAATTCCAACTGCTTTTGGCAGCTAAATAGTGTTGAGCCTCTTTAGTAGTTTAATTTGAGACCACCTGCTAATATTATGTCCTGTAGGTCTTTTTACATTACCAACACATGATTTTTTTCAGTAAGCCAATAATGTTAGGAAACTTTTTTATTAGCTTACCTTTAGATAGAAGTAGAAGAGGGCAAACAAGTGCCTGCATCTCACCTACAGCCATACCACATTGGATACGCCCAATCTCGTCTGGTCTTGGGAGCTAAGCAGTGTTGGGCACGGTTAGTACTTGGGTGGGAGACCACATGGGAACACCAGGTGCTGTAGGTTTTTTCCCATTACTGGCAAATTGTTTTTATTCTCTAGCTATTTAAATTGGAAACTTTTTCTTTTTATTGCCAATACAGACATTTGAGAGAGGTCAAACAGACACAATGGCCATCACCTAAAGACTTACCACACTGTTTCGGCCCAATTCCAACTGCTTTTGGCAGCTAAATAGTGTTGAGCCTCTTTAGTAGTTTAATTTGAGACCACCTGCTAATATTATGTCCTGTTGGTCTTTTTACATTACCAACACACAATTTTTTTCAGTAAGCCAATATAGTTAGGAAAGTTTTTTATTAGCTTACCTTTAGATAGAAGTAGAAGAGGGCAAAAAAGTGCCTATATCTCAACTGCAGCCATACCACATTGGATACGCCTGGTCTTGAAAGCTAAGCAGTGTTGGGCCTGGTTAGTACTTGGGTGTGAGACCACATGGGAACTCCAGGAGCTGTAGGTTTTTTCCCATTACTGGCAAATTGTTTTTATTCTCTAGCTATTTAAATTGGAAACTTTTTCTTTTTATTGCCAATACAGACATTTGAGAGAGGTGAAACAGACACAATTGCCATCACCTAAAGACTTACCACACTGTTTCGGCCCGATTCCAACTACTTTTGGCAGCTAAACAGTGTTGAGCCTCATTAGTAGTTTAATTTGAGACCACCTGCTAATATTATGTCCTGTAGGTCTTTTTACATAACCAACACATGATTTTTTTCAGTAAGCCAATAATGTTAGGAAACTTTTTTATTAGCTTACCTGGTTATAGAAGTAGAAGAGGGCAAAAAAGTGACTCTATCTCACCTACAGCTATACCACATTGGATACGCCCAATCTCGTCTGATCTTGGAAGCTAAGCAGTGTTGGGCCTGGTTAGTACTTGGGTGGGAGACCACATGGGAACACCAGGTGCTGTAGGTTTTTTCCCATTACTGGCAAATTGTTTTTATTCTCTAGCTATTTAAATTGGAAACTTTTTCTTTTTATTGCCAATACAGACATTTGAGAGAGGTGAAACAGACACTATAGCCATCACCTAAAGACTTTCCACACTGTTTCGGCCCAATTCCAACTGCTTTTGGCAGCTAAATAGTGTTGAGCCTCTTTAGTAGTTTAATTTGAGACCACCTGCTAATATTATGTCCTGTAGGTCTTTTTACATTACCAACACATGATTTTTTTCAGTAAGCCAATAATGTTAGGAAACTTTTTTATTAGCTTACCTTTAGATAGAAGTAGAAGAGGGCAAACAAGTGCCTGCATCTCACCTACAGCCATACCACATTGGATACGCCCAATCTCGTCTGGTCTTGGAAGCTAAGCAGTGTTGGGCACGGTTAGTACTTGGGTGGGAGACCACATGGGAACACCAGGTGCTGTAGGTTTTTTCCCATTACTGGCAAATTGTTTTTATTCTCTAGCTATTTAAATTGGAAACTTTTTCTTTTTATTGCCAATACAGACATTTGGGAGAGGTCAAACAGACACAATAGCCATCGCCTTAAGACTTACCACACTGTTTCGGACCAATTCCAACTGCTTTTGGCAGCTAAACAGTGTTGAGCCTCTTAAGTAGTTTAATTTGAGACCACCTGCTAATATTATGTCCTGTAGGTCTATTTACATTACCAACACATGATTTGTTTCAGTAAGCCAATACAGTTAGGAAACTTTTTTATTAGCTTACCTGGTTATAGAAGAAGAAGAGCGCAAAAAAGTGCCTGTATCTCAACTACAGCCAAACCACATTGGATACGCCCAATCTCGTCTGATCTTGAAAGCTAAGCAGTGTTGGGCCTGGTTAGTACTTGGGTGGGAGACCACATGTGAACACCAGGTGCTGTAGGTTTTTTCCCATTACTGGCAAATTGTTTTTATTCTCTAGCTATTTAAATTGGAAACTTTTTCTTTTTATTGCCAATACAGACATTTGAGAGAGGTCAAACAGACACAATAGCCATCACCTAAAGACTTACCACACTGTTTCGGACCAATTCCAACTACTTTTGGCAGCTAAACAGTGTTGAGCCTCATTAGTAGTTTAATTTGAGACCACCTGCTAATATTATGTCCTGTAGGTCTTTTTACATTACCAACACATGATTTTATTTAGTAAGCCAATATAGTTAGGAAACTTTTTTATTAGCTTACCTTTAGATAGAAGTAGAAGAGGGCAAACAAGTGCCTGCATCTCACCTACAGCCATACCACATTGGATACGCCCAATCTCGTCTGATCTTGGAAGCTAAGCAGTGTTGGGCCCGGTTAGTACTTGGGTGGGAGACCACATGGGAACACCAGGTGCTGTAGGTTTTTTCCCATTACTGGCAAATTGTTTTTATTCTCTAGCTATTTAAATTGGAAACTTTTTCTTTTTATTGCCAATACAGACATTTGGGAGAGGTCAAACAGACACAATAGCCATCACCTAAAGACTTACCACACTGTTTCGGCCCAATTCCAACTGCTTTTGGCAGCTAAATAGTATTGAGCCTCTTTAGTAGTTTAATTTGAGACCACCTGCTAATATTATGTCCTGTAGGTCTTTTTACATTACCAACACATGATTTTTTTCAGTAAGCCAATATAGTTAGGAAACTTTTTTATTAGCTTACCTTTAGATAGAAGTAGAAGAGGGCAAAAAAGTGCATGCATCTCATCTACAGCCATACCACATTGGATACGCCCAATCTCGTCTGATCTTGGAAGCTAAGCAGGGTTGGGCCTGGTTAGTACTTGGGTGGGAGACCACATGGGAACACCAGGTGCTGTAGGTTTTTTCCCATTACTGGCAAATTGTTTTTATTCTCTAGCTATTTAAATTGGAAACTTCTTATTTTTATTGCCAATACAGACATTTGAGAGAGGTGAAACAGACATAATAGCCATCACCTAAAGACTTACCTCACTGTTTCGGCCCAATTCCAACTGCTTTTGGCAGCTAAACAGTGTTGAGCCTCATTAGTAGTTTAATTTGAGACCACCTGCTAATATTATGTCCTGTAGGTCTTTTTACATTACCAACACATGATTTTTTTCAGTAAGCCAATAATGTTAGGAAACTTTTTTATTAGCTTACCTGGTTATAGAAGTAGAAGAGGGCAAAAAAGTGACTCTATCTCACCTACAGCCATACCACATTGGATACGCCCAATCTCGTCTGATCTTGGAAGCTAAGCAGTGTTGGGCCTGGTTAGTACTTGGGTGGGAGACCACATAGGAACACCAGGTGCTGTAGGTTTTTTCCCATTACTGGCAAATTGTTTTTATTCTCTAGCTATTTAAATTAGAAACTTTTTCTTTTTATTGCCAATACAGACATTTGGGAGAGGTCAAACAGACACAATAGCCATCACCTAAAGACTTACCACACTGTTTCGGCCCAATTCCAACTGCTTTTGGCAGCTAAATAGTGTTGAGCCTCTTTAGTAGTTTAATTTGAGACCACCTGCTAATATTATGTCCTGTAGGTATTTTTACATTACCAACACATGATTTTTTTCAGTAAGCCAATAATGTTAGGAAACTTTTTTATTAGCTTACCTGGTTATAGAAGTAGAAGAGGGCAAAAAAGTGACTCTATCTCACCTACAGCCATACCACATTGGATACGCCCAATCTTGTCTGATCTTGGAAGCTAAGCATTGTTGGGCCTGGTTAGTACTTGGGTAGGAGACCACATGGGAACACCAGGTGCTGTAGGTTTTTTACCATTACTGGCAAATTGTTTTTATTCTCTAGCTATTTAAATTGGAAACTTTTTCTTTTTTATTGCCAATACAGACATTTGGAAGAGGTCAAACAGACACAATAGCCATCACCTAAAGACTTACCACACTGTTTCGGCCCAATTCCAACTGCTTTTGGCAGCTAAATAGTGTTGAGCCTCTTTAGTAGTTTAATTTGAGACCACCTGCTAATATTATGTCCTGTAGGTCTTTTTACATTACCAACACATGATTTTTTTCAGTAAGCCAATATAGTTAGGAAACTTTTTTATTAGCTTACCTTTAGATAGAAGTAGAAGAGGGCAAAAAAGTGACTGCATCTCACCTACAGCCATACCACATTGGATACGCCCAATCTCGTCTGATCTTGGAAGCTAAGCAGTGTTGGGCCTGGTTAGTACTTGGGTGGGAGACCATATGGGAACACCAGGTGCTGTAGGTTTTTTCCCATTACTGGCAAATTGTTTTTATTCCTAGCTATTTAAATTGGAAAATTTTTCTTTTTATTGCCAATACAGACATTTGAGAGAGGTGAAACAGACACAATAGCCATCACCTAAAGACTTTCCACACTGTTTCGGCCCAATTCCAACTGCTTTTGGCAACTAAACAGTGTTGAGCCTCATTAGTAGTTTAATTTGAGACCACCTGCTAATATTATGTCCTGTAGGTCTTTTTACATTACCAACACATGATTTTTTTCAGTAAGCCAATAATGTTAGGAAACTTTTTTATTAGCTTACCTGGTTATAGAAGTAGAAGAGGGCAAAAAAGTGACTGCATCTCACCTACAGCCATACCACATTGGATACGCCCAATCTCGTCTGATCTTGGAAGCTAAGCAGTGTTGGGCCTGGTTAGTACTTGGGTGGGAGACCACATGGGAACACCAGGTGCTGTAGGTTTTTTCCCATTACTGGCAAATTGTTTTTATTCTCTAGCTATTTAAATTGGAAACTTTTTCTTTTTATTGCCAATACAGACATTTGGGAGAGGTCAAACAGACACAATAGCCATCACCTAAAGACTTACCACACTGTTTCGGACCAATTTCAACTGCTTTTGGCAGCTAAACAGTGTTGAGCCTCATTAGTAGTTTAATTTGAGACCACCTGCTAATATTATGTCCTGTAGGTCTTTTTACATTACCAACACATGATTTTTTTCAGTAAGCCAATAATGTTAGGAAACTTTTTTATTAGCTTACCTGGTTATAGAAGTAGAAGAGGGCAAAAAAGTGACTCTATCTCACCTACAGCCATACCACATTGGATACGCCCAATCTTGTCTGATCTTGGAAGCTAAGCATTGTTGGGCCTGGTTAGTGCTTGGGTAGGAGACCACATGGGAACCCCAGGTGCTGTAGGTTTTTTCCCATTACTGGCAAATTGTTTTTATTCTCTAGCTATTTAAATTGGAAACTTTTTCTTTTTATTGCCAATACAGACATTTGGAAGAGGTCAAACAGACACAATAGCCATGACCTAAAGACTTACCACACTGTTTCGGCCCAATTGCAACTGCTTTTGGCAGCTAAATAGTGTTGAGCCTCTTTAGTAGTTTAATTTGAGACCACCTGCTAACATTATGTCCTGTAGGTCTTTTTACATTACCAACACATGATTTTTTTCAGTAAGCCAATATAGTTAGGAAACTTTTTTATTAGCTTACCTTTAGATAGAAGTAGAAGAGGGCAAACAAGTGCCTGCATCTCACCTACAGCCATACCACATTGGATACGCCCAATCTCGTCTGATCTTGGAAGCTAAGCAGTGTTGGGCCCGGTTAGTACTTGGGTGGGAGACCACATGGGAACACCAGGCGCTGTAGGTTTTTTCCCATTACTGGCAAATTGTTTTTATTCTCTAGCTATTTAAATTGGAAACTTTTTCTTTTTATTGCCAATACAGACATTTGGGAGAGGTCAAACAGACACAATAGCCATCACCTAAAGACTTACCACACTGTTTCGGCCCAATTCCAACTGCTTTTGGCAGCTAAATAGTATTGAGCCTCTTTAGTAGTTTAATTTGAGACCACCTGCTAATATTATGTCCTGTAGGTCTTTTTACATTACCAACACATGATTTTTTTCAGTAAGCCAATATAGTTAGGAAACTTTTTTATTAGCTTACCTTTAGATAGAAGTAGAAGAGGGCAAAAAAGTGCATGCATCTCACCTACAGCCATACCACATTAGATACGCCCAATCTCGTCTGATCTTGGAAGCTAAGCAGGGTTGGGCCTGGTTAGTACTTGGGTGGGAGACCACATGGGAACACCAGGTGCTGTAGGTTTTTTCCCATTACTGGCAAATTGTTTTTATTTTCTAGCTATTTAAATTGGAAACTTTTTCTTTTTATTGCCAATACAGACATTTGAGAGAGGTGAAACAGACATAATAGCCATCACCTAAAGACTTACCACACTGTTTCGGCCCAATTCCAACTGCTTTTGGCAGCTAAACAGTGTTGAGCCTCATTAGTAGTTTAATTCGAGACCACCTGCTAATATTATGTCCTGTAGGTCTTTTTACATTACCAACACATGATTTTTTTCAGTAAGCCAATAATGTTAGGAAACTTTTTTATTAGCTTACCTGGTTATAGAAGTAGAAGAGGGCAAAAAAGTGACTCTATCTCACCTACAGTCATACCACATTGGATACGCCTGATCTTGGAAGCTAAGCAGTGTTGGGCCTGGTTAGTACTTGGGTGGGAGACCACATAGGAACACCAGGTGCTGTAGGTTTTTTCCCATTACTGGCAAATTGTTTTTATTCTCTAGCTATTTAAATTGGAAACTTTTTCTTTTTATTGCCAATACAGACATTTGGGAGAGGTCAAACAGACACAATAGCCATCACTTAAAGACTTACCACACTGTTTCGGCCCAATTCCAACTGCTTTTGGCAGCTAAATAGTGTTGAGCCTCTTTAGTAGTTTAATTTGAGACCACCTGCTAATATTATGTCCTGTAGGTATTTTTACATTACCAACACATGATTTTTTTCAGTAAGCCAATAATGTTAGGAAACTTTTTTATTAGCTTACCTGGTTATAGCAGTAGAAGAGGGCAAAAAAGTGACTCTATCTCACCTACAGCCATACCACATTGGATACGCCCTATCTTGTCTGATCTTGGAAGCTAAGCATTGTTGGGCCTGGTTAGTACTTGGGTAGGAGACCACATGGGAACACCAGGTGCTGTAGGTTTTTTTCCCATTACTGGCAAATTGTTTTTATTCTCTAGCTATTTAAATTGGAAACTTTTTCTTTTTATTGCCAATACAGACATTTGGAAGAGGTCAAACAGACACAATAGCCATCACCTAAAGACTTACCACACTGTTTCGGCCCAATTCCAACTGCTTTTGGCAACTAAATAGTGTTGAGCCTCTTTAGTAGTTTAATTTGAGACCACCTGCTAATATTATGTCCTGTAGGTCTTTTTACATTACCAACACATGATTTTTTTCAGTAAGCCAATATAGTTAGGAAACTTTTTTATTAGCTTACCTTTAGATAGAAGTAGAAGAGGGCAAAAAAGTGCCTGCATCTCACCTACAGCCATACCACATTGGATACGCCCAATCTCGTCTGATCTTGGAAGCTAAGCAGTGTTGGGCCTGGTTAGTACTTGGGTGGGAAACCATATGGGAACACCAGGTGCTGTAGGTTTTTTCCCATTACTGGCAAATTGTTTTTATTCCTAGCTATTTAAATTGGAAACTTTTTCTTTTTATTGCCAATACAGACATTTGAGAGAGGTGAAACAGACACAATAGCCATCACCTAAAGACTTTCCACACTGTTTCGGCCCAATTCCAACTGCTTTTGGCAACTAAACAGTGTTGAGCCTCATTAGTAGTTTAATTTGAGACCACCTGCTAATATTATGTCCTGTAGGTCTTTTTACATTACCAACACATGATTTTTTTCAGTAAGCCAATAATGTTAGGAAACTTTTTTATTAGCTTACCTGGTTATAGAAGTAGAAGAGGGCAAAAAAGTGACTCTATCTCACCTACAGCCATACCACATTGGATACGCCCAATCTCGTCTGATCTTGGAAGCTAAGCAGTGTTGGGCCTGGTTAGTACTTGGGTGGGAGACCACATGGGAACACCAGGTGCTGTAGGTTTTTTCCCATTACTGGCAAATTGTTTTTATTCCTAGCTATTTAAATTGGAAACTTTTTCTTTTTATTGCCAATACAGACATTTGAGAGAGGTGAAACAGACACAATAGCCATCACCTAAAGACTTTCCACACTGTTTCGGCCCAATTCCAACTGCTTTTGGCAACTAAACAGTGTTGAGCCTCATTAGTAGTTTAATTTGAGACCACCTGCTAATATTATGTCCTGTAGGTCTTTTTACATTACCAACACATGATTTTTTTCAGTTAGCCAATAATGTTAGGAAACTTTTTTATTAGCTTACCTGGTTATAGAAGTAGAAGAGGGCAAAAAAGTGACTGTATCTCACCTACAGCCATACCACATTGGATACGCCCAATCTCGTCTGATCTTGGAAGCTAAGCAGTGTTGGGCCTGGTTAGTACTTGGGTGGGAGACCACATGGGAACACCAGGTGCTGTAGGTTTTTTCCCATTACTGGCAAATTGTTTTTATTCTCTATCTATTTAAATTGGAAACTTTTTCTTTTTATTGCCAATACAGACATTTGGGAGAGGTCAAACAGACACAATAGCCATCACCTAAAGACTTACCACACTGTTTCGGACCAATTTCAACTGCTTTTGGCAGCTAAACAGTGTTGAGCCTCATTAGTAGTTTAATTTGAGACCACCTGCTAATATTATGTCCTGTAGGTCTTTTTACATTACCAACACATGATTTTTTTCAGTAAGCCAATAATGTTAGGAAACTTTTTTATTAGCTTACCTGGTTATAGAAGTAGAAGAGGGCAAAAAAGTGACTCTATCTCACCTACAGCCATACCACATTGGATACGCCCAATCTCGTCTGATCTTGGAAGCTAAGCAGTGTTGGGCCTGGTTAGTACTTGGGTGGGAGACCACATGGGAACACCAGGTGCTGTAGGTTTTTTCCCATTACTGGCAAATTGTTTTTATTCCTAGCTATTTAAATTGGAAACTTTTTCTTTTTATTGCCAATACAGACATTTGAGAGAGGTGAAACAGACACAATAGCCATCACCTAAAGACTTTCCACACTGTTTCGGCCCAATTCCAACTGCTTTTGGCAACTAAACAGTGTTGAGCCTCATTAGTAGTTTAATTTGAGACCACCTGCTAATATTATGTCCTGTAGGTCTTTTTACATTACCAACACATGATTTTTTTCAGTAAGCCAATAATGTTAGGAAACTTTTTTATTAGCTTACCTGGTTATAGAAGTAGAAGAGGGCAAAAAAGTGACTGTATCTCACCTACAGCCATACCACATTGGATACGCCCAATCTCGTCTGATCTTGGAAGCTAAGCAGTGTTGGGCCTGGTTAGTACTTGGGTGGGAGACCACATGGGAACACCAGGTGCTGTAGGTTTTTTCCCATTACTGGCAAATTGTTTTTATTCTCTATCTATTTAAATTGGAAACTTTTTCTTTTTATTGCCAATACAGACATTTGGGAGAGGTCAAACAGACACAATAGCCATCACCTAAAGACTTACCACACTGTTTCGGACCAATTTCAACTGCTTTTGGCAGCTAAACAGTGTTGAGCCTCATTAGTAGTTTAATTTGAGACCACCTGCTAATATTATGTCCTGTAGGTCTTTTTACATTACCAACACATGATTTTTTTCATTAAGCCAATAATGTTAGGAAACTTTTTTATTAGCTTACCTGGTTATAGAAGTAGAAGAGGGCAAAAAAGTGACTCTATCTCACCTACAGCCATACCACATTGGATACGCCCAATCTTGTCTGATCTTGGAAGCTAAGCATTGTTGGGCCTGGTTAGTGCTTGGGTAGGAGACCACATGGGAACACCAGGTGCTGTAGGTTTTTTCCCATTACTGGCAAATTGTTTTTATTCTCTAGCTATTTAAATTGGAAACTTTTTCTTTTTATTGCCAATACAGACATTTGGAAGAGGTCAAACAGACACAATAGCCATCACCTAAAGACTTACCACACTGTTTCGGCCCAATCGCAACTGCTTTTGGCAGCTAAATAGTGTTGAGCCTCTTTAGTAGTTTAATTTGAGACCACCTGCTAATATTATGTCCTGTAGGTCTTTTTACATTACCAACACATGATTTTTTTCAGTAAGCCAATATAGTTGGGAAACTTTTTTATTAGCTTACCTTTAGATAGAAGTAGAAGAGGGCAAACAAGTGCCTGCATCTCACCTACAGCCATACCACATTGGATACGCCCAATCTCGTCTGATCTTGGAAGCTAAGCAGTGTTGGGCCCGGTTAGTACTTGGGTGGGAGACCACATGGGAACACCAGGTGCTGTAGGTTTTTTCCCATTACTGGCAAATTGTTTTTATTCTCTAGCTATTTAAATTGGAAACTTTTTCTTTTTATTGCCAATACAGACATTTGGGAGAGGTCAAACAGACACAATAGCCATCACCTAAAGACTTACCACACTGTTTCGGCCCAATTCCAACTGCTTTTGGCAGCTAAATAGTGTTGAGCCTCTTTAGTAGTTTAATTTGAGACCACCTGCTAATATTATGTCCTGTAGGTATTTTTACATTACCAACACATGATTTTTTTCAGTAAGCCAATAATGTTAGGAAACTTTTTTATTAGCTTACCTGGTTATAGAAGTAGAAGAGGGCAAAAAAGTGACTGTATCTCACCTACAGCCATACCACATTGGATACGCCCAATCTCGTCTGATCTTGGAAGCTAAGCAGTTGTCACGACTGGGGATTTGGGACCCGGGAGTGACCTTGGTGGCTAGCTGACAACCCAATGGAAACAGGACGGAGGCAAGTGGATACAAATGGGTAATGTTTATTGCATATAATGAACTGGTACAGGGGACATTTGAAAGTCTGTAAAAGTCTTTGGAAAGCTGGGAACTGATAAGTTACTTGGAGGCACGTAGTAGAGGCACGGGAGCTGGAAAGCACAGAGTAGGGCCACTAGAGTGCAGGTGCCGGAAGCACGGAGTTGGACCACTGGAGAGCAGGTGCCGGAAGCACAGAGTTGGACCACTGGAGAGCAGGTGCCGGAAGCACTGTAGGCAGTGGTGAAGGTGGTTGCGGTTGCGGGTGCAGGTACTGAGGCACGCAGAGACAGGTGGACACAGGTGCAGATGCTGGAGCGTGCGGGTGCAAGTGGTCACAGGTGCAGGTAACTCGGAAGCACAGGTGCAGGAAACTCGGAAGCACAGGTGCAGGTAACTCGGAAGCACAGGTGCAGGTAACTCGGAAGCACAGGTGCAGGTAACTCAAAATGCAGGAACGGATGAACACTGGTGCAGATGAACACAGGTGCAGGAAACTCGGAAGCACAGGTGCAGGTAACTCGGAAGCACAGGTGCAGGTAACTCGGAAGCACAGGTGCAGGTAACTCGGAAGCACAGGTGCAGGTAACTCGGAAGCACAGGTGCAGGTAACTCGGAAGCACAGGTGCAGGTAACTCGGAAGCACAGGTAACTCAGAAGCACAGGTGCAGGTAACTCGGAAGCACAGGTACGGATGAACACTGGCACAGATGAACACAGGTGCAGATAACTTGGAAGCACAGGTGCAGGTAACTGGAAGCACAGGTGCAGGTAACTCGGAAGCACAGGTACGGATGAACACTGGCACAGATGAACACAGGTTCAGATAACTTGGAAGCACAGGTGCAGGTAACTGGAAGCACAGGTGCAGGCGACTCGGGAACACAGGTGCTGGGACAGGAAGCAGGTACTGGATATAGGTACAGGGTAACACTGGTGCAGGTACTTGTAATGCAGGAACAGGTGAACACTGGTGCAGGGTCTTGGAAGCACACAGGTGTAGGAATGCTGGAGCAGGGTCTTGGAAGCACACAGGTGTAGGAATGCTGGTGCAGGGTTTCGGAAGCTCACAGGTGTAGGAATGCTTGAGCAGGGTCTTGGAAGCACACAGGTGTAGGAATGCTGGTGCAGGGTCTTGGAAGCTCACAGGTGTAGGAATGCTTGGAAGCAGGATACAAATGCTGGGTAACTGGAATACCACAGAGCTTAAGCAGGAACACAAGCTGAAGCTTCCTTCCAAGTTATTGACAACAATGCAAAAGCAAAGTGTCTATGCAGGGCTGGGAGGATAACCCCTCAGAGCAGCACTGATTGGCCATCCGGGTGATTGGGAATGGCCACACCTGGAACAGTCTCTGGATGAGGCCAACAGGGAACTTGTATCTTTCAAGTGGTAACCACAGAGTTAATGGCTGAATCAGAATCACCCAGGTGCTCGTTACAAGCAAATACTCAGATCTTGCTGCAGCAAGCTGAGAAACAAGACTGACAGGCAGGTAAGACAGGACAAACACACTGAGTTCTGGCAGGATTGTGACAGTACCCCCCCTTTACGGGTGGCCACCGGACACTTCAGGAACTTTGAAGAAAAGTCACAATTCTGCCTCATCATCAGAACAGGTGGACCATCCATCGTCGACGTAAACGGAATTCCCGTTCCATTGGACACGATAATGAGGATGACTTCCGTCCGGAAGGAACACTTGACTTGGACGAAGAGGAGCACTGGAGAAAGACGTAGAATCAAATTCATCAGGGATAACTGAAGTATTTTTGACTGGAACTGAGAGACGAGAAGATCGGGCCCTTGAGGCTAAGGCACCACTAAGACTCAAATTAAATCTTGTTCGATATCCAGGGGCTTTCGGATAGCCATCTTTAGCATCTAACTGAATTTTTCTCAGAGGTAAGACAGGGCAAGGTGAAACAGGATTTTCAGGGAAAGGGGTAGAGTCATAATCCTCATCATACTCGGAATCAGAATCCATGTCTAGAGTTAAGACTGCCTTGCTCTGACTGGAGGTTTCTGAAGACTTGTTGGGGCAAGGTACCGTAGAAGGTTCCACTTGAGGATGAGACAGAGAAACACAGCCAACTCTTAAGCTCATGGGTACAGACCTTGAAGATGTGGGATATTCAGCAGAAAACTCGAAGGAATCTTTGGAAGGAGACAGAGCCATATAATTTAGTTCCATATCTATGGACTGAGTCTTCGGTGACGACTGTGAACCAGCCTGTTTTCTGGCAGCCCGAAAATTTTTGATATATTGGTCAAGAAGAGCTTGATCTTGTTCGGAGAGTTCCATCTTGGAGGACTGAGCTAAATCTGTGTTAAAGTATAGAGTCTCTGGGCTGAAGGATAGTACAGACGTGGAAGTAGACAAACTTGGACCAGCTGGAACCGGAGGACATCCGATTGTACTTGAACCAGCTAGGACCGGCAGGGACTCTGGATTGACGGATGGGACCGAATGATCATTGAAGATGCTTAAACCGGCTGGGACCGGCATGGACTCAGGATTGATGGATGGCAACGGATGATCCCTGAATATTCTTGAACCGGCTGGGACCGGCATGGACTCTGGACTGACGGTTAAGACCGGATGAGAACCAGAGGTGTCGGAATCGGCTGGAACCGAATGAGCCTCCTGACTGACGGCTGGAACCGGATCATCATTGGAGGTACTTGAACCGGCTGGGACCGGAGTGGACTCTGGACTGACGGATGGGACCGGATGAGGTCCAGAGGTGTCGGAATCGGCTGGAACCGAATGAGCCTCCTGACTGACGGCTGGAACCGGATCATCAATGGAGGTACTTGAACCGGCTGGGACCGGAGTGGACTCTGGACTGACGGATGGGACCGGATGAGGTCCAGAGGTGTCGGAATCGGTTGGAACCGAATGAGCCTCCTGACTGACGGCTGGAACCGGATCATCAATGGAGGTACTTGAACCGGCTGGAACCGGAGTGGACACAAGACTGCGGACCCCCACTTGGGGCTGAAGACTGCGGACCCCCACTTGGGGCTGAAGACTGCGGACCCCCACTTGGGGCTGAAGACTGCGGACCCCCACTTGGGGCTGAAGACTGCGGACCCCCACTTGGGGCTGGAGACTGGATGTGGTCAGAATCACTTTGTTCTTGGGCTTGCGGAGTGAACAATTCTCAATGAAGTGGTCTGGATTACCACAGTAGAAACATAAATGGAGAGACCTGCGTCTTTGGCGTTCAGATTCTGAAAGCTGGGACCTCCGCTTGCCCTGGACAGAAATTTCGCTCTGAAGGTTGGGAGGCCTTTCAGATTTCACAGGCACTTTCACTGAGACTCCTTTCACTTTGGAGCTGTAGCTGATGGGCTTCACAACCTCAGGAGTGTAACTGAGTAACGGAGTTATTATGGTAAAAAATTTTGCCAAAAGTTCTTGCAGCTGGATAAGTGAGTGGTGGTAGGTTCCCATTGGTATTGCTGTCAGATTTTGCATAGCCACTTTAAAGTCACTAGCCAAGTCCAGGGGCTTTTGCATACTGTCACGACTAGGGATTTGGGACCCGGGAGTGACCTTGGTGGCTAGCTGACAACCCAATGGAAACAGGACGGAGGCAAGTGGATACAAATGGGTAATGTTTATTGCATATAATGAACTGGTACAGGGGACATTTGAAAGTCTGTAAAAGTCTTTGGAAAGCTGGGAACTGATAAGTTACTTGGAGGCACGTAGTAGAGGCACGGGAGCACAGGAGCTGGAAAGCACAGAGTAGGGCCACTAGAGTGCAGGTGCCGGAAGCACGGAGTTGGACCACTGGAGAGCAGGTGCCGGAAGCACGGAGTTGGACCACTGGAGAGCAGGTGCCGGAAGCACTGTAGGCAGTGGTGAAGGTGGTTGCGGGTGCAGGTACTGAGGCACGCAGAGACAGGTGGACACAGGTGCAGATGCTGGAGCGTGCGGGTGCAAGCGGTCACAGGTGCAGGTAACTCGGAAGCACAGGTGCAGGAAACTCGGAAGCACAGGTGCAGGTAACTCGGAAGCACAGGTGCAGGTAACTCGGAAGCACAGGTGCAGGTAACTCGGAAGCACAGGTGCAGGTAACTCGGAAGCACAGGTGCAGGTAACTCGGAAGCAAAGGTGCAGGTAACTCGGAAGCACAGGTGCAGGTAACTCGGAAGCACAGGTGCAGGTAACTCGGAAGCACAGGTGCAGGTAACTCGGAAGCACAGGTGCAGGTAACTCGGAAGCACAGGTGCAGGTATGAAGCACAGGTGCAGGTAACTCTGAAGCACAGGTGCAGGTAACTCTGAAGCACAGGTGCAGGTAACTCTGAAGCACAGGTGCAGGTAACTCTGAAGCACAGGTAACTCAGAAGCACAGGTGCAGGTAACTCGGAAGCACAGGTACGGATGAACACTGGCACAGATGAACACAGGTGCAGATAACTTGGAAGCACAGGTGCAGGTAACTGGAAGCACAGGTGCAGGTAACTCGGAAGCACAGGTACGGATGAACACTGGCACAGATGAACACAGGTGCAGATAACTTGGAAGCACAGGTGCAGGTAACTGGAAGCACAGGTGCAGGCGACTCGGGAACACAGGTGCTGGGACAGGAAGCAGGTACTGGATATAGGTACAGGGGCCCTTATTCTGGTTGGTGCGGTCAGAGCCGCACACGGGGCTCCGACCGCACAAACCAAGGGCCGCCCACCCGACGGATCGCCACGGCCGTCCGTACACGGACGGCTGGCGATCCGCACAAAAATGGTGGAGGCTACGCCTCCACCATGGTGGGAGCTGCCCCCTGCCTTCGATGGTCGACGACCATCGAAGGCAGGCCCGCACGCCGCGGCAGCTCCCGCAAGCTCAGACCACACGGACAATCGTCCGTGTGGGAGCTTGAAAGGGGGCTGAAAGCTGACATCCGGCGACGTCAGCTTTCCGCCCCCATGTCATGGTAATGAGGGCGTCATGCCCTCATTACCATGCATACGCCCCGCGTTTGCATGGGAACGCCCATGAAACGCGGGGCGTACACATAGGGTAATGAGGGGCTGAAGCCCCTCACGCCCCTATACGCCCCCTTTGCGGCGGACGAAATCCGTCTGCGGCGAAGGGGGCTGCACATGCGCAGAATGACCTCTGCGCATGTGCAGAACAAAAACATCGGCGGTACGGCCGCACGCGGGCCGTACCGAGCCGAGTAGAATAAGGGCCAGGGTAACAAGACTGACAGGCAGGTAAGACAGGACAAACACACTGACTTCTGGCAGGATTGTGACAGCAGTGTTGGGCCTGGTTAGTACTTGGGTGGCAGACCACATGGGAACACCAGGTGCTGTAGGTTTTTTCCCATTACTGGCAAATTGTTTTTATTCTCTAGCTATTTAAATTGGAAACTTTTTCTTTTTATTGCCAATACAGACATTTGAGAGAGGTGAAACAGACACAATAGCCATCACCTAAAGACTTACCACACTGTTTTGGCCCAATTCCAACTGCTTTTGGCAGCTAAACAGTGTTGAGCCTCAATAGTAGTTTAATTTAAGAGCACCTGCTAATATTATGTCCTGTAGGTCTTTTTACATTACCAACACATGATTTTTTTTTAGTAAGCCAATACAGTTAGGAAACTTTTTTATTAGCTTACCTGGTTATAGAAGTAGAAGAGGGCAAAAAAGTGACTGTATCTCACCTACAGCCATACCACATTAGATACGCCCAATCTCGTCTGATCTTGGAAGCTAAGCAGTGTTGGGCCTGGTTAGTACTTGGGTGGGAGACCACATGGGAACACCAGATGCTGTAGGATTTTTCCCATTACTGGCAAATTGTTTTTATTCGCTAGCTATTTAAATTGGAAACTTTTTCTTTTTATTGCCAATACAGACATTTGGGAGAGGTCAAACAGACACAATAGCCATCACCTAAAGACTTACCACACTGTTTCGGCCCAATTCCAACTACTTTTGGCAGCTAAACAGTGTTGAGCCTCATTAGTAGTTTAATTTGAGACCACCTGCTAATATTATGTCCTGTAGGTCTTTTTACATTACCAACACATAATTTTTTTCAGTAAGCCAATAATGTTAGGAAACTTTTTTATTAGCTTTCCTGGTTATAGAAGTAGAAGAGGGCAAAAAAGTGCCTGTATCTCACCTACAGCAATACCACATTGGATACGCCCAATCTCGTCTGATCTTGGAAGCTAAGCAGTGTTGGGCCTGGTTAGTACTTGGGTGGGAGACCACATGGGAACACCAGGTGCTGTAGGTTTTTTCCCATTACTGGCAAATTGTTTTTATTCTCTAGCTATTTAAATTGGAAACGTTTTCTTTTTATTGCCAATACAGACATTTGGGAGAGGTCAAACAGACACAATAGCCATAACCTAAAGACTTACCACACTGTTTCGGCACAATTCCAACTGCTTTTGGCAGCTAAAAAGTGTTGAGCCTCTTTAGTAGTTTAATTTGAGACCACCTGCTAATATTATGTCCTGTAGGTATTTTTACATTACCAACACATGATTTTTTTCAGTAAGCCAATACAGTTAGGAATCTTTTTTATTAGCTTACCTGGTTATAGAAGTAGAAGAGGGCAAAAAAGTGCCTGTATCTCACCTACAGCCATACCACATTGGATACGCCCAATCTCTTCTGATCTTGGAAGCTAAGCAGTGTTGGGCCTGGTTAGTACTTGGGTGGGAGACCACATGGGAACACCAGGTGCTGTAGGTTTTTTCCCATTACTGGCAAATTGTTTTTATTCTCTAGCTATTTAAATTGGAAACTTTTTTCTTTTTATTGCCAATACAGACATTTGGCAGAGGTCAAACAGACACAATAGCCATCACCTAAAGACTTACCACACTGTTTCGGCACAATTCCAATTGCTTTTGGCAGCTAAACAGTGTTGAGCCTCTTTAGTAGTTTAATTTGAGACCACCTGCTAATATCATGTCCTGTAGGTCTTTTTACATTACCAACACATGATTTTTTCAGTAAGCCAATACAGTTAGGAATCTTTTTTATTAGCTTACCTGGTTATTGAAGTAGAAGAGGGCAAAAAAGTGCCTGTAAATCACCTACAGCCATACCACATTGGATACGCCCAATCTCGTCTGATCTTGGAAGCTAAGCAGTGTTGGGCCTGGTTAGTACTTGGGTGGGAGACCACATGGGAACACCAGGTGCTGTAGGTTTTTTCCCATTACTGGCAAATTGTTTTTATTCTCTAGCTATTTAAATTGGAAACGTTTTCTTTTTATTGCCAATACAGACATTTGGGAGAGGTCAAACAGACACAATAGCCATAACCTAAAGACTTACCACACTGTTTCGGCACAATTCCAACTGCTTTTGGCAGCTAAACAGTGTTGAGCCTCTTTAGTAGTTTAATTTGAGACCACCTGCTAATATTATGTCCTGTAGGTATTTTTACATTACCAACACATGATTTTTTTCAGTAAGCCAATACAGTTAGGAATCTTTTTTTATTAGCTTACCTGGTTATAGAAGTAGAAGAGGGCAAAAAAGTGCCTGCATCTCACCTACAGCCATACCACATTGGATACGCCCAATCTCGTCTGATCTTGGAAGCTAAGCAGTGTTGGGCCTGGTTAGTACTTGGGTGGGAGACCACATGGGAACACCAGGTGCTGTAGGTTTTTTCCCATTACTGGCAAATTGTTTTTATTCTCTAGCTATTTAAATTGGAAACTTTTTCTTTTTATTGCCAATACAGACATTTGGGAGAGGTCAAACAGACACAATAGCCATCACCTAAAGACTTACCACACTGTTTTGGCCCAATTCCAACTGCTTTTGGCAGCTAAACATTGTTGAGCCTCTTTAGTAGGTTAATTTGAGACCACCTGCTAATATTATGTCCTGTAGGTCTTTTTACATTACCAACACATGATTTTTTTCAGTAAGCCAATACAGTTAGGAAACTTTTTTTTTAGCTTACCTGGTTATAAAAGTAGAAGAGGGCAAAAAAGTGCCTGTATCTCACTTACAGCCATACCACATTGGATATGCCCAATCTCGTTTGATCTTGGAAGCTAAGCAGTGTTGGACCTGGTTAGTACATGGGTGGGAGACTGATAACGCAGAGATTTGTTTGATTTGACTGCAAATATAAGTAGCCATTAACCCAACATTACCGGAGTGATACCGTAGATGACAATATAACCAACAATCAGTTTACCTTATTGTTCTTTTTATTAGCTCATGATAAGCGTCTTAAAGAAGAAATGTCAGTTTGCATATAGATATTATGTTTGCACCATTGTTACCATCCTTATTTAGAATGCCTCTTCTTTACTGATACCTTACTAGATGTATTCTATCAATGGTTCCTGTGTGGATGTTCTTAGTTACTTTTATGTTATTATTCATATTTTTATTTTAAACCTTTTAATTAGTTTAACATATTAGCTATCAGTATTTTATTACCATCCTCTGATGCATACCGAAACCTGGGAGCATCAGTAGTATGATGTATATGTGTGTCTGTTATGATTATTACTATACTTGTGGGATTAAATTGAAAAGCAGAAGTAGAATACACCACCATGACTCTAGTAATACCTCTTTGATAACTATACACACTGTCCTTGCCAGCAACCAATCCCTGGTAACCCTCATTCACTATAAAAATATGAAAACTTAAAAAAACAAAAATGACTTCTTCAGTTAGTGAGTGTATGGGAAACTTGGTCACTCATGGGGATCATTGTTTTACACCTTGTCCACAACCCGCAGGGACACCACTAAGGGTATCCCCCCGATTCCGTGAACCTCTTCTTGCCCACAACCCGCAGGGACACCACTAAGGATGTCCCCCGATTCCGTGGACCTTGTCTTGGTCTGTGTGGGGGCCCTGGACAGGTCCATCATCAAATAAGTTTATTAAATTAGAATCAAAGTCACAATATTTATCTGCATCAGTATCTTTTCCTTTCAACTGATATCACCACCAGGTCGGAAACCTTCTTGCAGTGAGACGCATTAATTCAATTGGTTTGTTTAACAGGGACGGGTCTTTCCTTTAATCTACGAGACATTTAATTGTAAGAATTTTCTCACCATTGCATAGTCTCCAGGCTGGACCTTATAACAACATCCCTTCATAAGCTTGTTTGCTTTTCTGGTAAAGTCTTTAGATGATGTGAGAATTAGAGTGACAAGTCTGCTGCTGGATGTTGAATAGGGTTTGCTGGTCTCCCAAAAATAAAAAAAAATTATATATAAATTGAAATAATGATCTTATAAGGGGACAGGTTCAGTGGCTGCTGAGGAGTAGTGTGAATGTTATACAAAACCGATGACAAAACTTCAAGTCAACTCATGGTAATTTCCACACCCACCCTAAATAATGTGTTCTCAATGTGCATTTGTTAACATGTTCAATTTTGACTAAAACCTTTTAGTGAGTGGTGAGTGCAACCAACCTTCAATACCCATATATTGACTTATTCCTCAGAATACCTTTCCTGTCAAATATGTACCTCTATGATTTTTTTTTAATACCATATACCTTATGGGATAACATATCCTAATTTCTCAATACATTTCTTTGCTGTAAAGGATGCTGTACATGGGACAGCTGGGATGTTCCTTATAATCAAGATAACATATCAGATACCATTTAAATATAATAACAATTTTATATGCATGTAAATTCCAAAAAAATATTTTTAAACTCAGGAATGGACCAGTGGTAGTAGAAATGTTAGATGGTTCTATAGGAATAATTTTCCTGAGTTCATTCTCTTGCAGATGAGTTTGGGACTTTTCTGCATAAGATGAAATCAAATGCATGCCCTCTCTCTCCTTACATGGGTCATCCCATGGGCAGCTTCTGTATATGCCAGGAGGAGGGGTTTTGGGAGCTACTGATCTGCCCCCACCATCTTTACATAGGCCATTAGCCTTTTGACTGCATCCATTCATCATCCATTGGCACATTCCTTTTAAATACACAACTCTGGATGTTTTATGAGATTCTGCTGGTCAATTGTAAAAACATTAAATTGTATAGTGGTGTGATTCACAACGGTGGTCATCCTGTTTTTGTTACCAAGTGCAACAAGATCACTTTATAACATGTGAGCTTGACACTTAACAACTAGAGTGACAAGTCTGCCTTTGCAGGGAGTTGCACAGCCTCAATGAGCTCCTTTACTTGCTGTGATATTAGCGTATTATATCATAGCAAAATCACGATGGAAAATGAGGATCTCTAAATCCAATACTCCCGCATATCCCGTATATGGCCATCCTGAGTCTCCTTGTTGGTGACAACTACAATCTTTGTAGATGGCAGTGGCGTGTCAGAGATATCAGGTCTGATTGGAGAAATTTTGCTTTAAATATTCCTCACAATCATGTTCTAAATCCTGCCTCTCATCCATCCTCTGGGACTCCCGGGTCCCACCAGGTAGCAGAGTAGCAGGATTTAGCGTACCACACCTGACAATGGTCAGGTCATGTGGCACCGGGAGCAACCATGCACTGGAAAGTGTCTTGTCCGTGAGGAGTTCATTAGTAAAGATGTAGCATTAGAGACACATAGTGTGCGGTGTTCTGTAATTTCTATACAAAGGCTGCAGCAGCCGCCACAGTCCTTAAACATGTTGGTAAAGCAGATGCCACTCGGTCAAGTGTGCAACTGTAGCACCTGATGGGTCTATGTGAACCCCCATGTATATGTGTTCAAACTCCCAAGGCCGCTGCTTATTGTTCCTTACAGTAAAGACAGGTATATGATAAATCTGATATATCCAGTGCTGTGGTTTCTGTCAGTGCGTGTATCAGAGCCTTAAATGAACAATGATGTCAGTATATTGTACTTTGTGTCAGTTAGATTTAGTAGTAGTAATAGAAAAAGTGTCAGTAAGAGAATCCTGTAAAGAATTTAAACACATCATTAGATCATAAACATATTGAATCAGCATGGTGGTAGCAATCATGCAACTCATTGTGGGACATAGTGGGGCTGTCCATAAAACTTTGGCTTAATTGAGTCCATGTATATTGGACTGTGCTGTAAATAAATGTAGTAAAGGTGCCCACACACTAGAAAGATCTGCGATCATAAGATGTGCACATAAATTAGCCTTCAAATCTTTTGTCCGATCTGGACAAAAGATTTCAGGCAAGCACACATCTTTACCAAAGATTTTTCTTAAGATCCCGTGTGCGTTCCTATGGATCTTTTGTTAAATCCTCTGATCTTTTGTGCAGCACGTAAGATCAGAAGATTTAGCAAAAGATCCACAGGAGCGAGCATCGGATATATCGGCCGATTTATCGAAAATCGGCCAATCGGACCAAAAATCGTTCTAGTGTGTGGGCACCTTTAGTCCTGACAATCTGCTATTTGATAGTAAGAGATATGCAGATCATAAATCAATGATTAGATGACTGTAATACTTCCATAACTGTAAAGTGAATTGATTTACACTAAAAAAATAATCAGAATAATCGCATTGGGTAGATAACCTACAATAACAGAGTGTTGCAAATACTATGGGTATTAAATAATATGCGTTGTTGTCAAATTTGAAAAAAACTATTTCTGCCTCAGATTTTAGAGGGCATTGTGGAATCCATGGAAGTTTTGGGCATCTCATTTCGGTTAAATATATATGTAACCTGCATATCAGTGGTCCATAGATATTCAGAAACTTGTGACATGATTAGTAATGAAAAACTCATCAAAATACTAATTGCTTAATGCCCTATGAGCATCACTCATATCCTCTAACCCCGTGAGGGTCCTCATATCGGTTAGTGCTTTCTGACAGCTGTCTCTCATGGATTCCTGTTAATAATACACAATTTCTTCCAAACCACTCTGAGAAAAAACAATCATTAAATCATTACAAATATTTGAGAGAATATCATGATTAGTTGTGCAGCAAATGCGATTACTAGTAGCAGTACCCAGTTGTGCTGCGCCTAATTGTGACCTCCATTCCTTATTTGTGGGCTCATATGCATGACCAATGGATCTAGTAAAGTGGCAACATGCAATCAGATAAATCAGTAAACTCAACTCAATATGCATCTTATAATAATCACTATAAAATCTGTATTTTTCAATAAGGGCTTTGATAAGGATTCTGCAGAGGTACCTGCAGACTCAATATTATTTTCTAAAGAATTTCTCGTGGCTCAGTAATAATAATAATAATAATATTTTTTTTAACCCCTTACCGACGCAGCCTGTTTTTGCCTTCCTGACAGAGGCCTTTTTTTCAAATCTGACATGTATCACTTTATGTGGGGATAACTTTTTATTGCTTTTACTTATCCCAGTGATTTTGAGATTGTTTTCTCGTGACACATTGTACTTTAAGTTAGTGGTAAATTTTGGTCGATACAGTCTGTTTTTTTTGTGAAAAATACCAAAATGATGTAAAAAAATTGAACATTTTGCAATTTGCAAAATGTTAAATTTTCTACTTGTGAGACAAATAATCATACCACTCAAAATAGTTAATAACTAACATAGACCATATGTATACTTTATTATTACATCATTATTTCAACCTGCTTTTAATTTTTTTGGACACTAGGGGGCAGCAGAGTCAAAATTATACACATAACACAGTAAACGCTGCTTTTGGCTGTTCACGTTTGAACAGCCAATCGCAGCAATCGCTGAGGGGGGGGCATCGGTGCCCCCCCTGGACAATGAGGTAAGATGTCTGCTGTCAGGGACAGCAGACATCGTCCCTCTGTCACCGCGTCTATAGACGCGGTGACAGTTTAAAAACATGACGTACATTTATGCCATGTGTCGGGAAGTACATCCCGACCATGACGTAAATGTACGTCAAATGTCGGGAAGGGGTTAAAACACTTGTTTTTTTCTGTGCAAAATGAAATGCATCAATTTGTAAATGAATATTTTCTCTGGAATGGTCACACCTCTATTGGCTTGGTTTTTATTTAAATAAAACAAGCAAAAGCAATAGCATTATTAAGCTCAGACATCATATTAGCATTTGTCATTTGGAGAAAAAAAATGGCAGTTTTTAAACAGATGTTGACAAAACAACATTATCACATGAGGGAAGCAATGGGGAGGGGGCTGGAGGTCATCCTTGGGTATGGCTGATCACTGTCCCATACAAACATTGCAATAACTTTAATCTATTCATTGTGCCTTTTCAAAAGGGTAAACAATATCTTCAATTCTAAGATCTTTCAGCCCATAATTGCTTAAATGTCCTTGTTATGGAAAACAGTTCTGTAACACTCCTTGGATATTTCACATCATTTAGGAATAAAACTTTACTCTCTTATCAATCTCATTAACCATTTCCTGCCTTTAATTTCCTATTGAGTTATTTCTGATATTACTCTCACCTCATCACTGAAAAAAACTTCTTCCCTTCTGCTTATTCAAAAATAAACAAAATTTTCAAAATTATTCTTTTTTTTTCCCATTTTTCTTTTTCTTCCCTAGGGCTCTAAAATAGATATCACCTCTCCTCACTTTTCACTGAACAGAATTAACCCCTCAGTGGGACAGTACAATCTTTCCAAACACATGTGGGTTAGTGGGATATACTATCTCAATTCTTGAAGCTTTCACCACCTGTCACCAGACCATTGCGCGTTCACTCTCATCAAATAATCATTACCTCACAGGTGCATCATCATCGCCAATTCCAACTAACTATGACTAGCATAGTATTTTCTATTCCTTCTCACTTGCTCACACCAGTCACATACTCAAAGAACTTTCTGTGATCCCATACAAATGCTTAAAACAGTGTTACCTCTTTCAAAGACAAAAATGTAAATAAAATAAAAAAAAATTTCCCCAAAAAACCTAACCTTGCGTTATGTGTCATTCACTGTTACCACACCTACGCCTTCCACATCCTGTCATTCCTTGTTACCAGTCTTGTGGGTCTCTACTGTCATTCTTTGTTACCAGTAGTCACGTGTCCCACCCCCACCCTTTTTTCTCAGTATATTCTACCTTGCACGTAGGTGGCAGATACCCCCTGTGAATCTCGCTACCGGTCAGCACTCTCACAGGAAAAATCAACTCATCAAATCAGAAAAAATTATATGCAATATGTCATTCTTTGTTACCTTATCTGCACATTGTCTAAGTGATCATTACACGATTAGATCACTATCTCCCCTGGTTATCTAGCTAACTGTGGCCACAGTATTAACCCCTTAAGATACTCTATCAATTTAGTATCCTCCCCCTTTCAAAACAAACAAAACTAAATTAACACAAATCCAAAACAAAACAAAAATTGGCTTAAAGAAAACCCCACAGCCTTGAGTCAGTTATCACTGATTACCTTCCATTCATAAGAATAAAAATAAACCCAGGATTTATCTGCGCATTACTCAAGGTATATCTGATTCAATATATGTATCCAGATCAAGCAAATAGGCAACAGAAATTGCCAACAGAAAACATGGTCTAATATATCAATATGAACCTTTAAGAATAGATGTTATATTGGACTTATATCTCATCGATATATATATATATATATATATATATATATATCTATATATATATATATATATATATATATCACTTTTCTTATCCAAAATGTATTACTCATTAAATGAAAAAAAAAAAAACATTGAATTCACATGATCATTTCCTGTTTCTTCACCTAACGTGGACAACTCCTTATCTCGCATTACATCTCGCTGGGGCCTCCAACTGATAACGCAGAGATTTGTTTGATAAGATTAGATATGATTGATAACCCAAACCTGTATATATTTCCTTTATTTCCTTTAAATATAATGGCAACGCTGAAATGATTGCACACCCACACAACCTTGTTATAAAATGTATGACAATGCTTTACTTGAAAAATAGCTTCATTACAGGTATTTGCAAATACAGACTAACACAAGAAACATAAAATTGATTAGCTAATACTTAAACAGTAATTCTAAATCAAATCAAAATGGACACCTTTCAAGGACAGTGGTCAGCCATGATTAAACCTCCTTCATAATTACCTCCAGCCCCCTGTGCTTCCTTGTTCTTCCTCAACTGCCTTTCCCCTCCTTCTATAACTCTGATATTTAAACCTTAATCACATTAATTAATTAATTACTCATAAGCATTGAGTCTTATTGGAAAGCTCTGCTTTCAATCATGATGTCATAATTAACCCAACACCCAACTTCAGTGGCCTTGGGGGTCTACGCATGTGTGGCCTTGTTCCCATATTATTCAGTTTGTGGAGACTAGCTTTCTGTCCTTGCTCCATTATACTGTCAACATCACATTCTTAAGCTTCTAAAACCAAAAACAATTCTCTATAAGAAATCACTTTTACAGCACTGTTCTGAATGATCAGCCATTTTATAATGTTATTATGCAAGTCATGCCTAACAAAATGGCCGCCGTTTCTGACATATTATAACTGTTTAGCGCAAAGGTAATGCCTCATACGCAGTGAATAGTACATTGTGCAACAAGCTAAAGTCATCTGCAGCAATAATAGCAGCAGTCAGGAAAACAGAATATAATAAAAGCATAGATTTATTGATTCGTTGATTTTCTGTATTATCAAGACCACATGGGAACACCAGGTGCTGTAGGTTTTTTCCCATTACTGGCAAATTGTTTTTATTCTCTAGCTATTTAAATTGGAAACTTTTTCTTTTTATTGCCAATACAGACATTTGGGAGAGGTCAAACAGACACAATAGCCATAACCTAAAGACTTACCACCCTGTTTCGGCCCAATTCCAACTGCTTTTGGCAGCTAAACAGTGTTGAGCCTCTTTAGTAGTTTAATTTGAGACCACCTGCTAATATTATGTCCTGTAGGTCTTTTTACATTACCAACACATGATTTTTTTCAGTAAGCCAATACAGTTAGGAATCTTTTTTATTAGCTTACCTGGTTATAGAAGTAGAAGAGGGCAAAAAAGTGCCTGTATCTCACCTACAGCCATACCACATTGGATACGCCCAATCTCGTCTGATCTTGGAAGCTAAGCAGTGTTGGGCCTGGTTAGTGCTTGGGTGGGAGACCACATGGGAACACCAGGTGCTGTAGGTTTTTTCCCATTACTGGCAAATTGTTTTTATTCTCTAGCTATTTAAATTGGAAACTTTTTCTTTTTATTGCCAATACAGACATTTGGGAGAGGTCAAACAGACACAATAGCCATCACCTAAAGACTTACCACACTGTTCCGGCCCAATTCCAACTGCTTTTGGCAGCTAAACATTGTTGAGCCTCTTTAGTAGTTTAATTTGAGACCACCTGCTAATATTATGTCCTGTAGGTCTTTTTACATTACCAACACATGATTTTTTTCAGTAAGCCAATACAGTTAGGAAACTTTTTTATTAGCTTACCTGGTTATAGAAGTAGTAGAGGGCAAAAAAGTGACTGTATCTCACCTACAGCCATACCACATTGGATACGCCTGATCTTGGAAGCTAAGCAGTGTTGGGCCTGGTTAGTACTTGGGTGGGAGACCACATGGGAACACCAGGTGCTGTAGGTTTTTTCCCATTACTGGCAAATTGTTTTTATTCTCTAGCTATTTAAATTGGAAACTTTTTCTTTTTATTGCCAATACAGACATCTGGGAGAGGTCAAACAGACACAATAGCCATCACCTAAAGACTTTCCACACTGTTTCGGCCCAATTCCAACTGCTTTTGGCAGCTAAACAGTGTGGAGCCTCCTTAGCAGTTTAATTTGAGACCACCTGCTAATATCATGTCCTGTAGGTCTTTTTACTTTACCAACACATGATTTTTTTCTGTAAGCCAATACAGTTAGGAAACTTTTTTATTAGCTTACCTGGTTATAGAAGTAGAAGAGGGC
The DNA here is from genome assembly GCF_055691185.1 of Crinia signifera. Taxonomy (NCBI): domain Eukaryota; kingdom Metazoa; phylum Chordata; class Amphibia; order Anura; family Myobatrachidae; genus Crinia; species Crinia signifera. Next base: position 69,015,550 of record NC_139224.1, read on the forward strand.
AAAAAAGTGCCTGTATCTCCCATACAGCCATACCACATTGGATACTCCCAATCTTGTCTGATTTTGGAAGCTAAGCAGTGTTGGGCCTGGTTAGTACTTGGGTGGGAGACCACATGGGAACACCAGGTGCTGTAGGTCTTTTCGCATTACTGGCAAATTGCTTTTATTCTCTAGCTATTTGAATTGGAAACTTTTTCTTTTTATTGCAATTACAGACATTTGGGAGAGGTCAAACAGACACAATAGCCATAACCTAAAGACTTACCACACTGTTTCGGCCCAATTCCAACTGCTTTTGGCAGCTAAACAGTGTTGAGCCTCTTTAGTAGTTTAATTTGAGACCACCTGCTAATATCATGTCCTGTAGGTCTTTTTACATTACCAACACATGATTTTTTTCAGTAAGCCAATACAGTTAGGAAACTTTTTTATTAGCTTACCTGGTTATAGAAGTAGAAGAGGGCAAAAAAGTGCCTGTATCTCACCTACAGCCATACCACATTGGATACGCCCAATCTCGTCTGATCTTGGAAGCTAAGCAGTGTTGGGCCTGGTTAGTACTTGGGTGGGAGACCACATGGGAACACCAGGTGCTGTAGGTTTTTTCCCATTACTGGCAAATTGTTTTTATTCTATAGCTATTTAAATTGGAAACTTTTTCTTTTTATTGCCAATACAGACATTTGGGAGAGGTCAAACAGACACAATAGCCATCACCTAAAGACTTACCAGACTGTTTCGGCCCAATTCCAACTGCTTTTGACAGCTAAATAGTGTTGAGCCTCTTTATTAGTTTAATTTGAGACCACCTGCTAATATTATGTCCTGTAGGTCTTTTTACATTACCAACACATGATTTTTTCAGTAAGCCAATACAGTTAGGAAACTTTTTTATTAGCTTACCTTTAGATAGAAGTAGAAGAGGGCAAAAAAGTGACTGTATCTCACCTACAGCCATACCACATTGGATACGCCCAATCTCATCTGATCTTGGAAGCTAAGCAGTGTTGGGCCTGGTTAGTACTTGGGTGGGAGACCACATGGGAACACCAGATGCTGTAGGTTTTTTCCCATTACTGGCAAATTGTTTTTATTCTCTAGCTATTTAAATTGGAAACTTTTTCTTTTTATTGCCAATACAGACATTTGGGAGAGGTCAAACAGACACAATAGCCATCACCTAAAGACTTACCAGACTGTTTCGGCCCAATTTCAACTGCTTTTGGCAGCTAAATAGTGTTGAGCTTCTTTAGTAGTTTAATTTGAGACCACCTGCTAATATTATGTCCTGTAGGTCTTTTTACATTACCAACACATGGTTTTTTTCAGTAAGCCAATACTGTTAGGAAACTTTTTTATTAGCTTACCTGGTTATAGAAGTAGAAGAGGGCAAAAAAGTGACTGTATCTCACCTACAGCCATACCACATTGGATACGCCCAATCTCGTCTGATCTTGGAAGCTAAGCAGTGTTGGGCCTGGTTAGTACTTGGGTGGGAGACCACATGGGAACACCAGGTGCTGTAGGTTTTTTCCCATTACTGGCAAATTGTTTTTATTCTATAGCTATTTAAATTGGAAACTTTTTCTTTTTATTGCCAATACAGACATTTGGGAGAGGTCAAACAGACACAATAGCCATCACCTAAAGACTTACCAGACTGTTTCGGCCCAATTCCAACTGCTTTTGACAGCTAAATAGTGTTGAGCCTCTTTATTAGTTTAATTTGAGACCACCTGCTAATATTATGTCCTGTAGGTCTTTTTACATTACCAACACATGATTTTTTCAGTAAGCCAATACAGTTAGGAAACTTTTTTATTAGCTTACCTTTAGATAGAAGTAGAAGAGGGCAAAAAAGTGACTGTATCTCACCTACAGCCATACCACATTGGATACGCCCAATCTCATCTGATCTTGGAAGCTAAGCAGTGTTGGGCCTGGTTAGTACTTGGGTGGGAGACCACATGGGAACACCAGGTGCTGTAGGTTTTGTTCCCATTACTGGCAAATTGTTTTTATTCTCTAGCTATTTAAATTGGAAACTTTTTCTTTTTATTGCCAATACAGACATTTGAGAGAGGTGAAACAGACACAATAGCCATCACCTAAAGACTTACCACACTGTTTCGGCCCAATTCCAACTGCTTTTGGCAGCTAAACAGTGTTGAGCCTCATTAGTAGTTTAATTTGAGACCACCTGCTAATATTATGTCCTGTAGGTCTTTTTACATTACCAACACATGATTTTTTTCAGTAAGCCAATAATGTTAGGAAACTTTTTTATTAGCTTACCTGGTTATAGAAGTAGAAGAGGGCAAAAAAGTAACTGTATCTCACCTACAGCCATACCACATTGGATACGCCCAATATCGTCTGATCTTGGAAGCTCAGCAGTGTTGGGCCTGGTTAGTACTTGGGTGGGAGACCACATGGGAACACCAGGTGCTGTAGGTTTTTCCCATTACTGGCAAATTGTTTTTATTCTCTAGCTATTTAAATTGGAAACTTTTTCTTTTTATTGGCAATACAGACATTTTGGAGAGGTCAAACAGAAACAATAGCCATCACCTAAAGACTTACCACACTGTTTCGGTCCAATTCCAACTGCTTTTGGCAGCTAAATAGTGTTGAGCCTCTTTAGTAGTTTAATTTGAGACCACCTGCTAATATTATGTCCTGTAGGTCTTTTTACATTACCAACACATGATTTTTTCAGTAAGCCAATACAGTTAGGAAACTTTTTTATTAGCTTACCTGGTTATAGAAGTAGAAGAGGGCAAAAAAGTGACTGTATCTCACCTACAGCCATACCACATTGGATACGCCCAATCTCGTCTGATCTTGGAAGTTAAGCAGTGTTGGGCCTGGTTAGTACTTGGGTGGGAGACCACATGGGAACACCAGGTGCTGTAGGTTTTTTCCCATTACTGGCAAATTGTTTTTATTCTATAGCTATTTAAATTGGAAACTTTTTCTTTTTATTGCCAATACAGACATTTGAGAGAGGTGAAACAGACACAATAGCCATCACCTAAAGACTTACCACACTGTTTTGGCCCAATTCCAACTGCTTTTGGCAGCTAAACAGTGTTGAGCCTCATTAGTAGTTTAATTTGAGACCACCTGCTAATATTATGTCCTGTAGGTCTTTTTACATTACCAACACATGATTTTTTTCAGTAAGCCAATAATGTTAGGAAACTTTTTTATTAGCTTACCTGGTTATAGAAGTAGAAGAGGGCAAAAAAGTGACTCTATCTCACCTACAGCCATACCACATTGGATACGCCCAATCTCGTCTGATCTTGGAAGCTAAGCAGTGTTGGGCCTGGTTAGTACTTGGGTGGGAGACCACATGGGAACAACACGTGCTGTAGGTTTTTTCCCATTACTCTCAAATTGTTTTTATTCTCTAGCTATTTAAATTGGAAACTTTTTCTTTTTATTGCCAATACAGACATTTGGGAGAGGTCAAACAGACACAATAGCCATCACCTAAAGACTTACCACACTGTTTCGGCCTAATTCCAACTGCTTTTGGCAGCTAAACAGTGTTGAGCCTTTTTAGTAGTTTAATTTGAGACCACCTGCTAATATTATGTCCTGTAGGTCTTTTTACATTACCAACACATGATTTTTTTCAGTAAGCCAATACAGTTAGGAAACTTTTTTATTAGCTTACCTGGTTATAGAAGTAGAAGAGGGCAAAAAAGTGCCTGTATCTCACCTACAGCCATACCACATTGGATACGCCCAATCTCGTCTGATCTTGGAAGCTAAGCAGTGTTGGGCCTGGTTAGTACTTGGGTGGGAGACCACATGGGAACACCACGTGCTGTAGGTTTTTTCCCATTACTGGCAAATTGTTTTTATTCTCTAGCTATTTAAATTGGAAACTTTTTCTTTTTATTGCCAATACAGACATTTGGTGGTCAAACAGACACAATAGCCATCACCTAAAGACTTACCACACTGTTTCGGCCCAATTCCAACTGCTTTTGGCAGCTAAATAGTGTTGAGCCTCTTTAGTAGTTTAATTTGAGACCACATGCTAATATTACGTCCTGTAGGTCTTTTTACATTACCAACACATGATTTTTTTCAGTAAGCCAATACAGTTAGGAAACTTTTTTATTAGCTTACCTTTAGATAAAAGTAGAAGAGGGCAAAAAAGTGACTGCATCTCACCTACAGCCATACCACATTGGATACGCCCAATCTCGTCTGATCTTGGAAGCTAAGCAGTGTTGGGCCTTGTTAGTACCTGGGTGGGAGACCACATGGGAACGCTAGGTGCTGTAGGTTTTTTCCCATTACTTGCAAATTGTTTTTATTCTCTAGCTATTTAAATTGGAAACTTTTTCTTTTTATTGCCAATACAGACATTTGGGAGAGGTCAAACAGACACAATAGCCATCACCTAAAGACTTACCACACTGTTTCGGCCCAATTCCAACTGCTTTTGGCAGCTAAACAGTGTTGAGCCTCTTTAGTAGTTTAATTTGAGACCACATGCTAATATTACGTCCTGTAGGTCTTTTTACATTACCAACACATGATTTTTTTCAGTAAGCCAATACAGTTAGGAAACTTTTTTATTAGCTTACCTAGTTATAGAAGTAGAAGAGGGCAAAAAAGTGCCTGTATCTTACCTACAGCCATACCACGTTGGATACGCCTGATCTTGGAAGCTAAGCAGTGTTGGGCCTGGTTAGTACTTGGGTGGGAGACCACATGGGAACACCAGGTGCTGTAGGTTTTTTCCCATTACTGGCAAATTGTTTTTATTCTCTAGCTATTTAAATTGGAAACTTTTTGTTTTTATTGCCAATACAGACATTTGAGAGAGGTGAAACAGACACAATAGCCATCACCTAAAGACTTACCACTGCTTCGGCCCAATTCCAACTGCTTTTGGCAGCTAAACAGTGTTGAGCCTCATTAGTAGTTTAATTTGAGACCACCTGCTAATATTATGTCCTGTAGGTCTTTTTACATGAGCAACACATGATTTTTTTCAGTAAGCCAATAATGTTAGGAAACTTTTTTATTAGCTTACCTGGTAACAGAAGAAGAAGAGGGCAAAAAAGTGACTGTATCTCACCTACAGCCATACCACATTGGATACGCCCAATCTTGACTGATCTTGGAAGCTAAGCAGTGTTGGGCCTGGTTAGTACTTGGGTGGGAGACCACATGGGAACACCAGGTGCTGTAGGTTTTTTCTTATTACTGGCAAATTGTTTTTATTCTCTCGCTATTTAAATTGGAAACTTTTTCTTTTTATTGCCAATACAGACATTTGGAAGAGGTCAAACAGACACAATAGCCATCACTCAAAGACTTACTACACTGTTTCGGCCCAATTCCAACTGCTTTTGGCAGCTAAATAGTGTTGAGCCTCTTTAGTAGTTTAATTTGAGACCACCTGCTAATATTATGTCCTGTAGGTCTTTTTACATTACCAACACATGATTTTTTTCAGTAAGCCAATACAGTTAGGAAACTTTTTTATTAGCTTACCTTTAGATAGAAGTAGAAGAGGGCAAAAAAGCGCCTGTATCTCACCTACAGCCATACCACATTGGATACGCCCAATATCGTCTGATCTTGGAAGCTAAGCAGTGTTGGGCCTTGTTAGTACTTGGGTGGGAGACCACATGGGAACACTAGGTGCTGTAGGTTTTTTCCCATTACTGGCAAATTGTTTTTATTCTCTAGCTATTTAAATTGGAAACTTTTTCGTTTTATTGCCAATATAGACATTTGGGAGACGTCAAACAGACACAATAGCCATCACCTAAAGACTTACCACACTGTTTCGGCCCAATTCCAACTGCTTTTGGCAGCTTAACAGTGTTGAGCCTCTTTAGTAGTTTAATTTGAGACCACCTGCTAATATTACGTCTTGTAGGTCTTTTTACATTACCAACACATGATTTTTTTCAGTAAGCCAATACAGTTAGGAAACTTTTTTATTAGCTTACCTGGTTATAGAAGTAGAAGAGGGCAAAGAAGTGCCTGTATCTCACCTACAGCCATACCACATTGGATACGCCCAATCTCGTCTGATCTTGGAAGCTAAGCAGTGTTGGGCCTGGTTAGTACTTGGGTGGGAGACCACATGGAAACACCACTTGCTGTAGGTTTTTTCCCATTACTTGCAAATTATTTTTATTCTCTAGCTATTTAAATTGGAAACTTTTTCTTTTTATTGCCAATACAGACATTTGGGAGAGGTCAAACAGACACAATAGCCATCACCTAAAGACTTACAACACTGTTTCGGCCCAATTCCAACTGCTTTTGGCAGCTAAATAGTGTTGAGCCCCTTTAGTAGTTTAATTTGAGACCACCTGCTAATATTATGTCCTGTAGGTATTTTTACATTACCAACACATGATTTTTTTCAGTAAGCCAATACAGTTAGGAAACTTTTTTATTAGCTTACCTTTAGATAGAAGTAGAAGAGGGCAAAAAAGTGCCTGTATCTCACCTACAGCCATACCACATTGGATAAGCCCAATCTCGTCTGATCTTGGAAGCTAAGCAGTGTTGGGCCTGATTAGTACTTGGGTGGGAGACCACATGGGAACACCAGGTGCTGTAGGTTTTTTCCCATTACTGGCAAATTGTTTTTATTCTATAGCTATTTAAATTGGAAACTTTTTCTTTTCATTGCCAATACAGACATTTGGTGGTCAAACAGACACAATAGCCATCACCTAAAGACTTACCACACTGTTTCGGTCCAATTCCAACTGCTTTTGGCAGCTAAATAGTGTTGAGCCTCTTTAGTAGTTTAATTTGAGACCACCTGCTAATATTATGTCCTGTAGGTCTTTTTACATTACCAACACATGATTTTTTTAATAAGCCAATACAGTTAGGAAACTTTTTTATTAGCTTACCTGGTTATAGAAGTAGAAGAGGGCAAAAAAGTGACTCTATCTCACCTACAGCCATACCACATTGGATATGCCCAATCTCGTCTGATCTTGGAAGCTAAGCAGTGTTGGGCCTGGTTAGTACTTGGGTGGGAGACCACATGGGAACACCATGTGCTGTAGGTTTTTTCCCATTACTGGCAAATTATTTTTATTCTCTAGCTATTTAAATTGGAAACTTTTTCTTTTTATTGCCAATACAGACATTTGGGAGAGGTCAAACAGACACAATAGCCATCACCTAAAGACTTACAACACTGTTTCGGCCCAATTCCAACTGCTTTTGGCAGCTAAATAGTGTTGAGCCTCTTTAGTAGTTTAATTTGAGACCACCTGCTAATATTATGTCCTGTAGGTCTTTTTACATTACCAACACATGATTTTTTCAGTAAGCCAATAATGTTACGAAACTTTTTTATTAGCTTACCTGGTTATAGAAGTAGAAGAGGGCAAAAAAGTAACTGTATCTCACCTACAGCCATACCACATTGGATACGCCCAATCTCGTCTGATCTTGGAAGCTAAGCAGTGTTGGGCCTGGTTAGTACTTGGGTGGGAGACCACATGGGAACACCAGGTGCTGTAGGTTTTTTCCCATTACTGGCAAATTGTTTTTATTCTCTAGCTATTTAAATTGGAAACTTTTTCTTTTTATTGCCAATACAGACATTTGGGAGAGGTCAAACAGACACAATAGCCATCACCTAAAGACTTACCACACTGTTTCGGTCCAATTCCAACTGCTTTTGGCAGCTAAATAGTGTTGAGCCTCTTTAGTAGTTTAATTTGAGACCACCTGCTAATATTATGTCCTGTAGGTCTTTTTACATTACCAACACATGATTTTTTCAGTAAGCCAATACAGTTAGGAAACTTTTTTATTAGCTTACCTGGTTATAGAAGTAGAAGAGGGCAAAAAAGTGACTGTCTCTCACCTACAGCCATACCACATTGGATACGCCCAATCTCGTCTGATCTTGGAAGCTAAGCAGTGTTGGGCCTGGTTAGTACTTGGGTGGGAGACCACATGGGAACACCAGGTGCTGTAGGTTTTTTCCCATTACTGGCAAATTGTTTTTATTCTCTAGCTATTTAAATTGGAAACTTTTTCTTTTTATTGCCAATACAGACATTTGGGAGAGGTCAAAAAGACACAATAGCCATCACCTAAAGACTTACCACACTGTTTCGGCCCAATTCCAACTGCTTTTGGCAGCTAAATAGTGTTGAGCCTCTTTAGTAGTTTAATTTGAGACCACCTGCTAATATTATGTCCTGTAGGTCTTTTTACATTACCAACACATGATTTTTTTCAGTAAGCCAATACAGTTTGGAAACTTTTTTATTAGCTTACCTTTAGATAGAAGTAGAAGAGGGCAAAAAAGTGACTGCATCTCACCTACAGCCATACCACATTGGATACGCCCAATCTCGTCTGATCTTGGAAGCTAAGCATTATTGGGCCTGGTCAGTACTTGGGTGGGAGACCACATGGGAACACCACGTGCTGTAGGTTTTTTCCCATTACTGGCAAATTGTTTTTATTCTCTAGCTATTTAAATTGGAAACTTTTTCTTTTTATTGCCAATATAGACATTTGGGAGAGGTGAAACTGACACAATAGCCATCACCTAAAGACTTACCACACTGTTTCGGCCCAATTCCAACTGCTTTTGGCAGCTAAACAGTGTTGAGCCTCATTAGTAGTTTAATTTGAGACCACCTGCTAATATTATGTCCTGTAGGTCTTTTTACATTACCAACACATGATTTTTTTCAGTAAGCCAATAATGTTAGGAAACTTTTTTATTAGCTTACCTGGTTATAGAAGTAGAAGAGGGCAAAAAAGTGACTGTATCTCACCTACAGCCATACCACATTGGATACGCCCAATATCGTCTGATCTTGGAAGCTCAGCAGTGTTGGGCCTGGTTAGTACTTGGGTGGGAGACCACATGGGAACACCAGGTGCTGTAGGTTTTTCCCATTACTGGCAAATTGTTTTTATTCTCTAGCTATTTAAATTGGAAACTTTTTCTTTTTATTGGCAATACAGACATTTTGGAGAGGTCAAACAGAAACAATAGCCATCACCTAAAGACTTACCACACTGTTTCGGTCCAATTCCAACTGCTTTTGGCAGCTAAATAGTGTTGAGCCTCTTTAGTAGTTTAATTTGAGACCACCTGCTAATATTATGTCCTGTAGGTCTTTTTACATTACCAAAACATGATTTTTTCAGTAAGCCAATACAGTTAGGAAACTTTTTTATTAGCTTACCTGGTTATAGAAGTAGAAGAGGGCAAAAAAGTGACTGTATCTCACCTACAGCCATACCACATTGGATACGCCCAATCTCGTCTGATCTTGGAAGTTAAGCAGTGTTGGGCCTGGTTAGTACTTGGGTGGGAGACCACATGGGAACACCAGGTGCTGTAGGTTTTTTCCCATTACTGGCAAATTGTTTTTATTCTATAGCTATTTAAATTGGAAACTTTTTCTTTTTATTGCCAATACAGACATTTGAGAGAGGTGAAACAGACACAATAGCCATCACCTAAAGACTTACCACACTGTTTTGGCCCAATTCCAACTGCTTTTGGCAGCTAAACAGTGTTGAGCCTCATTAGTAGTTTAATTTGAGACCACCTGCTAATATTATGTCCTGTAGGTCTTTTTACATTACCAACACATGATTTTTTTCAGTAAGCCAATAATGTTAGGAAACTTTTTTATTAGCTTACCTGGTTATAGAAGTAGAAGAGGGCAAAAAAGTGCCTGTATCTCACCTACAGCCATACCACATTGGATACGCCCAATCTCGTCTGATCTTGGAAGCTAAGCAGTGTTGGGCCTGGTTAGTACTTGGGTGGGAGACCACATGGGAACACCACGTGCTGTAGGTTTTTTCCCATTACTGGCAAATTGTTTTTATTCTCTAGCTATTTAAATTGGAAACTTTTTCTTTTTATTGCCAATACAGACATTTGGTGGTCAAACAGACACAATAGCCATCACCTAAAGACTTACCACACTGTTTCGGCCCAATTCCAACTGCTTTTGGCAGCTAAATAGTGTTGAGCCTCTTTAGTAGTTTAATTTGAGACCACATGCTAATATTACGTCCTGTAGGTCTTTTTACATTACCAACACATGATTTTTTTCAGTAAGCCAATACAGTTAGGAAACTTTTTTATTAGCTTACCTTTAGATAAAAGTAGAAGAGGGCAAAAAAGTGACTGCATCTCACCTACAGCCATACCACATTGGATACGCCCAATCTCGTCTGATCTTGGAAGCTAAGCAGTGTTGGGCCTTGTTAGTACCTGGGTGGGAGACCACATGGGAACGCTAGGTGCTGTAGGTTTTTTCCCATTACTTGCAAATTGTTTTTATTCTCTAGCTATTTAAATTGGAAACTTTTTCTTTTTATTGCCAATACAGACATTTGGGAGAGGTCAAACAGACACAATAGCCATCACCTAAAGACTTACCACACTGTTTCGGCCCAATTCCAACTGCTTTTGGCAGCTAAACAGTGTTGAGCCTCTTTAGTAGTTTAATTTGAGACCACATGCTAATATTACGTCCTGTAGGTCTTTTTACATTACCAACACATGATTTTTTTCAGTAAGCCAATACAGTTAGGAAACTTTTTTATTAGCTTACCTAGTTATAGAAGTAGAAGAGGGCAAAAAAGTGCCTGTATCTTACCTACAGCCATACCACGTTGGATACGCCTGATCTTGGAAGCTAAGCAGTGTTGGGCCTGGTTAGTACTTGGGTGGGAGACCACATGGGAACACCAGGTGCTGTAGGTTTTTTCCCATTACTGGCAAATTGTTTTTATTCTCTAGCTATTTAAATTGGAAACTTTTTGTTTTTATTGCCAATACAGACATTTGAGAGAGGTGAAACAGACACAATAGCCATCACCTAAAGACTTACCACTGCTTCGGCCCAATTCCAACTGCTTTTGGCAGCTAAACAGTGTTGAGCCTCATTAGTAGTTTAATTTGAGACCACCTGCTAATATTATGTCCTGTAGGTCTTTTTACATGAGCAACACATGATTTTTTTCAGTAAGCCAATAATGTTAGGAAACTTTTTTATTAGCTTACCTGGTAACAGAAGAAGAAGAGGGCAAAAAAGTGACTGTATCTCACCTACAGCCATACCACATTGGATACGCCCAATCTTGACTGATCTTGGAAGCTAAGCAGTGTTGGGCCTGGTTAGTACTTGGGTGGGAGACCACATGGGAACACCAGGTGCTGTAGGTTTTTTCTTATTACTGGCAAATTGTTTTTATTCTCTAGCTATTTAAATTGGAAACTTTTTCTTTTTATTGCCAATACAGACATTTGGGAGAGGTCAAACAGACACAATAGCCATCACTCAAAGACTTACTACACTGTTTCGGCCCAATTCCAACTGCTTTTGGCAGCTAAATAGTGTTGAGCCTCTTTAGTAGTTTAATTTGAGACCACCTGCTAATATTATGTCCTGTAGGTTTTTTACATTACCAACACATGATTTTTTTCAGTAAGCCAATACAGTTAGGAAACTTTTTTATTAGCTTACCTTTAGATAGAAGTAGAAGAGGGCAAAAAAGCCCCTGTATCTCACCTACAGCCATACCACATTGGATACGCCCAATATCGTCTGATCTTGGAAGCTAAGCAGTGTTGGGCCTTGTTAGTACTTGGGTGGGAGACCACATGGGAACACTAGGTGCTGTAGGTTTTTTCCCATTACTGGCAAATTGTTTTTATTCTCTAGCTATTTAAATTGGAAACTTTTTCGTTTTATTGCCAATATAGACATTTGGGAGACGTCAAACAGACACAATAGCCATCACCTAAAGACTTACCACACTGTTTCGGCCCAATTCCAACTGCTTTTGGCAGCTTAACAGTGTTGAGCCTCTTTAGTAGTTTAATTTGAGACCACCTGCTAATATTACGTCTTGTAGGTCTTTTTACATTACCAACACATGATTTTTTTCAGTAAGCCAATACAGTTAGGAAACTTTTTTATTAGCTTACCTGGTTATAGAAGTAGAAGAGGGCAAAGAAGTGCCTGTATCTCACCTACAGCCATACCACATTGGATACGCCCAATCTCGTCTGATCTTGGAAGCTAAGCAGTGTTGGGCCTGGTTAGTACTTGGGTGGGAGACCACATGGAAACACCACTTGCTGTAGGTTTTTTCCTATTACTTGCAAATTATTTTTATTCTCTAGCTATTTAAATTGGAAACTTTTTCTTTTTATTGCCAATACAGACATTTGGGAGAGGTCAAACAGACACAATAGCCATCACCTAAAGACTTACAACACTGTTTCGGCCCAATTCCAACTGCTTTTGGCAGCTAAATAGTGTTGAGCCCCTTTAGTAGTTTAATTTGAGACCACCTGCTAATATTATGTCCTGTAGGTATTTTTACATTACCAACACATGATTTTTTTCAGTAAGCCAATACAGTTAGGAAACTTTTTTATTAGCTTACCTTTAGATAGAAGTAGAAGAGGGCAAAAAAGTGCCTGTATCTCACCTACAGCCATACCACATTGGATAAGCCCAATCTCGTCTGATCTTGGAAGCTAAGCAGTGTTGGGCCTGATTAGTACTTGGGTGGGAGACCACATGGGAACACCAGGTGCTGTAGGTTTTTTCCCATTACTGGCAAATTGTTTTTATTCTATAGCTATTTAAATTGGAAACTTTTTCTTTTCATTGCCAATACAGACATTTGGTGGTCAAACAGACACAATAGCCATCACCTAAAGACTTACCACACTGTTTCGGTCCAATTCCAACTGCTTTTGGCAGCTAAATAGTGTTGAGCCTCTTTAGTAGTTTAATTTGAGACCACCTGCTAATATTATGTCCTGTAGGTCTTTTTACATTACCAACACATGATTTTTTTAATAAGCCAATACAGTTAGGAAACTTTTTTATTAGCTTACCTGGTTATAGAAGTAGAAGAGGGCAAAAAAGTGACTCTATCTCACCTACAGCCATACCACATTGGATATGCCCAATCTCGTCTGATCTTGGAAGCTAAGCAGTGTTGGGCCTGGTTAGTACTTGGGTGGGAGACCACATGGGAACACCATGTGCTGTAGGTTTTTTCCCATTACTGGCAAATTATTTTTATTCTCTAGCTATTTAAATTGGAAACTTTTTCTTTTTATTGCCAATACAGACATTTGGGAGAGGTCAAACAGACACAATAGCCATCACCTAAAGACTTACCACACTGTTTCGGTCCAATTCCAACTGCTTTTGGCAGCTAAATAGTGTTGAGCCTCTTTAGTAGTTTAATTTGAGACCACCTGCTAATATTATGTCCTGTAGGTCTTTTTACATTACCAACACATGATTTTTTCAGTAAGCCAATACAGTTAGGAAACTTTTTTATTAGCTTACCTGGTTATAGAAGTAGAAGAGGGCAAAAAAGTGACTGTCTCTCACCTACAGCCATACCACATTGGATACGCCCAATCTCGGCTGATCTTGGAAGCTAAGCAGTGTTGGGCCTGGTTAGTACTTGGGTGGGAGACCACATGGGAACACCAGGTGCTGTAGGTTTTTTCCCATTACTGGCAAATTGTTTTTATTCTCTAGCTATTTAAATTGGAAACTTTTTCTTTTTATTGCCAATACAGACATTTGGGAGAGGTCAAAAAGACACAATAGCCATCACCTAAAGACTTACCACACTGTTTCGGCCCAATTCCAACTGCTTTTGGCAGCTAAATAGTGTTGAGCCTCTTTAGTAGTTTAATTTGAGACCACCTGCTAATATTATGTCCTGTAGGTCTTTTTACATTACCAACACATGATTTTTTTCAGTAAGCCAAAACAGTTTGGAAACTTTTTTATTAGCTTACCTTTAGATAGAAGTAGAAGAGGGCAAAAAAGTGACTGCATCTCACCTACAGCCATACCACATTGGATACGCCCAATCTCGTCTGATCTTGGAAGCTAAGCATTATTGGGCCTGGTCAGTACTTGGGTGGGAGACCACATGGGAACACCACGTGCTGTAGGTTTTTTCCCATTACTGGCAAATTGTTTTTATTCTCTAGCTATTTAAATTGGAAACTTTTTCTTTTTATTGCCAATATAGACATTTGGGAGAGGTGAAACTGACACAATAGCCATCACCTAAAGACTTACCACACTGTTTCGGCCCAATTCCAACTGCTTTTGGCAGCTAAACAGTGTTGAGCCTCATTAGTAGTTTAATTTGAGACCACCTGCTAATATTATGTCCTGTAGGTCTTTTTACATTACCAACACATGATTTTTTTCAGTAAGCCAATAATGTTAGGAAACTTTTTTATTAGCTTACCTGGTTATAGAAGTAGAAGAGGGCAAAAAAGTGACTGTATCTCACCTACAGCCATACCACATTGGATACGCCCAATCTCGTCTGATCTTGGAAGCTAAGCAGTGTTGGGCCTGGTTAGTACTTGGGTGGGAGACCACATGGGAACACCAGGTGCTGTAGGTTTTTTCCCATTACTGGTAAATTGTTTTTATTCTATAGCTATTTAAATTGGAAACTTTTTCTTTTTATTGCCAATACAGACATTTGAGAGAGGTGAAACAGACACAATAGCCATCACCTAAAGACTTACCACACTGTTTTGGCCCAATTCCAACTGCTTTTGGCAGCTAAACAGTGTTGAGCCTCATTAGTAGTTTAATTTGAGACCACCTGCTAATATTATGTCCTGTAGGTCTTTTTACATTACCAACACATGATTTTTTTCATTAAGCCAATAATGTTAGGAAACTTTTTTATTAGCTTACCTGTTTATAGAAGTAGAAGAGGGCAAAAAAGTGACTCTATCTCACCTACAGCCATACTACATTGGATACGCCCAATCTCGTCTGATCTTGGAAGCTAAGCAGTGTTGGGCCTGGTTAGTACTTGGGTGGGAGACCACATGGGAACACCACGTGCTGTAGGTTTTTTCCCATTACTGGCAAATTGTTTTTATTCTCTAGCTATTTAAATTGGAAACTTTTTCTTTTTATTGCCAATATAGACATTTGGGAGAGGTGAAACTGACACAATAGCCATCACCTAAAGACTTACCACACTGTTTCGGCCCAATTCCAACTGCTTTTGGCAGCTAAACAGTGTTGAGCCTCATTAGTAGTTTAATTTGAGACCACCTGCTAATATTATGTCCTGTAGGTCTTTTTACATTACCAACACATGATTTTTTTCAGTAAGCCAATAATGTTAGGAAACTTTTTTATTAGCTTACCTGGTTATAGAAGTAGAAGAGGGCAAAAAAGTGACTGTATCTCACCTACAGCCATACCACATTGGATACGCCCAATCTCGTCTGATCTAGGAAGCTAAGCAGTGTTGGGCCTGGTTAGTACTTGGGTGGGAGACCACATGGGAACACCACGTGCTGTAGGTTTTTTCCCATTACTGGCAAATTGTTTTTATTCTCTAGCTATTTAAATTGGAAACTTTTTCTTTTTATTGCCAATACAGACATTTGGGAGAGGTCAAACAGACACAATAGCCATCACCTAAAGACTTACCACACTGTTTCGGCCTAATTCCAACTGCTTTTGGCAGCTAAACAGTGTTGAGCCTCTTTAATAGTTTAATTTGAGACCACCTGCTAATATTATGTCCTGTAGGTCTTTTTACATTACCAACACATTATTTTTTTCAGTAAGCCAATACAGTTAGGAAACTTTTTTATTAGCTTACCTGGTTATAGAAGTAGAAGAGGGCAAAAAAGTGCTTGTATATCACCTACAGCCATACCACATTGGATACGCCCAATCTCGTCTGATCTTGGAAGCTAAGCAGTGTTGGGCCTGGTTAGTACTTGGGTGGGAGACCACATGGGAACACCACGTGCTGTAGGTTTTTTCCCATTACTGGCAAATTGGTTTTATTCTCTAGCTATTTAAATTGGAAACTTTTTCTTTTTATTGCCAATACAGACATCTGGGAGAGGTCAAACAGACACAATAGCCATCACCTAAAGACTTACCACACTGTTTCGGCCTAATTCCAACTGCTTTTGGCAGCTAAACAGTGTTGAGCCTCTTTAGTAGTTTAATTTGAGACCACCTGCTAATATTATGTCCTGTAGGTCTTTTTACATTACCAACACATGATTTTTTTCAGTAAGCCAATACAGTTAGGAAACTTTTTTATTAGCTTACCTGGTTATAGAAGTAGAAGAGGGCAAAAAAGTGCCTGTATCTCACCTACAGCCATACCACCTTGGATATGCCCAATCTTGTCTGATCTTGGAAGCTAAGCAGTGTTGTTCCTGGTTAGTACTTGGGTGGGAGACCACATGGGAACACCAGGTGCTGTAGGTTTTTTTCCCATTACTGGCAAATTGTTTTTATTCTCTAGCTATTTAAATTGGAAACTTTTTCTTTTTATTGCCAATACAGACATTTGAGAGAGGTGAAACAGACACAATAGCCATCACCTAAAGACTTACCACACTGTTTCGGCCCAATTCCAACTGCTTTTGGCAGCTAAACAGTGTTGAGCCTCATTAGTAGTTTAATTTGAGACCACCTGCTAATATTATGTCCTGTAGGTCTTTTTACATTAGCAACACATGATTTTTTTCAGTAAGCGAATAATGTTAGGAAACTTTTTTATTAGCTTACCTGGTTATAGAAGTAGAAGAGGGCAAAAAAGTGCCTGTATCTCACCTACAGCCATACTACATTGGATACGCCCAATCTCGTCTGATCTTGGAAGCTAAGCAGTGTTGGGCCTGGTTAGTACTTGGGTGGGAGACCACATGGGAACACCAGGTGCTGTAGGTTTTTTCCCATTACTGGCAAATTGTTTTTATTCTCTAGCTATTTAAATTGGAAACTTTTTCTTTTTATTGCCAATACAGACATTTGGGAGAGGTCAAACAGACACAATAGCCATCACCTAAAGACTTACCACACTGTTTCGGTCCAATTCCAACTGCTTTTGGCAGCTAAATAGTGTTGAGCCTCTTTAGTAGTTTAATTTGAAACCACCTGCTAATATTATGTCCTGTAGGTCTTTTTACATTACCAACACATGATTTTTTCAGTAAGCCAATACAGTTAGGAAACTTTTTTATTAGCTTACCTGGTTATAGAAGTAGAAGAGGGCAAAAAAGTGCCTGTATCTCACCTACAGCCATACCACATTGGATACGCCCAATCTCGTCTGATCTTGGAAGCTAAGCAGTTTTGGGCCTGGTTAGTACTTCGGTGGGAGACCACATGGGAACACCAGGTGCTGTAGGTTTTTTCCCATTACCGGCAAATTGTTTTTATTCTATAGCTATTTAAATTGGAAACTTTTTCTTTTTATTGCCAATACAGACATTTGGTGGTCAAACAGACACAATAGCCATCACCTAAAGACTTACCACACTGTTTCGCCCAATTCCAACTGCTTTTGGCAGCTAAACAGTGTTGAGCCTCTTTAGTAGTTTAATTTGAGACCACCTGCTAATATTACGTCCTGTAGGTCTTTTTACATTACCAACACATGATTTTTTTCAGTAAGCCAATACAGTTAGGAAACTTTTTTATTAGCTTACCTGGTTATAGAAGTAGAAGAGGGCAAAAAAAGTGCCTGTATCTTACCTACAGCCATACCACGTTGGATACGCCTGATCTTGGAAGCTAAGCAGTGTTGGGCCTGGTTAGTACTTGGGTGGGAGACCACATGGGAACACTAGGTGCTGTAGGTTTTTTTCCCATTACTGGCAAATTGTTTTTATTCTCTAGCTATTTAAATTGGAAACTTTTTCGTTTTATTGCCAATATAGACATTTGGGAGAGGTCAAACAGACACAATAGCCATCACCTAAAGACTTACCACACTGTTTCGGCCCAATTCCAGCTGCTTTTGGCAGCTAAACAGTGTTGAGCCTCTTTAGTAGTTTAATTTGAGACCACCTGCTAATATTACGTCCTGTAGGTCTTTTTACATTACGAACACATGATTTTTTTCAGTAAGCCAATAATGTTAGGAAACTTTTTTATTAGCTTACCTGGTTATAGAAGTAGAAGAGGGCAAAAAAGTGACTCTATCTCACCTACAGTCATACCACATTGGATATGCCCAATCTCCTCTGATCTTAGAAGCTAAGCAGTGTTGGGCCTGGTTAGTACTTGAGTGGGAGACCACATGGGAACACCACGTGCTGTAGGTTTTTTCCCATTACTGGCAAATTGTTTTTATTCTCTAGCTATTTAAATTGGAAACTTTTTCTTTTTATTGCCAATACAGACATCTGGGAGAGGTCAAACAGACACAATAGCCATCACCTAAAGACTTACCACACTGTTTCGGCCTAATTCCAACTGCTTTTGGCAGCTAAACAGTGTTAAGCCTCTTTAGTAGTTTAATTTGAGACCACCTGCTAATATTATGTCCTGTAGGTCTTTTTACATTACCAACACATGATTTTTTTCAGTAAGCCAATACAGTTAGGAAACTTTTTTATTAGCTTTCCTGGTTATGGAAGTAGAAGAGGGCAAAAAAGTGCCTGTATCTCACCTACAGCCATACCACATTGGATACGCCCAATCTCGTCTGATCTTGGAAGCTAAGCAGTGTTGTGCCTGGTTAGTACTTGAGTGGGAGACCACATGGGAACACCAGGTGCTGTAGGTTTTTTTCCCATTACTGGCAAATTGTTTTTATTCTCTAGCTATTTAAATTGGAAACTTTTTCTTTTTATTGCCAATACAGACATTTGAGAGAGGTGAAACAGACACAATAGCCATCACCTAAAGACTTACCACACTGTTTCGGCCCAATTCCAACTGCTTTTGGCAGCTAAACAGTGTTGAGCCTCATTAGTAGTTTAATTTGAGACCACCTGCTCATATTATGTCCTGTAGGTCTTTTTACATTAGCAACACATGATTTTTTTCAGTAAGTCAATAATGTTAGGAAACTTTTTTATTAGCTTACCTGGTTATAGAAGTAGAAGAGGGCACAAAAGTAACTGTATCTCACCTACAGCCATACCACATTGGATACGCCCAATCTCGTCTGATCTTGGAAGCTAAGCAGTGTTGGGCCTGGTTAGTACTTGGGTGGGAGACCACATGGGAACACCAGGTGCTGTAGGTTTTTTCCCATTACTGGCAAATTGTTTTTATTCTCTAGCTATTTAAATTGGAAACTTTTTCTTTTTATTGCCAATACAGACATTTGGGAGAGCTCAAACAGACACAATAGCCATCACCTAAAGACTTACCACACTGTTTCGGTCCAATTCCAACTGCTTTTGGCAGCTAAATAGTGTTGAGCCTCTTTAGTAGTTTAATTTGAGACCACCTGCTAATATTATGTCCTGTAGGTCTTTTTACATTACCAACACATGATTTTTTCAGTAAGCCAATACAGTTAGGAAACTTTTTTATTAGCTTACCTGGTTATAGAAGTAGAAGAGGGCAAAAAAGTGCCTGTATCTCACCTACAGCCATACCACATTGGATACGCCCAATCTCGTCTGATCTTGGAAGCTAAGCAGTTTTGGGCCTGGTTAGTACTTCGGTGGGAGACCACATGGGAACACCAGGTGCTGTAGGTTTTTTCCCATTACTGGCAAATTGTTTTTATTCTATAGCTATTTAAATTGGAAACTTTTTCTTTTTATTGCCAATACAGACATTTGGTGGTCAAACAGACACAATAGCCATCACCTAAAGACTTACCACACTGTTTCGGCCCAATTCCAACTGCTTTTGGCAGCTAAACAGTGTTGAGCCTCTTTAGTAGTTTAATTTGAGACCACCTGCTAATATTACGTCCTGTAGGTCTTTTTACATTACCAACACATGATTTTTTTCAGTAAGCCAATACAGTTAGGAAACTTTTTTATTAGCTTACCTGGTTATAGAAGTAGAAGAGGGCAAAAAAGTGCCTGTATCTCACCTACAGCCATACCACGTTGGATACGCCTGATCTTGGAAGCTAAGCAGTGTTGGGCCTGGTTAGTACTTGGGTGGGAGACCACATGGGAACACTAGGTGCTGTAGGTTTTTTTCCCATTACTGGCAAATTGTTTTTATTCTCTAGCTATTTAAATTGGAAACTTTTTCGTTTTATTGCCAATATAGACATTTGGGAGAGGTCAAACAGACACAATAGCCATCACCTAAAGACTTACCACACTGTTTCGGCCCAATTCCAGCTGCTTTTGGCAGCTAAACAGTGTTGAGCCTCTTTAGTAGTTTAATTTGAGACCACCTGCTAATATTACGTCCTGTAGGTCTTTTTACATTACGAACACATGATTTTTTTCAGTAAGCCAATACAGTTAGGAAACTTTTTTATTAGCTTACCTGGTTATGGAAGTAGAAGAGGGCAAAAAAGTGCCTGTATCTCACCTACAGCCATACCACATTGGATACGCCCAATCTCGTCTGATCTTGGAAGCTAAGCAGTGTTGTGCCTGGTTAGTACTTGGGTGGGAGACCACATGGGAACACCAGGTGCTGTAGGTTTTTTTCCCATTACTGGCAAATTGTTTTTATTCTCTAGCTATTTAAATTGGAAACTTTTTCTTTTTATTGCCAATACAGACATTTGAGAGAGGTGAAACAGACACAATAGCCATCACCTAAAGACTTACCACACTGTTTCGGCATAATTCCAACTGCTTTTGGCAGCTAAACAGTGTTGAGCCTCATTAGTAGTTTAATTTGAGACCACCTGCTCATATTATGTCCTGTAGGTCTTTTTACATTAGCAACACATGATTTTTTTCAGTAAGCCAATAATGTTAGGAAACTTTTTTATTAGCTTACCTGGTTATAGAAGTAGAAGAGGGCACAAAAGTAACTGTATCTCACCTACAGCCATACCACATTGGATACGCCCAATCTCGTCTGATCTTGGAAGCTAAGCAGTGTTGGGCCTGGTTAGTACTTGGGTGGGAGACCACATGGGAACACCAGGTGCTGTAGGTTTTTTCCCATTACTGGCAAATTGTTTTTATTCTCTAGCTATTTAAATTGGAAACTTTTTCTTTTTATTGCCAATACAGACATTTGGGAGAGCTCAAACAGACACAATAGCCATCACCTAAAGACTTACCACACTGTTTCGGTCCAATTCCAACTGCTTTTGGCAGCTAAATAGTGTTGAGCCTCTTTAGTAGTTTAATTTGAGACCACCTGCTAATATTATGTCCTGTAGGTCTTTTTACATTACCAACACATGATTTTTTCAGTAAGCCAATACAGTTAGGAAACTTTTATATTAGCTTACCTGGTTATAGAAGTAGAAGAGGGCAAAAAAGTGACTGTATCTCACCTACAGCCATACCACATTGGATACGCCTAATCTCGTCTGATCGTGGAAGCTAAGCAGTGTTGGGCCTGGTTAGTACTTGGGTTGGAGACCACATGGGAACACCAGGTGCTGTAGGTTTTTTCCCATTACTGGCAAATTGTTTTTATTCTATAGTTATTTAAATTGGAAACTTTTTCTTTTTATTGCCAATACAGACATTTGGTGGTCAAACAGACACAATAGCCATCACCTAAAGACTTACCACACTGTTTCGGCCCAATTCCAACTGCTTTTGGCAGCTAAACAGTGTTGAGCCTCTTTAGTAGTTTAATATGAGACTACCTGCTAATATTATGTCCTGTAGGTCTTTTTACATTACCAAAACATGATTTTTTTCAGTAAGCCAATACAGTTAGGAAACTTTTTTATTAGCTTACCTGGTTATAGAAGTAGAAGAGGGCAAAAAAGTGCCTGTATCTCACCTACAGCCAAACCACGTTGGATGCGCCTGATCTTGGAAGCTAAGCAGTGTTGGGCCTGGTTAGTACTTGGGTGGAAGACCACATGGGAACACCACGTGCTGTAGGTTTTTTCCCATTACTGGCAAATTGTTTTTATTCTCTAGCTATTTAAATTGGAAACTTTTTCTTTTTATTGCCAATACAGACATTTGGGAGAGGTCAAACAGACACAATAGCCATCACCTAAAGACTTACAACACTGTTTTGGCCCAATCCCAACTGCTTTTGGCAGCTAAATAGTGTTGAGCCTCTTTAGTAGTTTAATTTGAGACCACCTGCTAATATTATGTCCTGTAGGTATTTTTACATTACCAACACATAATTGTTTTCAGTAAGCCAATACAGTTAGGAAACTTTTTTATTAGCTTACCTTTAGATAGAAGTAGAAGAGGGCAAAAAAGTGCCTGTATCTCACCTACGACCATACCACATTGGATACGCCCAATCTCGTCTGATCTTGGAAGCTAAGCAGTGTTGGGCCTGGTTAGTACTTGGGTAGGAGACCACATGGGAACACCACGTGCTGTAGGTTTTTTCCCATTACTGGCAAATTGTTTTTATTCTCTAGCTATTTAAATTGGAAACTTTTTCTTTTTATTGCCAATACAGACATCTGGGAGAGGTCAAACAGACACAATAGCCATCACCTAAAGACTTACCACACTGTTTCGGCCTAATTCCAACTGCTTTTGGCAGCTAAACAGTGTTGAGCCTCTTTAGTAGTTTAATTTGAGACCACCTGCTAATATTATGTCCTGTAGGTCTTTTTACATTACCAACACATGATTTTTTTCAGTAAGCCAATACAGTTAGGAAACTTTTTTATTAGCTTACCTGGTTATAGAAGTAGAAGAGGGCAAAAAAGTGCCTGTATCTCACCTACAACCATACCACATTGGATACGCCCAATCTCGTCTGATCTTGGAAGCTAAGCAGTGTTGGGCCTGGTTAGTACTTGGGTGGGAGACCACATGGGAACACCAGGTGCTGTAGGTTTTTTTCCCATTACTGGCAAATTGTTTTTATTCTCTAGCTATTTAAATTGGAAACTTTTTCTTTTTATTGCCAATACAGACATTTGAGAGAGGTGAAACAGACACAATAGCCATCACCTAAAGACTTACCACACTGTTTCGGCCCAATTCCAACTGCTTTTGGCAGCTAAACAGTGTTAAGCCTCATTAGTAGTTTAATTTGAGACCACCTGCTAATATTATGTCCTGTAGGTCTTTTTACATTAGCAACACATGATTTTTTTCAGTAAGCCAATAATGTTAGGAAACTTTTTTTATTAGCTTACCTGGTTATAGAAGTAGAAGAGGGCAAAAAAGTAACTGCATCTCACCTACAGCCATACCACTTTGGATACGCCCAATCTCGTCTGATCTTGGAAGCTAAGCAGTGTTGGGCCTGGTTAGTACTTGGTTGGGAGACCACATGGGAACACCAGGTGCTGTAGGTTTTTTCCCATTACTGGCAAATTGTTTTTATTCTCTAGCTATTTAAATTGGAAACTTTTTCTTTTTATTGCCAATACAGACATTTGGGAGAGGTCAAACAGACACAATAGCCATCACCTAAAGACTTACCACACTGTTTCGGTCCAATTCCATCTGCTTTTGGCAGCTAAAGAGTGTTGAGCCTTTTTAGTAGTTTAATTTGAGACCACCTGCTAATATTATGTCCTGTAGGTCTTTTTACATTACCAACACATGATTTTTTCAGTAAGCCAATACAGTTAGGAAACTTTTTTATTAGCTTACCTGGTTATAGAAGTAGAAGAGGGCAAAAAAGTGACTGTATCTCACCTACAGCCATACCACATTGGATACGCACAATCTCGTCTGATCTTGGAAGCTAAGCAGTGTTGGGCCTGATTAGTACTTGGGTGGGAGACCACATGGGAACACCAGGTGCTGTAGGTTTTTTCCCATTACTGGCAAATTGTTTTTATTCTATAGCTATTTAAATTGGAAACTTTTTCTTTTTATTGCCAATACAGACATTTGGTGGTCAAACAGACACAATAGCCATCACCTAAAGACTTACCACACTGTTTCGGTCCAATTCCAACTGCTTTTGGCAGCTAAATAGTGTTGAGCCTCTTTAGTAGTTTAATTTGAGACCACCTGCTAATATTATGTCCTGTAGGTCTTTTTACATTACCAACACATGATTTTTTCAGTAAGCCAATACAGTTAGGAAACTTTTTTATTAGCTTACCTGGTTATAGAAGTAGAAGAGGGCAAAAAAGTGACTGTATCGCACCTACAGCCATACCACATTAGATACGCCCAATCTCGTCTGATCTTGGAAGCTAAGCAGTTTTGGGCCTGGTTAGTACTTCGGTGGGAGACCACATGGGAACATCACGTGCTGTAGGATTTTTCCCATTACTGGCAAATTGTTTTTATTCTATAGCTATTTAAATTGGAAAGTTTTTCTTTTTATTGCCAAAACAGACATTTGGTGGTCAAACAGACACAATAGCCATCACCTAAAGACTTACCACACTGTTTCGGCCCAATTCCAACTGCTTTTGGCAGCTAAACAGTGTTGAGCCTCTTTAGTAGTTTAATTTGAGACCACCTGCTAATATTACGTCCTGTAGGTCTTTTTACATTACCAACACATGATTTTTTTCAGTAAGCCAATACAGTTAGGAAACTTTTTTATTAGCTTACCTGGTTATAGAAGTAGAAGAGGGCAAAAAAGTGCCTGTATCTCACCTACAGCCATACCACGTTGGATACGCCTGATCTTGGAAGCTTAGCAGTGTTGGGCCTGGTTAGTACTTGGGTGGGAGACCACATGGGAACACTAGGTGCTGTAGGTTTTTTCCCATAACTGGCAAATTGTTTTTATTCTCTAGCTATTTAAATTGGAAACTTTTTCGTTTTATTGCCAATATAGACATTTGGGAGAGGTCAAACAGACACAATAGCCATCACCTAAAGACTTACCACACCGTTTCGGCCCAATTCCAGCTGCTTTTGTCAGCTAAACAGTGTTGAGCCTCTTTAGTAGTTTAATTTGAGACCACCTGCTAATATTACGTCCTGTAGGTCTTTTTACATTACGAACACATGATTTTTTTCAGTAAGCCAATACAGTTAGGAAACTTTTTTATTAGCTTACCTGGTTATAGAAGTAGAAGAGGGCAAAAAAGTGCCTGTATCTCACCTACAGCCATACCACGTTGGATACGTCTGATCTTGGAAGCTAAGCAGTATTGGGCCTGGTTAGTACTTGGGTGGGAGACCACATGGGAACACCAGGTGCTGTAGGTTTTTTCCCATTACTGGCAAATTGTTTTTATTCTCTAGCTATTTAAATTGGAAACTTTTTGTTTTTATTGCCAATACAGACATTTGAGAGAGGTGAAACAGACACAATAGCCATCACCTAAAGACTTACCACACTGTTTTGGCCCAATTCCAACTGCTTTTGGCAGCTAAACAGTTCTGAGCCTCATTAGTAGTTTAATTTGAGACCACCTGCTAATATTATGTCCTGTAGGTCTTTTTACATTACCAACACATGATTTTTTTCAGTAAGCCAATAATGTTAGGAAACTTTTTTATTAGCTTACCTGGTTATAGAAGTAGAAGAGGGCAAAAAAGTGACTCTATCTCACCAACAGCCATACCACATTGGATATGCCCAATCTCATCTGATCTTAGAAGCTAAGCAGTGTTGGGCCTGGTTAGTACTTGGGTGGGAGACCACATGGGAACACCACGGGCTGTAGGTTTTTTCCCATTACTGGCAAATTGTTTTTATTCTCTAGCTATTTAAATTGGAAACTTTTTCTTTTTATTGCCAATACAGACATCTGGGAGAGGTCAAACAGACACAATAGCCATCACCTAAAGACTTACCACACTGTTTCGGCCTAATTCCAACTGCTTTTGGCAGCTAAACAGTGTTGAGCCTCTTTAGTAGTTTAATTTGAGACCACCTGCTAATATTATGTCCTGTAGGTCTTTTTACATTACCAACACATGATTTTTTTCAGTAAGCCAATACAGTTAGGAAACTTTTTTATTAGCTTACCTGGTTATAGAAGTAGAAGAGGGCAAAAAAGTGCCTGTATCTCACCTACAGCCATACCACATTAGATACGCCCAATCTCGTCTGATCTTGGAAGCTAAGCAGTTTTGGGCCTGGTTAGTACTTCGGTGGGAGACCACATGGGAACATAACGTGCTGTAGGATTTTTCCCATTACTGGCAAATTGTTTTTATTCTATAGCTATTTAAATTGGAAAGTTTTTCTTTTTATTGCCAAAACAGACATTTGGTGGTCAAACAGACACAATAGCCATCACCTAAAGACTTACCACACTGTTTCGGCCCAATTCCAACTGCTTTTGGCAGCTAAACAGTGTTGAGCCTCTTTAGTAGTTTAATTTGAGACCACCTGCTAATATTACGTCCTGTAGGTCTTTTTACATTACCAACACATGATTTTTTTCAGTAAGCCAATACAGTTAGGAAACTTTTTTATTAGCTTACCTGGTTATAGAAGTAGAAGAGGGCAAAAAAGTGCCTGTATCTCACCTACAGCCATACCACGTTGGATACGCCTGATCTTGGAAGCTTAGCAGTGTTGGGCCTGGTTAGTACTTGGGTGGGAGACCACATGGGAACACTAGGTGCTGTAGGTTTTTTCCCATAACTGGCAAATTGTTTTTATTCTCTAGCTATTTAAATTGGAAACTTTTTCGTTTTATTGCCAATATAGACATTTGGGAGAGGTCAAACAGACACAATAGCCATCACCTAAAGACTTACCACACCGTTTCGGCCCAATTCCAGCTGCTTTTGGCAGCTAAACAGTGTTGAGTCTCTTTAGTAGTTTAATTTGAGACCACCTGCTAATATTACGTCCTGTAGGTCTTTTTACATTACGAACACATGATTTTTTTCAGTAAGCCAATACAGTTAGGAAACTTTTTTATTAGCTTACCTGGTTATAGAAGTAGAAGAGGGCAAAAAAGTGCCTGTATCTCACCTACAGCCATACCACGTTGGATACGTCTGATCTTGGAAGCTAAGCAGTATTGGGCCTGGTTAGTACTTGGGTGGGAGACCACATGGGAACACCAGGTGCTGTAGGTTTTTTTACCATTACTGGCAAATTGTTTTTATTCTCTAGCTATTTAAATTGGAAACTTTTTGTTTTTATTGCCAATACAGACATTTGAGAGAGGTGAAACAGACACAATAGCCATCACCTAAAGACTTACCACACTGTTTTGGCCCAATTCCAACTGCTTTTGGCAGCTAAACAGTTCTGAGCCTCATTAGTAGTTTAATTTGAGACCACCTGCTAATATTATGTCCTGTAGGTCTTTTTACATTACCAACACATGATTTTTTTCAGTAAGCCAATAATGTTAGGAAACTTTTTTATTAGCTTACCTGGTTATAGAAGTAGAAGAGGGCAAAAAAGTGACTCTATCTCACCAACAGCCATACCACATTGGATATGCCCAATCTCATCTGATCTTAGAAGCTAAGCAGTGTTGGGCCTGGTTAGTACTTGGGTGGGAGACCACATGGGAACACCACGTGCTGTAGGTTTTTTCCCATTACTGGCAAATTGTTTTTATTCTCTAGCTATTTAAATTGGAAACTTTTTCTTTTTATTGCCAATACAGACATCTGGGAGAGGTCAAACAGACACAATAGCCATCACCTAAAGACTTACCACACTGTTTCGGCCTAATTCCAACTGCTTTTGGCAGCTAAACAGTGTTGAGCCTCTTTAGTAGTTTAATTTGAGACCACCTGCTAATATTATGTCCTGTAGGTCTTTTTACATTACCAACACATGATTTTTTTCAGTAAGCCAATACAGTTAGGAAACTTTTTTATTAGCTTACCTGGTTATAGAAGTAGAAGAGGGCAAAAAAGTGCCTGTATCTCACCTACAGCCATACCACATTGGGTACGCCCAATCTTGTCTGATCTTGGAAGCTAAGCAGTGTTGTGCCTGGTTAGTACTTGGGTGGGAGACCACATGGGAACACCAGGTGCTGTAGGTTTTTTTCCCATTACTGGCAAATTGTTTTTATTCTCTAGCTATTTAAATTGGAAACTTTTTCTTTTTATTGCCAATACAGACATTTGAGAGAGGTGAAACAGACACAATAGCCATCACCTAAAGACTTACCACACTGTTTCGGCCCAATTCCAACTGCTTTTGTCAGCTAAACAGTGTTGAGCCTCATTAGTAGTTTAATTTGAGACCACCTGCTAATATTATGTCCTGTAGGTCTTTTTACATTACCAACACATGATTTTTTCAGTAAGCCAATACAGTTAGGAAACTTTTATATTAGCTTACCTGGTTATAGAAGTAGAAGAGGGCAAAAAAGTGACTGTATCTCACCTACAGCCATACCACATTGGATACGCCTAATCTCGTCTGATCGTGGAAGCTAAGCAGTGTTGGGCCTGGTTAGTACTTGGGTTTGAGACCACATGGGAACACCAGGTGCTGTAGGTTTTTTCCCATTACTGGCAAATTGTTTTTATTCTATAGCTATTTAAATTGGAAACTTTTTCTTTTTATTGCCAATACAGACATTTGGTGGTCAAACAGACACAATAGCCATCACCTAAAGACTTACCACACTGTTTCGGCCCAATTCCAACTGCTTTTGGCAGCTAAACAGTGTTGAGCCTCTTTAGTAGTTTAATATGAGACCACCTGCTAATATTATGTCCTGTAGGTCTTTTTACATTACCAACACATGATTTTTTTCAGTAAGCCAATACAGTTAGGAAACTTTTTTATTAGCTTACCTGGTTATAGAAGTAGAAGAGGGCAAAAAAGTGACTGTATCTCACCTACAGCCAAACCACGTTGGATACGCCTGATCTTGGAAGCTAAGCAGTGTTGGGCCTGGTTAGTACTTGGGTGGGAGACCACATGGGAACACCAGGTGCTGTATGTTTTTTCCCATTACTGGCAAATTGTTTTTATTCTCTAGCTATTTAAATTGGAAACTTTTTCTTTTTATTGCCAATACAGACATTTGGTGGTCAAACAGACACAATAGCCATCACCTAAAGACTTACCACACTGTTTCGGCCTAATTCCAACTGCTTTTGGCAGCTAAACAGTGTTGAGCCTCTTTAGTAGTTTAATTTGAGACCACCTGCTAATATTATGTCCTGTAGGTCTTTTTACATTACCAACACATGATTTTTTTCAGTAAGCCAATAATGTTAGGAAACTTTTTTATTAGCTTACCTGGTTATAGAAGTAGAAGAGGGCAAAAAAAGTGACTCTATCTCACCTACGCCATACCACATTGGATACACCCAATCTCGTCTGATCTTGGAAGCTAAGCAGTGTTGGGCCTGGTTAGTACTTGGGTGGGAGACCACATGGGAACACCACGTGCTGTAGGTTTTTTCCCATTACTGGCAAATTATTTTTATTCTCTAGCTATTTAAATTGGAAACTTTTTCTTTTTATTGCCAATACAGACATTTGAGAGAGGTGAAACAGACACAATAGCCATCACCTAAAGACTTACCACACTGTTTCGGCCCAATTCCAACTGCTTTTGTCAGCTAAACAGTGTTGAGCCTCATTAGTAGTTTAATTTGAGACCACCTGCTAATATTATGTCCTGTAGGTCTTTTTACATTACCAACACATGATTTTTTCAGTAAGCCAATACAGTTAGGAAACTTTTATATTAGCTTACCTGGTTATAGAAGTAGAAGAGGGCAAAAAAGTGACTGTATCTCACCTACAGCCATACCACATTGGATACGCCTAATCTCGTCTGATCGTGGAAGCTAAGCAGTGTTGGGCCTGGTTAGTACTTGGGTTTGAGACCACATGGGAACACCAGGTGCTGTAGGTTTTTTCCCATTACTGGCAAATTGTTTTTATTCTATAGCTATTTAAATTGGAAACATTTTTTCTTTTTATTGCCAATACAGACATTTGGTGGTCAAACAGACACAATAGCCATCACCTAAAGACTTACCACACTGTTTCGGCCCAATTCCAACTGCTTTTGGCAGCTAAACAGTGTTGAGCCTCTTTAGTAGTTTAATATGAGACCACCTGCTAATATTATGTCCTGTAGGTCTTTTTACATTACCAACACATGATTTTTTTCAGTAAGCCAATACAGTTAGGAAACTTTTTTATTAGCTTACCTGGTTATAGAAGTAGAAGAGGGCAAAAAAGTGACTGTATCTCACCTACAGCCAAACCACGTTGGATACGCCTGATCTTGGAAGCTAAGCAGTGTTGGGCCTGGTTAGTATTTGGGTGGGAGACCACATGGGAACACCAGGTGCTGTAGGTTTTTTCCCATTACTGGCAAATTGTTTTTATTCTCTAGCTATTTAAATTGGAAACTTTTTGTTTTTATTGCCAATACAGACATTTGAGAGAGGTGAAACAGACACAATAGCCATCACCTAAAGACTTACCACACTGTTTTGGCCCAATTCCAACTGCTTTTGGCAGCAAAACAGTGTTGAGCCTCATTAGTAGTTTAATTTGAGACCACCTGCTAATATTATGTCCTGTAGGTCTTTTTACATTACCAACACATGATTTTTTTCAGTAAGCCAATAATGTTAGGAAACTTTTTTATTAGCTTACCTGGTTATAGAAGTAGAAGAGGGCAAAAAAGTGACTCTATCTCACCTACAGCCATACCACATTGGATACACCCAATCTCGTCTGATCTTGGAAGCTAAGCAGTGTTGGGCCTGGTTAGTACTTGGGTGGGAGACCACATGGGAACACCACGTGCTGTAGGTTTTTTCCCATTACTGGCAAATTATTTTTATTCTCTAGCTATTTAAATTGGAAACTTTTTCTTTTTATTGCCAATACAGACATTTGTGAGAGGTCAAACAGACACAATAGCCATCACCTAAAGACTTACAACACTGTTTTGGCCCAATCCCAACTGCTTTTGGCAGCTAAATAGTGTTGAGCCTCTTTAGTAGTTTAATTTGAGACCACCTGCTAATATTATGTCCTATAGGTCTTTTTACATTACCAACACATGATTTTTTTCAGTAAGCCAATACAGTTAGGAAACTTTTTTATTAGCTTACCTGGTTATAGAAGTAGAAGAGGGCAAAAAAGAGCCTGTATCTCAACTACAACCATACCACATTGGATACGCCCAATCTCGTCTGATCTTGGAAGCTAAGCAGTGTTGGGCCTGGTTAGTACTTGGGTGGGAGACCACATGGGAACACCAGGTGCTGTAGGTTTTTTTCCCATTACTGGCAAATTGTTTTTATTCTCTAGCTATTTAAATTGGAAACTTTTTCTTTTTATTGCCAATACAGACATCTGGGAGAGGTCAAACAGACACAATAGCCATCACCTAAAGACTTACCACACTGTTTCGGCCTAATTCCAACTGCTTTTGGCAGCTAAACAGTGTT
Source organism: Crinia signifera (assembly GCF_055691185.1). NCBI lineage: Eukaryota > Metazoa > Chordata > Amphibia > Anura > Myobatrachidae > Crinia > Crinia signifera. Next base: position 69,046,793 of record NC_139224.1, read on the forward strand.
GAGCCTCTTTAGTAGTTTAATTTGAGACCACCTGCTAATATTATGTCCTGTAGGTCTTTTTACATTACCAACACATGATTTTTTTCAGTAAGCCAATACAGTTAGGAAACTTTTTTATTAGCTTACCTGGTTATAGAAGTAGAAGAGGGCAAAAAAGTGCCTGTATCTCACCTACAACCATACCACATTGGATACGCCCAATCTCGTCTGATCTTGGAAGCTAAGCAGTGTTGGGCCTGGTTAGTACTTGGGTGGGAGACCACATGGGAACACCAGGTGCTGTAGGTTTTTTTCCCATTACTGGCAAATTGTTTTTATTCTCTAGCTATTTAAATTGGAAACTTTTTCTTTTTATTGCCAATACAGACATTTGGGAGAGGTCAAACAGACACAATAGCCATCACCTAAAGACTTACCACACTGTTTCGGTCCAATTCCAACTGCTTTTGGCAGCTAAATAGTGTTGAGCCTCTTTAGTAGTTTAATTTGAGACCACCTGCTAATATTATGTCCTGTAGGTCTTTTTACATTACCAACACATGATTTTTTCAGTAAGCCAATACAGTTAGGAAACTTTTTTATTAGCTTACCTGGTTATAGAAGTAGAAGAGGGCAAAAAAGTGACTGTATCTCACCTACAGCCATACCACATTGGATACGCACAATCTCGTCTGATCTTGGAAGCTAAGCAGTGTTGGGCCTGATTAGTACTTGGGTGGGAGACCACATGGAAACACCAGGTGCTGTAGGTTTTTTCCCATTACTGGCAAATTGTTTTTATTCTATAGCTATTTAAATTGGAAACTTTTTCTTTTTATTGCCAATACAGACATTTGGTGGTCAAACAGACACAATAGCCATCACCTAAAGACTTACAACACTGTTTTGGCCCAATCCCAACTGCTTTTGGCAGCTAAATAGTGTTGAGCCTCTTTAGTAGTTTAATTTGAGACCACCTGCTAATATTATGTCCTGTAGGTATTTTTACATTACCAACACATAATTTTTTTCAGTAAGCCAATACAGTTAGGAAACTTTTTTATTAGCTTACCTTTAGATAGAAGTAGAAGAGGGCAAAAAAGTGCCTGTATCTCACCTACGACCATACCACATTGGATACGCCCAATCTCGTCTGATCTTGGAAGCTAAGCAGTGTTGGGCCTGGTTAGTACTTGGGTGGGAGACCACATGGGAACACCACGTGCTGTAGGTTTTTTCCCATTACTGGCAAATTGTTTTTATTCTCTAGCTATTTAAATTGGAAACTTTTTCTTTTTATTGCCAATACAGACATCTGGGAGAGGTGAAACAGACACAATAGCCATCACCTAAAGACTTACAACACTGTTTCGGCCCAATTCCAACTGCTTTTGGCAGCTAAATAGTGTTGAGCCTCTTTAGTAGTTTAATTTGAGACCACCTGCTAATATTATGTCCTGTAGGTCTTTTTACATTAGCAACACATGATTTTTTTCAGTAAGCCAATAATGTTAGGAAACTTTTTTATTAGCTTACCTGGTTATAGAAGTAGAAGAGGGCAAAAAAGTAACTGTATCTCACCTACAGCCATACCACATTGGATACGCCCAATCTCGTCTGATCTTGGAAGCTAAGCAGTGTTGGGCCTGGTTAGTACTTGGGTGGGAGACCACATGGGAACACCAGGTGCTGTAGGTTTTTTCCCATTACTGGCAAATTGTTTTTATTCTCTAGCTATTTAAATTGAAAACTTTTTGTTTTTATTGCCAATACAGACATTTGAGAGAGGTGAAACAGACACAATAGCCATCACCTAAAGACTTACCACACTGTTTCGGCCCAATTCCAACTGCTTTTGGCAGCTAAACAGTGTTGAGCCTCATTAGTAGTTTAATTTGAGACCACCTGCTAATATTATGTCCTGTAGGTCTTTTTACATGAGCAACACATGATTTTTTTCAGTAAGCCAATAATGTTAGGAAACTTTTTTATTAGCTTACCTGGTTATAGAAGTAGAAGAGGGCAAAAAAGTGCCTGTATCTCACCTACAGCCATACCACATTGGATACGCCCAATCTCATCTGATCTTGGAAGCTAAGCAGTGTTGGGCCTGGTTAGTACTTGGGTGGGAGACCACATGGGAACACCAGGTGCTGTAGGTTTTTTCCCATTACTGGCAAATTGTTTTTATTCTCTAGCTATTTAAATTGGAAACTTTTTGTTTTTATTGCCAATACAGACATTTGAGAGAGGTGAAACAGACACAAAAGCCATCACCTAAAGACTTACAGTACCACACTGTTTCGGCCCAATTCCAACTTCTTTTGGCAGCTAAACAGTGTTGAGCCTCATTAGTAGTTTAATTTGAGACCACCTGCTAATATTATGTCCTGTAGGTCTTTTTACATGAGCAACACATGTTTTTTTTCTGTAAGCCAATAATGTTAGGAAACTTTTTTATTAGCTTACCTGGTTATAGAAGTAGAAGAGGGCAAAAAAGTGGCTGTATCTCACCTACAGCCATACCACATTGGATACGCCTGATCTTGGAAGCTAAGCAGTGTTGGGCCTGGTTAGTACTTGGGTGGGAGACCACATGGGAACACCAGGTGCTTTAGGTTTTTTCCCATTACTGGCAAATTGTTTTTATTCTCTAGCTATTTAAATTGGAAACTTTTTCTTTTTATTGCCAATATAGACATTTGAAAGAGGTGAAACAGACACAATAGCCATCACCTAAAGACTTACCACACTGTTTTGGCCCAATTCCAACTGCTTTTGGCAGCTAAACAGTGTTGAGCCTCATTAGTAGTTTAATTTGAGACCACCTGCTAATATTATGTCCTGTAGGTCTTTTTACATTACCAACACATGATTTTTTTCAGTAAGCCAATAATGTTAGGAAACTTTTTTATTAGCTTACCTGGTTATAGAAGTAGAAGAGGGCAAAAAAGTTACTCAATCTCACCTACAGCCATACCACATTGGATACGCCCAATCTCGTCTGATCTTGGAAGCTAAGCAGTGTTGGGCCTGCTTAGTACTTGGGTGGGAGACCACATGGGAACACCACGTGCTGTAGGTTTTTTCCCATTACTGGCAAATTATTTTTATTCTCTAGCTATTTAAATTGGAAACTTTTTCTTTTTATTGCCAATACAGACATTTGGGAGAGGTCAAACAGACACAATAGCCATCACCTAAAGACTTATAACACTGTTTCGGCCCAATTCCAACTGCTTTTGGCAGCTAAATAGTGTTGAGCCTCTTTAGTAGTTTAATTTGAGACCACCTGCTAATATTATGTCCTGTAGGTATTTTTACATTACCAACACATGATTTTTTTCAGTAAGCCAATACAGTTAGGAAACTTTTTTATTAGCTTACCTTTAGATAGAAGTAGAAGAGGGCAAAAAAGAGCCTGTATCTTACCTACAGCCATACCACATTGGATATGCCCAATCTCGTCTGATCTTGGAAGCTAAGCAGTGTTGGGCCTGGTTAGTACTTGGGTGGGAGACCACATGGGAAGACCACGTGCTGTAAGTTTTTTCCCATTACTGGCAAATTGTTTTTATTTTCTAGCTATTTAAATTGGAAACTTTTTCTTTTTATTGCCAATACAGACATTTGAGAGAGGTGAAACAGACACAATAGCCATCACCTAAAGACTTACCACACTGTTTCGGCCCAATTCCAACTGCTTTTGGCAGCAAAACAGTGTTGAGCCTCATTAGTAGTTTAATTTGAGACCACCTGCTAATATTATGTCCTGTAGGTCTTTTTACATTACCAACACATGATTTTTTTCAGTAAGCCAATAATGTTAGGAAACTTTTTTATTAGCTTACCTGGTTATAGAAGTAGAAGAGGGCAAAAAAGTGACTGTATCTCACCTACAGCCATACCACATTGGATACGCCCAATCTCGTCTGATCTTGGAAGCTAAGCAGTGTTGGGCCTGGTTAGTACTTGGGTGGGAGACCACATGGGAACACCAGGTGCTGTAGGGTTTTTCCCACTACTGGCAAATTGTTTTTATTCTATAGCTATTTAAATTGGAAACTTTTTCTTTTTATTGCCAATACAGACATTTGAGAGAGGTGGAACAGACACAATAGCCATCACCTAAAGACTTACCACACTGTTTTGGCCCAATTCCAACTGCTTTTGGCAGCTAAACAGTGTTAAGCCTCATTAGTAGTTTAATTTGAGACCACCTGCTAATATTATGTCCTGTAGGTCTTTTTACATTACCAACACATGATTTTTTTCAGTAAGCCAATAATGTTAGGAAACTTTTTTATAAGCTTACCTGGTTATAGAAGTAGAAGAGGGCAAAAAAGTGACTCTATCTCACCTACAGCCATACCACATTGGATACGCCTAATCTCGTCTGATCTTGGAAGATAAGAAGTGTTGGGCCTGGTTAGTACTTGGGTGGGAGACCACATGGGAACACCACGTACTGTAGGTTTTTTCCCATTACTGGCAAATTGTTTTTATTCTCTAGCTATTTAAATTGGAAACTTTTTCTTTTTATTGCCAATACAGACATTTGGGAGAGGTCAAACAGACACAATAGCCATCACCTAAAGACTTACCACACTGTTTCGGCCTAATTCCAACTGCTTTTGGCAGCTAAACAGTGTTGAGCCTCTTTAGTAGTTTAATTTGAGACCACCTGCTAATATTATGTCCTGTAGGACTTTTTACATTACCAACACATGATTTTTTTCAGTAAGCCAATACAGTTAGGAAACTTTTTTATTAGCTTACCTGGTTATAGAAGTAGAAGAGGGCAAAAAAGTGCCTGTTTCTCACCTACAGCCATACCACATTGGATACGCCCAATCTCCTCTGATCTTGGAAGCTAAGCAGTGTTGGGCCTGGTCAGTACTTGGGTGGGAGACCACATGGGAACATCAGGTGCTGTAGGTTTTTTCCCATTACTGGCAAATTGTTTTTATTCTCTAGCTATTTAAATTGGAAACTTTTTCTTTTTATTGCCAATACAGACATTTGAGAGAGGTGAAACTGACACAATAACCATCACCTAAAGACTTACCACACTGTTTCGGCCCAATTCCAACTGCTTTTGGCAGCTAAACAGTGTTGAGCCTCATTAGTAGTTTAATTTGAGACCACCTGCTAATATTATGTCCTGTAGGTCTTTTTACATTACCAACACATGATTTTTTTCAGTAAGCCAATAATGTTAGGAAACTTTTTTATTAGCTTACCTGGTTATAGAAGTAGAAGAGGGCAAAAAAGTGACTGTATCTCACCTACAGCCATACCACATTGGATACGCCCAATCTCGTCTGATCTTGGAAGCTAAGCAGTGTTGGGCCTGGTTAGTACTTGGGTGGGAGACCACATGGGAACACCAGGTGCCTTTAGGTTTTTTCCCATTACTGGCAAATTGTTTTTATTCTCTAGCTATTTAAATTGGAAACTTTTTCTTTTTATTGCCAATACAGACATTTGGGAGAGGTCAAACAGACACAATAGCCATCACCTAAAGACTTACCACACTGTTTCGGCCCAATTCCAACTGCTTTTGGCAGCTAAATAGTATTGAGCCTCTTTAGTAGTTTAATTTGAGACCACCTGCTAATATTATGTCCTGTAGGTCTTTTTACATTACCAACACATGATTTTTTTCAGTAAGCCAATACAGTTAGGAAACTTTTTTATTAGCTTACCTGGTAATAGAAGTAGAAGAGGGCAAAAAAGTGCCTGTATCTCACCTACAGCCATACCACGTTAGATACGCCTGATCTTGGAAGCTAAGCAGTGTTGGGCCTGGTTAGTACTTGGGTGGGAGACCACATGGGAACACCAGGTGCTGTAGGTTTTTTCCCATTACTGGCAAATTGTTTTTATTCTCTAGCTATTTAAATTGGAAACTTTTTCTTTTTATTGCCAATATAGACATTTGAGAGAGGTGAAACAGACACAATAGCCATCACCTAAAGACTTACCACACTGTTTTGGCCCAATTCCAACTGATTTTGGCAGCTAAACAGTGTTGAGCCTCATTAGTAGTTTAATTTGAGACCACCTGCTAATATTATGTCCTGTAGGTCTTTTTACATTACCAACACATGATTTTTTTCAGTAAGCCAATAATGTTAGGAAACTTTTTTATTAGCTTACCTGGTTATAGAAGTAGAAGAGGGCAAAAAAGTGACTCTATCTCACCTACAGCCATACCACATTGGATACGCCCAATCTCGTCTGATCTTGGAAGCTAAGCAGTGTTGGGCCTGGTTAGTACTTGGGTGGGAGACCACATGGGAACACCACGTGCTGTAGGTTTTTTCCCATTACTGGCAAATTGTTTTTATTCTCTAGCTATTTAAATTGGAAACTTTTTCTTTTAATTGCCAATACAGACATTTGGGAGAGGTCAAACAGACACAATAGCCATCACCTAAAGACTTACCACACTGTTTCGGCCAAATTCCAACTTCTTTTGGCAGCTAAATAGTGTTGAGCCTCTTTAGTAGTTTAATTTGAGACCACCTGCTAATATTATGTCCTGTAGGTCTTTTTACATTGCCAACACATGATTTTTTTCAGTAAGCCAATACAGTTAGGAAACTTTTTTATTAGCTTACCTTTAGATAGAAGTAGAAGAGGGCAAAAAAGTGATGGCATCTCACCTACAGCCATACCACATTGGATACGCCCAATCTCGTCTGACTTTGGAAGCTAAGCAGTGTTGGGGCTGGTCAGTACTTGGGTGGGAGACCACATGGGAACACCAGGTGCTGTAGGTTTTTTCCCATTACTGGCAAATTGTTTTTATTCTCTAGCTATTTAAATTGGAAACTTTTTCTTTTTATTGCCAATACAGACATTTGAGAGAGGTGAAACAGACACAATAGCCATCACCTAAAGACTTACCACACTGTTTTGGCCCAATTCCAACTGCTTTTGGCAGCTAAACAGTGTTGAGCCTCATTAGTAGTTTAATTTGAGACCACCTGCTAATATTAGGTCCTGTAGGTCTTTTTACATTACCAACACATGATTTTTTTCAGTAAGCCAATAATGTTAGGAAACTTTTTTATTAGCTTACCTGGTTATAGAAGTAGAAGAGGGCAAAAAAGTGACTCTATCTCCCCTACAGCCATACCACATTGGATATGCCCAATCTTGTCTGATCTTGGAAGCTAAGCAGTGTTGGGCCTGGTTAGTACTTGGGTGGGAGACCACATGGGAACACCACGTGCTGTAGGTTTTTTCCCATTACTGGCAAATTGTTTTTATTCTCTAGCTATTTAAATTGGAAACTTTTTCTTTTTATTGCCAATACAGACATCTGGGAGAGGTCAAACAGACACAATAGCCATCACCTAAAGACTTACCACACTGTTTCGGCCTAATTCCAACTGCTTTTGGCAGCTAAACAGTGTTGAGCCTCTTTAGTAGTTTAATTTGAGACTACCTGCTAATATTATGTCCTGTAGGTCTTTTTACATTACCAACACATGATTTTTTTCAGTAAGCCAATACAGTTAGGAAACTTTTTTATTAGCTTACCTGGTTATAGAAGTAGAAGAGGGCAAAAAAGTGCCTGTATCTCACCTACAGCCATACCACATTGGATACGCCCAATCTCGTCTGATCTTGGAAGCTAAGCAGTGTTGGGCCTGGTTAGTACTTGGGTGGGAGACCACATGGGAACACCAGGTGCTGTAGGTTTTTTTCCCATTACTGGCAAAAAAATTTATTCTCTAGCTATTTAAATTGGAAACTTTTTCTTTTTATTGCCAATACAGACATTTGAGAGAGGTGAAACAGACACAATAGCCATCACCTAAAGACTTACCACAGTTTCGGCCCAATTCCAACTGCTTTTGGCAGCTAAACAGTGTTGAGCCTCATTAGTAGTTTAATTTGAGACCACCTGCTAATATTATGTCCTGTAGGTCTTTTTACATTAGCAACACATGATTTTTTTCAGTAAGCCAATAATGTTAGGAAACTTTTTTATTAGCTTACCTGGTTATAGAAGTAGAAGAGGGCAAAAAAGTAACTGTATCTCACCTACAGCCATACCACATTGGATACGCCCAATCTCGTCTGATCTTGGAAGCTAAGCAGTGTTGGGCCTGGTTAGTACTTGGGTGGGAGACCACATGGGAACACCAGGTGCTGTAGGTTTTTTCCCATTACTGGCAAATTGTTTTTAATCTCTAGCTATTTAAATTGGAAACTTTTTCTTTTTATTGCCAATACAGACATTTGGGAGAGGTCAAACAGACACAATAGCCATCACCTAAAGACTTACCACACTGTTTCGGCCCAATTCCAACTGCTTTTGGCAGCTAAACAGTGTTGAGCCTCTTTAGTAGTTTAATTTGAGACCACCTGCTAATATTATGTCCTGTAGGACTTTTTACATTACCAACACATGATTTTTTTTCAGTAAGCCAAAACAGTTAGGAAACTTTTTTATTAGCTTACCTGGTTATAGAAGTAGAAGAGGGCAAAAAAGTGACTGTATCTCACCTACAGCCATACCACATTGGATACGCCCAATCTCGTCTGATCTTGGAAGCTAAGCAGTGTTGGGCCTGGTTAGTACTTGGGTGGGAGACCACATGGGAACACCAGGTGCTGTAGGTTTTTTCCCATTACTGGCAAATTGTTTTTATTCTCTAGCTATTTAAATTGGAAACTTTTTCTTTTTATTGCCAATACAGACATTTGGGAGAGGTCAAACAGACACAATAGCCATCACCTAAAGACTTACCACACTGTTTCGGCCAAATTCCAACTTCTTTTGGCAGCTAAATAGTGTTGAGCCTCTTTAGTAGTTTAATTTGAGACCACCTGCTAATATTATGTCCTGTAGGTCTTTTTACATTGCCAACACATGATTTTTTTCAGTAAGCCAATACAGTTAGGAAACTTTTTTATTAGCTTACCTTTAGATAGAAGTAGAAGAGGGCAAAAAAGTGATGGCATCTCACCTACAGCCATACCACATTGGATACGCCCAATCTCGTCTGACTTTGGAAGCTAAGCAGTGTTGGGGCTGGTCAGTACTTGGGTGGGAGACCACATGGGAACACCAGGTGCTGTAGGTTTTTTCCCATTACTGGCAAATTGTTTTTAATCTCTAGCTATTTAAATTGGAAACTTTTTCTTTTTATTGCCACTACAGACATTTGGGAGAGGTCAAACAGACACAATAGCCATCACCTAAAGACTTACCACACTGTTTCGGCCCAATTCCAACTGCTTTTGGCAGCTAAATAGTATTGAGCCTCTTTAGTAGTTTAATTTGAGACCACCTGCTAATATTATGTCCTGTAGGTCTTTTTACATTACCAACACATGATTTTTTTCAGTAAGCCAATACAGTTAGGAAACTTTTTTATTAGCTTACCTGGTTATAGAAGTAGAAGAGGGCAAAAAAGTGCCTGTATCTCACCTACAGCCATACCACGTTAGATACGCCTGATCTTGGAAGCTAAGCAGTGTTGGGCCTGGTTAGTACTTGGGTGGGAGACCACATGGGAACACCAGGTGCTGTAGGTTTTTTCCCATTACTGGCAAATTGTTTTTATTCTCTAGCTATTTAAATTGAAAACTTTTTGTTTTTATTGCCAATACAGACATTTGAGAGAGGTGAAACAGACACAATAGCCATCACCTAAAGACTTACCACACTGTTTCGGCCCAATTCCAACTGCTTTTGGCAGCTAAACAGTGTTGAGCCTCATTAGTAGTTTAATTTGAGACCACCTGCTAATATTATGTCCTGTAGGTCTTTTTACATGAGCAACACATGATTTTTTTCAGTAAGCCAATAATGTTAGGAAACTTTTTTATTAGCTTACCTGGTTATAGAAGTAGAAGAGGGCAAAAAAGTGCCTGTATCTCACCTACAGCCATACCACATTGGATACGCCCAGTCTCGTCTGATCTTGGAAGCTAAGCAGTGTTGGGCCTGGTTAGTACTTGGGTGGGAGACCACATGGGAACACCAGGTGCTGTAGGTTTTTTCCCATTACTGGCAAATTGTTTTTATTCTCTAGCTATTTAAATTGGAAACTTTTTCTTTTTATTGCCAATACAGACATTTGGGAGAGGTCAAACAGACACAATAGCCATCACCTAAAGACTTACCACACTGTTTCGGCCCAATTCCAACTGCTTTTGGCAGCTAAATAGTATTGAGCCTCTTTAGTAGTTTAATTTGAGACCACCTGCTAATATTATGTCCTGTAGGTCTTTTTACATTACCAACACATGATTTTTTTCAGTAAGCCAATACAGTTAGGAAACTTTTTTATTAGCTTACCTGGTAATAGAAGTAGAAGAGGGCAAAAAAGTGCCTGTATCTCACCTACAGCCATACCACGTTAGATACGCCTGATCTTGGAAGCTAAGCAGTGTTGGGCCTGGTTAGTACTTGGGTGGGAGACCACATGGGAACACCAGGTGCTGTAGGTTTTTTCCCATTACTGGCAAATTGTTTTTATTCTCTAGCTATTTAAATTGGAAACTTTTTCTTTTTATTGCCAATATAGACATTTGAGAGAGGTGAAACAGACACAATAGCCATCACCTAAAGACTTACCACACTGTTTTGGCCCAATTCCAACTGCTTTTGGCAGCTAAACAGTGTTGAGCCTCATTAGTAGTTTAATTTGAGACCACCTGCTAATATTATGTCCTGTAGGTCTTTTTACATTACCAACACATGATTTTTTTCAGTAAGCCAATAATGTTAGGAAACTTTTTTATTAGCTTACCTGGTTATAGAAGTAGAAGAGGGCAAAAAGGTTACTCTATCTCACCTACAGCCATACCACATTGGATACGCCCAATCTCGTCTGATCTTGGAAGCTAAGCAGTGTTGGGCCTGCTTAGTACTTGGGTGGGAGACCACATGGGAACACCACGTGCTGTAGGTTTTTTCCTATTACTGGCAAATTATTTTTATTCTCTAGCTATTTAAATTGGAAACTTTTTCTTTTTATTGCCAATACAGACATTTGGGAGAGGTCAAACAGACACAATAGCCATCACCTAAAGACTTATAACACTGTTTCGGCCCAGTTCCAACTGCTTTTGGCAGCTAAATAGTGTTGAGCCTCTTTAGTAGTTTAATTTGAGACCACCTGCTAATATTATGTCCTGTAGGTATTTTTACATTACCAACACATGATTTTTTTCAGTAAGCCAATAATGTTAGGAAACTTTTTTATTAGCTTACCTTTAGATAGAAGTAGAAGAGGGCAAAAAAGAGCCTGTATCTCACCTACAGCCATACCACATTGGATATGCCCAATCTCGTCTGATCTTGGAAGCTAAGCAGTGTTGGGCCTGGTTAGTACTTGGGTGGGAGACCACATGGGAAGACCACGTGCTGTAAGTTTTTTCCCATTACTGGCAAATTGTTTTTATTCTCTAGCTATTTAAATTGGAAACTTTTTCTTTTTATTGCCAATACAGACATTTGAGAGAGGTGAAACAGACACAATAGCCATCACCTAAAGACTTACCACACTGTTTCGGCCCAATTCCAACTGCTTTTGGCAGCTAAACAGTGTTGAGCCTCATTAGTAGTTTAATTTGAGACCACCTGCTAATATTATGTCCTGTAGGTCTTTTTACATTACCAACACATGATTTTTTCAGTAAGCCAATACAGTTAGGAAACTTTTTTATTAGCTTACCTGGTTATAGAAGTAGAAGAGGGCAAAAAAGTGCCTGTATCTCACCTACAGCCATACCACATTGGATACGCCCAGTCTCGTCTGATCTTGGAAGCTAAGCAGTGTTGGGCCTGGTTAGTACTTGGGTGGGAGACCACATGGGAACACCAGGTGCTGTAGGTTTTTTCCCATTACTGGCAAATTGTTTTTATTCTCTAGCTATTTAAATTGGAAACTTTTTCTTTTTATTGCCAATACAGACATTTGGGAGAGGTCAAACAGACACAATAGCCATCACCTAAAGACTTACCACACTGTTTCGGCCCAATTCCAACTGCTTTTGGCAGCTAAATAGTATTGAGCCTCTTTAGTAGTTTAATTTGAGACCACCTGCTAATATTATGTCCTGTAGGTCTTTTTACATTACCAACACATGATTTTTTTCAGTAAGCCAATACAGTTAGGAAACTTTTTTATTAGCTTACCTGGTAATAGAAGTAGAAGAGGGCAAAAAAGTGCCTGTATCTCACCTACAGCCATACCACGTTAGATACGCCTGATCTTGGAAGCTAAGCAGTGTTGGGCCTGGTTAGTACTTGGGTGGGAGACCACATGGGAACACCAGGTGCTGTAGGTTTTTTCCCATTACTGGCAAATTGTTTTAATTCTCTAGCTATTTAAATTGGAAACTTTTTCTTTTTATTGCCAATATAGACATTTGAGAGAGGTGAAACAGACACAATAGCCATCACCTAAAGACTTACCACACTGTTTTGGCCCAATTCCAACTGCTTTTGGCAGCTAAACAGTGTTGAGCCTCATTAGTAGTTTAATTTTAGACCACCTGCTAATATTATGTCCTGTAGGTCTTTTTACATTACCAACACATGATTTTTTTCAGTAAGCCAATAATGTTAGGAAACTTTTTTATTAGCTTACCTGGTTATAGAAGTAGAAGAGGGCAAAAAAGTTACTCTATCTCACCTACAGCCATACCACATTGGATACGCCCAATCTCGTCTGATCTTGGAAGCTAAGCAGTGTTGGGCCTGCTTAGTACTTGGGTGGGAGACCACATGGGAACACCACGTGCTGTAGGTTTTTTCCTATTACTGGCAAATTATTTTTATTCTCTAGCTATTTAAATTGGAAACTTTTTCTTTTTATTGCCAATACAGACATTTGGGAGAGGTCAAACAGACACAATAGCCATCACCTAAAGACTTATAACACTGTTTCGGCCCAATTCCAACTGCTTTTGGCAGCTAAATAGTGTTGAGCCTCTTTAGTAGTTTAATTTGAGACCACCTGCTAATATTATGTCCTGTAGGTATTTTTACATTACCAACACATGATTTTTTTCAGTAAGCCAATAATGTTAGGAAACTTTTTTATTAGCTTACCTTTAGATAGAAGTAGAAGAGGGCAAAAAAGAGCCTGTATCTCACCTACAGCCATACCACATTGGATATGCCCAATCTCGTCTGATCTTGGAAGCTAAGCAGTGTTGGGCCTGGTTAGTACTTGGGTGGGAGACCACATGGGAAGACCACGTGCTGTAAGTTTTTTCCCATTACTGGCAAATTGTTTTTATTCTCTAGCTATTTAAATTGGAAACTTTTTCTTTTTATTGCCAATACAGACATTTGAGAGAGGTGAAACAGACACAATAGCCATCACCTAAAGACTTACCACACTGTTTCGGCCCAATTCCAACTGCTTTTGGCAGCTAAACAGTGTTGAGCCTCATTAGTAGTTTAATTTGAGACCACCTGCTAATATTATGTCCTGTAGGTCTTTTTACATTACCAACACATGATTTTTTCAGTAAGCCAATACAGTTAGGAAACTTTTTTATTAGCTTACCTGGTTATAGAAGTAGAAGAGGGCAAAAAAGTGACTGTATCTCACCTACAGCCATACCACATTGAATAAGCCCAAACTCGTCTGATTTTGGAAGCTAAGCAGTGTTGGGTCTGGTTAGTACTTGGGTGGGAGACCACATGCGAACACCACATGCTGTAGGTTTTTTTCCCATTACTGGCAAATTGTTTTTATTCTATAGCTATTTAAATTGGAAACTTTTTCTTTTTATTGCCAATACAGACATTTGAGAGAGGTGAAACAGACACAATAGCCATCACATGAAGACTTACCACACTGTTTCGGCCCAATTCCAACTGCTTTTGGCAGCTAAACAGTGTTGAGCCTCTTTAGTAGTTTAATTTGAGACCACCTGCTAATATTATGTCCTGTAGGACTTTTTACATTACCAACACATGATTTTTTTCAGTAAGCCAATACAGTTAGGAAACTTTTTTATTAGCTTACCTGGTTATAGAAGTAGAAGAGGGCAAAAAAGTGCCTGTATCTCACCTACAGCCATACCATGTTAGATACGCCTGATCTTGGAAGCTAAGCAGTGTTGGGCCTGGTTAGTACTTGGGTGGGAGACCACATGGGAACACCAGGTGCTGTAGGTTTTTTCCCATTACTGGCAAATTGTTTTTATTCTCTAGCTATTTAAATTGAAAACTTTTTGTTTTTATTGCCAATACAGACATTTGAGAGAGGTGAAACAGACACAATAGCCATCACCTAAAGACTTACCACACTGTTTCGGCCTAATTCCAACTGCTTTTGGCAGCTAAACAGTGTTGAGCCTCTTTAGTAGTTTAATTTGAGACCACCTGCTAATATTATGTCCTGTAGGTCTTTTTACATTACCAACACATGATTTTTTTCAGTAAGCCAATACAGTTAGGAAACTTTTTTATTAGCTTACCTGGTTATAGAAGTAGAAGAGGGCAAAAAAGTGCCTGTATCTCACCTACAGCCATACCACATTGGATACGCCCAATCTCATCTGATCTTGGAAGCTAAGCAGTGTTGGGCCTGGTTAGTACTTGGGTGGGAGACCACATGGGAACACCAGGTGCTGTAGGTTTTTTTCTCATTACTGGCAAATTGTTTTTATTCTCTAGCTATTTAAATTGGAAACTTTTTCTTTTTATTGCCAATACAGACATTTGAGAGAGGTGAAACAGACACAATAGCCATCACCTAAAGACTTACCACACTGTTTCGGCCCAATTCCAACTGCTTTTGGCAGCTAAACAGTGTTGAGCCTCATTAGTAGTTTAATTTGAGACCACCTGCTAATATTATGTCCTGTAGGTCTTTTTACATTAGCAACACATGATTTTTTTCAGTAAGCCAATAATGTTAGGAAACTTTTTTATTAGCTTACCTGGTTATAGAAGTAGAAGAGGGAAAAAAAAAGTAACTGTATCTCACCTACAGCCATACCACATTGGATACGCCTGATCTTGGAAGCTAAGCAGTGTTGGGCCTGGTTAGTACTTGGGTGGGAGACCACATGGGAACACAACATGCTGTAGGTTTTTTCCCATTACTGGCAAATTGTTTTTATTCTCTAGCTATTTAAATTGGAAACTTTTTCTTTTTATTGCCAATATAGAAATTTGAGAGAGGTGAAACAGACACAATAGCCATCACCTAAAGACTTACAACACTGTTTTGGCCCAATTCCAACTGCTTTTGGCAGCTAAACAGTGTTGAGCCTCATTAGTAGTTTAATTTGAGACCACCTGCTAATTTTATGTCCTGTAGGTCTTTTTACATTACCAACACATGATTTTTTTCAGTAAGCCAATAATGTTAGGAAACTTTTTTATTAGCTTACCTGGTTATATAAGTAGAAGAGGGCAGAAAAGTGCCTGTATCTCACCTACAGCCATACCACATTGGATACGCCCAATCTCGTCTGATCTTGGAAGCTAAGCAGTGTTGGGTCTGGTTAGTACTTGGGTGGGAGACCACATGGGAACACCACGTGCTGTAGGTTTTTTCCCATTACTGGCAAATTGTTTTTATTCTCTAGCTATTTAAATTGGAAACTTTTTCTTTTTATTGCCAATACCGACATCTGGGAGAGGTCAAACAGACACAATAGCCATCACCTAAAGACTTACCACACTGTTTCGGCCCAATTCCAACTGCTTTTGGCAGCTAAACAGTGTTGAGCCTCATTAGTAGTTTAATTTGAGACCACCTGCTAATATTATGTCCTGTAGGTCTTTTTACATTAGCAACACATGATTTTTTTCAGTAAGCCAATAATGTTAGGAAACTTTTTTATTAGCTTACCTGGTTATAGAAGTAGAAGAGGGAAAAAAAAAGTAACTGTATCTCACCTACAGCCATACCACATTGGATACGCCTGATCTTGGAAGCTAAGCAGTGTTGGGCCTGGTTAGTACTTGGGTGGGAGACCACATGGGAACACAACATGCTGTAGGTTTTTTCCCATTACTGGCAAATTGTTTTTATTCTCTAGCTATTTAAATTGGAAACTTTTTCTTTTTATTGCCAATATAGAAATTTGAGAGAGGTGAAACAGACACAATAGCCATCACCTAAAGACTTACAACACTGTTTTGGCCCAATTCCAACTGCTTTTGGCAGCTAAACAGTGTTGAGCCTCATTAGTAGTTTAATTTGAGACCACCTGCTAATATTATGTCCTGTAGGTCTTTTTACATTACCAACACATGATTTTTTTCAGTAAGCCAATAATGTTAGGAAACTTTTTTATTAGCTTACCTGGTTATAGAAGTAGAAGAGGGCAAAAAAGTGCCTGTATCTCACCTACAGCCATACCACATTGGATACGCCCAATCTCGTCTGATCTTGGAAGCTAAGCAGTGTTGGGTCTGGTTAGTACTTGGGTGGGAGACCACATGGGAACACCACGTGCTGTAGGTTTTTTCCCATTACTGGCAAATTGTTTTTATTCTCTAGCTATTTAAATTGGAAACTTTTTCTTTTTATTGCCAATACCGACATCTGGGAGAGGTCAAACAGACACAATAGCCATCACCTAAAGACTTACCACACTGTTTCGGCCTAATTCCAACTGCTTTTGGCAGCTAAACAGTGTTGAGCCTCTTTAGTAGTTTAATTTGAGACCACCTGCTAATATTATGTCCTGTAGGTCTTTTTACATTACCAACACATGATTTTTTTCAGTAAGCCAATACAGTTAGGAAACTTTTTTATTAGCTTACCTGGTTATAGAAGTAGAAGAGGGCAAAAAAGTGCCTGTATCTCACCTACAGCCATACCACATTGGATACGCCCAATCTCGTCTGATCTTGGAAGCTAAGCAGTGTTGGGCCTGGTTAGTACTTGGGAGGGAGACCACATGGGAACACCAGGTGCTGTAGGTTTTTTTCCCATTACTGGCAAATTGTTTTTATTCTCTAGCTATTTAAATTGGAAACGTTTTCTTTTTATTGCCAATACAGACATTTGAGAGAGGTGAAACAGACACAATAGCCATCACCTAAAGACTTACCACACTGTTTCGGCCCAATTCCAACTGCTTTTGGCAGCTAAACAGTGTTGAGCCTCATTAGTAGTTTAATTTGAGACCACCTGCTAATATTATGTCCTGTAGGTCTTTTTACATTACCAACACATGATTTTTTTCAGTAAGCCAATAATGTTAGGAAACTTTTTTATTAGCTAACCTGGTTATAGAAGTAGAAGAGGGCAAAAAAGTTACTCTATGTCACCTACAGCCATACCACATTGGATACGCCCAATCTCGTCTGATCTTGGAAGCTAAGCAGTGTTGGGCCTGGTTAGTACTTGGGTGGTAGACCACATGGGAACACCACGTGCTGTAGGTTTTTTCCCATTACTGGCAAATTATTTTTATTCTCTAGCTATTTAAATTGGAAACTTTTTCTTTTTATTGCCAATACAGACATTTGGGAGAGGTCAAACAGACACAATAGCCATCACCTAAAGACTTACCACACTGTTTCGGCCTAATTCCAACTGCTTTTGGCAGCTAAACAGTGTTGAGCCTCTTTAGTAGTTTAATTTGAGACCACCTGCTAATATTATGTCCTGTAGGTCTTTTTACATTACCAACACATGATTTTTTTCAGTAAGCCAATACAGTTAGGAAACTTTTTTATTAGCTTACCTGGTTATAGAAGTAGAAGAGGGTAAAAAAGTGCCTGTATCTCACCTACAGCCATACCACATTGGATACGCCCAATCTCGTCTGATCTTGGAAGATAAGCAGTGTTGGGCCTGGTTAGTACTTGGGTGGGAGACCACATGGGAACACCAGGTGCTGTAGGTTTTTTTCCCATTACTGGCAAATTGTTTTTATTCTCTAGCTATTTAAATTGGAAACTTTTTCTTTTTATTGCCAATACAGACATTTGAGAGAGGTGAAACAGACACAATAGCCATCACCTAAAGACTTACCACACTGTTTCGGCCCAATTCCAACTGCTTTTGGCAGCTAAACAGTGTTGAGCCTCATTAGTAGTTTAATTTGAGACCACCTGCTAATATTATGTCCTGTAGGTCTTTTTACATTAGCAACACATGATTTTTTTCAGTAAGCCAATAATGTTAGGAAACTTTTTTATTAGCTTACCTGGTTATAGAAGTAGAAGAGGGCAAAAAAGTAACTGTATCTCACCTACAGCCATACCACATTGGATACGCCTGATCTTGGAAGCTAAGCAGTGTTGGGCCTGGTTAGTATTTCGGTGGGAGACCACATGGGAACACCACGTGCTGTATGTTTTTTCCCATTACTGGCAAATTGTTTTTATTCTCTAGCTATTTAAATTGGAAACTTTTTCTTTTTATTGCCAATACAGACTTCTGGGAGAGGTCAAACAGACACAATAGCCATCACCTAAAGACTTACCACACTGTTTCGGCCTAATTCCAACTGCTTTTGGCAGCTAAACAGTGTTGAGCCTCTTTAGTAGTTTAATTTGAGCCCACCTGCTAATATTATGTCCTGTAGGTCTTTTTACATTACCAACACATGATTTTTTTCAGTAAGCCAATACAGTTAGGAAACTTTTTTATTAGCTTACCTGGTTATAGAAGTAGAAGAGGGCAAAAAAGTGCCTGTATCTCACCTACAGCCATACCACATTGGATGCGCCCAATCTCGTCTGATCTTGGAAGCTAAGCAGTGTTGGGCCTGGTTAGTACTTGGGTGGGAGACCACATGGGAACACCAGGTGCTGTAGGTTTTTTTCCCATTACTGGCAAATTGTTTTTATTCTCTAGCTATTTAAATTGGAAACTTTTTCTTTTTATTGCCAATACAGACATTTGAGAGAGGTGAAACAGACACAATAGCCATCACCTAAAGACTTACCACACTGTTTCGGCCCAATTACAACTGCTTTTGGCAGCTAAACAGTGTTGAGCCTCATTAGTAGTTTAATTTGAGACCACCTGCTAATATTATGTCCTGTAGGTCTTTTTACATTACCAACACATGATTTTTTTCAGTAAGCCAATAATGTTAGGAAACTTTTTTATTAGCTAACCTGGTTATAGAAGTAGAAGAGGGCAAAAAAGTTACTCTATGTCACCTACAGCCATACCACATTGGATACGCCCAATCTCGTCTGATCTTGGAAGCTAAGCAGTGTTGGGCCTGGTTAGTACTTGGGTGGGAGACCACATGGGAACACCAAATGCTGTAGGTTTTTTCCCATTACTGGCAAATTATTTTTATTCTCTAGCTATTTAAATTGGAAACTTTTTCTTTTTATTGCCAATACAGACATTTGGGAGAGGTCAAACAGACACAATAGCCATCACCTAAAGACTTATAACACTGTTTCGGCCCAATTCCAACTGCTTTTGGCAGCTAAATAGTGTTGAGCCTCTTTAGTAGTTTAATTTGAGACCACCTGCTAATATTATGTCCTGTAGGTATTTTTACATTACCAACACATGATTTTTTTCAGTAAGCCAATACAGTTAGGAAACTTTTTTATTAGCTTACCTTTAGATAGAAGTAGAAGAGGGCAAAAAAGAGCCTGTATCTCACCTGCAGCCATACCACATTGGATATGCCCAATCTCATCTGATCTTGGAAGCTAAGCAGTGTTGGGCCTGGTTAGTACTTGGGTGGGAGACCACATGGGAAGACCACGTGCTGTAAGTTTTTTCCCATTACTGGCAAATTGTTTTTATTCTCTAGCTATTTAAATTGGAAACTTTTTCTTTTTATTGCCAATACAGACATTTGAGAGAGGTGAAACAGACACAATAGCCATCATCTAAAGACTTACCACACTGTTTCGGCCCAATTCCAACTGCTTTTGGCAGCTAAACAGTGTTGAGCCTCATTAGTAGTTTAATTTGAGACCACCTGCTAATATTATGTCCTGTAGGTCTTTTTACATTACCAACACATGATTTTTTCAGTAAGCCAATACAGTTAGGAAACTTTTTTATTAGCTTACCTGGTTATAGAAGTAGAAGAGGGCAAAAAAGTGACTGTATCTCACCTACAGCCATACCACATTGGATACGCCCAATCTCGTCTGATTTTGGAAGCTAAGCAGTGTTGGGCCTGGTTAGTACTTGGGTGGGAGACCAAATGCGAACACCACGTGCTGTAGGTTTTTTTCCCATTACTGGCAAATTGTTTTTATTCTCTAGCTATTTAAATTGAAAACTTTTTGTTTTTATTGCCAATACAGACATTTGAGAGAGGTGAAACAGACACAATAGCCATCACCTAAAGACTTACCACACTGTTTCGGCCCAATTCCAACTTCTTTTGGCAGCTAAACAGTGTTGAGCCTCTTTAGTAGTTTAATTTGAGACCACCTGCTAATATTATGTCCTGTAGGTCTTTTTACATGAGCAACACATGATTTTTTTCAGTAAGCCAATAATGTTAGGAAACTTTTTTATTAGCTTACCTGGTTATAGAAGTAGAAGAGGGCAAAAAAGTGCCTGTATCTCATCTACAGCCATACCACATTGGATACGCCCAATCTCGTCTGATCTTGAAAGCTAAGCAGTGTTGGGCCTGGTTAGTACTTGGGTGGGAGACCACATGGTAACACCAGGTGCTGTAGGTTTTTTCCCATTACTGGCAAATTGTTTTTATTCTCTAGCTATTTAAATTGGAAACTTTTTCTTTTTATTGCCAATATAGAAATTTGAGAGAGGTGAAACAGACACAATAGCCATCACCTAAAGACTTACCACACTGTTTCGGCCTAATTCCAACTGCTTTTGGCAGCTAAACAGTGTTGAGCCTCTTTAGTAGTTTAATTTGAGACCACCTGCTAATATTATGTCCTGTAGGTCTTTTTACATTACCAACACATGATTTTTTTCAGTAAGCCAATACAGTTAGGAAACTTTTTTATTAGCTTACCTGGTTATAGAAGTAGAAGAGGGCAAAAAAGTGCCTGTATCTCACCTACAGCCATACCACATTGGATACGCCCAATCTCGTCTGATCTTGGAAGATAAGCAGTGTTGGGCCTGGTTAGTACTTGGGTGGGAGACCACATGGGAACACCAGGTGCTGTAGGTTTTTTTCCCATTACTGGCAAATTGTTTTTATTCTCTAGCTATTTAAATTGGAAACTTTTTCTTTTTATTGCCAATACAGACATTTGAGAGAGGTGAAACAGACACAATAGCCATCACCTAAAGACTTACCACACTGTTTCGGCCCAATTCCAACTGCTTTTGGCAGCTAAACAGTGTTGAGCCTCATTAGTAGTTTAATTTGAGACCACCTGCTAATATTATGTCCTGTAGGTCTTTTTACATTAGCAACACATGATTTTTTTCAGTAAGCCAATAATGTTAGGAAACTTTTTTATTAGCTTACCTGGTTATAGAAGTAGAAGAGGGCAAAAAAGTAACTGTATCTCACCTACAGCCATACCACATTGGATACGCCTGATCTTGGAAGCTAAGCAGTGTTGGGCCTGGTTAGTATTTGGGTGGGAGACCACATGGGAACACCACGTGCTGTATGTTTTTTCCCATTACTGGCAAATTGTTTTTATTCTCTAGCTATTTAAATTGGAAACTTTTACTTTTTATTGCCAATACAGACATTTGAGAGAGGTGAAACTGACACAATAGCCATCACCTAAAGACTTACCACACTGTTTCGGCCCAATTCCAACTACTTTTGGCACCTAACAGTGTTGAGCCTCATTAGTAGTTTAATTTGAGACCACCTGCTAATATTATGTCCTGTAGGTCTTTTTACATTACCAACACATGATTTTTTTCAGTAAGCCAATAATGTTAGGAAACTTTTTTATTAGCTTACCTGGTTATAGAAGTAGAAGAGGGCAAAAAAGTGACTGTATCTCACCTACAGCCATACCACATTGGATACGCCCAATCTCATCTGATCTTGGAAGCTAAGCAGTGTTGGGCCTGGTTAGTACTTGGGTGGGAGACCACATGGGAACACCATGTGCTGTAGGCTTTTTCCCATTACTGGCAAATTGTTTTTATTCTCTAGCTATTTAAATTGGAAACTTTTTCTTTTTATTGCCAATACAGACATTTGGGAGAGGTCAAACAGACACAATAGCCATCACCTAAAGACTTATAACACTGTTTCGGCCCAATTCCAACTGCTTTTGGCAGCTAAACAGTGTTGAGCCTCATTAGTAGTTTAATTTGAGACCACCTGCTAATATTATGTCCTGTAGGTCTTTTTACATTAGCAACACATGATTTTTTTCAGTAAGCCAATAATGTTAGGAAACTTTTTAATTAGCTTACCTGGTTATAGAAGTAGAAGAGGGCAAAAAAGTAACTGTATCTCACCTACAGCCATACCACATTGGATACGCCTGATCTTGGAAGCTAAGCAGTGTTGGGCCTGGTTAGTATTTCGGTGGGAGACCACATGGGAACACCACGTGCTGTATGTTTTTTCCCATTACTGGCAAATTGTTTTTATTCTCTAGCTATTTAAATTGGAAACTTTTTCTTTTTATTGCCAATACAGACTTCTGGGAGAGGTCAAACAGACACAATAGCCATCACCTAAAGACTTACCACACTGTTTCGGCCTAATTCCAACTGCTTTTGGCAGCTAAACAGTGTTGAGCCTCTTTAGTAGTTTAATTTGAGCCCACCTGCTAATATTATGTCCTGTAGGTCTTTTTACATTACCAACACATGATTTTTTTCAGTAAGCCAATACAGTTAGGAAACTTTTTTATTAGCTTACCTGGTTATAGAAGTAGAAGAGGGCAAAAAAGTGCCTGTATCTCACCTACAGCCATACCACATTGGATGCGCCCAATCTCGTCTGATCTTGGAAGCTAAGCAGTGTTGGGCCTGGTTAGTACTTGGGTGGGAGACCACATGGGAACACCAGGTGCTGTAGGTTTTTTTCCCATTACTGGCAAATTGTTTTTATTCTCTAGCTATTTAAATTGGAAACTTTTTCTTTTTATTGCCAATACAGACATTTGAGAGAGGTGAAACAGACACAATAGCCATCACCTAAAGACTTACCACACTGTTTCGGCCCAATTACAACTGCTTTTGGCAGCTAAACAGTGTTGAGCCTCATTAGTAGTTTAATTTGAGACCACCTGCTAATATTATGTCCTGTAGGTCTTTTTACATTACCAACACATGATTTTTTTCAGTAAGCCAATAATGTTAGGAAACTTTTTTATTAGCTAACCTGGTTATAGAAGTAGAAGAGGGCAAAAAAGTTACTCTATGTCACCTACAGCCATACCACATTGGATACGCCCAATCTCGTCTGATCTTGGAAGCTAAGCAGTGTTGGGCCTGGTTAGTACTTGGGTGGGAGACCACATGGGAACACCAAATGCTGTAGGTTTTTTCCCATTACTGGCAAATTATTTTTATTCTCTAGCTATTTAAATTGGAAACTTTTTCTTTTTATTGCCAATACAGACATTTGGGAGAGGTCAAACAGACACAATAGCCATCACCTAAAGACTTATAACACTGTTTCGGCCCAATTCCAACTGCTTTTGGCAGCTAAATAGTGTTGAGCCTCTTTAGTAGTTTAATTTGAGACCACCTGCTAATATTATGTCCTGTAGGTATTTTTACATTACCAACACATGATTTTTTTCAGTAAGCCAATACAGTTAGGAAACTTTTTTATTAGCTTACCTTTAGATAGAAGTAGAAGAGGGCAAAAAAGAGCCTGTATCTCACCTGCAGCCATACCACATTGGATATGCCCAATCTCATCTGATCTTGGAAGCTAAGCAGTGTTGGGCCTGGTTAGTACTTGGGTGGGAGACCACATGGGAAGACCACGTGCTGTAAGTTTTTTCCCATTACTGGCAAATTGTTTTTATTCTCTAGCTATTTAAATTGGAAACTTTTTCTTTTTATTGCCAATACAGACATTTGAGAGAGGTGAAACAGACACAATAGCCATCATCTAAAGACTTACCACACTGTTTCGGCCCAATTCCAACTGCTTTTGGCAGCTAAACAGTGTTGAGCCTCATTAGTAGTTTAATTTGAGACCACCTGCTAATATTATGTCCTGTAGGTCTTTTTACATTACCAACACATGATTTTTTCAGTAAGCCAATACAGTTAGGAAACTTTTTTATTAGCTTACCTGGTTATAGAAGTAGAAGAGGGCAAAAAAGTGACTGTATCTCACCTACAGCCATACCACATTGGATACGCCCAATCTCGTCTGATTTTGGAAGCTAAGCAGTGTTGGGCCTGGTTAGTACTTGGGTGGGAGACCAAATGCGAACACCACGTGCTGTAGGTTTTTTTCCCATTACTGGCAAATTGTTTTTATTCTCTAGCTATTTAAATTGAAAACTTTTTGTTTTTATTGCCAATACAGACATTTGAGAGAGGTGAAACAGACACAATAGCCATCACCTAAAGACTTACCACACTGTTTCGGCCCAATTCCAACTTCTTTTGGCAGCTAAACAGTGTTGAGCCTCATTAGTAGTTTAATTTGAGACCACCTGCTAATATTATGTCCTGTAGGTCTTTTTACATGAGCAACACATGATTTTTTTCAGTAAGCCAATAATGTTAGGAAACTTTTTTATTAGCTTACCTGGTTATAGAAGTAGAAGAGGGCAAAAAAGTGCCTGTATCTCATCTACAGCCATACCACATTGGATACGCCCAATCTCGTCTGATCTTGAAAGCTAAGCAGTGTTGGGCCTGGTTAGTACTTGGGTGGGAGACCACATGGTAACACCAGGTGCTGTAGGTTTTTTCCCATTACTGGCAAATTGTTTTTATTCTCTAGCTATTTAAATTGGAAACTTTTTCTTTTTATTGCCAATATAGAAATTTGAGAGAGGTGAAACAGACACAATAGCCATCACCTAAAGACTTACCACACTGTTTCGGCCTAATTCCAACTGCTTTTGGCAGCTAAACAGTGTTGAGCCTCTTTAGTAGTTTAATTTGAGACCACCTGCTAATATTATGTCCTGTAGGTCTTTTTACATTACCAACACATGATTTTTTTCAGTAAGCCAATACAGTTAGGAAACTTTTTTATTAGCTTACCTGGTTATAGAAGTAGAAGAGGGCAAAAAAGTGCCTGTATCTCACCTACAGCCATACCACATTGGATACGCCCAATCTCGTCTGATCTTGGAAGATAAGCAGTGTTGGGCCTGGTTAGTACTTGGGTGGGAGACCACATGGGAACACCAGGTGCTGTAGGTTTTTTTCCCATTACTGGCAAATTGTTTTTATTCTCTAGCTATTTAAATTGGAAACTTTTTCTTTTTATTGCCAATACAGACATTTGAGAGAGGTGAAACAGACACAATAGCCATCACCTAAAGACTTACCACACTGTTTCGGCCCAATTCCAACTGCTTTTGGCAGCTAAACAGTGTTGAGCCTCATTAGTAGTTTAATTTGAGACCACCTGCTAATATTATGTCCTGTAGGTCTTTTTACATTAGCAACACATGATTTTTTTCAGTAAGCCAATAATGTTAGGAAACTTTTTTATTAGCTTACCTGGTTATAGAAGTAGAAGAGGGCAAAAAAGTAACTGTATCTCACCTACAGCCATACCACATTGGATACGCCTGATCTTGGAAGCTAAGCAGTGTTGGGCCTGGTTAGTATTTGGGTGGGAGACCACATGGGAACACCACGTGCTGTATGTTTTTTCCCATTACTGGCAAATTGTTTTTATTCTCTAGCTATTTAAATTGGAAACTTTTACTTTTTATTGCCAATACAGACATTTGAGAGAGGTGAAACTGACACAATAGCCATCACCTAAAGACTTACCACACTGTTTCGGCCCAATTCCAACTACTTTTGGCACCTAACAGTGTTGAGCCTCATTAGTAGTTTAATTTGAGACCACCTGCTAATATTATGTCCTGTAGGTCTTTTTACATTACCAACACATGATTTTTTTCAGTAAGCCAATAATGTTAGGAAACTTTTTTATTAGCTTACCTGGTTATAGAAGTAGAAGAGGGCAAAAAAGTGACTGTATCTCACCTACAGCCATACCACATTGGATACGCCCAATCTCATCTGATCTTGGAAGCTAAGCAGTGTTGGGCCTGGTTAGTACTTGGGTGGGAGACCACATGGGAACACCATGTGCTGTAGGCTTTTTCCCATTACTGGCAAATTGTTTTTATTCTCTAGCTATTTAAATTGGAAACTTTTTCTTTTTATTGCCAATACAGACATTTGGGAGAGGTCAAACAGACACAATAGCCATCACCTAAAGACTTATAACACTGTTTCGGCCCAATTCCAACTGCTTTTGGCAGCTAAATAGTGTTGAGCCTCTTTAGTAGTTTAATTTGAGACCACCTGCTAATATTATGTCCTGTAGGTATTTTTACATTACCAACACATGATTTTTTTCAGTAAGCCAATACAGTTAGGAAACTTTTTTATTAGCTTACCTTTAGATAGAAGTAGAAGAGGGCAAAAAAGAGCCTGTATCTCACCAACAGCCATACCACATTGGATATGCTCAATCTCGTCTGATCTTGGAAGCTAAGCAGTGTTGGGCATGGTTAGTACTTGGGTGGGAGACCACATGGGAAGACCACGTGCTGTAAGTTTTTTCCCATTACTGGCAAATTGTTTTTATTCTCTAGCTATTTAAATTGGAAACTTTTTCTTTTTATTGCCAATACAGACATTTGAGAGAGGTGAAACAGACACAATAGCCATCACCTAAAGACTTACCACACTGTTTCGGCCCAATTCCAACTGCTTTTGGCAGCTAAACAGTGTTGAGCCTCATTAGTAGTTTAATTTGAGACCACCTGCTAATATTATGTCCTGTAGGTCTTTTTACATTACCAACACATGATTTTTTCAGTAAGCCAATACAGTTAGGAAACTTTTTTATTAGCTTACCTGGTTATAGAAGTAGAAGAGGGCAAAAAAGTGACTGTATCTCACCTACAGCCATACCACATTGGATACGCCCAATCTCGTCTGATTTTGGAAGCTAAGCAGTGTTGGGCCTGGTTAGTACTTGGGTGGGAGACCAAATGCGAACACCACGTGCTGTAGGTTTTTTTTTCCATTACTGGCAAATTGTTTTTATTCTCTAGCTATTTAAATTGGAAACTTTTTCTTTTTATTGCCAATACAGACATTTGAGAGAGGTGAAACAGACACAATAGCCATCACCTAAAGACTTACCACACTGTTTCGGCCCAATTCCAACTGCTTTTGGCAGCTAAACAGTGTTGAGCCTCTTTAGTAGTTTAATTTGAGACCACCTGCTTATATTATGTCCTGTAGGACTTTTTACATTACCAACACATGATTTTTTTCAGTAAGCCAATACAGTTAGGAAACTTTTTTATTAGCTTACCTGGTTATAGAAGTAGAAGAGGGCAAAAAAGTGCCTGTATTTCACCTACAGCCATACCACATTGGATACGCCCAATCTCGTCTGATCTTGGAAGCTAAGCAGTGTTGGGCCTGGTTAGTACTTGGGTGGGAGACCACATGGGAACACCAGGTGCTGTAGGTTTTTTCCCATTACTGGCAAATTGTTTTTATTCTCTAGCTATTTAAATTGGAATCTTTTTCTTTTTATTGCCACTACAGACATTTGGGAGAGGTCAAACAGACACAATAGCCATCACCTAAAGACTTACCACACTGTTTCGGCCCAATTCCAACTGCTTTTGGCAGCTAAATAGTATTGAGCCTCTTTAGTAGTTTAATTTGAGACCACCTGCTAATATTATGTCCTGTAGGTCTTTTTACATTACCAACACATGATTTTTTTCAGTAAGCCAATACAGTTAGGAAACTTTTTTATTAGCTTACCTGGTTATAGAAGTAGAAGAGGGCAAAAAAGAGACTGTATCTCACCTACAGCCATACCACGTTAGATACGCCTGATCTTGGAAGCTAAGCAGTGTTGGGCCTGGTTAGTACGTACTTGGGTGGGAGACCACATGGGAACACCAGGTGCTGTAGGTTTTTTCCCATTACTGGCAAATTGTTTTTATTCTCTAGTTATTTAAATTGAAAACTTTTTGTTTTTATTGCCAATACAGACATTTGAGAGAGGTGAAACAGACACAATAGCCATCACCTAAAGACTTACCACACTGTTTCGGCCCAATTCCAACTTCTTTTGGCAGCTAAACAGTGTTGAGCCTCATTAGTAGTATAATTTGAGACCACCTGCTAATATTATGTCCTGTAGGTCTTTTTACATGAGCAACACATGATTTTTTTCAGTAAGCCAATAATGTTAGGAAACTTTTTTATTAGCTTACCTGGTTATAGAAGTAGAAGAGGGCAAAAAAGTGCCTGTATCTCATCTACAGCCATACCACATTGGATACGCCCAATCTCGTCTGATCTTGGAAGCTAAGCAGTGTTGGGCCTGGTTAGTACTTGGGTGGGAGACCACATGGGAACACCAGGTGCTGTAGGTTTTTTCCCATTACTGGCAAATTGTTTTTATTCTCTAGCTATTTAAATTGGAAACTTTTTCTTTTTATTGCCAATATAGACATTTGAGAGAGGTGAAACAGACACAATAGCCATCACCTAAAGACTTACAACACTGTTTTGGCCCAATTCCAACTGCTTTTGGCAGCTAAACAGTGTTGAGCCTCATTAGTAGTTTAATTTGAGACCACCTGCTAATATTATGTCCTGTAGGTCTTTTTACATTACCAACACATGATTTTTTTCAGTAAGCCAATAATGTTAGGAAACTTTTTTATTAGCTTACCTGGTTATAGAAGTAGAAGAGGGCAAAAAAGTGCCTGTATCTCACCTACAGCCATACCACATTGGATACGCCCAATCTCGTCTGATCTTGGAAGCTAAGCAGTGTTGGGTCTGGTTAGTACTTGGGTGGGAGACCACATGGGAACACCACGTGCTGTAGGTTTTTTCCCAGTACTGGCAAATTGTTTTTATTCTCTAGCTATTTAAATTGGAAACTTTTTCTTTTTATTGCCAATACAGACATCTGGGAGAGGTCAAACAGACACAATAGCCATCACCTAAAGACTTACCCCACTGTTTCGGTCCAATTCCAACTGCTTTTGGCATCTAAATAGTGTTGAGCCTCTTTAGTAGTTTAATTTGAGACCACCTGCTAATATTATGTCCTGTAGGTCTTTTTACATTACCAACACATGACTTTTTCAGTAAGCCAATACAGTTAGGAAACTTTTTTATTAGCTTACCTGGTTATAGAAGTAGAAGAGGGCAAAAAAGTGACTGTATCTCACCTACAGCCATACCACATTGGATACGCCCAATCTCGTCTGATCTTGGAAGCTAAGCAGTGTTGGGCCTGGTTAGTACTTGGGTGGGAGACCACATGGGAACACCAGGTGCTGTAGGTTTTTTCCCATTACTGGCAAATTGTTTTTATTCTATAGCTATTTAAATTGGAAACTTTTTCTTTTTATTGTCAATACAGACATTTGAGAGAGGTGAAACAGACACAATAGCCATCACCTAAAGACTTACCACACTGTTTTGGCCCAATTCCAACTGCTTTTGGCAGCTAAACAGTGTTGAGCCTCATTAGTAGTTTATTTGAGACCACCTGCTAATATTATGTCCTGTAGGTCTTTTTACATTACCAACACATGATTTTTTTCAGTAAGCCAATAATGTTAGGAAACTTTTTTATTAGCTTACCTGGTTATAGAAGTAGAAGAGGGCAAAAAAGTGCCTGTATCTCACCTACAGCCATACCACATTGGATACGCCCAATCTCGTCTGATCTTGGAAGCTAAGCAGTGTTGGGTCTTGTTAGTACTTGGGTGGGAGACCACATGGGAACACCACGTGCTGTAGGTTTTTTCCCAGTACTGGCAAATTGTTTTTATTCTCTAGCTATTTAAATTGGAAACTTTTTCTTTTTATTGCCAATACAGACATCTGGGAGAGGTCAAACAGACACAATAGCCATCACCTAAAGACTTACCCACTGTTTCGGTCCAATTCCAACTGCTTTTGGCAGCTAAATAGTGTTGAGCCTCTTTAGTAGTTTAATTTGAGACCACCTGCTAATATTATGTCCTGTAGGTCTTTTTACATTACCAACACATGACTTTTTCAGTAAGCCAATACAGTTAGGAAACTTTTTTTTTAGCTTACCTGGTTATAGAAGTAGAAGAGGGCAAAAAAGTGACTGTATCTCACCTACAGCCATACCACATTGGATACGCCCAATCTCGTCTGATCTTGGAAGCTAAGCAGTGTTGGGCCTGGTTAGTACTTGGGTGGGAGACCACATGGGAACACCAGGTGCTGTAGGTTTTTTCCCATTACTGGCAAATTGTTTTTATTCTATAGCTATTTAAATTGGAAACTTTTTCTTTTTATTGTCAATACAGACATTTGAGAGAGGTGAAACAGACACAATAGCCATCACCTAAAGACTTACCACACTGTTTTGGCCCAATTCCAACTGCTTTTGGCAGCTAAACAGTGTTGAGCCTCATTAGTAGTTTATTTGAGACCACCTGCTAATATTATGTCCTGTAGGTCTTTTTACATTACCAACACATGATTTTTTTCAGTAAGCCAATAATGTTAGGAAACTTTTTTATTAGCTTACCTGGTTATAGAAGTAGAAGAGGGCAAAAAAGTGACTCTATCTCACCTACAGCTATACCACATTGGATACTCCCAATCTCATCTGATCTTGGAAGCTAAGCATTGTTGGGCCTGGTTAGTACTTGGGTGGGAGACCACATGGGAACACCAGGTGCTGTAGGTTTTTTCCCATTACTGGCAAATTGTTTTTATTCTCTAGCTATTTAAATTGGAAACTTTTTATTTTTATTGCCAATACAGACATTTGGGAGAGGTCAAACAGACACAATAGCCATCACCTAAAGACTTACCACACTGTTTCGGCCTAATTCCAACTGCTTTTGGCAGCTAAACAGTGTTGAGCCTCTTTAGTAGTTTAATTTGAGACCACCTGCTAATATTATGTCCTGTAGGTCTTTTTACATTACCAACACATGATTTTTTTCAGTAAGCCAATACAGTTAGGAATCTTTTTTATTCGCTTACCTGGTTATAGAAGTAGAAGAGGGCAAAAAAGTGCCTGTATCTTACCTACAGCCATACCACATTGGATATGCCCACACTCGTCTGATCTTGGAAGCTAAGCAGTGTTGGGCCTGGTTAGTACTTGGGTGGGAGACCACATGGGAACACCAGGTGCTGTAGGTTTTTTCCCATTACTGGCAAATTGTTTTTATTCTCTAGCTATTTAAATTGGAAACTTTTTCTTTTTATTGCCAATACAGACATTTGGGAGAAGTCAAACAGACACAATAGCCATCACCTAAAGACTTACCACACTGTTTCGGCCCAATTCCAACTGCTTTTGGCAGCTAAATAGTGTTGAGCCTCTTTAGTAGTTTAATTTGAGACCACCTGCTGATATTATGTCCTGTAGGTCTTTTTACATTGCAAACACATGATTTTTTTCAGTAAGCCAATACAGTTAGGAAACTTTTTTATTAGCTTACCTTTAGATAGAAGTAGAAGAGGGCAAAAAAGTGACTGCATCTCACCTACAGCCATACCACATTGGATACGCCCAATCTCGTCTGATTTTGGAAGCTAAGCAGTGTTGGGGCTGGTCAGTACTTGGGTAGGAGACCACATGGGAACACCAGGTGCTGTAGGTTTTTTCCCATTACTGGCAAATTGTTTTTATTCTCTAGCTATTTAAATTGGAAACTTTTTCTTTTTATTGCCAATACAGACATTTGAGAGAGGTGAAACTGACACAATAGCCATCACCTAAAGACTTACCACACTGTTTCGGCCCAATTCCAACTACTTTTGGCACCTAACAGTGTTGAGCCTCATTAGTAGTTTAATGTGAGACCACCTGCTAATATTATGTCCTGTAGGTCTTTTTACATTACCAACACATGATTTTTTTCAGTAAGCCAATAATGTTAGGAAACTTTTTTATTAGCTTACCTGGTTATAGAAGTAGAAGAGGGCAAAAAAGTGACTGTATCTCAACTACAGCCATACCACATTGGATACGCCCAATCTCATCTGGTCTTGGAAGCTAAGCAGTGTTGGGCCTGGTTAGTACTTGGGTGGGAGACCACATGGGAACACCAGGTGCTGTAGGTTTTTTCCCATTACTGGCAAATTGTTTTTATTCTCTAGCTATTTAAATTGGAAACTTTTTCTTTTTATTGCCAATACAGACATTTGGGAGAGGTCAAACAGACACAATAGCCATCACCTAAAGACTTTCCACACTGTTTCGGCCCAATTCCAACTGCTTTTGGCAGCTAAACAGTGTTGAGCCTCTTTAGTAGTTTAATTTGAGACCACCTGCTAATATAATGTCCTGTTGGTCTTTTTACTTTACCAACACATGATTTTTTTCAGTAAGCCAATACAGTTAGGAAACTTTTTTATTAGCTTACCTGGTTATAGAAGTAGAAGAGGGCAAAAAAGTGCCTGTATCTCAACTACAGCCATACCACGTTGGATACGCCTGATCTTGGAAGCTAAGCAGTGTTGGGCCTGGTTAGTACTTGGGTGGGAGACCACATGGGAACACCAGGTGCTGTAGGTTTTTTCCCATTACTGGCAAATTGTTTTTATTCTCTAGCTATTTAAATTGGAAACTTTTTGTTTTTATTGCCAATACAGACATTTGAGAGAGGTGAAACAGACACAATAGCCATCACCTAAAGACTTACCACACTGTTTCGGCCCAATTCCAACTGCTTTTGGCAGCTAAACAGTGTTGAGCCTCATTAGTAGTTTAATTTGAGACCACCTGCTAATATTATGTCCTGTAGGTCTTTTTACATTACCAACACATGATTTTTTTCAGTAAGCCAATAATGTTAGGAAACTTTTTTATTAGCTTACCTGGTTATAGAAGTAGAAGAGGGCAACAAAGTGCCTGTATCTCACCTACAGCCATACCACATTGGGTACGCCCAATCTCGTCTGATCTTGGAAGCTAAGCAGTGTTGGGTCTGGTTAGTACTTGGGTGGGAGACCACATGGGAACACCACGTGCTGTAGGTCTTTTCCCATTACTGGCAAATTGTTTTTATTCTCTAGCTATTTAAATTGGAAACTTTTTCTTTTTATTGCCAATACAGACATCTGTGAGAGGTCAAACAGACACAATAGCCATCACCTAAAGACTTACCACACTGTTTCGACCTAATTCCAACTGCTTTTGGCAGCTAAACAGTGTTGAGCCTCTTTAGTAGTTCAATTTGAGACCACCTGCTAATATTATGTCCTGTAGGTCTTTTTACATTACCAACACATGATTTTTTTCAGTAAGCCAATACAGTTAGGAAACTTTTTTATTAGCTTACCTGGTTATAGAAGTAGAAGAGGGCAAAAAAGTGCCTGTATCTCACCTACAGCCATACCACATTGGATACGCCCAATCTCGTCTGATCTTGGAAGCTAAGCAGTTTTGGGCCTAGTTAGTACTTGGGTGGGAGACCACATGGGAACACCAGATGCTGTAGGTTTTTTTCCCATTACTGGCAAATTGTTTTTATTCTCTAGCTATTTAAATTGGAAACTTTTTCTTTTTATTGCCAATACAGACATTTGAGAGAGGTGAAACAGACACAATAGAAAACACCTAAAGACTTACCACACTGTTTCGGCCCAATTCCAACTGGTTTTGGCAGCTAAACAGTGTTGAGCCTCATTAGTAGTTTAATTTGAGACCACCTGCTAATATTATGTCCTGTAGGTCTTTTTACATTACCAACACATGATTTTTTTCAGTAAGCCAATAATGTTAGGAAACTTTTTTATTAGCTTACCTGGTTATAGAAGTAGAAGAGGGCAAAAAAGTGACTGTATCTCACCTACAGCCATACCACATTGCATACGCCCAATCTCATCTGATCTTGGAAGCTAAGCAGTGTTGGGCCTGGTTAGTACTTGGGTGGGAGACCACATGGGAACACCAGGTGCTGTAGGTTTTTTCCCATTACTGGCAAATTGTTTTTATTCTCTAGCTATTTAAATTGGAAACTTTTTCTTTTTATTGCCAATACAGACATTTGGGAGAGGTCAAACAGACACAATAGCCATCACCTAAAGACTTTCCACACTGTTTCGGCCCAATTCCAACTGCTTTTGGCAGCTAAACAGTGTTGAGCCTCTTTAGTAGTTTAATTTGAGACCACCTGCTAATATCATGTCCTGTAGGTCTTTTTACTTTACCAACACATGATTTTTTTCAGTAAGCCAATACAGTTAGGAAACTTTTTTATTAGCTTACCTGGTTATAGAAGTAGAAGAGGGCAAAAAAGTGCCTGTATCTCACCTACAGCCATACCACGTTGGATACGCCTGATCTTGGAAGCTAAGCAGTGTTGGGTCTGGTAAGTACTTGGGTGGGAGACCACATGGGAACACCACGTGCTGTAGGTTTTTTCCCATTACTGGCAAATTTTTTTTATTCTCTAGCTATTTAAATTGGAAACTTTTTCTTTTTATTGCCAATACAGACATCTGGGAGAGGTCAAACAGACACAATAGCCATCACCTAAAGACTTACCACACTGTTTCGGCCTAATTCCAACTGCTTTTGGCAGCTAAACAGTGTTGAGCCTCTTTAGTAGATTAATTTGAGACCACCTGCTAATATTATGTCCTGTAGGTCTTTTTACATTACCAACACATGATTTTTTTCAGTAAGCCAATACAGTTAGGAAACTTTTTTATTAGCTTACCTAGTTATAGAAGTAGAAGAGGGCAAAAAAGTGCCAGTATCTCACCTACAGCCATACCACATTGGATACGCCCAATCTCGTCTGATCTTGGAAACTAAGCAGTGTTGGGCCTGGTTAGTACTTGGGTGGGAGACCACATGGGAACACCACGTGCTCTAGGTTTTTTCCCATTACTGGCAAATTGTTTTTATTCTCTAGCTATTTAAATTGGAAACTTTTTCTTTTTATTGCCAATACAGACATTTGAGAGAGGTGAAACAGACACAATAGAAATCACCTAAAGACTTACCACACTGTTTTGGCCCAATTCCAACTGCTTTTGGCAGCTAAACAGTGTTGAGCCTCATTAGTAGTTTAATTTGAGACCACCTGCTAATATTATGTCCTGTAGGTCTTTTTACATTAGCAACACATGATTTTTTTCAGTAAGCCAATAATGTTAGGAAACTTTTTTATTAGCTTACCTGGTTATAGAAGTAGAAGAGGGCAAAAAAGTGACTCTATCTCACCTACAGCCATACCACATTGGATACGCCCAATCTCATCTGATCTTGGAAGCTAAGCAGTGTTGGGCCTGGTTAGTACTTGGGTGGGAGACCACATGGGAACACCAGGTGCTGTAGGTTTTTTCCCATTACTGGCAAATTGTTTTTATTCTCTAGCTATTTAAATTGGAAACTTTTTCTTTTTATTGCCAATACAGACATTTGGGAGAGGTCAAACAGACACAATAGCCATCACCTAAAGACTTTCCACACTTTTTCGGCCCAATTCCAACTGCTTTTGGCAGCTAAACAGTGTTGAGCCTCTTTAGTAGTTTAATTTGAGACCACCTGCTAATATCATGTCCTGTAGGTCTTTTTACTTTACCAACACATGATTTTTTTCAGTAAGCCAATACAGTTAGGAAACTTTTTTATTAGCTTACCTGGTTATAGAAGTAGAAGAGGGCAAAAAAGTGCCTGTATCTCACCTACAGCCATACCACGTTGGATACGCCTGATCTTGGAAGCTAAGCAGTGTTGGGCCTGGTTAGTACTTGGGTGGGAGACCACATGGGAACACCAGGTGCTGTAGGTTTTTTCCCATTACTGGCAAATTGTTTTTATTCTCTAGCTATTTAAATTGGAAACTTTTTGTTTTTATTGCCAATACAGACATTTGAGAGAGGTCAAACAGACACAATAGCCATCACCTAAAGACTTACCACACTGTTTCGGCCCAATTCCAACTGCTTTTGGCAGCTAAACAGTGTTGAGCCTCATTAGTAGTTTAATTTGAGACCACCTGCTAATATTATGTCCTGTAGGTCTTTTTACATGAGCAACACATGATTTTTTTCAGTAAGCCAATAATGTTAGGAAACTTTTTTATTAGCTTACCTGGTTATAGAAGTAGAAGAGGGCAAAAAAGTGACTGTATCTCACCTACAGCCATACCACATTGGATACGCCCAATCTCGTCTGATCTTGGAAGCTAAGCAGTGTTGGGCCTGGTTAGTACTTGGGTGGGAGACCACATGGGAACACCAGATGCTGTAGGTTTTTTTCCCATTACTGGCAAATTGTTTTTATTCTCTAGCTATTTAAATTGGAAACTTTTTCTTTTTATTGCCAATACAGACATTTGAGAGAGGTGAAACAGACACAATAGAAATCACCTAAAGACTTACCACACTGTTTCGGCCCAATTCCAACTGCTTTTGGCAGCTAAACAGTGTTGAGCCTCATTAGTAGTTTAATTTGAGACCACCTGCTAATATTATGTCCTGTAGGTCTTTTTACATTAGCAACACATGATTTTTTTCAGTAAGCCAATAATGTTAGGAAACTTTTTAATTAGCTTACCTGGTTATAGAAGTAGAAGAGGGCAAAAAAGTAACTGTATCTCACCTACAGCCATACCACATTGGATACGCCCAATCTCGTCTGATCTTGGAAGCTAAGCAGTGTTGGGCCTGGATAGTACTTGGGTGGGAGACCACATGGGAACACATGTGCTGTAGGTTTTTTCCCATTACTGGCAAATTGTTTTTATTCTCTAGCTATTTAAATTGGAAACTTTTTATTTTTATTGCCAATACAGACATTTGAGAGAGGTGAAACTGACACAATAGCCATCACCTAAAGACTTACCACACTGTTTCGGCCCAATTCCAACTACTTTTGGCACCTAACAGTGTTGAGCCTCATTAGTAGTTTAATTTGAGACCACCTGCTAATATTATGTCCTGTAGGTCTTTTTACATTACCAACACATGATTTTTTTCAGTAAGCCAATAATGTTAGGAAACTTTTTTATTAGCTTACCTGGTTATAGAAGTAGAAGAGGGCAAAAAAGTGACTGTATCTCACCTACAGCCATACCACATTGCATACGCCCAATCTCATCTGATCTTGGAAGCTAAGCAGTGTTGGGCCTGGTTAGTACTTGGGTGGGAGACCACATGGGAACACCAGGTGCTGTAGGTTTTTTCCCATTACTGGCAAATTGTTTTTATTCTCTAGCTATTTAAATTGGAAACTTTTTCTTTTTATTGCCAATACAGACATTTGGGAGAGGTCAAACAGACACAATAGCCATCACCTAAAGACTTTCCACACTGTTTCGGCCCAATTCCAACTGCTTTTGGCAGCTAAACAGTGTTGAGCCTCTTTAGTAGTTTAATTTGAGACCACCTGCTAATATCATGTCCTGTAGGTCTTTTTACTTTACCAACACATGATTTTTTTCAGTAAGCCAATACAGTTAGGAAACTTTTTTATTAGCTTACCTGGTTATAGAAGTAGAAGAGGGCAAAAAAGTGCCTGTATCTCACCTACAGCCATACCACGTTGGATACGCCTGATCTTGGAAGCTAAGCAGTGTTGGGCCTGGTTAGTACTTGGGTGGGAGACCACATGGGAACACCAGGTGCTGTAGGTTTTTTTCCCATTACTGGCAAATTGTTTTTATTCTCTAGCTATTTAAATTGGAAACTTTTTGTTTTTATTGCCAATACAGACATTTGAGAGAGGTGAAACAGACACAATAGCCATCACCTAAAGACTTACCACACTGTTTCGGCCCAATTCCAACTGCTTTTGGCAGCTAAACAGTGTTGAGCCTCATTAGTAGTTTAATTTGAGACCACCTGCTAATATTATGTCCTGTAGGTCTTTTTACATGAGCAACACATGATTTTTTTCAGTAAGCCAATAATGTTAGGAAACTTTTTTATTAGCTTACCTGGTTATAGAAGTAGAAGAGGGCAAAAAAGTGCCTGTATCTCACCTACAGCCATACCACATTGGATACGCCCAATCTCGTCTGATCTTGGAAGCTAAGCAGTGTTGGGCCTGGTTAGTACTTGGGTGGGAGACCACATGGGAACACCAGGTGCTGTAGGTTTTTTCCCATTACTGGCAAATTGTTTTTATTCTCTAGCTATTTAAATTGGAAACTTTTTCTTTTTATTGCCAATATAGACATTTGAGAGAGGTGAAACAGACACAATAGCCATCACCTAAAGACTTACAACACTGTTTTGGCCCAATTCCAACTGCTTTTGGCAGCTAAACAGTGTTGAGCCTCATTAGTAGTTTAATTTGAGACCACCTGCTAATATTATGTCCTGTAGGTCTTTTTACATTACCAACACATGATTTTTTTCAGTAAGCCAATAATGTTAGGAAACTTTTTTATTAGCTTACCTGGTTATAGAAGTAGAAGAGGGCAAAAAAGTGCTTGTATCTCACCTACAGCCATACCACATTGGATACGCCCAATCTTGTCTGATCTTGGAAGCTAAGCAATGTTGGGTCTGGTTAGTACTTGGGTGGGAGACCACATGGGAACACCACGTGCTGTAGGTTTTTTCCCATTACTGGCAAATTGTTTTTATTCTCTAGCTATATAAATTGGAAACTTTTTATTTTTATTGCCAATACAGACATTTGGGAGAGGTCAAACAGACACAATAGCCATCACCTAAAGACTTACCACACTGTTTCGGCCTAATTCCAACTGCTTTTGGCAGCTAAACAGTGTTGAGCCTCTTTAGTAGTTTAATTTGAGACCATCTGCTAATATTATGTCCTGTAGGTCTTTTTACATTACCAACACATGATTTTTTTCAGTAAGCCAATACAGTTAGGAAACTTTTTTATTCGCTTACCTGGTTATAGAAGTAGAAGAGGGCAAAAAAGTGCCTGCATCTTACCTACAGCCATACCACATTGGATACGCCCACTCTCGTCTGATCTTGGAAGCTAAGCAGTGTTGGGCCTGGTTAGTACTTGGGTGGGAGACCACATGGGAACACCAGGTGCTGTAGGTTTTTTCCCATTACTGGCAAATTGTTTTTATTCTCTAGCTATTTAAATTGGAAACTTTTTCTTTTTATTGCCAATACAGACATTTGGGAGAGGTCAAACAGACACAATAGCCATCACCTACAGACTTACCACACTGTTTCGGCCCAATTCCAACTGCTTTTGGCAGCTAAATAGTGTTGAGCCTCTTTAGTAGTTTAATTTGAGACCACCTGCTGATATTATGTCCTGTAGGTCTTTTTACATTGCAAACACATGATTTTTTTCAGTAAGCCAATACAGTTAGGAAACTTTTTTATTAGCTTACCTTTAGATAGAAGTAGAAGAGGGCAAAAAAGTGACTGCATCTCACCTACAGCCATACCACATTGGATACGCCCAATCTCGTCTGATTTTGGAAGCTAAGCAGTGTTGGGGCTGGTCAGTACTTGGGTAGGAGACCACATTGGAACACCAGGTGCTGTAGGTTTTTTCCCATTACTGGCAAATTGTTTTTATTCTCTAGCTATTTAAATTGGAAACTTTTTCTTTTTATTGCCAATACAGACATTTGAGAGAGGTGAAACTGACACAATAGCCATCACCTAAAGACTTTCCACACTGTTTCGGCCCAATTCCAACTGCTTTTGGCAGCTAAACAGTGTTGAGCCTCTTAAGTAGTTTAATTTGAGACCACCTGCTAATATAATGTCCTGTAGGTCTTTTTACTTTACCAACACATGATTTTTTTCAGTAAGCTAATACAGTTAGGAAACTTTTTTATTAGCTTACCTGGTTATAGAAGTAGAAGAGGGCAAAAAAGTGCCTGTATCTCAACTACAGCCATACCACGTTGGATACGCCTGATCTTGGAAGCTAAGCAGTGTTGGGCCTGGTTAGTACTTGGGTGGGAGACCACATGGGAACACCAGGTGCTGTAGGTTTTTTCCCATTACTGGCAAATTGTTTTTATTCTCTAGCTATTTAAATTGGAAACTTTTTGTTTTTATTGCCAATACAGACATTTGAGAGAGGTGAAACAGACACAATAGCCATCACCTAAAGACTTACCACAC
The DNA here is from genome assembly GCF_055691185.1 of Crinia signifera. NCBI lineage: Eukaryota > Metazoa > Chordata > Amphibia > Anura > Myobatrachidae > Crinia > Crinia signifera. The sequence continues at coordinate 69,086,947 of NC_139224.1, forward strand.
TGTTTCGGCCCAATTCCAACTGCTTTTGGCAGCTAAACAGTGTTGAGCCTCATTAGTAGTTTAATTTGAGACCACCTGCTAATATTATGTCCTGTAGGTCTTTTTACATGAGCAACACATGATTTTTTTCAGTAAGCCAATAATGTTAGGAAACTTTTTTATTAGCTTACCTGGTTATAGAAGTAGAAGAGGGCAAAAAAAGTGCCTGTATCTCACCTACAGCCATACCACATTGGATACGCCCAATCTCGTTTGATCTTGGAAGCTAAGCAGTGATGGGCCTGGTTAGTACTTGGGTGGGAGACCACATGGGAACACCAGGTGCTGTAGGTTTTTTCCCATTACTGGCAAATTGTTTTTATTCTCTAGCTATTTAAATTGGAAACTTTTTCGGTACTTGTTTCCTAGCACGGCCACAACGATTTAGATCGTTGTGGTCGGAAGATAAAAAATCGGATCGATCGCATCGCATGCGATGCGACCGATCCGACCGACCGATTTTTCACCCGATTTTTTTTTTTTTTTCACCAGATTTTTTTCAATTGCCCCCCCAAATGTTACTAAGTGGGCTAGACCCCACGATAGACGTCAACCCGAAGCGTGGCGAGCGCAGCGAGCCCGCGAGGGGCGGCGGTGCGCGTCCTCCGACCTTTTCATTCCCCTACTATCCACGTCGGCGTGGAGTTGAGAATATATAGTGTGGCGAGCGAAGCGAGCCACCGAGCCCGAAGCGTGGCGAGCGCAGCGAGCCCCGCGAGGGGACGCGTATAACTTCACAGGTATACGCGTCCCCTCGCGGGGCTCGCTGCGCTCGCCACGCTTCGGGCTCGGTGGCTCGCTGCGCTCGCCACACTATATATTCTCAACTCCACGCCGACGTGGATAGTAGGGGAATGAAAAGGTCGGAGGACGCGTACCGCCGCCCCTCGCGGGCTCGCTGCGCTCGCCACGCTTCGGGTTGACGTCTATCGTGGGGTCATGGCGGGCACATAAAAAATGTGAAATGGGTCATATTGGCCCATTTCACCTTTTTTATCATTTTTCCCTATGTGAGATGGACTTAATCAAGTCCATCTAATCTTGTGCCATTATAATGGCACAAGACCGACGCGATCCTCCCGATTTCAATGTTAAAAGATTTTTTAACATTGAAGTCTATGGAAAAATCGGGTGAATCGGTCAGTCGCATCGCGGCCGATTTTAATTGGTCGCGACCGACCGATTGACCCATTTCTGTCATTCAAAGGGAAAAAATTGTAAAAAATCGGCCACATCGTGAGGATCGTGTCCCTTAATTAAGAGCCACGATCACTCACGATTGTGGCCGTTCTAGGAAACAAGTACCACTTTTTCTTTTTATTGCCAATACAGACATTTGAGAGAGGTGAAACAGACACAATAGCCATCACCTAAAGACTTACCACACTGTTTTGGCCCAATTCCAACTGCTTTTGGCAGCTAAATAGTGTTGAGCCTCTTTAGTAGTTTAATTTGAGACCACCTGCTAATATTATGTCCTGTAGGTCTTTTTACATTACCAACACATGATTTTTTCAGTAAGCCAATACAGTTAGGAAACTTTTTTATTAGCTTACCTGGTTATAGAAGTAGAAGAGGGCAAAAAAGTGACTCTATCTAACCTACAGCCATACCACATTGGATACGCCCAATCTCATCTGATCTTGGAAGCTAAGCATTGTCGGGCCTGGTTAGTACTTGGGTGGGAGACCACATGGGAACACCAGGTGTTGTAGGTTTTTTCCCATTACTGGCAAATTGTTTTTATTCTCTAGCTATTTAAATTGGAAACTTTTTCTTTTTATTGCCAATACAGACATTTGAGAGAGGTGAAACAGACACAATAGCCATCACCTAAACACTTACCATGCTGTTTCGGCCCAATTTCAACTGCTTTTGGCAGCTAAATAGTGTTGAGCCTCATTAGTAGTTTAATTTGAGACCACCTGCTAATATTATGTCCTGTAGGTCTTTTTACATTACCAACACATGATTTTTTTCAGTAAGCCAATAATGTTAGGAAACTTTTTTATTAGCTTACCTGGTTATAGAAGTAGAAGAGGGCAAAAAAGTGACTGTATCTCACCTACAGCCATACCACATTCGATACGCCCAATCTCGTCTGATCTTGGAAGCTAAGCAGTGTTGGGCCTTCTTTAGTATTTGGGTGGGAGACCACATGGGAACACCAGGTGCTGTAGGATTTTTCCCATTACTGGCAAATTGTTTTTATTCTCTAGCTATTTAAATTGGAAACTTTTTCTTTTTATTGCCAATACAGACATTTGGGAGAGGTCAAACAGACACAATAGCCATCACCTAAAGACTTACCACACTGTTTCGGCCCAATTCCAACTGCTTTTGGCAGCTAAATAGTGTTGAGCCTCTTTAGTAGTTTAATTTGAGACCACCTGCTAATATTATGTCCTGTAGGTATTTTTACATTACCAACACATGATTTTTTTCAGTAAGCCAATACAGTTAGGAAACTTTTTATTAGCTTACCTTTAGATAGAAGTAGAAGAGGGCAAAAAAGTGCCTGTATCTCACCTACAGCCATACCACATTGGATACGCCCAATCTCGTCTGATTTTGGAAGCTAAGCAGTGTTGGGCCTGGTTAGTACTTGGGTGGGAGACCACATGGGAACACCAGGTGCTGTAGGTTTTTTCCCATTACTGGCAAATTGTTTTTATTCTCTAGCTATTTAAATTGGAAACTTTTTCTTTTTATTGCCAATACAGACATTTGGGAGAGGTCAAACAGACACAATAGCCATCACCTAAAGACTTACCACACTGTTTCGGCCCAATTCCAACTGCTTTTGGCAGCTAAATAGTGTTGAGCCTCTTTAGTAGTTTAATTTGAGACCACCTGCTAATATTATGTCCTGTAGGTCTTTTTACATTACCAACACATGATTTTATCAGTAAGCCAATACAGTTAGGAAACTTTTTTATTAGCTTACCTGGTTATAGAAGTAGAAGAGGGCAAAAAAGTGACTGTATCTCACCTACAGCCATACCACATTGAATACGCCCAATCTCGTCTGATCTTGGAAGCTAAGCAGTGTTGGGCCTGGTTAGTACTTGGGTGGGAGACCACATGGGAACACCAGGTGCTGTAGGTTTTTTCCCATTACTGGCAAATTGTTTTTATTCTCTAGCTATTTAAATTGGAAACTTTTTCTTTTTATTGCCAATACAGACATTTGAGAGAGGTGAAACAGACACAATAGCCATCACCTAAAGACTTACCACACTGTTTCGGCCCAATTCCAACTGCTTTTGGCAGCTAAATAGTGTTGAGCCTCTTTAGTAGTTTAATTTGAGACCACCTGCTAATATTATGTCCTGTAGGTCTTTTTACATTACCAACACATGATTTTTTCAGTAAGCCAATACAGTTAGGAAACTTTTTTATTAGCTTACCTGGTTATAGAAGTAGAAGAGGGCAAAAAAGTGACTCTATCTAACCTACAGCCATACCACATTGGATACGCCCAATCTCATCTGATCTTGGAAGCTAAGCAGTGTTGGGCCTGGTTAGTACTTGGGTGGGAGACCACATGGGAACACCAGGTGTTGTAGGTTTTTTCCCATTACTGGCAAATTGTTTTTATTCTCTAGCTATTTAAATTGGAAACTTTTTCTTTTTATTGCCAATACAGACATTTGGGAGAGGTCAAACAGACACAAAAGCCATCACCTAAAGACTTACCACACTGTTTCGGCCCAATTCCAACTGCTTTTGGCAGCTAAATAGTGTTGAGCCTCTTTAGTAGTTTAATTTGAGACCACCTGCTAATATTATGTCCTGTAGGTCTTTTTACATTACCAACACATGATTTTTTCAGTAAGCCAATACAGTTAGGAAACTTTTTTATTAGCTTACCTGGTTATAGAAGTAGAAGAGGGCAAAAAAGTGACTGTATCTCACCTACAGCCATACCCCATTGAATACGCCCAATCTCGTCTGATCTTGGAAGCTAAGCAGTGTTGGGCCTGGTTAGTACTTGGGTGGGAGACCACATGGGAACACCAGGTGCTGTAGGTTTTTTCCCATTACTGGCAAATTGTTTTTATTCTCTAGCTATTTAAATTGGAAACTTTTTCTTTTTATTGCCAATACAGACATTTGAGAGAGGTGAAACAGACACAATAGCCATCACCTAAAGACTTACCACACTGTTTCGGCCCAATTCCAACTGCTTTTGGCAGCTAAATAGTGTTGAGCCTCTTTAGTAGTTTAATTTGAGACCACCTGCTAATATTATGTCCTGTAGGTCTTTTTACATTACCAACACATGATTTTTTCAGTAAGCCAATACAGTTAGGAAACTTTTTTATTAGCTTACCTGGTTATAGAAGTAGAAGAGGGCAAAAAAGTGACTCTATCTAACCTACAGCCATACCACATTGGATACGCCCAATCTCATCTGATCTTGGAAGCTAAGCAGTGTTGGGCCTGGTTAGTACTTGGGTGGGAGACCACATGGGAACACCAGGTGTTGTAGGGGAACACCAGGTGTTGTAGGTTTTTTCCCATTACTGGCAAATTGTTTTTATTCTCTAGCTATTTAAATTGGAAACTTTTTCTTTTTATTGCCAATACAGACATTTGAGAGAGGTGAAACAGACACAATAGCCATCACCTAAACACTTACCATGCTGTTTCGGCCCAATTTCAACTGCTTTTGGCAGCTAAATAGTGTTGAGCCTCATTAGTAGTTTAATTTGAGACCACCTGCTAATATTATGTCCTGTAGGTCTCTTTACATTACCAACACATGATTTTTTTCAGTAAGCCAATAATGTTAGGAAACTTTTTTATTAGCTTACCTGGTTATAGAAGTAGAAGAGGGCAAAAAAGTGACTGTATCTCACCTACAGCCATACCACATTCGATACGCATGATCTTGGAAGCTAAGCAGGTTTGGGCCTTCTTTAGTATTTGGGTGGCAGACCACATGGGAACACCAGGTGCTGTAGGATTTTTCCCATTACTGGCAAATTGTTTTTATTCTCTAGCTATTTAAATTGGAAACTTTTTCTTTTTATTGCCAATACAGACATTTGGGAGAGGTCAAACAGACACAATAGCCATCACCTAAAGACTTACCACACTGTTTCGGCCCAATTCCAACTGCTTTTGGCAGCTAAATAGTGTTGAGCCTCTTTAGTAGTTTAATTTGAGACCACCTGCTAATATTATGTCCTGTAGGTATTTTTACATTACCAACACATGATTTTTTTCAGTAAGCCAATACAGTTAGGAAACTTTTTTATTAGCTTACCTTTAGATAGAAGTAGAAGAGGGCAAAAAAGTGCGTGTATCTCACCTACAGCCATACCACATTGGATACGCCCAATCTCGTCTGATCTTGGAAGCTAAGCAGTGTTGGGCCTGGTTAGTACTTGGGTGGGAGACCACATGGGAACACCAGGTGCTGTAGGTTTTTTCCCATTACTGGCAAATTGTTTTTATTCTCTAGCTATTTAAATTGGAAACTTTTTCTTTTTATTGCCAATACAGACATTTGGGAGAGGTCAAACAGACACAATAGCCATCACCTAAATACTTACCACACTGTTTCGGCCCAATTCCAACTGCTTTTGGCAGCTAAATAGTGTTGAGCCTCTTTAGTAGTTTAATTTGAGACCACCTGCTAATATTATGTCCTGTAGGTCTTTTTACATTACCAACACATGATTTTTTCAGTAAGCCAATACAGTTAGGAAACTTTTTTATTAGCTTACCTGGTTATAGAAGTAGAAGAGGGCAAAAAAGTGACTCTATCTAACCTACAGCCATACCACATTGGATACGCCCAATCTCATCTGATGTTGGAAGCTAAGCAGTGTTGGGCCTGGTTAGTACTTGGGTGGGAGACCACATGGGAACACCAGGTGCTGTAGGTTTTTTCCCATTACTGGCAAATTGTTTTTATTCTCTAGCTATTTAAATTGGAAACTTTTTCTTTTTATTGCCAATACAGACATTTGAGAGAGGTGAAACAGACACAATAGCCATCACCTAAACACTTACCATGCTGTTTCGGCCCAATTTTAACTGCTTTTGGCAGCTAAATAGTGTTGAGCCTCATTAGTAGTTTAATTTGAGACCACCTGCTAATATTATGTCCTGTAGGTCTCTTTACATTACCAACACATGATTTTTTTCAGTAAGCCAATAATGTTAGGAAACTTTTTTATTAGCTTACCTGGTTATAGAAGTAGAAGAGGGCAAAAAAGTGACTGTATCTCACCTACAGCCATACCACATTCGATACGCCTGATCTTGGAAGCTAAGCAGTGTTGGGCCTTCTTTAGTATTTGGGTGGGAGACCACATGGGAACACCAGGTGCTGTAGGATTTTTCCCATTACTGGCAAATTGTTTTTATTCTCTAGCTATTTAAATTGGAAACTTTTTCTTTTTATTGCCAATACAGACATTTGGGAGAGGTCAAACAGACACAAAAGCCATCACCTAAAGACTTACCACACTGTTTCGGCCCAATTCCAACTGCTTTTGGCAGCTAAATAGTGTTGAGCCTCTTTAGTAGTTTAATTTGAGACCACCTGCTAATATTATGTCCTGTAGGTCTTTTTACATTACCAACACATGATTTTTTCAGTAAGCCAATACAGTTAGGAAACTTTTTTATTAGCTTACCTGGTTATAGAAGTAGAAGAGGGCAAAAAAGTGACTGTATCTCACCTACAGCCATACCACATTGAATACGCCCAATCTCGTCTGATCTTGGAAGCTAAGCAGTGTTGGGCCTGGTTAGTACTTGGGTGGGAGACCACATGGGAACACCAGGTGCTGTAGGTTTTTTCCCATTACTGGCAAATTGTTTTTATTCTCTAGCTATTTAAATTGGAAACTTTTTCGGTACTTGTTTCCTAGCACGGCCACAACGATTTAGATCGTTGTGGTCGGAAGATAAAAAATCGGATCGATCGCATCGCATGCGATTTGGTCGCATGCGATGCGACCGATCCGACCGACCGATTTTTCACCCGATTTTTTTTTTTTTTCACCAGATTTTTTTCAATTGCCCCCCCAAATGTTACTAAGTGGGCTAGACCCCACGATAGACGTCAACCCGAAGCGTGGCGAGCGCAGCGAGCCCGCGAGGGGCGGCGGTGCGCGTCCTCCGACCTTTTCATTCCCCTACTATCCACGTCGGCGTGGAGTTGAGAATATATAGTGTGGCGAGCGCAGCGAGCCACCGAGCCCGAAGCGTGGCGAGCGCAGCGAGCCCCGCGAGGGGACGCGTATAACTTCACAGGTATACGCGTCCCCTCGCCACGCTTCGGGCTCGGTGGCTCGCTGCGCTCGCCACACTATATATTCTCAACTCCACGCCGACGTGGATAGTAGGGGAATGAAAAGGTCGGAGGACGCGTACCGCCGCCCCTCGCGGGCTCGCTGCGCTCGCCACGCTTCGGGTTGACGTCTATCGTGGGGTCATGGCGGGCACATAAAAAATGTGAAATGGGTCATATTGGCCCATTTCACCTTTTTTATCATTTTTCCCTATGTGAGATGGACTTAATCAAGTCCATCTAATCTTGTGCCATTATAATGGCACAAGACCGACGCGATCCTCCCGATTTCAATGTTAAAAGATTTTTTAACATTGAAGTCTATGGAAAAATCGGGTGAATCGGTCGGTCGCATCGCGGCCGATTTTAATTGGTCGCGACCGACCGATTGACCCGATTTCTGTCATTCAAAGGGAAAAAATTGTAAAAAATCGGCCACATCGTGAGGATCGTGTCCCTTAATTAAGAGCCACGATCACTCACGATTGTGGCCGTTCTAGGAAACAAGTACCACTTTTTCTTTTTATTGCCAATACAGACATTTGAGAGAGGTGAAACAGACACAATAGCCATCACCTAAAGACTTACCACACTGTTTCGGCCCAATTCCAACTGCTTTTGGCAGCTAAATAGTGTTGAGCCTCTTTAGTAGTTTAATTTGAGACCACCTGCTAATATTATGTCCTGTAGGTCTTTTTACATTACCAACACATGATTTTTTCAGTAAGCCAATACAGTTAGGAAACTTTTTTATTAGCTTACCTGGTTATAGAAGTAGAAGAGGGCAAAAAAGTGACTCTATCTAACCTACAGCCATACCACATTGGATACGCCCAATCTCATCTGATCTTGGAAGCTAAGCAGTGTTGGGCCTGGTTAGTACTTGGGTGGGAGACCACATGGGAACACCAGGTGTTGTAGGTTTTTTCCCATTACTGGCAAATTGTTTTTATTCTCTAGCTATTTAAATTGGAAACTTTTTCTTTTTATTGCCAATACAGACATTTGAGAGAGGTGAAACAGACACAATAGCCATCACCTAAACACTTACCATGCTGTTTCGGCCCAATTTCAACTGCTTTTGGCAGCTAAATAGTGTTGAGCCTCATTAGTAGTTTAATTTGAGACCACCTGCTAATATTATGTCCTGTAGGTCTCTTTACATTACCAACACATGATTTTTTTCAGTAAGCCAATAATGTTAGGAAACTTTTTTATTAGCTTACCTGGTTATAGAAGTAGAAGAGGGCAAAAAAGTGACTGTATCTCACCTACAGCCATACCACATTCGATACGCCTGATCTTGGAAGCTAAGCAGTGTTGGGCCTTCTTTAGTATTTGGGTGGGAGACCACATGGGAACACCAGGTGCTGTAGGATTTTTCCCATTACTGGCAAATTGTTTTTATTCTCTAGCTATTTAAATTGGAAACTTTTTCTTTTTATTGCCAATACAGACATTTGGGAGAGGTCAAACAGACACAATAGCCATCACCTAAAGACTTACCACACTGTTTCGGCCCAATTCCAACTGCTTTTGGCAGCTAAATAGTGTTGAGCCTCTTTAGTAGTTTAATTTGAGACCACCTGCTAATATTATGTCCTGTAGGTATTTTTACATTACCAACACATGATTTTTTTCAGTAAGCCAATACAGTTAGGAAACTTTTTTATTAGCTTACCTTTAGATAGAAGTAGAAGAGGGCAAAAAAGTGCGTGTATCTCACCTACAGCCATACCACATTGGATACGCCCAATCTCGTCTGATCTTGGAAGCTAAGCAGTGTTGGGCCTGGTTAGTACTTGGGTGGGAGACCACATGGGAACACCAGGTGCTGTAGGCTTTTTCCCATTACTGGCAAATTGTTTTTATTCTCTAGCTATTTAAATTGGAAACTTTTTCTTTTTATTGCCAATACAGACATTTGGGAGAGGTCAAACAGACACAATAGCCATCACCTTAATACTTACCACACTGTTTCGGCCCAATTCCAACTGCTTTTGGCAGCTAAATAGTGTTGAGCCTCTTTAGTAGTTTAATTTGAGACCACCTGCTAATATTATGTCCTGTAGGTCTTTTTACATTACCAACACATGATTTTTTCAGTAAGCCAATAAAGTTAGGAAACTTTTTTATTAGCTTACCTGGTTATAGAAGTAGAAGAGGGCAAAAAAGTGACTCTATCTAACCTACAGCCATACCACATTGGATCCGCCCAATCTCATCTGATCTTGGAAGCTAAGCAGTGTTGGGCCTGGTTAGTACTTGGGTGGGAGACCACATGGGAACACCAGGTGTTGTAGGTTTTTTCCCATTACTGGCAAATTGTTTTTATTCTCTAGCTATTTAAATTGGAAACTTTTTCTTTTTATTGCCAATACAGACATTTGAGAGAGGTGAAACAGACACAATAGCCATCACCTAAACACTTACCATGCTGTTTCGGCCCAATTTTAACTGCTTTTGGCAGCTAAATAGTGTTGAGCCTCATTAGTAGTTTAATTTGAGACCACCTGCTAATATTATGTCCTGTAGGTCTCTTTACATTACCAACACATGATTTTTTTCAGTAAGCCAATAATGTTAGGAAACTTTTTTATTAGCTTACCTGGTTATAGAAGTAGAAGAGGGCAAAAAAGTGACTGTATCTCACCTACAGCCATACCACATTCGATACGCCTGATCTTGGAAGCTAAGCAGTGTTGGGCCTTCTTTAGTATTTGGGTGGGAGACCACATGGGAACACCAGGTGCTGTAGGATTTTTCCCATTACTGGCAAATTGTTTTTATTCTCTAGCTATTTAAATTGGAAACTTTTTCTTTTTATTGCCAATACAGACATTTGGGAGAGGTCAAACAGACACAAAAGCCATCACCTAAAGACTTACCACACTGTTTCGGCCCAATTCCAACTGCTTTTGGCAGCTAAATAGTGTTGAGCCTCTTTAGTAGTTTAATTTGAGACCACCTGCTAATATTATGTCCTGTAGGTCTTTTTACATTACCAACACATGATTTTTTCAGTAAGCCAATACAGTTAGGAAACTTTTTTATTAGCTTACCTGTTTATAGAAGTAGAAGAGGGCAAAAAAGTGACTGTATCTCACCTACAGCCATACCACATTGAATACGCCCAATCTCGTCTGATCTTGGAAGCTAAGCAGTGTTGGGCCTGGTTAGTACTTGGGTGGGAGACCACATGGGAACACCAGGTGCTGTAGGTTTTTTCCCATTACTGGCAAATTGTTTTTATTCTCTAGCTATTTAAATTGGAAACTTTTTCTTTTTATTGCCAATACAGACATTTGAGAGAGGTGAAACAGACACAATAGCCATCACCTAAAGACTTACCACACTGTTTCGGCCCAATTCCAACTGCTTTTGGCAGCTAAATAGTGTTGAGCCTCTTTAGTAGTTTAATTTGAGACCACCTGCTAATATTATGTCCTGTAGGTCTTTTTACATTACCAACACATGATTTTTTCAGTAAGCCAATACAGTTAGGAAACTTTTTTATTAGCTTACCTGGTTATAGAAGTAGAAGAGGGCAAAAAAGTGACTCTATCTAACCTACAGCCATACCACATTGGATACGCCCAATCTCATCTGATCTTGGAAGCTAAGCAGTGTTGGGCCTGGTTAGTACTTGGGTGGGAGACCACATGGGAACACCAGGTGTTGTAGGTTTTTTCCCATTACTGGCAAATTGTTTTTATTCTCTAGCTATTTAAATTGGAAACTTTTTCTTTTTATTGCCAATACAGACATTTGAGAGAGGTGAAACAGACACAATAGCCATCACCTAAACACTTACCATGCTGTTTCGGCCCAATTTCAACTGCTTTTGGCAGCTAAATAGTGTTGAGCCTCATTAGTAGTTTAATTTGAGACCACCTGCTAATATTATGTCCTGTAGGTCTCTTTACATTACCAACACATGATTTTTTTCAGTAAGCCAATAATGTTAGGAAACTTTTTTATTAGCTTACCTGGTTATAGAAGTAGAAGAGGGCAAAAAAGTGACTGTATCTCACCTACAGCCATACCACATTCGATACGCCTGATCTTGGAAGCTAAGCAGTGTTGGGCCTTCTTTAGTATTTGGGTGGGAGACCACATGGGAACACCAGGTGCTGTAGGATTTTTCCCATTACTGGCAAATTGTTTTTATTCTCTAGCTATTTAAATTGGAAACTTTTTCTTTTTATTGCCAATACAGACATTTGGGAGAGGTCAAACAGACACAATAGCCATCACCTAAAGACTTACCACACTGTTTCGGCCCAATTCCAACTGCTTTTGGCAGCTAAATAGTGTTGAGCCTCTTTAGTAGTTTAATTTGAGACCACCTGCTAATATTATGTCCTGTAGGTATTTTTACATTACCAACACATGATTTTTTTCAGTAAGCCAATACAGTTAGGAAACTTTTTTATTAGCTTACCTTTAGATAGAAGTAGAAGAGGGCAAAAAAGTGCGTGTATCTCACCTACAGCCATACCACATTGGATACGCCCAATCTCGTCTGATCTTGGAAGCTAAGCAGTGTTGGGCCTGGTTAGTACTTGGGTGGGAGACCACATGGGAACACCAGGTGCTGTAGGCTTTTTCCCATTACTGGCAAATTGTTTTTATTCTCTAGCTATTTAAATTGGAAACTTTTTCTTTTTATTGCCAATACAGACATTTGGGAGAGGTCAAACAGACACAATAGCCATCACCTAAATACTTACCACACTGTTTCGGCCCAATTCCAACTGCTTTTGGCAGCTAAATAGTGTTGAGCCTCTTTAGTAGTTTAATTTGAGACCACCTGCTAATATTATGTCCTGTAGGTCTTTTTACATTACCAACACATGATTTTTTCAGTAAGCCAATAAAGTTAGGAAACTTTTTTATTAGCTTACCTGGTTATAGAAGTAGAAGAGGGCAAAAAAGTGACTCTATCTAACCTACAGCCATACCACATTGGATCCGCCCAATCTCATCTGATCTTGGAAGCTAAGCAGTGTTGGGCCTGGTTAGTACTTGGGTGGGAGACCACATGGGAACACCAGGTGTTGTAGGTTTTTTCCCATTACTGGCAAATTGTTTTTATTCTCTAGCTATTTAAATTGGAAACTTTTTCTTTTTATTGCCAATACAGACATTTGAGAGAGGTGAAACAGACACAATAGCCATCACCTAAACACTTACCATGCTGTTTCGGCCCAATTTTAACTGCTTTTGGCAGCTAAATAGTGTTGAGCCTCATTAGTAGTTTAATTTGAGACCACCTGCTAATATTATGTCCTGTAGGTCTCTTTACATTACCAACACATGATTTTTTTCAGTAAGCCAATAATGTTAGGAAACTTTTTTATTAGCTTACCTGGTTATAGAAGTAGAAGAGGGCAAAAAAGTGACTGTATCTCACCTACAGCCATACCACATTCGATACGCCTGATCTTGGAAGCTAAGCAGTGTTGGGCCTTCTTTAGTATTTGGGTGGGAGACCACATGGGAACACCAGGTGCTGTAGGATTTTTCCCATTACTGGCAAATTGTTTTTATTCTCTAGCTATTTAAATTGGAAACTTTTTCTTTTTATTGCCAATACAGACATTTGGGAGAGGTCAAACAGACACAAAAGCCATCACCTAAAGACTTACCACACTGTTTCGGCCCAATTCCAACTGCTTTTGGCAGCTAAATAGTGTTGAGCCTCTTTAGTAGTTTAATTTGAGACCACCTGCTAATATTATGTCCTGTAGGTCTTTTTACATTACCAACACATGATTTTTTCAGTAAGCCAATACAGTTAGGAAACTTTTTTATTAGCTTACCTGTTTATAGAAGTAGAAGAGGGCAAAAAAGTGACTGTATCTCACCTACAGCCATACCACATTGAATACGCCCAATCTCGTCTGATCTTGGAAGCTAAGCAGTGTTGGGCCTGGTTAGTACTTGGGTGGGAGACCACATGGGAACACCAGGTGCTGTAGGTTTTTTCCCATTACTGGCAAATTGTTTTTATTCTCTAGCTATTTAAATTGGAAACTTTTTCTTTTTATTGCCAATACAGACATTTGAGAGAGGTGAAACAGACACAATAGCCATCACCTAAAGACTTACCACACTGTTTCGGCCCAATTCCAACTGCTTTTGGCAGCTAAATAGTGTTGAGCCTCTTTAGTAGTTTAATTTGAGACCACCTGCTAATATTATGTCCTGTAGGTCTTTTTACATTACCAACACATGATTTTTTCAGTAAGCCAATACAGTTAGGAAACTTTTTTATTAGCTTACCTGGTTATAGAAGTAGAAGAGGGCAAAAAAGTGACTCTATCTAACCTACAGCCATACCACATTGGATACGCCCAATCTCATCTGATCTTGGAAGCTAAGCAGTGTTGGGCCTGGTTAGTACTTGGGTGGGAGACCACATGGGAACACCAGGTGTTGTAGGTTTTTTCCCATTACTGGCAAATTGTTTTTATTCTCTAGCTATTTAAATTGGAAACTTTTTCTTTTTATTGCCAATACAGACATTTGAGAGAGGTGAAACAGACACAATAGCCATCACCTAAACACTTACCATGCTGTTTCGGCCCAATTTCAACTGCTTTTGGCAGCTAAATAGTGTTGAGCCTCATTAGTAGTTTAATTTGAGACCACCTGCTAATATTATGTCCTGTAGGTCTCTTTACATTACCAACACATGATTTTTTTCAGTAAGCCAATAATGTTAGGAAACTTTTTTATTAGCTTACCTGGTTATAGAAGTAGAAGAGGGCAAAAAAGAGACTGTATCTTACCTACAGCCATACCACATTCGATACGCCTGATCTTGGAAGCTAAGCAGTGTTGGGCCTTCTTTAGTATTTGGGTGGGAGACCACATGGGAACACCAGGTGCTGTAGGATTTTTCCCATTACTGGCAAATTGTTTTTATTCTCTAGCTATTTAAATTGGAAACTTTTTCTTTTTATTGCCAATACAGACATTTGGGAGAGGTCAAACAGACACAATAGCCATCACCTAAAGACTTACCACACTGTTTCGGCCCAATTCCAACTGCTTTTGGCAGCTAAATAGTGTTGAGCCTCTTTAGTAGTTTAATTTGAGACCACCTGCTAATATTATGTCCTGTAGGTATTTTTACATTACCAACACATGATTTTTTTCAGTAAGCCAATACAGTTAGGAAACTTTTTTATTAGCTTACCTTTAGATAGAAGTAGAAGAGGGCAAAAAAGTGTGTGTATCTCACCTACAGCCATACCACATTGGATACGCCCAATCTCGTCTGATCTTGGAAGCTAAGCAGTGTTGGGCCTGGTTAGTACTTGGGTGGGAGACCACATGGGAACACCAGGTGCTGTAGGTTTTTTCCCATTACTGGCAAATTGTTTTTATTCTCTAGCTATTTAAATTGGAAACTTTTTCTTTTTATTGCCAATACAGACATTTGGGAGAGGTCAAACAGACACAATAGCCATCACCTAAATACTTACCACACTGTTTCGGCCCAATTCCAACTGCTTTTGGCAGCTAAATAGTGTTGAGCCTCTTTAGTAGTTTAATTTGAGACCACCTGTTAATATTATGTCCTGTAGGTCTTTTTACATTACCAACACATGATTTTTTTCTGTAAGCCAATATAGTTAGGAAACTTTTTTATTAGCTTACCTTTAGATAGAAGTAGAAGAGGGCAAAAAAGTGCCTGTATCTCACCTACAGCTATACCACATTGGATACGCCCAATCTCGTCTGATCTTGGAAGCTAAGCAGTGTTGGGCCTGGTTAGTACTTGGGTGGGAGACCACATGGGAACACCAGGTGCTGTAGGTTTTTTCCCATTACTGGCAAATTGTTTTTATTCTCTAGCTATTTAAATTGGAAACTTTTTCTTTTTATTGCCAATACAGACATTTGAGAGAGGTGAAACAGACACAATAGCCATCACCTAAAGACTTACCACACTGTTTTGGCCCAATTCCAACTGCTTTTGGCAGCTAAACAGTGTTGAGCCTCAATAGTAGTTTAATTTGAGACCACCTGCTAATATTATGTCCTGTAGGTCTTTTTACATTACCAACACATGATTTTTTTTTAGTAAGCCAATACAGTTAGGAAACTTTTTTATTAGCTTACCTGGTTATAGAAGTAGAAGAGGGCAAAAAAAGTGACTGTATCTCACCTACAGGCATACCACATTAGATATGCCCAATCTCGTCTGATCTTGGAAGCTAAGCAGTGTTGGGCCTGGTTAGTACTTGGGTGGGAGACCACATGGGAACACCAGATGCTGTAGGATTTTTCCCATTACTGGCAAATTGTTTTTATTCTCTAGCTATTTAAATTGGAAACTTTTTCTTTTTATTGCCAATACAGACATTTGGGAGAGGTCAAACAGACACAATAGCCATCACCTAAAGACTTACCACACTTTTTCGGACCAATTCCAACTGCTTTTGGCAGCTAAACAGTGTTGAGCCTCTAAAGTAGTTTAATTTGAGACCACCTGCTAATATTATGTCCCGTAGGTCTTTTTACATTACCAACACATGATTTTTTTCAGTAAGCCAATACAGTTAGGAAACTTTTTTATTAGCTTACCTGGTTATAGAAGTAGAACGCAAAAAAGTGCATGTGTCTCAACTACAGCCATACCACATTGGATACGCCCAATCTCGTCTGATCTTGGAAGCTAAGGGTGGAGATTAATGTGGACACAAGTTCATGTGTGGGGCTTTTTGGCCTTGGAAGGGCCCTTGCCACGTGCAGCAGCAGCTCCTCGCCCACGGCCACGTTGGGATGGTGGGGCAGGTGGGCCCGATGATGTTTGATGCTCTTCCCCTTCTGCTAGCAGGGAGTGCTGGTGGTGGGAAAGCACCAGAGACGGCTGCCAATAGGGCCCGATTAGTGGTAACAAGGTCTTGGAGGAGGTCATTCATCCGGCAGGATTGATCTGCCAGCACCCGCAGGCTGGCAGCTACGGACTGCTGGGTGCTGACAAGACCCATCATGACCTCCTCCGTCCTACGCAGCCGCTCTGATGCTATCTCTCCCTGCTGGTGAATCTGGCCAAGCATCTCCACCCACCCGTCCACATCCTGTGTGGCCGGTGGCTGCTGCTGCTGCACATGTCTGGCAGTGGTGGCAGGTGGCACAGACTCCTCCACCTCCTGAAGACTTGCCTGACCAAACGGCGGGGATGCTGGTGAAAGAGAAAATTACAATTACAACACATTCCTTGAAAATTAGTACAAACTACTTATGCCATGCCAAACAATTACCTTCTACATAAGCAGCAAAGACTTCCGCTGGGGCCTCGCTATCCATGTTGCTCACCCCCCGGATCTCCTCTATGGCTATGCAGCCAACAGCCATCTCTTCCAGGGGGGTGAGCTTCAGTTTTGCTGGCATGGGGCCAGCCCCAGAGGTTTGGCTGTGGTCCCGCCGTTTGGTCAGCTTCTTCTTCAGGTTGGTTTTGAATTTGCGCCACCTGCATGCAAAGTTCTCATATTAATACATGTCACCCCTGACGTTTGATGTAGCATGCATTGTAATCTGCTACCGATTTCAACGTGTGCTTCATTCTACATAACTTACATTATGTTAAACTATAAACACAACACTTAGAACAAACATTCCCACTCAGCCTCCAATAAATATAGAATAAGAGACATGCCAATCATGTCTGTTGCTCCTAGCAACGTGACCGACCATTCACCAACTCCATCTAACATATAATACAAACATTACTGGTCTACTTCTGCACAAATGTAGCACACTTTAACTTGCCTCTTCTTCACATGCTCCCTCTCACGAACTTGTGGAGCTACCACATTAATCTCCGCGGTTATGTCCTCCCAAATCTTCCATTTCCTGGTGTGTGTCAGCTTCTCCTGTGGACACTCTATCCAATCCCTTGCACGGGGTACCAGAATGGCAAGCTCCTGCGGTTCGAATGCCATGTTCCTGGTGTCTGGATCCTCTGTTGGGCTCTTTTGACCACGACCACAGCCACGCCCACGGCCACCTGTCGCTGTACCTGAAGTGCTGGCCATGCTACTATCTTGGGAAGCCACCTGCTGTGTTCCCAATGATTCTGCTGAGGCAGAAGATGGCCCAGCTGCCTGCTCTCCTCCAAATGCCTGTTGTTGGAGGGGCACATAGGAGGTGCTGGAGTCCAGGCGTTCCATGAGGCTCTGGAAGTCTTGCTCTCCCTCAGATTGAGAGCCAGCCATGTTTGCAACACCATTTTGTGGTTCTAGCACACCTTTATATACTATTTCTGTCAGTGGTGTACTTCAGCCCCACCCTGTGTTTTTTTTTTGCGGCAGCGTTCCGTACGGCTGCATATGCCGTGCTGTTTGTGCAGCGCATAGGCCACGCCCATAGTAGCGCCAATTCGAATTTACAAAACCTGGCGTACCTTCAAAGTCTAATTTAGGTGAAATGTTGTAATATTTTCTATAATGGCCACCTCCAACGTTATAAAATCATAAATGCTATCTGTGAATGTTCATTAGTACTGTGCTATTGTTGTGAATGTACCAAAAATTTTAAATTAAAAAGTAACCCAATCCATTTGTAAATCCACCCCACAAGTCATGCAATAGTCATCACTGATGTCATGCACAACACATGTGATAGGCCTATAAATAGTGGTTTGATGCTAGATTCATTTGTCTCCAGATCTGTATTGTGGCTGGGTCTAAGGTAAGCTCTCCCATGGTCATTGTAGAGATGATATACAATAACAGTGTAAGGGTAATAATGTATGCAACATTTGTTCACATATCAAAGATTTTTTGGTCAGCAAAGGCTTGTTAGCATTAATGAATCATGTTAGCTGTCCACCATTTAACACACATGTGTTAAACCTGTGGGCCACCATATATTGGTGAACTACATGTCCCATCAATAGCTGAAATGTGTCCCATACTGTTACAGTTCACAATGGAGGTTATTCATGTTACAACATTCCCTTTCACACCATCTGAAGGCGCACACTTTGATGTCCCATGCATTTTCACCTAACATATTTCTTTCAATTTGTCATTCATGTGTCTGACTACATGATCAATTGTTCTTACATATAATACTGAATTAGTGTTTAGGTGTTAAATGTAATAGAGATATTTGTGTTTACATAGTTGTGTGGTGAGGTAATATTATTGTTACATCATTGTAGATCATTATGGATATTCGGGACTTGACTGGGCGGCCGTCTATTGTACGTATGGATTCATATAATTCTACTAATTTTTTGGGATGAGCATTCTTTGCATAGGTGTTCCATTTCATTTGATCATTTTATTGTAGGTTGCTGAAGCAATGATGGACTTTGTGGCTAATGGGCTAAGGGCACTTGTGGCTCAACCCACTCATCGCCCAAGGAGGCCAGGACGTGCAAGAATCTTTCGCACACGGGTGACACTCTTTGGGATGCCCGATGATGAGGTACTTACTAGGTACCGGTTACCCCCACATGTCATTCTAGATATACTCTCTTTAATTGTGAGTGATCTAGAACCTTGTCATGGGCTCACGACGGCAATTCCGCCTCACACTCAGCTGCTGGCGGTCTTGCATTTCTGCGCCTCAGGATCATTCCAACAAGTAGTGGCAGTACTTGCTGGAATATCCCAGCCTGCTTTCAGCAGAATCCTGAGGCGTGTGACGTCAGCCATGTTTAGGCGCAAGGGGCACTTCATGGCCATGTCTTTTGTCCAAGAGACCCTTCACAGAAGCCAGCATGCATTCCATCAAATTGCTGGCTTCCCTAATGTGATAGGGGCTGTGGATGGCACCCATGTACCATTTGTGCCTCCATCACGAAGTGAGAAGATCTATAGGAACCGAAAATTGTTCCACTCACTCAACGTGATGGTGGTATGTGGCCCATCCATGGAAATTCTCGCCTTCAACTCCAAGTTTCCTGGAAGTGCCCATGACTCTCATGTTATCCGACAAACCGGGATTTGGCAGAGACTCCAAGAGCTTGAAGGCCGTGATGCGTGGTTTCTGGGTGACTCCGGTTACCCATGTACACCCTGGCTGCTTACGCTGTACAGCTCCCCAGCACCAGGCCCACAGGAGGCATTCAATAGGGCGCATGTTGCCACCAGGCAAGTGGTGGAGCTCTCAATTGGCCTGTTAAAGGGTCGATTTAGAGTGCTCCACCGGACTGGTGGTGACTTACAGTATGCGCCTGAAATGGTGTTGAGGATTGTGGGCTTGTGTGCATTCTTTCACAACATAGCTGTGCGGCGTGAGATACCCTTTGATGAGTGGGATGTTCCATCTGAGCCGCAAGATCCTCCCCTGCGCCCATCCCACTCCCCGGAAAGCCGTCGGGGATACCAGCTGCGGGACTCTGTTGCCCAAAGATTCTTCAGGTACATTTTTGAATGTTGCACAGACCAACCCAATTTCTGATCAATTACACCCATCAAGGTGGAAAAGTATGTTAATTTTGTGTCCTCGAAATTGACAATTAGGCACCATGGCCTTTTAATGCCAATATCAATTGCACTACGTATTATGTTTGAGGTGTATTGATTTTAGACCAATATTGCAGGTCACACTTATACCTTGTTCATAGATTTTAAAATGTTTTTTATGTTTCCAATATTGTAGCTGAGGTTATCATCCATGTCTGGTGAGTAGATTGTTTTTCGTACTTTTTTCACCATGTATGTTTCGTATGTGTTGGTGATAATTTTCTTTGTAGATTTAATATTTATTATCACATATATAATTTTTATGTAAAGTCTGCACCCTAGTAAGTATCAGGTTTAAATGGGAGGTGCTCCTACAGATGACCGAACATCAAAGTATACATTGGAAGGAAAAGGGCACTCACCACTTTGGTAAAATTTTTCAAACGATTTTTATTCCATATAGGTAAATGCTGACATATATATATATATATATATATATATATATATATATATATTTTGTTGGGTGTTTTTTTTAAAATATATTTGAAGTAGGAGCCAGGCAGGCAGGCAGGCAGGCAGCCAGCTTAGGTGTATAATGTGTCCAATATAATGGTGTAGTCAGGAGAACTGCAAGTATGTGTATGTGTTTTTTCTTATAAATGTACGCATACACATAAATGCATACAGTAAGTAATGCGAAGTACAGCTATGCGATGCCAACCGATAGCAAGTGTTGCTTGGCGGTGCGATGTTTTAGCCGATTCTTGTAGCGCATACACATTGTGCATGTCAAAATGAATAATAAAGTTAATACCAAATACTACACTTAACAACCAATCACAGGACATGAATATTTTTCATGCGCCATTGCTAAAATAGCTTCATACCAAAGAGCAGCGCCCTTCAGCACTGCGGAGCTGCTGGCCCTGGTCTCCGTTATGGAGTGGAGGCTGGGGCAGGCAGGTCCGTATATTTCAAATAGGGACAAGCGCCGGGCTGCAAATATCCGGCGCCGAATATTCGCGTGCACAAATGTGCGGAGGACCGTCGCCCAGCTGGAGAGGCGATGGTCCGACCTGCGTCGGCGGCAGCCGGATTTACTCCAGCTTTTGAGGCGGCGTCTCGAACGCTGTGAGTATTGATGCAAAACACACGTAATTAACAGTGAATGTTTTCATTTTCACATTATTAAATAATTATTTTACATGAGGTCAATTGGGTGTTGATGATATAGAAATGGCATATACTATATGTGTGATACTTCCTCTATCACATGCATTAATGTGGATATGATATGTACTTGTTATAGTAATTAGAATGTCAAATGACACTCAACCATTTTGTTTGTTTAACCCACAGCGTGGGAGAGAGCCAGACAGGCCCGTGAGGAGGGCCATGAGGAGGCCCTGGAGGTGGCCCAGGAGGTGGAGGTAGAGGGCCAGGTGGAGGTGGAGGAGGCGGGACAGGTGGAGATGGAGGAGGAGGAGGGCCGCCATGAGGCGGAAAACTTCACCTCCACTCCCCCTACACACACCCCTCCCCCTAGCCACTCACCAACCTCCTCATTCCCCCTTCCTTCACCACCCAGCTACCCTGGTCATGATGAGCCAGACCTACCCCTACCCAACTACCCACCACCAAGCAACGTTGAGCCGGAAATGGGTGTGGAGCTGGCAGGCAGTGGTAAGTAGACGTAATGCCTCATTACTGACTTATTTAGGTACAGTTTGTTATGTCGCACAGCTGATTACATTTTGCTATAATATAGTAAAGACTAGTCCATACAAATGGATAACAACAGACACACTTTGGGGTTATAGGGCCATGCTGCAAACGTGGAATCTGGAGGCTCATGTAGGTGATGAGTGTTTATTTATGGAGGGTCTTTCTATACAAGCACAAATGGAGGAGCAAACGAGAATGACAGACGAAGGTTGCAAAGAGTGGTGAGGATGGCAGAAAAGATCATTGGGGCGGAGCTCCCCACTGTCCAAGAACTATACCTAGCCAGGGTCAATAAGCGTGCAGGAAAGATCTTGGCGGACAAGCTACACCCTGGCCACAACCTGTTTGAACCCCTTCCGTCAGGCAGACGTTTTAGGTCCATCCCAGCAAAGACGACAAGAACTACAAAAGGCTTCTTCCCAATAGCTGTCCACCAACTAAACCGTATTGAAAATACCAAATACTAAATACTAACTCGAACTTTTCTAGATACATGTGAAATGTATGTGATGTATGTTTATGCCTCTCTTCCCACCCCCCTTGTGTTCCCTGATTGATGCTGCACTGTTACCACAAAAAATAACAGTGTAAGGGTAATAATGTATGCAACATTTGTTCACATATCAAAGATTTTTTGGTCAGCAAAGGCTTGTTAGCATTAATGAATCATGTTAGCTGTCCACCATTTAACACACATGTGTTAAACCTGTGGGCCACCATATATTGGTGAACTACATGTCCCATCAATAGCTGAAATGTGTCCCATACTGTTACAGTTCACAATGGAGGTTATTCATGTTACAACATTCCCTTTCACACCATCTGAAGGCGCACACTTTGATGTCCCATGCATTTTCACCTAACATATTTCTTTCAATTTGTCATTCATGTGTCTGACTACATGATCAATTGTTCTTACATATAATACTGAATTAGTGTTTAGGTGTTAAATGTAATAGAGATATTTGTGTTTACATAGTTGTGTGGTGAGGTAATATTATTGTTACATCATTGTAGATCATTATGGATATTCGGGACTTGACTGGGCGGCCGTCTATTGTACGTATGGATTCATATAATTCTACTAATTTTTTGGGATGAGCATTCTTTGCATAGGTGTTCCATTTCATTTGATCATTTTATTGTAGGTTGCTGAAGCAATGATGGACTTTGTGGCTAATGGGCTAAGGGCACTTGTGGCTCAACCCACTCATCGCCCAAGGAGGCCAGGACGTGCAAGAATCTTTCGCACACGGGTGACACTCTTTGGGATGCCCGATGATGAGGTACTTACTAGGTACCGGTTACCCCCACATGTCATTCTAGATATACTCTCTTTAATTGTGAGTGATCTAGAACCTTGTCATGGGCTCACGACGGCAATTCCGCCTCACACTCAGCTGCTGGCGGTCTTGCATTTCTGCGCCTCAGGATCATTCCAACAAGTAGTGGCAGTACTTGCTGGAATATCCCAGCCTGCTTTCAGCAGAATCCTGAGGCGTGTGACGTCAGCCATGTTTAGGCGCAAGGGGCACTTCATGGCCATGTCTTTTGTCCAAGAGACCCTTCACAGAAGCCAGCATGCATTCCATCAAATTGCTGGCTTCCCTAATGTGATAGGGGCTGTGGATGGCACCCATGTACCATTTGTGCCTCCATCACGAAGTGAGAAGATCTATAGGAACCGAAAATTGTTCCACTCACTCAACGTGATGGTGGTATGTGGCCCATCCATGGAAATTCTCGCCTTCAACTCCAAGTTTCCTGGAAGTGCCCATGACTCTCATGTTATCCGACAAACCGGGATTTGGCAGAGACTCCAAGAGCTTGAAGGCCGTGATGCGTGGTTTCTGGGTGACTCCGGTTACCCATGTACACCCTGGCTGCTTACGCTGTACAGCTCCCCAGCACCAGGCCCACAGGAGGCATTCAATAGGGCGCATGTTGCCACCAGGCAAGTGGTGGAGCTCTCAATTGGCCTGTTAAAGGGTCGATTTAGAGTGCTCCACCGGACTGGTGGTGACTTACAGTATGCGCCTGAAATGGTGTTGAGGATTGTGGGCTTGTGTGCATTCTTTCACAACATAGCTGTGCGGCGTGAGATACCCTTTGATGAGTGGGATGTTCCATCTGAGCCGCAAGATCCTCCCCTGCGCCCATCCCACTCCCCGGAAAGCCGTCGGGGATACCAGCTGCGGGACTCTGTTGCCCAAAGATTCTTCAGGTACATTTTTGAATGTTGCACAGACCAACCCAATTTCTGATCAATTACACCCATCAAGGTGGAAAAGTATGTTAATTTTGTGTCCTCGAAATTGACAATTAGGCACCATGGCCTTTTAATGCCAATATCAATTGCACTACGTATTATGTTTGAGGTGTATTGATTTTAGACCAATATTGCAGGTCACACTTATACCTTGTTCATAGATTTTAAAATGTTTTTTATGTTTCCAATATTGTAGCTGAGGTTATCATCCATGTCTGGTGAGTAGATTGTTTTTCATACTTTTTTCACCATGTATGTTTCGTATGTGTTGGTGATAATTTTCTTTGTAGATTTAATATTTATTATCACATATATAATTTTTATGTAAAGTCTGCACCCTAGTAAGTATCAGGTTTAAATGGGAGGTGCTCCTACAGATGACCGAACATCAAAGTATACATTGGAAGGAAAAGGGCACTCACCACTTTGGTAAAATTTTTCAAACGATTTTTATTCCATATAGGTAAATGCTGACATATATATATATATATATATATATATATATATATATATATATATTTTGTTGGGTGTTTTTTTAAAAATATATTTGAAGTAGGAGCCAGGCAGGCAGGCAGGCAGGCAGCCAGCTTAGGTGTATAATGTGTCCAATATAATGGTGTAGTCAGGAGAACTGCAAGTATGTGTATGTGTTTTTTCTTATAAATGTACGCATACACATAAATGCATACAGTAAGTAATGCGAAGTACAGCTATGCGATGCCAACCGATAGCAAGTGTTGCTTGGCGGTGCGATGTTTTAGCCGATTCTTGTAGCGCATACACATTGTGCATGTCAAAATGAATAATAAAGTTAATACCAAATACTACACTTAACAACCAATCACAGGACATGAATATTTTTCATGCGCCATTGCTAAAATAGCTTCATACCAAAGAGCAGCGCCCTTCAGCACTGCGGAGCTGCTGGCCCTGGTCTCCGTTATGGAGTGGAGGCTGGGGCAGGCAGGTCCGTATATTTCAAATAGGGACAAGCGCCGGGCTGCAAATATCCGGCGCCGAATATTCGCGTGCACAAATGTGCGGAGGACCGTCGCCCAGCTGGAGAGGCGATGGTCCGACCTGCGTCGGCGGCAGCCGGATTTACTCCAGCTTTTGAGGCGGCGTCTCGAACGCTGTGAGTATTGATGCAAAACACACGTAATTAACAGTGAATGTTTTCATTTTCACATTATTAAATAATTATTTTACATGAGGTCAATTGGGTGTTGATGATATAGAAATGGCATATACTATATGTGTGATACTTCCTCTATCACATGCATTAATGTGGATATGATATGTACTTGTTATAGTAATTAGAATGTCAAATGACACTCAACCATTTTGTTTGTTTAACCCACAGCGTGGGAGAGAGCCAGACAGGCCCGTGAGGAGGGCCATGAGGAGGCCCTGGAGGTGGCCCAGGAGGTGGAGGTAGAGGGCCAGGTGGAGGTGGAGGAGGCGGGACAGGTGGAGATGGAGGAGGAGGAGGGCCGCCATGAGGCGGAAAACTTCACCTCCACTCCCCCTACACACACCCCTCCCCCTAGCCACTCACCAACCTCCTCATTCCCCCTTCCTTCACCACCCAGCTACCCTGGTCATGATGAGCCAGACCTACCCCTACCCAACTACCCACCACCAAGCAACGTTGAGCCGGAAATGGGTGTGGAGCTGGCAGGCAGTGGTAAGTAGACGTAATGCCTCATTACTGACTTATTTAGGTACAGTTTGTTATGTCGCACAGCTGATTACATTTTGCTATAATATAGTAAAGACTAGTCCATACAAATGGATAACAACAGACACACTTTGGGGTTATAGGGCCATGCTGCAAACGTGGAATCTGGAGGCTCATGTAGGTGATGAGTGTTTATTTATGGAGGGTCTTTCTATACAAGCACAAATGGAGGAGCAAACGAGAATGACAGACGAAGGTTGCAAAGAGTGGTGAGGATGGCAGAAAAGATCATTGGGGCGGAGCTCCCCACTGTCCAAGAACTATACCTAGCCAGGGTCAATAAGCGTGCAGGAAAGATCTTGGCGGACAAGCTACACCCTGGCCACAACCTGTTTGAACCCCTTCCGTCAGGCAGACGTTTTAGGTCCATCCCAGCAAAGACGACAAGAACTACAAAAGGCTTCTTCCCAATAGCTGTCCACCAACTAAACCGTATTGAAAATACCAAATACTAAATACTAACTCGAACTTTTCTAGATACATGTGAAATGTATGTGATGTATGTTTATGCCTCTCTTCCCACCCCCCTTGTGTTCCCTGATTGATGCTGCACTGTTACCACAAAAAATTCCAAGCATACGCAAGTATACCTGGCCAATAAAGATGATTCTGATTCTGAAATAAAACATCAATGGAGTATGGCAAGGCGTGATTTATAATGGAGTCACAAGTGGGCAGTTCCCCTGGGCCCCCCTCTAGCCAGTGGGCCTGTGTTGTTGCCATGTATATTTAAAAACTATTATGTAGGATGGATTTACCTTAGAAATTGTTGGAAGAGGTGTATGGAAGTCATTGCATACGGCTGTGGCCGGATAGGCTGTGGGCCGATTTTATCTGTGGGCCTAGATTGAAGTGGGCCGTTATTAAAGTGGGAAAACTGATTCATAACTACAGCGTTATACCAGATTCATCTGACTCATCATCTCTTGTCTCCAACAGGTAACACACTGAACATCTCCTCTGTACTGCAGAGCATTACATCTATTGTGTGGGATTGATTTGTACTTCTAGGTAACACACTGAACATCTCCTCTGTACTGCAGAGCATTACATCTATTGTGTGGGATTGATTTGTACTTCTAGGTAACACACTGAACATCTCCTCTGTACTGCAGAGCATTACATCTATTGTGTGGGATTGATTTGTACTTCTAGGTAACACACTGAACATCTCCTCTGTACTGCAGAGCATTACATCTATTGTGTGGGATTGATTTGTACTTCTAGGTAACACACTGAACATCTCCTCTGTACTGCAGAGCATTACATCTATTGTGTGGGATTGATTTGTACTTCTAGGTAACACACTGAACATCTCCTCTGTGTACTTTACAACAGTACCTAGCATGTGTGTAGGGAGGAATTTATTTTTATTCTAGGTGATATATAGAATCCTGGAATGCTAGTTTTGTTTTTCTAAGCCACTTTTATTGCTATGTGTTGTAGGGGGTGGGGACTAAACGAGTGGATTCCAATTATTGGGAATTGGGAACTCATGCACTGTTAGAGTACTTAAGTAGTCATTGCATACGGCTGTGGCCGGATAGGCTGTGGGCCGATTTTATCTGTGGGCCTAGATTGAAGTGGGCCGTTATTAAAGTGGGAAAACTGATTCATAACTACAGCGTTATACCAGATTCATCTGACTCATCATCTCTTGTCTCCAACAGGTAACACACTGAACATCTCCTCTGTACTGCAGAGCATTACATCTATTGTGTGGGATTGATTTGTACTTCTAGGTAACACACTGAACATCTCCTCTGTGTACTTTACAACAGTACCTAGCATGTGTGTAGGGAGGAATTTATTTTTATTCTAGGTGATATATAGAATCCTGGAATGCTAGTTTTGTTTTTCTAAGCCACTTTTATTGCTATGTGTTGTAGGGGGTGGGGACTAAACGAGTGGATTCCAATTATTGGGAATTGGGAACTCATGCACTGTTAGAGTACTTAAGTAGTCATTGCATACTTCTGTGGCCGGATAGGCTGTGGGCCGATTTTATCTGTGGGCCTAGATTGAAGTGGGCCGTTATTAAAGTGGGAAAACTGATTCATAACTACAGCGTTATACCAGATTCATCTGACTCATCATCTCTTGTCTCCAACAGGTAACACACTGAACATCTCCTCTGTACTGCAGAGCATTACATCTATTGTGTGGGATTGATTTGTACTTCTAGGTAACACACTGAACATCTCCTCTGTGTACTTTACAACAGTACCTAGCATGTGTGTAGGGAGGAATTTATTTTTATTCTAGGTGATATATAGAATCCTGGAATGCTAGTTTTGTTTTTCTAAGCCACTTTTATTGCTATGTGTTGTAGGGGGTGGGGACTAAACGAGTGGATTCCAATTATTGGGAATTGGGAACTCATGCACTGTTAGAGTACTTAAGTAGTCATTGCATACGGCTGTGGCCGGATAGGCTGTGGGCCGATTTTATCTGTGGGCCTAGATGAAGTGGGCCGTTATTAAAGTGGGAAAACTGATTCATAACTACAGCGTTATACCAGATTCATCTGACTCATCATCTCTTGTCTCCAACAGGTAACACACTGAACATCTCCTCTGTACTGCAGAGCATTACATCTATTGTGTGGGATTGATTTGTACTTCTAGGTAACACACTGAACATTTCCTCTGTGTACTTTACAACAGTACCTAGCATGTGTGTAGGGAGGAATTTATTTTTATTCTAGGTGATATATAGAATCCTGGAATGCTAGTTTTGTTTTTCTAAGCCACTTTTATTGCTATGTGTTGTAGGGGGTGGGGACTAAACGAGTGGATTCCAATTATTGGGAATTGGGAACTCATGCACTGTTAGAGTACTTAAGTAGTCATTGCATACGGCTGTGGCCGGATAGGCTGTGGGCCTAGATTGAAGTGGGCCGTTATTAAAGTGGGAAAACTGATTCATAACTACAGCGTTATACCAGATTCATCTGACTCATCATCTCTTGTCTCCAACAGGTAACACACTGAACATCTCCTCTGTACTGCAGAGCATTACATCTATTGTGTGGGATTGATTTGTACTTCTAGGTAACACACTGAACATCTCCTCTGTGTACTTTACAACAGTACCTAGCATGTGTGTAGGGAGGAATTTATTTTTATTCTAGGTGATATATAGAATCCTGGAATGCTAGTTTTGTTTTTCTAAGCCACTTTTATTGCTATGTGTTGTAGGGGGTGGGGACTAAACGAGTGGATTCCAATTATTGGGAATTGGGAACTCATGCACTGTTAGAGTACTTAAGTAGTCATTGCATACGGCTGTGGCCGGATAGGCTGTGGGCCGATTTTATCTGTGGGCCTAGATTGAAGTGGGCCGTTATTAAAGTGGGAAAACTGATTCATAACTACAGCGTTATACCAGATTCATCTGACTCATCATCTCTTGTCTCCAACAGGTAACACACTGAACATCTCCTCTGTACTGCAGAGCATTACATCTATTGTGTAGGATTGATTTGTACTTCTAGGTAACACACTGAACATCTCCTCTGTGTACTTTACAACAGTACCTAGCATGTGTGTAGGGAGGAATTTATTTTTATTCTAGGTGATATATAGAATCCTGGAATGCTAGTTTTGTTTTTCTAAGCCACTTTTATTGCTATGTGTTGTAGGGGGTGGGGACTAAACGAGTGGATTCCAATTATTGGGAATTGGGAACTCATACACTGTTAGAGTACTTAAGTAGTCATTGCATACGGCTGTGGCCGGATAGGCTGTGGGCCGATTTTATCTGTGGGCCTAGATTGAAGTGGGCCGTTATTAAAGTGGGAAAACTGATTCATAACTACAGCGTTATACCAGATTCATCTGACTCATCATCTCTTGTCTCCAACAGGTAACACACTGAACATCTCCTCTGTACTGCAGAGCATTACATCTATTGTGTGGGATTGATTTGTACTTCTAGGTAACACACTGAACATCTCCTCTGTGTACTTTACAACAGTACCTAGCATGTGTGTAGGGAGGAATTTATTTTTATTCTAGGTGATATATAGAATCCTGGAATGCTAGTTTTGTTTTTCTAAGCCACTTTTATTGCTATGTGTTGTAGGGGGTGGGGACTAAACGAGTGGATTCCAATTATTGGGAATTGGGAACTCATGCACTGTTAGAGTACTTAAGTAGTCATTGCATACGGCTGTGGCCGGATAGGCTGTGGGCCGATTTTATCTGTGGGCCTAGATTGAAGTGGGCCGTTATTAAAGTGGGAAAACTGATTCATAACTACAGCGTTATACCAGATTCATCTGACTCATCATCTCTTGTCTCCAACAGGTAACACACTGAACATCTCCTCTGTACTGCAGAGCATTACATCTATTGTGTGGGATTGATTTGTACTTCTAGGTAACACACTGAACATCTCCTCTGTGTACTTTACAACAGTACCTAGCATGTGT
Source organism: Crinia signifera (assembly GCF_055691185.1). Classification (NCBI taxonomy): domain Eukaryota; kingdom Metazoa; phylum Chordata; class Amphibia; order Anura; family Myobatrachidae; genus Crinia; species Crinia signifera. The sequence goes on from NC_139224.1 coordinate 69,116,908, forward strand.
GTAGGGAGGAATTTATTTTTATTCTAGGTGATATATAGAATCCTGGAATGCTAGTTTTGTTTTTCTAAGCCACTTTTATTGCTATGTGTTGTAGGGGGTGGGGACTAAACGAGTGGATTCCAATTATTGGGAATTGGGAACTCATGCACTGTTAGAGTACTTAAGTAGTCATTGCATACGGCTGTGGCCGGATAGGCTGTGGGCCGATTTTATCTGGGGGCCTAGATTGAAGTGGGCCGTTATTAAAGTGGGAAAACTGATTCATAACTACAGCGTTATACCAGATTCATCTGACTCATCATCTCTTGTCTCCAACAGGTAACACACTGAACATCTCCTCTGTACTGCAGAGCATTACATCTATTGTGTGGGATTGATTTGTACTTCTAGGTAACACACTGAACATCTCCTCTGTGTACTTTACAACAGTACCTAGCATGTGTGTAGGGAGGAATTTATTTTTATTCTAGGTGATATATAGAATCCTGGAATGCTAGTTTTGTTTTTCTAAGCCACTTTTATTGCTATGTGTTGTAGGGGGTGGGGACTAAACGAGTGGATTCCAATTATTGGGAATTGGGAACTCATGCACTGTTAGAGTAATTAAGTAGTCATTGCATACGGCTGTGGCCGGATAGGCTGTGGGCCGATTTTATCTGTGGGCCTAGATTGAAGTGGGCCGTTATTAAAGTGGGAAAACTGATTCATAACTACAGCGTTATACCAGATTCATCTGACTCATCATCTCTTGTCTCCAACAGGTAACACACTGAACATCTCCTCTGTACTGCAGAGCATTACATCTATTGTGTGGGATTGATTTGTACTTCTAGGTAACACACTGAACATCTCCTCTGTGTACTTTACAACAGTACCTAGCATGTGTGTAGGGAGGAATTTATTTTTATTCTAGGTGATATATAGAATCCTGGAATGCTAGTTTTGTTTTTCTAAGCCACTTTTATTGCTATGTGTTGTAGGGGGTGGGGACTAAACGAGTGGATTCCAATTATTGGGAATTGGGAACTCATGCACTGTTAGAGTACTTAAGTAGTCATTGCATACGGCTGTGGCCGGATAGGCTGTGGGCCGATTTTATCTGTGGGCCTAGATTGAAGTGGGCCGTTATTAAAGTGGGAAAACTGATTCATAACTACAGCGTTATACCAGATTCATCTGACTCATCATCTCTTGTCTCCAACAGGTAACACACTGAACATCTCCTCTGTACTGCAGAGCATTACATCTATTGTGTGGGATTGATTTGTACTTCTAGGTAACACACTGAACATCTCCTCTGTGTACTTTACAACAGTACCTAGCATGTGTGTAGGGAGGAATTTATTTTTATTCTAGGTGATATATAGAATCCTGGAATGCTAGTTTTGTTTTTCTAAGCCACTTTTATTGCTATGTGTTGTAGGGGGTGGGGACTAAACGAGTGGATTCCAATTATTGGGAATTGGGAACTCATGCACTGTTAGAGTACTTAAGTAGTCATTGCATACGGCTGTGGCCGGATAGGCTGTGGGCCGATTTTATCTGTGGGCCTAGATTGAAGTGGGCCGTTATTAAAGTGGGAAAAATGATTCATAACTACAGCGTTATACCAGATTCATCTGACTCATCATCTCTTGTCTCCAACAGGTAACACACTGAACATCTCCTCTGTACTGCAGAGCATTACATCTATTGTGTGGGATTGATTTGTACTTCTAGGTAACACACTGAACATCTCCTCTGTGTACTTTACAACAGTACCTAGCATGTGTGTAGGGAGGAATTTATTTTTATTCTAGGTGATATATAGAATCCTGGAATGCTAGTTTTGTTTTTCTAAGCCACTTTTATTGCTATGTGTTGTAGGGGGTGGGGACTAAACGAGTGGATTCCAATTATTGGGAATTGGGAACTCATGCACTGTTAGAGTACTTAAGTAGTCATTGCATACGGCTGTGGCCGGATAGGCTGTGGGCCGATTTTATCTGTGGGCCTAGATTGAAGTGGGCCGTTATTAAAGTGGGAAAACTGATTCATAACTACAGCGTTATACCAGATTCATCTGACTCATCATCTCTTGTCTCCAACAGGTAACACACTGAACATCTCCTCTGTACTGCAGAGCATTACATCTATTGTGTGGGATTGATTTGTACTTCTAGGTAACACACTGAACATCTCCTCTGTGTACTTTACAACAGTACCTAGCATGTGTGTAGGGAGGAATTTATTTTTATTCTAGGTGATATATAGAATCCTGGAATGCTAGTTTTGTTTTTCTAAGCCACTTTTATTGCTATGTGTTGTAGGGGGTGGGGACTAAACGAGTGGATTCCAATTATTGGGAATTGGGAACTCATGCACTGTTAGAGTACTTAAGTAGTCATTGCATACGGCTGTGGCCGGATAGGCTGTGGGCCGATTTTATCTGTGGGCCTAGATTGAAGTGGGCCGTTATTAAAGTGGGAAAACTGATTCATAACTACAGCGTTATACCAGATTCATCTGACTCATCATCTCTTGTCTCCAACAGGTAACACACTGAACATCTCCTCTGTACTGCAGAGCATTACATATATTGTGTGGGATTGATTTGTACTTCTAGGTAACACACTGAACATCTCCTCTGTGTACTTTACAACAGTACCTAGCATGTGTGTAGGGAGGAATTTATTTTTATTCTAGGTGATATATAGAATCCTGGAATGCTAGTTTTGTTTTTCTAAGCCACTTTTATTGCTATGTGTTGTAGGGGGTGGGGACTAAACGAGTGGATTCCAATTATTGGGAATTGGGAACTCATGCACTGTTAGAGTACTTAAGTAGTCATTGCATACGGCTGTGGCCGGATAGGCTGTGGGCCGATTTTATCTGTGGGCCTAGATTGAAGTGGGCCGTTATTAAAGTGGGAAAACTGATTCATAACTACAGCGTTATACCAGATTCATCTGACTCATCATCTCTTGTCTCCAACAGGTAACACACTGAACATCTCCTCTGTACTGCAGAGCATTACATCTATTGTGTGGGATTGATTTGTACTTCTAGGTAACACACTGAACATCTCCTCTGTGTACTTTACAACAGTACCTAGCATGTGTGTAGGGAGGAATTTATTTTTATTCTAGGTGATATATAGAATTGATGGCTTGTATTTTGAGCCCCAGGATAGTTGAAGTACTTTAGACATCACACCACACAGTTACGCTGACCGTCAGACAGATGATGGTGAAGCAGATGTGTTTTTAATATCAGCTGTTGCCTTTTTATACATAAAGACACCATTTCTTTACTCCCATAAAGGAGTGTTCATTACAAAAAAACATGCATATTCATATACAACACACCCCTTAAGGTGGGGTTAACAATTAAAACTTTGGTTCGACTTGAGTAACGTAAGAATACGTAAGATAAATGGTATCTCTTATATCCATTAAAGGAGGGAAGTTCTATAGACTGGGAGTTGCTTCTATATTATGCTGACTCTTGCAGTAAGTCTAAGTAGAACATACGTCTTTTGTTTAAACATATGAGGTCTCACATTCCTGTACTATCTTGGTTTACATTGAAGGGGCCCATTTTCAGTAATGTCTAGTTTTTCTAATGGAAACTAGAATTAGAGAGACATACATTTAAATTTAACTGTTTCAGCAGTCTGGAGAGATAGGTACAATAAAATTTAAGCAATACTTAATACTGGCTAGCAAGTCTAATATGATATAAGAAATATATAATGTTAAGTACTATAACGTTATCAGAATCCTGGAATGCTAGTTTTGTTTTTCTAAGCCACTTTTATTGCTATGTGTTGTAGGGGGTGGGGACTAAACGAGTGGATTCCAATTATTGGGAATTGGGAACTCATGCACTGTTAGAGTACTTAAGTAGTCATTGCATACGGCTGTGGCCGGATAGGCTGTGGGCCGATTTTATCTGTGGGCCTAGATTGAAGTGGGCCGTTATTAAAGTGGGAAAACTGATTCATAACTACAGCGTTATACCAGATTCATCTGACTCATCATCTCTTGTCTCCAACAGGTAACACACTGAACATCTCCTCTGTACTGCAGAGCATTACATCTATTGTGTGGGATTGATTTGTACTTCTAGGTAACACACTGAACATCTCCTCTGTGTACTTTACAACAGTACCTAGCATGTGTGTAGGGAGGAATTTATTTTTATTCTAGGTGATATATAGAATCCTGGAATGCTAGTTTTGTTTTTCTAAGCCACTTTTATTGCTATGTGTTGTAGGGGGTGGGGACTAAACGAGTGGATTCCAATTATTGGGAATTGGGAACTCATGCACTGTTAGAGTACTTAAGTAGTCATTGCATACGGCTGAGGCCGGATAGGCTGTGGGCCGATTTTATCTGTGGGCCTAGATTGAAGTGGGCCGTTATTAAAGTGGGAAAACTGATTCATAACTACAGCGTTATACCAGATTCATCTGACTCATCATCTCTTGTCTCCAACAGGTAACACACTGAACATCTCCTCTGTACTGCAGAGCATTACATCTATTGTGTGGGATTGATTTGTACTTCTAGGTAACACACTGAACATCTCCTCTGTGTACTTTACAACAGTACCTAGCATGTGTGTAGGGAGGAATTTATTTTTATTCTAGGTGATATATAGAATCCTGGAATGCTAGTTTTGTTTTTCTAAGCCACTTTTATTGCTATGTGTTGTAGGGGGTGGGGACTAAACGAGTGGATTCCAATTATTGGGAATTGGGAACTCATGCACTGTTAGAGTACTTAAGTAGTCATTGCATACGGCTGTGGCCGGATAGGCTGTGGGCCGATTTTATCTGTGGGCCTAGATTGAAGTGGGCCGTTATTAAAGTGGGAAAACTGATTCATAACTACAGCATTATACCAGATTCATCTGACTCATCATCTCTTGTCTCCAACAGGTAACACACTGAACATCTCCTCTGTACTGCAGAGCATTACATCTATTGTGTGGGATTGATTTGTACTTCTAGGTAACACACTGAACATCTCCTCTGTGTACTTTACAACAGTACCTAGCATGTGTGTAGGGAGGAATTTATTTTTATTCTAGGTGATATATAGAATCCTGGAATGCTAGTTTTGTTTTTCTAAGCCACTTTTATTGCTATGTGTTGTAGGGGGTGGGGACTAAACGAGTGGATTCCAATTATTGGGAATTGGGAACTCATGCACTGTTAGAGTACTTAAGTAGTCATTGCATACGGCTGAGGCCGGATAGGCTGTGGGCCGATTTTATCTGTGGGCCTAGATTGAAGTGGGCCGTTATTAAAGTGGGAAAACTGATTCATAACTACAGCGTTATACCAGATTCATCTGACTCATCATCTCTTGTCTCCAACAGGTAACACACTGAACATCTCCTCTGTACTGCAGAGCATTACATCTATTGTGTGGGATTGATTTGTACTTCTAGGTAACACACTGAACATCTCCTCTGTGTACTTTACAACAGTACCTAGCATGTGTGTAGGGAGGAATTTATTTTTATTCTAGGTGATATATAGAATCCTGGAATGCTAGTTTTGTTTTTCTAAGCCACTTTTATTGCTATGTGTTGTAGGGGGTGGGGACTAAACGAGTGGATTCCAATTATTGGGAATTGGGAACTCATGCACTGTTAGAGTACTTAAGTAGTCATTGCATACGGCTGTGGCCGGATAGGCTGTGGGCCGATTTTATCTGTGGGCCTAGATTGAAGTGGGCCGTTATTAAAGTGGGAAAACTGATTCATAACTACAGCGTTATACCAGATTCATCTGACTCATCATCTCTTGTCTCCAACAGGTAACACACTGAACATCTCCTCTGTACTGCAGAGCATTACATCTATTGTGTGGGATTGATTTGTACTTCTAGGTAACACACTGAACATCTCCTCTGTGTACTTTACAACAGTACCTAGCATGTGTGTAGGGAGGAATTTATTTTTATTCTAGGTGATATATAGAATCCTGGAATGCTAGTTTTGTTTTTCTAAGCCACTTTTATTGCTATGTGTTGTAGGGGGTGGGGACTAAACGAGTGGATTCCAATTATTGGGAATTGGGAACTCATGCACTGTTAGAGTACTTAAGTAGTCATTGCATACGGCTGAGGCCGGATAGGCTGTGGGCCGATTTTATCTGTGGGCCTAGATTGAAGTGGGCCGTTATTAAAGTGGGAAAACTGATTCATAACTACAGCGTTATACCAGATTCATCTGACTCATCATCTCTTGTCTCCAACAGGTAACACACTGAACATCTCCTCTGTACTGCAGAGCATTACATCTATTGTGTGGGATTGATTTGTACTTCTAGGTAACACACTGAACATCTCCTCTGTGTACTTTACAACAGTACCTAGCATGTGTGTAGGGAGGAATTTATTTTTATTCTAGGTGATATATAGAATCCTGGAATGCTAGTTTTGTTTTTCTAAGCCACTTTTATTGCTATGTGTTGTAGGGGGTGGGGACTAAACGAGTGGATTCCAATTATTGGGAATTGGGAACTCATGCACTGTTAGAGTACTTAAGTAGTCATTGCATACGGCTGTGGCCGGATAGGCTGTGGGCCGATTTTATCTGTGGGCCTAGATTGAAGTGGGCCGTTATTAAAGTGGGAAAACTGATTCATAACTACAGCGTTATACCAGATTCATCTGACTCATCATCTCTTGTCTCCAACAGGTAACACACTGAACATCTCCTCTGTACTGCAGAGCATTACATCTATTGTGTGGGATTGATTTGTACTTCTAGGTAACACACTGAACATCTCCTCTGTGTACTTTACAACAGTACCTAGCATGTGTGTAGGGAGGAATTTATTTTTATTCTAGGTGATATATAGAATCCTGGAATGCTAGTTTTGTTTTTCTAAGCCACTTTTATTGCTATGTGTTGTAGGGGGTGGGGACTAAACGAGTGGATTCCAATTATTGGGAATTGGGAACTCATGCACTGTTAGAGTACTTAAGTAGTCATTGCATACGGCTGAGGCCGGATAGGCTGTGGGCCGATTTTATCTGTGGGCCTAGATTGAAGTGGGCCGTTATTAAAGTGGGAAAACTGATTCATAACTACAGCGTTATACCAGATTCATCTGACTCATCATCTCTTGTCTCCAACAGGTAACACACTGAACATCTCCTCTGTACTGCAGAGCATTACATCTATTGTGTGGGATTGATTTGTACTTCTAGGTAACACACTGAACATCTCCTCTGTGTACTTTACAACAGTACCTAGCATGTGTGTAGGGAGGAATTTATTTTTATTCTAGGTGATATATAGAATCCTGGAATGCTAGTTTTGTTTTTCTAAGCCACTTTTATTGCTATGTGTTGTAGGGGGTGGGGACTAAACGAGTGGATTCCAATTATTGGGAATTGGGAACTCATGCACTGTTAGAGTACTTAAGTAGTCATTGCATACGGCTGTGGCCGGATAGGCTGTGGGCCGATTTTATCTGTGGGCCTAGATTGAAGTGGGCCGTTATTAAAGTGGGAAAACTGATTCATAACTACAGCGTTATACCAGATTCATCTGACTCATCATCTCTTGTCTCCAACAGGTAACACACTAAACATCTCCTCTGTACTGCAGAGCATTACATCTATTGTGTGGGATTGATTTGTACTTCTAGGTAACACACTGAACATCTCCTCTGTGTACTTTACAACAGTACCTAGCATGTGTGTAGGGAGGAATTTATTTTTATTCTAGGTGATATATAGAATCCTGGAATGCTAGTTTTGTTTTTCTAAGCCACTTTTATTGCTATGTGTTGTAGGGGGTGGGGACTAAACGAGTGGATTCCAATTATTGGGAATTGGGAACTCATGCACTGTTAGAGTACTTAAGTAGTCATTGCATACGGCTGTGGCCGGATAGGCTGTGGGCCGATTTTATCTGTGGGCCTAGATTGAAGTGGGCCGTTATTAAAGTGGGAAAACTGATTCATAACTACAGCGTTATACCAGATTCATCTGACTCATCATCTCTTGTCTCCAACAGGTAACACACTGAACATCTCCTCTGTACTGCAGAGCATTACATCTATTGTGTGGGATTGATTTGTACTTCTAGGTAACACACTGAACATCTCCTCTGTGTACTTTACAACAGTACCTAGCATGTGTGTAGGGAGGAATTTATTTTTATTCTAGGTGATATATAGAATCCTGGAATGCTAGTTTTGTTTTTCTAAGCCACTTTTATTGCTATGTGTTGTAGGGGGTGGGGACTAAACGAGTGGATTCCAATTATTGGGAATTGGGAACTCATGCACTGTTAGAGTACTTAAGTAGTCATTGCATACGGCTGAGGCCGGATAGGCTGTGGGCTGATTTTATCTGTGGGCCTAGATTGAAGTGGGCCGTTATTAAAGTGGGAAAACTGATTCATAACTACAGCGTTATACCAGATTCATCTGACTCATCATCTCTTGTCTCCAACAGGTAACACACTGAACATCTCCTCTGTACTGCAGAGCATTACATCTATTGTGTGGGATTGATTTGTACTTCTAGGTAACACACTGAACATCTCCTCTGTGTACTTTACAACAGTACCTAGCATGTGTGTAGGGAGGAATTTATTTTTATTCTAGGTGATATATAGAATCCTGGAATGCTAGTTTTGTTTTTCTAAGCCACTTTTATTGCTATGTGTTGTAGGGGGTGGGGACTAAACGAGTGGATTCCAATTATTGGGAATTGGGAACTCATGCACTGTTAGAGTACTTAAGTAGTCATTGCATACGGCTGTGGCCGGATAGGCTGTGGGCCGATTTTATCTGTGGGCCTAGATTGAAGTGGGCCGTTATTAAAGTGGGAAAACTGATTCATAACTACAGCGTTATACCAGATTCATCTGACTCATCATCTCTTGTCTCCAACAGGTAACACACTGAACATCTCCTCTGTACTGCAGAGCATTACATCTATTGTGTGGGATTGATTTGTACTTCTAGGTAACACACTGAACATCTCCTCTGTGTACTTTACAACAGTACCTAGCATGTGTGTAGGGAGGAATTTATTTTTATTCTAGGTGATATATAGAATCCTGGAATGCTAGTTTTGTTTTTCTAAGCCACTTTTATTGCTATGTGTTGTAGGGGGTGGGGACTAAACGAGTGGATTCCAATTATTGGGAATTGGGAACTCATGCACTGTTAGAGTACTTAAGTAGTCATTGCATACGGCTGTGGCCGGATAGGCTGTGGGCCGATTTTATCTGTGGGCCTAGATTGAAGTGGGCCGTTATTAAAGTGGGAAAACTGATTCATAACTACAGCGTTATACCAGATGTATCTGACTCATCATCTCTTGTCTCCAACAGGTAACACACTGAACATCTCCTCTGTACTGCAGAGCATTACATCTATTGTGTGGGATTGATTTGTACTTCTAGGTAACACACTGAACATCTCCTCTGTGTACTTTACAACAGTACCTAGCATGTGTGTAGGGAGGAATTTATTTTTATTCTAGGTGATATATAGAATCCTGGAATGCTAGTTTTGTTTTTCTAAGCCACTTTTATTGCTATGTGTTGTAGGGGGTGGGGACTAAACGAGTGGATTCCAATTATTGGGAATTGGGAACTCATGCACTGTTAGAGTACTTAAGTAGTCATTGCATACGGCTGTGGCCGGATAGGCTGTGGGCCGATTTTATCTGTGGGCCTAGATTGAAGTGGGCCGTTATTAAAGTGGGAAAACTGATTCATAACTACAGCGTTATACCAGATTCATCTGACTCATCATCTCTTGTCTCCAACAGGTAACACACTGAACATCTCCTCTGTACTGCAGAGCATTACATCTATTGTGTGGGATTGATTTGTACTTCTAGGTAACACACTGAACATCTCCTCTGTGTACTTTACAACAGTACCTAGCATGTGTGTAGGGAGGAATTTATTTTTATTCTAGGTGATATATAGAATTGATGGCTTGTATTTTGAGCCCCAGGATAGTTGAAGTACTTTAGACATCACACCACACAGTTACGCTGACCGTCAGACAGATGATGGTGAAGCAGATGTGTTTTTAATATCAGCTGTTGCCTTTTTATACATAAAGACACCATTTCTTTACTCCCATAAAGGAGTGTTCATTACAAAAAAACATGCATATTCATATACAACACACCCCTTAAGGTGGGGTTAACAATTAAAACTTTGGTTCGACTTGAGTAACGTAAGAATACGTAAGATAAATGGTATCTCTTATATCCATTAAAGGAGGGAAGTTCTATAGACTGGGAGTTGCTTCTATATTATGCTGACTCTTGCAGTAAGTCTAAGTAGAACATACGTCTTTTGTTTAAACATATGAGGTCTCACATTCCTGTACTATCTTGGTTTACATTGAAGGGGCCCATTTTCAGTAATGTCTAGTTTTTCTAATGGAAACTAGAATTAGAGAGACATACATTTGAATTTAACTGTTTCAGCAGTCTGGAGAGATAGGTACAATAAAATTTAAGCAATACTTAATACTGGCTAGCAAGTCTAATATGATATAAGAAATATATAATGTTAAGTACTATAACGTTATCAGAATCCTGGAATGCTAGTTTTGTTTTTCTAAGCCACTTTTATTGCTATGTGTTGTAGGGGGTGGGGACTAAACGAGTGGATTCCAATTATTGGGAATTGGGAACTCATGCACTGTTAGAGTACTTAAGTAGTCATTGCATACGGCTGTGGCCGGATAGGCTGTGGGCCGATTTTATCTGTGGGCCTAGATTGAAGTGGGCCGTTATTAAAGTGGGAAAACTGATTCATAACTACAGCGTTATACCAGATTCATCTGACTCATCATCTCTTGTCTCCAACAGGTAACACACTGAACATCTCCTCTGTACTGCAGAGCATTACATCTATTGTGTGGGATTGATTTGTACTTCTAGGTAACACACTGAACATCTCCTCTGTGTACTTTACAACAGTACCTAGCATGTGTGTAGGGAGGAATTTATTTTTATTCTAGGTGATATATAGAATCCTGGAATGCTAGTTTTGTTTTTCTAAGCCACTTTTATTGCTATGTGTTGTAGGGGGTGGGGACTAAACGAGTGGATTCCAATTATTGGGAATTGGGAACTCATGCACTGTTAGAGTACTTAAGTAGTCATTGCATACGGCTGTGGCCGGATAGGCTGTGGGCCGATTTTATCTGTGGGCCTAGATTGAAGTGGGCCGTTATTAAAGTGGGAAAACTGATTCATAACTACAGCGTTATACCAGATTCATCTGACTCATCATCTCTTGTCTCCAACAGGTAACACACTGAACATCTCCTCTGTACTGCAGAGCATTACATCTATTGTGTGGGATTGATTTGTACTTCTAGGTAACACACTGAACATCTCCTCTGTGTACTTTACAACAGTACCTAGCATGTGTGTAGGGAGGAATTTATTTTTATTCTAGGTGATATATAGAATCCTGGAATGCTAGTTTTGTTTTTCTAAGCCACTTTTATTGCTATGTGTTGTAGGGGGTGGGGACTAAACGAGTGGATTCCAATTATTGGGAATTGGGAACTCATGCACTGTTAGAGTACTTAAGTAGTCATTGCATACGGCTGAGGCCGGATAGGCTGTGGGCCGATTTTATCTGTGGGCCTAGATTGAAGTGGGCCGTTATTAAAGTGGGAAAACTGATTCATAACTACAGCGTTATACCAGATTCATCTGACTCATCATCTCTTGTCTCCAACAGGTAACACACTGAACATCTCCTCTGTACTGCAGAGCATTACATCTATTGTGTGGGATTGATTTGTACTTCTAGGTAACACACTGAACATCTCCTCTGTGTACTTTACAACAGTACCTAGCATGTGTGTAGGGAGGAATTTATTTTTATTCTAGGTGATATATAGAATCCTGGAATGCTAGTTTTGTTTTTCTAAGCCACTTTTATTGCTATGTGTTGTAGGGGGTGGGGACTAAACGAGTGGATTCCAATTATTGGGAATTGGGAACTCATGCACTGTTAGAGTACTTAAGTAGTCATTGCATACGGCTGTGGCCGGATAGGCTGTGGGCCGATTTTATCTGTGGGCCTAGATTGAAGTGGGCCGTTATTAAAGTGGGAAAACTGATTCATAACTACAGCGTTATACCAGATTCATCTGACTCATCATCTCTTGTCTCCAACAGGTAACACACTGAACATCTCCTCTGTACTGCAGAGCATTACATCTATTGTGTGGGATTGATTTGTACTTCTAGGTAACACACTGAACATCTCCTCTGTGTACTTTACAACAGTACCTAGCATGTGTGTAGGGAGGAATTTATTTTTATTCTAGGTGATATATAGAATCCTGGAATGCTAGTTTTGTTTTTCTAAGCCACTTTTATTGCTATGTGTTGTAGGGGGTGGGGACTAAACGAGTGGATTCCAATTATTGGGAATTGGGAACTCATGCACTGTTAGAGTACTTAAGTAGTCATTGCATACGGCTGTGGCCGGATAGGCTGTGGGCCGATTTTATCTGTGGGCCTAGATTGAAGTGGGCCGTTATTAAAGTGGGAAAACTGATTCATAACTACAGCGTTATACCAGATTCATCTGACTCATCATCTCTTGTCTCCAACAGGTAACACACTGAACATCTCCTCTGTACTGCAGAGCATTACATCTATTGTGTGGGATTGATTTGTACTTCTAGGTAACACACTGAACATCTCCTCTGTGTACTTTACAACAGTACCTAGCATGTGTGTAGGGAGGAATTTATTTTTATTCTAGGTGATATATAGAATCCTGGAATGCTAGTTTTGTTTTTCTAAGCCACTTTTATTGCTATGTGTTGTAGGGGGTGGGGACTAAACGAGTGGATTCCAATTATTGGGAATTGGGAACTCATGCACTGTTAGAGTACTTAAGTAGTCATTGCATACGGCTGAGGCCGGATAGGCTGTGGGCCGATTTTATCTGTGGGCCTAGATTGAAGTGGGCCGTTATTAAAGTGGGAAAACTGATTCATAACTACAGCGTTATACCAGATTCATCTGACTCATCATCTCTTGTCTCCAACAGGTAACACACTGAACATCTCCTCTGTACTGCAGAGCATTACATCTATTGTGTGGGATTGATTTGTACTTCTAGGTAACACACTGAACATCTCCTCTGTGTACTTTACAACAGTACCTAGCATGTGTGTAGGGAGGAATTTATTTTTATTCTAGGTGATATATAGAATCCTGGAATGCTAGTTTTGTTTTTCTAAGCCACTTTTATTGCTATGTGTTGTAGGGGGTGGGGACTAAACGAGTGGATTCCAATTATTGGGAATTGGGAACTCATGCACTGTTAGAGTACTTAAGTAGTCATTGCATACGGCTGTGGCCGGATAGGCTGTGGGCCGATTTTATCTGTGGGCCTAGATTGAAGTGGGCCGTTATTAAAGTGGGAAAACTGATTCATAACTACAGCGTTATACCAGATTCATCTGACTCATCATCTCTTGTCTCCAACAGGTAACACACTGAACATCTCCTCTGTACTGCAGAGCATTACATCTATTGTGTGGGATTGATTTGTACTTCTAGGTAACACACTGAACATCTCCTCTGTGTACTTTACAACAGTACCTAGCATGTGTGTAGGGAGGAATTTATTTTTATTCTAGGTGATATATAGAATCCTGGAATGCTAGTTTTGTTTTTCTAAGCCACTTTTATTGCTATGTGTTGTAGGGGGTGGGGACTAAACGAGTGGATTCCAATTATTGGGAATTGGGAACTCATGCACTGTTAGAGTACTTAAGTAGTCATTGCATACGGCTGTGGCCGGATAGGCTGTGGGCCGATTTTATCTGTGGGCCTAGATTGAAGTGGGCCGTTATTAAAGTGGGAAAACTGATTCATAACTACAGCGTTATACCAGATTCATCTGACTCATCATCTCTTGTCTCCAACAGGTAACACACTGAACATCTCCTCTGTACTGCAGAGCATTACATCTATTGTGTGGGATTGATTTGTACTTCTAGGTAACACACTGAACATCTCCTCTGTGTACTTTACAACAGTACCTAGCATGTGTGTAGGGAGGAATTTATTTTTATTCTAGGTGATATATAGAATCCTGGAATGCTAGTTTTGTTTTTCTAAGCCACTTTTATTGCTATGTGTTGTAGGGGGTGGGGACTAAACGAGTGGATTCCAATTATTGGGAATTGGGAACTCATGCACTGTTAGAGTACTTAAGTAGTCATTGCATACGGCTGTGGCCGGATAGGCTGTGGGCCGATTTTATCTGTGGGCCTAGATTGAAGTGGGCCGTTATTAAAGTGGGAAAACTGATTCATAACTACAGCGTTATACCAGATTCATCTGACTCATCATCTCTTGTCTCCAACAGGTAACACACTGAACATCTCCTCTGTACTGCAGAGCATTACATCTATTGTGTGGGATTGATTTGTACTTCTAGGTAACACACTGAACATCTCCTCTGTGTACTTTACAACAGTACCTAGCATGTGTGTAGGGAGGAATTTATTTTTATTCTAGGTGATATATAGAATCCTGGAATGCTAGTTTTGTTTTTCTAAGCCACTTTTATTGCTATGTGTTGTAGGGGGTGGGGACTAAACGAGTGGATTCCAATTATTGGGAATTGGGAACTCATGCACTGTTAGAGTACTTAAGTAGTCATTGCATACGGCTGAGGCCGGATAGGCTGTGGGCCGATTTTATCTGTGGGCCTAGATTGAAGTGGGCCGTTATTAAAGTGGGAAAACTGATTCATAACTACAGCGTTATACCAGATTCATCTGACTCATCTCTTGTCTCCAACAGGTAACACACTGAACATCTCCTCTGTACTGCAGAGCATTACATCTATTGTGTGGGATTGATTTGTACTTCTAGGTAACACACTGAACATCTCCTCTGTGTACTTTACAACAGTACCTAGCATGTGTGTAGGGAGGAATTTATTTTTGTTCTAGGTGATATATAGAATCCTGGAATGCTAGTTTTGTTTTTCTAAGCCACTTTTATTGCTATGTGTTGTAGGGGGTGGGGACTAAACGAGTGGATTCCAATTATTGGGAATTGGGAACTCATGCACTGTTAGAGTACTTAAGTAGTCATTGCATACGGCTGTGGCCGGATAGGCTGTGGGCCGATTTTATCTGTGGGCCTAGATTGAAGTGGGCCGTTATTAAAGTGGGAAAACTGATTCATAACTACAGCGTTATACCAGATTCATCTGACTCATCATCTCTTGTCTCCAACAGGTAACACACTGAACATCTCCTCTGTACTGCAGAGCATTACATCTATTGTGTGGGATTGATTTGTACTTCTAGGTAACACACTGAACATCTCCTCTGTGTACTTTACAACAGTACCTAGCATGTGTGTAGGGAGGAATTTATTTTTATTCTAGGTGATATATAGAATCCTGGAATGCTAGTTTTGTTTTTCTAAGCCACTTTTATTGCTATGTGTTGTAGGGGGTGGGGACTAAACGAGTGGATTCCAATTATTGGGAATTGGGAACTCATGCACTGTTAGAGTACTTAAGTAGTCATTGCATACGGCTGTGGCCGGATAGGCTGTGGGCCGATTTTATCTGTGGGCCTAGATTGAAGTGGGCCGTTATTAAAGTGGGAAAACTGATTCATAACTACAGCGTTATACCAGATTCATCTGACTCATCATCTCTTGTCTCCAACAGGTAACACACTGAACATCTCCTCTGTACTGCAGAGCATTACATCTATTGTGTGGGATTGATTTGTACTTCTAGGTAACACACTGAACATCTCCTCTGTGTACTTTACAACAGTACCTAGCATGTGTGTAGGGAGGAATTTATTTTTATTCTAGGTGATATATAGAATCCTGGAATGCTAGTTTTGTTTTTCTAAGCCACTTTTATTGCTATGTGTTGTAGGGGGTGGGGACTAAACGAGTGGATTCCAATTATTGGGAATTGGGAACTCATGCACTGTTAGAGTACTTAAGTAGTCATTGCATACGGCTGTGGCCGGATAGGCTGTGGGCCGATTTTATCTGTGGGCCTAGATTGAAGTGGGCCGTTATTAAAGTGGGAAAACTGATTCATAACTACAGCGTTATACCAGATTCATCTGACTCATCATCTCTTGTCTCCAACAGGTAACACACTGAACATCTCCTCTGTACTGCAGAGCATTACATCTATTGTGTGGGATTGATTTGTACTTCTAGGTAACACACTGAACATCTCCTCTGTGTACTTTACAACAGTACCTAGCATGTGTGTAGGGAGGAATTTATTTTTATTCTAGGTGATATATAGAATCCTGGAATGCTAGTTTTGTTTTTCTAAGCCACTTTTATTGCTATGTGTTGTAGGGGGTGGGGACTAAACGAGTGGATTCCAATTATTGGGAATTGGGAACTCATGCACTGTTAGAGTACTTAAGTAGTCATTGCATACGGCTGTGGCCGGATAGGCTGTGGGCCGATTTTATCTGTGGGCCTAGATTGAAGTGGGCCGTTATTAAAGTGGGAAAACTGATTCATAACTACAGCGTTATACCAGATTCATCTGACTCATCATCTCTTGTCTCCAACAGGTAACACACTGAACATCTCCTCTGTACTGCAGAGCATTACATCTATTGTGTGGGATTGATTTGTACTTCTAGGTAACACACTGAACATCTCCTCTGTGTACTTTACAACAGTACCTAGCATGTGTGTAGGGAGGAATTTATTTTTATTCTAGGTGATATATAGAATCCTGGAATGCTAGTTTTGTTTTTCTAAGCCACTTTTATTGCTATGTGTTGTAGGGGGTGGGGACTAAACGAGTGGATTCCAATTATTGGGAATTGGGAACTCATGCACTGTTAGAGTACTTAAGTAGTCATTGCATACGGCTGTGGCCGGATAGGCTGTGGGCCGATTTTATCTGTGGGCCTAGATTGAAGTGGGCCGTTATTAAAGTGGGAAAACTGATTCATAACTACAGCGTTATACCAGATTCATCTGACTCATCATCTCTTGTCTCCAACAGGTAACACACTGAACATCTCCTCTGTACTGCAGAGCATTACATCTATTGTGTGGGATTGATTTGTACTTCTAGGTAACACACTGAACATCTCCTCTGTGTACTTTACAACAGTACCTAGCATGTGTGTAGGGAGGAATTTATTTTTATTCTAGGTGATATATAGAATCCTGGAATGCTAGTTTTGTTTTTCTAAGCCACTTTTATTGCTATGTGTTGTAGGGGGTGGGGACTAAACGAGTGGATTCCAATTATTGGGAATTGGGAACTCATGCACTGTTAGAGTACTTAAGTAGTCATTGCATACGGCTGAGGCCGGATAGGCTGTGGGCCGATTTTATCTGTGGGCCTAGATTGAAGTGGGCCGTTATTAAAGTGGGAAAACTGATTCATAACTACAGCGTTATACCAGATTCATCTGACTCATCATCTCTTGTCTCCAACAGGTAACACATTGAACATCTCCTCTGTACTGCAGAGCATTACATCTATTGTGTGGGATTGATTTGTACTTCTAGGTAACACACTGAACATCTCCTCTGTGTACTTTACAACAGTACCTAGCATGTGTGTAGGGAGGAATTTATTTTTATTCTAGGTGATATATAGAATCCTGGAATGCTAGTTTTGTTTTTCTAAGCCACTTTTATTGCTATGTGTTGTAGGGGGTGGGGACTAAACGAGTGGATTCCAATTATTGGGAATTGGGAACTCATGCACTGTTAGAGTACTTAAGTAGTCATTGCATACGGCTGTGGCCGGATAGGCTGTGGGCCGATTTTATCTGTGGGCCTAGATTGAAGTGGGCCGTTATTAAAGTGGGAAAACTGATTCATAACTACAGCGTTATACCAGATTCATCTGACTCATCATCTCTTGTCTCCAACAGGTAACACACTGAACATCTCCTCTGTACTGCAGAGCATTACATCTATTGTGTGGGATTGATTTGTACTTCTAGGTAACACACTGAACATCTCCTCTGTGTACTTTACAACAGTACCTAGCATGTGTGTAGGGAGGAATTTATTTTTATTCTAGGTGATATATAGAATCCTGGAATGCTAGTTTTGTTTTTCTAAGCCACTTTTATTGCTATGTGTTGTAGGGGGTGGGGACTAAACGAGTGGATTCCAATTATTGGAAATTGGGAACTCATGCACTGTTAGAGTACTTAAGTAGTCATTGCATACGGCTGGGGCGGATAGGCTGTGGGCCGATTTTATCTGTGGGCCTAGATTGAAGTGGGCCGTTATTAAAGTGGGAAAACTGATTCATAACTACAGCGTTATACCAGATTCATCTGACTCATCATCTCTTGTCTCCAACAGGTAACACACTGAACATCTCCTCTGTACTGCAGAGCATTACATCTATTGTGTGGGATTGATTTGTACTTCTAGGTAACACACTGAACATCTCCTCTGTGTACTTTACAACAGTACCTAGCATGTGTGTAGGGAGGAATTTATTTTTATTCTAGGTGATATATAGAATCCTGGAATGCTAGTTTTGTTTTTCTAAGCCACTTTTATTGCTATGTGTTGTAGGGGGTGGGGACTAAACGAGTGGATTCCAATTATTGGGAATTGGGAACTCATGCACTGTTAGAGTACTTAAGTAGTCATTGCATACGGCTGTGGCCGGATAGGCTGTGGGCCGATTTTATCTGTGGGCCTAGATTGAAGTGGGCCGTTATTAAAGTGGGAAAACTGATTCATAACTACAGCGTTATACCAGATTCATCTGACTCATCATCTCTTGTCTCCAACAGGTAACACACTGAACATCTCCTCTGTACTGCAGAGCATTACATCTATTGTGTGGGATTGATTTGTACTTCTAGGTAACACACTGAACATCTCCTCTGTGTACTTTACAACAGTACCTAGCATGTGTGTAGGGAGGAATTTATTTTTATTCTAGGTGATATATAGAATCCTGGAATGCTAGTTTTGTTTTTCTAAGCCACTTTTATTGCTATGTGTTGTAGGGGGTGGGGACTAAACGAGTGGATTCCAATTATTGGGAATTGGGAACTCATGCACTGTTAGAGTACTTAAGTAGTCATTGCATACGGCTGTGGCCGGATAGGCTGTGGGCCGATTTTATCTGTGGGCCTAGATTGAAGTGGGCCGTTATTAAAGTGGGAAAACTGATTCATAACTACAGCGTTATACCAGATTCATCTGACTCATCATCTCTTGTCTCCAACAGGTAACACACTGAACATCTCCTCTGTACTGCAGAGCATTACATCTATTGTGTGGGATTGATTTGTACTTCTAGGTAACACACTGAACATCTCCTCTGTGTACTTTACAACAGTACCTAGCATGTGTGTAGGGAGGAATTTATTTTTATTCTAGGTGATATATAGAATCCTGGAATGCTAGTTTTGTTTTTCTAAGCCACTTTTATTGCTATGTGTTGTAGGGGGTGGGGACTAAACGAGTGGATTCCAATTATTGGGAATTGGGAACTCATGCACTGTTAGAGTACTTAAGTAGTCATTGCATACGGCTGAGGCCGGATAGGCTGTGGGCCGATTTTATCTGTGGGCCTAGATTGAAGTGGGCCGTTATTAAAGTGGGAAAACTGATTCATAACTACAGCGTTATACCAGATTCATCTGACTCATCTCTTGTCTCCAACAGGTAACACACTGAACATCTCCTCTGTACTGCAGAGCATTACATCTATTGTGTGGGATTGATTTGTACTTCTAGGTAACACACTGAACATCTCCTCTGTGTACTTTACAACAGTACCTAGCATGTGTGTAGGGAGGAATTTATTTTTGTTCTAGGTGATATATAGAATCCTGGAATGCTAGTTTTGTTTTTCTAAGCCACTTTTATTGCTATGTGTTGTAGGGGGTGGGGACTAAACGAGTGGATTCCAATTATTGGGAATTGGGAACTCATGCACTGTTAGAGTACTTAAGTAGTCATTGCATACGGCTGTGGCCGGATAGGCTGTGGGCCGATTTTATCTGTGGGCCTAGATTGAAGTGGGCCGTTATTAAAGTGGGAAAACTGATTCATAACTACAGCGTTATACCAGATTCATCTGACTCATCATCTCTTGTCTCCAACAGGTAACACACTGAACATCTCCTCTGTACTGCAGAGCATTACATCTATTGTGTGGGATTGATTTGTACTTCTAGGTAACACACTGAACATCTCCTCTGTGTACTTTACAACAGTACCTAGCATGTGTGTAGGGAGGAATTTATTTTTATTCTAGGTGATATATAGAATCCTGGAATGCTAGTTTTGTTTTTCTAAGCCACTTTTATTGCTATGTGTTGTAGGGGGTGGGGACTAAACGAGTGGATTCCAATTATTGGGAATTGGGAACTCATGCACTGTTAGAGTACTTAAGTAGTCATTGCATACGGCTGTGGCCGGATAGGCTGTGGGCCGATTTTATCTGTGGGCCTAGATTGAAGTGGGCCGTTATTAAAGTGGGAAAACTGATTCATAACTACAGCGTTATACCAGATTCATCTGACTCATCATCTCTTGTCTCCAACAGGTAACACACTGAACATCTCCTCTGTACTGCAGAGCATTACATCTATTGTGTGGGATTGATTTGTACTTCTAGGTAACACACTGAACATCTCCTCTGTGTACTTTACAACAGTACCTAGCATGTGTGTAGGGAGGAATTTATTTTTATTCTAGGTGATATATAGAATCCTGGAATGCTAGTTTTGTTTTTCTAAGCCACTTTTATTGCTATGTGTTGTAGGGGGTGGGGACTAAACGAGTGGATTCCAATTATTGGGAATTGGGAACTCATGCACTGTTAGAGTACTTAAGTAGTCATTGCATACGGCTGTGGCCGGATAGGCTGTGGGCCGATTTTATCTGTGGGCCTAGATTGAAGTGGGCCGTTATTAAAGTGGGAAAACTGATTCATAACTACAGCGTTATACCAGATTCATCTGACTCATCATCTCTTGTCTCCAACAGGTAACACACTGAACATCTCCTCTGTACTGCAGAGCATTACATCTATTGTGTGGGATTGATTTGTACTTCTAGGTAACACACTGAACATCTCCTCTGTGTACTTTACAACAGTACCTAGCATGTGTGTAGGGAGGAATTTATTTTTATTCTAGGTGATATATAGAATCCTGGAATGCTAGTTTTGTTTTTCTAAGCCACTTTTATTGCTATGTGTTGTAGGGGGTGGGGACTAAACGAGTGGATTCCAATTATTGGGAATTGGGAACTCATGCACTGTTAGAGTACTTAAGTAGTCATTGCATACGGCTGTGGCCGGATAGGCTGTGGGCCGATTTTATCTGTGGGCCTAGATTAAAGTGGGCCGTTATTAAAGTGGGAAAACTGATTCATAACTACAGCGTTATACCAGATTCATCTGACTCATCATCTCTTGTCTCCAACAGGTAACACACTGAACATCTCCTCTGTACTGCAGAGCATTACATCTATTGTGTGGGATTGATTTGTACTTCTAGGTAACACACTGAACATCTCCTCTGTGTACTTTACAACAGTACCTAGCATGTGTGTAGGGAGGAATTTATTTTTTTTTTTTTTCCAATATGTGTTTTATTGAAAACTTTGCATATTAAACACATTGCGTCCAATACAGATTGAAACATTTTTAGGCATCATAGTAAGAGTTGTAATAGTTCGGTTATACAAATCATTGGTTTGAAGGTTTCAGCTAAAACTCTAGCCATATAAATACAACATGTCCAATGATATCATTAACCCCAAAAATTTAACGTAGCCAAAAAGAGAATGTAGTTGGGAGCTTGAACAAGGAAAAAGGGACAGTCAACATATGCCACATGTATGTTTCCGTCCAGCGGTTGGCTTGTCGGCCGGGTGTGTGCAAGGTAGCACATATTGTCTGTTAGTGATACTCCAAATAATCGTGTGTCAAAATGCAACAGAGTTAGGGCTTATATCTAGCCGTTTTTTCTTATTTTCATTTTAAATTAGTAACAATAACCATCTACTACTACTAAAAACCTATTGCCTACCCGTTTCCAGAAGCCGTCGATCCATCCACAGAGCATCCATCTAGTCAAGGTCAGATGAAGGTATAGGGAAATTCAAGGTGATCAGTCAAGAGGAATAGGGTTGTGGTTAGCAAGGAGTTGGTGAGAGTACCATGTAGTGTGTTGAAAACAGTTATGTATTGCTGTTTTAGTGTGGGAGGGGAGGGTTTGTATGTATTTTTCCCAGCATTGGAAAAGGGAGGGTGTTAGTTTTTCTTTATGTAAAGTCGTTTCTAGCCAGTCCATAGTAAACAGAAATAAAAGTCTCGTGGTTGCCATGTGTACGGTAGGTGCGGAGTCATGTATCCATTGTTGTAGTATAGCCTTCCTGCCCACTGCAGAGAGGATAACCACAAGTTTTTTGCTATATTTTGGGATCTGAGGTTGGTCGGTTAGGCATCCAAAGAGTGCCCAGGATATAGTGCAGCTAAAAGATATGTTCAGGGTTGTGGTGCTGTATTGGCATAGGTCATTCCAAAATTTCTGTATGTGGTGGCACTCCCAGAAGCAGTGTAGAATGTCTGCATTTTCCGTAGAGCATTTGGGGCATTTTGTCCCTTCTGCAATACCCATCAAGTGTCTTTTCTTAGGTGAGAGGTATGCTCTATGGAGCATTTTGTATGTCATTTCTTGGTAAGAGCTTGCTGGGATAAGTTTTAAGTTAGTGCTGAAGGTTTTCATGAGGGTCTCGGGAGAAAGAGAGGGGATTTGTGTTGTCCATTTAGTTATCTCTGGTAGTTCCGTCTCTGGGTCGAGTTCAGTGCGTATCCG
Organism: Crinia signifera; assembly: GCF_055691185.1. Classification (NCBI taxonomy): domain Eukaryota; kingdom Metazoa; phylum Chordata; class Amphibia; order Anura; family Myobatrachidae; genus Crinia; species Crinia signifera. The sequence continues at coordinate 69,139,787 of NC_139224.1, forward strand.
TGAGTATATGACAGAGGTGGAGTAGGATGTGGTGCGGTGTAGAGAGTCTAGAGAATTTGTAAAGTCCTGGTTCCGCAGCACGGACAAAACAGATCGTAGATAATGGGATGCCTGAAAGTATGCAAATTTGTGTTGGGGTTGTATGTTATATTTCTGTGAGGCCTCCGCGAATGTCAGTGGCTTGTTAGAGGTGTTTAGCAAGTCTCGTAGGGTCCTAATGCCCGCGGTTCTCCACTCTGCGAAGGGTGTCACAGCCAGCCCTTTTTGGAAATCTAAGTTTCCTACTAGGGGGAGGAATAATGTATGGTGGTGTTGAAGTTTTAATGTTTTCCTAGACTTCTGCCAGGCCCGCACAGTTGTGGTCAGCAATAGATTGTCGTGTGTTCGGGAGTGTAAGGTAGAGGGTTTGGCGTGTAGTAGGTAGGTGAGGGAAAGAGGAGTACATAGTTGCGACTCTAGCGTTACGTCCGCGTATATGTTGGATGTCGTGATCCAGTCTATCGCGAAGCGCAGAAGGCAGGCCAAATTGTATTGTTCGATATTGGGTAGGTTAGTTCCTCCTCTATTTACTGTTTGTGTCATTTTCTTGTAGCTAATTCTCGGACGTTTTTTGTTCCAGATGAAATGGGATATAGCTGCGTTTAGTGTTGTGAGGTCCGATTTGGTTATCAGAAGGGGGGTCATTTGTAGGACATAGAGAAGTTTGGGGAAGCTAGCCATCTTGACCAGATTACAGCGGCCCAATAAATTCAGTGGCAATTCTTGCCAGAGGTTAAGTTCAGTTTGTATTTTGCGTATGATAGGGGTGATATTATGGGAATATAGGTCCCGGGTGTGCGGTGTGAGGGCTATGCCTAGAAAGGTGATGTGGTTTGTAGCCCATTTGAAGGGAAAGGGGCTGGTCTGGCAGGATCTCGCTCGCCCGAACATGGCTAGTGCTTCCGATTTTTCAAAGTTGATCGAGAAGCCAGCAAAGATTGAGAACCTGTTAATAGCGGAGACTAGCTGGGGAACGTCTCTGTTTGGATTAGCCATAAAAATCAGTAAGTCATCTGCAAAAGCTATAGTTCGTAGCTCTCTGTTGCCTATGGTTATCCCAGAGTAGCCTCGCAGCTGTGTGATGTATCTAATAAACGGGTCTAGCGCTAGGTTAAAGAGTAGTGGGGATAGGGGGCATCCTTGACGTGTTCCTCTCTTCAGACAGAAGGGTGAGGATAGCATGTTGTTAACCAGCACTTGTGCTGTGGGGCTGTTGTAGAGGGCAGAGATGAGCTTGCAAAAAGTTTCCCCAAAGCCTTGATGTCGGAGTACTCTAGTTAGGTGGGGCCATGCAATTTTGTCAAAGGCTTTTTCTGCGTCTAGATTGATTAAGATGTTAGTTTGCATCTGTTGGGAGTAGGTTTGTGAGATCGCAGCTATGGCTGCGCGGATTCCTTGTACTGACTGTCTGCCTTTGAGAAATCCTAGCTGGGCTGGTGAGATCAGGCGGGCTAGGGGATCTTGTAGTCTATTGGCCATAAGTTTAGTTAGAATTTTAAGGTCCTGGTTCAGGAGTGATATTGGGCGATAGGAACTTGTGAGCGAGGGGTCTTTTCCTGGTTTAGCTATCACTATGATTCTTGCTTCATTGAACCTAATTGGGGCGGCTCCAGAGGATAGGATGTGATTGTATAATTTAGTCAATGTGGGGGCTATTTCACTATTGAGCATTTTGTAAAATTCCGGGCCAAAGCCGTCTGGGCCAGGGCTCTTGCCATTGGGTAGTGATTTAATAGTTGCTATGGTTTCTGCCTCAGTGATGGGGCTATCCAGAAGATCTCTTTCCTCCGGTGTTAGTGTTGGTAGATTGGCTTCATTTAAGAAAGAGGTTCCCTCCACTTCGTTGTCTGGGTCAGCTGTGTATAGGGTTTTGTAGTAATGCATAAATTCCTCACATATATCAGTAGGGTTGGTAATAATTCTATCTGAGCTGTTGATGGCGCTAACCCAGGTCTTGGGCTGTGAGCCTTTGGCGAGGTTCGCCAGCAGTCTACCGGATTTGTTGCCCCAGCGGTGATATTTGTTTTTTTGATAATTGTGTTGGGTTTGAGCCTGCTCCGTGAGATAGGTGTCATAGATTTTTTTTGCAGTGAGGTAAGCCTCTCTATGGGTGGGGTCATCGTGTAGTTTGTAGGCCCTATAGGCTGATGTGAGCTCGGAGCTTAGACTATGGAGTTGGGCTGAGAATTTTTTGCGTTTAGAGTGAATATATGACATTATGTGTCCTCTAAGGACCGCTTTCGAGGCCCCCCAAAACAACGAAGGGTCGTCTTCGTGTGCTGCGTTATCTGTCGCATAATTGCGCCAGTGTTGTTTTAAATGTAGAAGGAAGTCTTCGGAGTGTATGAGATAGGCAGGGAATCTCCAGTTCTTTGAGAATTGTTGTGGCATCGTGAGGTGAAGGGTTAAGGATATGGGTGCGTGATCAGAGATAATGATATCTTTGATAGAAGTGTGGGTGACCTTGGGGAGCATATGCTGGGGGGTAAATATGTAGTCTATTCGTGAATGAGTTGAGTGCGGGTGTGAAAAGAAAGAATATTCTCTATGTAGTGGATGGTGTATTCTCCAGGGGTCTACAAGGTTTAATTGGGAGCAGAAGGGGAGAAGAGTGTTGCTGTCCGTGCCAGTGGCATGTGAGCTTACCTTGGATCTGTCTATGGATGGATCGACGACTGAGTTGAAGTCTCCCCCCAGGATCAGATTCTTGTTTTCCCAGGATAGGATCTTCTGTAGAAGTGCTGCATAGAAAGTTTTGTTAGAAGTGTTCGGGGCATATATGTTAACCAACAAGTAGTCTACATTGTCTATAGTTGCTTCTAATAAGATGTATCTCCCCTCTGGGTCTATGAATTTTTTCTTACATGTATACTGTAAGTTTTTCCTAAATATTATGGCTACGCCTCTGGTTTTATTAGTGTAGGGGGCGGATATGCATTCCCCGATCCAGGGGGCTTTTAGAGTGTTTCTAGGGTCTGCGGTCCAATGTGTTTCCTGGAGAAATAAGATATGGGGTTTTAGACGGTTAAGGTGGGAGAGCACTTTCTTTCTCTTTACTGGGGTATTGAGTCCCTCTACGTTCCAGGAAATTATATTATATGCTAGTAATGGAGTATTCCCTATAGAATCTTGATGGGGATTGTTATGGTCTGTTATATTAACCTATGCCAGTGGATAACATCATAGTATAGGTGGAAAGGATATTAAAGCAGGGCCTCTCTCCGTCCCAGCGAGCAGAGAGAGAGCACCCCGAGGTGAATCTAGGCTTCGGAGCTAGGCAGGCAATCATAACATTAACAAATACAATTACAAAAAGAAAAGAGAACAAGAAAGGAGAGGAAGAGAAAAAAAGGAAAAATGTACACAAGGTACATTGTGTGAACATTCACAGTGTGCCGAAGCACAATCACAGTGTGGCCCACTGTACAGGGCTAAGTAGTGACAAGTGGCTGTGCCTTAGGCTAGTTCAGGTGTCAGGGCGGGAGAGATGGGCTTGTGCAGCAGCTGGGTCTTCGAAGAAGATCGGTTTTCCATTCTCAAAAATTCGCAGGCGAGCAGGATATAGTAAGGAGAACTTGGTCTTATTTTCAAATAGCTGTTTGCAGATAGGGGTGAATTCTTTACGTTTGGCTGCAACCTGGTTGGAGAAGTCCTGAAATATGAGTAAACGTTCTCCTTTGTAAGATAGGTTCGCTGTCCTACGATAGTGATCTAAAAGCGCTGATTTATCTGCATAGTTCAGGATTTTCATGATGACGGGGCGTGGACGTCGAGAGGCATTTTTTCGGTCTGGGCCGATACGATGCGCCCGTTCAATGGCCAGGGGCATGCCCCTCAGATTCATAGCTAGTTGTTCCGGGATCCAGTTGGAAAGGAGGTCAAGTAGTTCGTGACCTTTTATCGACTCTGGGATGCCGATCACTCGCAGGTTGTTTCTTCGACTACGGTTTTCGAGATCGTCAAGTTTAGCGGTGAGGTTGGTGATGTCCGCGTGTTGAGTCTCGATTGTTTCTTGAGCTGTGTGTAGGTCATCTTCTAGGTTAGAGACTCTTTGTTCTAGCTCGTCCATGCGGCTAGAGTGTTGAGTTAACTGTGTTAGTGTAGAGTCTATGGCCTCTTTGATGCCGGCCAGCTTTTCATCTAACAGGGGGCCCAGCACCGCGGCGATGTCTGTGGGTTTCATTTTCGGTTGGCGGGTGGTGGATGTAGATTTGTGTCTACGTCTGGACCCAGAGCGGGTCGAGGATTCTCCTGAATCCGAAGAGTTGCCTTCCTGAATGTTGTCTCGTGTAGATGAGCCAGTGGTGGTCATGGATGAAGAGACCAGGAATCTTTTCATATGGCTGAAGAGATGGGCCTTAAGAATCGAGTGTGTGCTATGAGGCACAGCGTTACATGGATTATAGGTGGGCCACGACTGTGAGAGTCAGTCCATGGGTTACATAATTAGACAAAGGCTGTCGTTTCCTTTCCTATCTGTCAGAGTAGTTCTGCAGCAGGTAGTGAGTTGAGGGCAACAGTGTAACCGTGTATAACAGGTGTACAAGTCTCTTTCTCCGAGCCCGGAGGGGTACACTGTGTACCGTGCTGTAGGAGAAGTGGTTTGGGGGGGCGAGTGCCGGTCGGTAAGTGTGCACGGGTGCTGTGAGACTTTATAGTAGTATTGGCTGAGTTTGGTGGGGAGCAAGCAGGAGGTCTTTTTCCCTAGGTGTCTGTCTCAGACTGATGTTTGTAGTAGGTGTAGCCTCATAAGTATCCCCAGCTAAGTCAGGTTGTTGTGGGGTTATTATAGATATGGGGGAGTCTGCCTGTGTTGTTACAGCAGGTCCCAGGGGCTCAGCAGTGTGTTTCAGGTGTTGGGCTCCCTCCTCTGTGGGATCACCTCTGCAGGAGTGCAGCCAGTAAGATGGCTGTAGGAGCAGCTGAGGAGGTGTCCAGCTGCAGATGTAGTGAGGGCAGCTGCTGAGGCAAGATGGCGGCCTGGGCTTATGTGCTCTCTGCAGGGAGAGGTACGCAGAGATGGGGCCGGGTCTCCCTATCACTGGGGGGAGAGCCGGGTTCTTTGTGTTGAGTTAGGGGAGGTATGGGAGCGGGTGGTGGGGCTGGCAGCCAGGTCTTTTTATTTTTTTCCCCCGCTGTGCAGTACGTGGGGGGCGAAGGGGCTGGCGGGTTGGGCTTTCTGGAGCCCTGCGGCTCTGTGCGGCGTGCCGAGGAGTGGGGTAGCGGGGTGCCGTGCTTGGCTCTGGGAGTAACTCCCGGGCACTCACCCGCGCCTGTCCTGGCGTCTGTTTTCTTCAAGGGCTCTCCGGCGGCGTCCGTGGATCTTCCGCCTCCGAAATTGAGGCCGCGGCTTCCGTCGCTGGGCTAGGCCGCAACCTGCAGGAGTGCGTAGATACACTCCCCGGCTCCGCAGCTTCGCCCGGCGGCTACCGGAGTGCAGGGGGAAGGTAGGGGCGACGGGTGGCTGAGGTTTGGGAGGGTGCAGTTCTGTGCAGCAGGGTTTTAGTGAGCGTTGGACGGGAGCTCTCAGCTTCGGCGTCCTCCGAGGAATTTATTTTTATTCTAGGTGATATATAGAATCCTGGAATGCTAGTTTTGTTTTTCTAAGCCACTTTTATTGCTATGTGTTGTAGGGGGTGGAGACTAAACGAGTGGATTCCAATTATTGGGAATTGGGAACTCATGCACTGTTAGAGTACTTAAGTAGTCATTGCATACGGCTGAGGCCGGATAGGCTGTGGGCCGATTTTATCTGTGGGCCTAGATTGAAGTGGGCCGTTATTAAAGTGGGAAAACTGATTCATAACTACAGCGTTATACCAGATTCATCTGACTCATCTCTTGTCTCCAACAGGTAACACACTGAACATCTCCTCTGTACTGCAGAGCATTACATCTATTGTGTGGGATTGATTTGTACTTCTAGGTAACACACTGAACATCTCCTCTGTGTACTTTACAACAGTACCTAGCATGTGTGTAGGGAGGAATTTATTTTTGTTCTAGGTGATATATAGAATCCTGGAATGCTAGTTTTGTTTTTCTAAGCCACTTTTATTGCTATGTGTTGTAGGGGGTGGGGACTAAACGAGTGGATTCCAATTATTGGGAATTGGGAACTCATGCACTGTTAGAGTACTTAAGTAGTCATTGCATACGGCTGTGGCCGGATAGGCTGTGGGCCGATTTTATCTGTGGGCCTAGATTGAAGTGGGCCGTTATTAAAGTGGGAAAACTGATTCATAACTACAGCGTTATACCAGATTCATCTGACTCATCATCTCTTGTCTCCAACAGGTAACACACTGAACATCTCCTCTGTACTGCAGAGCATTACATCTATTGTGTGGGATTGATTTGTACTTCTAGGTAACACACTGAACATCTCCTCTGTGTACTTTACAACAGTACCTAGCATGTGTGTAGGGAGGAATTTATTTTTATTCTAGGTGATATATAGAATCCTGGAATGCTAGTTTTGTTTTTCTAAGCCACTTTTATTGCTATGTGTTGTAGGGGGTGGGGACTAAACGAGTGGATTCCAATTATTGGGAATTGGGAACTCATGCACTGTTAGAGTACTTAAGTAGTCATTGCATACGGCTGTGGCCGGTTAGGCTGTGGGCCGATTTTATCTGTGGGCCTAGATTGAAGTGGGCCGTTATTAAAGTGGGAAAACTGATTCATAACTACAGCGTTATACCAGATTCATCTGACTCATCATCTCTTGTCTCCAACAGGTAACACACTGAACATCTCCTCTGTACTGCAGAGCATTACATCTATTGTGTGGGATTGATTTGTACTTCTAGGTAACACACTGAACATCTCCTCTGTGTACTTTACAACAGTACCTAGCATGTGTGTAGGGAGGAATTTATTTTTATTCTAGGTGATATATAGAATCCTGGAATGCTAGTTTTGTTTTTCTAAGCCACTTTTATTGCTATGTGTTGTAGGGGGTGGGGACTAAACGAGTGGATTCCAATTATTGGGAATTGGGAACTCATGCACTGTTAGAGTACTTAAGTAGTCATTGCATACGGCTGTGGCCGGATAGGCTGTGGGCCGATTTTATCTGTGGGCCTAGATTGAAGTGGGCCGTTATTAAAGTGGGAAAACTGATTCATAACTACAGCGTTATACCAGATTCATCTGACTCATCATCTCTTGTCTCCAACAGGTAACACACTGAACATCTCCTCTGTACTGCAGAGCATTACATCTATTGTGTGGGATTGATTTGTACTTCTAGGTAACACACTGAACATCTCCTCTGTGTACTTTACAACAGTACCTAGCATGTGTGTAGGGAGGAATTTATTTTTATTCTAGGTGATATATAGAATCCTGGAATGCTAGTTTTGTTTTTCTAAGCCACTTTTATTGCTATGTGTTGTAGGGGGTGGGGACTAAACGAGTGGATTCCAATTATTGGAAATTGGGAACTCATGCACTGTTAGAGTACTTAAGTAGTCATTGCATACGGCTGGGGCGGATAGGCTGTGGGCCGATTTTATCTGTGGGCCTAGATTGAAGTGGGCCGTTATTAAAGTGGGAAAACTGATTCATAACTACAGCGTTATACCAGATTCATCTGACTCATCATCTCTTGTCTCCAACAGGTAACACACTGAACATCTCCTCTGTACTGCAGAGCATTACATCTATTGTGTGGGATTGATTTGTACTTCTAGGTAACACACTGAACATCTCCTCTGTGTACTTTACAACAGTACCTAGCATGTGTGTAGGGAGGAATTTATTTTTATTCTAGGTGATATATAGAATCCTGGAATGCTAGTTTTGTTTTTCTAAGCCACTTTTATTGCTATGTGTTGTAGGGGGTGGGGACTAAACGAGTGGATTCCAATTATTGGGAATTGGGAACTCATGCACTGTTAGAGTACTTAAGTAGTCATTGCATACGGCTGTGGCCGGATAGGCTGTGGGCCGATTTTATCTGTGGGCCTAGATTGAAGTGGGCCGTTATTAAAGTGGGAAAACTGATTCATAACTACAGCGTTATACCAGATTCATCTGACTCATCATCTCTTGTCTCCAACAGGTAACACACTGAACATCTCCTCTGTACTGCAGAGCATTACATCTATTGTGTGGGATTGATTTGTACTTCTAGGTAACACACTGAACATCTCCTCTGTGTACTTTACAACAGTACCTAGCATGTGTGTAGGGAGGAATTTATTTTTATTCTAGGTGATATATAGAATCCTGGAATGCTAGTTTTGTTTTTCTAAGCCACTTTTATTGCTATGTGTTGTAGGGGGTGGGGACTAAACGAGTGGATTCCAATTATTGGGAATTGGGAACTCATGCACTGTTAGAGTACTTAAGTAGTCATTGCATACGGCTGTGGCCGGATAGGCTGTGGGCCGATTTTATCTGTGGGCCTAGATTGAAGTGGGCCGTTATTAAAGTGGGAAAACTGATTCATAACTACAGCGTTATACCAGATTCATCTGACTCATCATCTCTTGTCTCCAACAGGTAACACACTGAACATCTCCTCTGTACTGCAGAGCATTACATCTATTGTGTGGGATTGATTTGTACTTCTAGGTAACACACTGAACATCTCCTCTGTGTACTTTACAACAGTACCTAGCATGTGTGTAGGGAGGAATTTATTTTTATTCTAGGTGATATATAGAATCCTGGAATGCTAGTTTTGTTTTTCTAAGCCACTTTTATTGCTATGTGTTGTAGGGGGTGGGGACTAAACGAGTGGATTCCAATTATTGGGAATTGGGAACTCATGCACTGTTAGAGTACTTAAGTAGTCATTGCATACGGCTGAGGCCGGATAGGCTGTGGGCCGATTTTATCTGTGGGCCTAGATTGAAGTGGGCCGTTATTAAAGTGGGAAAACTGATTCATAACTACAGCGTTATACCAGATTCATCTGACTCATCTCTTGTCTCCAACAGGTAACACACTGAACATCTCCTCTGTACTGCAGAGCATTACATCTATTGTGTGGGATTGATTTGTACTTCTAGGTAACACACTGAACATCTCCTCTGTGTACTTTACAACAGTACCTAGCATGTGTGTAGGGAGGAATTTATTTTTGTTCTAGGTGATATATAGAATCCTGGAATGCTAGTTTTGTTTTTCTAAGCCACTTTTATTGCTATGTGTTGTAGGGGGTGGGGACTAAACGAGTGGATTCCAATTATTGGGAATTGGGAACTCATGCACTGTTAGAGTACTTAAGTAGTCATTGCATACGGCTGTGGCCGGATAGGCTGTGGGCCGATTTTATCTGTGGGCCTAGATTGAAGTGGGCCGTTATTAAAGTGGGAAAACTGATTCATAACTACAGCGTTATACCAGATTCATCTGACTCATCATCTCTTGTCTCCAACAGGTAACACACTGAACATCTCCTCTGTACTGCAGAGCATTACATCTATTGTGTGGGATTGATTTGTACTTCTAGGTAACACACTGAACATCTCCTCTGTGTACTTTACAACAGTACCTAGCATGTGTGTAGGGAGGAATTTATTTTTATTCTAGGTGATATATAGAATCCTGGAATGCTAGTTTTGTTTTTCTAAGCCACTTTTATTGCTATGTGTTGTAGGGGGTGGGGACTAAACGAGTGGATTCCAATTATTGGGAATTGGGAACTCATGCACTGTTAGAGTACTTAAGTAGTCATTGCATACGGCTGTGGCCGGATAGGCTGTGGGCCGATTTTATCTGTGGGCCTAGATTGAAGTGGGCCGTTATTAAAGTGGGAAAACTGATTCATAACTACAGCGTTATACCAGATTCATCTGACTCATCATCTCTTGTCTCCAACAGGTAACACACTGAACATCTCCTCTGTACTGCAGAGCATTACATCTATTGTGTGGGATTGATTTGTACTTCTAGGTAACACACTGAACATCTCCTCTGTGTACTTTACAACAGTACCTAGCATGTGTGTAGGGAGGAATTTATTTTTATTCTAGGTGATATATAGAATCCTGGAATGCTAGTTTTGTTTTTCTAAGCCACTTTTATTGCTATGTGTTGTAGGGGGTGGGGACTAAACGAGTGGATTCCAATTATTGGGAATTGGGAACTCATGCACTGTTAGAGTACTTAAGTAGTCATTGCATACGGCTGTGGCCGGATAGGCTGTGGGCCGATTTTATCTGTGGGCCTAGATTGAAGTGGGCCGTTATTAAAGTGGGAAAACTGATTCATAACTACAGCGTTATACCAGATTCATCTGACTCATCATCTCTTGTCTCCAACAGGTAACACACTGAACATCTCCTCTGTACTGCAGAGCATTACATCTATTGTGTGGGATTGATTTGTACTTCTAGGTAACACACTGAACATCTCCTCTGTGTACTTTACAACAGTACCTAGCATGTGTGTAGGGAGGAATTTATTTTTATTCTAGGTGATATATAGAATCCTGGAATGCTAGTTTTGTTTTTCTAAGCCACTTTTATTGCTATGTGTTGTAGGGGGTGGGGACTAAACGAGTGGATTCCAATTATTGGGAATTGGGAACTCATGCACTGTTAGAGTACTTAAGTAGTCATTGCATACGGCTGTGGCCGGATAGGCTGTGGGCCGATTTTATCTGTGGGCCTAGATTGAAGTGGGCCGTTATTAAAGTGGGAAAACTGATTCATAACTACAGCGTTATACCAGATTCATCTGACTCATCATCTCTTGTCTCCAACAGGTAACACACTGAACATCTCCTCTGTACTGCAGAGCATTACATCTATTGTGTGGGATTGATTTGTACTTCTAGGTAACACACTGAACATCTCCTCTGTGTACTTTACAACAGTACCTAGCATGTGTGTAGGGAGGAATTTATTTTTATTCTAGGTGATATATAGAATCCTGGAATGCTAGTTTTGTTTTTCTAAGCCACTTTTATTGCTATGTGTTGTAGGGGGTGGAGACTAAACGAGTGGATTCCAATTATTGGGAATTGGGAACTCATGCACTGTTAGAGTACTTAAGTAGTCATTGCATACGGCTGAGGCCGGATAGGCTGTGGGCCGATTTTATCTGTGGGCCTAGATTGAAGTGGGCCGTTATTAAAGTGGGAAAACTGATTCATAACTACAGCGTTATACCAGATTCATCTGACTCATCTCTTGTCTCCAACAGGTAACACACTGAACATCTCCTCTGTACTGCAGAGCATTACATCTATTGTGTGGGATTGATTTGTACTTCTAGGTAACACACTGAACATCTCCTCTGTGTACTTTACAACAGTACCTAGCATGTGTGTAGGGAGGAATTTATTTTTGTTCTAGGTGATATATAGAATCCTGGAATGCTAGTTTTGTTTTTCTAAGCCACTTTTATTGCTATGTGTTGTAGGGGGTGGGGACTAAACGAGTGGATTCCAATTATTGGGAATTGGGAACTCATGCACTGTTAGAGTACTTAAGTAGTCATTGCATACGGCTGTGGCCGGATAGGCTGTGGGCCGATTTTATCTGTGGGCCTAGATTGAAGTGGGCCGTTATTAAAGTGGGAAAACTGATTCATAACTACAGCGTTATACCAGATTCATCTGACTCATCATCTCTTGTCTCCAACAGGTAACACACTGAACATCTCCTCTGTACTGCAGAGCATTACATCTATTGTGTGGGATTGATTTGTACTTCTAGGTAACACACTGAACATCTCCTCTGTGTACTTTACAACAGTACCTAGCATGTGTGTAGGGAGGAATTTATTTTTATTCTAGGTGATATATAGAATCCTGGAATGCTAGTTTTGTTTTTCTAAGCCACTTTTATTGCTATGTGTTGTAGGGGGTGGGGACTAAACGAGTGGATTCCAATTATTGGGAATTGGGAACTCATGCACTGTTAGAGTACTTAAGTAGTCATTGCATACGGCTGTGGCCGGTTAGGCTGTGGGCCGATTTTATCTGTGGGCCTAGATTGAAGTGGGCCGTTATTAAAGTGGGAAAACTGATTCATAACTACAGCGTTATACCAGATTCATCTGACTCATCATCTCTTGTCTCCAACAGGTAACACACTGAACATCTCCTCTGTACTGCAGAGCATTACATCTATTGTGTGGGATTGATTTGTACTTCTAGGTAACACACTGAACATCTCCTCTGTGTACTTTACAACAGTACCTAGCATGTGTGTAGGGAGGAATTTATTTTTATTCTAGGTGATATATAGAATCCTGGAATGCTAGTTTTGTTTTTCTAAGCCACTTTTATTGCTATGTGTTGTAGGGGGTGGGGACTAAACGAGTGGATTCCAATTATTGGGAATTGGGAACTCATGCACTGTTAGAGTACTTAAGTAGTCATTGCATACGGCTGAGGCCGGATAGGCTGTGGGCCGATTTTATCTGTGGGCCTAGATTGAAGTGGGCCGTTATTAAAGTGGGAAAACTGATTCATAACTACAGCGTTATACCAGATTCATCTGACTCATCATCTCTTGTCTCCAACAGGTAACACACTGAACATCTCCTCTGTACTGCAGAGCATTACATCTATTGTGTGGGATTGATTTGTACTTCTAGGTAACACACTGAACATCTCCTCTGTGTACTTTACAACAGTACCTAGCATGTGTGTAGGGAGGAATTTATTTTTATTCTAGGTGATATATAGAATCCTGGAATGCTAGTTTTGTTTTTCTAAGCCACTTTTATTGCTATGTGTTGTAGGGGGTGGGGACTAAACGAGTGGATTCCAATTATTGGGAATTGGGAACTCATGCACTGTTAGAGTACTTAAGTAGTCATTGCATACGGCTGTGGCCGGATAGGCTGTGGGCCGATTTTATCTGTGGGCCTAGATTGAAGTGGGCCGTTATTAAAGTGGGAAAACTGATTCATAACTACAGCGTTATACCAGATTCATCTGACTCATCATCTCTTGTCTCCAACAGGTAACACACTGAACATCTCCTCTGTACTGCAGAGCATTACATCTATTGTGTGGGATTGATTTGTACTTCTAGGTAACACACTGAACATCTCCTCTGTGTACTTTACAACAGTACCTAGCATGTGTGTAGGGAGGAATTTATTTTTATTCTAGGTGATATATAGAATCCTGGAATGCTAGTTTTGTTTTTCTAAGCCACTTTTATTGCTATGTGTTGTAGGGGGTGGGGACTAAACGAGTGGATTCCAATTATTGGGAATTGGGAACTCATGCACTGTTAGAGTACTTAAGTAGTCATTGCATACGGCTGAGGCCGGATAGGCTGTGGGCCGATTTTATCTGTGGGCCTAGATTGAAGTGGGCCGTTATTAAAGTGGGAAAACTGATTCATAACTACAGCGTTATACCAGATTCATCTGACTCATCATCTCTTGTCTCCAACAGGTAACACACTGAACATCTCCTCTGTACTGCAGAGCATTACATCTATTGTGTGGGATTGATTTGTACTTCTAGGTAACACACTGAACATCTCCTCTGTGTACTTTACAACAGTACCTAGCATGTGTGTAGGGAGGAATTTATTTTTATTCTAGGTGATATATAGAATCCTGGAATGCTAGTTTTGTTTTTCTAAGCCACTTTTATTGCTATGTGTTGTAGGGGGTGGGGACTAAACGAGTGGATTCCAATTATTGGGAATTGGGAACTCATGCACTGTTAGAGTACTTAAGTAGTCATTGCATACGGCTGAGGCCGGATAGGCTGTGGGCCGATTTTATCTGTGGGCCTAGATTGAAGTGGGCCGTTATTAAAGTGGGAAAACTGATTCATAACTACAGCGTTATACCAGATTCATCTGACTCATCATCTCTTGTCTCCAACAGGTAACACACTGAACATCTCCTCTGTACTGCAGAGCATTACATCTATTGTGTGGGATTGATTTGTACTTCTAGGTAACACACTGAACATCTCCTCTGTGTACTTTACAACAGTACCTAGCATGTGTGTAGGGAGGAATTTATTTTTATTCTAGGTGATATATAGAATCCTGGAATGCTAGTTTTGTTTTTCTAAGCCACTTTTATTGCTATGTGTTGTAGGGGGTGGGGACTAAACGAGTGGATTCCAATTATTGGGAATTGGGAACTCATGCACTGTTAGAGTACTTAAGTAGTCATTGCATACGGCTGTGGCCGGATAGGCTGTGGGCCGATTTTATCTGTGGGCCTAGATTGAAGTGGGCCGTTATTAAAGTGGGAAAACTGATTCATAACTACAGCGTTATACCAGATTCATCTGACTCATCATCTCTTGTCTCCAACAGGTAACACACTGAACATCTCCTCTGTACTGCAGAGCATTACATCTATTGTGTGGGATTGATTTGTACTTCTAGGTAACACACTGAACATCTCCTCTGTGTACTTTACAACAGTACCTAGCATGTGTGTAGGGAGGAATTTATTTTTATTCTAGGTGATATATAGAATCCTGGAATGCTAGTTTTGTTTTTCTAAGCCACTTTTATTGCTATGTGTTGTAGGGGGTGGGGACTAAACGAGTGGATTCCAATTATTGGGAATTGGGAACTCATGCACTGTTAGAGTACTTAAGTAGTCATTGCATACGGCTGTGGCCGGATAGGCTGTGGGCCGATTTTATCTGTGGGCCTAGATTGAAGTGGGCCGTTATTAAAGTGGGAAAACTGATTCATAACTACAGCGTTATACCAGATTCATCTGACTCATCATCTCTTGTCTCCAACAGGTAACTCACTGAACATCTCCTCTGTACTGCAGAGCATTACATCTATTGTGTGGGATTGATTTGTACTTCTAGGTAACACACTGAACATCTCCTCTGTGTACTTTACAACAGTACCTAGCATGTGTGTAGGGAGGAATTTATTTTTATTCTAGGTGATATATAGAATCCTGGAATGCTAGTTTTGTTTTTCTAAGCCACTTTTATTGCTATGTGTTGTAGGGGGTGGAGACTAAACGAGTGGATTCCAATTATTGGGAATTGGGAACTCATGCACTGTTAGAGTACTTAAGTAGTCATTGCATACGGCTGAGGCCGGATAGGCTGTGGGCCGATTTTATCTGTGGGCCTAGATTGAAGTGGGCCGTTATTAAAGTGGGAAAACTGATTCATAACTACAGCGTTATACCAGATTCATCTGACTCATCTCTTGTCTCCAACAGGTAACACACTGAACATCTCCTCTGTACTGCAGAGCATTACATCTATTGTGTGGGATTGATTTGTACTTCTAGGTAACACACTGAACATCTCCTCTGTGTACTTTACAACAGTACCTAGCATGTGTGTAGGGAGGAATTTATTTTTGTTCTAGGTGATATATAGAATCCTGGAATGCTAGTTTTGTTTTTCTAAGCCACTTTTATTGCTATGTGTTGTAGGGGGTGGGGACTAAACGAGTGGATTCCAATTATTGGGAATTGGGAACTCATGCACTGTTAGAGTACTTAAGTAGTCATTGCATACGGCTGTGGCCGGATAGGCTGTGGGCCGATTTTATCTGTGGGCCTAGATTGAAGTGGGCCGTTATTAAAGTGGGAAAACTGATTCATAACTACAGCGTTATACCAGATTCATCTGACTCATCATCTCTTGTCTCCAACAGGTAACACACTGAACATCTCCTCTGTACTGCAGAGCATTACATCTATTGTGTGGGATTGATTTGTACTTCTAGGTAACACACTGAACATCTCCTCTGTGTACTTTACAACAGTACCTAGCATGTGTGTAGGGAGGAATTTATTTTTATTCTAGGTGATATATAGAATCCTGGAATGCTAGTTTTGTTTTTCTAAGCCACTTTTATTGCTATGTGTTGTAGGGGGTGGGGACTAAACGAGTGGATTCCAATTATTGGGAATTGGGAACTCATGCACTGTTAGAGTACTTAAGTAGTCATTGCATACGGCTGTGGCCGGTTAGGCTGTGGGCCGATTTTATCTGTGGGCCTAGATTGAAGTGGGCCGTTATTAAAGTGGGAAAACTGATTCATAACTACAGCGTTATACCAGATTCATCTGACTCATCATCTCTTGTCTCCAACAGGTAACACACTGAACATCTCCTCTGTACTGCAGAGCATTACATCTATTGTGTGGGATTGATTTGTACTTCTAGGTAACACACTGAACATCTCCTCTGTGTACTTTACAACAGTACCTAGCATGTGTGTAGGGAGGAATTTATTTTTATTCTAGGTGATATATAGAATCCTGGAATGCTAGTTTTGTTTTTCTAAGCCACTTTTATTGCTATGTGTTGTAGGGGGTGGGGACTAAACGAGTGGATTCCAATTATTGGGAATTGGGAACTCATGCACTGTTAGAGTACTTAAGTAGTCATTGCATACGGCTGAGGCCGGATAGGCTGTGGGCCGATTTTATCTGTGGGCCTAGATTGAAGTGGGCCGTTATTAAAGTGGGAAAACTGATTCATAACTACAGCGTTATACCAGATTCATCTGACTCATCATCTCTTGTCTCCAACAGGTAACACACTGAACATCTCCTCTGTACTGCAGAGCATTACATCT
The DNA here is from genome assembly GCF_055691185.1 of Crinia signifera. NCBI lineage: Eukaryota > Metazoa > Chordata > Amphibia > Anura > Myobatrachidae > Crinia > Crinia signifera. Next base: position 69,156,346 of record NC_139224.1, read on the forward strand.
ATTGTGTGGGATTGATTTGTACTTCTAGGTAACACACTGAACATCTCCTCTGTGTACTTTACAACAGTACCTAGCATGTGTGTAGGGAGGAATTTATTTTTATTCTAGGTGATATATAGAATCCTGGAATGCTAGTTTTGTTTTTCTAAGCCACTTTTATTGCTATGTGTTGTAGGGGGTGGGGACTAAACGAGTGGATTCCAATTATTGGGAATTGGGAACTCATGCACTGTTAGAGTACTTAAGTAGTCATTGCATACGGCTGTGGCCGGATAGGCTGTGGGCCGATTTTATCTGTGGGCCTAGATTGAAGTGGGCCGTTATTAAAGTGGGAAAACTGATTCATAACTACAGCGTTATACCAGATTCATCTGACTCATCATCTCTTGTCTCCAACAGGTAACACACTGAACATCTCCTCTGTACTGCAGAGCATTACATCTATTGTGTGGGATTGATTTGTACTTCTAGGTAACACACTGAACATCTCCTCTGTGTACTTTACAACAGTACCTAGCATGTGTGTAGGGAGGAATTTATTTTTATTCTAGGTGATATATAGAATCCTGGAATGCTAGTTTTGTTTTTCTAAGCCACTTTTATTGCTATGTGTTGTAGGGGGTGGGGACTAAACGAGTGGATTCCAATTATTGGGAATTGGGAACTCATGCACTGTTAGAGTACTTAAGTAGTCATTGCATACGGCTGAGGCCGGATAGGCTGTGGGCCGATTTTATCTGTGGGCCTAGATTGAAGTGGGCCGTTATTAAAGTGGGAAAACTGATTCATAACTACAGCGTTATACCAGATTCATCTGACTCATCATCTCTTGTCTCCAACAGGTAACACACTGAACATCTCCTCTGTACTGCAGAGCATTACATCTATTGTGTGGGATTGATTTGTACTTCTAGGTAACACACTGAACATCTCCTCTGTGTACTTTACAACAGTACCTAGCATGTGTGTAGGGAGGAATTTATTTTTATTCTAGGTGATATATAGAATCCTGGAATGCTAGTTTTGTTTTTCTAAGCCACTTTTATTGCTATGTGTTGTAGGGGGTGGGGACTAAACGAGTGGATTCCAATTATTGGGAATTGGGAACTCATGCACTGTTAGAGTACTTAAGTAGTCATTGCATACGGCTGAGGCCGGATAGGCTGTGGGCCGATTTTATCTGTGGGCCTAGATTGAAGTGGGCCGTTATTAAAGTGGGAAAACTGATTCATAACTACAGCGTTATACCAGATTCATCTGACTCATCATCTCTTGTCTCCAACAGGTAACACACTGAACATCTCCTCTGTACTGCAGAGCATTACATCTATTGTGTGGGATTGATTTGTACTTCTAGGTAACACACTGAACATCTCCTCTGTGTACTTTACAACAGTACCTAGCATGTGTGTAGGGAGGAATTTATTTTTATTCTAGGTGATATATAGAATCCTGGAATGCTAGTTTTGTTTTTCTAAGCCACTTTTATTGCTATGTGTTGTAGGGGGTGGGGACTAAACGAGTGGATTCCAATTATTGGGAATTGGGAACTCATGCACTGTTAGAGTACTTAAGTAGTCATTGCATACGGCTGTGGCCGGATAGGCTGTGGGCCGATTTTATCTGTGGGCCTAGATTGAAGTGGGCCGTTATTAAAGTGGGAAAACTGATTCATAACTACAGCGTTATACCAGATTCATCTGACTCATCATCTCTTGTCTCCAACAGGTAACACACTGAACATCTCCTCTGTACTGCAGAGCATTACATCTATTGTGTGGGATTGATTTGTACGGTACTTGTTTCCTAGCACGGCCACAACGATTTAGATCGTTGTGGTCGTAAGATAAAAAATCGGATCGATCGCATCGCATGCGATTTGGTCGCATGCGATGCGACCGATCCGACCGACCGATTTTTCACCCGATTTTTTTTTTTTTTTTCACCTGATTATTTTCAATTGCCCCCCCAAATGTTACTAAGTGGGCTAGACCCCACGATAGACGTCAACCCGAAGCGTGGCGAGCGCAGCGAGCCCGCGAGGGGCGGCGGTGCGCGTCCTCCGACCTTTTCATTCCCCTACTATCCACTAGGGCGTGGAGTGAGAATAGAATAGTGTGGCGAGCGCAGCGAGCCACCGAGCCCGAAGCGTGGCGAGCGCAGCGAGCCCCGCGAGGGGACGCGTATAACTTCACAGGTATACGCGTCCCCTCGCGGGGCTCGCTGCGCTCGCCACGCTTCGGGCTCGGTGGCTCGCTGCGCTCGCCACACTATTCTATTCTCACTCCACGCCCTAGTGGATAGTAGGGGAATGAAAAGGTCGGAGTACGCGCACCGCCGCCCCTCGCGGGCTCGCTGCGCTCGCCACGCTTCGGGTTGACGTCTATCGTGGGGTCATGGCGGGCACATAAAAAATGTGAAATGGGTCATATTGGCCCATTTCACCTTTTTTATCATTTTTCCCTATGTGAGATGGACTTAATCAAGTCCATCTCATCTTGTGCCATTATAATGGCACAAGACCGACAAGATCCTCCCGATTTCAATGTTAAAAGATTTTTTAACATTGAAGTCTATGGAAAAATCGGGTCAATCGGTCGGTCGCATCGCGGCCGATTTTAATTGGTCGCGACCGACCGATTGACCCGATTTCTGTCAATCAAAGGGAAAAAATTGTAAAAAATCGGCCACATCGTGAGGATCGTGTCCCTTAATTAAGAGCCACGATCACTCACGATTGTGGCCGTTCTAGGAAACAAGTACCATTTGTACTTCTAGGTAACACACTGAACATCTCCTCTGTGTACTTTACAACAGTACCTAGCATGTGTGTAGGGAGGAATTTATTTTTATTCTAGGTGATATATAGAATCCTGGAATGCTAGTTTTGTTTTTCTTAGCCACTTTTATTGCTATGTGTTGTAGGGGGTGGGGACTAAACGAGTGGATTCCAATTATTGGGAATTGGGAACTCATGCACTGTTAGAGTACTTAAGTAGTCATTGCATACGGCTGTGGCCGGATAGGCTGTGGGCCGATTTTATCTGTGGGCCTAGATTGAAGTGGGCCGTTATTAAAGTGGGAAAACTGATTCATAACTACAGCGTTATACCAGATTCATCTGACTCATCATCTCTTGTCTCCAACAGGTAACACACTGAACATCTCCTCTGTACTGCAGAGCATTACATCTATTGTGTGGGATTGATTTGTACTTCTAGGTAACACACTGAACATCTCCTCTGTGTACTTTACAACAGTACCTAGCATGTGTGTAGGGAGGAATTTATTTTTATTCTAGGTGATATATAGAATCCTGGAATGCTAGTTTTGTTTTTCTAAGCCACTTTTATTGCTATGTGTTGTAGGGGGTGGGGACTAAACGAGTGGATTCCAATTATTGGGAATTGGGAACTCATGCACTGTTAGAGTACTTAAGTAGTCATTGCATACGGCTGTGGCCGGATAGGCTGTGGGCCGATTTTATCTGTGGGCCTAGATTGAAGTGGGCCGTTATTAAAGTGGGAAAACTGATTCATAACTACAGCGTTATACCAGATTCATCTGACTCATCATCTCTTGTCTCCAACAGGTAACACACTGAACATCTCCTCTGTACTGCAGAGCATTACATCTATTGTGTGGGATTGATTTGTACTTCTAGGTAACACACTGAACATCTCCTCTGTGTACTTTACAACAGTACCTAGCATGTGTGTAGGGAGGAATTTATTTTTATTCTAGGTGATATATAGAATCCTGGAATGCTAGTTTTGTTTTTCTAAGCCACTTTTATTGCTATGTGTTGTAGGGGGTGGGGACTAAACGAGTGGATTCCAATTATTGGGAATTGGGAACTCATGCACTGTTAGAGTACTTAAGTAGTCATTGCATACGGCTGAGGCCGGATAGGCTGTGGGCCGATTTTATCTGTGGGCCTAGATTGAAGTGGGCCGTTATTAAAGTGGGAAAACTGATTCATAACTACAGCGTTATACCAGATTCATCTGACTCATCATCTCTTGTCTCCAACAGGTAACACACTGAACATCTCCTCTGTACTGCAGAGCATTACATCTATTGTGTGGGATTGATTTGTACTTCTAGGTAACACACTGAACATCTCCTCTGTGTACTTTACAACAGTACCTAGCATGTGTGTAGGGAGGAATTTATTTTTATTCTAGGTGATATATAGAATCCTGGAATGCTAGTTTTGTTTTTCTAAGCCACTTTTATTGCTATGTGTTGTAGGGGGTGGGGACTAAACGAGTGGATTCCAATTATTGGGAATTGGGAACTCATGCACTGTTAGAGTACTTAAGTAGTCATTGCATACGGCTGAGGCCGGATAGGCTGTGGGCCGATTTTATCTGTGGGCCTAGATTGAAGTGGGCCGTTATTAAAGTGGGAAAACTGATTCATAACTACAGCGTTATACCAGCGTTAAACCGAAGTGAAACTGAAGGACAAAACAACAACGGAGAAAACCAAAGTCTACTTTGAGTGAGTTAAATTCATTCACACTACTCCGGCCCGCTTAATCTGGCAATTCAACCATAACATCAGCATTTTACATTTGCAAACAACTTTTACTATCACTGTTAAAGCTTGTACTTGCACTGTCTGTTTGGAAAATGACCAGCTGTACCTCTAATGACCTCACCTCTCCTGCTCTTCCATTGATAGTAGGTGTCCTCTTTCTCTATACATCCTCTCTGGGTGAGCTTATGTGCTCACTCAACTTCCACTATCATATCTATGCTGATAACAGTGAAATCTACCTCTCCTCTCATGATCTCTCTCCCTCTATCCTCACTCATATCTCCAACTGTCTCTCTGCTGTCTACTCTTGGATGACCCAGCGCTTTTTTAGACTTAAAATATCAAAGACTAAGCTGTCATCTTCCCACCCTCCTGCATAAAACCTGACCATCGCTTATCCTTACCTACTGTTTATGCCCACTTCTTTCCCTTCTGTGTCACCCCTGTCTGTCTAACCCTCCCCTTTTAGAATGTAAGCTCTCACGAGCAGGGCCCTCTCTCCTCATGTGCCTTTCTTAGAATATATAAACCTCTGCCACCCTGATGATTGCTTCAGTGTCCTGTCCCCTGATGCAACTATCTATATTAACCATGTGCTTGTCCTAAACTGTCTTGTACTGTAATTTATGTGTTTTTGATTATAACTATGCTCTGTAAAGCGCTGCGGAATCTGTGTGCGCTATATAAGAAACTGTTAATAAATAAATAAATATGGAAGAGGATTAGTGCTGCACTTTCACCTATCTGGCAATGTGACAATGATTCATGAAGTAAGGGGTAGAGGGACTAGCCTAGCCTTTTAATGTGGTATCTATCTATCTATCTATCTATCTATCTATCATGCAGTTTAGCTATTAAGCAGTGACATGCAGGTTTATATGTATGGCAAAATGTGACAAGTTCTAGTGGATGTAGCTTTCTAGTACATTGGTGAGTGTTAAGGCAGGACAAGTGTGAGTGAGGCTCAAGTGTTGTTGTGATTTTGATACATACATTGGCAATTTTATCAGTCAAATATTCTGTAGTGTAAGCCACTGTGTGTGTGTGTGTGTGGCACCATCATAGTTTTTTTTTTTCATTAGAAACACTATTGCCTATGTAATTGTTTGTATGTATGATTTGTCATGCTGTAGGTACTTAGGATTGACTGTACAAGGTCTACCTGAATAGCATAATTAATGTTGAACCCCATTTAACATGCCCACAGATGACCAGAGGGAAGAAGGTGAGGGTGTGAGAGGGGCCCTCCTAAGGCTGCGCCAGCACCTGCTGATCCTGGCTGCAGATGTGCAGGACCTCTGCGACCTCCTGCTGTAATTTTTTTTTTTTTTTATGTAAATACATTTTTTGTTGAAAGTTAGAAGTGGTCTGTGTGTTATTGTATTATTTTACAGTATAAGTATAAATAGTGATGTTTATTTATGTAAGGTGCAAAAGGTATATACAGTATATAGATGGGTTTATTGCATACAAGTGCTTGAAAGTGAAGGGTAATGTAAAGATGTACATAGTGTGTTGATGTGTATGTGTGTGTTTGCATGTGAAGAATAATTTATGATGTAATATGCATACATAACACATGGGCGTAAAGGGGCAAGAAAGAATGTTTTGAATTTAGCATGATGTAAGGGTTAATCTAAAGTGGTAGTAAAGTGTTTAATTATCAATTTGAGAAATAATAGATGACCATTAAAAACAATCCCTTTTTAATGAGGTTGCCTAATTGCATAAGTGGGTCATGTAACAGATTTCGGAGTTCAGATAATAGTGGTGAGTTTTGCGGAAATACACTGCATCGGTGCGTACGGGCAGGTTCCCGTCCGTTCTGACGCGGTAAGACCGTGCAGACGCTGTAAGACTGTGCAGAATATGTGTGTCCACCGCACACGCAAGGTTTGGATGTCGTCTGTAAACACGCCCTCTTCTTAAAGTGTGAGTCTGTCCAAATGCGGAGGACCGGTGGGCGTTTCCTCATACCATGTCCGCACAGCGTGGCGTGCGGACTGCTCCGAAATAATTCGGAAATATACGCACCAACCAGAATAACCTCCCATGTGATAGTGCCTCTTTACAAGGCATTGGTGAGACCACACTTGGAATATTGTGTTCAGTTATGGGAACCACACCTTAAAATGCACATAAATGAATTGGAACAGGTACCGAGAAGGGCGACTAAGCAAATAACAAGAATACAAAGATAGGTTAACCAGGCTGAATTTTTTCACTGGAGAAACGGAGATTAAGAGGATATGATTAGTATGTTTAAATACAGGATTAGGAATCACATGGAACTGGGAGATTATTTGTTCACTAACAGGCCTATACTTAGGATATGCAAGCATGTACTGAGGCTTGAGGGAAAGAACTTGGAAGTTGTTTGCAGTATTGTCCTAAAGCATGTATTTATTGACCTGAAAGAGCTTTTACAAGTTTGAAATTTTTTCATTTCCAAATATAACATTTTAATTAAAGCAGTGAGAGATTTGACATATATATATATATATCAGTATATTATTTTGTAAATAGTGTGTAAATAAAGGATTTTGAAAAGTGGTTATCAATTTATTTGATCATTTTGTATATTTTTTTTTTTCAAAAATATTTTTTATTGAAGGATTGAGCATCACAAAAATACAGTTTTGAGTTGTATACATATATATGTACATATACCAATGTGACAATTATTCAATTAACACAGTAATGTATCATGACTGTTAGTATATCATGGTGGTATACGGAATAATGGGTTCGGATGGACATAGCTGGAGGATCACACTGCTTTATCTATGAACAAGGAGTTGGAAGATCAATCGGGGCATCCCCCAAGAGAACTGTGGTCTCGTACCATTGAGTGGAGCGGAAGCATCTGTAAATCTGTGTTATAAGATCTGAGGAAAGAGAGTCAATAAAACCTTCCCATATTTGAAATAATTTCTCTGTGTATTTTTCCCTCTGGAGGGCGGTCTCTACCCATTCCATGTGAAAAACATGAAAAGTTTTGCTCTAAACAGTTGGAGGCTCCGCGTGAATCCGTTGATGCAAGATACATTTGCGGGCCAGCGCCGAAATAATGAGCATGACCTTTTTGCTATCTGGCAAGATTGGAACATTGGGAGGAATGACACCCAAAAGTGCCCATTCGGTAGTCAAAGGGAGGTTGCTCAATAAGTATGTCATCGAGAATCCCTGTACTTGCTTCCAAATACAGAGTATCAATGGGCAGTCCCACATTGAGTGTTTAAATGTTGCACCTGGTCTTCCACATTTTGGGCAGAAGTCTGTGTCTGAAATACCCATTACATATCGTCTGTGTGGGGAGAGGTAACTGTTATGAAAGATATTGTAGAACATTTCCCTATACTTGGACGAAGGCATCGTCCTCCATGAATATTGAAATTATCATAGTAATTGTTTTATAGTGTATTGAGGGAAGATCTGTAACCAAGTGGATATGCCGGTATGCATGGTGCCAATATCCTTTGGTGTGTGCAGAATCTGATAATATGTAGATATCACTCGTCTAACTGAGGTAGACCGAGATAAAAGGTTATCTAAGGTGTCCGGTCCTGAGGTGAGAGATGTCTAAGGACTTAACTAGCATAGTGTTGGGCCTGATACATAGCAAATGCATTTTTTTCACTAGATCTTGTACTTTCATAGGGGCTAGCGCCGTCCCATCCGCTAAGGCCCTAACGTGTGATATTCCTTTTGTTTTCCAGAATGTAAAGGGCCATGAAGCTTGTCCAGCTTGGAATTCAGGGTTGGCTAGTAACGGCAAAAACAGGGAGTGATGGCTATTCAAGTTATGTTTATGTGTTGTCCGGTGCCAAACGGTCCAGGCCGACATCAACAAGGGATTTTGCAATATGACATCTGTGACTTCTTGTCTGTGACAGTGTAAGAATGACAGTAAGTGTTGATGGGGCAAAAAGGATTGGTCAATGGTATCCAGTCCTTAATGTATCGATAGGTGCAAGCCTGGTTATATATTCGCATGTTAGGGAGATTTGTTCCCCCATTAGAAACAGGTTGTTGCAGTTTCAGCAAGCCTATTCTTTGTCATTTATCCTGCTATATGAATTTGCAAAATGCCGTATTGATCGCTTTTTCACCTGTGGGAGTAAGCAGAAGTGGTAACATCTGCAATGGATATAGAAGTTTTTGAAACGTCATCATTTTTAGTAAATGTATATGACCCAAATAGGATAGCATGAGATGTTTCCAATGTTTCAGCTCATCCAAAGCAGATTTCAACAGTTTGGTAACATTGAGTTTATATAAATTATGTATTTGTTTTGGAATGTAAATACCAAGGTATTTTATTGCACTTGGGGCCCATTTATTACGACCTCCCTTAGCCCAAGTAGGCTGGGTCTGCGGGCCTATGTATAGGCCCTGTGACTTGTCCTGGTTAATGGAGAAGCCAGATACGGAGCTATACTCCCCTATCTTTTGTAAGATGGGCAAGAGCATAGATTTGGGATAATTGATATATAAGAGTAAGTAATCTGCAAATGCCACGATTTTAGTTTCTCTAGAGCCCATATTAATTCCACGAAAAATAGGCCAGGATTGGAGAAGACGCAAAAGGGGGTCAAGTGCAATATTAAAAAGAAGTGGGGAGAGGGGGCAACCCTGCCTTGTTCCTCTGGCAATTGTAATGGAAGAACTTCGTTCACCATTAATGATCAATGAGGTACTAGGAGTAACATACAAGTATCAGAAAAATTGTACAAATTAATTTCCAAACGCTCTTATCTCAAAAAATGTTTGCAGATGTTTCCAGGAAACAGTATCAAATGCTTTTTCTGCATCAAGATTTAAAAGCATTGAGGGGGGAGTGTTGGTGGACTGAGTAGCCGTTATTACTGCTGCTAGGGCTGTAAGTACCCCTTTCACAGAAAATCTGTCACGTGTGAACCCGAGTTGATGTGACGTAAGTAATGAAGGTAGTATTGATTGGAGACCATTAGCCATTATTTTTGACAGGATTTTTAGGTCTTGGTTCATTAAGGTGATCGGTCTGTAAGAGTACATTAACTCCAGATCATTATCCGGTTTCGGGAGCAGGATAGTGTGAGATTCTGATAAGCTATGGAACGGGATTTGATCCCTGTAGATTTTCCTAAATAGGTGGGTTAGAAAGGGGACAATATGAGGTTTTAATATTTTGAAATATTCAATAATTTTTGTATTCTTAACTATTTTCTTCCTCCACACTGAGGCCACAGGGAGGACAAGGGGTATAGCATGGAGAGGACAGTCTGGGCACCAAATAGTTATTTATTTTTCATAGCAGGCCAAGGACTCCTTCTCTACTATACTAAGCTACCAGCCACCCCGTTTTAAGTTTGTTGCTGGTAGGAGCAGTTTTGTGGAAATTTGTTTTAAAGTACTCCTCCATTACCATTATTTATTTGCTTTCAGTGCAAAATCATTTTATCAGCAGGCAATGAAATGTATCTTACATGATGCCCTCTTTTGACACTCCAATATTGGAGCTGCTTGCATTTCCCTGTCAGTACACACTACTGCACCAGCTATTGTGTGCAAGGACACAATTGGATTGCATTTACATGTACAATGTCTTACAAGAACAAAGCTCACAAGGAGCTTGCCGATATTGGCTTGGGTGGCTAAGGCCATCACTACCTGGTCAAAGGAACTAGAGGATGGTCTCAAGGACACCGATTCAAATGTGCTTCCATATACTGTGGCAGCATCCATTCCTTTGGTAAACAGCGAAAGCCCATAGATCAGGAGTCTTCTAGATTCCAGGATGGACTCCTGCAAGGGAGATGTACCTCACATGCAGGTCGTGCCCTCTTCTGGGTCTCTTAGAACTGATGCCAGAATACCTTTAGTGACTAAGATGGAGGAGCTAGAATGGTGTTGCATAGCAGATGGAACAGAGGATACAGGATTATGGAAAAGAAACAATGATTCAGATATTGAGCCAGTGGGCTAGAGAAAAACCCAGTGAGCTCGAAGTACAAAACTACCAACAGCAGTAAAACTTGAAGTCTGGAGATAAGGGGGGAAATTTACCAATATGAAAAACCTAGTTTTTCATATTGGTATTTCCCCTACGACTGCATACGACTGTTTCAGTCGTATGCAAAGTCGTGTTCCGGAGGGGAATGTACAAAGCAGTCATATACGACTGCTTTATAACCCACCGATGTCGTAGGAATTCGTATTAGCTGGCCATATATATACGGCCGCTAATACGAATTCGTACAGGCAGTCTGCACGGATCAGTCAGATCCGTGCAGGCTGCAGAGTGTAAAAAAAATAGAAAAATTAAATAAATAAATAAAAAAACCAGCGTGGGGTCCCCCCCACAGCTGTAACCAGCACCAGGATGAAGGAGCCGGTAATTAAAAATCAGGGAACCCGACAAATAGGGGTTCCCTGATTTTTAACAACCAGCCCCAGGCTCCTGCTCTGGGGCTGGTTCCCAAAATACGGGGGACAAAATGAGTAGGGGTCCCCCGTATTTTAAGAACCAGCCCCAGGCAAAACCAGCCAGCAGGGTAATGCCACAGCCTGGGGGAGACTTTTTATACAAGTCCCCCCGGCCAAAGCATTCAGCCCTCTGACCAGTCAGCCTGGCCAGGGGCCCTGGGGGAGTGAGGACCCCCCCAATAAAGTGGTCCCCCCCTCCAGGACTTACCTGACCAGGCTGAAGCCTGGTGCTGTCCCCGATGCCCGTGGGCGGTGGGCATCGGGCTGATTCAAGTGTAAAAAAAAAGATTAAACTATTGTTTTTTACTGTGGCACTACAAGTGCCAGCAAGCCTCCCCAGCAAGCCGAAGCCGCCGACACCGGAGCCAGCGACCTACCGACGGGATCAAGATAGGTAAGTATCAGTGTGTGTGTGATGTGTGTATTAAACTTTTATTTAAAATTTGTGTCAGTGTTTTTTGTGTACTATTTTTTTTAACTGTGGAACTACAAGTGCCAGCGGGCCCTTTAATGCCCAGCAGGCTGGGACTTGTGGTTCTCCAAGTCCCAGCTTGCTGGCACTTGTAGTGCCACAGTAAAAAACAATAGTTTAATCTTTTTTTTTATACTTGAATCAGCCCGATGCCCACCGCCCAGGGGCATCGGGGACAGCACCAGGCTTCAGCCTGGTCAGGTTAGTCCTGGAGGGGGGGACCCCTTTATTGGGGGGGTCCCCACTCCCCCAGGGCCCCTGGCCAGGCTGACTGGTCAGAGGGCTGAATGCTTTGGCCGGGGGGACTTGTATAAAAAGTCTCCCCCCGGCTGTGGCATTACCCTGCTGGCTGGTTTTGCCTGGGGCTGGTTCTTAAAATACGGGGGACCCCTACTCATTTTGTCCCCCGTATTTTGGGAACCAGCCCCGGACCTGGAGCCTGGGGCTGGTTGTTAAAAATCAGGGAACCCCTATTTGTCGGGTTCCCTGATTTTTAATTACCGGCTCCAGGCTCTGTCAGCCTGGTGCTGGTTTTGGCTGTGGGGGGGACCCCACGCTGTTTTTTATTTATTTATTTTATTTATTTTTACACCACAGCCTGCACGGATCTGACTGACCTGTGCAGGCTAAAACGAGAATACGACAGAAAAATGGTGTTCTATTTTTCTGCCGTATTTTCGTGGACAAAAGCAGCCGTATTTTCTATACGGCTGCTTAGTAAATCAGGAACCACCATTCTTTTGAATGGTGATTTCTGTCGTATCCTAACGATGGTGTAGACATTCGTATTTGTAAATACAAATACGAATGTTCCATCCCTAGGACTATGAATTGTTGTATTTTGGGGATAGAAAATCCCGAAAATACAAATTCGTAAAAAAAAGGTGTATTTCTCCCTACGAATAGACCTTTTTTCTACGAATCCATATTAGTAAATTTCCCCCAAGGAACATTCTATAAAGCAATGTTGTTCAAGGCAGCACAGATGGTGTAATTGTTAGCATTACTGCCTCACAGCACTGCGGTCATGTGTTCAAATACCACCATGGTCCTAACTGTGCAAAGTTTGTATATTCTACCCGTGCTTGCATGGGTTTACTCCGGGTGCTCTGGTTTTCTCCCAAAATAGAAAAATATACTGGTAGGTTAATTGGACTCCCACAAAATTAACCCTAGAGTGAATGTGTGTGAGTGTACAGGTGGTAGGGAATATAGAATGTAAGTTCCACTGAGGTAGGGACTGAAATGAATTCTCTGTAAAGCACTGCAGATTGTGTGCACTAACTTAATATATGTTAATAAATAAAGGCATCTGCATTCAGCCTGAGCTTCCATTATAACCCCTTGGTCAGTAGAAATTGGAAGACCCTGGAGAATCAAAGGGCAGCTGTCTGCAAGTGTTATAGTAACATAGTAATTAAGGCTGAAAAAAAGACGTTACCCCCACCGGCAATTTTACTGCTCTAATGGTGAAGAATCCTCTTCTTAATCCAGTACAGAATTTCCTTTCATCAAGCCCGCGTGTCCTAAGTATAGGCCTGTTAGTGAACAAATCATCTCCCAGTTCCATATGATTCCCAATCCTGTATTTGAACATACTAATCATATCACCTCTCAACCTCTGTTTCTCCCCTGAAAACATATTCAGCCTGGTTAATCTATCTTTGTATTCTAGTGATTTAAGACCTTTTACTAGCTTAGTCGCACTTCTCTGTACCTGTTCCAATTCATTTATGTCCTTTTTAAGGTGCGGTGCCCAGAACTGAACACAATATTCCAAGTGTGGTCTCACCAATGCCCTGTAAAGAGGCACTATCACATTGGCATCCCTTGAATCCATACCCCCTTTAAAGCATGCCAGTGTCCAGTTTGCTTTTGCTGCTGCAGTTGAGCAGTGTACACTATTACACAATTTTTCATCTATGATGACCAAGTCCTTCTCTACAGCAGAATTCACTATAATAACTCCATTTAGCCTATAAGTATCTTGTTCATTTTTGTTCCCATAATGAATTACATTTACATTTTTCAATGTTAAACTGCATTTCCACCTTTCCGCCCACCTTTCCAGTTTATTTAAGTCACTTTGTAGTGTTTCCACATCTCCTGAGTTAATTTCCTTACTCAATATCCTGTCATCTGCAAATATTGTGATTTTACTCACTATGCCACTTTCAATATCATTAATATATTAAACAAGGTGGTTCCCAATATTGAACCTTGCGGTACTCCACTTTGGACCTTACCCCAGCTGGAATGTATGCCATTTACCACCACTTTCTGTCCCTGATTGTGCAACCAGTTTTTAATCCAATTACAAATTTTATCCCCTAACCCTAAAATACCTAATTTCATTAATAACCTTTTATGAGGCAGCATGTCAAAAGCTTTAGCGAAATCAAGCAGTATTACATCAACATATTTCCCTAGGTCCAGCCCCCTACTGACTTCCTCAAAGAAGCTAATTAAATTAGTTTGACATGATCTATTTTTGACGAACCCATGCTGAGCCTTACTCATCACTTTCTCCTGTTCTAAGAAATTTTGGAAAATATATCTTATTATTCCTTGTAATATTTCCCACAATGGATGTAAGGATGACCGGATTATAATTTTCAGGGTTAGTTTTGCTTCCTTTCTTCCATATTGGTACTACGGTAGCTATGCGCCAGTCCCTTGGTACTGTCCCCGAGTTTATTGATTCCCCGAATATCAGATATAATGGTAGTGCTATGACAGAATTCAATTCTTCTAGTATCCTAGGGTGTATTTTATCTGGGCAAGGAGATTTGTTACTATTTAGGTTCTGTAATCTATTTTTGACTATTTCCTCACTCAAACATACAGTTTGGGAGCAATCAAGAGCCGAGCATTTAATATGTGGGAGATCTTCTGAAGATTCTTCCCTTGTAAATACTGAAGCAAAAAATGAATTGACTAATTCTGCTTTCTCTTTTCCTTCTATTACCAGGTTACCCTGTTTATTTTTTAGTGGGCCAATATTTTCCTTCCTTAACATTTCCCGTTTATATAACTGTAGAATTGTTTGGGATTAGATTTGCTATCTGCGGCTATTTTACGTTCAGTCTCTAATTTAGCCATCTTGATTGTATTTTTACATTTCTATTACACAGTTTCTTCTTTTCACTTTTCCTTTAGTAGCAATACACAATTATGCCTACAACCCGTTATAGATGAATGGTTATTTGCTGTGTCATCACCTCCTGGAGGACATTTTTATCAATGCAAATCAACACAATTCTGTTGAATCTTGCAAATATTCTTTGATTAATTGCTAGATAAATATTTTTCTTGCCTCTATTTTCTTTACTTTTTTTTTTGCAGATGTTACAAAAAAAAAAAAAAAAACCCCACCAAAACTGATTAATTTGCTTTATACATTCATTTCACGGACGTGAGCGGAAAATTCAGATACCCAGCATTCACGGTGGAAATTTTAACGAGCAAATAAAAATTGCCCAAACAATGCATATGTCTATCCTCAATATACAATAAGCAAAGGGAGAACAATGTACATTTGTAATATAAAGGTGTTGTTGAGAAACAAATACAATTGGATGAACATGAATGCCAAAAATGTAAAAATGACATTAGCACTCTATATGCCACCAGGTCTTTTGGCAAAATAGTAAACATGGTTTCACCCATGCAAAAGTTTGGCAGCAACATAGAAAATATCAAAATAAAGAATTTATCAGTTTACAATATCTGGAGTAGCATGGAAGTTTGATACACAGGGTAATGGTTTGTTAAAAGGAATCATATTTCAGATTCCTCCAGTAAATTTTGGGTGGCCTGTGTGTTTCAAAAATGTAATTAATAGGATTATGACTGCAAACTTTACTTCTTGAGTTATAAGCTATTTTTCACACAAATATAAAAATTCCATTTAATTTTAGAAGAGAAATTCATGTCAACAGTCAGTCATCTTTAAGCCAATCTTTCAGATGCAGATAATTTCGGATACTAAAATGTTTTCCAAAGAACAGTTCATATGTGACATATACTCTCCTCGATGTAATGGTTTAAATACTTGCTGGAAAACCAACATTGAGGCATGTTTAGAATTTGCAGCATTCCTTTAAGAGATGATGACTACAAAAGAATGGGTGTGGATGAAAAGATAAACAATGAATAGGTTGACACAGAGAAAAGGTCGAAATGACAATGGTCGATAATTTTTGTTTTCTAAAATGTTATCAATTACCATCCACCTGGACTACAATTATGAATAATAACCTGTTTCACTAATAGTACATGTTTCCAAAAGTTTGGCTTTAGCACTGTTGATCTTTTGTACCTTTAGACCTTATCCATGTCGAAATATTGTCTGTCTATCATCCAAAACCCTCTCGAGAACTTCAAAGGTTAGAGGATCACCAGTCTTCTTAAACTGGTCAGAACTCATTACAATAAACTAAAAGAGGATTTTAGAAGATAGAGCACCATTTAAAAGAAAAACTAAAATTCAAGTTTCAAATAAAAATAGTATTAACACCCTCAAACATACATTTAAATGTTTCCATATTTCCAAACAAAGAACTTCATCAGAGCACAGGATATCAGAAGGGAAATAGACCCAGAATGTATAAATCAAGGAAAAAATGCAACTTACTCCAATTGCTAAAACAGCAAATGGTGTCAGTTGTCAGTTTAAATTTTACAAATGTAAGTTCTCAAAAAGAATATACTATAGTATACAGTAAGAGGTGCAGTGAGCTATAGAAAGCATAAGCTGCTTGTTATGCACTTTACAATCTTTTTTTTTTTTTGGGGGGGGGGGGGGGGTGGGGTGGGGGGGAGTATATAGAAGAGGGAACATGTATTCCCTCCATATTGGCACATAGTACCCAAATGCTCTATTGATTTACTAGTAACTGAATCATCAATTAATATTTCAAAAAGTGCTGTCTTGCAACCCTGAAATTTAGGAACAACTGACTTATAGGCTGGAATCCCAGTGTAGCTGCATGTCATGGCTATCCAAAAAGTCTGTACAGAAGACACTAGGGGTATTAGTACTCAATGGAGTTAAATTCATCGCTGGAGGGCCTGTTTGCTCAAGCCAGTCCATGCCATTAAGGGGAGGGTCAGACATTTCCAGTCCTAGAGGATCTCTCTCTGGGGAGAAGTGCAGATCGGATGTGTCCATTGGTGAGGAGGGGTGATCCAGGATTGCCAAACTGCTCAGCATATGACTATGTAGATCATCAATACGTGGCACAGATGTATCATTTTGCTCTGCTCGAAGTAACTGTGTCCATACTGAAGTCTCTAGAAAGTCCTCCAGACGATCTGGTTCAGGTGGAGAAAGTGGTGGAGGCATCTCGCTTTGTGGCTCTGCATTCTCAGTAGGAGTGGGAGATGTTGGTTTAAGACATGGCACCAGATATTCTTTACACTCAGTAGGAAGATCTGTTAATGAGTAAAAAGACAAAAATGAATAATAAAACTGCCTTTCCTTATGTCAAAACATCTACAGTATTTAAAATAGACTGTCAAATACCTAAGTGGCCCAAACTACAGCAAACATCTACACAGGTCTCCTCTTTCTCCAAATATCACTACAACATAATAATTACACAAACTACTTTCCAAATGTGACAGGGACTTGAACTTCTTATTACTTTAATTTTCAGCAGAAGTTTAATATAATTTTTGACTGAATAAATGTGTATGTACAGTCTTTTTCATTGGAAGTTAGATGCCTACGCTAATCAGGTTCAGCTAACAAGAACCATGGTTATAATTGGCAAAGTGTAACATGTGAGAGAGATTTGGGAGACCCGCACCATAAATATACTTGGCATTTTCTTTTTGTGGATGGATGTAGTCCCACCTGACAGGAATATTATACAAATATCTTTGCTGACTGGTTAGGGTGCTGTCCCCTGATTTGGAATTGTACAGTTTGAGTAAAGAGAAAAAAAGAAAATCAGTTTAATTAGGACGCACTCCTCATCCACAAAGTCTCACTGAGGGCGGTATTCAATGAGAATACCTGCGAGGTGCAGCGAATCCTTTTTAGGATTCGCTGCACATTCGCCATGTTCCGGAGCCGGCGGGCTCCGGTATTCAACGTGTCAGGGGCTCGCTGCCCCTGACTGGCGAATATGAGCTCCTGCGGCGATTGCTGCAGGGAGCCTGAGGAGGGTGGCAGGCAGAGAGATGGAAGTCTCTCTGCCTGCCCCAGAACTTTGTGGGGGGGAGGTGGGCTCCCCGGGTGCCAGGCAGCACAGGCTGCCCCCCAGGGGTGCCAGCAGGGGACCGTATATTCACTATACCCGATCGTAACGATCGGGTGCAGTGAATATATGAATATGTAATGAGCTCCGGCGCCCCCTGCTGGCTGCTTTTTTTTTAATTAAATATATATTCATGTGCTTACAGCACATGAATAAAAATAGCATGCCCCTCCTCAGAATAAAATTCCTGATTTTTTGACACCAAATGTAAAAAACAAACACTTTATTTTAAAAGTTCACATTCCACTTCACCATAAAAAGATAGCGATTGCTACTCGGTGAATCATGGTGAAAAAAACCTTGAAATGTATTCGCCATGTGGTCATTGAATAGGGTGATTCACCGTTTTAGTCAGAAATTCGCCAAACAGCACAAATTCGCCATAAAAACATGGCGAATCAGGCTCATTGAATACCGCCCTGAGACTTATAAAAACATACCTAAAAATAGGTGTATACTTTATTGATTTGTTAATAACATCTAACAGGTCATCATTTTGTATTCACAGTATTTCAATTTTATTTATTGTATGTGACCTCTTAGAATAATTCCCTAATTTGGGATTTCAAGTAGCGAAAATATAAAAACAAGATATAGATATAGGAAGAAAATATTTTTTTTTTAAAGATTAAAATTGATCTCTGTGAATTGTAGCTTAATATTTCTTTTAAATATATGTACTGCTTTTATGATGCAGTTATACTTTTATTGAACTTGTAGCCTGTGTTTATTATATAGTGATAGTTTGTAGTGAAGTCACTGTCTGCTGTATTGGGTGCTGATTTTATCTCTTGTCCATTCTGTGGTGTCTTTGTTCGGTTGCCGAATCTTTTCCTTAATTGGAGACTTGTATCTTAATGCACAGATGTACAATGCACCTTGTACAAATTGACAGTTTTTAGTGTGACATGGGTGATCCGCATGAACGACAGAGTATGTTGCCCACTTGGCCCGTTAATAAATCTAGGGCTTATAGGCTCCTGTATGCTCAGACACCACAGCGCGTGATAGTACAGCAGGCATGTGCCAATACTGGGGGGTGATTTTGAGCGCTAGGGGCACGTGTGCTGTGTGATGTACAGAATGCTGCCCTCTGGTTTAGGGTTGCCGCCCTTACAGAAAGCTTTAGCGAAGAAAAGAGAGCCAGTAGGCGCCTTCTGTACACTAAAAAATGTTTTAATCAACAATCAACATACAAGTATCACAATTCACAAACACATAACATGTACCTATGCATGCATGCAAAAGAGATAAAAGCTAAAAAATAAAAAATTAAATAAAAATAAAAATAAAGTAAAAAGTCTGCATCAGATAATTACCGAGTCCTGATTGGATGGTGTGGATGCCAGTAATTATAATCCCGAAGAAAAGTGGTTTGTTCACCAAACAGCGCTACCCTGAGATGTTCCCATAAATTTCACCAATATGTGGTAAATATTAATACATAACTTAATTGTAGGTGGGTAATGAATCCAAATTGCCAGCCAGAGATTCACTCTGAAATAAAACAAGAAAGTACCCTTTTGTCCCCCAATAATTGGGACTCACATTGAGGGCACATAAAGACACATCATAGTGTAATATGGTACAAACAAATGAATTTTTAATGTGTAGATAAACTCACAAAAGTAGATGGTTAAAAAGCGTATAAGTAGGGAATCCTAGGCAAGTGCTGCTAACCAGGTCCTCAAGTTTTTTGTTCCAGGAAATGCAGGGTCCAACACCGGAAATCGGGTCCCACAGGGTCCTGGCAATAGAGGGTGCCGATCAGCTTGCACAAGGATCCACATCAATAAACACCAAGCACTTGATGCATTTCGGACCTGAATAGGTCCTTTCCTGGAACAAAAAACTTGAGGACCTGGTTAGCAGCACTTGCCTAGGATTCCCTACTTATACGCTTTTTAACCATCTACTTTTGTGAGTTTATCTACACATTAAAAATTCATTTGTTTGTACCATATTACACTATGATGTGTCTTTATGTGCCCTCAATGTGAGTCCCAATTATTGGGGGACAAAAGGGTACTTTCTTGTTTTATTTCAGAGTGAATCTCTGGCTGGCAATTTGGATTCATTACCCACCTACAATTAAGTTATGTATTAATATTTACCACATATTGGTGAAATTTATGGGAACATCTCAGGGTAGCGCTGTTTGGTGAACAAACCACTTTTCTTCTGTATCACTCCTGGTGTTATGACAAAAACACAGTTCACCAACTGCTGCATGTTTTGAGAGTGCGCTATATTTTAAACAATTCACCCTTCCAATAGTAATTATAATCCCAACAAGGGTCCAGAGCTGTGCAAGATGTTAGTGTCCAGAGATGTAATACTGAACAGTTTGTAATCCAAGGTAAGTAGACCACTTGCTTAGCACTCTCTGTTGGATGCCCGATATTAGTTGGTGGCGTCCGTACTGTGGAATACAGCACTATCACCCGCGGGGTCGACACGTCAGTATTGTTGGTATTCAATGCTGGGTAGTTGTCACTCCAGCAGTCCCGATACTCGTGCGCTCAGGCAGCTTTTTCAATTCATTCCTGAATTGAAAAAGCTGCCTGAGCGCAGCGAAACTAGTTTTCGTGAGGAGTCAATTGTGGACATTGCAGCCAGACACCCAAAAGGGATACAGCAGCGACACATGACCGACCTCTAACTACCGGTCCCCGGCTACGTTTACCAGCAAGGATCTGATCCCCGAGATAGGCACCTTCAGACACTGCGGCGTGTTCTACTACTGCCGGCCGCGTACACTGAGGCCAGTGCGGTAACGCCGACACAGCATACTGAGCGCAAGCTCATGACAGTGAGAAGGTAACACAAGGGGATTCAGTCTATTCGCATCCACGAGTATCGGGACTGCTGGAGTGACAACTACCCAGCATTGAATACCAACAATACTGACGTGTCGACCCCGCGGGTGATAGTGCTGTATTCCACAGTACGGACGCCACCAACTAATATCGGGCATCCAACAGAGAGTGCTAAGCAAGTGGTCTACTTACCTTGGATTACAAACTGTTCAGTATTACATCTCTGGACACTAACATCTTGCACAGCTCTGGACCCTTGTTGGGATTATAATTACTGGCATCCACACCATCCAATCAGGACTCGGTAATTATCTGATGGAGACTTTTTACTTTATTTTTATTTTTATTTAATTTTTTATTTTTTAGCTTTTATCTCTTTTGCATGCATGCATAGGTACATGTTATGTGTTTGTGAATTGTGATACTTGTATGTTGATTGTTGATTAAAACATTTTTTAGTGTACAGAAGGCGCCTACTGGCTCTCTTTTCTTCGCTAAGGCATGTGCCAATGTATGCACCCACGTTGTGTGTTCTTCTCTGTCTAATGCCCGGAATCTAGTTGCCTTGGCTGGCATATACTGTTGCGCTTAGGCTCTTCTTGCTTGGGAGTTCTGTTGTCGCTGCTACTTATACTGTTAAGCCACCAAACACATTAAGAAAGGCATGAAGATCAGCAGTTATATGCGCATTCAATTATGCTGATGGGTTTATGTATGTCAAATTGTGAACACACTGGGAGATCCACAAATTGGGTCTTCTTGAGCAATGCTCACTGTACCATACACAGATTGCTGGTGCGCTTATTCTCATGCGTCGCTTACACACTGGGCAATAATTTGACTGCACTTTGTTAAACCAGGTACGTTGATTTAGTTAGTACGTGCAATTGTGTGCACGAGGTAATTTACAGATTAGATCCTCCGAGCAGTGCTAAGTGCACCATATGCCTGCTTTATTTCACAGTATAAAGTTTACCACATTCCGTGGATGTGTTGGTAAGTACGACTATACACACGTGGCAATTTACAGATTGGATCCTCCGAGCAATGCTATGTGCACTCTACACCTGCTTTATTTCACAATATATAATTTATTCTGTTGGTAGGTATGACTGTACACACGCAGCAATTTACATATTGGGTCCTCCAAGTAGTGTTATGTGCATGTGATTGTTAATTGTGTAATAAATTTATACTGATATACAGGAGGCGCCTACTGGTTCTTGTTTCTGTTATGTGCACTCTACACCTGCTTTATTTCACAGTGTATAATTTACCACCTTTAGTGGGTGTTCTGTTTGTCAGTACGACATTACACACGCTGCAATTTGCAGATTGGATCCTCCGAGCAGTGTTATGTGCACTCTACACCTGCTTTATTTCACAGTATATAATTTACCACCTTCAGTGGGTGTTCTGTTAGTACCTTTATTCGTACATATGTGGCAGTTTACAGGTTGGATACTCAGAGCATTGCTAGGTGCACTATACACATGCTTTCTTTCACAGCATATAATTTTCTCACATTAGGTGGATGTTCTATTAGTGATCAAAGCTGTGTGTAAGTATGACTCTACACATGTGGCAATTTACAGATAGGATCCTCCGAGTAGTGTTATGTGCACTATACACCTGCTTTATTTCACAGTGTATAGTTTACCACATTCAGTGGATGTTCTGTTTGCCAGTACAATTTTACACACGCTGCAATTTACAGGTTGGATCCTCCGAGCAGTGTTATGTGCACTATAAACCTACTTTCTTTCCCAGTATGTAATTTACCACATTCAGTGGATGTTCTGTTAGTACGTATATTTGTACACACGTGGCAATTTACAGGTTGGATCCTCAAAACATTGCTAGGTGCACTATACACATGCTTTATTTCACAGCATATAATTATACCACATTAAGTGGATACTCTATTCGTGACCACACCTGTGTGTGAGTGCGGCTGTACACACGCGGAAATTTACAGATTGGATCCTCCGAGCAGTGTTGTGTGTACTATACACCTGCTTTTTTCATACTATATACTTAGCCACATTCAGTGGATGTTCTGTTAGTACGTATATTTGTACACACGTGGCAATTTACAGGTTCGATCCTCAAAGTATTGCTAAGTGCACCATACACATACTTTATTTCACAGCATATAGTTTTACCACCTTCCGTGGATGTTCTGTTAGTGAGCACAACCGTGCATAAGCGGCAATTTACAGATTGGGTCCGCCGAGCGATGCCAAGTGCACTCTACACATACTTTATTTGGCAGTATATAATTTCCCACATTCAGTGGCTATTCTGTTAGTCAGTACAATTGTACACATGTGGCAATTTACGGATTAATTCCTCTTGGGCAATGATACGTGCCCTGTACACACATTATATTTCACAGCATATGATTTACCACATTTAGTGGATATTTTATTGATCCGTTCAGTTGTACACACGCGGCAATTTACAGATTGGATCCCCCCCAAACAGTACTGAATGTCCTATACACCGCTGGCCAGTCTTAGTGCATTTTCATATCTAGTTTAACCCTCGGATGGTATCCCAGAGGCGCATTATCATACAGGATGAGTAGTTTTTTTGGTGTTCAATGCGTGGCTGCTGACCTCCTAGGGCGTGCAGGTATATCAGTGCATACACAGGTTAAGAGCGTGATACTGCGGCAGAAATGTGCCGGTGTATGTAAGCACGCTCTCTGTTCTCCCTCGCCTGAATGCCAGAGATCTAATCTCCTTGGCTGGCGTGTGCTATAGTGCCTGGGTGCTTTTCACTTGGGAGCTCCGTTAAGGCTAATACAAACAATATTACACCAAACAGACAGACATAAACACAGGCTAAGTTGCTACAAATTCACAGAGGAAGAATGCCGATGCGCATTTCGCTCTGTTGCTTTTTCAAGGCTTGTACCTAGGTATCTGGCCCGCCCTTCATTGGTTCTATTTAAGGGATTGTACCTTAGGTGGGCATTTTTCTATTGGACCATTCATGGTCCTTCCTTTTACTTTCAAATTCAGTCCGATGCTTTCATTGGTTGCTGTTTATACATGGGGATTAATGGGAAAACTGATGGTCTGAATGTCCTCCTGCGGGACACTTATCTGTCATCTATGTTATGAAATGCATCTATATTGCATTGCCATTTATTACATGTTCCCATGTCTTACGGACCGTGACCTGAGAACTTGTGTAAAGATACAATAAAAGTATATATATATATATATATATATATTTATATGGAGAAAAGAGAAAAACAGAGTGCGCCCCTAATGCAAATTCCACCACCAGAATACAGCCAATACCAAAAATCAATGGTAATTTCAGCATAAAATCCACAATTTTTGATTTAATACAACATTTATTAAAAACATGTAGTTTTCATCTTTGCAGTATAATTTATACAGAAATACACCCAACGCGTTTCGTCGATACGACTTCCTCAGGGGTAAAAATTCAGTCTGACAATGTGGGAGGGTCCTAGGAAGTATCAAATAAGGACTCCTAAAGGATCAATGGGTGAGGGCTCTGGATAAGCAGCACAGCAAGCCAAAAAGATGAACCAACTGCAGTTGGTTCATCTTTTTGGCTTGCTGTGCTGCTTATCCAGAGCCCTCACCCATTGATCCTTTAGGAGTCCTTATTTGATACTTCCTAGGACCCTCCCACATTGTCAGACTGAATTTTGATGCAGTGATGTTTTAAATATTAAGATCCTCTACAGGACTCGACCCTCTAGAAGGACTTCCATAATTTTGATTCACATTCAAAATACAGTTTGAATTTGATGCGGCTGAGCACTATTTACTAAATATCCGCATAGGATACGCTTTTTAGAAGGTTCACATACTGGGTGTGATTATTCTCACTACCCACCAATATACGGAAATTTTTACCCCTGAGGAAGTCGTATCGACGAAACGCGTTGGGTGTATTTCTGTATGAATTATACTGCAAAGATGAAAACTACATGTTTTTAATAAATGTTGTATTAAATCAAAAATTGTGGATTTTATGCTGAAATTACCATTGATTTTTGGTTATTGGCTGTATTCTGGTGGTGGAATTTGCATTAGGGGCGCACTCTGTTTTTCTCTTTTCTCCATTTCTTCTACTTCCCCCACTAACAGGGGGGACTAATAGAGTTGCTGCCCCGACAGATATCGTTCAGCGCATTGAAAGGGTATTTCTTTTGTTATATATATATATATATATATATATTAGTCGTCTGTATGTCCTCATTTTGGACACTTTGCCTGTCATCTATGTTATGTGATACACATGTAGATTTATTCCATGTCCCTCTGATGTGCAGACTGTGACTTGGGGGTTATGTAACAGTAATATATATGTATGGTGATTATTTATTTATTTCATTGCTATGATCGAGATTGGCTGAGGTTACTCTTGTTGCCTTGTCTCATCATGTCTGTTTAGTTTGATCGATATGCATTTTTTGCATGATTAATGTCATTCCGGGTTGTGAGATCATGTTATAGAGTTTTTTAATTAATTGATTTTTTATTTATTTATTTTTTTTAAATTCTGTATGTCTTTGTCTTGTTTGTATTATTGGGAAACTGCTTCTCATATCACTGAGGTTTCAATGTTGATCAAAGCATTGGGATGAAGGCTGTATGGATTTGAACATTTATTCTAAAATGAATCTTATAATGCTGCTTTTCGTGGTAGTTCTTCAAGTTGATTGGGATTGACTGCTCGCAAAAACCGTGAAAAACATGTGCTAAATGTGAACAAAAATTATATTGTGAAATACGTGAGGAAAATGATAAAAAAAAGTGCGCTATGCGGTTCAAGCCATGCTGTGATCTGTAACTCACTTAAATAGAACCAATGAAGGGCGGGCCAGATACCTAGGTACAAGACTTGACAAAGCAACAGAGCGAAATGCGCATCGGCATTCTTCCTCTGTCAATTTGTAGCAACTTAGCCTGTGTTTATGTCTGTCTGTTTGGTGTAATATTGTTTGTATTAGCATTAACGGAGCTCCCGAGTGAAAAGCGCCCAGGCGCGATAGCACACGCCAGCCAAGGAGATTAGATCTCTGGCATTCAGGCGAGGGAGAACAGAGAGCGTGCTTACATACACCGGCACATTTCTGCCGCAGTATCACGCTCTTAACCTGTGTATGCACGGATATACCTGCACGCCCTAGGAGGTCAGCAGCCACGCATTGAACACCAAAAAAACTACTCATCCTGTATGATAATTCGCCTCTGGGTAACCATCCGAGGGTTAAACTAGATATGAAAATGCACTAAGAATGACCAGCGGTGTATAGGACATCCAGTACTGTTTGGGGGGATCCAATCTGTAAATTGCCGCATGTGTACAACTGAACGGATCAATAAAATATCCACTGAATGTGGTAAATCATATGCTGTGAAATATAATGTGTGTACAGGGCACGTATCATTGCCCAAGAGGACTCAATCCGTAAATTGCCACATGTGTACAATTGTACTGACTAACAGAATAGCCATTGAATGTGGGAAATTATATACTGCCAAATAAAGTATGTGTAGAGTGCACTTGGCACCGCTCGGAGGACCCAATCTGTAAATTGCCGCGTATGCACGGTTGTGCTCACTAACAGAACATCCACGCAAGGTGGTAAAACTATATGCTGTGAAATAAAGTATGTGTATGGTGCACTTAGCAATACTTTGAGGATCAAACCTGTAAATTGCCACGTGTGTACAAATATACGTACTAACAGAACATCCACTGAATGTGGTAAATTACATACTGGGAAAGAAAGCAGGTTTATAGTGCACATAACACTGCTCGGAGGATCCAACCTGTAAATTGCCGCGTGTGTAAATTTGTACTGACAAACAGAACATCCACTGAATGTGGTAAACTATACACTGTGAAATAAAGCAGGTGTATAGTGCACATAACACTACTCGGAGGATCCTATCTGTAAATTGCCACATGTGTAGAGTCATACTTACACACAGCTTTGATCACTAATAGAACATCCACCTAATGTGAGAAAATTATATGCTGTGAAAGAAAGCATGTGTATAGTGCACCTAGCAATGCTCTGAGTATCCAACCTGTAAACTGCCACATATGTACGAATAAAGGTACTAACAGAACACCCACTGAAGGTGGTAAATTATACACTGTAAAATAAAGCAGGTGTAGAGTGCACATAACACTACTTAGAGGACCCAATCTGTAAATTGCTGCGTGTGTACAGTCATACTTACCAACAGAATAAATTATATATTGTAAAATAAAGCAGGTGTAGAATGCACATAGCATTGCCCGCAGGATCCAATCTGTAAATTGCCATGTGTGTATAGTCGTACTTACCAACACATCCATGGATTGTGGTAAACTTTATACTGTGAAATAAAGCAGGCATATGGTGCACTTAGCACTGCTCGGAGGATCTAATCTGTAAATTAACACGTGCACACAATTGCACGTACTAACTAAATCAACTTACCTGGTTTAACAAAGTGCAGTCAAATTATTGCCCAGTGTGTAAGCGACGCATGAGAATAAGCGCACCAGCAATCTGTGTATGGTACAGTGAGCATTGCTCAAGAAGACCCAATTTGTGGATCTCCCAGTGTGTTCACAATTTGACATACATAAACCCATCAGCATAATCGAATGCACATATAACTGCTGATCTTCATGCCTTTCTTAATGTGTTTGGTGGCTTAACAGTATATGTAGCAGCGACAATAGAACTCCCAAGCAAGAAGAGCCTAAGTGCAACGGTACACGCCAGCCAAGGAAACTAGATTCCGGGCATTAGACAGAGAAGAACACACAACGTGGGTGCATACATTGGCACATGCCTGCTGTACTATCACGCACTGCGGTGTCTGAGCATACAGGAGCCTATAAGCCCTAGATTCATTAACGGGCCAAGTGGGTAACATACTCTGTCGTTCATGCGGATCACCCATGTTATAGTAAAAACTGTCAATTTGTACAAGTGCATTGGACATCTGTGCATTAAGATACAAGTCTCCAATTAAGGAAAAGATTCGGCAACCGAACAAAGACACCACAGAATGGACAAGAGATAAAATCAGCACCCAATACAGCAGACAGTGACTTCACTACAAACTATCACTATATAATAAACACAGGCTACAACATCAATAAAAGTATAACTGCATCATAAAAGCAGTACATATATTTAAAAGAAATATTAAGCTACAATTCACAGAGATCAATTTTAATCTTTAAAAAAAAATTATTTTCTTCCTATATCTATATCTTGTTTTAATATTTTCGCTACTTGAAATCCCAAATTAGGGAATTATTTTAAGAGGTCATATAAAATTGAAATACTGTGAATACAAAATGATGACCTGTTAGTTAGATGTTATTAACAAATCAATAAAGTATACACCTATTTTTAGGTATGTTTTTATAAGTCTCAGTGAGACTTTGTGGATGAGGAGTGCGTCCTAATTAAACTGATTTCCTTTTTTCTCTTTACTCATAGAGGGCGGTATTCAATGAGCCTGATTCGCCATGTTTTTATGGCGAATTTGTGCTGTTTGGCGAATTTTGGACTAAAACGGTGAATCACCCTATTCAATGACCACATGGCGAATACATTTGAAGGTTTTTTTCGCCATGATTCACAGAGTAGCAATCGCTATCTTTTTATGGAGAAGTGGAATGTGAACTTTTAAAATAAAGTGTTTTGTTTTTTACATTTGGTGTCAAAAAATCAGGAATTTTATTCTGAGGAGGGGCATGCTATTTTTATTCATGTGCTGTAAGATCTTAAGATCCCCATTTATTGTGCCAACTTCTCCCCTCGAAAAAGACCCACCAATGCTCCTTGAGATGCCCAAGACCTTCCCGGTGGCAGGATTGCATGAGATTTTTCACATGATATAATGCACTGTTCTGTCTTGACAAAGGCCCCATGAGGGTCGAAACGTCGACTTATATGTATAGATACTGAATAAAACTGTGACTTGGCTGCCTTGGTGAGTGCCTTCGCTTTTTATTAAGCAATTTGGAGATATATATATATATATATATATATCACACCATAGAAGTGTTAAATAGCGCCCTAAAATTACCAGTATTTACTGCAATCTTCCCCTATATTCTTATACTCCTATAGATATGGACAAGATTCTTAAATATAAAACATGTATTACAAATTGTAAACATAAAAACAAAAATGTATGCACTTTTCTTGCCAGAAGATTTTTTCATACAGTTGGCGTATACATAAGCCCGACGCGTTTCGTCTCCACACGAGACTTCATCAGGGGTGTATGATACAAATCTTTGCCAATCTTTGCTGTTGTTTGTGTGGACCCATACTGTTGTCCTACTGTGAGCTTTTTATTTAGCGTATTTATTTCTCACTGGTAGTAATTTCACTGTGGTGTTAGGAATTCCAAATCACAGTGTTAAATGGGTAATCCTTACCACTTTTGATAGTATCATAGAGTATCCACTTAATTAAGTTCTGAAATTGAGCATAGCCTATGCTCCAGCATACATGTAAAGGTCCAAATGATGTAATAGCAATTGGCCCTTACAAAGGGTGATCAGCCTCAAATATTTAGTAGGATAAATTTGCTCCTCAAAGATGGGACATAATATAATTCTTAAGCATTGGCATATAGTGCAGACAGACGAAGTACTGGGACCTTTTTGTCAAGAGGAATAACAATTTGAGAGACATTCTGGCGAATTCGGACATCGGACCTATCACCAATAGCCAGTGGCTCAAAGCAAAGAATGGTGTGACCAAGTGCCACAATTGTGTGAACTGTCAATTTTTGTGTACCGGCACTAAGTTCACCAATCCCATGGACGGTATCTCTTATGACATACGTCACCATCTTAATTGTGACAGCCGTTATGTTGTATATGTCATCTTTTGCTCGTGCAATATGTAAGACAATACGTCTCCTCAAGGAACGGATCGCAGCACACCGATCCTCAATAAAAAAGCTTACAATACGATCGACTGTAATACCCCGCCAGTGGCCAAACACTTCGCCATGGCTAAGCATACACTCAGAGACTTCCATTTCATGCCCATTGATCAAGTCCCCCCCTTAAGGCGAGGAGGAGACCTCAATAAATTACTACTGCAACGGGAATGTCAGTGGATTAGCCGTCTGAAATGCATTACCCCTAGGGGTCTCAATGAATATCAATCTCTACATTGTTTCCTCTGATATCCAGTTATGGTGGTGTCCAGCTAATGTTATCAGTTTAATATAACTTATTCATGGCTTACTTCCTCCTGTATTCCAATCTCTGACTCTATGCTTTTTTGTATGTAATATTCTTCTCTGTGTATTCATGCTTTCCTTTGTCCACCTGTGTTAGTCCCGTGTATGTATGTATATATTTATGTATTTTTGTGTGCTGCTTGTTGGCTCTATATCATGGGTCCTCAAACTGTGGCCCTCCAGATGTTGTGAAACAACAAATCCCAGCTTGCCTTGCCACAGTTTTGCTATAAGGGAGTGTTAAAACTGTGGCAAGGCATGCTGGGATTTGTAGTTTCACAACATCTGGAGGGCCGCAGTTTGAGGACCCATACTCTATATATTTCAGTAACAATGTTCTTTGGCATTTTTCCGCTTTTTCTGTGGCGGACTCTGACACTTGTCTTAATATTCATTACAGCCTCTTTGTGCGGCTATTATTGTGTTTTTTCTTTTCATTTTATTAGACATCTGAGTCCGGCCACGGCAACAACTGGATGTTGTCTGGTGTTGCTATGGTGATCCTCCCGTCTACGTACTTCTGCCGTACTGTACGGCGTCTGCAGCAGCGTGACCACGTTGCCATGGTAGCGAGGCGCCGGCAACGGGTCCCGCAGTGATGACGTCGTCGCGGGATCGTCAGCGTGGACAGGTGAGTCTGATCATCTTTGCTAGTTGTTACAGGTATATATGGGGCCACCAGCGGCATTGTGATCTATGCCCATGATGAAGGTGCATCATTTTGCACCGAAACAGCTGTCAGTATGATCGCTGAGAGGAGTTTCAGGGTGGCGGTTTGTACCATGCTTTCTACCACGCCGAGCCGCTAAGTATTCCCTGCTCCCTATGCTTTTATGTCTGTTCTTTGCACTTTATATGCCATTAAAATGACTTTTTGATATTTTTTCACAAAAACCCGGATGTTGCTGGTTTATTAATACAGCATATATATATATATATATATATATAACAGGAGTTTGGAGGTGCGGCACTCCCCGCAAATCAAAAGGACATGAAGCAGTTTTTGAAGGCAACGTTTCAATGTCTTTATTACGACATTTTCATCATGTCGTAATAAAGACATTGAAACATTGCCTTCAAAAACTGCTTCATGTCCTGTTGATTTGCGGGGAGTGCCGCACCTCCAAACTCCTGTTTATGTGAATACTACAGTGGGGCACCCAGCCAAGCAGAGAACAGCGTAAGTGCATGTGAGTGTGCCGGTCTCCAGCTATATATATATATATATATATATATATATATATATATATATATATATATACACACACGCAACAGTTTCTGGAAATATTCCGTTGGCTTTCTGTTCTGTCCAAGCCCTCTCCTGTTCACCAAACTATATCACCCACTACCTCCTTCTGGAAAATAGCTTGTCGCTCGTCATATATTTCCTTGGAAATTTGTCCATTGAATTCTTTTTTAGCACCACCTGGTTAACTCTTTCTAAATCCATAAATGGGCAGGAGAGGGGCTTTTCAAGATCAGTCAGCCGACGACCTCTTCAGGGTTTTAACAATTCTCAGAAGTTAGATCAAGTGGGAAATTCCACAAAATTAGTTTTGGAAATATCTGCAGATTAGACAATTTTTAAATACAAGAAATAGGCTCCCTTTTGTATCTAGGGAATTGCCAGACTAGAAAAGACTCTGGGGGAAATTTACTAAGATGTGTATTCTACTTCACATGTGATGTTGCTTTCCCAACCACGGTCCTCAAGGCACACCAACAGTGCAGGTTTTGTAGATATCCAGGCTTGAGCACAGGTGACTTAATTAGTACCTGATTGATTGTGATTAAACTGTCTGTGCTGAAGCCTGGATATCACTAAAACCTGCACTGTTGGTGTGCCTTGAGGACCGTGGTTGGGAAAGCCTGTTCTAGAGGGTACTAAATAAATAAGTAGCTTCTTAGTAAATTTCCCCCTCTGTATCTGTACATGTGATTGTGACACACAATTTCTACCTAATATAGAGGGTTGCGAGACTAATGCCGTCCATACACGTCCCGATGCGGGCGTGCGTTCTCTGCTTAACTAGCATCCATCACATCGCATTGCATGCCTTGTGCATGCAATGTGATGAAAACTAAGTACAAAAAGTATGTGCAGCACATACTTTTTTGTACTGTGCGATGAGATGCCGCGGGAGCGTGCACCTCAAAGCACACATCGCACAGCCCGCATCGGGACGTGTATGGTCACCTTAACTCTCATATGCCTCCAGCTTTTATGGCAGCATTGGAAAGAGATTTGGGAACTCGCATTCATAGAAAAAAATGCAAAATTATATTTCTCAAAGCTCAGAATTGTTCTCTATATACACACAAGAGAAACGCAATACAATTTTTGGTACTTGTGTACTTTCACGGCTCCCACGATGTGCATCGTACAGGGAAAAATCGCATCGCATGAGATCGCATGAGATCGCATGCGATCTGATGCGATGTAATTTTTCACAGAAATTATGGACATGAGTTGACATCATGTAAAATGCACCCCAAATGTCATTTTACACACTTTACCACCCCCACTATCAACGCCAACCCGAAGCGTGGCGAGCGCAGTGAGCCCGTGAGGGGCGGCGGTACGTGTCCTACGACCTTTTCATACCCCCACTATCCACGTCGGCGTGGAGTTGATAATAGAAAGTGTGGCGTGCGCAGCGAGCCACCGAGCCCGAAGCGTGGCGAGCGCAGCGAGCCCTGCGAGGGGACGCGGATACCTGTGAAGGTATCCGCGTGCGCTCGCCACACTTTCTATTCTCAACTCCACGCATGCGATTTTATAAAAAATTCATAAAAACACGGGAAAATCGCATCGCATCGCATATGGCATGCGATGGGAGCCGTGAAAGTACACAAGTACCCAATTTTTTTAATGAGATGGTGCAGATACCCTTCTCTACAAAATGCCATTGGACAAATGTCACAACGCAAGAGCTGTCCTTTGATTCACTCTACTGGGATGATATCATAGCCATTTCATATAATATTCATAATATTACTATTCCTACTGACCCAGCCTTTTGGCTGCTGTCACACTGCCCTATGCCTGTCAAATTAGAAAATGTACTTACTTTGTCACCTAAGCAATGCTGCACAAGCCTCCATTCCAACATTATGGGGATCCACCAACCCACCCACATGTAAAGTCTGGCTTTCTAGGGTTGATTTTTATAGGACTATGGAGGATATCCTATTGGCCTCAAGGGATACATTATCTGAATCCACTGCCACTTGGCTGCCTTGGTTGGACTAAAAATCATCATCTGCTTATAAAACTGTTGTAGCTATATTAAAATGTTTTATGAGGGGAAATGATGTACTGTTTAGATTCATTTTGTATTGCTACATGTTATGCCGGACATTGGTTTTTGTCCCTTTTATATAGGACCATATGTTTTTCAAATATGTATACTACAACAAGTATATCAGGCGCAATTAATTTGTTAATGAACTAATTATGCATAAAACCAAAACCACAACTACAATAATAATTGTGCTGCTCCCGTAAGAATGGCCCAACTCCAACAGAAAAACAAAAAAAATTATATGAGAGCGCACTGTATTGATCTATGTTCTATTTATTAATAAGTAAAAAAAATTAAAGACATTAATTTAAGAAACACATTTAGAACCTGGCAATAATGACATAAAAAATGTCACTGATAAAATCAAATGATAATAAAATGTCCAAGATTAGATCACACACATAAAATCAATTCCCAAATTGAAAGGATTATTCCTTAGATGTTAATTATTTGGATGTAGCTATAAGTAGGGAGCTT
Organism: Crinia signifera; assembly: GCF_055691185.1. Taxonomy (NCBI): domain Eukaryota; kingdom Metazoa; phylum Chordata; class Amphibia; order Anura; family Myobatrachidae; genus Crinia; species Crinia signifera. Next base: position 69,189,976 of record NC_139224.1, read on the forward strand.
AAAGTAGTTTTTGTGACCACCTATTATGAAGTTAAAAAAGCTCCATGTTATGAACTTGACTGCAGAACAAATCCTTAATTATCAGCTGTAGCAGATGAATGATAAGCTGCTGTATTAGCAAGTATTGATGATATTACTGGTATATTAAAACCATTTGGCTCCATCAGATAAAGTCAAAGCATTTCACCATATTAGATGTAAGAACACAGGCAAGAGGGGGGGGCGCTGTGATGTAAGTTAGCGTATACAGTTTAATAGCCACCCTTACTCCTGCTTAGTTGTTGCAAACGTATGTTAAAGAACTCAAAATGGCAGTATGAAATGGAATAAAAATGCAAAAATTATTTTATGCACTTAGCGAAGAAAATCAGACTGGAGAGATTGTAAAAGACTGTAAAAGATTGTACTCACCTAAGTTATGTATCAAAATGTCAAAGAAGTCATCCATTTGCAACCCTGTAGGTCTCCCATCCTAGTTATAAATGGAACAAACATTAGACCAGGGTTTATCAAATTTGGTAGTTAAGAACAGCCACAGTTCATGCTTTAAGATTCCCTTATTGGAATGGGTCATTAAGTAGGCCACCTGCTTCCACAGAATGAAATCTTTAAAACTGTATCTGTTGGAAGTTAACAAAAAATATATATACGTTGAAACACTTTGACTATAAGCCAGGGGTTCCCAAAGTTTTTGAATCACGGCACCCCAAAGCATCAGAAATGTTTTCACGGCACCCGTAGGCTAAAGGTTTCTCATTGAAAAAGTCATAAACAAATATTAAGTTAAATAAATTGTGACTATTATAATGGACATAAAAAACTTGAATTGGTCCTGGACCTCCAACCAAGGGCACCCCTGCAAGTCTCTCAAGGCACCCCAGGGTGCCACGGCACACAGTTTGGGAACCACTGCCATAAGCAATTTATAAACACTAAAATAGGTATTAAGTCTACTTGTTAACATTAATTTGTTCAATTTATTCCAAACCTTTCATATTACCAAACAAGTAGTGACAACTATCAATAATCTGGGGGATATAGTTATATGTGTTGTGGAAGGAAGAGGGGAGGGGGGGGAGAGACTTTGTGGTGTAGTAACGTATCAGGGGTTTTATACTATTATTGTGCGTTTCAGGGGTTTTCATTGGGATTATAGCAATGGAATATTTTTGTGTATTTAGTTATTTTGTTATTGTATTAGTTATTTATGTGTGTGTATCTAGTATCCATTGAGTTGGTACTACCTTGTAGTGTGAGGTCATCTAAGTTGCAGTACATTTTTTCAAATCTACCTATCAGTGACTGTACTATACAGTATGATGTGATATTGTGTATATAGTGAAACTTAAGGCCATTTCCTGCATAGGTTGGAATTCAATTAGAAGCAGTAGATGTCCATAGGCTAATTGATCCACTGGGGCTTTCCAATTAACATTGGAGCTAGCAGTTATTGAGGATTTTTTTTATTCACTCGCCTGCCTGAGTGGGTTGAAAAAAAAATTGATGACTTGGGGGTTAACGGGTGCTGTGACCACATTAACGCAAACTTTTTCTCAAATTCTGTGCATTAATTACCATTAACCCGTTTTACGGTACTTTAATGGAATATGGGCTGCTGCCATAATTAATCTTCTTACAGTTTTTATGAACATTGGGCGGGGGCCCATAAAGTTCTAGGTCTGGACATAGGATAATTTGGCACTACTACAGCTGAATAAGATGAATAATTGAGCTAATTTTAAACAAGTAGCTTTACTATTAAAGAGAAGATAACCTGTTGTTGCCATTTATCTCAACCACCATAGTTCCTAAACAGTCAACAATCAGGTTTCATACATTTAGTTCATGTTTACCTAATTGTAATGGTTTGCTATAGCTTACTATTTTCTGTACCATGACAGTTAATTCAACCCCTATGGGGGGAAACGTGTTAAGCCTGGAGAGATATATAGTTAAGAAGTTTCTTCAAGCAACAGTCATTTATCTTGCACAGTATTTGAAATGACAGACTGATTGGGAGGTTTTGGTACCTTTTTCCACTTTATCTTTCGCCAGGGCTTGATGCACCTCCCATATATCTGCATTAAATTAGTGTTCCACATTACAAAATTTGATTGTAATATAAACCAATACCATTATACTGTACCTCACAATTGTTGGGTTCGTGTTCCACGGGTTCCCCATTCTCAGGTGTTTCCTTTGTCCAGGCTGGTGATGAAGGAGTTAGGAAAATGCTCTGTGGTGGCATAGGTTCAGACTGAGTTGTTGCTGTTGGAGAAGCTGGTGTTTGTGTGCTTGGGGTTACCAGCTATTCCATATAAGTAAAATAATTTTGAAAAAAACAACATTTTTTTTTTAAATGTGTTAAATATCTGCATATATTTCTTCTGTACAATCATTAAGTACCAAAAAGTATGTATTACTCGCAATAAGGAAAATAAAGTCTTTAGATACAGTTATTTCACATTTCTTCTGATAGGGAAAATTAACACTAACTTTCTTCACAGAATATGGACTATGTGGTTGCTATTACTACAGTATATACACACACATACATATACTGCTCTCCAATTCTTAAGTTAAATTGGAGAGCAGTACATGTATGTTTGTATATAGTACAAAACTGTATATTCAAATGCAGTTCCCAAACACACTCAACACACCCCAACAGTCCATAGCTCAGCACAAATGGTTAAATATATTTGACTTCAGTACTAATTAAGTTACCTGTAGCAAAGCACCTACATACTTAAAACCTGGACCATTGGGGTGCCTGGAGTACCACATTTGGGAACCTCTGCTTTAGGACAATGGTTTCCAACCCTGGTCCTCAAGTACCCCCCAAAAGTGTACATTTTCCAGGTCACCCCCCGCAGGTGCAATAATTTTTTAATTACAATTTAAAGGATCCACAGGTGGAGCCAAGTATGTCATGAGTTCTCTGTGGAAACCTGTAAAGCGTGCATTGTTGGGGGCACTCGAAGACCAGGGTTGGGAACCAGTGCTTTAGGGAATTCAGGTTTCATATATTTACCTTGTACAAAGCATACTGCATTTTAAGGTATTTGGCACAATTGCTCCCATCAGATTCTATTGCCTTGGGGCCTGATTCAGACCTGATCGCTGGGCTGAAAGATTTCGGTGCCCAGCGATCAGTTAAGTGCCGCCCCGCCACTTCAGTGGCCACATTCCCGCCGGCCATGTGCTTGGGTGCGATTGTGATCACAGTCATGTGAAAGGAAAAACCATGAAATATTACTCACCATCGAATGGTTTTCTGCTCTCGCCGTAGCACCGAGTAAGTCTAGACTTACTCAGCGCTGTAAAGGCTCTGGGCTCTCTTCGCGTGAACGTCTCATTCGATAATCGGGCCAGTGTCTGAATGGGGCCTTTTCTCTTAATAAGCACTGCTTTGAAATTCATATTGCATTCTTAAGGTTAGTACACGATGGGCATTTTTGCCCATCAGCGATGTGATGAATCGCTGGCCTATAATTCGCTCAGTGTATACATCCTGAGCAATTTTTACCCAGCTCAGCGATTTAAAGGGGGGTGAACCACTTTCCATAGGAGACTATGGAAAGTGGTTCACTCTGCCCGTAAAACAGACTGATGGCCAGCAATGATGCGGGAGCGAACATCAGGGCTTCCCACCCACCCATGCACACTAGGAGATTTTAAGCTCAAGATCACCTAGTGTGTATGGGCCTTAAGGTAATGGGACAGTATCATTAGAAGCAGCTTTAAAACTGATTTAGGTTAGGATTTTTTTGGTGAATTTGTGATGGTATGTTACCTCCTCAACATTTGTTTGTCTTATTTCTGGCCACCTTTAGCCTGCATCACAACTTTACAAGTATGTTGTTCATTTCTAACATCCTACAATCCCACTATACAACCAATATGTGTTAAAAAAAATGCTTTGATTTGCTTGCCATTGTAAATACCCAGGTTATACATTTTGTACAGTGAGGCATAGGTAATGGAGGTAAACTGGGTTGATGCTTGCATAAATAAATCAGTGTAATTTTTCACCTTTCATCAACTATACATTTGCATTACTGGAAACCTGTGTAAATTAACTGTTTATATACTTGGTATGAATTACCTTGGTACTACTATCAACTGCATTTCTGCAATTCTACTGCTCTGTCTTTTATTGAGCTACCATCCCTATATTCAAATTTCCACCCCCATTTACCTATTTGTCTATGCTGACCGCACCACCCAACACTCCTTGTCCACCTAATGTTTTATTTTGCCCCCCCTGGTACCACCTCTATATTTTGCTTCTAGTCGTTTACAATTCTTCTCTTCTGTCTCCCCTCTAGCCCTCTGCTTCCCTTCCCCTCCTGTTACCTTACTGTCATTCACTTCTGCTCCACCATGGGCCATTTAGCCCACCACTCCTTCCATGTGAAACTCCGGCATTTTCTCTTCCTAGCACAGGATCCAACACCATCCCTGCCTTTCAAATGAATCTCACTTTAACACTAGCAACCCTGTTTATCTCATTCACAACACTACCAAAGATACATACCCCCTATAATGTGCCCTCTGGAATGCCAGATGTGTTTAACAAACTGGTCACCAATTGTGACCATTTCATTTCCAACTCAATGCTTCTCCTAGCCTTACTGAAACCTGGATTACACCCCCTGACACTACTTCTCCTGCTGCTCTCTGATGGAGGCCTCAATTTCTCTCACATTCCCTAACCCAGAGGTTTTTAACATCAAGCTCATACCTCGTACGCACCTTTACTTACAAATCCCTCACACACACTCCCATTTATATCTCTGACCTTATCTGTCTTTACACTCCCACCCATTATCTTCGCTCGGATTACTTCCTCCCACTCCTACCTCCAAAATATTTCACATGCTGCTCTGTTTCTCTGGAATTCTCTATCTCTCCCCCTCAGACTGTCAACCACTCAAGTGGCTCTCAAGATTTGCTTCTTCACAAAACCCAGACAAATCTCATCGTAACCCCCTGGTCCACGCAGACTGTCTACCACATCTGGACATGCCTGCCCCTCCCCTTTTGAATGTAAATCAACATAAGCAGGGCCCTCTCTTCCCTCATGTACTTTTCCTTCTCTTACGTAAACAAGAGAGAAGGCACCACATCCTGTGGTTTTATGGCACCTTAGGCAAGGTATTCAATACAGGTGGTTCCTGTATTGTATACCTTGCCTAAGGTGCACAAGGATCCCAGGAAGCCACCGGGTCGCTCCATAATTTCTGCTCGCAACTCTATATCAAGCTGTGTCTCAATTGCTAGATTATGTCCTTCAGCCATTATTGTGACTCCAACAATCTTTTCTTAAAGACACAACTAGCTTTTTGAAATTATTGCTAAATTTCCCTGAAGTCCCTCCTGGGACCTTAATGTGTTTTTTTTATACATTTCTATACCCCAAGATATGTGGTATACGTCTATACCCCATGATTGGGGGGGAAGGGGGTTTAAGGTCAGTCCGTTCTTTTCTGAGACAACATCTGGACAATGCATTGTTCAATCATGATTTGTTTTTACAATTGTTGGGCTTGACTCTGGAGCGTAATTCTTTCCTCTTTGACGGTAGTTATTACCTACAGCTATGAGGGTGCGATATGGGGTCAGCGGTCGCACCCTCGAATGCAAATATATATATGTTTGATCAAGAGGATCAAATGTTCATGACTCGATGTGAGTCAGTACTTGCTCCTGTACACCAGCTACATCAATGATGTTTTCATCCTGTGGATGGGTGGACAGGAGGGATTTGAACATCTTATGTCTGAGGGCAATGTTAGGGACTCAACTATTAAATTCACTTATTCCTGCAGCGAGAGTACAGCCCAGTTTCTGGACGTGGCTGTTGTTATTGTTGATAATAGGTTAACTACAGATGTTTATTATAAAAATGTTGACCGAAACAAGTTTTTGATGGCTTCCAGCCATCATCCGCCTGCTCTTATGCGTGGGCTCCTTCGCTCACAGATGCTGAGAGTGGCACGTCTGATCAGTGACCCCTTGATTGTATCAGATCACCTTGATCATCTGATAGACAAATTTATCGCATGGGGATATGACCCAGATCTTTTACAACAGCAGAAAATGAAGGTTATGCCCATGTCTCGCATTGACTTACTTCAGTCCAGTAAGCGTCAGACGGGAGAGGTGCTGCCTTGGACCAGCACATATACAGTAGCTAGGCCTTCAATTCACTATGCTTCTAAAGCTCTCTGGCCAATCGTTAAGAGTGACCCTGATTTACTTGTATTCAAGGAACTATGTCCTTTGGCAGCTTTTAAAAGAGGCTCCTTATTGCTCCTTGGTTATTGCGATCTCTTATTAGATCATGTTATTTTGTATCTTTTTTGTATATTATCATTCTTGCTATATTGTTCACACAGTCAATCCCTTGTGTCCCTCTTGAGGTACATAAATGTGTTTACAGCACGTTGCATCTGAGACTGCATGCTGAGGTGTTCTTAGAAGGTTTTTTCTATTTATACTTTTCACTTTCTTTTTCCTGATAGCGTTGCCACGTCCCCATGGCAACGAGCACAGACGGGGAGCGGGCGGTGTCTGATGACATCACAGCTACAGCGCAGCTGTGGATCATGCCGGGGGACGTAGGACACGCTCACATAGGTGTACTCTGGTCTATATAGGTAAGTGTTTGTGTATTATACCTTGTCTTTGATAACGAAATTACATTTTGGATACGTTCATACCTGCTAAAACTGGCGTGGTCTGCAGTTCATTGAATTATTGAGAAGCCCTGTGAGTGCCACCCTAGTACCATTGGTACGATCGCGTCTATGTATCTGAAAGATTTGGAAGGCACTTGGGCAGTTGTGACCATACAGCGGAATGCCGGACATCTGCGCTATATACATATCAGCATCGTAGGGGGACCACCACCTTACCCGAAGTCTGTTCCAGTCAAGGCACCCTATTAATCATTATTTGTGAGAGAGACTGCTTTTTTTTAATTCTCATTATCATTTGTAGATTCACCTTTCCTGATGTGCGGAGTGCATCGAGCAAAGTATGGAGCAGCACAAGACAGATGGCTTCGGCAGAATGGTATTCCCATGTGGGCAAGTAGATTTATTTTCGGAATCAGAAGAGGAACAAATCCTGGTGCAGCAAAATTTGAGTACAGAGGGGAGAAATTAACCGACAGATAAGCTCTTTGCCCAATTGTTACGCCTCAAAAAACGTGAGGTGGACTTTTCCTTACATAGTATATCCCTTTCGGACAACTACAGGGATAAAAAAAGGTTATACGGAAGTTTCCGTATAAGGAATATTCCCACGATAGGGAAACACAATGTAGAGTTCTGCCATAAATGGGCTGCGATTTTAAACAAGGCATCTTTTGACCATATGCGATTAGTAATCCAGGAAGCCACCCGTGAATTGTGACACAAGAGAAAATTAAAGACTTTGATTGTGTTAATTTACAAGCAATTATGGATGACAAAACAGAGAGCTGGATGGAGAAACTCAAAACTCAGCTGGCGAAATATCGCAAAGATCTAATCCAATTTAAGAGAGATAAGATAGCAACGGTCAATAAGGACTATCTTGAGAAAAGGGTCTATGAATGGGCCAACCATCCAACCACTAGACCCCAAGGACAACGGGGACGCCGACGTTTTCAGTAACGTGGTAGATGGAATAAGGGGCAAGATACCTCTAGAACTGGCAATTCGTCACAGAGTGACTCTGAACAACCGGGTACCTCCAAGTCTACTTCTCAAAGGAAACCCCCTTTAGGGGTGAGCACCAGGGCCAAGTTGGGGGCCCTAGGACTTACACCCATAGAGGTCACCAGTGGGAGAGAATCAGGAAAAAGTTCAAAGAAAGGGAAGTAGTGGTGTTCAACCTGTCTTCCCGGATATTAAACACAGATGAGATGACTGTACTCAATCGTGGTCTCTCATTTGTGCTGACTAATCATCACAACAGTTTTCCCAATAAAGTGGACATCTATAGTTTTAGTTTAAGTTTGAGACTCAAAGAATTCTTTGGACCCACAGACCAAGACTCACTAAGAGAATCATTGCCGTATGCCTGAATTCTAATTTTGACCCGCATTCTGTTAATCAAAGCATCAAATGCTTAACCAGAGTACTTGATCAAAATGATCTGGACCTATCATCTAAAACTAATATTCGTAACAACATGAGCAGGTATGAATTGACAGCGTTGAGGAATTTGAGTTCCTATGATGATATAGTAATCCGTTCCGCGGATAAGGGGGGTGGGGGCAGTGGTGGTGCTGGATGTGAGCATGTACAAACAAGATATCTACAAACAACTTGGGGATACAGCCACATATGAGAATCAATCTAATGATCCGACCAAGCAATATAAATCTGAGCTTGATGGGATCTTATTGCCTGCCGGAAAAGAAATCTCCAAGAAGTGTGTAGAAGCTCTTAATACCAACTTTCCCATCACTCCGCTACTATATACCCTACCCAAATTACATAAAAACCTGCAGAACCCCCCCTGGCCGTCCTATCATCTCGGCTAGGGGTCACTTTATTATACGGTCTCACAATACCTCGACTCATATCTGCAGCCAATAATACAAGAACTTTTTTTAAAGATACGACAGATCTAATCGATAACTTCAGTCGTTACAGAATTAACCGGAAGAGTTCTTATTTTGCACGTTAGATATAGTGAGTCTGTACACCAATATACAGCATGATGTTGATGTGTCAGCCACTCAATCTCTCATCACGGACAATCCTCTATTCAAAGGCCCCGCAAGTGACTTCTATTTGCAGTTATTGGAACTTACCCTGACTCGCAATTATTTTTACTTCGATGGAGCCTATTCTCTGCAACGCCGGGGCTGTGCAATGGGTAGTTGCGTAGCCCCAACGTATGCGAATGCCTTTATGTTCAGAATGGAGGAGAAATTAATCTTATCTCAACCAGAAGCTTTGAAGTAGATTGCTTTCTACACAAGATATATCGACGATATCATGTTGATTTGGGTGGGGACCCTGGATGCGCTTGAAGCCTGTCCTCAATTAGCCAATAGTAGAGATTCCTTCATTAAATTTACCTCCACAATTGACCAAGTCACAATAAGTTATTTGGATGTACAAATTACTCGATGTGGCAGTACAATAGGTACTTCAGTGTATCATAAAGCAACTGACAGGAATACCCTGTTGGATGCAAGAAGTCATCACCCTATGGCATCCAAACGAGGTTCCCGTTCCCACAGCTATTAAGAGTGAGGCGCATCTGTAGTAATGAAGAGACCACACATGTACAAATGGACCAAATGGTCTACAAATTTGAGCAGAGGGGCTATGGATCCAATGTCTTGGCTCAAGCGAAGGAATTGTCCATCCCAAAAGAGAACACCCTGAAGAGCACCCCAAAGAAGATATTGAAAGATACCCTGCCATTCATCAGTACTTATTCCACGTCCAGTCCCTCATCTGTGAGGGCTTTAAAAAATTCTGGCCAATGGTAAACAACAAAGATCTGGATTTACCAGCAATGAAAAATATGAAAGTGATGCCCTGTTATGAAAGGGGCAGAAACATTCGTGATCAACTACATGTGCAGGTGCACAGGGTGTGCTACCTGTGGATACCTGGAACCGAGTGACTCATTTGTGCATCCCCACTCTGGACAGCGCTACAAAATTAAACATGTATTCACATGTTCCAGTCGATATATCATTTATATCATAAAATGCCCATGATATAAATGATATATGTGGGGAAGACGACCAGATCATTCAAAGAACATATGGCGGCCCATAGGTCGTCAATTAAGGCAGCACTGGAGGGAGCTGCACTTTCGGGACTACAAACACCCTCTCCCTACACTTAAGTATAAAATGATCGACCAAGCCCCTTTGAGGATACGTGGTGGAGACAGAGACAAGCAATTGCTTGAAGCTAGATGGATTTTTATTTGAATTCCATTCACCCATTTGGGTTGAATGAATATCTCTCATTGAATTGTTTTCTCTGATCACTTCAATATGTCCTATTTAGCCATGTTAATATCTCTGTGCTTCTCTCCTGATCTTTTGGTTGTGAGATTCTCTATCAGCCTGCTTAATGCCAGATAGGTAATTGTTTGCAAAAAATATAAGAGACTTTTTTAATAAACATTTATAAACTTTGGACTTTACTTTGCTTGTTTTAAGATTGATTACAAGGCTATACTGATCTATTTACTAAGATCATTAAGAGGGTGCCATCTTACAACGGTTACACACACATATATATATATATATATATATATGTAACACATACACATACACCAGGGGTTCCCAATCTTTTTCTAATCACGGCACCCTAGAGTATCAGAATTTTTCCAAGGCACCCCATGGCCCCAAAAAATATATATCAAATTAAGTAGATTGTGTTTATATGTGCTTCTTAGGTTCAGTTATGTGGTAAAGGGCAGGATTTGCTTGTTATGATTGGCAGCCACCAGCACTGGTTTTGTCCAGAAATAATTGATTATAAATAATTTGTATTGGTCCTGGACGACCAACCCGAGGCACCCCTGCAAGTGTCCCGAGGCACCCCAGGGAGCCTAGGCGCACAGTTTGGGAACCACTGACATACACACACATATACAGTACATACATACATATGTGCGTGTGTGTTAGACCATTATAACTGCACTCTCCTTCTTTTCTTATAAGGTAGCATGCCAGGACCCTCCAGATTATGGGCCTGATTCTGGTTCACTCGCAAAAGAAATTCTGTCTCTAATAGGGAAAAAACATGTGCACTGCAGGGTGGGCAGATATAACATATGCAGAGTGTGTTAGATATAGGTGTTATTTTGTTTCTGTGCAGAGTAAATACTGGCTGCTTTATTTTGACACTGCATTATAGATATCAGTTAAAAGTACAATCCCCACTCAAATCTAACTCTCTCTGCACGTTGGATATGCCCCCCCCCCCCCCCCCTGCAGTACACATGTTTTATCCATTAGAGAATTTGCTTTTGGGAGTGAATAAGAATCAGGCCCCAACTCTGCTAAGCCCACATACAGTGTTCTTCGTATAAGGTCACAAAAGGGAACACTCACCAATCTTACCTGTAGAGTTTTATTCACATACCAGCCACAAAGCGCATAGTGCCAATATCAGAGATTGGTCAATGTTTCAGTCTTTGCACAGACCCATTTTCAAGACCACAAAGCCTATTTATTTATTATTTATTAACAGTTTCTTATACAGTGCACATATTCCGCAGCACTTTACAGAAAATAGTTGAACATTCACATCGGCCCCTGCCGGAATGGAGCTTAAAATCTATATTCCCTACCACATGTACATGCACACACAGACATTCTAGGGTTAATTTTTTTGGGTGGAGCTAATTAACCTACCAATATATTTTTGGATTGTGGGGGGGAAACCGGAGTAAACCCATGAAAGCACGGGGAGAATATACAAACTCTGCATAGTTAGGGCCATGTTGGGAATCTAACCCATGACCTCAGAGCTGTGAGGTAGCAATGCTAACCATTACACAATCCGTGCTACCTAAGTGTATGCAATTGATAGGCTTTGTGGTCTTGAAAAAAGGTTGATGTGTTATATGCTGTATATACTTATCTATCTAGCATACTCCAATAGCCTCCAGTCTCATAGACCAACTATTATATGTGACGGAACCAGATTCACAGTATGTATATAAAACCAACATATCTACAGCAACTGCTTGATGACATATTGTCAGCAAAGACCACAGTTACTAGCACCTTACTAAATCCATACCTCAAATAATTCAGACTGTTCTGGGGCATATTGGTGGTCCTAACCATTACTAGATAAGTACACCTAATAAAAGTAGTGTGCTCATAAATTGTATTAAAACATAATATACAACTGTACAACATCTACTCAGGGGCTTTTTAAAAGAGGAGTCCCTTGTGCAGTCTCCTCTGTCCGAGCCCCCTCCTCTCTGCCGGCATCAGTGCTGTGCTGTAGGAGTGCTAAAGTGATTAAACCAGGCATGTCCAAACTATGGCCCTCCAGCTGTTGTGAAACTACAATTACCATCATGCCTTGACACAGTTTTGCTATTAGAGAATGCTAAAACTATGACAAGGCATGCTGGGATATGTAGTTGCACAAAAGCTGGAGGGCCACAGTTTGGACATGCCGGGCTTAGACCCATCTGAGTATATCTTCAGAAAAAAAGGCATGGCAGCCATTTTTTCTGATGATCTCTGTAGCGATGCAGCGCATTGCTGTAGGGTCTGAGCATTAGAGCACTCAGACCCTACTGCACACGAGCAGATCTCCAGAAAAATAGCACAGCAGCCATTTTACCAGAGAATTAAGCAGCGCTGTGACTGGCGTCGCGGGACTCCGTTGGATAAGTATTAAAAAAGAAAATGAGTGCAATGTGGGCCCCCCCAGGGACTCGCACACTGCACCTATTATAATTACGCCACTGGTTCTACTGCAAATATAAAGCTGAATTTTCTGGTAGAAAATGAAGTACACAGTAGTATAAAAATAAAAATAAAATACCTTTTCCTGAGTGCAGCTTATGGGGCTTTCCTTGCTGGAGTCTGTTGGCTGCTCCTGTAAGCCATTCAGAGTCATAAATGGTTCTATGTTGGAAGAGATGGCGAAAGATAAAATGGTACATTGCCCCAGTTGGAGACCTGGCTTTGGACTCTGGAAAATAAGAGAACCTAATATAACCATGTCTTGACAGAACATTTTAAAGGAATAGTAGTTTATTAAGTGGAAGACAGATTTGTAAAACATGTTAAGAAATCATATTTAAAAACCAAACCATGTTTCAAGTATAACATACTGAAATGTAATTAAAAAGAAACACACTGTGCAAATTACATAAAATGAAACTAATGAAAAATTATTTGTGGTCTGACTGCCCAAATATCCTTTCCCCAAAGCTATAGCTAAACAAAAGTAGAAAAATATACAGTTTGTAGAATATTGAAAATATATGCAGGAACAACAAACCTGGTTTCCCAACACAAAACCTAATCATTAATAGAGGTAAACCTAAATCATTAATAGAGGTAGACTGCCCTGCCAAAGGGGGTGATTCAGTTTTGCGTGGTAAGCAGCAAAATTCATTGTTTACTGAGTGCTGAAACACCGCCTGCCAGGCGAGTGAACGTCTGCCCCGGCATGCAAACGTATGTGTAAGCTGACATATCCATTCGAATGTGGACGTATGGGAAAAAATCATTTGATGGTCGCTAACCTTCAAATGATTTTTGGCCCGCAGATAAAAGTCAGTGAAATCTGACTTTCATCTGGGCCCGGAGATGGCCCGAACAGGGGGCGGGAACTGACTTCATGTGACGTTAGCCACCCGCCCAGAGCAGGCACTGGCCTGTCTGCGCTTCCAGCGTTTTCATGGGGATGCACATAAAACGCCATGCGTTCCCTTGCCACAGCCCACTCTCCACCACCTCCCCCGTCCATGTGAACACCCGGCGAGTATAATACTCGTCAAACAGCGGATCTGCACATGCGTATTTTTGCCCATACACATGCGCAGACTAGCAACGTCAGTTCCTAGACCGAATTTGGCTCACAACAAGCCAACCTGAATCACCCCCAAAATGTTGTGATCCCAATGTAGACTGGTAACTGCACAAATCTAGCAAAAAGATATACGGAGAGAACACCACAACTCCTGATTCTTTGACAAATACTGATGTAAGTCATGCACCAGAGAAAAGCAGCCTATCAGGCATTGTGATGGTGGGGGTCGAGAATGGTAAAACAAATCACTAATTATAAAATATGAAACATTGTTATGAGGGAACCATACGTAGGGCTGCCTTGAAACAGAAGCCAGAAACATATTCCACAGATGAGAAAACTGCATTTTGTATTGTGCTCAACCCACAGTATCAGATAGGAAGAATCAGATGGTATTTTATGTGTAGTCTTAAGCATATTGGCTTCTGTAAAAAGAAACAAATTCCCAAAGGTAGGAAAACTAAAGGACAGAGGGACTGTACAGTACAATACAATATAGAGAATAATCTAACAGCATCCCAAAACAGACCTTCACCAGAATATTATTTAGATAAATATCACTCTTGATAACGTGATGAAACAGAAGAATTGCGATAATGGCCATGATGTTGGTAAAAAGGATGTAGCTAAAAACCTGGCACACAAAATCCTGACATCCAATTGTCAGACTGAAAACAGAAGTACTGGGGTTATTAGAGCACTGGCATAACTACTTTTGCGCCCCCCCCTGTCAAAATTTCTGCAGCGCCCACCTGCCCCCCCCCCAGTTAACCCTCCCAGTAATGTTAACCCCCCCCCGCTTTACCCCTCTAAAAGCCGCTTGTCTGTGGTCCCGACTCCAGCTTCTAATGAAAAAGGACCATCACAAAACGTCTGCCCCCATACAGCAGATAGTTTCTGAGACATACTCAAAAACTGCCTGCTGTATGGGGGGGTGGACATTTTGTGATGGTCCGTTTAGATTAGAATGAAGCAGAAGCCAGGAGGGGACAGGGGAGCCGGGACCGCAGGCAAGGTGCAGGAACCTGCTCCAGAAGTGGCAGGCGGCATTACAATAGCCCAGCAGACCCCCGGCGCCCACACCTACACAGCACCTCCCCGCCAGCACGGAGTTTGCGGGGCTATTGTTACGCCACTGGGTTAGAGTTAGGATGTGGGAGGAGACTGATATGTTCAGGCTAACTGAGGGATACTAATACCCCTTTTACACCGCCGAAAAATCCGGGTCAGCGGCGGGTCAGACCCGGATCTTCGGCGGTGTAAATCCCTAACGCCGTGTCCCTTTACACGGGACTTCTACCCAGGTCCTGACCTGGGTAGAACACGGCTAGGACCTGGGTAGAGGGCGGTGTAAACTGGAACACGGGGTCGGATGACCCGGCTCCCATTTACATGAATGGGGAACATCCAACCTGCGGACCGCAGCGTCTGCAGGTTGGACGGGTTGTCAGCCTGACACTGACAGCCGGCGCTGCTATCTGCTATACCCTGCAGACAGCAGCGGCGGGGGAGGGAGGTGAACGGATGCCTGTGTGCGGCATCCATTCACCTCCTGTGCGACGGCAGGGGGTGCGCGCGGGGACTGGGGGCAGCCTAGCAGCTTACCTTAGTGCTGGGCTGCCCCCAGCAGCGTTCCGGTCCGGCGGTGATTGGAGATGAAATCGCGCTGTCATCTCCAAGCTCCGGGGGAGGGCTCGCGGGTGCGGGTCGGGCTGTCCGCCCGGTGTAAATGGCACTAAATGCCGGGTCGCACCCGGCTTGAACCTGGGTCTAAAAAAGCCGGGTGCGACCCGGCGTTTTGGTGTAAAAGGGGTATTACCTGTAAAAATTACAGACAATGCTCTACATTAGAATCACACACTCAGAAGAGCAAAGCAGAGTCATTGTAAACTGATGCGAAGTTGGTCACTCATGGAATCTAATACCCAAAAACATCCCCTTGTCTTGCCGTCTAAATCAATACCATCTTAAATAGATCCTTCAGAAGAAATTTCTTGAGAGATGTCAAAATCAAAATGGGTCGCAATTATTTGCCGACATTCAAGTGCATGTCTCAACCTCTCTAATGATCTAAGAGGGGAAAATTGTCCATAGCACAAAGCAAACTTTGTATTATGCTGCCTAAGTCAATAAATTAGAATAAAGTCGTGGGGTGGGGGGCTGGAGCTGTAAAATAATTATTCAAGATTAGTCTAACCAAATATCTGCAACTAGAATATATTTAGAAAGACGGTACTTGTGTATTACCTTTTTAATCGCATTTAATGTACTATACCATTAAATTACTCCCCCCCCCCCAGAATCCACCTTATCCCGAAGCGTGGCGAGCGGCCGCGGTACGCATCCGCCCGACCTTTTCATACCCCCACAATCCACGTCGGCGTGGAGTTGATTTTGTACAGTGTGGTGAGCGTAGCGAGCAGCCGCGTATTATGTTACATGTATTACGCATCCGCTCGCCACGCTTTGAGCTCGGTGGCTCGCCACACTATATAAAATCAACTCCACGCCGATGTGGCTAGTGGGGGTATGAAAAGGTTGGTCGCACGCGTAGTAACGCCGCCCCCCACGCTTCGGGATGACGTGGATAATGGGGGGGGGGGGGGGAGGGGCCTAAATAAATGACATTATATGTCATTTAATTGTATAGGAGCCCATCTCATCTTTCTTCCTTAAGCCATGGCTGAGGATGGCAAACTATAGCTATCCTATTGTTCTCAGGTGCAATACAATACATAGAACAATAGAATAGGGGATTAGCAGAGTAATCCAATTACTCACTTAATCCTATTATAGAGATAGATGGCAGTGGCTCCATCTGTATGTGCAATCGGAACCGATATCTGATTGCATCGCGTGCCATACAATAATGGCATGCGATGCAATTTTTTTTGTAATGTATTCAATGACAGAGAGCACTGAATACATTACATAGGAAAATCGCATAGCATCGCATGCCATACAATAATGGCATGCGATGCAATGCAATTTCACTACTCTGAATAGCCCACTACGCAAATGCCGTGATAATACACAAGTACCAGAACGACTTCTAGCTGTAACCATTCTTGGGGTATTCTAATTTTTAAACCAATATGGCATATTTATAGGTTGCCTAAAACCTTAACAAATGGCCCTGATCTGTTTGGGGGACAAAGCAACTACCCCACAGATTTGCTAATTAGTTCTGACACAAAAAAAATGCTGCATGAATAATCAGGCAGGGAGCATTTGTGTGAACAAGGGTGTGTAGATCCGTACAGACTGGACAGATCATTTATTTTGATATATAACCAACTTATAGAAACTACTTAGAGAAAAATTTTTTGTAGTTATAGGGTTGGCGGTGCGCCCTGCGTTTAGATTCAATGCTAATACACTGGGGTTTTGGTCAGGAAAAGGCTGACAGACAGAAAAAACGCTTTTTGGGCGCACTCCTTTTTAAATTTGACTGGATTAAGTGATTATTTTAAAACATAGCTTTTATTAGAGACTTTTATTAAAATAGATGGGAGCGTTTGTGCCAGAGGAATCCAAGTGCCAGTATTCAAATGGGCGAGGCTTTTGCTACTAGTCTAGAAAAAGCAAAAACCAGCAAAGTGAACCCTTTGCAATTATACAAACGATCCACAAGATTTCTCTCCCAAGTTGTTAAACCTGGATGTTAGAATTGATGGTACTTGTGTAGTTTCACGGCGCCACCGCGCGCATACTGTAGTCTGTGTCTGAAACTTGGCAGCCTGCCAGATGCTCTGTGTTTACTGTGAGCGTGCCGCTCTAGCTGTTCTCAGCGCAGCTGCTTTCCTTATGTAAGCTACGTTATCAGCATAGCGCTGGGCAGCAGCAGTGCACCCAGCGCTGACAGGTCACTGTGGTACTTGTAGTTCCATAGTGAAATAGGCAGTCCTGTGCACCGCTGACAACCCGGCAATTTAGACGCTAAAGCGTCTAAATCCAGAGACTCCCTGAACCGGACACCCCGGCAATTTAGAAGTCTAGATTTAGATGTCTAAATCCAGACTCCCTGCAAACCGCTAAGATGGGGGCATCTAAATTTAGACGCTAAAGCGGCTGAATTTAGTAGGGTCTAGGGGTACACTATTAAACCTGTTCACAATTACACTAGTCGACATAACATCTGTCGACCTTGTTAATTCCACTATCCACGCCAACCCGAAGCGTGGCGAGTGCAGCGAGCCCGCGAGGGGCGGCAGTACGCGTCCTACGACCTTTTCATACCCCCACTATCCACGTCGGCGTGGAGTTGATTTTATAAAATGTGGCGAGCGCAGCGAGCCCAAAGCGTGGCGAGCCCCGCGGGCTTCACAGGTATCCGCTGCGCTCGCCACACTTCAGGCGCGGTGGCTCGCTGCGCTCGCCACACTTTATGATATCAACTCCAAGCCGACGTGGATAGTGGGGGTATGAAAAGGTCGTAGGACGCGTACCGCCGCCCCTCGTGGCCTCGCTGCGCTCGCCACGCTTCGGGTTGGCGTGGATAGCGGAATTAACAAGGTCGACAGCTGTTACATTGACTAGTGTCATTGTGAACAGGTTTAATAGTGTACCCCTAGACCCTACTAAATTGAGACGCTTTAGCGTCTAAATTTAGATGCCCCCATCTTAGTGGTTTGCAGGGAGTCTGGATTTAGACGCTTTAGCGTCTAAATCGCTGGGGTGTACATTTCAGGGAGTCTGGATTTAGATGCTTTAGCGTCTAAATTGCCGGGGTGTCCAGTTTACGTGTCCCCGTTGTCAGTGGTGCGCAGGACTGCCTATTTCACTGTGGAACTACAAGTACCACAGTGACCTATCAGCGCTGGGCAGCGCTGATACTGTAGCTTACATAAGGAAAGCAGCCACGCGCTGCGCTGAGAACAGCTAGAGCGGCACTCGCACAGTTAAACAGAGCCTCTGGCAGGCTGCCAAGTTTCAGACACAGACTGTGAGCGCGGTGGCGCCGTGAAACAACACAAGTACCGAATTGATTTCTTTAGAAGACAAAACAACCTCGTTTGAGAGTTCAAAACAGGTTCTCAAAGTCGGTCCTCAGGACCCCACATAGTTTTGCAGGTCTCCTTGAATCAAGTGAAATAATTAGCTCCACCTGTGGATCTTTTAAAATGTGTCAGTCTGTAATGAGTGCACCTGTCGGGTGACCTGGAAAACATGAACTGAGGACCAAGGTTGAGAATCACAGGTTTAAAAGATAGTAGATACATTCAATAGAAAGGTGTGGCACTGCCAGAAGTCATGGCTGGATAGCACCAACTCCATATCTCCAAACTTTATCCCTTACCAAGGAGTGACACCCACTTGGAAATTCTGGGGGTGTGTGTGATCTAATAGAAGGGGGGGTTCAAACTATTTGCTGCCCTTTTTAAGTACAGAAAAAATGTTATCCAATAAAATGTTACTATGCATTATGAACAGGCTTTTTAGAGGTTGTAAATATAATTAATGCTTATTTGGCAAGGGAAACCAAACTGATCCTATATTAAGTAAAAACATTGGCTGGTCTAACGCAAATTCATGTAAAGTACAAAATAAAATAAAAAATAAAAACAATCCACACTATCTACAATCCAGTTATAGATGTAAATCAGTATTACTGCAATAGTAAAACCTGAAAAACTTTACATTGCTTTGGCAAATACTAAACTATGGATGTGTTCAGGTAAGAAATGTTTTAATGAAATATGCAAAACTAAAGAAATATGGCCACATTTTCTGCACGCTTCTATCAAACAATCAGTGAGAATGTTTTACTGTTATACTACTAGTAAAGCACTTAAGTGTTCACCCACCTGTAGGACAACAGACTGACTGACTTCCGGGAGTACAGCACTGGGGCTGCTTACTGTGAAGACCAGCTGTGGCCCTGTGGAGCCATTGATTTCCACTTCGTCCCTTTTCAGCACTGAATTTATTAACATTTGTTGCTTTTGCTGGCAGGTAGCGTGTGTTACAAATTCTGACTTTACTGCTGCTCTTGTATCTGAGGATTGTGTACTTTTAAGAGTGTCACAAGTAAAAGAGTTAGACTCGTGTTTTACTTGGACTAATAGAGATTGCTGATCATTGCAAGGTGGCAATGGCTGTGTCTTTTCCTGTTCTAGCTGCTGTCTGAGCCTCTCCACCAAATCTTGTTTCTGTTTTAGTCTTCTAGTTAGCTCTTCAATCTGACGATCTTTCTCCTGTAGCATAATGTCTTTATCTTTAACAACTGTAGAACACTTGTCATTGGTGTTTGGAGTTGGAGATGGCAGCACTATTTGCTGTGTGACTGGAGAACAACTGGTTTCTCTGAAAGGGTCTCCAATATTGGACATGTCATCCATGCTAGCTATAGAAACCTCAGATGGACAAGGAGAACACGGTGGAGTGGAACTAAAGCTACCTAGTTTTGAAGACTCTATGGCTGAGGAAGAAGCAGAGACAGCCGGTATAGCCGTCATCACCTCACTTGGCTTAGGTTGCTGAATGGATGCATATTTTAAGGGTCCTGAGGTGACACTACTAGGATCCTGTGTTGCTTTAAGTCTCTCAATAAGGTCCACCTTCGTCCCAGAAACATGGAGGCCCCGCTGCTTTAACTCTTGTTTCAATTCTGCTACCTGATCAAGGGGACAGAAGATGTTGTTAGACCATATGTAAAAAAAAAATACATTGATGTAAGAACAAGGGGGAAATTTACTAAAAGAAATTTGTAAAAAATAGGTGTATTTGTATCCAGAAATACACTTATTTTTGACATTTACTATCCCGAAAATATGGCAATTCATATTCGTATTGATAGCACATCAATACGAATACGAATTGACGTATTTTCGGGATATTAAATGTCAAAAATAACTGTATTTCTGGATACAAATACACCGATTTTTTTTTACAAATTTCCTTTAGTAAATTTACCCCCAAATAACTTAGGAATATAGTACATGGACCACTGCGCTGTTGATAAAAATTTGACAGAGGTGTACCCCCCCACAAAATGTCAGATGGAGGGAAATCCAAAATTGAAAAAATAATAATACAAGAAGTGTCTAGCTTCATTTAAAGTTGACCAATAGTCGGCCCTGCCCAGTAACATATTTATCTATGTATTTTTTCCATTTTTGTTTTACTTTTGTAAAACCCACACCTTACATTATATGTACACCTGATACGCTAACATTGCTATATTTCAATTATGTGATGCCCTGTTTTTTTTTTTTTTTTTTTTGTGTGGCTGGTTTTGCGGTGCCCTGCGCCCCGGAAGTGGACTCCAGTGTGTTAGGGACCTGCTTGACAGAGGTGACCTTAACATTGGTGGGCAGGTTCCTAACTTTGTAAATATTCACAAAAGGAAAAGAACAATTGAAGTGCACAATTTGAACAATCTTCGTGATGCTCCTTCAGACAGTTTTAGTAATATTCTAAAATCGGAGTACATTTTCTGAAATATTTTGCAGATCTTCATCGGTTTAAATATACCACTTTGTGTCATTTTATAATGTTATTGTGTACAGTATGTTATTTTTATGTATAGTACTCACACATTTTGTGGTTTATCAGGAATGATTCATATATATATATATATATATATATATATATATATATATATATATATATATATATATATATATATATATATATATATATACATACTATATCCAATTTGAAAAAAACGGCACTCACCAGGGCTTTTGAATATTCACAGGTAAATAGCTGGATTTTTATTCCATATCAGGAAACAGCAATTCAAACAAGGGTCAGGTCGACGTTTTGACCACGGAACGTGGCCTTACTCATGACCTCCTCGTGCAGGACAAGACAGATAAATCCCTATCAACAGGCACCAGTATTTAAGGACCAGACGGTCCCACCCACTAATCAGCATCCTATCATGGCAAAAACCCTTATTAAATCTATTAAACATCGTGTGTGTATCACCAAAGGCAAACAATATGTCCATACATAAATCGCAATTGTCATATATTACTTACAGTTTAAAAATAGGCACAACGCTGTTCCATAAACCCGGCTTCTAGCACACCTTACTCGGCGTGTGTTCCATCTAACCGGAAGTCACGCTATCATGCGTGTCACTGACACGGAACTTCCGCCTCAGTCCACAAACCGGCTTGCGCTCCACACAGCCCAACTGTGAAGCGCACCGCCATTTTTACAGCGCAAAATACAACAAAAAGCCCTTTCATTTTAACCAAGCGTTCCATACTCACACCATGGAACGCACGGCCAATATAATATTGCACTAAGCCTGATAGCACATTATTTTGCTGGTGATCTCACACACGGTACTCATATACTTTATTCATATTAACCATAGATTTAAGGCACCTGAAAAGCCCCAATACTGGTACCTGTTGTCATATATATATATATATATATATATATAAATAATAATAAAGTGATATGCCTACCGGATGATACGCTTTGAAATGCTTATAGCAGTATCTTTAAGAATCCCTCCTTTTCCTCTGATCTCCTTTTATCCACAGCTTGCCAGCTAAATTGCAGTATATGGATCCAAGGAAAAGGCTAAAGGTATTGATCACAGTGCTTTGTGCAATCTAGTGATTTTTGGTGATATATTGCCACCGTGTGGTAAAACGAATGTGCACACCCAGTGTTAAATAATAATAATAAAAAAAAAATATATATATATATTTATTTATTTACAGTTTCTTATATAGCGCAGCAGATTCCGTTGCGCTTTACAATAGTAGACAGTTATAAGACAAACTGGGTAACAACAGACAGACTTGGAGGTAGGAGGGCCCTGCTGCCAGCTTACAATCTATAGGGATGTAGGGGGGAAACATAAGGACAGGCACCAGTAATAGCATAGCAGTTACAAGTCCAGAAGGGAAGCTATATAATACATAAGTGCCTCGGAGGGTTATGCATGTAGAACTTAAATATGATAGGCTTGCCTGAAGAGGTGAGTTTTCAGGGAACGCTTGAAAGTTTGGAGACTGGTGGAGAGTCTTAATGTGCGTGGAAGGGCATTCCATAGGATGGGAGCAGCCCGATAAAAGTCCTGTAATAATGAATGGGAGCTAGTGATCCGTGCAGAAGAGAGACGCAGATCTTGTGTAGAGCGTAGTGGTCGAGATGGGAGATATTTTGTGATAAGTGCAGAGATATATGCTGGTGCAGTATGGTTAATAGCTTTATAAGCAAGTAGAAGTGTTTTATATTGAATACGGTAATATACAGGCAACCAATGGAGGGACTGGCAGAGCGGATCAGCAGACGATGAGCGTCTTGCAGAAGATCAGCCTAGCAGCAGCATTTAAAATTGATTGCAGTGGTGAGAGTCTGTTCTTGGGAAGACCAGTTAGGAGACTATTGCAATAATCAATGCGGGATATAATGAGTGCATGGATAAGAGATTTGGTAGTGTCTTGTGTGAGATAGGGTCATATTTTGGATATGTTTTTTAGATGCATGTAACATGATTTGGAGACAGATTGAATGTGGGGAAGAAAGGATAGTTCAGAGTCGAGGATGACCCCTAAGCAACAAGCTTGTGGGGTAGGGTAGATTGTCGAGTTGTCAACAGCGATGGAGATGTCAGGATGGTAATTGTTCTTAGTTGGCGGGAATATAAGTAATTCCGTTTTGGAAATATTGAGTTTGAGTTGGCGACAAGACATCCAAGATGAGATGGCAGAGAGACAATTAGAAACTCGACCCAAAACCACTGGTGACAACTCTGGGGTTGATAGATAGATTTGAGTATCATCAGCATACAAGTGATACTGAAATCCAAAAGAGCTGATTAGTTTCCCAAGAGAGGAAGTATAGATTGAGAAAAGCAGAGGACCGAAGACTGAGCCTTGCGAAACTCCGACTGACAGAGGTAGTGAGGAAGAAGATATATATATCTGCCCTCTGACGAAGTTCTATGACAAAATGCGTCAGTATATGGCTTACAACGCTCTCCATAGAAACATAGAATTTGACGGCAGATAAGAACCACTTGGCCCATCTAGTCTTCCCCTTTTTTAAACATGTTACCTCAAACCATATTTGAACCTTATTTTTTTGTAAGGGTATCAATATGCCTATCCCCAGCATGTTTAAATTGTACTACTGTATTTGCCTCTACCACCTCTGATGGGAGGCTATTCCACTTATCTACTACTCTTTCTGTGAAGTAATTCTTCCTCAAATTTCCCCTGAATCTTCCTCCCTCTAGTTTCAGTGCATGTCCTCGTGTTCTGCTGCTCCTCTTCCTGTGAAGAATGTCTCCCACCTGTACCTTGTTAAAACCCTTGATATATTTGAAAGTTTCTATCATGTCCCCCCTTTCCCTTCTCTGCTCTAAAGTATACATATTAAGATCATTTAGTCTTTCCTGGTATGTTTTGTGATGTAGGCCATGCACCATTTTAGTTGCTCTTCTTTGTACAGTCTCTAATGTATTTATATCCTTCTGGAGATATGGCCTCCAGAACTGAACACAATACTCTAGGTGAGGGCGTACCAATGACCTATACAGTGGCATTATTACTTCTTTCTTTCTACTGCTGATACCTCTCCCTATGCAACCAAGCATCTGACTTGCCTTCTTCATTGCTTTGTTACATTGCCTACCTGCCTTTAAGTCCCCTGAAATAGTGACACCTAGATCCCTCTCTTTCTCAGTAGTTTCCATTATAGTGCCATTTATACTATATTTATTCTTTGGATTTTTGCAACCCAAGTGCATGATTTTGCATTTTTTGGCATTAAACTGTAGTTGCCATGCTCTTGACCATTCCTCTAATCTATCTAGATCATCAATCATTTGTTTTACCCCTCCTGGTGTGTCTACCCTGTTGCATACCTTTGTGTCATCTACAAAAAGGCACATTTTACCCTCAATTCCATTTGCAATATCACCAATAAAGATATTAAAAAGCACTGGTCCAAGTACAGACCCCTGGGGTACTCCACTTGTAACCTTTCCCTCCTTTGACTGTACTCCGTTTACTACAACTCTCTGTTTTCTGTCCTGCAACCACGCTCTTATCCATTCAACTATCTTAGAATCCAATCCCAAGCTTTCAAGTTTATTTAACAGTCTGCGATGTGGGACAGTGTCAAAAGCCTTACTAAAGTCTAGATAAGCTACATCTACAGCCCCACCTTGATCTATTACTTTAGTCACCCAGTCAAAAAAGTCAATAAGATTTGTTTGACATGATCTTTCCCCAGTAAACCCATGCTGTTTTGGATCCTGTAAATTGCTGGTTTTGAGATATTCTACAACTCTTTCTTTTAAGAGTGTTTCCATCAATTTCCCTACTACTGATGTAAGGCTCACTGGTCGATAGTTGCTTACCTCTTCTTTGCTTCCACTTTTGTGCAGTGGGACTACATTCGCTGTTTTCCAGTCCTCTGGGATTACTCCAGTAGCTAGTGACTGGTTGAATAATTCTGTTATTGGTTTTACCAGCTCCCCTTTGAGCTCTTTTAGTATCCTTGAATGTATCCCATCTGGCCCCATTGATTTATCCACTTTCAGTTTTGAGAGTTCTGTGAGGACTTTCTCCTCTGTAAATGTACTTGTTTCTCCCTCAGTTTTCTGACTATACTTGCAACTTAATTGTGGCCTCTTCCCCTCTCTTTCAGCAGTGAATACTGAGCAGAAATAATTATTAATATTATCTGCTATTACATTGTCCCCCTCAAGAAAACTTCCACTCTCTGTCTTTAGTCTTATTATTCCACTTTTTGTTTTTCTCCTTTCACTTATATACCTAAAAAAAGTTTTCCCCCCTTTACCCACTGATTGGGCCATTTTCTCTTCAGCCTGTGCTTTTGCACATCTGATTACCTTCTTAGCCTCCTTCTGTCTAACAAGATACACCTCTTTGTCCTCATTTTTCTGCGTCTGTTTAAATTTCTTAAAGGCCAACTTTTTTGCTTTCAAAATACTTGCTACTTCTTTTGCAAACCACAATGGCTTCCTTTTTCGTGTGTTTTTCCTGACTCTTTTGACACAAAGTTCTGTTGCTTTTAGAATTGCACTTTTTAATTTTTCCCACTTATCCTGCACTCCTTCCAAGTTCCTCCACTCTGCCAAAGAATCCCTTACAGAGTTTCCCATCTCTACAAAATCAGCCTTCCTAAAATCTAACACCTTTGTTTTTGTGTGCGATGAGTCAGTCTCTGTCTTTATTTTGAACCATACTGCTTGATGGTCACTGGATCCCAGGTTTTCACCCACATTTATGTCAGATATTATGTGACCATTTGTAAGTATTAAGTCTAATATTGCGTCCTTACGAGTGGGCTCCCTCACCAATTGCTGGAGGGATGCTCCTTGCAAGGAATTCAGCATGTCCCTACTTCTGGTGGAACTTGCAACAGGCAGCTCCCAGTTTACATCAGGTAGATTAAAGTCTCCCATGATTATCACCTCTCCTTTTAATGCCATTTTATTGATGTCCTGCAATAGGCTCTTGTCAAGTTCCTCTTCCTGACCTGGTGGTCTGTAGATCACCCCTATACGAAAAATCGCCTTCTCCCCTGTTTCTATGGTCACCCAAAGGGCCTCAGTTTTTTCTTCAATACTTTGTAGTCTTTATACCTTTTTTCACATATATTGCAACCCCTCCTCCAATTCTTCCCATTCTGTCCTTCCTAAATAAAGTATATCCTGGTATAGCTATGTCCCAGTCATGATTTTCATTGCACCATGTCTCTGTAATAGCCACAATATCCAGTTCATCCCTTGTCATTATTGCAATTAGTTCTGGGATTTTATTTCCTAAGCTTCTAGCATTTGCACACATAGCTCTTAAAGTTGTGTTTGTGCTTCTCCTGCTGCTAGCTATGTTCATCTTTCTGCCTATATCTATTCGGTTTTGACTGGGATTATCTTTTGTTGCAGTGGATAGGCTTCCTGTTCCATTTTCCTGCTGAGACAATACCTCTAGGTTGGGGGAGCAGATTTCTTCATTTGGTTCACTGCCCCCCTCTGCTAGTTTAAATAGTTGCTTATAAAGCTTCCAAACTTCTCACTTAATATTCTCGTTCCCCTCCAAACTTCTCACTTAATATTTTCCAGTCATCTCACCGCTGGCCTCCTAGATCTGCCCCATTCCTGCACGCCGCCCAGCAAGCAAGCCGTGCAGTGTTTTTTCTTGGAGTGGTCCGGCACCTTTCCAGGCGGTTTGTGAGCAGTTATGCCTTTGGTCATTGTTATACCGTGTATATATATATATATATATATATATATATATATATATATATATATATATATATAAAAATAAAAGAAGGTGGTTGTGGCCCCAAAAATGCGCTTAGATGAGCAGCACCACTATAGTACCTTGCTGTTAGTTGAGGTACAAATAGAATAAAGATATAGGGAGAGAATAGGGGTGCGCTAAAGATACCACTACAAAATTACATATATATAATAAGTCAATAATTTCATAAAAACAAATAAGCATTTATTGAAGGTTATTCAGTAATGCATTTTTCTTTTCACTGTTTAGAGGTTTTCATTTATGTTGCATATAGATCTGCGGCCCGGCGCGTTTCGTCCCTTAGGACTTCATCAGGGGCGATGAC
Organism: Crinia signifera; assembly: GCF_055691185.1. NCBI lineage: Eukaryota > Metazoa > Chordata > Amphibia > Anura > Myobatrachidae > Crinia > Crinia signifera. The sequence continues at coordinate 69,217,095 of NC_139224.1, forward strand.
CCAATCGAAAAGAGTGAGAGAGAATAGATAATCAACCTCGTTAGGCTTCTTTGTATAAACTGGTTTCCTTATAGAAAAATAGGTATGTTCTGGAGTTCGCAGTGGTGGGTGCGACCAATTATGGTGTGTGTAAGGTCCCAGTATCAGGTATAGCTGACCAGTGATCACCCGTAACTTCAGTTAGATGTCACTGCGTTCAAACGGAAATATATAAAGTGGGCAGCCACAGGATGGAAAGCAGATATCTCTAAATTCAAAGGAGATGTATATTCAGAGATCAGGTGGCTGTTTGTTCCCTGGTTAGTACATACAGTCTCAGGATAGAAAGCAGATATCTCTATATCCAAAGGAGATGTTAATTCAGACCAGGTGGCTGTTAGTTCCCGGTTAGTACATACAGTCTCTAAAAAAATTTCAGTGAAAGGAGTCACAGGGTCTCCAGGAGCCAGGAATCACAGGCTGTAGCGAGTAGTCGGCACTTACTCTCTGTTGCAGTGTGAAGGTGCCCGGAGGGGGTATTGTCATAGGAAGCAGAACACCGGCACTCACTCCTTCCAAAATAAATTCAAGGACACCTCTGAATGTCCTTGAATTTATTTTGGAAGGAGTGAGTGCCGGTGTTCTGCTTCCTATATATATATATATATATATATATATATATATATATACATATACACATATACACATATACACACACACACACATATACAGTGGGACTGTCCACTGACGAAGTCCCTGACGAAACACTGAACTAAAGGTTCTATATAACAGAACACCCGAGACAGGATCAGTGTACTGAAATTTTCTGTGTTGTACGGAGGTGTTTGGTGACTTGTCTTGACAAAGGCCCTCTAGTGGCCGAAACGTCGACTATCTACAAAAGTAAGATGTAAGTTATCCAGAAAAGTACTATTGAATTGTTCAGTGATCTTATTTTTACATATTTCAAAATTACATTTACCACATTTATTACTGCCCCAGAGAGAGAGAATGAGAGAGAATTATAGATTTCATTCTTAGGTATCATGCTTTAAATACTCCGACTTTCTAAAAGATGATGAAAATATATCAAATAGGAGCCTGGCATTTTTTTTAATTATTCAATTTTAATAAATATTGACCAATAGTGACCAAACCTGTCCTCACGACCTACCAACAGTTCATGTTTTTCAGGCAACCTGTGGATCTATATTAGATATTAATGCAGCATGTTTGAAAATATGAGTTACTAATGACTACAGCTGTGCACCAGCAGGTGATTTGGAAAACGTGGAATGTTGGTAGATCAAGGATCGTTTTGCATCCACTACTATTGCAGCTATAATGTATACTCAGCATTTTTACATAATCCGCTGTCTGAGATAGTAAATTAAGTTGTACAATTACATTACATAAATTTGTTTTGGCTACTTTAAAATATAAATATTGTAAATGGATGCATTAATATATCTACAACTGATTGAACAAATTGAATTTAAGGGAACAAGAATTGGATGTACAAAAATAAATAGTTCATTTAACAATAGTCCACCCGCCCCAAAACATGGTTAAACCATGAATTATGTGCAACTGTTACATTACCTTCATGTCATCCAAGTTGTTTGGAAGGGGCCCCATTTTTGTTGTAACAGTTGCCAAATTGCTGTTCTGCCTGAATACATTAGAGGCAGCGTGTGCAGAGACACTGATTGTAGGCAAAGTGCGCACTGTGGTGGTATTAGTTATGGCAGTGGTCTGCTGGTCTTGCAGTGGCCTATAACAGAAAACCGTAACAATCAAATTAGATAAAGTCAGTTTCCTGAAATTCCACCACATTCTCCTATTTTATTTTTAATAAGACAGTGCAAAATAATCTAAATCAGCGATACAAAACTCGCATTCTTAAGAATAATAAAATTGCAATACTATTCCTATCCAGTATTTATCAAAATGATCAGTTATATATATATAAAAAGTACATGAATACACTGAAGCATTAATAACAAATGTGCACTAAAATCCAATAATTACTATTCTAGGTCACATCTCTTTCCAAAGAATATAAAAAATATATCTTGACCCATAAAAACAGTGAGGACCTAACTTTAATAAGATGTTGTAAAATACAACGGGGCAGATGTATTAAACCTTAACAAGAGATAAATGCAAGGGTGATAAAGAGAGATGAAGGTCCAGCCAATCACCTGCTAACTGCCATGCTACAGGCTGTGTTTGAAAAAAGTCAGTAATACCCCTTTTACACCGAAAACCCTGGTCGGACCCTGGTCTTTGAACACTGTTTGTTTCATACTTAATTGGATTACTCAATCAACCTGATTTTACCCACTGGTCTCCTCTCTGACAGTAGTTCCTTGCCTGTTACCTTCTCTCTCACTCTGTTTTCTACCAAATCTACTACAGACGCTGTCTGTCCTCCCAAATCCCTCTGTCTGCTTTCACTAACCAACCCTCTCACCTTCGGTTCCTCATGGCTGTTAATCTCTCAACTTCACTTTCTCCAACTGCTCCTCCCCCCTCCCATCCCATACCTATCCTGACCACTCGCCCCCGCACCCCCACCCTCCCAATGACCCCCCCTCGCTTCTGCAATCCCAAAAACCTTATCCACATAAATACACAACCCACCCCCCCTCTTTCCTGTGCACTATGGAACGCCAGATCCATCTTCAACAAACTCCCTGCCATCCATGACCTATTCATCTCTAGAGCATTCCACCTCCTTGCTATCACCGAGACCTGGCTCTCCACCTCTGATTCTGTCTCTCCAGCAGCTCTCTCCCACGGTGGCCTCTCTTTCTCTCACACTCCCAGGCCTGACGGTCGCCAAGGTGGCGGTGTGGGTTTTCTCCTCTCAGCCTCATGCACCCACAGTGTCATTAACCCTGAACCCTCTCTCCTTTTCTCCTCCTTTGAGTCTCACTCTATCCGTCTATACTACCCCTACCACCTCCGTGTCGCTGCAATCTACCACCCCCCTGGCCCTATCTCCCAATTTCTTGACAACTTCGCCGCCTGGCTTCCACACTTCCTCTCCTCCGACCTGCCATCTGTCATTCTTGGTGACTTTAACATCCCCTTGGATAACCCCGCTGATCCTGGCACCTCCAAACTCCTCTCTCTCTGCTCCTCTCTTGGCCTATCTCAGTGGACTACCTCTCCCACCCACATCCAAGGATACTCCCTCGATCTCGTCTTCTCTCGCTCTTGTTCCCTTACTGACTACACTATCTCAGCTTTTCCTCTTTCTGACCATCACCTCATCTCCTTCTCCCTCACTGCTTCCCCCTCTCCCACCCCCCCTCCCAAGCGCATTGTCTCACGGCATAACGTCAACACACTTGATCTTTCTGCCTTCTCAAACACGCTGTGTCCTCTTCTCGCCCCAATCGCCCTCATGTCCTGCCCGAACCTCGCTGCCTCCCTCTATAATGACACCCTATCTTCGGCATTGGACTCTGCCTGCCCTCCCTCCTCTATCCCCCTTCGATGCTCCAACCCCCAACCGTGGCACTCACCTATCACCCGATTCCTTAAAAAGTGCTCTTGAACTGCTGAGCGCTTCTGGAAGAAATCACGCTCCCTTGCGGATTATCTCCATTTCAAATTCATTCTTTCCTCCTTCAGCTCTGCCCTTGCTCTGGCCAAGGAATCCTACTTTAAGTCCCTCATCCTTTCCCAATCATCCAATCCCTGCAGGCTCTTCGCCACCTTCAACTCCTTGCTCTCCCCCCCTCCTCCAGCTCTTCCGTCCTCCATCGTAGCCGCTGATTTTGCTACCTACTTTTCAACCAAAATCTCCTCTCTCAGGCCTGCCATCACTGCTGCCATGACCTCACCCTCTCCCTCCTCCCCTCCTACATCTCCACTCCCCTCCTTCCAACCCCTGTCCTCATTTTACCTCACCACTGCTGCTGAAGTCCACTCTATCCTTCAATCCGCTTCTCCCTCCACCTGCCCGCTCGATCCTATCCCCTCCAATATTATCCGTCGTCTCAGTCCATCAGTCTGCTCTCACCTGGCTCACCTCTTTAATCTTTCCCTATCCTCTGGGATCTTCCCTTCCTCCTTCAAACACGCTCTTGTCTCCCCAATTCTCAAAAAAACAAATCTGGACCCCAACTCTCCATCCAACTACAGGCCCATCTCCCTCCTCCCTTTTGCCTCCAAACTCCTAGAACGTCTGACCTATAATCGTCTCCTAAGCCACCTTACTGCTAACTCCATTCTAGACCCCCTCCAATCCGGGTTCCGCCCTACATTCCACTGAAACTGCCCTGACCAAAGTCACTAACGATCTACTATCGGCTAAATCCAAAGGCCTCTTCTCTATCCTCATCCAGCTTGATCTGTCAGCTGCCTTTGACACTGTTGACCACCCTCTCCTGCTCAACACCCTCCGCTCCTTTGGCATCACTGGCACGGTCTTCTCCTGGTTCACCTCATACCTCTCCGATCGCTCCTTCTCCGTCTCCACTCCGAGCTCCTCCTCTCCTACTACCCCCCAGCCAGTCGGTGTTCCCCAAGGGTCAGTCCTTGGCCCTCTCCTCTTCTCCCTCTACACCACCTCTCTGGGAACCCTCATCAGCTCCTATGGTTTTCATTACCACCTTTATGCTGATGATACCCTAATCTATCTCTCTTCCCCCGACTTATCCCCATCACTCCTGTCCAAGGTCTCCGAATGCCTCACGGCCATCTCAGCCTGGATGACCCAACGCTTCCTGAAACTAAACATGGCTAAAACTGAACTTCTAATCTTCCATCCCCCGAACATCCCCTCTTCTCCCACTACCTCCATCAGCATTGGTGAAACCGAGATCACGTCCACCGACCAAACGCGCTGCCTCGGTGTCATCATTGACTCCTCCCTCTCTTTCACCCCCCACATTCGTGCTCTCTCACAGTCTTGCCGCTTTCACCTACGCAACATCTCACGCATCAGACCATTCCTCTCCACTGACGCGACCAAAATTCTCATTCACTCTCTTGTCATCTCCCGCCTTGACTACTGCAACATCCTTCTCTCTGGGCTACCTCTCACCCGCCTCGCACCTCTCCAATCCATTCTTAACACTGCTGCTAGGCTCATCTTCCTCTCCCGCCGCTCTACCTCCGCTTCCTCCCTCTGTTTATCTCTTCACTGGCTCCCCATTCCTTTCCGAGTTTTCTTTAAACTCCTCACCACCACCTACAAGGCTCTCTCCTCCTCCACAGCTCCCTACCTCTCTTCACTGATCTCTATCCACACTCCCTCCCGTCCTCTTCGCTCCATCGCTGACCGCCGACTGACCTCTCACCTTATCACCTCCTCCCACTCCCGTGTCCAAGATTTCTCTCGCGCTGCCCCCCTGCACTGGAACAACCTCCCGCCACCCATCAGGCTATCTGATTCCCTTACCTCCTTCAAGCGCTCCCTCAAAACCCACTTTTTTCGACTAGCCTATCCCTCCTCCTAAACCTCTTTTGATCCTCCTATCCTGCCTCCGTTCCCCTCCGTTCCTACTTATCCTTTTGTATTTCGTTCGTCCACCCACCTATTTTTAGTATGTTAACTCTTATGAGCAGGGTTCTCCTTCCTCACGTACTCACCCTACCTCATTACCTCACCTGTGCTCCTGTCCTGGTCTTCCCTTCCTCTACTTCATCTTCAGTCTCCTTGACAATTTTGACACCTACTTCTGAACTGATGCTGATTTTAGTTCTACCAGCTATACCCCTATTTATACTGTATCTTTCAACACACCCTGTACGTTACCTTGTAATTAGTTTTTTCTGTTTGCTATGTACGGCGCTGCGGACACTTTGCGGCGCCTTATAAATAAACGTACTACTACTACTACTACTACTACTACACTGGAGTTTCCAGGAGCTGACCCTGCTTTATACCCCATTTACACAGCACTTCGACCAGGGTCGGACCTGGGTCTACACCATTTACACTGGACCTGGGTCAGCCCTGCTTTTTTTTGTGGATGTCATTAAAAATGCTTGCTTCATTGACCCTGTCAGCTGGTGCCTGCGGCGGGGTCAGCGGTGACTTACAGCCACGCCAGGGTTGCCGCTCATCCAGACCAATTGATGTCTATATGTTACATTATCAGCAACAAGTGTCTCTGCTTATTGGACATATGGCTTCACTTTAACATCAGCAGACACTAGTATTCGGATATTCGTTTTCTCCAAGTACCGATAGTCGCACAGTGCATACAAAACACTTGCATACACAACACCTGCCCATGCTGTGCTGCACAGACCTTACACACAGCTTCTACTCCATTCACTTAACATTAGATAGCCATGCACATACAGGGGATACCCCGCTGACATCACCTTACATGACGGCAACCCCGCACGGCGCGGCTGTCAGTCACCGCTGACCCCGCCGTAGGCACCAGCTGACAGGGTCCATGAAGGAGGAACTGGCACCCTTTCTTAAGGTATTTATATGGAGGGGATGCTGGCCGCGGCTGCTGCTGTAACTCCCCCCTACAGCCGCGGGGTCCCTGAGTCGAATGGGCTGTCACCAGCAGAGTCCCTGCGGCGGATGGAAACTACTAGGCCCCCTTAGGGACCCCCGCCACTGACATCCCATTCGCCGCAGGGACCTTGTGGCTGCAGGGGGGAGTTAAGCGTTACAGCAGCTGCCACCAGCACCCCCTCCGTCTCCCCCCTCAGCAGCCTGACAGCTTCTCCCCCCCTCAGCAGCAGTAGACACCCCCCTCCTCCTGCAGCAGAGGGGACAGCGCTGCACGCCGTGGAAGGACCCGCTGCGGGTGCCTCAACCCGCAGCGACCATTTACACCGGTCTCTACACGGGTCCTGACCGTGTTCTACCCAGGTCAGGACCTGGGTAGAGGACCCGTGTAAATGGACACGGCTTCACCCCATTTACACCGCCGCAGATCCGGGTCTGACCCGCCACTGACCCGGATTTTTCGGCGGTGTAAAAGGGGTATAAGGAGCTGATTGGCTGGACGTTTATCTCTCTTTATCACCCTTGCATTTATCTCTTGTATATTGTAGGCTCAATACCTGCCCCATTGTGACTACATTTGCTTTAAATATTGTACCTTGTCCATATGAATTGACTTATTGCAGAATGAAATGCAAAGTTATTACTATTAAATGTGATAATTTAAATACTGGAAAAAAAAAAACGGTACTTGTTTCCTAGCACGGCACCCACTAAGCAAATAGCTTAGTGGGCTATTCTATGTAGTGAAATCGCATCGCTTACCGTTTATAGTACTGTGCGATGCGTTCAAATATCGTATCACATTGAACGCATTGTACAGCACTGTAGACGGTACGCGATGCGATGAAATATCGCATACTGTCTATAGTGCGATGCGATGTCCATGTTAACGGCAGAGGAATGCTTATACAATGAAATATCGCATCTCATGGCACCAAATGCGATGCAATATTTCATTGTACAAGCACCCCTGACATGTGATGTGATGGGTGCTAACAATGAGATCCCACTATCAAAAAACTAACAGGGATGCAACTTCCGCATGATACTGGTTTGATTTATGAAATAGGTAGATCTTGTGCAGTCATCCAGGTCCAATACCAGGCAGTATTGCAAAGTCTAGAATAAATGTTTGTCTCTGGTAGTTGATAGGATGGTATCTCTACAAGATTCACATAATGTGAAAAAAACTTCCATATGTTTCTTACTGTTCAATAGCATTTTCACCAAATCCATAACAAATACGGTATTACATTTTATTTATTCAAGAATAGAGGTATTTGTCTAAGTGTTCAATCCAACCCAGTAAAATAGTTTGGTACTTGTGTATTTCCACGGCACCCTATTTGCATACGTACGGCACCGTAGGAAAATCGCATTGCATTTCCTATGTAATTTATTCACTGCTGTCTGGCCGCACGCAAAATTGTATGCGATCGCATGCGACTTTATAGGTTGTGATGCCATTTACTTTACTATACACTTGTATGAGATGCAATGGGATTTAGCCACCCCCTATCCACGCCACCCCGATGCGTGGCAAGCACAGCGAGCCCCGCGAGGGGTGGCGGAACGCGTCCTCCCGAACTTTTCATACTCCCACTATCCACATCGGCGTGGAGACTATTTTATATAGAGTGGCGAGCCTGAAGCGTTGCGAACCCCACGAGTGGACGCGGATTACGTTACATGTATTCTGCTGCACTCGCCACGCTTCGGGCTCGGTGGCTCACCACGCTTCGGGCTCGGTGGCTCGCCAGTGGGGGTATGAAAAGGTTGGGAGGATGTGTAATAATGTGCCCCGGTGCTGGGACAGCTTCTCTGCTACCAGCACTGGAGCAGCAGCAGGGACAGAGAGGGATTGTGCTGTGTCCTGCACAGCACAGCTTTCCCCAGCGCATGGATCGGTTGTTTGATCCCTGCGCCTATAACATGGGCAGCGGTTAAGAGGGACAAAGCTGGGATCAAGGCGAAGAGGGAGGAGGGATCCACGCTGGCGGAGCGCTGAAGAAGGAAGCCGCCAGAGGACACCGCAGAAGACTGTGGCGGGGAGAAGAGCTCCGGCGGCCACTGAAGAGGCCAGAAGACGCCGGGCTCAAGAAGGGGAATCGCCGGCGCCTCCTGGACGAGGAGAGGAAGTGGCGCCGCCGCTGGCCAGAGCTAGCAAGCGGCAGAAGAAAGCAGATGGTGGCCTCTCCCAACGGCAGGTAGGCGGCCTTTGGGCCACCTACCCACTCCTACCCTAGACCACCGGGTGTTCGGGCGCTAGGCCCGTGGGCAGTGCCATGCCCTTCTGGCCTGCAGGTATTTCAGTCGGGCCCTCTCGGCCCGTGGCCAATTAATTGTTGGGCCCTCCTGGCCCTTGGAACAGATAGCTTGGCCCTCCAGGCCCCAGGTTCCCCCAGTTAGCCGGGCACTAGGTCCATGGCACAGTAGCTGGGTGTGAGGCCCAGGTAGCCGGGCACTAGGCCCGTCGGCTCCATTAGCCAGGCCCCAGGCATGTGCCCCCATTCAGGCCCTAGGCCTGTGCCTCCACTCAGGCCTCTAGGCCTGTGCCCCAGTCAAGCACTAGGCCTGTGGTCACTGACAGGCACTAGGCCTGAGCCTTAGTTAGGAGTGTTTGAATTGAAAGTTACTTTGGTTTAATTAATAGGCAGGCACTAGGCCTGCAGGTGATACGGGGAGGGCATTAGGCCCGGTATAGTAGAGTGTCCCGTGGGTTGTTGGGGTTAGGAGGTGGACGTGCTCCACGGCAGTCCCCTCGTCGGTCCGCAGTAGTTAGGACTAGTTTTGAGTGCATATGCTGGCCAGCTCTAGGTAGGAAGGGAGTGTAACACCAAAGGTTAGGCAGAGGTTGAAGGAACAGTTGGTTGGTAAGGTCTGGTACTGTATTGTATGTTGTCGTCCGTGCAGAGCAATGTTGTTTAGGTTGTTGTAGTTGTGTTGCACCACAAACACTCAGTTCTAGGGCTTTGCGTTGTAGTTAAGTAGTCGTGCTTACTTTTAGTTTTCGTTAGGCTCTGCACGGGTCTGTTGTTTGTGAGTGTCATCTTGTCTGTCCGTCTGTTTGTTCCTGCCTGTCTCCCTTCCTCCATCCAGGGCGTGCGTGGACCTTGCACCCCTGTGCAAGGTCAAGGCCTCATCTAGGTGCACAAGTGCCAATAGGTGACACCCAGGGCTCTGAGGCAGTGCGCCGATGATGATGTTTCCCTGAGCGTGCCTCTGTAGAGATGTCACAGGACGGTGGGCGCATCAGTCTTCATCCAGGAGGAACAGCTCTCACCTACTCTCCTTCCTCCTAGGTGTCTAGGTGCCGGAGAATTCCAGGACTGTGGTTTGGCACGACCTAAAGGTGAGAGGGTGTGGCGCCAGGTAAGTGGTCCGGAGACACCTGCACGACAGCAGGCACCACACCGCACCAACACAACACCCCTCTCACAGATGCGTTCCGCCGCTGCTCGCCAGGCTTCGGGGTGGCGTGGATAGGGGGGGGTGCCTAAATCCCACTGCATCTCATACAAGTGTATGCGATCGCACCACCCGCGGCCAGAGAGCAGTGAATAAATTACATAAGAAAATCACATTGCATGCGATCGCATCACACGCAAAAAAACACATGCAATGCGATTTTCTTACGCAGAATCGCCCACTAAGCAATTTGCTTAGTGGGCGCTGTGCTAATACAAAAGTACCAATAGTTCCAAACCTTTGTCCTCAAGTACCCTAACAGTTCACGTTTTCCAGGTCACATAGCAGGTGCATAGGTGTACTTTTTACTCACTGACACATTTTAAAAGATCTACAGGTGAAGCTAAATATTTTACTCATAATTCTATGTGAAAGTATGATTGGGAAATCTTTCTCAAATGGGCAAAACCATATGCACTACAGGTGTAGCAAATGTAACATATGCAGAGAGATTTAGAATGGGTGGTGTGTTCTCAAACTGAAATCTAAATTGCAGTGTAAAAATAAAGCAGCCAATATTTACCCTGCACAGAAACAAAATAAAGCACCAATCTCTCCGCATATGTTCCATTTGCCCCACCTGCTGTACACATGGTTTTGCCCAACTGAAAAAGATTTAGCAACTCTGAATCAGGCACTGAATAATAGGACATGCCCAATGACAAGGATATGTGTCCACTTCCTCCTGATGGTATTTCAGGGCAACAACGACTCTTAGAGGTTCCCATCTAAAAAAGTCTAAATGGAGATAAATAAACATCATGATAGACATTAAGGGACAGATTTATCAAGCTTCAAAAGTGATACAATGGACAGCTAATCAGCTCCTATCTGTAGTTTTTCAAACCCAGCCAAATGTGGCAGTTAGTAGCTTATTGTCTTGTTGTTTATCACTCTCCATTTTATCACTTTTTGAAGCTTGATACGTCTGGTCCTAAGAAAGAGCTCTCTGTACATACTAGCTGGAAATATTTTACAGAAACTATAGTGTGGTTTCCAAAATTGGTATAGTTAAAGTCAATCAATTGGACATTCGAAAAGTATAGTTATTTCATATAGCTACACATTGTATACATTCATATAGCTATACATCGATTACGTTAGGGGCATCTAATGGATTGTCCCAATCCTTTTCTGATAAATGCCCATAAATTACATATGTGTTACGCTAGGTCGCGGCTGCGTATTGCAGCTTAAAGTAGCGGGTTTCTGATACAAACAGAGTGGCATGCCACACTAGTTTACATCGCAATGGTCTCCAATTACTATGAATAGAAGCCACATACATTCCTATCCACTGAAATGTATTGTGAGTGGACTCAGTACACTTGGATGGTGTCTATGTCGAAATTGGGGCACAAAACGTGAAAAACTCAGGTCTACCTTTTTACTGTCGACCTTGCTATTGTCGACCCAATGCTTGAGTCGACCTTCAGTGGTCGACTCAATGCATGCCGACCTAAATTGGGTCGACCCAATGACCCATAGCCGCCACAACAGGGCTGCATGATTATAGACCACATTAGATTTGGGTTGATCAAGTTTTCGTTAGGTAATCCAAACCCATCCACCTATTTAATCTACAGATGGAGCTGGCCTTATTATTGCTGGCGGAGCGCCAGGACCGTGTCCCTGGCGATCCGCCAGCAATCTGGCGCTCTGGCTGAATGAGACGCTCGTGCGTCTCCCACGCACGAGCGTCTCAATAGCCGGGCGGCGAGGCGGCGCGGCGGGTGCAGTCCTGCCCGTCTCCAGCTTCAGGGAGACGGGCAGGGCTGCGGGGGGCTGCGGGGGGGCGGTGTGGACCAGCGGGGACCCGGGGAAGCCGGCGGGGACCCGGGCAAAAGCACCGTCGGAACGGGACGCGCGTGCACCTCGTGCACGCGCGTCCCCTTCCGACATACAGATGGCGCGGGGCGGGGGATGGCGGGTGGCGAGTCCTCCGCCATCCCCAGCAAAGACAAGCCCGGCGCCATCTGTACATGTCTGTAACTATTCTTATTCCACAATGCAGTATGTGATTGCTGTAGTTCTTAATAGTGGAAGTCATATAAAATATCCCAACATCAGGCTTTTCTTTGGTATTTGTTCGGGTTCATATTTTACACTTCATTACTAAGAAGAACTGTGTATTGAATTGCACCCACAATTAGTCCAATTTTCACTTTTTAAAATTTAAGCTGTTCATCATTCTCCATCTCAACCACCAAAATGGGGACTTTGCTGGCTACCTGGTAACACCTTGCTGTTATATACTATGGTATTGGAGATGCCCTAGTCCAAATAATACACATTGAGCTCATTTAAAGTGGTAACTTGCTTATGATAATCTTTTAAACAAAACTTTTTTTGTTTATTTTTGGTGCACTTGTACATGTATAATTTCAATATGGAATGCCATATATAATTCTCTATTCTATATATTAAAATTGTATATTTTTAGAAGAAACCGTCCTACTTTTTACTTTATATATAATCAAATAGCCAGATCTGGTACATTTTCCGCTTTCTTCTGCACCAATCTTCCCTTTTCTTTCTTGGATTCTACACTTAGGTTTCCTCACTACATTTATGGAAGACAGGATGGGTAAGGTCTGCAGCATCCAGGGGTCAATAGGAAAGACGAGGGCTGCTTTTAAACATTTCCCCATCACCTGCTGCTGTTTGCAACCGTGGTGTGGGGAGGGGGGGGGGGGGCACTACTGGGTTGCCGAATCTGCAGTGATTAGCTGCATGGCAGACACAGAAGAGAAGGATAATAATTTTAGTTACATAGTATTCTTACTTAAACAGGGCTCTATGTTTAGGATCTGGAAACAGAGGGGCAGGATGTCCCTCTGATAGCAGCAGCTGCATGAAAAGATTCCTTTGCTACAGATGCACAGTGGGAGTTTCTGACTGGTCATATGAGATGCGACCAGTCAGGGAAAGCCCAGCTTGGTATGGTCCCACCTGAGGTGACCCCCCCAGGCAAGTAATTAATGTTTTCTGTGGTCTAGTGTGTCACTGACTGGTGATCACAGGACAATAACTAGTAAGCGAGCAAACCATTGGAATGCCATTATTCCCATAGTGTGCAGTTAATAATGATGATATTTATATAGCACTTTTTTCCCATTAGGGCTCAAAGTGCTTTACCATTGTCTTTACAGCTCAAAATACACAACAAGCTTAAAAGTAGATATCAGTAAAATGTTTGAGTAAATAGGTACCTCTTTAGTCTATTTTTAAACGATTCTACAGTGGGGGCTTCTTGCACTGTGCGAGGAAGAGAGTTCCATAGAGTTGGAGCAACAAAGTTGAAAGCTCGACCCCCAGATGAATTCAGGGAAATTCTGTGTACAGTTAGTAGTCCTTCAACGGATCGAAGTAATCAAGTAGGACAGTAAGGAATCAGAAGCTGCTGCAGGTACCTTGGGCCCTTGTCATGTAGGGCCTAGAAAGTGAGTAAGGCAATCTTGAAAACGATTCGCATTTTACAGGTAGCCTGTGGCAGGCTGGTTAGTTAATAGTCTGGCGGCTGCATTTTGTACCAGCTGCAAGCGGTGCAATTCTTTTGATGGGAGACCCAGGTAGAGAGCATTGCAGTAGTCTAGGCACGATGATATAAATGCATGTATGATGTCTGTTTATGTCACCCAGTGGAGGCATGTATACTGCAAAAAGCATGGGATAGTATAGAACCCTGTGGGACACCACAAGACAACGGCACTGTTGGCGAAGAGTATACACCCAACAAAACTCTGTGACCTGCCAGCGAGAAATGATTTGAACCAGCTAAGGACTGTGCCACCCAGACCACAGAAATTCTTCAGGCGCGCAATTAGAATCCCATGGTCAACGGTGTCAAATTCTGCAGGAAGGTCCAGAAGGAGTAAGATTGAACAGTCTCCTCTATCCCTTCCATTTAGAAGAACATTGAGCACACATACTAGACCTGTTTGTGTGCTGTGTCTTCTCCTGAATCCTGACTGGAATGGATGATAAATGTCATGGGTTGACAGGTGGGTCTCTAATTGAGTTGCAACCAGGGCTATTTTTGTGCAGGCTCCAGCAGGAACTGTGGCCCTTATTCTAGCTCACTCTTTCTGACAAAATATTTCTTAGATGGACAAAACCATGTGCACTGCAGGTGAGGCAGGTGTTACTTGTGCAGAGATAATTAGATTTGGGTGGGGTTTTACATCTGCCTCACCTGCAGTGCTCATGGTTTTGTCCATCTAAGAAATATTTTGTCAGAAAGAGTGAGCTAGAATAAGGGCCACAGTTCCTGCTAGAGCCTGCACAAAAATAGCCCTGGTTGCAACCACTTTCTCAATTACCTTTCCTAGAAAAGGAAGATTTGATACTGGCCTGTAGTTGGTCATGCAGTCAGGGTCTAAATTAGATTTTTTAAGAAGTGGTCTGACTATTGCTTCATTTAGTGGCTCGGGAAAAATGCCTGTCTACAAAGAGCATTGAACTATTTTTGCTAAAGCAGGGCCAATTATTTCCATACACCCTAAAAGAAGCTTGGATAGGGCAGGGTCCAGATCACAGGAAGAGGGACGCAACAGTCGGGAAATTCCAGCAATATATTGTACATCCACTTGGTCAAAGATGTCCCATGAAGGCAGGTGTCTTACTCTGGCAGGCTTGGTATGTTGGTACTCCTTTGGTGTCACTGAGGGGATTTAAGCCCGGATGATAAATACTTTATCTGCAAAGAATTTAGCAAACTCATTGCTTCTTGACTGGGAGAGGGTCTCATTAGGATGCAGGCATGCTGGTTTGCAAAGCATCTCCACTGTATGGAAAAGCTGAGCGGGCCTATTTGTTGCTGACATGATCTTATTTGAAAGGAACTCTGTTTTCTTGCAGGTAATTGTTGATTGGTATTTTCCATTGTGTTTCATTAGATTTAATTTATACTCTGCCAGGTTTGTCTTCCTCCATCGTCTTTCAAGTATACAACCCCTTTTCTTGAGATCACGAATACTGTTGTCAAACCAGGGTGCTTGATGGTGTGGTTTGCAGGGTCGTATAGGCATAGGGGGTGATAGTATCCAGTGCTGCTTTCACAGCCCTGTTATAATAATGGACTAGGGGACATGGATCTTTACAGGTCCCCTTTACTGCCGAGAGGTCCAAGTTAGCTGCCATGGCCCGAGGAGTCATACCCCTCCTTGGGCGATATCTGGTCAATTCCATGGGCAAAGATCTATTTTGAGGGGTTGCGACTGAGAACCATATTGAGTGGTGGTCTGACCACGTGACTGTGTTTATCTTTAGGTCAGAGACTTCTGATCCAATCTGGAAGGCAAGATCAAGAGTGTGACCACTTTTATGTGTAGCAGAGGGGATGACTTTTGTGAGCCCGAGAGCATTCATTGTGCACATGAGATCTTGGCCATGGTGTGAGAGCATTGAAATCCCCAAGGATGAGCCATCTTTAGTGCTCTAGAACTATAGTTTTGCAAATAGAGAAAGAAAGCTCTTTGTTGGGGCACTCTTACTAGTTTAAAGAGGGGTCACAGGTCTGCATATCTTATGCTCTGGATTATATTTAAAATATAACTTTTAATGTGTATTTCATATAAAAAAGATTCACACATATAATGTATAGAACAAAAGGGATGTACAAACAAATAGAACAGTTTATATACAGGAGACAGGTAATCAGTATCCAGCTTTAAAAGTTATATTTTAAATATAATCCAGAGCATAAGATATGTAGATACCTGTGACCCCTCTTTAAACTAGTAAGAGTGTCCCAACAAAGAGCTTTCCTTCTCTATTTGCAAAACTATATATACACCCTCTAGCTCATTTAGCACCACCAAACACCATTTAAACTACATTAGGTTTGTAAAGTACCAACCCAATACACATGAAGGTAGTTTGGTTCTTAAAACTGCACCCCAATCTGTAGCCTTTTGAAAATAGCTATACACAGGGATGAACCATCCAGTGCGGCTCCAGAAACAACTCTCTTTCTCCTGTGCTCTAGAACTAGCCTAGCAACAATATCTGCAAACTCTTGTAGAAATGTCTTTGCATCTCCAGGGGGGCGGTAGATGAGAAGTACCCTGAAACCTAATTGTGCAGAACACCAGGCAGCAATGCACTCAAATGAGTAATTTCGGTACTTGTTTCCTATCTGGGCGCCCACGATTTTAATCGCGGGCATCGGGGGTAAAATCGGGGCCATCGCGGCCGATAAAAAATCGGGTGCGATGGGCCAGACGCGATGCCCGCGTTTTTCCCATAGAGAACAATGTTAAATGCCTCAATTTACCCGCGATGACCACGATTTACCATAGGAAACAATGTTAAATGGATCAATTTACCCAAATCAGCATAGGAACAATAGTAAATGGGCCAAAAACACCCCTGAACATTGAAATGTCCCCCCAAAAGTAGTTGACGCCACCCCGCCATCAACGTGAACCCGAAGCGTGGCGAGCGCAGCGAGGGGCGGCGGTACGCGTCCTTCGACCTTTTCATGCCCTACTATCCACTAGGGCGTGGAGTGAGAATAGAATAGTGTGGCGAGCGTAGCGAGCCACCGAGCCCGAAGCGTGGCGAGCGCAGCGAGCCCCGCGAGGGGACGCGGATACCTTCACAGGTAAACGCGTCCCTTCGCGGGCTTCCCAGGTGTCCGCGTCGCCATGGACACCTGGGAAGCCCGCGAGGGGACGCGTATAACTGTGAAGGTATCCACGTCCGCTCGCCACGCTTCGGGCTCGGTGGCTCGCTGCGCTCGCCACACTATTCTATTCTCACTCCACGCCCTAGTGGATAGTAGGGCATGAAAAGGTCGGAGGACGCGTACCGCCGCCGCTCGCCACGCTTCGGGTTCACGTTGATGGCGGGGTGGCGTCAACTACTTTTGGGGGGACATTTTTATGTTCAGGGGTGTTTTTGCCCCATTTCCCATTGTTCCCTATGATAATTTGGGGAAATTGATCCATTTAACATTGTTTCCTATGGTAAATCGTGGTCATCGCGGGTCAATTGGGACATTTAACATTGGTCCCTATGTAAAATCGCGGGCATCGCGTCGGTCGCATCGCATGTCATTATAATGGCATGCGATGTACACGCGATGCCCGCGATGGGCGCCCAGATAGGAAACAAGTACCGTAATTTCCATTGGGCAGACCCTAAGTATTAGTGCTTTTTTAAAGTAGATAGCCACCCTGCCTCCCCTGCGGTCCAGTCTGGGGTTGTGAATGACAGAGTAGTTTGTGGAACTGCAGCTTCCAGAATAGGTGTTGCATTTTCATCCAGCCAAGTCTCAGTAATACAGGCTAGATCTGAAGATTCGATAAGGTCAGTAATTGTAGCAGTCTTGTTTTTTTTTTTTATAAATCTGGCATTACAAAGGACGGACCTGATGTGGGATACCAGAGGGCCTGCAATTCTCTTTAAGTTGTGTGTTTTGGCACTTTGGATGTCATTCACAGAACGAGAATTTACAGATCTGTACTTCAAAGCACAGTGCCGTCTGTTGGGTACTGCTTCTATTCGTCTCCTATTTGAAATTTGAGAGACTGAGGAGAGATTACTTATACCCCTTTCCCACTGCAGCTCTTAAACGGTAAATTGCCCTTTTTTAGCCTTTTTAAACAGGTAGAGCTGCAGTGGGAAAGCTCCAGGGTGCTTTACCCATTTAACAAATACCGGTATTTGTTAAATGGGTAAAAAGCAGTGTCCTACCCATTTAAGACTCATTTTTTTGGCAGTGGGAAAGGGTCTTAAACGGTATCCCACACTGGTCTCTCCCCTCCCCTGGTACCTTGCAGCTGGTACCCCCCTACCCTGGTACCTGGCAGCAATCCTGGGGATCCGGGCAGCACGGTCTGTGCTCAGGCGGAGGAAGCAGGTCCATTAGGAGAGTGTGATTTAATCGGAGGGGTCCCTGCTGCAAATGGGAACTAGCGGGACCACTCATTACATATGTACATATGTAATGAGCAGCTCATTCATATGTGCATATGTAATGAGCGGCTTATTCATACGCACATATGTAATGAGCGGCTCATTCATACGTGCATATGTAATGAGCGGCTCATTCATATGCGCATATGTAATGAGCGGGATCCGCTGCCTCCTAGTGACCCGTGCACGCCCGCTGCCTACCTCGCTGCCAGGTACCAGGGGAGGGAGGGAGTGTTACTAAGTGCTGCCTAGTGCATGGTTAATTACTGGTTGATTACCGTGTACCATTCACAACGGTTGCAATGTGAAAGGTACAAAAAAGGTAAATAACCAGTAATATACAGTTTACAACATGCAGTGTGAATGGGGTTAAACTTGCTCTGACCCGGTTAAAGAAACATTTTAAAAAACTGGGTCAGAGCAGGTTTGGCAGTGGGAAAGCAGCATAACATGGTTACAGTTGATAGGAGGTTCACGGCTTAGATTCCCTCTACTGCCACTGAGTTTTTTTTTAAATGCCCAGGGATTTAAGAATGGAAGCCTGTGCTGGATTAATAGGAACTGCCTTTCGTGGCGGGCGGAAAGAAAGTATAAAGCTGGAGGTGTACAAATACATTGGGTTCTCAATGACAGAGCAAGTATGAATTGCATTTCATGAGAGAGGATTAAACCGTTTTTGATTTTGCTCGATACGGAGAGTGATCCAGAAATTACAGTAGAATGTGATTCAGCGACAGAGTTTGCTTTAACTTGGCTATTGCTATAATCAAATATATTGCTACAGGAGACTTTTCTTTTCAAAGGCTGAAATTAGAGTCATTTGCCAGGATAGTGGTGGTTGGGTAGTGTGTGCATTTCCCCTACCCCTGGCTATATTAGAATTTTTTTTGTCTTTGTTTTAAATTATCCTGAACTTTCCTGAAGATTTCTTTTGTGCAGATGTTTTTAATCTCATCACACGACAATTAAGAGATCTCATAACTTTTTTTTTAAAGGCATGAGAGTTTCTAACAGCCGTGATTGGGGGTACAGTACTTTGAAATGTTTCATATTACTATGCCCTGCTTGCTTAATGACCTCATCCCATAATCAAGTTGGTGCTTAATGTCATTCTAATGTTGTTAGCTTTTTCTCAGTCCCCACCAGCAATAATTGCCCATAATAACAATAATAATAATAGACCTCTGTTGTTAGCGTCCATGCTGTACATTCCTGTAGTGTTGACTGTGAAAGAGTCTGATCCTTAAAACCTTTAAGGTATATGCTTAGGACAAGTCAAACTTACAACTGAAGCTGTTAAGAGGCATTTAGTTTTCCCTTTAAGTACTACGCATAACATCAGAGACAATTTACACTAATTACAAAATATGGCCCCTCTCACACAAACCAACTTACTTTGGAGGGGCTGGGAGGATTGTCTGGTAGTTGTAGTGCTGTTGCTGCTGCTGATTTAGGATTTGGAGCTGAAGAAAAAGCTGCTGTTGTTGCAGTATTTTCGCATAAGATGAGTCCATTGCTGGGGTACATTTCTGCTTTTGATCAGGGGGGATATACTGGTGATACTTGAGCTTCTTTACTTTGGGTTTGGGTTCCTTTGCTTTCTTAGAGCGCTGAGACTTATCATGAAACGGTTTTGATTGGGTGTTCTGAAGAAAAAATACACATGAATGACAAAAGTAGACTTAACTAAAATGCTCATGTGCTTCAAATGCTAACTTACATAAAATAAATTGGACAATTGTTTTAAAGTACATTCAATGTATAAAGCACAAAGAAAATGTATAGTTTTATGTAAATACATCAGGGAAAGTTTTCTAGGAATTCTAGGTTTGCTAAAGATGCATCCAGCTCTGTAAAAGTAGCATATGTGCAACATTTATGCCTCAAGAAAACAGCAGCCTTTGCCTTGGTTTATGTCAAGTGATAGTGCTAATAGTTATTATCTACATTGGAATACCCAATTTGTATATAGTATAATATTGTAGCTAAGTGTCTGGATTGTGTTAATAAATGCACCCCTCCACAAAACTTTAAACAGGCATTGACAGGCAACTTCCTCACCAAACCCAGCCAACGCCCATCCTAACCCACTGTTACATGCTCACTTTTATCACTTGTGTCTGTCTGACCCTCTTCATTAGAATGTAATCTCACAAGTGGGGCCCTATTCCCTCATGTGCTCTTTCTTCTTATTTTTACACTGCCCTTATACTTATTTTAGTATTGTCTGCTGATGCAGAAATGTTTATATACTGTACTTGTCCTGCACTGTGGCACTAAATAAATAAAAATAATAATAAAATGCAAAAATTGCAGTCACCATGAGTAAAACATAATTAAATACATACAAACACACAATGAAAGTGCAAACGAAATTCACTCAGGCAAAACCATTGTGTTCGGCTTTAAAATCAAATAAGACTATTTTTTACAAATATGGTACATAAATTGAGTAATTTGAATAAAAGGATGTGACTTCAATCACACAGACACATTACATTTTGCATACAATCGGTGGGCTTATTTTAGGAAAAAATTAGTTTTGCTCCGAAAGTTTCCAAAAAAAAATAAAAATCACTGCGTCCCACTTTTTACAAAAAGATTGAATAGCAAAACCCAGTGGCTGCTGCAAGCTTTAAAAAACAAACAAACAAAAAAAAAACATTCCAGCACACATTTAAATACACCCCCACCCTATTACATATCACCAATCTGCAAAGAACAAAGCCAACTCCAAAGGACAGGAACAGAAAGAAAGTAAACAAAAATATATATAGAAACACACAACAATGGGAAAATAAAAGCCCACACCAACACTAAATTCTTTACCTTTCATACACTTTAATGTGACAACTATAGCATAATGCCAGTTTATCATGATGACATCACAAAACATCCCCTTTTTGGTGGTTCAACTCAAAGCTTTACTCAAAATTGGCAGCAAAAACATTAAAATGGTATTTGATATTTGTGAAGGTTAAAGATTGACACTAGCCTTACAAAGAACAAACAGAAAATCTTCCATTTTCTATGAGAGATGCTTTTCCCCCATTACATAATGTGGTCAAAAAAGCTACTATTTCTTACAGGACTACATACACTGGCTGCAAATGTATCAAATTTTGCAAAAAAAAAAGGAAATACATCTGCACCTAATGGGAGATGGGCATAGATCTGTACTTTTAGAGACTGAAATTTTAAAAAGGTGTCCAAACCAGGAATTAGTTCCTATCACATGGTATAAAAGATCTGCCTGCATCTCACTAGTCTGAGCCCTGAGGAAGAGACAGATGGTCTCGAAACATGTTGACTTAAGACTAGTGAACTATCTTCCAAATGAATTACAGCAAGAGCCAGGTGAGTGTATATGTGTTGATCCACTGCTAGTGTAAGATCACACATTATCACCACTAGTAACTTTGCTTTTTTAAACTAAAGATCAAAATTCTAACTTTTACTATTATTGTGTACTATTTGTTGTTCCTGTTATTAAAATGATTTTATGAAGAACAAAGATACCTTGATATACGTTGAAAATCTTCACACCATGAGTATGGGTACGCCACCCATTCTTGAAAGAAACCTTGATGTGCTTATATTACAATTATTTATCGTGAGTACGGGTATGCCATCCAGTGTAAAGCTACCTTGATGTGTTTATTATAGCCTTATATTTAGTGAGTTGGGTACAGTGCCATTACACCAACCAAAATACAGAAAAATTGATTAATTCGGGAGTTTTTAACACGCTATATATGTGCATTCTTTTATCCACATATCGATCGACTGTATGAAAATAAGGAAACTTCGACAGGAATCCGGAGAATTGGGATAAAACTAGAAGGGGAGTATTATTTCATGATTTACCTATCCTGGTTCTTTCTCTCCTTACCACCTCCCCATTTATCCATTCTATGTCCATGTAAGGAGCACCCAAAAATCTAAGTAAAACCCTGTATACTGTAGAAAATTCATCCGGAGATCTGTAGGTTAGACCTCCACTCACTTAGATAGGCAAACCCCAAATCATACTAGTGCACGATATCCTTCAAAACAACCTATTCTTACATGAAATGGTCTTACTGAGCGTAAGGAAGGGATCGCTGTGTCACCAGGATAATATAAGAGAAAGGGATTCAAATAGTAAGTTCTTACAAAATCCCCTTTTCTCTTTCAATTATCCTGGTGACACAGCTCACATTGGGATGTTCAAGAGCCGGTCCTTTGGGAGGGTACGCTCAGGTTTGCAGTTCTCATCACTGCTCACCTGAATGATGCATCCTCCGATGCGAACTCATGGAACCTATAAAATTTGGTAAAAGTGTAAACAGATGACCAAGTGGCAGCCCTGCATACTTGTTCAGCCGTAGCACCATGGCGCACCGCCCAAGAGGCAGCAACCGACCTAGTGGTATGAGCGTTTATCCGAGCAGGCACTGGTCTGCCAACCTTAGAGTATGCAAAAGCAATCACTGATCTCAAACACCTAGCAATGGTCTGTCTAGAAGCAGGCCAACCTTTTTTGTGTACATCATACAAAACCAATAAAGAATTTGTTTTACGGACATCCGTCACACTGTCCACATAGATGGACAAAGTGCGAACAACATCCACATTTTTAAGATTGTCCCATTTCTTAGATTCCTCCGGAGGACTGAACACCGGAAGAACAATCTCTTGGTTCAAGTGGCACGAAGAAACCACTTTTGGCAAAAACTTTGGAACTGTCCTCAGTACAGCTCTATCCTCATGAAAAATCAAAAATGGAGGCTTACACAACAATGCTCCTAACTCAGAAACTCACTTAGCTGAGGCGATGGCCAGTAAAAAGGTACCTTTCCATGTGAGAAATTTCAAGTCAGCTGACTTTGGTTCAAAAGGAGGTTTTTGAAGCACCGCCAGCACCAGAGACAAGTCCCATGGTGCCACAGGCTGTTTATAAGGTTTCAATCTCATAACTCCTTGCAGAAAAGTCTTTAGCTCCGGGGATCAATGCCACTTTCTTTTGGAAGAATATGAACAAAGCCGAAATCTGAATCTTCAATGACTGTAGACTCAGTCCCGAAGAACATTAGTCCTGTAAAAATTCCAGTAACCTGGAAACCCTAAACCTGGAAGTGTGAGCCTTCTGTCTCTCACACCACCTAATTTATGTTTTCCACAATCGATAATAATTTGCCAAAGACACCGGCTTTCTTGCCTTAATCATAGTATTAATCATCCGAAGACCCCTTTTTCTTTCATCAAGAGCCATGCCGTCAAATTAGCCGACCTAGGTCCTGATGAAAGAATGGGCCTTGTCTTAACAGGTCCGGGCGTAGAGGTAGACCCCATGATGCAGCTGATAACCTCAGAATGTTGGAGTACCAAGATCTCCTTGGCCAATCTGGAGCTATCAAGATGACCTGAGTCCTCTGGGATCTCACGCTCTTCAACACCCGGGCAATCATTTGGAACGAAGGAAACACATAAGCCAACTTGACGGTCCAAGGTATCGTCATTGCATCCACTGCCCACGCCAGTGGATCCCTGGCCCTGGAACAGAACCTCGGTACCTGACAAATTAACCTGGATGCCATCAAATCCACTTCCGGCAGACCCCAAAGATCCACAATCTCCTGGAACACCTGAGGATTCAGATCCCATTCCCCTTCTAGCAGCTCCTCCCTGCTTAGGAAGTCCGCTTCCACATATTTGACTCCTGGAATAAACACTGCCGACAGAGCTGGGACATTGTCTTCTGCCCAACAAAGAATCCGAGACACTTCCAGCATCACCATCTTGCTGCGTGTGCCCCCTTGATGATTCAAATATGCTACAGCCGTAGCATTGTCCGACTGAATACAGATGGGAGAACCTTTCAGCCTCTCCTCCGCCTGGCATAAAATCTTCCTTACTGCCCTTAATTCCAATACATTTATTGGAAGAATCTACTCCTCCGTGGACCACAGACCTTGTAATCTCAAATCCAGTGTCACTGCGCCCCAGCCCCCGAGACTGGCATCTGTGGTGACCACCAGCCACTCCCAAGACTGAAGAGATCGGCCCCACTGGAGAGAGTTCACATCCGTCCACCACTTTAGAGCAACCCACATCTCTGGTGTCAAAACCACTTTCTCGGTCTTCATAGTCTTGGTGTTTCCTGACCAATGCGCCAATATGTTCCACTGGAACATTCGAGAATTAAATCTGGCATATTGCAGGGTCTCGAAAGTAGCCACCATCTTTCCTAACAACTTTAGGCACTGCCAAACCGAAGGGTCCTGCAGCCCCAGGATTTGCCAAACTAGTTGACAAATATCCTTTGCCTTCAATTCTGGCAGAAATACTCGATGTAAGTGGGTATCCAGTATAACCCCCCAAAATTGAATTTTCTGAGGAGGACACAGCTGAGACTTATGCAGGTTCAGAATCCAGCCGTGATTTTTCAAAAACTGAATAGCCTCTGAGAGGTCCTGTTGCAATCTTTCTGCAGACACTGCCTTGAACAGAAGGTCGTCCAAATAAGGAATAACCACTATTCCTTTTTGTCGGAGTACTGCTGTCAACACTCTTGGGACGCTGGCCAGCCCAAAGGGTAGTGCCTGAAACTGTAGATGCAGATCCCCTATTGCAAATCGCAGTAGAGACTGATGATCTGCACAGATAGAAACGTGTAAATATGCGTCCTGGATGTCCACTGATGCTAAGAATTCTGCTGGTTCTAGGCTCAGCAGAACCAACCTCAGAGATTCCATTCTGAAATGATCCACCCAAAAATACAGATTTAACGACTTCAAATTCAGAATTGGTCGGACTGGTAGTCCGGTTTGGGTACTAAGAATAGAATGGCTTAAACCCCTTCTTTCTCTCCTCTCACGGTACTGGGATCACCACGCCTTTTTGATGCGAGCCTCTCCGGTGAAAGGTGTAGGCAGAACTTGGAGGAACTTCCTTCAGGTTTATCCTGTAACCTTGGGGATACCACATTGAGAAGCAAAGGTTCCTGGAATAATAAGGTCCAAGTGTCCCGGTATTGCAAGAGGCGACCCCCACCCTGAGTGCAGATTGGGGAGTCTCCTGGCAGTCATGCTGAAGGCTTCTTTTCACCCTTTGAAGCCTGCTTTTTTGTACAGGCCCCAAAATGGGATTTTGGAGCTTTCCCTTTTCCTGTCTGAAAACGTCCTCTACTGGACTGTCCCTTAAATGAAGCACCTCCTCTGATGGAGTGCCGAAAGGAGGAGCGAAAGGCAGAAAATATCGAATGCTGTTTTGCTGCTGGTGTGGAAAGAAAAGTACTTCTCCCACCCATAGCCTGTTTAATAATGGCTTCTAACTCTGAACCAAACAATAAATCACCTTTAAAAGCCAATGCTTCTAAAGACTTTTTGGACTCATTGTCTGCATCCCATGCCCTGAGCCACTGCTGACACCTTGGATGCCATAGTAATAGCCTCCTCACCAGCCTCCAAATTGTATTCTGCCGCCGCTCTAAACTTTTCAGCTAGAGCAAAAACCTCTGAATCAGGTTGCAACATACCACACATGGAATTTGCCCAAACAATCATAGCTTTGGACACCCATGCTGAAGCAATCAATGGCCTATGGGTATAATCCACACCTTCAAAAATTGCTTTAAGACAACCCTCTAACTTTTTGTCCACAGGGTCCTTGAACACCGTACCGCCCTGCACCTGCAACACAGTAGCTTTTGATAACCTAGCTAATGGAGCGTCCACTAAGGGAACTTTTCCCCATAATTTGACATGCTCCTCCGGCATGGGATATAGGTTTAAGAACTTTTTTGGCATTTGGGGTCTCTTATCGGGTGTTTTCTAAGCCCCTCCTAGCAGGTCCTGTAAACCCTCTTCCGAGGGAAAAGTAATTGCCTCTCTCCTTTGTCTTTTGAAAACTCCCTGTGTATTGGCTTTATTTTCCTCAGACAAATTCAAAGCCTGTTTAACAGCTAGAATTAAATCATCAACACCAGGGACAGAACTTTCCATATCATTCCTCTGGTCCCATGATATTTCTTCCTCGCATTCTCCTTCCTCCTCTGAATCCTTATATAAGACAGGAGAAGAAGCTATGGAAAGTCTAGAGGCCATCTCAGGCTCCTTTGAAAACTGCTCCGTAAAGGTATTTAGCCTACCTATGCCCTGAGCAGTATCCTGCATCACCTGCAGAAAGGCAGGATCCATTTGAGTTAAAGGAAAAGAACCAGGAGATTGTTGAGAGGATGACAATGGCCTAGGATAATTAACCAGCTCATCCCTCTGTTTATTCAAAACCTGTACTAAAGCAGTAACAGATCTGCACAGGGCCGCAGCCCATGCAGGTTCAGGCTGTATCACCTCCTGAGCTTGTGCTCCTCTGGGCCCAGTCGCACATGCAGGGCAAATATCCCCTTGAGTCATTTGTTCAGGGGTTAAAAGAAAGTCCACAGACTTGTGTGATAAGGGCTCCCTCCCCCATACCAGCAGAATGCCTTTCAGTCATGTTTACAACACAGTACAAAAATGTCAGGCGACAGTACCAAATCAATGTATGCCAGTACTTATCTGTCTGCCGGGGACCCTCTCATGTACAGTGGGGTATGTGGCTCTTTGGCGCCATCTACCTCCTGTAACCGCTCCTGGCATGAGATCTCTCCTCTTCCAAGTGCCTCCCCTCGGCAGGGGGTCACTTGGAATCGCCCATCATCCAGGCTACTGTGACAGGCTGCAATCTCCTATGGAGTTCAGCCTGTAAGCCACAACCAAGATGGCGGCCGCCATCGCGGAGGAACTCCGTCACCTATGATCCCCACCTGCGGGGAGCCGGTTCTGGAGTGCCTCAGGGCCCAGGAAACTTTCCTGTAGAGAAGTTAAAAGCACTGTGCAGAGAGACCAGACAGCATCTCTCTGCACACAGGGTGCTGACAGGATGCGCTTCTGTCAGCCCCTGCTGCGCTATCAGTGTGAGGATTCTTATAGAATCCTCACACTGCGCCTACCTAACAAAGTGCAAAAATGTATAAAAAAAATAAACACCTAGCTAACTCTCTGTGTGGCTGTATCAGCAGCCCATTAAGCATAGCACCCACTCCTGTGGGCACCTAAAACGAACTGGGGCATGATGGGAAGCGGAAGGGAGGAGCCTGCCTCTCTGAAAAGGTTTAGCATAGGTGCCTGGCTCCGATGGACCCTCCTAGATCCCAATGTGAGCTGTGTCACCAGGATAAAAGAGAAATGAGAGGCACATAGATTAGATTTATGAGTCCGCCTCTGTTCAAACCACAAGAAATGGATCTTCACACTCGGTGATAAATGTGTGATGAAACAGTTTTCTAGGCTCATTGCATAGTGCAAACTACAAAAGGAGAGAAACATTTAGCTTCCAAAAGGTTGGACTCAAAAGCCAGGCAGTCAAAGCCACTAGAGCAGGCATTCCCAACCATGGTCCTCAAGGCACACCAACAGTGCAGGTTTTAGTGATATCCAGGCTTCAGCACAGATGGTTTAATCAGAATCCTTCAGATACTAATGAAGTCACCTGTGCTCAAGCCTGGATATCACTAAAACCTGCACTGTTGGTGTGCCCTGAGGACCGTGGTTGGGAATGCCTGCAGTAGAGGAAGGTGCATTAGGACCATGTGGGAGCAGGTTTGGACAAAGTGGAAGACATCATCCGGGACCTATTTAAAGTTTCAGCACGCCACCATCTGCATGGCTCATTGGAAGGTGTCTAGCTTAATATGATCTGGTCAGCCAGCCAAGACAGAATTAACTTTTATGAAAGCCAGAAAGATTGCCTCGAGCTCATGCAAATGACAGTGACAAAAGGCCTTAGATGTGAATATGTAATGCTACAGCACCTAATCCGAGAAGACTTGCATCTGTGGTCACAAAGATTGACCTTGGAGGAGATGAACGGGAACAATCCACCATTATAGAGATTGATGAGTGCTGTGTGACTGAACTAAACGAAGAGAAGGATGCAGAGCATCAAATTGAATTTTGCAGAGTTTCCCACTGGAATTCCCATTAATGGAACTTGGCATACTGGTCTCACTGGCTGAAATTACTGTGCCTAACAGCTTCATGCACAACAAGATTGACAAACAAGGTACTGATATGACTAAATTATGTAGGGGTCTGTGCTATGGACTCAGGCAAGAAAATCCTTTCTAAAACGTGTAAAAAAACTCAACCAGTGATCCTGGAGTGTCTGAATTGTGCAATATAAGTGCTGTCGTAACTAAGTAGCTAAACCTGTCTTCATGGGAAGATCGTCTAAATATGGTATGATAGTGATACCTTCTTTGTCCAGTGAGTTTTACATCACCAGTGTAATCTTGGTAAAGAGTAGTGGAACAACTGCAATTCTGAATGGTAGTGCCTGGAATTGATAGCAATCAAGTTGTAGGAGGCAAGAATGTCCTGCCCAAATCAGAACAATGAGATATGCTTTTCTAACATCCAATGAGGTCAAATAGTTGTTGGCTTCCTGCTGTGGATCACAGATCGAAGAAATTCCATACATTAATGATCTACCCACAACCTGGTGTTTACAGGAAAAAAATTTGCCTTTAGCATTCTGAACAAGGAATATGTTTGAGAAAAACACCAATTTCCATTCTAGCAGATGTACCGAAGCAATGATGCCATCTGAAAGGAGAAAATCAATAGTATGGGTCAATACCACTCTTCACCACAACCCAGGGAAGCGTGGTAGTGATAAAACATAGTGGCGGTGGACTCTTAAGGTCAATGAGCTAACCTCTGGAAATGGTGTGGGTACACCTTCAAGAATTGTCCTGTTGATACCCTACTTAACAAATTGGAGTGGTGTGCGCTGGATGTCAGTGTAAAACTATTGAAATCTATGGTCTTGTAGTGGGTATTGGTTATAATCGGTTTTCCTCATAGAATATCTTAAAAAATTCGAACTGGTTTTTACTATAATATTTGAATTTAAAGTTATGCTGGTTGTTATTGATGTTTTGTGTGAAGGCGTTTAAGTGATGTTTTGCCACTCTTTCAAATGAAGAGAGGGCATAGGGGGTATTCAATCCCAGGCGATTTCCTGGCCAAGCAAAAAATCAGCAATAATTTGCCGACACGTGTTTTCACCCATTTTTGAGTGCATTTTTGCCAATGCCGTTTCAATTAACCAAAATTCGTTAATTCGCTGCAATTTCTCTGATCCACTCTGTCTTCTCTGATGCTGGATTTTTTGCCCAATGGCAAAAATTCAGCACTGGGATTGACTAGGGCAAGTCGAATTTGCCTCAAAAAACGGATGAAAATTGCAAATTTTTCGCCTGGTGAAATATTTGCCGGGATTGAATACCCCCCTTTTTCTATGAATCTTTTCCAGAGGATGCGATTTGCACCAAGTTCTCTTCTGAACCAGATCTAATGTTCCTCCCACTGGGCATCTGAAAATAATGCCCAGCACCCAGGCATCTGAAAATTACTAACACTCCGTGAAAGCACCAACCAGTTTCCGAACTGGAAGAAAATATTAACCCAACATGTGTTAGAAGCCAAGGCTCCGGAAAATGCCTACAGTAAGTGTCTATTGTCGCTAAGAAATCTATTCTTTGATGCAGAACCCATCCATGAAAATAAAGGCCCTTACACTGCAGGTGTGAAAAATGTAACATGTGCAGAAAGATTTTAACCTGCACCTCTACCCTAATGTAGGTGCTGCTGCTCCCCCCATGAGGCTCCACTAACGGGGGAATGTGACCTTCGTAAACCATGCTACATACAGTGCAATTTCATATGTCCCTCCTAACACACCACTTTTCTAATAGGCAAAACAGGATGAGGTTCTCAAAATAAGCCACGAGAAGATTCTGCCCAACAGAACTTGCACTCCTATCTAACTGGCCCCCGCTCTGCAGACCGTACTGAGGTACAGACTGAAGACACTGTCTACCCTGTTTCAGCCATGTCTGCTGCTTCGCTGTCTGGAGACGCCCATGACCATATGCCCCAGCTACAGGGTGAGATTGCGGAAATCTTATCCCACGTCCGGTCACTTCCTACTAAGCAGGACCTGCGGGTGCTCGAAAACAGTCTCAACGAATCTTTGCAATCTCAGATTTCCTAGATACAACATGAAGTTTCTCATCTGGGCTCTCGGGTGCTTACTATTGAAGAGGACTGCGACACGATACATTCCCAACTATCACGTCTCCAGGACACAGTTACCCAACAGTCTACAACAGGCATGTCCTAACTATGACCCTCCAGCTGTTGTGAAAATAAAAGTCCCATCATGCCTTGCCACAGATTTCCTATTAGGGAATGACAAAACTATGGCAAGGCATGCTGGAGGGCCACAGTTTAGACATGCCTGGTCTACAAGTATGAGAGCTATGCAAACCAAATTAGACGATCTGGATAACAGAGGACGCAGGAACAACATCTGCATTCGTGGCCTACCGGAAGATGTCCCCCCTCTGGCCTCATAGATGCTCTCAACAAGATATTCTGGGAAATCCTGGGTCTAGACCTGAACAAATCAATTGAGTTTGATCAGGCACACAGAGCACGACACCCGAAAAGCCCAGCTTCTTAACGCCCACGGGATGTGATCTGTCGAGTCCACTACTATTTGCAGAAGGAAGATATTCTCCAGAGAGTCCGCTCGTTAGAGGGGGTGGAATTCAATGGCACCCATCTATAGATCTTCCAGGATCATTCCTGGCGCACGCTCTAAAAACACGGACTGTTGAAACCCCTTACAGAAGCACTGCATAAGAAAGACATCAAGTACAGATGGGGCTTCCCACTCTCTATTCAGGTTTCCCACGGAGGCAGACTCTTCACTCTCCAGACCGCCCTGACTTCTGCTCATCATAGGGACTGGACACCATCACTCTCCCAGACTGGCAGGCTTTCTCTCCCCCGAATGCACTGCTCTCTACCCTCCCAAGACAGGCCAGATGGGAGCAAGTCCAACATGCTAAGAAAAAGCCCAGAGGAACCAAAGCCCCCGGGGCAGCTGAACCACTGTGAACTCCTTGTTCTCCTTTATTGTGGCCTACTTTATGGTTATTAAGTCACACCTACTTCCGGTTATAAGGTACTCAAGCTTCAAAAATTATTGACTTAATTAACCTACAAATTCCTGAAACTACACAAAGTTTTTATAACTTTAGTTCTCAGGGGCCCCAAATGCAACAGCAATAAACATGCAAGGAGTGTGATGTTTCAGATATTGCTATAAGATTTAGGACACCAATTTGTTGCATAGTAAAGGTATTCCATTAAAAAAAAAAGTGCCTCTTTCAGTCTAATGGCTACATAAACTAAACCTTGCCCACATCTTGAACGCTATTTCAATGATGCCTTAATATTAAATGTTCCAATAACAAAAGTTGAAAAGTAAGATTTCTCATCTACCACAGCTATACCTTACTTTTATGAAAGATGGGAAGGATTTGTTAGCTGTAGCAGAGAGGCCATTGGCGATGTTCAATGTCATGGTCTGTGGAAGTTCAGAAGCATGTGGCTTTTCTGCATTGTCTGACCCAAGCTGCACCCATGCAAAAGTCTGTAAAGAAAAAAAAGAGACAAACTGTACAAATTACATCTATATAAAAAATGTTTATACTATCAAATTATCCAACATATTTGAGAATGTATGTATACGAGAGTAAGCAGTTCTTTGTTATATAACATTTTCTGGCAAGATGCTAACAATGCAAGCTTACAATCCATCCAAATCACATCATCATTTTAAAAGCACCCATGCACACCCCCACTATCCACGTCACCCCGAAGCATGGCGGTTACGCGTCCTCCCAACCTTTTCATACCCCCACTATCCACGTCGGAGTGGAGTTGATTTTCTAAAGTGTCCCAAAGCGTGGCAAGCGCAGCGAGCCCCGCGAGGGGACGTGGATTACTTTACATGTATTCCACGTCCGCTAGCCACGCTTCGGGCTCGGTGGCTCGCCACACTTTATTAAATCAACTCCACTCCGACGTGGATAGTGGGGGTATGAAAAGGGCGGGAGGACGCGTAACCACATCCGCTTGCCACACTCCGGGGTGACGTGGATAGTGAGGGTGTGCATGGGTGCTTTTAAAATGAAGTACCATCACATCTCATGGTATGGGTGCTTATACAATGAAAAATAGCATGCGATGCGATGCGATTTCACTACGCAGAATAGCCCATTAAGCAAATCGCTTAGTGGGCTCCCTGCTAATACACAATTACCGTATTTTTTTATTGATACTGTACATACTACAAAGAATAATAAAAAAACAAACTCAATGGAGAAACAAATTTTCAATTTAGTTGCGCATATTGAGTCACACAGAACACCAAAGGTAGAATTAAATTGGGATCAATATTTTCAATAATTAGCCATTAGTCTAAAACAGTCTTTCCAACTAGTTGTGAAAATAAAACATTTGATTTTTCCAAACTAATCACTCAGTGTAGAGGAACTTTCCCCCCAACTGGAGAAGTAGGTGAAGAGTATATGCTTCCTTTTGTGATAGTCACCTCTCTCTCCAGCATACCTGATCCTCAGCGCAGGACAGCGGAGAAACATTACCACCATTACCTCACTGCATCCGAGGATGGGAACCACTCAACTAAAGTGGCAAAATAAAAAAAAAAAAAAAATAATCTATTTTTGGATTGTATTTCAGTGAGAAGAAAATTTCAGAAGTGTAATTTTTTTGGGGAATAACTATATACAAGGATTTGCCAAACAAATTTCAGTTATCTACTTTTCCTAAGTTTTCAATTAGAGCACTGTGAAATCCCTTTTTTTTTGTTTTTCACCTGAATTGACCTCTAATATCTTCGGTGGGACACCTGATAAAAATGTCAAATTCACAACATACACAGTACTTATGATGGGTAACTGCAAAAAAATAAATAAATGGAGTTGGATATTCAAAGTTAAGGCCCCCATCTACCAGTGCTATCTGGGCACTGTTTATGTTATTCTGACACATTGCTGCGACCGATCGCCTGAAAAGTATCATAAGGCATGTCCTTTTCCTGCAATTGCGATTTGAGGCGGGTAAGTTAAATCAAAGAATCCAAGCCAGTGCAATCAAATAACTCAATAAAATGGTTGCATAGCTTGCAGAAAACCATTGTTTAGGTCTGTAAATAAAGAAAAAGGTCTTCAATGGGCCAAACACTGTTATTGGACACTGAATCAGTGAAATAGTATTCTTTTATGGCCTTTTCTCTGTTGTGATTAGCTTTTTTTTTTAAATTTCATTTCATGTTCTAAATTAATCATTGAATTAAAAAAAATATATATATGAATCAATTTTGAATAAATAAATGAATGCTTTCCCTGCCTTCCACCACATACACTTTTGAAAACATTATTTCTATGGGGTCGTACACAAATGAGTCCTAGCTTGTTTTACCTGCTAATCATGGCAAACGCTCATCATTTGTAATTACAGAAGGGAGTGGGATTGCTACACGAGTAAATATAATCAGATTTATTAAATTCTCAAATTGCTAAGAAGAAAAAAAAAATTTTTTACCCTTCTGATGAACCAGTGCCTCAGGCCAAGAAAAAGCATTATGATACTGGCACCTTACGCAACCATAGGTGCGTCTCTACACAACGAATTGACCAGCATACTGTATGAGAGCTGATGATTCGAATATTAGTGACATTATCTACCAGATGTATGTGACAGAGAGCATTGCTGGTCAGAGCTGCTGCATCTCCATTCTTTGCTGCTATTGAGAGACCAATTACCCAGACTGTGGTATGACAGTTAGCAGACCATCTAACACCTATAAGTATGTATATAACATCACATAAATAGGAAGCATATGTTATAGAGGTCCTGGACATTCGGCACAGGTGAGTACGGATTACTATCTATCAGTTTCCATTATTTGAAGTCACGGAACCGTGTTTCCGGCTTATTCATATATTTCCACTATTTGAATAAAACTGGAAAAATAGTGTAAATCTGGATAATATGGATACCAGCTAAATCTCCACCAATATATACTTATTCATAAAACAACCATCCAGGTGGGACCATTAACCCCTTCAGTGGTAATCCCGAAAATTTTCAGGGCTATGCTTCAGTGCTAACACTGGCATTACTGTAAAATTGGTACTGCTTTCCTAGCACGGCGCCCATCTCATTGATTGTATGCCTTAAGTTTAAGGTACTGATTTTATATAGTGTGGCGAGCGCAGCGAGCCACCGAGCCCGAAGCGTGGCGAGCCCCGCGAGGGGACGCGTACTACTTTACATGTATTCCGTGTCCGCTCGCCTTGCTGCGCTCGCCACACTATATAAAATCGGTACTCTTTACCTAGAATGGCGCCCGCGATTGGCATCGCGGGCGTCGGGGGTAAAAAATCGCGGGCATCGCGGGTACATAAAAAACGGGTGCGACGCGATGCCCGCGATTTTCCCATAGGGATCAATGTTAAAACTGTGATTGGACGCGATTTTACTGTTAAATGCCTCAATGCCCGCGATTTGGCCATAGGAAACAATGTTAAATGGGCCACAGAGCCCTAATAGTGCCCTTGAACTGTGAAATGGCCCCCACAATTGTTAACGCCACCCCACGATCAACGTCAACCCGAAGCGTGGCGAGCGCAGCGAGCCCGGGAGGGGCGGCGGTACGCGTCCTCCGACCTTTTCATACCCCCACTATCCACGTCGGCGTGGAGTTGAGAATAGAATAGTGTGGCGAGCGCAGCGAGCCACCGAGCCCGCAGCGTGGCGAGCGCAGCGAGCCCCGCGAGGGGACGCGGATACCTTCACAGGTAAACGCGTCCCTTCGCGGGCTTCACAGGTGTCCGCGCTCGCCACGCTTCGGGTTGACGTTGATCGTGGGGTGGCGTTAACAATTGTGGGGGCCATTTCAGACTTCACGGTGACTATTTGGGCTCTGTGGCCCATTTAACATTGTTTCCTATGTAAAAATCGCGGGCATTGAGGCATTGAACACTAAAATCGCGTCCAATCTCACTTTTAACATTGGTCCCTATGGGAAATCGCGGCCATCGCATCGCACCCGTTTTTTAGTGCATTCGATGGTTGCGATGGGCGCCGTTCTAGGTAAAGAGTACCATAAAATCAACTCCACGCCGACGTGGATAGTGGGGGTATGAAAAGGTCGGAGGACGCGTACCGCTGCCCCTCGCGGGCTCACTGCGCTCGCCAAGCTTCGGGTTTGCGTCAATAGTGGGGTGGCGTTAACAATGGGGGGGCCATTTCACCCATGAGGGGGGGGGTTAGCAATTAAAATTGGGGTTTTGGGGCCTTTTTACATTGATTCCAATGTAAAAATCTCGTCGATTGCATCATCTCATGCATCTTATGCCGCACAAACACATAAGATGCATGAGATGCTTGCAATGTAAAAATCTCGTCGATCACATCATCTCATGCATCTTATGCCGCACAAACACAGAAGATGGATGAGATGCTTGAGATATAAGCCCCACACATACAAACTAGATCGTGGGCACCGTGCTAGGAAAGCAGTACCGTAAAATTTCCAGAATTGCCACGGTCTCCCTCACCTTGGTGTCGTTCAGCCACTGCACGGCTCCAGCTCCTACCTGCTCAGCCAGGTTGCTGGGGGCAGGGCCGGGCAGTGGCTGATCTAGTGCACAGCAGTGCTACCCGGCCCTGGGACACTCAGCTGTGGGAAGCGCTCCCTAAACGCCACCCCCCCCCACCACTGCAGGGGTTAATTGCTCATTGCTACTGCACAGTCACAAATATATTGTTCATATAGAGAAATACTGTATATTCTCTTTAAGAACATTTGTCTCTAATGTCTTAAAGAGGACAGCTCTCAATAATTTGCACTTTCATTCTAGTTATATTTCATTGGTATGTATGTATGTATGTATGTATGTATGTATATCATATTGTAGGAATCAAATGTTTTTTTTGCTACTGGGCAATTTGAGATTTTATTAAACACTATTGTTTGTACTTCTATAGCGCTCCCACTTACTTCTGTATTATGTTCCTTTTCTTAAGAAGCTGGCCCATCCCTTTGTGGTGAACTCTAGACCCAGTATCCACTGATTCTGATTGCAGTAAGTAGAATGCCCGTGGGTATGCACATGCACTGGGAACACATCTGTTATTTATAGGCTAGCATGGGTGTATTTGTTTCTGCAAATGGATGACACACGGACACAGCAAGTCACAATCTCAATGAGGCCACACATGCGACCTGCTCGTGGCTAAGAGGAGGAAGGATTTCAGTTTGCATCTAAGATGACAAAATGTATTAGAATGCCAACCTGTCTACAACTGCTGTGCTGCAATGCTTCATAGATGTGTAATATTCTCACAGTACCTACTGTGTGTTTGTAACATACATCATAACATAGTAATTAAGGCTGAAAAAAAGACATTAGTCCATGGAGTTCAACCTATCTAAATTGTAACTACTGACTTGAATAAGTCATATCTATAGGATTCCCTTAGTGGCCAAAAATACAACCAGTTTCGATTTAAATTCACTAACAGTAGTCGCTGTAATCACCCCCACCAACAAGGAGTTATATAAAAAAAAATTATATATGCTATATGCTTTATATACACCTCGGGCTTGGTGGCTCGCTGTGCTCGCCACACTATATAAAATCAATTCCATGCGTAGTTGGATAGTGGGGGTATGAAATCACCCATGGTTGACTAAACAATTAAAAATCGGGTCTTTACAATGAAAAATCGCATCGTATGCCTTAAGTAGTGGCATGCAATGAAAAAATCGGGCGCCCAGATAATACATAAGTACCCAAATGTGAATACAATGTACACAAGAATTGTGCAACAACATACAGAAGAATTGTGTAACACGCACGGCCAAAAATACAGAATACATTGGTAGTAAACATGGCGTGTCACCTTCTGCTAATGTCATATAGAACTTGTTAATTAATACATTTAGGGTGCATCGGACAATAGTAAAGTGTCTAGGATTTTAAAAGACAGACACAGCCAAAAGGAATATTGACCATGACAATGGCACAAATTCTAGAGAGTACACAATATAAGTAATAAAAACAAACTGTATTAGGATGGGGGAAGGGATGACAGAGGAAAGACAGGTAGGAGATGAAGGGGGGGGGGGGGGTTGTTTCTTGAGGCACAGTATTTGTTAATCTCCAGGCATAACTGGGAGTATTTTAGATATCGTTCCCTTCTTTCACCAGAGGACCCCAGCGCTTTGTAAAGTTGGTAGAGCTTGCAAAGTGAACCTGTACATCAAATCTATCATAGTTCATGGTGCTTTGCAGGGAGCATATTAATTCTGTGAGTGAGGGGGCATTCCTTGACAGCCAACATTTCAATATTTGCCTTTGTGCTATCGTTACTAATAAAGTCAGAAATGGAATATGCGTTGGGTATTGAGCATCTAAATTCCAAACATCAAAGTTGGTGAATAGAAGAGGAAAGGGATGTAAATGGACTCTCAAATTTAGGGTTGTGTGAATATAATTCAGTATCTTATTCCAGTATTTCTTTATATGCCTGCAGGTCCACATATTATGCATGAAGGTTGCAGAAGAAGATCAGCACTTTAGACTGGGTCGAAATGTCTTCTCTGGGCTTGCGATATATATGCTCGATATATTGTCTTTAAGTGCGTTTCTTGCAATACAGATGATCTTACAATGCGAAGAGTCCTGTCCTAATATTTAAAAAGAATGTCGCTGTCAGTCAGTGTCGGTAGGTCGTTAAGCCACTGCTCCTCAGGCCCTCTCTGTATTTTAGATGCTGATCCTATTATGAATTCTTTATATAATTACTTTGTTTTGAAAGTCCGTTTTTCAAATTTACATATAATGGCAAACAGATGGGAGGTCTGAGGAAGTATAGGGATTTTTGGAGATAGAGGAGATATAATGGAGCAGCTGCATTATTGGAAAAAGACCACTAGGTGTCACACCATATTTAAGTTGTAATTTGTGAAAAGACATCACTTTGCCTCCTGGGTCAAATACCTGCATCGTGAGTCTCAGACCTTTAGCATATATGGGCCAAAAAACAGGATTGTCTATGCCTGGTGGGTATAATGGGTTTCCCCATATGGGTAGCCAATCTGTGCGTAATGGGGAGCATTTAAAGGTTTTGCAAGTATAACCCCATGCCTCATAGGTGTCCCTGAAAAAAAGATGAGATAGGATGTTTTGGGATTTTGGCTTTAGGGGTATGAAGCAGGGCACCCGGATAAAAGGGCTAAAATATAGCACAATCTAGTTTATATACTGTAAAGTTATTAGATTCCAATAGCCAGTCCATGGCATACCTGACTAACAAAGCTTTATTGTAGAGGTTTAGATTTGGGAAGCCCAGGCCGCCCCCAGACTTGGGCATCTGGAGTTTGGACAAAGAGATTCTAGGCTTTCTAGACTTCCACATAAATTCTGTGCATAACTTCATTATTGCAGCTTTATCATTTAAGGAAAGTTTGACTGGTAATAACTGCATTAAAAATGTAAGCCTGGGGAGGATAGACTTGATGATCTCGACTCGGCCTAGTAATGAAAGGGGGAGATCATGCCACGGGTCAGAGATCTTCCCATTACAGAGAATTTGTTAGGAGGAGCCCGCATATAAGGTTTTGAGCCAGTCTATAAATGTAGTTAGGAAGCTAAATCTGCCCAAGATGTGGAATAAGTGGTCCCAATGCACCATGTTGAAGGCTTTTTCAGCATCTAATGAGAGTATGGCTCTAGGCGTGTTCGACACGATGCACCGGGAATCACAGACCACTGACAATACCGTCCTGATGTTTGTTACGGGCTGTCGACTGCCACAAAACCAGTCTGGTTCTCATGTACTAAAGACGGTACAAGGGGCTTGAGTATTTCCGCCAGGATTTTGGTTAATAGCTTATAGTCAAGATTTAGAAGGGATATAGGGCGGTAGGAGGCCGGATAGATTTCTACCGGGTTTGGGCAAGACTCTAATGTTAGCCATATTAAAGCAAGGGAGGACTGCTGAATTCCTGAGCATGGAGTTGAAAACCAACACCAAGCAGGGTGCAATTTTATTGTGAAGCGTTTTATAGTGCTTGGATGTAAGGCCGTCAGGGCTTTGTTAGGTTTCAGACTAGATATGGCATTGTTGACCTCCTGGAGAGTTATATCTCTGTTTAGATTGTCTCTTTGATCCAAAGATAAATGGGGTAGGGGAAGGTTGTCCCAGAACAAGGACGCTTGGTTGTTGTCAGAGTAAGGATGGGAATATAGTGTGCCATAGAAATTCAAAACTTGGGCAATCTCCTTATTAGTTTTGGTGAAAGTGGAGTCTGGTTTTTGTAATGGGTGGATTGTGGATGGGGTTCTCTGGCCCTCCAGTAAGTTGGATAGTAGTTTCCCTGATTTATTTCCAAACTTATGAAACTTAAAATCCTTGTTAAAAGTATACCAGGCCTCCTTTTTAGATATAACCGCTTCATATTCAGATCTAGCTAGAGTGTATACAGAACTCGTCTGGGGGGAGGGGTTAGTTTTAAAATTTTGAAAGGAGTCAGTAAGTTGCTGTTGGGCTGCAAGGTAGTCTTGGGTAGTTTTAGCTGTTGGAACGAGGAGAAGGATATGATTTCTCCACGTATAGTAGCCTATGAGGCCTGCCAATATAAACCCGGGTCCGAAGAGAGAGTGGGGCTATTATTGGCGTGATAGGAGTCCCACGCCGTTAAGACTTTTTCTCTAAGTTTATGTGATGTGGTGATAGACGATGGGCATCGCCATGAGATAAAGGAGGATGGTTCCCTCTGTAGCTTAAGATGGATCCAGACCACTGCATGGTCCGAGAGGGTAATGGGTTCAAAATATGCGCCTTCTATTTTGGGGAGAATGGGGATAGACGTGAACAGGTAGTCTATTCTAGATATTGATTTGTGGCTGCTGCTAGGCATGTCAAGTACAGTATTTTTCAACAGGATGCAACGTTCTCCATATATCTAATAATTGAAGTTGGGATATCAAGGCCTGAATACCAAATTTGGGCAATTTCTTTCTATTGGCATTGGGTATTTGTCTGTCTAATGTCAGGGAACTGATGAGATAGAAGTCAGCCCCTAGTATAATGGGGTGGACAGGCGTGGGGTCAGATTATTTTCAGGAGGAATGGCTTAGAATGTGTGTTGGGTGCATAAACTGTCATACAAGTAAACGTTTGTCTGTCAAACCATTTGGCACATTAAATAGCGACCCTCTGCAACTGCTACAACATCGGAAACCACAATAGGCAAGTGGGATTTAACTAGAATTGCCAGGCCTTAGAGTTATATGGGGCTGATGCTACCAATTTCCAGCCCATAGGGCCAAGCTTCACAGTTTTCGGTGCTGTAAGATGAGTCTCCTCATCTTACATCTTGGTGCAGTTTATTCAAATGTAGCAATATACTTTTATGTTTTTGGGGGGAATTTATACCCCCCGATGTTCCAGCTGCCTAGCTTAAGGGACATAGAAATCGTTTACATGGATCATGAAAATCATCATGTCACTATACATTTCAACACGGGGCCTTCTTTTCTCAATATCTGTCACGTAATACGTGTCAAGGCAGTAAGGGATGGGTTTGGATGCGACAACAAGACAAGACTGAGGGAAGGCGGGGATGAGGGGTGGGGGGAACAATGAATACAAAACATAGAAGCATAACTTCCGTAGTAGATATAAGGTGAAACAGGTCATAACCTGACAACAAGATGAGAATGCTGGCTCCTAAGGCCAGACGCCCATATTGTAAATGGCATAAATGCGTTGTAAGAAAATAAACGATAAGAAAAGTTTAATGTAGGCAGTTAATTATGAATATACTGTAGGTATATAGCAGAGAAAGGGGAGGAAAGGCACATGAGTCAGTGCATTATTGCCACTCAGCCCCTAGGGAGTATTTGTGAGTACCCATAGGATCGCCGGAACCGGAAGTCTTGACTGCTCTAATGGTGAAGAATCCTCTTCTTAATTCAGTATGGAATTTATTTTCCGCGAGCCTCAGTACATGCCCACGTGTCCTCAGACTCCAGGGGCATATCTGCAGCATAGACTTTTGATTGGTTTCCCCCAAAATCCTGGTCCCCAGCACAGGTGGTTGGATACGGCACATAGTGATTTCCCATGAGCCGCCACACATACGGAGGACAGTTACCATAAGTCTGGTCACCTCAAGGAGGAGCGTGTATCCACACACATACGGAGATAGCATACGCCGAAGACATTGTACTCCAGCCTGCCTCGCTGGCTGGTGCAGCAGCTAGGTGATTACCTGATGCCGCAAGGCGATCGGCGGAGTGTGCATCCACTCACCAACTTGGTACACGCTACAGTTCAGCAAAAGACCCCGGGAGACAGCGCCAGCCACTCTACATCAATCTGGGCAATCACCAAGTGCCATTTACAACTATTGGTCATCTAACATCTGAGACCTGGGAGTGAGAAAGGAATCCACCCGCTCACCCAATTGTCCCATCTGGGAGGACATATCATTCATCCCCTAAAAGCACTGGGAAACTTACCCCTTACTGTGTGATTGGAAAGATCTGTCCAATCTGCGCAATCCGATTGTCCAATCAGGACTTGGTAACTATAGGTTACTTTTATATAAATACGCAATTGCATTGATGTGGTCATTTTTAATTAAATTTAATTGTGTTATTGCATGCATGCATGCAAATTTATTGTTTTATGTAATTTATTAATTAAATAGTTTTTTAGTGTACATAAGGTGCCTACTGGTTTTTCTTCTTGTTTTTCTCTTTGTTGAGGGCAGCATCCCTCTACCAGAATGCAGCCATTTGTACATAGCACACAACCCTAGTCCCTAGCGCTCATATCTCGCTATATTTACTACGGGTCCCAAGTAAGCGTCTGCAGCCTCCTCCACGTGCTGGAAGCAGCTTCCCTGCCACGTCCTGCAATGTGCCCCTCTGCCATTATAGCTGGCCCCTCCAGCCCTGCGCACTCTCTGGACTCTTTGGACAAATCTATGCATCCATTAGCTTTTCTCCCAGGTACCAGACTCATCAAGATATGGTAATACCCATTAATTACACCATCACCCCTATGTTTAGGGAGCAAATAGAAACATTTAAAGCCTATTGCTGATCTTAAAGACCACTTATCCCAACTCATCCAGAGGGTTGCTCATAATGAATCCCAGATAGGAAATATGTTTCATTAAATCAGGAGCTTAAAACCCATACTAAACGACCTTCAGAAATCTCATCATGTAATGGCTAATAAAATAGACAACCGTAAGAACAGATTAAGGAGAACCAACTTAAGGCTGTTGGGGCTAGGACCGGCCTTAGGCATAGGCAAATTAGGCAATTGCCTAGGGCATTTGGAATGCCTAGGGGCATCACCAGCTTCTGCTGATTAAATGATATGCAGCATGCCTATATTCTGTGTGTGAGTGAGGCTGTATCTGCATATGAAATAGTGTATTCATGGAAATCACTGTAACATTCCGTATGCAGGTACAGCCACAGTTGCACACAGAATATAGGCATTCAGCATATCATTTTAATCATCGGAAGCTCCTTGTGTGTGCTGGTCATGACAATGCAAATAAGACGAATTTTCAGCAAAAAAGGCACCCAACGTTAGCAGAACTGGCCAGGAGCTGCATGGCCTATTGAGTCAAGATGTATGAGGAAACATCTGTATCCAAGCAGAGGTCACAGTGTTAGCGGCTGTGCGAGTGCTGTCTGCGGTTGGTTGTGCAATAGTGTTCGGCATATGTGTAAGGGGCATTATGTGTGTCATGTATAAATGCATTAATAATGTGCGACATATGTTAAACAGGCATTATGTGTGTCATATGTATAAGGGCATTAATAATGTGCAACATATGTGTAATGGGCATTGTGTGTGTCATGTGTATAAGGGCATTAATAATGTGCGACATATGTGTAAGGGGCATTATGTGTGTCATTATGTGTATGAAGGGCATTAATAAAGGTTGGCATAATGTGTAAGGGGCATTATGGTTATAAGGACATTAATATTGTGTGTCATGTGTAAGGGGCATTACTGTGTGGTATTATCAGGGGTGCCGAGAGAAAGGGGTAGGGGGTACAAATTACTCAGGCCAAAGTCTGATGGGAGGGCCCAGTGGGGGCCCCGGGCCCCCTTCCCTTAAGTGACAACAGCAGCTGCAGCTCTTCTCCTCTGCCCAGCACACACTGCTTTGTGCTGGGTTGCAGTGTAGCCATGGAGGTGGTTAAAATACAATATTTTCTCAGGATTTTTTTCTAAGAGTATAATGTGAATAATGTGAGGAGTAATGTATATAAGGTAAAGTGGTACTACAGTGTGATGTAACGTGAATAAGGGACACCCTCGCATGATATAATGTGAATAAAGTTGCACTACTGTGTGGCATAATTTGAATTGGGGGTAAAATTGTGTGGCCATGCCCCTTCCCAGCAAGAAAACACCCCTGTTTGGGCTGCGCACCAAATGTGTGCACTGTTTCTATTTAAAATATTGCGGGTGAAGCACCAAAATGATGACTGCTATGATGAGGGTTGATGGTGCTGGGAAAGGGGAGCAGAGTCAGAGGCGGAACTAGTGGCGGTGCTAGGGGGCACCAGCCAAAATCTTGCCTAGGGCATCATTTAGGCTAGGGCCAGCTCTGGTTGGGGCTCCCGGTTACTGTTAAGGGGCCGGCACTACACCATTTCATAAGAAATACTTTGCTTGCTTTGCTGGGGGTGGTGGCTGAATGTTCGGACATGGTAGTGGAAGGCTCATCGTCTGGGACCTGAAAAACAGGGTGTTAATGCTCGCACCAGAGTGGTCATCTTCTAAATTACCTTCACAAGGAACTGTTATGGACAGCTTCCCCTAAAACAAAGTTTTTAGTGGCAATCGCATAAACTGCACCCTTTTCAAGACTATTCACACCCGGCTGATCAAGGACAAATCTGAAATTTGCACTTATTTACCCAGCCAGGCTATGCTTGTTTGACAAGGACACTTTAAGGATTTCTCCATGCCAGATGATGCCAGTGCTTATTTAGGAGCGGACTTTACTTCTTGGCCCACAGGTGATTGAAGCTTCTGATTGCAAGCAATGGTATTTTCTATTCACGATCGATGTTATCATGCTGCATTGTGCATTTTTTTTTTTTTATCATCAATATTTTATTGAAAATATTTGAATTTTTAATACAGGGTTACAGAATAAAGAAAAAAGGGGGGTGGGTGGGAAGAAACAGAGGGGATGCAGGGGAGGGAAGCATAGATTCTGTACATATATAAACAAGAAATATCATCATACGGTACACATGTGAACATAAACAGAA
The DNA here is from genome assembly GCF_055691185.1 of Crinia signifera. Classification (NCBI taxonomy): domain Eukaryota; kingdom Metazoa; phylum Chordata; class Amphibia; order Anura; family Myobatrachidae; genus Crinia; species Crinia signifera. Next base: position 69,261,260 of record NC_139224.1, read on the forward strand.
CATCAGATAAAGTACCAACCATGATAGTAATGTAGGTTAGATCTATAGTGACCAAATAAATCTGGAAAAAGCCGAACATTAAGTGTTCTTGACCCAACTGTATGACTGTCAGTGGATAGCAGAATGTGAGTCCTGTATAATCTGCAATTGACTTCAGCTACTAACATTGTTACTTATAAACTAATGAGTAATAACTGATAAATTGATATCTGGCATAAAGACCAGACTCTGCTGAGGAGTCGACAAAATCAGAAAGTCACTTTAGTTGATACTATGGTGTATTGATTATTATATTGAATATATGTGTAATTCTATTATTGTATGTGTATAGTTTAATGACAGTTTGTACTTTTGAATTAAACTTTTGATTGGCATATGTTGGTTTGATATTGCTCTGCTACTGTAAATATTTTTGAGGGCCAATTCCTATTTATGGTAGTGAGTCACCCCACTTAAAATATATTGATTTACATGAGAGTGGTGTCTATAAGCTCCTTTTAGATATTTATATTTTGTAAGGTGTATAGAAGTATTTAATAAATCCTGATTTAGATACAAACCGTGATTTCAAATTTCACATAACCCAGCTTGAAAGAGATCAGGGCCACATCTTGATCATTGGTACTTGTGGAGTATCACGGCTCCCACGATGGGCATCGCACATGAAAAAATCGCATCGCATGCGATGTTTAACAGAAAAGCATACAAATGCATTGAAATTAGTATGAAACATGTTCAATGGCCCCCAAATGGCATTTTTGAGGCTGTACCACCCCCACTATCAACGCGAACCCGAAGCGTGGCGAGCGCAGCGAGCCCGCGTGGGGCGGCGGTACGCGTCCTACGACCTTTTCATACCCCCACTATCCACGTTGGCGTGGATTTGTTTAGAACAGAAAGTGTGGCGAGCGCAGCGAGCCACCGAGCCCCGCGAGGGAACGCGGATACCTTCACAGGTATCCGCGTCCCCTCGCGGGCTTCACAGGTGTCCGCGTGCGCTCGCCACGCTACGGGCTCGGTGCGCTCGCCACACTTTCTATTCTCAACTCCGCGCCGACGTGGATAGTGGGGGTATGAAAAGGTCGTAGGACGCGTACCGCCGCCCCTCGCGGCGCTCGCCAAGCTTCGGGTTCGCGTTGATAGTGGGGGTGGTACAGCCTCAAAAATGCCATTTGGGGGCCATTGAACATGTTTCATACTAATTTTAATGCATTTGCATGCTTTTCTGTTAAAAATCGCATGCGATTTTGTCAAAAACGTTAAAAAACTGCAAAAATCGCATCCCATCGCATGCCACTATATATGGCATGCGATGGCATGCGATGGGAGCCGTGATAATCCACAAGTACCTAATCATTTATCAGGCATAATCAATGTGTTGTCTGTGCAATGGACTAGCTTTCTGCAAAATTATATAAATTTACAGTATTGCGAAGGCTCGTGTGTCTAGACCTCAAGGACCACCATTTAATTGTACTCAGTAAGAAATTACAGAATGCCAGTTAAACATTTAGATAGCACTCACTTTAAAGAGCATTAGAAAAAAAGGAAACACACTAGAAATGAGGAATAAGGACTTAAAACAAATACAAAACAAAAAAAGTGTCCACTGCATAAAAGTTAGTGAATGACACAGAAAAAGGCTATACTTCGTACTACTACATTTGATGACATATTATTAACAATTTTGTTACTGTACATTTACTAATACCCAGTTCTCACCTGGGTTGGGGAGTGTAGTAGTGTAGCTTCATTAGCCCTAGAATCAGCAGGAGATGGTACTGATCCTTGTGACTCTTGGCTAGCAGGCTGCTCTGGGGACAACGCATCACTGCTGTCTTCATCAAATGAAGAGCTGTCTGGTATCTTAGCATAATCCACATCTGTGGCAAAAAAAAAATGCTTGTAATGTAAGACATCATTTGCTGTACATTTAATAGAATGCATCATTGCTGATTTATTCGAAAGGCACAACACAGTAAAGTTATATTAGTTGTGGAGGATGTGCCTTAATTAACATGTCTAAACATTTGTGTAGGTAAGGTGTAGATAAGGTGTAGGTAAGGTATATATATATATATATATATATATATATATATATATATATATATATATCTCAAAAGCATACACTAATGAAGGAAAGAGACCTTGTCGTGTAGTCTTAAAGCACTATTGTCTAGAATGTCTGTGTGCATGTGTACATGTGGTAGGGAATATAGAGTGTAAGCTCCACTGGGGCAGGGACTGATGTGAATGCTCAAATATTCTCTGTAAAGCGCTGTGGAATATGTATGCACGATATAAGAAACTGTTAATAAAATGATAATAAATTGTCATTCACAGCAGGTATTCCTCTGTCAATTTCTATCAGTTTGTTGAGAAAATGTAGCAATCAACATAATGCCCAGTTATGAACATCAAATGGTATGCTTTACCTCCCCGAATAAAGTTCAAATGGTTTCATCTGTAATCTCCCAAAATAAAGGTAAATAAAGTTAATCTGGTTCTTTCAGTTGGTAATATTAATGGAGCCCAGAAACAGGTAAGTAAAGTCTAGAAATGGACTGCCATTCCCCTTGCTCTTACCCCAATCAGTCCGTGGCAGGTGTAGTCATCCAGCGCTGATGGGGGGGAGCTTATTTTGGGGGTATGGCTTTGTTAATAGAACATTCATCACTGGTTATAATGCAAGATGATCTTGCAGGTGGAATAGTGCTCACTGTGCCCTTTCCAGTGGCATCCCAGCATCGATTACAGCTGACAGTGGAGATTACTATTTGCTGCAATGATAGTCAGATGCGGCACATCAAAAGAGGAGACCACATGTCCAGAACTCAAAGTCCACCAAATGTAACAACATGCAGAGGGGTACTGGCCGCAAGCTTCTCCCAATGATACGGTAATTTGAGTTGCACTCACCCTGTGAACAATGTATATAGTAGCAATCTCCGGGGAGGGAGGCTGCTTGATCTATAGCCGGGATCGCCAACCCGTCGCTCGCGAGCGACAGGTAGCTCGCCGGGTAGTAACTGGTAGCTCAGCTGCTCGTCTGCCATAATTACGCGGCAGGAGGTCAATTGCCGCAGAAAAGTGACCTCCTGCTGCTCCGCCGGCATGGAGCGGTCCTCACTTGTCGGCAGGAGGTCAACTGCGTAAGAAAGTGACCTCCTGCTGCTACGGTGCCGACGTGGAGCGGGACTCACTTGGCGTCAGGAGGTCAACTGCGTAAGAAAGTGACCTCCTGCTGCTACGCCGACGTGGAGCGGCACTCACTTTACAGCCTGAGGTCATTGGGCATGGTGGGAGATTCCGCGCCTTCTGCTGGTGTCGTCCAGACTCCTGAACTCCGCCGCCGCCGTGGTCATCTCCCTGGGACTCCGACATCTATACCCAGCTGTGAACGCCTCTGAAAGCCTCCACGGATCTGGTACACGTACTCTGCCAGGTCAAATCTGATTGCTCCCAATTTTTTTTTTTATCTTTAATGCTGACTATTTCAGGGCACAGGGTGTGTGTGGGCATGTAGTATCCCCACTGGGCATGTACCCTGCCAGGTCTGTTAGTTAAAATCTGCTGGCTCACAGATTTTTTCTCTATGGTGAAATATGCTGGATATTTGAGGGCAGAGAGTGTGTTTGTGCATGTGTGTGTGTATGTGTGTGTGTGTGTGTGTGTGTACCTGACACTGTGGGGGCATACCTGGCCCCGTGGGAGCATATGTGTATCTGGTACTATTGGTGGCATATGTGTATCTGGCACTATTGGTGGCATATGTGTATCTGGCACTATTGGTGGCATATGTGTATCTGGCACTATTGGTGGCATATGTGTATCTGGCACTATTGGTGGCATATGTGTATCTGGCACTATTGGTGGCATATGTGTATCTGGCACTATTGGTGGCATATGTGTATCTGGCACTATTGGTGGCATATGTGTATCTGGCACTATTGGTGGCATATGTGTATCTGGCACTATTGGTGGCATATGTGTATCTGGCACTATTGGTGGCATATGTGTATCTGGCACTATTGGTGGCATATGTGTATCTGGCACTATTGGTGGCATATGTGTATCTGGCACTATTGGTGGCATATGTGTATCTGGCACTATTGGTGGCATATGTGTATCTGGCACTATTGGTGGCATATGTGTATCTGGCACTGCACTATTGGGGGCATATGTGTATCTGGCACTATTGGGGACATACCCCCATTTCCATTGGCCACACCCCATGTGGCTACAGCTCTTAGAGCGCTGACCATGCCCCCATAGCGAAAAAAATGGGGGATGTAGCCTCGCTGGAGTACCACGTTAGTAGGTTATCCCCCTAATTTCGGGTTTCAGATGTCCCTTCTCCTCTGCCTCCAGTGATGGGAGGTATGTGACTTATTGGATATTGCAGTGTGTGGCATATTGTGTCTGGGGCATTGCGGTGTGTGGCATAATATGCCAGTGGCATTGCGGTGTGTGGCATAATGTGCCAGGGGCATTACAGTGTGTGGCATAATGTGTAAAGGGCATTTTTTGGTTATTATGCAGATATTTTTTATTTTTTTTATTTTAGTAGCTCTTCGGGTGGTTTATTTTGTCGCGAGTAGCTCCCGTCCCGAAAAAGGTTAGAGACCACTGATCTATAGTATAGGCAGATAGGTACTCTCGCTCTTGACGCGTTTGTCCATCGTAGTGGCTGACTGTTTCCTCAGAAGATGAGAGCACAAGCTATTCCCTAATTTTAAAAGGCAATCCCTACCAATCACTTTAGAGCATTAATTAGGTCTCGCTTTTGTTTAGTCATCATACCATACACAAGTTTATTATCTTATATCAGACAACAATAAAAGGGATTTTTGTAAGAACTTACCGTTCGTATCCCTTTCTCTGATATTGTCCTGGTGACAACTCACATTGGGATGTAGGAGGGTCCGAACTCGGCATCCCAGAATCCTCAGTTCAACTTCCAAAGCCCAATGGAATACATTAACTCAGTACAACTCCTGAACATATTACATGCACAATCATTTAACATAACCATTACAACATGACATATCATGAAAACGGCAATACTTACTGAGCGTAAGGGAGGGATCGCTGTGTCACCAGGACAATATCAGAGAAAGAGATTCGACCGGTAAGTTCTTACAAAAATCCCTTTTTCTCTTTCAATTGTCCTGGTGACACAGCTCACATTGGGACTTTTAAGAGCCGGTCCTTTGGGAGGATACGCTCAGGTTTGCAGTTCTCATCACTGCTCGCCCGAATGATGCGTCCTCCGCCGCGAACTCATGGAACCTGTAGAACTTGGTGAAAGTGTAAACAGATGATCAAGTGGCAGCCCTGCATACTTGCTCAGCCGTAGCCCCATGGCGCACCGCCCAAGATGCAGCAACCGACCTGGTGGTATAATCCCAAACCTGTAGAGAACCATCTTGAAGGAAATCCAACAATCTGGCCACTTTGAACCCGGAAGTGTGAACCTTCTGACGCTCACACCACCTGATGTAAATCTTCCAGACTCGATGGTAATTTGCAGCAGACACCGGTTTACGAGCATAGTCTGGATAACTGCCTCAGACAATCCTTTCCTCCTTAGTAAGGAGGTCTCATAAGCCAGGCCGTCAAACTGAGCCGAGCTAGGTCCAGGTGCAGAAATGGCCCTTGCCTTAGAAGGTCCTGATGAAGAGGCCAAGATTCCGCTGATAACTTCTGAATACCACGACCTCTTGGGCCAGTCTGGTGCAATCAGAATTGCCTGCACTTGTTGAGACTTCACCCTTCTCAATTACCGCGGTATCATTGGGAACGGAGGAAAAATGTATACCAGGTGAAATTCCCACGGAACCGTCATAGCATCCACATCCCAAGCGGTTGGGTCCCTGATTCTGGAACAAAATCTCGGAACCTGACAGTTGTTCCTGGATGCCATTAGATCCACTTCTGGGAGCCCCCAGCGACTCACAATCTCCTGGAATACCTCCGGATGTAAGGACCATTCCCCCTCCAGCAAGTCCTCTCTGCTGAGAAAATCCGCCTCGACATTCTGGATCCCCGGAATGAAGACCGCAGACAGAATAGGAATGTTTATCTCTGCCCATCTGAAAAATATTTGAGACTTCCTGCATTGCCATGCTGCTGCGAGTTCCGTCCTGATGATTCAGGTAAGCCACTGCCATGGTGTTGTCTGACTGAACTCTGATCGGAAGGCCTATCAGACAATCCTCCGCTTGTTGGAGGGTTTTCCACACTGCACGAAGTTCCAAAATATTTATTGGCAATCTGGATTCCTGTTTGGACCACAGGCCCTGCAACCGAAGGTGAAGGGCAACCTTCCCCCAACCCCTGAGACTGGCGTTGGTTGTTATGACCACCCAGTCCCAAGAACAGAGTGACCGTCCCAGCTGCAAGGTTTCTATGTCCGTCCACCATAGTAAGGACTCCTTTGTCTGACCAACAGGAGAGGATGTTCCACTGAAGAGTTCTGGAATGAAACCTGGGAAACTGTAGTGTCTCGAAAGTCGCCACCATTTTGCAGAGGAGCTTCACCCCTTGCCAAAGTGTAGGCCTTAATGCCTGCAGTAACAGTAATACCAGCTGACAAATGTCCCTTGCTTTGGACTCTGGTAGAAATACCCTGTGGAAGTGGGTGTCCAATATTACTCCCAGAAACAGCAGTCTCTGTGAAGGGATTAAATGGGATTTGGGTAGATTGAGTACCAACCCATGTCTCTCAAGAACTGTGTTGCCACTGACAGGTGTTCCTGCAACTTGCTCTCTGACTCTGCTTTCAAAAGCAGATCGTCCAGGTAGGGAATAATCACTATTCCCTCAGCCTGAGTGACACTGCCCTGACAGCCATCACCTTTGTGAATACCCTCGGTGCTGTAGCCAGACCAAAGGATAGAGCCTGGAACTGCAAGTGAGTCTCCCCTCAGAGTCTTCCCGCAAAGGGAAGTATGGCTTGATGCTCTGTGCATATGGGTATGTGAAGATATGCATCCTGAATATCTACCGATGCCAAAAATTCCCCTGGCTCTATACTACCGAGCACTGAGTGCAGAGACTCCATGCGGAAGTGATCCACCCAAAGGTGTTGGTTTAAGGACTTCAAATTTAGTATTTAGGTCTGACTGACCCGTCTGGTTTGGGCGCCAAGAAAAGGATTGAGTAAAAACGTTTCTTGCAATCCTCCAGAGGAACCGGGACCACCACCCCCTTTTCCCTGAGAGCCAACACCGCTCCCAAAAGGGCCGTGGGTGAACTGGCCACACACAACTGCACACACTGTGCACCAACGTACGTTTCGCCCTGATGAAGCGATAGCGGAACGTACAGCGTTTTGTGCACTACCTCCGTGTGAGGCAATACTAATGATTGTAACTTCCCAGCGTGTGTGATAGAAATGCTCTTTAAAGAGCAACTTTCTCAGTCTCCTAATTGCACCCCAAGCTAATATCTAGATATGTGAAAGTGTGTGTCTGTTTGTAGTCAAAGCTGATAGCGTATCCCGCCGTGCGCACGGAGTGACACGCACACGCAGCAAGTTTCAGCACTGACACGGCTCCGAGCATTAGTGTGTCAGCATCAATACCATTTAGTGACCACACCTCATGTTGTATTAATCATATGTCCTACTAACCCAGATCACGTACATGGTTGCAAATTTACTATGGGAATGATTAGGTGGGACATTGTGATCTGATTTTAATAAAACGAATAAAAAGTAACTGTTTTCCCATGGAATAAGGAGATAGTGACTAGTGTCACACTACATAAAAAGAACCTTCCATTAGGAGCTCAGTCTTTGAAGCCGCATATACTGTAGCAAGGTGTATATTTAAAACATACTTTGTTGCATTGTTGAAAGCGACAACACCGATACAAATTGAACCTCTTTTCTCACTACTTGATAAGTGTACAGAGTTCTTTTTCATACAAGTGCAACATATGTTGCTTATTTGTCTCAGTGGATACTGAAATGATAAATACTGGAATGAGCCATTGAATATAAAAGAGATTGTTTAATACAACTATTCCATTTATATCCATTAATTAGCTGAGAAGCTAATTTATACTAGTATATAATATTGGATATACAAAGGAGAGGCTGGGTATCGCTAAAAATTAATTCACAGATCCTGTGCACAGAAACACACACACAGTCTTTTTAACAATTGATGGTGTCTTGTCTCACTTTATGTTTGTATGTACAGTATGCACCAGCCGGGAATCTTCCTTTTCCCGCTTGTCCTTTGTTAGATGCTCCCCCTCGAAAGGACGAGCGAAAAGCAGGTTTGAAAACTCCAAATTTTTAACCTGAAGCTTTAATAGTGGTAGGAAGAAAGGTACTCCCCCCCCCCCCCCCCCCCCCCGTTGCCTGCTTTATGATGGACTCTAATTCAGAACCAAAAAGCAGTTCCCCTTTAAAAGCCAAGGGCTCAAGGGATTTCTTTGATTCGCTATCTGCATCCCAGGCCTTAAGCCAGAGGGCTCACCTTGCAGATACTAACGTGGTGAAAACCTTAGACGCCATCTTAACGCCCTCTTCACCAGCCTCAGTGATGTACTCTGCAGCACATTTGAGCTTCTCCATTAAGAGAAAAGCCTCAGAATCAGGTTGCAACTGATCTCCCAAAGCCTCAGCCCACTTAATCATTGCTTTGGCTACCCAGGCTGAAGCAATAATGGGATGGAGTGTATAGCCCACTCCTTCAAAGACTGCCTTAAGGCATCCTTCCACTTTTTATCTACCGGGTCCCTGAAGGCCGTGCCACCCTGGACCGGGAAGGCTGTGGTTTTTGACAATCTAGCCACAGGAGCATCCACTAACGGAACTTTCTCCCACAACTTTACATGCTCCTCAGGCATGGGGTACATATTTGCAAACCTTTTAGACATAGTCACTTTTTTATCTGGAAACTTCCAGGCTTCTCCCAACAGGGAGACCATACCTTCATCAGCAGGGAATGTAACAGACTCTTTACGCATTCTTTTAAAAACACAATGCGCCTGAACCCTGTCTTCTTCAGACAGGTCCAAAGCCTGTTTCACAGCAAGGATTAAATCCTCAATGTCCGGGACAGAAGCATCAGACTCTTCCCTTTGCTCCCAACGTGAATCATCTTCACAAACACCATCATCATCAGAATCTACAGATAACAGAGGAGATGTAGCTGAAGGCCTTCTGGAAGAAGGGCTATCAGAAGGTTTTGCAAACTTTTACATAAGAGAATTCATCTTATGAACCCCGTGAGCAGTGTCCTGTATGGCCTTCAGTAACATGGAGTCCCCTTACGAATGAGCAATGGATCCCACAGAAGTGTGGGAGGATGAACTAGGGCCAGAAGACCTAATAAAGCTATCCTTTTGCCTATTTAGGTGCCTCAGCCAAGGCATTCATAGACCTTCCCAATGCAGCAGCCCACGCAGGTTCTTGTTGCTCAGATCTCAGGGCTTGCGCACTCGTGGGCACAGCTTTACAAGCAGGGCACAAATCCCCTTGATCCATCTGTTCACATGTTAAATTTGCTCCACAGGATCTGCAGTCTAATAACATGGCCCGCACCTCCCCCCCTCTCCGCAGCAGCATCATCACACGTGTCAGTCATATTTAACCCATGGTGCACAATGTCAGGGAAAGTACCAGTCAATGTATATAGTGTACTTATCTGACTACTTGCGGTAGGTGACTTCAGCGTCAGCGGGGTTTGCGCTTTCTAGGAGAAACTGTAATCTCTGTACCTTGAAGAATTCCGCCAGGCTTCATCTCCGCAGTGAAGAAAAATTGGCGCCAGTACACAGAGTAGGAAGAGACCAAGTCTCTGCTTCAGCAGGGTAGGATAGCCATATTGGCACCCTTTCCCCCCTTTAGCCGCTCCCACAAGTGTTTCTACTCACCTCCAGTGCCTCCCCTTCTTCCTGGGATCACTTGGAGTTGTCCAGCGGTGCTGGACACCTGTAATAGACTTCACTACCCCAGAGGGATTTCAGTCTATAAACCCTCCAAGATGGCGTCCGCCATCACGGGAAGTCTGTCCCCCACGATCCCCTGCTAAGTAAGGAGCCGGTTTCAGACGCTCCCCGGGCCCAGGCAAACCTCTCTTCAAAGGAGGTTAAGTGCGGTGCAGGAGATGCCGCTGCATCCCTTTATACGAGATGCAGCCGCGTCCCGACACACACAGAGCACTGACAGGACACACTTCTGTCAGCCTCTGCTGCGCTCTGAGTGTGCGGCGCTTCCTAGAAGCAGCACACTGGAAAAGAAAAACCTGCACTAGGTTAACTTAATAAAATAATAACGTTTTTTAACTATTCTAATAAAAATCCAAAGGAAAAAAGTTGTCGGCTGCAGGAGCAGACGAGCATAGCACCCACTCCTGTGGGCACCTAAAACTAACTGAAGCATGATGCGATGCGGAAGGGAAGGAGCCTGAAACCAGAGGAAAGATTTCAGCATACAGTAGGTGCCTGGCTCCTGCGGACCCTCCTACATCCCAAGGTGAAGCTGTGTCACCGGACTGGACGAAAGAGAAATCACGTTTTTTTTGCCCATTTCTTTGCAAGCAACACAGTGCAATTGATGCTTCACTTGTCCTGCATTCCCTTTTTATAGCTATCTCGCCCTCTAGTAGCAACAACGGGAAGTTATTTCATCAGATGAAACCGCTGTACGGAACGATAGCGGCGAAACGCATCAAGGTCTGAGGCTTTTACCAAACATATTGCCATAACCCACTGTGCCTGGACAACTCTGAAATTGCCAGTTCTCACATTGCCGAAAATTACAGCCATAACCGGCGCATCTGCACCAACTGCCTTACGACAGATGGCTTGCTCCCTGCTGAATCTATCATCAGCGGCTCATCAACAGGTGACGACCGCTGAAAGGGGGTAGCTGGAGCTGTGTGCAGGCTCCGGTTCTTGCTGTTGCCGGACATATTTCTTCACCAAAATTCAAGGTACCATCTCCGGCTTTTTCTTTAAAGGAGAATTACCCGCCATTGATGATGTTATAACAGCAGCTTGTGTTGAGCTGATCACCTCAGTTGGAGCATTATGCAATAATATACATGCACAGTTGGGAACTCCAATACAGAAAATCCACCCAGGGTGAGAAATTCTAACCTACCCTAAGTAAGCACATGACACTTTAATTAATGGTGGAGTTTTTCTGAATATAGATCACTATTCCGGAATTTGTCTACAACAAAATTCTGTTTAGTTATTCAGAGTGTATTAATTTATATATTTTTATTGTATGTGTACCATTTTTTCATTTAATTTACATATTATGTAAATGTAAAATAATTTTTTTTTACTAATTACTCATCCAATTGTGTGGCGCTCTCTGATATATATATATATACAGATATATATTTTTTTCTGTGTATATTTTATTTTGTATAGTCCAATTGAGCAACGTCCAAATTGATAAATTGCATTATTCAATAACAACTTATAATAGATTGATTAATCAAATAATTTATTATTATTTGCGCCCGATTGTTCTTCTTGTTTAGTTTACTTGTTTGATATTTCAAATACAGCCTGTAAAATTTGAAATTCTGAACCAATTGGCTGGTACTTTCTCTTGACTACTTAGTACATATATTCCAAAATGAAACCATAGTAGATAAGAGTCAGTTGTCATTCTTGATACAATTGGACTATTACCTATCTTTTCTGATAAGAACTATTCGTAAAAAAAACAAAACCAATGTGTCCACATACATCTAGCATCGTTGAGCATTAAACAGCCCTTCTAGTTGTGCCGAGCATCTTTAAGTGCAACTTTTTCCATTAAAATATGTCTTATTTGCAAAACGGCAAACAGGACACACAATCAGATTCCACTAATGTATATTCTTGGATCGTGGCTGTATCTGCATATTGAAAATTTACCTTTTAAAAAACCTTGGGAGTTGGAAAGGTTGACTGTATAACCTGCAAAAATTTATAAACTGTATGGTATAAATAAAATGCTCACAGAAAATAAAAACTGTGTCCATGTCAGTTCCAAAATGTTTGTTTATTTTTTTAAAACAACTTTATGATCACAATTATTACAACCCTTTATTCTCTTGGTGGATATGGGGCGTTTACTCCACGGTGAATGGCTGTACCAAAAGTGTAAAATAAAGCTATGGGGGGAGAAAACCTCAGCTATAATTGAATTTGCCCCATAACGTTAAAAATAAAATAAAAAGATTTTTGGGGTGAAAATAAATACAGAATTCAATGTCTTTAATTTACATAATTATTAAATCCAATACATCAAACTATAACAGCAGCAAGCACTATTGGATATAATTAAATACCTATTAGCGAGCCCTATTCTATCTGGATAGAATTTCAGATTTTAACCTATAGTTCTTGAGGCCCCTTTTTATATATGCTGCTTCTTTGAACCCCCTAAAAAAGATCTTTATTGTATTACACTTATACTCATTTAAATATTGTTGCATGGTCAACCTTGGTGTGCTGCATGGTCTTATGGCCACATACTTTCCTTTAGGTGATTGTACATTCAATGCAACAAACTAAAGTATTCATCCATGTATGTACGGGTTTGAATGACCTTTGGAATAACGATATTTACTCACCAATTATCACCTCCTTTAGGCTGGTTTCTACAGGAAGTATATTTTTTACCACCAGTTCCATAGGACCTGGCCGCTGGGAGATCTTTTCATTTAGATCATCTGCAAGACGTGCTCTTTTGAGTTTTAGCTGTTTGGCTTGTAGAGAAGGCTCAGCTGAGGTCTCTGCATGGAATAGTAACATGGTTAGTAGAACTGTCCAGTAGTAATCAGACATTGTAACGTACAGCACTAACAATAAGTTTGTCTCTAAATGAAATACAAATATGAAAAAGCTTAAATTCCTATTGATCTTATTCATACTTCACACAACCTTAATGACACTTCTGCAAGTCCCTCACTTAAAACACACACCTTTTACTTTCCAAGTAAAAGATGCTAATACAGTATGTTCATACATTATCTAAGGCATCCGCAACCTTTGTGCAAAATTTGCAAAAAAGCAATCTTAACATTTAAACACAAAAGTCCTGACTGACTAATAAATGCCCTGACCAAACCTCTGGGCGTAGAAACATTAACTTAGTAGAGTGTATTGCTCCCATGATGTAAACACTCACAACACAGGGGTTCTTCAAGATTAAACTACCAAAGGGGTAAAAATTATTTTTATGAATTCCTCAACATCTATTAGGCCAGATGGCGTTTGGTTTACAAAAGGTTTTCCACACTAAAAGCTTAAATTAGGATTTTGTTCAAATTGACCTAGATGAATTATTTGATATATGACACTTGTGAGTCTCAATCTGTCTACGACGTGACAATGAACCAGCTGTAGCTTTTTTTCCAAAAAGATTTCTGCTCTGCTCAGTGGGGATGCGGTCATTAGGACAAAGCTGTTCATGTCGAAAGACACCAGAAAAAAAGTGAAAAACTCATGTAAACGTTTTTCCATGTCTACCTTTTTGATGTTGATCTTTTGCTTTTTGTGACCTTTTTGATGTGTGGACCTTTTGCCTGTCGACTAATAGTTGTTCACCTTTTAACTGTTAACCTAACAACCCATACTTGCTCAGTGTATTTTTAAAGCGGCAATCATTTAAGCTTCAAAATCAAAATGCTTTTGCAGTGTAAATGATTGCCACTTAAAAGAAACTGGAGATTTCTTACCAAATCTCTCATCCTATTAAATTTCACACAAAATGTACACACCACCACCACTTTCTAAATCTCTAATCCTATTAAACCCCCCCCCCCCCCCACCATATTTCTCTTGTAGAGCCTGAAAAGCGACAAAACAACCTGTCAGGTCAAATACATATTTTATGGCTGGCCTCCAAACAAAAAAGTTAGTATTCTGTAACCAGCGGGTTACCCCACAAAGTGACATGTTTTTTGATGACTCCTCTTGAGATATTTATTTATTGATATCCATGTATAATATGTGTCTTGAAATAGGATATTATACAATAAACCAGAGGAGGGATGTGCTTTTGGAACATGTAATAAAGCACCCAGGAAGAACGGATAAAAAAATAAAAAAATCTATTTTTAAATACAGTCATGTATATATATTATGAGAATGGAGCCAGTCTATTATGTATTTGAAAAATACGGCTTATGAAAATTTCGTTGAGTCTGGTATATTCAAGACTCCATGTTCTCTGGGCAGTTTTAATTTTTTCATAAAAATACCTTTTTTTTACCCTTTCCATAAAAATTTAGTGAAAAAAATTAGTGCAATAACGTACTGTATATTCTTTTTAGCGATAATAAGTGGAATCATCTGTATGATGTAGGAAAGCTTTGAAAATATTATACTTTTAATGATGGCCAAACATCTTAGCAAATTTATAGGTAGGAGTTTACAGCTATCCAATAAAGTCTTTATTTTAGGCATCATGGGAGTAAAATTAGATTGATAAATCTTTGATAAGGGGGTAGTTAAATGTATACCTAAGTATTGGATCGTAGACCCTGCTGGTGCTAAGTAGGCTGAAAGAAATGAATTTTCTTCAGTTCTATTAATTTCTTCCAATGGTAAAAATTTGGATTTGCTAACATTTATATTTATATCCTGAAAAAGAACCAAAATGAAGAAGGGCCTCCCTTCACAGAAGGGACGGATTGCTGGATTTGTTATAAAAAGTAGCATATCATCAGCAAATAACCCCAGTTTTTTCCTTTCATCTTAGCTCGTTTCCCTTAAAGGAGGCCTTATGTCTCAAAGTAATAGCTAGGGGTTCTAATGCAGTGGCTCAGTCAGGGGGGGGGGGTTTAGGAGTACCCAGAATCCCCCCCAGGAATTTAAGGGCCCTAGTCTAAAAGCTGAGTCTCCCCTCTTTCCATGGGTACAATAATTTTAAAAATCGGCCCTGGGGAACCGGAGATATCTGACTTCAAAGCATTGGTCCCCATCCAAGCCTGTTAATTGCTCTTCCCAGTCAAATATTTCAGGTTCTGTCTGACTTAAGCTGCCCATACACGCTGCTTTGTGAGCGTGCGTTCCGTGCTGTACTAGCACGGATCAAATCGCATTGCATTGCATGTGCACACGTTGTGCATGCAATGCGATGCGATTTGATGAGAACTAGGTACAAAACGTATGTGCAAGCACATACTTTTTGTACTGTGCGATGAGGTGCGCTGGAGCGTGCACCTCAAAGCACACATCGGGTCAGCTCTCATAGCAGCGTCTATGGGCTGCTTTAAAGTTTTTCTGAGGATATATTCCCCATTTGATAGACACTAGTAGCTTGTCTTTACTGTTCCCAGAACCAGAGATATCAGCCTTCAGGCAGCTGGTTTACTGCTCCAGCTCCACACACCTGGTATGTAGTTTTATATGCTCGTTGGCGAATTTCTCTGCCTCCTGAACTCAGATCCTCTAGTCCCCTGTGCCATTTGGTAGGTGGGATTCTCTAGTTTTTAATGCCATTAAAAGCTAGGAAATCTAGTTCCGGTGTATAGGGTGATATTTTTAACTACTTTTTGGACGCCATTTTGTCATGTATAAACTCCATTTTGTATCTGTATAGCTTCATTGCTATATAAATGTACTTTTTATTAGGATTAGTGCTTTTACAGACATATAGGCACCAGTTAGAAATATAGTTCCATTCTAAGTGCCAGCTGTCTTTTACCCTTGACCTGGTGTGGAAGATATAGTGTGTGGGAAGGGTAGCCAGTGTTTAGGCAAACTGATTATAATAAAATATATGTTCCTGCTATCAGTATGTCTGATGGAAACTGTCTAGTAAGCTGTATGGGCTATTGTGTCCAATAACTATGTGAACGGGAATCGTGTCATTTTGGGATAATTTATATCATGTGAACAGACTGCTACATCCAGAAAGCAATATCTTACAATACTAGGATATTTGCTGCAGGGTGGGTATTTAAAGGCTATAGACTTATACATGGTAGAAGTCCCTGAAACTAGGTCTGTCTGCAGCGGACATAGGATTTCTAATTCATCTCAGTGTAATGAGTCAGTAGAGTCATTAAGAGGGACCCTGAGAACGACTTGATTATTATTAAACTACTTATTTGATGACAACCATCCAGGACAAATCTTACAACATCTGAGATAATAGCTGAGTATAACTTGTTATTTTGTTGCTTAGTTGCATGTAGTTATTATTGTAACTTTGATTAATAAATGTCTATCTTTGTTTGAAATGTCCTGTGTCAGTCTCCATATTTAACACATTGTATCCTAGAACCTGGTCGCTTGATTTATTATTTTCAACCGAAAACATCCGGGAACTAGAGATATCTGCAGTCAAGCAAGCTGTCCTCCCACCAGAAAATTATGAATAATAAACCCACTCCACTATACACCCCTCCTCTGCGTATTAAACATCCTCTACCACTAATGTATCAGGACCCGTTCATTAAGCCCAATGCCCCCTTCTCCCACCTCATCTCCCACCATCTGTGCATTAAAGGGGTAATTATTGGAAATTACTGATCCAGGCCCTACATGCTGAGCGGTTGATATAATACCCCCTACCACCCGTGGGACATCAAAGCTTCCGCTCATAGCACCACCACCCCATACAGCTGGAGGATCGGTAGGGGCCCCAATACAATGCTATGCCCAGGGATCTACACTGCGGTTATGTATATATATATATATATATATATATATATATATATATATATATATATATATATATATATATATATATATGTGTGTGTGTGTGTGTGTGTATTATTATTATTATTATTTATATACATTTGGTCTATCTTTAATACTTTAACTGACCCGGCATATACTGGGTCTCCTAAGTGTCCATCTACATGCTTTGCTCTGCCCCTCTCTGGGAACCCCCTTCTGAAAATCCTGCGTTTGCCCCTGTAATGCACTTGCAAACAGAAGGGGAGAATGTGGGAAACTTGCCTGGTTCCACGTTTGATTATGAACTGGGAAGATAAATGGCCATAACAGGCTACTTAAGTTATAGGATCAGTATAAAACAAGCATAGAATGGAGAGAAAGCCATCCATAAACCAAAATCAGGTAAGTGTTTTAAATAAATCATCCCACGTTAGCAGATCAAATGCTTTTTCTGCGTTCAACGATAACGTTACATCTGAGCTCCTGAATGACGCTAACCATTGCTAGATAGTGTATACTTTACGAAGATTTCCTACTGAATGCCTGCCCCACACAAACCTTGTCTAGTCTTCATGTAGTAGAGAGGGTATAATAACTTTGAATCTTTCTGCCATGATTTTAGTCAAATTTTATAATCTAGATTCAATGAAGATATAGGTCTGAAAGATTCATTGAATATCTTCGTGGTTTAGGTAATACTTTTCAGAGTTTCTGTATTAAAATGTAATGGTAATGTTATAGACTGATAACAGATCATCTTTTATTTTAGGGAATAATAACTTAATATTCCCCTTTAACACTTTAATAGCCTTTTCCACTTCTTCCATTGATATTGCAATTGTTAGGGTCTGAGACTGAATCTTGGATATTTGGGGTTTAGACTATAAATCCCAGTGGGCCCTTTAATGCCCCACCTGCTGGTTATTAAAGTACCTGCATGCGGGAGAGGCTTGCTGGGATGTCTAGTACCACAACACATCCCAATGTTTTTATACAAAACCATCAACCCGACAACCAGGCCCGGCGACGGGGGTGGGGGGGTTTAATGGGGACAATCGTCCCGGGCCCCGCCGATCTGAGGGGCCCAAAGCATGCCTCCCGCCGCTCAGTAATACCTGAAATAGCACGCATCTCCATTCCCCTGGACACCATGGAGGAAGAAGCTGCTACACAGGGTTGCATGGGGGCGGAGCTTTGCGGGACTCGACGGGGGCGGGGCTACACAGGAATCAGGGGTGGAGTTAAAGGTGACTACTTAGGCAGCTGCTCCATTTCCTGGATTAGGCAGAGGGGAGGGTTAAGACGCAGGGTAACAGTGATATAGAGTGGGTTTCATGGTGATGCAGTGAGTAAGCGTGATAGAACGCAGGCCACAGAGTGAGGGATTACGTCAGTGTGATAGAGTGCAGGCTGCCGGGTGAGGGATTGTGTCAGTATGATAGAGCACAGGCAGGAGGTTGAGGTAGTGCGTCAGTGTGATGGAGCGTGGCTGCAGGGTGAGGGATTGCGTCCGTGTGATAGAGGGCAGGCTGAGGGAGAGCATCAGTGTAAGAGCACAGGCCGCAGGTTTACCAAAGGCATCAGTGTGAAAGAGCGCAGGCCTAGAGTGGCCAAACCTGGGATCGGCGGCATCCTGGGGTTTGGCCCCAAAAACGCAGGGATTTCGGGATTAGACTGTGCATGTGCAGTCTATTGACTGAGTGTCTGATTAGACGCTGCCCGGCTTCTCCCATGCCCAGCAGTGCAGCACTGAGCAGCTTGACGAGGTCAGAGGTCACGCTGTGCAGGCCACATAGCCGCACAGCGCGCCTGAGCCGCCCGCCCACACCGTTCTCTCAGGTCAGCTCCCTGGGAAACACCCCACCCACTCAGCTCCTGGCAGCATCAGCCCGCCCATCCACCCACCAACCCGGCAGCATCAGACTACCCACCCGGGGCATTTATTTTTATTAGGGAAGCCAATCCCGGGAATTTTACTCTATACTACGTGAATAACTTTTCTTTTCAAATAGCACGCATACTACGGGGATTTATCTACTTAATCCCAGGTTCCAATATGTCTAACCAATTACTGCTACTTAATTGATAACACTAGTATTTAACCCTCTACCGCTCAGAGTTAAAGTTATAACTAAGTAGGGACAACCATTATTTATTCTTTTTTCCTTATCCTCCCAATATCATTACAGGATATTGCTCATCTCTTTCTCCTCCACTGTGATTTCTAATTATGTTTTAGATGTGAACTTTATGATGGTATAACTTTAGGTGTGAGAACGAGATTTACTGTAATTTGTGTGATACCTATGCTTGTTCTGCAATCATTGGGCAGTCAAAATAACTAACAAATTATAAAGACCTCCTTTACAACCCTGTGTGTACCATAGTGCACAGCATTACCTGTTGCTGGCACTTTGGATACATCTCCAACATCTTAAGCAGTGGGCACATTCTCTCTTGTTAAAATCATTTCCACACCTCACTTGTTCCAAGCTTACTGTTATCTGTCATTGGACTCTGTCACTCTCTCATTCACCTGGGTGATACCGGAGGAACAGCAGAAGTGACACCTGGCTCCCAGTATCACTTTGAGGCTCTCTCATCTGTTGATATATATACTGCCATACATTGCTGTGCCGCCTGATCCCATCCGAACTCAGCAGCTAAGCAGTGACTGGCTGGATCAGTACCTCTTGGGAGACCACCAGGGAATATCCAGTGCATCCAGACAGCAGAAGCACCAAGTGCTTTACAAAGAGCATTATTTTGTCCTTCTTAAGACTCTGTGACAATCCTTATAAATTACACCTAAAACCTGTGAATAACTCCATATGGAAGATATTTCAAACATTGATCTCAAGTGTGGTCCATACACAAGAACTACTTTAATTAATAAATTGTATTGTTATACAATAATTCCTAATAATTGTTGTCCTCAAGTATCTGCGTCTTGTGTATAATCAATTTGTGACTGGAAAATACCCTGTAATCATCTCCGCCTATTACATTGATGTTATGAACTATTTTATTATCATTGTTATGTATATTATTACATTTATGTGATGATCATATATGATATTATATTTTGCATGAAAAAATTGTGACGGATTTTAAATTTGGATAAATAAAGGTTAGATTTTTTTTCACCCATTTCTCACATTCTTTCACTTACTAATTATTACTAAAGTATGCCCCAAAAACTTTTGTGTTCTTCCTACGTCTATCTCAGACATATACTTAGACTCAGTTATTTTGCTGAACTTTTTGGGGAGCATCACCAACCAAGTACCCTGTCAGGAATTTTCCCGTAAAATAAGGTCCTATGTTGGTCTTCTCTAGATTAACACCTATACTTACTATTAATTGTCCCTGGCCTGTGACAATCCTTCCAGTTAGTGTAAATAGAAGAATTCCCTATAAGAACTCCATTTAGCCTATAAGTAGCTTGTTCAATTTTGTTCCTATAATGAATTAATTTACATTTATCAATGTTAAAATGCATTTTCGGCCTTTCCAGTTTAATTATGTCACTTTGCAGGGTATCCACATCCTCTCTAATTTGCTTACTCAATTTCATATTGTCCGCAGATATTGCAATTTTTCTGACTTTCACTTCCTATATCAATAATGAATATACAGGTTGAGTATCCCGTATCCGAATATCCGTTATCCGAATTATTCCGAAAACCATACATTCCAGAAAGTAAAAAAAAAAACTTTTTTGCTAAAAACTCACTGGGGACATCTGTGACTACTGAGGGAATGATTTTTAACTGGCACTATATATGTACAAGAAAATTATTGCTTGGCATTCAAATTCAATATCTGAGAAAGTACACAAATTTTGTTTCATGTTTTGAAACCTTGTTTTTTGAACAAATAAAATATATTTGTGTGCATTTCATGTGCTTGATGTGTTTATACAGCATAAATGCAAGATACTTCAAAATACATCCTTGAAATATTAAAATATTCCGAAATACGGAATAATCCGTTATCCAAAATTCTCCTGGTCCCGAGCATTTTGGATACGGGATACTCAACCTGTATTAAACAAGGTGGGTCCCAATATTGAACCATTTACAACCACTCTCTGTCCCAGAGTGTGCAACCAGTTTCTCCAATTACAAATATTATCTCCTAACCCTAAGTTACCTAGTTTTATTAATAACCAGCAGGGCGGAGTCCTACTGATTCCCTTTTATACCGTCAGCCAAGGTAATCACTGGATGCAGCTGGGAGCAACATGAAGCACAAACTGCTAGCTGCATGCTACAAGCAGATGGCCAGACACGACAGAGTGTAACACACTATCTGTTTACGGAGCCAGTTCCCTACTCATCTTCAAAGTTTTACCCCTTATCCCAAATCCTCCATTTTATTTATCAAACTCTTATGTGGAAACGTATCAAAAGCCTTAGCAAAATCCAGTGACTTCTGGATTTTCCCGAACGGAAGTGACACATCACATAGGAAACTGGTACTTTATCTTGGTCTGGATATGTATTATACGGATTAGTCTGGATACTGTTTGTCTTTTACAGATTAATAAAAGGTTATCCTTTTTTTAAATTTAAAAGGTTTTCTTAAGTCATGAACATCGTACATGGCAACTTGCGCCATTGTGTGTAACTTCTTTTGTATATATTGTTCACTCGAGGAGATGGTCTTATCCCCATTTACACACTTAGGCAGCACTGTTTTGTGTTCCATTGCGCAGTGTACCCATCACTCATCTTTCCATTGCATTACAAGTGTATCAAGCTATAAATTATAATCCAAAACAAAGTTTTTTGCAAATACTGTTGTATTTAAATTAGATTCAATCTAAATTGAAATATGGTTATATTCCATAACTCATAATACAAGTTGTTGCTGTTACCTTCAAGTATATGCATCCTCACTAGCTCGGAGCGTTCCGGCCGACACCTGATCTTACGCTTTAAATAGTCCTCAGTCTAGAACACAACAAAAATACAAGTTAAAAACACAGAAGAAATACAAAATCAAAAGTTAACCACCAGCACATTATAATTACTCTACAATGATCCAATGTTTAATTTACTGGAGCAAAAAAAATAAAAATATAAACACAAACCGATATAGCCACGCTCATCTAACCTGTTGGCACACCATCCTAGGTTCCTTGTCTTGCTATGAGATATGTCCCTTTATGGCGTGCTAAGTAATTACACGGCTTCGCAGCTGGGTGGCGATTGCTTCACTATGTGAAAAGAACAGAATAGTGTTGCAGACGTGTATGAGAAGAGCTATCACCATTTACCATCGCCTTTGCTCCCACTTTACCTGTGTACAGCATGCCAAGCTAAACTCCTCGTGGCCGATAGTCTTGACCTGCTACCAAGTTGTACATTAATTACGCTACGTAGTTGCTCAATCAGCCCTAGGGACTCGGTGGAGAAATGTATACCAAGCGTAGCTCTGTCAGGGTGGGCTAAGCTCAGCAAACATTTCCCCACAGAGTCCCTGAGGCTGAATTAGTGACTATGTAGCATACAAAATGGTGGTGGCTGAGACTAATAGACTTACAGTACAATAGCATTTACATTGAATAGTTTTTAATACAAGATTATTGCTTGCATTGTAACCTAGACCCGAGCATCATCGGAAATTACCGGCTACCGGTTACATAAGGCTACTGGGTGCCTGCATCAAGTGTGAATGAGATGACAGGCCTGTGGTACAGTAGCCCGAATGGCCAAACAATTAAGGCCAGAGTATGCTGTTTGCTGTGCCCATGGTTCTGATTCCGCCATGAGCAACAATTTTTTTAAATTCATTGTACTGTAAAAAAAATATATTTTCATTAAAATGTGTTGATATTTATTCTTTACTTTTGCACATAACTTGGGTTGCTTAAAAAAATGCCTGCCCTTTACTTTGCCACTCTCAGCCCACCCACATTGGATTCTACACTGCTAGTTGGCCTTGTAGTGCGCTGCAATGTACCGTAGCAAGATGCAAACATGTAAATCAGAAAATGGTCACGAAACCTAATTTCACTGGAAAATCTGCTTTAGCAAATCCATTTACATATTGCCCTCTCCCCAACACCCTGGAAGCTCACTGTACCTCCCCCTCTTTAAGGGGCCTACACATGGGGAGATTTGCTGAGTGATGCTAGATCGTTCAGCACACATCGCTGCACAGCGATGTGCCAGCGATGAGTGCTGAGCGATCTGTCAGGCTCAGTGTTCTGGGGTGAGAACACTGGGTCTGACTGGCGATTTAATTAGATTTATCCAGCTTGTTGGATATTAATTGGCAGGCGATAGCAACATATCGCTATGGCCCCAATAGATGAACCGAAGTATCGATCTAGGCAAATTGCTTAGAAAATGCCCTGAAATCACCCTGTGTGTTGGCTCCATTAGTCACCCTCCGTCTTCAGTGCCACTTCTAAAGGTGCCCATACACGTACCAATTACCCGGTACTTTTTGTGCTAAAATAGCATCGAATCCCATGCACAACGATGCTATTTTAGCACAAAAAGTACTGGGTAATTGGTACGTGTATGGGCACCTTAAGGTCACAATGCACATTGGGAAAGATTCTGGGTCACTTTCGATAGCAATTTTTCTCTCTAATGGACAACACCATGTGCACTGCAGGTGGGGCAGATTTAACATGTGCAGAGAGTTAGATTTGGGTGGGGGATGTACTTTAAACTGATATCTATATTGCAGTGTAAAAAGAAAACTCCCAAACATAACTCTCTGCACGTTACATCTTCCCCCCTGCAGTGCACATGGTAATGTCCATTAAAGAGAGACTTTGCTTTTGTAAGTGAACCAGAATCAGGCCCAATGTGTGTACAAAAACAGTAATTTACTACAATAAAGGACTCTACTACTGTATATAGTACAGAATATCCCCAAGCAACATTAGATGCTAAATCGTCTGATCGGAATGTGGTGAAACAGGCTTTATTGTTGAGGAGATACTGAACGCGAATCAACATCACACAATTATACAATTGTGAATGGACTTTTTCAAGTGTTTATTTTGCAATTTCAGTTTATTTTACAATTTTTCAGCAAACTTTTTAATAAGGACATTATTTTTACCTGGATTTTAACACTGGAGCAGATGGACCCATAATAGATGTTTGGACAGCATGAGGCTGAAAGACATAGGGGTTATTCTGGTCCATTTGCACAGGGACTGATGTTTGACGTATGCCCAGCCGCATTTCAGCACATATGCATACACCGGCGCATGTGGCCACAGCACGCACCCAACATTGCGGGCGGGAGGGGGTGGCGGTAGATAGTCGTGCCCATGGGAATGCCCAGCATTTCATGTCCAGTCCCATAAAAATGCTGGGCGTTCCTGTGGAAATCGCCCAGTGACGTGGGTGGGCAGCTGACCTCACCAGAAGGCAGCTGCCTGCCCACTTCCTTCTAAATGCCCATGCACATCTAAGGTTACCTCAGAGTAACCTCAGATGTGCTTGAGCCTTCCACATAACTCGATGGTCGGCGACACACAAGAATACACAAGACACACACAAGAATACACAGCAGCTAAAAAAAGTACAGCATTGTAATTTGACATCGGAACAACTGAGAACACTTACATGTTAAAGTAATGATAAAAGTATCACTATCCGCCCTGCCGTTAAGGGGGGGGGATTATAGTGATACAGGACATCGATGAATATCGAACAGAGGTGTTGCATCAGTGTTGCAACTGTGTATTGTAGATTACAGAGTGACCCCACGTCTCATTATCAAAGTGAATTTTGGATAGGTCTCAAACTAGTGGTCTTATTGATAATAAATTTTGTTCAGCTCTAAAGGTACAGTATCCTTTTGTACCAGCATTGTATACGTTACCTAAGATCCACAAATGCATGACCAACCCCCCTGGTCGACCTATAATTTCGGCCAGGGGGAGTTTATACCAAACGGTTTTGCAGTTGTTGGACATGCTGGTCCAGCCGCATATTGTGAATCAATCGACTTATTTAAAAGACACCACAAGCTTTTTGAGTAGATTGGAAGCAATAGGTTTGGTGGCATCCGACACAATCCTGTGTGTCATGGATGTCACCACCCCAGTGGTTCCCAAACTGTGCGCCTAGGCTCCCTGGGGTGACACATTCCTGAATTGAAAAAGCCGCCTGTGTGCGGCGAAACCAGTCTTAAGAGGAGCTTTCCCCTAACTATCGGCAGACTGAGTATACAAAGGGTCAATTGGGAGCATATACCCCCGGCAAAAATCCCCCTTGTACACTCTGGGCCAATCCATGGACATTCACAAGCAGCACAGAGTGTTCCCCCTGCCAACGCTGATACACGGAGGACCGTGATCAGCCAGTCTGCTTCCTACAGCAGCACAAGTCTACACGGAGTTGCGCCCGCCGGAGACTGTGTACTTCAGCCTACAGTCGGCTTGCTGGCCGCTGCAGCAGCTGTAGCTTGCACACCAAGGCAAGGCATACTGGTCAAGTGTGCCCACCCACTCCGCACTACACACTGTAGATTTGTGAGACAGTGTCAATCCTCCAGCCAAGCGACCAAGGCACCATCCCCAAACGGTCATCTGCAGCTGTGAGGTATCCACTCCATTTTTTACAGCATTTACACTTGCCGGGAGGATTACAAAAAATATTCGACCAACACAGACTGTATTTGGGATTACCCCCCATGGAGTGACTGATACTACTGTCCCATTTGGTCCAATCCAGGACTTGGTAACTATTTGTTACACATTTATGCTAACGCATTGATATGGCCTTCTTTTAATTGAATAGTGCATGCATGCAATTTATGCAATACCTTTTATCCTTTATTTTATTTTATTCTATGTGTGTTATTTAGTGATTGTTAATTGTGTAATAAATTTATATTGATATACAGGAGGCGCCTACTGGTTCTTGTTTCTACAATCCTGTGTGTCATGGATGTCACCAGCCCAGTGGTTCCCAAACTGTGCGCCTAGGCTCCCTGGGGTGCCTCGGGACACTTGCAGGGGTGCCTCGGGTTGGTCGTCCAGGACCAATTCAAATTATTTATGATCAATTATTTCTAGACAAAACCAGTGCTGGTTGCTGCCAATCATAAAATGTGTACAATCAGAAGCAAATCCTGCCCTTAACCACACAACTGAACCTAAGAAGCACATATAAACACAAATCTACTTAAATTGATATATATTTTTGGGGGCCTAGGGGTGCCTTGGAAAAATTTTGATACTCTAGGGTGCCGTGATTAGAAAAAGATTGGGAACCCCTGCACCAGCCTATATACTAAATGCCGCACGATGATGGTTTATGGGAGATGAGAGATTTCTTGTGCCATAAGGTTGTCGATTTGACATTGATTTATATTATTGTTGCTGAAATTGATTTTGACCCATATTTATTTTGTAATTGATAGCAAAATGTACCTGCAGCTATCCGGATGCGAGATGGGGGCTGTTGTCTCACCATCGTATGCAAACATATATATGTTTGATTTTGAACAAAAAACTTTTTTTCAGCATGGACACAGCTCTCACATTTGGATGTTCAGCAGGTACATAGATGATTTGTTTATGTTGTGGGGAGGTGGCCAAGACTTATTTGAAAATATGATGCAGGAAATCAATAATTTAGACCTACCTATCAAGTTTACGTATAAATGGATTAAGTCTGAGATTGCCTTTTTGGACGTTAATGTCCATTTGTTTGAGGGACGTATTACAACATCAGTGTTCTCTAAAAGCACGGATAGGAACACTCTTTTGGTGGCGAGTAGCCATCACCCTCCTCCTCTAAAGAAATGGTAAGGGTGGCCAGAATTTGCAGTGATTGGACTACTCTCACTGGTGAACTTGATAAGGTTATTCAAAAATTCCATGAGCGCGGGTATGCGCTACAGAGTTTGGAACACTCTAAGACTAAAGTGTTGGATTTGGAAAGTGAGAATTTTCTTAAACCTGCACCTAAGAAAAAGGAGGCCATTTTTCCCTACGTGACAACCTTTGATACATCCAGTCCTGTATTACCCATTGCCACTAAATCTCTGTGGCCTTTAGTAGCTTCTGACAAAGATCTGACCTGCTTCCATAATGTAAGACCACTGCATTGTTATAGGTGTGGCAAAAACCTCTGTGATTTACTGGTACACTCTGACATCAGTGATAATCGAGTACCTGCAAATGTATATGTTAAAAAACCTGGATGTTATAGATGTCCGAATTGTGTCACTTGCAGTTTTTTTAATAGCGAGTGACACAAACATCCCCATAATGCCTTTAAATATAAGATTAGACATGTTTTAACATGCAAAACCCGTTTTGTGGTCTATATAAATCATATGCCTGTGTGGCTATTACTACGTCCGGGAAAACATTCAGGAAATTCAAAGAGTGGGTGGCCATGCATCGTTCGGCCATTAAGGCAGCGTTAATGGGCAAGCCCAATGATCACGAAGAAAAAGAAAAGGGAAGATGATACCCGCACCAGTCTTTAGTAATGAGACTTTCTTTTCTCCTCCAATACTGGTATTTTTTAGGAATAATGTTCCCACTGTTTATCAGTAGGAGGTGCTACCTACTACTTGAATATAGACTTATAACAAAAACAAGGAAAGAAAGTATAATGTAGGTGCACTGAAAGTCATTTAATGTCACATAAAATTTTACTTTTAATTAATGTTCAATAAAAATCGGTGAAATATTAAAATTTAATAGAAAGAAATAAAGAGCAGAAATAAGATTAAAATATGATGGCCACAGCTCAACTCTGTCCTATATTTGCAGGGTTGTATTATCACGTTGATTAAGCTGTGAGCCAACACAGCGAAAACGCGTTGGTGTTTTGCTGGACTCTACTGGAGAGAGACCATCACCAAGTCCCCTAATGAAGTGCTGACCACCTGCTCCATCTACATCTGATCCTGTCCTAAAGACCGTTCCTTACCACCGTGCAGAGCCTAATAAATCCTGATTGCCAAATTCAACTGGAAGGATATCCCAGGCTGGCTATCACATACCATCTTTTGCCAACGAGCACACCTCCTAGGCAGTTACCAGGACATAACATCATACGGCCTTAATCACACGGATGCCTTTCTGGACTCTTATGGACACAAGTTCTTGGATCAGTGCAGGTCCTATCAACACCACACGGGTGACTATAAAAACATCTCAACTCTCCCAATAGGTCCATTGCCATCTATTGTTTTTATATTTTTATTATTTTCTTTATGTCTATTGTATATATGTGTATGAATTTATTTATTGATTAAATAATTTTTATTGAATTGATGCTGGCACTTGTAACAGTATTTTTCTGAGCGCCGATTCTCCCCTCTGGTTCTTGTTGTTCTATATTTTCACTTGGGGAACTGACCATCCCCTGAATCGGCTGCTCTTTAAAGGAATAGACTCATACATAAGCGCTCTAATAGATTGACCTAGGTCAGTCTTTTTTCCAAGAGTAGTTACCAACCTGATATCTCTATCACTGTTGAGAACACTACAATTAATCCTACTCCACAAGCTTGCTGCCTAGGGGTCATCCTCGACTCTGAACTGTCCTTCATTCCTCACATTCAATCTGTCACTAAATCATGTTATATGCATCTAAAAAACATATCCAAAATTCATCCATACCTTAAACAAGACACTGCAAAATCTTTAAACCATGCACTCATTATAACACGCATTGACTATTGCAATAGCCTCCTTACGGTCTTCCTAAGAAAAGTATCTCACCGCTACAATCCATTTTGAATGCAGCTACAAGGCTGATCTTCCTGGCTAGACGTTCATCGTCTGCTGATCCGTCCCTTTATTGGTTGCCTGTATATTACTGCATTCAATATAAAATACTTCTACTTACATACAAAGCCATCACTCTGACTACACCGACTTATCTCAAAAAAACATATCTCAACCCGACCTCTCCGCTCTGCACAAGATCTGCGTCTCTCATCTACACTCACTACTTGCTCCCACTTACACTTGCAGGATTTTTGTCGGGCAGCACCCACCTTATGGAATGCCCTTCCACGCACATTAAGACTCTCCTCTAGCCTTCAAACTTTCAATTTTTTACCTGATGAGGCAAGCTCATCATATTCAGGACCTCCACACAACCTCCAGTAGCATTCTTATCTAACTGCATCCCATCAGGACTGTCCTGTAATCTGGTGGGACTGCCATGCTATGGAATTCGATCCTTCTGTATCCCTCCTAATATCCCTATAGATTGCGAGCAGGGCCCGGCTACCTCCATGTCGGTTTGTATCTACCCAGTTTGTTTAATCACTGTGGTGGTTTCCAATTGGAAAGCGCAACGGAATATGCTGTGCTATATAAGAAACTGTAAATAAATAATAAAGAGAGGTTACAGATTTGAGTTAATGTTGGTATGAGCACAGGAGACAGATGTATTTATTGGTGAGGGTATAGAGTCAAGAGGAGAGGTAGTAGAGTGGGAGGAAGAGAAAAGTGCACAAACATCTTCATTTGTGGGATCAAATTAAGTAAATTTGTTAGAAGGTTCAGGTAGGGAATGAAAAAGATCACTGACCGAGTCAGACCATACCAATTCCTTTCAGATATTGTCAATCTTATCCCTGAAGTAGGAAGCAAGATCTTGTGCATGGATAATGGCTGTTGGCTTGGGTGAGGGAGGGTTGAGAAGTGATTTAAATGTAGTAAAAATACGTTTTGGGTTAAAGGCTTGAGCAGAAATGAGAGTTTGGAAATATGTTTGACAGTTTCCAGGGCATAATTATAGAACTGGTATATAGTGAGGAAGTCCATTGGACTGCGAGATTTACGCCATTTATGTGTAACTTTCTGTGATAGATTTTGTAGGTGTCTTGTAAGAGTGTCATGGTTGGCTTCTAGGCCAACATGGAGTGTGGTGGGTAACTGGAAACCCTTCAAAAAAAACCTTCAATAAATTTTTGAGAGTTAAATTCAGGTGTGATACCGCCATCTCATGAACGCATAAATAGTTGCAAGCTGTTGTTGGAAATAGGAGGAGAGTTCTTGAAAATTAATATCAATATTTATGCAGGTTTGATGTGGATTGAGGGATTTCAGTGTTTGAGTTTGAAGTAATAGAGGAGAGCATGCAGGTGACTAGGTTGTGATCATCGAGAGGGAAAGGGGTATTGGTGAATTCAGACACTGAGGATAGCTTAGTGAATACAAGATCAGGGCAGTGGCCCTCCCGATAAGTAAAAGAGTCAGTCCATTGGGAGAAGCTGAGAGAGGAGGTTAGAGAGAGTAGTTTGGAGGCATGAGCAGCAGATTCTGGGCTATCGAAAGCAATGTTGAAGTCACCCATGATGATGGATGAGATGTCAGAGGAAAGAAAGGGCCTGGATTCAGTGAAACGTCACCAGCTAATAGAAGCAGTAAAGAGAGATAGGCATAGGTTTGTGAATGTTGTTGATGGCGACAGGTTGTGGATATTATTGTCAATGTAGAGAGGAGGGCTGGGTTTCAGGGGGAGTGAGGGATGAGACTGATTTTGAGAGAATGCAACGGAGAGCAATGCAGAGAAATATTTAGTAGTACATGGTGAATAAAGAGTTATATAGGTTTAGAACACAAAGACTTCAATTGTTAATACCTGCTTACTGGTGATGTTCAGATGGTCATATGTAAAAGGTAATTGGCATAACAGTGTGTGGCCTAATATGTAATTGGTATTATGGTATGTGGCCTAATATGTAATTGGCATTACGGTGTGAAGTGTAATGAGGCCCAACGTGCAATGGGCATTACAGTGTGTGGTATAACGTGAAAGGCATGTGGTATACTACAATGGCTGTGTGACGTGTAATAGGCATTACGGTGTAAATTATTAACGCGCACTGTCCCTATTGTCAAGCCCTGGCATAATGTGTGATGGCCATTACTGTGTGTGGCATTATGTGTGATGGCCATTACTGTGTGTGGCATTATGTGTAATGGCCATTACTGTGCGTGTCATTATATGTAATGGGCATTACTGTGTGTGGCATTATGTGTAATGGGAATTACTGTGTGTAGCATTATGTGTAATGGGCATCATACTTTAAATTTTTGCCACCGAGCCGGGGCTTTCCACTGCTTGCAGGGGAGCACATCTCATGAGATCCCCCCCCCCCCCATAAGGGCTGCTATGACAAATATTCCCAGGCTGGTTGTAAATCCCAATCCGCCCCTGGCCTTGGACAACAAATTTACAGGGGCCCCTATCATAAAAAGTGACTGTGAAATCCCACGAGACGCACCATGACTACAGCAGACTACTCTGGCAGCAGCTGTGTGTGTAGTGTGGAATTGGAGACACAGCTGAATCATGTGGTGTTCAGAGGTAGAGTGTGGTGGCGCCTAGTGTGTGCAGGCCTACGACGACCGCCTCTGTTGTCCATACTTGTATCCTGCCATGGGAAGTATGCTTGAGTTTACCACCTCAGATTGGTCATGTGATCATCCAGGAAGTACAACAAGAGAACTGAGCTGAGCAATGCAGAGACACACACACGGGGGGATCAAAAGTGCCAGCAGCAGCCGCCCATGCACATTGAGTGGGGGTGAATAGCAGCCAGTACCTGCAGTCTTCTTAACTGTAAATAAAAGGGGCAACAGCATCTGTACCTGGCTTCAGTGGTGAGACCTAGCATCTGGCAACTGTAGTAAGTGCAGGAACACAACTCTGCATGCATGGTAACTAGTGAGTGAAGGGACGGTCTGTGTGTGTGAAGTCTATAAGGAGTGTGGGGATTGGACTGTGTGTATTGCTGCAAAGGGGAGAACACGTGTTCAGATATGTAAGAGGGTTATGTGATGGCACTGGTTGCTTTGTGCGTGTATTTAAAAAGTGCAGCACCTCTTTATTCTTTGTAGTGTTCAGATATGTTCCTGCTCTTTTCCCAGGTGCTGCTGTGGAACCCCGACCTTTTCCCTCCCCAGGTGCTACTGTGGGACCCCAGCTTTCTCCCTACCCAGGTGCTGCTGACTGTATTAACCCTTTGAGTGCCATGTGAATTTGTCAAAATTGGTGTGCAAATTGCCAAGCACGCATTTTTATCCATCATGTCATGTCTTTACCTTATATAGGAAATAAGCTTTTTTTACAAAACATTTTTAGCGGATATTTTCTGCATCTCTAACAGATGTTGTGAAGGGTTAAACTGTGTTTATGGTAGGGCAGTGGTTACATAGTTCTCAAACTCGGTCCTCAAGTACCTCCAATAGTTCGCATTTTCTATGTCACCCAGCAGGTGCACAAGTGTACTACTCACAGACACATTTAAAAGATCCACAGATGGACCTAATTATTTTACTTGTGATTCTTTGTGGAGACATGGCAAACATGAACTGTTGGAGGTACTTGAGGACCGAGGTTGAGAACCACTGGGGTAGGGGAAAGGATAAGCTCCTGGCTCCCCCATGTGTTCCCCCCAGCTACTAACCTAAAACATGCCACAAAAAATTGTATACAGTTTGTGTATATTTAAAATAAATGTCATTTGCCATTTTACTAAATTTTCATCGGAGTGATCAGAAAACCCATATCCTCAGAGAAGGGTTGATAGGGTATTGTACTGAATAAGCTATATTTGTATCTTCCTGTAGGTCAGCATTGTATCAACCACAGCCATCCCCAATGCCCCAACTTGGGTTAAATACATTACCTAGGCACATAGAAAGTTTTTTAACATAAAAAATGAATAAAATATGCAAACCAATACCAGGGCTTTCACCACATGGGGACATCACCATTGACACTGTCACAATCCCTGTTATAAAGGAACCCTAGCTGCTGAGCTATGCTCTTTACTCTTCTGCCCAGGTGGTAGGAATGAACAACTTTCTATCCATTAGCTGCTGAACTTTTGCTACAATGTCACACACAAGCACCCTATGATTTCTGGCTAAAACTTGTCTACTAAAGAAGATGCAAATAAGTGGGATGCCTACTGCTGCAGAGATATACAAGATCCAGGAGGCATATAACACAACTTAAGTGTGAGAAGTCCACAAGTGTGATATGGCCCTTTTTCACATGAATTAGACCCATTAAATCGTGAGAAATGTTGCATTGTATGAGTTTCATCTTTGATTCTGAATCGAAGCATGGTCATGTGCACATTGGATCGGATCCAGAGTTTGTCATGTCTGCCACAATGATTTGTTGTACCCTGCAGTTATGACTAGGACTGCATACAATACATAAATAAGGACCGCATATGCAGTACAGCCACCCAGGAGCGGTCGGATGAGTTGGCAAGGTTCACGTGATGCCATGCACTATGGTTGCCTTTACAGCACACAAATTAAAGGCAATATTAACACCATAGTGGTAAAAAGCAACACAACGTAATTCTATTTAACAACTGTAAAAAGGGGATAAAATATACACAGGTGGACCAGCACACAAAACCCTCTTTTTATCTTTACAGTAAGATTTCTGCCTGAGAACAACTGACTTAATTGTACAGTATTATAAAACTGAATGAATGCATAAAAGACCAATTTCAACTAGATGCTAAACTGGGTTAAGATTTCCAAACCTCTATATTCTATATTCTTACCCGCGCCCTCTCCAAGCTCCTTCTCTGTTCATGGAAAGATGCTGGACTCTTCAGTGCTAGTAAGAGAAACAAAATATGTTTGAACTTTAATCCTGCAAAACCAAGTTATTAAACAAAATTCTACAGTTTAAAGATTGTGTACATTGTTTGTAACCGTACTACTTTTAGTCAATAGCAAGAAGAGTATCCTATTACCAATCCTTGCTGGACTTCTAGTTACTAAAGAAAACTAAAAACTGGTGAGGGATTGCAGAAACAAACACATGTAATTATAATTACAACCATGACTTTTGCCCTTCTGCTCCACGGGAGGTTTCTGTCTTCCCTGAGCTCGCCTTATGGACATTAAGGGGGGTATGCAATCTCGTTCGAGCTCCCGCAGCCATCTCCCGACGGGGGAGATGGCTGCGGGGCCCTATTCAATGCTGTCTTCCCCAACAGCATTGAACTGGGTTTCCTGGCAGAACGAGCCCGACATCTCTAGCTGTCGGGCTCGTTCTGCCGAGAACAGCCGGGAAGTGACGAGCTGCCGGCTGCAGCTCGTCACTTCCCGACCGCAACTCGCGGCCACGCCCCCTTCTCGCCGCTCGGCGGCCGGGACATTGAATCCTGACTGCCGAGCTCCAGGCGAGCTAACCGAGAACGGGACAGGGGCACGGCTGTCGCACTAGCTCGACAGCCGTGCCCCTGACATTGAATATCCCCCTTAGACATGGACAGTGCAATCAAGAAAAACAGAACATGCATGACAAAAACAGATTGTTATTGCTACCTAATAAATACTTTTCTCAGATTGCATGGGGAACACTGGAGACATTGGGGTATAGTAGGTGCAAGGGAGTCTGGCCATTAAAAGATTAAAAATCTTCCAGCACTGACACCTCCACCTCTAAATACCACCTCATGGCAGCCACTTTCTATAAAAAAAAATAGAAGGACTGCAATCAAAACCACACACACAATATGTGGTAGAAAAGCCAAAGTGCATCAAAGAATTGCATCCAGTGTTTCTCATGGAATTAGAGAAAAGCACTTAATATGTAAGAACAAAAATCATGTTTTCTCTTTCTTCCTTTATGGGACACTGGAAACAGTGGACGCAACAGATCTAAGGCAAGGAGCACTCCGGTGCAGAAGATAACACACTGAGCCCAAAACTGTCATTGTGAAAAATCGAATTAAAGTGGTAGAATTTAATAAAAAAAATTGTGGGTGGAAGACCGTGGTGCAGACCTACAAACATGTGCCGCCAAGGAACTAGGGAACAGTGACCACAATATGGTTACCCTGAAATCACCTTCAGTAAATCACATCATAAAGGACCAGCAAAAATACTAAACTTCAGGAAAGCGAACTTTGAACTATTTAGGGAAGCCCTAAGAAGAGTGAAGTGGGAAAAGATAATGGAGGGTAAAAATGCTGAGGAAATGTGGGATACCCTAAAAAATGTACTTGAACCATTAACCACCAAATACATTCCAAAAGTTAACAAGGGTAAATTCAATTTAAAAAAAAGCCGCCATAGTTGGACCAAAAAGTAAGGTCAGCAATAAACAATAAAACAAGAGCCTTCAAGCTTTATAAAAATAAGTTAAATGTAGAGGCGTTCGTCAAATATAAAGAGTCAAACAAAACTTGTAAAAGGGTAATAAAAACAGCTAAAAGAACATATGAAGAACGAATAGCCATGGAAAGCAAAACCAATCCCAAAAAGTTTTTTTAAATATACAAATAGCAAGCGTGTCATTAAAGAAAACATAGGTACATTAATCGACTACAGTGGAAATAAGGTTACTGAGGACAACAGAAAAGCTATACTGTTAAATTAATATTTCTCATCAGTTTTTACTAAGGGAAAACAGACCATGAAACAAACACCTACCACAAATGGGACAATGAATGCAGATCTCATTGTGGATTTCGCCCACAATGAAATAATTACGAGGCTCAGCAAACTCAAAACAAATAAATCACCGGGGCCAGATAGGATCCATCCCAGGGTACTTATGGAATTAAGGGAGGAAATTGCTATCCCACTCCATTACATCTTTAGCAATTCATTATCAACAGGCAGAGTACCAAAAGACTGGAGGATAGCAGAGGTACAGTAGTGCCAATATTCAAGAAAGGAAAAAAGGAGGATCCTGCAAATTACAGACCTGTAAGTTTAACGTCGATATTGGGTAAACTATTTGAAGGATTTGTAAGGGATAGCATCCTGGAATATTTAGAGCATCATCGTTCACTTAGTGGGTTTGTGAAAAATCGTTCATGCCAAACTAAATCTAGTAGGTTTCTATGAGGAAGTTAGCAGAAACCTGGATTTTGCGAAGGCCTTTGATACGGTGCCACACAATCGGTTGACTATTAAAATGAGGGACATAAGATTGGGTGAAAATATTTGCAGATGGGTAGGGAACTGGCTGTGTAACAGGGAGCAAAGAGTGGTTGTAAATGGTGCCGTATCAGAGACAGTACCGGTACTAAGTGGAGTGCCTCAGGGTCCAGTTTTAGGACCCATCTTATTTAATATTTTTATCAACGATATTGGGGTGGGATTGCTTAGCAATGAATCCACCTTTGCAGATGACACAAAACTAAGTAAACTTCTTAAATCAACAGAAGATGTCACCGCGCTTCAAAGGAACCTTGCAAATCTTGAGGAATGGGCTACAAAATGGAAGATGAAGTTTAATGTGAACAAATGTAAGGTCATGCACCTTGGGAGACACAACGAATGTGCAAACTATAAACTTAATGGAGTGGTACTGGGTAAGTCAGTACTCGAAAATGATCTAGGAGTCCTAATAGATAACTTGGGATGTAGTGCCCAATGTAATGAAGCAGTAAAAGGCCAACAAAATTCTTGCATGCATAAAAAAGGGCATGGAAACTAGAGACTCAAATGTGATTATGCCACTATATAAATCTTTGGTTAGACCTCACCTCGAATATGGAGTGCAGTTCTGGGCCCCATACTATAAAAAAGACATCGCAGAACTAGAAAAAATCCAAAGAAGAGCAGCAAAGCTTATATGGAGAATGTAAGATTTAACAGATGAGGAGAAATTATTGAAATTGGGACTATTTACATTAGAAAAGAGAATGCTGAGGGGAGACATGCTAAATATGTACAAATATATCAGGGGACAATACAAGGAACTATCACAGACCCTGTTTGCTACGAGAAAGGATTCAAGGACGCGGGGGCACGAGTATAGATTAGAAGAAAAAAGATTTTGTACGGTTGGAAGAAGAAATTTCTTTACAGTCAGAGCAGTCAAACTCAGAAACGCTCTTCCTGGGGAGGTGGTGTCGGTTTCGACAATAAATTTGTTCAAAACAAGGTTGGACAAACACTTATTGCCTAAAAACATCCATGGGTACTTATAAGAAACACAGGTTCAGTGTAGTAACTTAATATAATTACAACTAGGTTGAATCAGCATAACTAGGTTGTGGTAAATGTTCGTTCCACAGTCTGCTCTCCCTTAGTAAATAGTGATGAGAAGAACTCATTTAACAGTTTTGCTTTTCCCTTGTCCTCAGTAACACTTTTTCCACTAGTATCAGTTAGTGGGCCTATGTTGTCCTTAATTAAACGTTTACTATTTATGTATTTAAAAAACTTCTTTGGGTTGGTTTTGCTTTCAGTGGCTATGCACTCTTCATATAATCTTTTAGCTGCTTGATTACCCCTTTACAAGTTTTGTTTGATTCTTTGTATTTTGCGAACGCCTCCTCGTTGAAGTTATTTTTATAGAATTTAAATGCTCTTGTTTTATTGTTGATAGCTGACCTTACTTTTTTGTCCAACCATGGTGGCTTTTTTTTATTGAATTCACCTTTATTTACTTTAGGAATGTATTCAATAGTTAGTGAATCAAGCACCTTTTTTAGAGTATCCCACATTTCCTCTGCATTTTTTCCCTTCATAACCGTTTCCCACCCAATTCCTGTTAGGGCTTCCCTGAATAATTCAAAGTTCGCTTTTCTGAAGTTTAGTATTTTTGCAGATCCTTTTTGATGTAATTTACTGAAGTTGATTCCAGTGAAACCGGTACTTCTTTACTTTCACGGCGCCACTAGATAGGACAGATAGGATACTAGATAGGATACGATTTGGTATGCGATTTGACATAAGATATCGCATAAGATATAGAATAAGATTTACTATCCATTTCATTACCCCACTATCCACTAGGGCGTGGAGTTGATTTTATATAGCGTGGCGAGCGCAGCAAGCCACCAAGCCCGAAGCGTGGCGAGCCCCGCGAGGGGACACGGATGTTGTTTCAAAGCAAGTCCCCAATATTGCATGCCATTTGCATGCAATTCCATAAAATACATTCCGTGTCCGCTCGCCACGCTTCGGGCTCGGTGGCTCGCTGCGCTCGCCACGCTATATAAAATAAACTCCACGCCCTAGTGGATAGTGGGGTAATGAAATGGATAGTAAATCTTATCCTATATCTTATGCGATATCTTATGTCAAATCGCATACCAAATTGTATCCTATCTATCCTATCTAGTGGCGCCGTGAAAGTAAAGAAGTACCGTGAAACCATATTGTGATCACTGTTCCCTTATTGTTCAATTACTTTTGTGTTTGAAACTAAGGGCCTTATTCAGATTTCATCGGTACTGCGTGCATTCGCTCGCAGTACCGATGTTGTGCGTTTCGGGTCGCCGGGTGCACGCACCCATGGCAGCGAGGGGGGGCGGAGATGGGCGGGGAGCGCCGGGCTGCCCCATTACCATATGGGAACGCCCAGCGTTCCATGGGCATTTCCATGAGAACGCTGGGCGTTCTCATGGTAATGAGGCAGTGACGCGGGTGTGTGGGCCGGATAGCTGACATCACCGGATGTCACTTATATAAGCGTGCACGCTAAACATCATTCGATGGTCACCGACCATCGAATGATGTGGGCGGACACCCCAGCAAAGCGAATGGATGTTTATGCAAAACATCCATTCGCTGCTGTGCGGGCGAAGCCGCACTTTGCTTGGGCGGCAGGGGGGCGTGCGTTCGCCAGGCGGGGTTTGGTGGACTCGCAAGGCTGCAACCTGAATAACCCCCTAAGTCTGTGTTATTTGTTAATACTAAGTCCAAGAGTGCCTTATCACGAGTTTGAGTTTCTACTGTTTGTGTAATAAACTGGTCTTTAAGTAAGCTTAAGAACCCATTGCTTCTTGCTGTTTTACAAGTTTTCGTTTTCCCAATCAATGTCGGGTAAATTAAAATCCCCCATAAGTAATACCTGACCCTGATTTGATGATTGTTTGATTTGGTTTAAAAGAAGAGACTCTTCCCTTTTGTTTATATTTGGTGGTCTATAGCATACCCCTATTATAATTTTGTTTTTTTATTATTGTCGGTTATCTCTGCCCACACTGTCTCCGTTGTCTTCTTCTAGGTCTGTGCTCATATTTTTCTCACATGATGTTAAGTTATTATTTACATATAGGCACACACCCCCGCCTCTTCTATTTTCCCTGTCTTTCCTGTAGAGTGTATATCCCTCCATGTTTAATGCCCAGTCATGCGACTGATTACACCATGTTTCTGTAATACCAATGATGTCGTAGTCGTCCCTACTGATCAACGTTTCTAGCTCCCCGATTTTACTCACTAAGCTTCTTGCATTAGCCAGTAAGCATTTTAATGTATGTTTATTTTTAGATATGGCTCTAATATTGTGATTAGTTTCACCCCAGGACCCATTTGAATTCTTTACTAGCTTCCTCTTTCCCCTCTCCCCTTCAATAGACTCTCTACAGCCCTCCCCACTATGCACACGGCCTGCCCTATTTATAGTTCTGGGAATTCTTCCTCTGTCCTTCCCTCCTTCTTCCCGTATACTAAGATCATCTGTACCTAAGAACTGTGATGGGGTAACGTGACTGTTACAACATAACATTTTATTACATGACATTCCTGATGCACCCTGAGAGTTACCCCCGATTATACCCTTGTTATGTCCCAGGACTTTGTCTGTGTCTCTGTCCCCCCCCCCATATGATTCCTGATCCCAGTCCGGCTTCTCTCCCTGATGGTCCTATAATGTCTTGCTGCCCCCACCCCTCATCGCCTAGTTTAAAATCTCCTCCAACCCTCCTTCCCCCCAGCATGAACACGAATCCCTCTTTCCTACACCAGTCAGGGGCATTATGGCGTGTGTACATGTAATGTAATGTAATGGACATTATGGCGTGTGCAAATTTTTTTGTGGTGCACGGCTTCGGCACGCACTGTCTCTGTTATTAGTATATCTGGCTCCTACATTTTCATCCTGGCTCCTAGATTTTATAGAAATTTGTCGAGCCCTGATGATAACCGTACGTACCCCCATGCACAGGAATGCAGGGCAGATGCTGCTGTGAACTCAGGTAATGGTGCCGGGCAGCATCTTGTATGCACAAATGTGCATGCGGCAGCTGGCGGGTCACTAAAGAGCTGGCCCGAGTCTGCGACGTATGACTCTGCGGACGGAATACACTCTTCCCGGCATACTGTTTCCCAGGCGGTGGGTCCGGTGATGTGGGTGCTGCAGCCGCAAATTAGAAAGTTAATACAGCAATTTCCATGGGTGCTCAGGACCTTGAGCACCCACAGAATCGGCGCCTATGCCCCAGAGTGCCTAGGCACACAGTTTGGGAACCACTGGTTTAATACATCAGACACAGATTGCTGTATTTTGATTTAAAAAAAAAGATGATTTCCCCTTTATTAAAAGTAAACATAAATAAAGTTTTTAGTAACTGAAATGGACAAATGACCACTCATTGAGTGGTCCTGGTTACATAAACACAGAGAAAAAAATAAATAGTTTTTCCAAAACTGTATTTACACTGGGCTCGAGAACTGGTCCTGGTTCCAAAAATAAGGGTTACAAAAGAAGTAGGAGTCCCCTATATTTTGGAACCAGCATTGGGCTCCGACAGTTAGCAGTGTAATGCCACAGCCGGGGGAGACTCTCTTTACAAGGTCCCCCTGCTGACCGTGGAACATTCATCAGGGTCTTATTGCAAAGGTGAAATCTTACCACAGTCCAACGCTTGAAGTCATTGAGCTCTTCAGGACAACCCATTTTGTATCACAAATGTTTGCAAATGCATGGCTAAGTACTTTATTTCATACACCTTTGGCTACTTTATTTTATACACCTTTGGCAATGGGTCTGATTGAAACAGCTGAATTCATCAATTAACAAGTGTGGCCAAATACTTTTATCCATATAGTGTATATCTTAACCATGGTTTATGTTAAAATGTATTAACAGATGTGAGCTTTATGATATAATTACACTTATTAAAAGTTGCCTCCAATTATTGGTACAGCATGCCTGACATTGTTGTAAATGCAGGATTTTGAAGGATGTATTAATCTAGGATTAGATGGAAGGTACAGATGTTTCTTCATACATCTACACACAATATGCCATGGACCTAGAGATGCCTGGCTCAAGCATGTCAAAAGTTCCTGAACAGCTCTGCTAATGGGGTGCCGGACGGGGTCCCGACAGTCATTTAACCGACGTCGGGATGCCGACTGTCAAAACACAGACAGCCGGGTTCCCGACGGCCGTCAGCTATTTTCCCTCGTGGGGGTCCACGACCCCCATAGAGGGAGAATAGAATAGGTGGCTCGCGTAGCGAGTCACTGTGCCCGCAGCGTGGCAAGCGCAGTGAGCCCGCAAGGGGCTTAGTTGCGCTCACCATGCTGTCTGGGTCCGGACAGTCAGGATCCCAACGTCGGGCTAATGACTGTCAGGATCCCAACTGTACCACACCCCTTCTAATGTTGGGCATCTTTATTTGTCAAAAATGCATCTTATTCGCATCACTTTGTTAAAATTATATGTGGCATGCCTATATTTTATCTGTTACCGTTATTGCAGCTGTATCTAAATACAAAAGTCTACGTTAAAAGGTTTTCCAGGTAAACACTAACATAGAATTTTGTAAGCAGACTAAAATTAATAAAAAACACCATGGGCTAGCAGTCTTATGGGACCGGATGCTCCAAGAGGGGCTGTTTGGAGAAACTGCAGCAATAATATAAAGACACATCTGTATTACAACATACAATTCATTTGTGAAAAAAGTTACAATACAACTAAAGCATGTTATCTGTATTATAATAATAAATAAAAAAGAAAGAGTGCATCTATAGAAGACCAACATTTCTACAGAAAATGAAGGAAAATACATAAAAGAAAGAAAACCCCCCCAAACTTTTCAGTTACCAATGCACAACACCATATTGTACACATATAAATATTACATCTGTATAAAAGGGAAGATGTATAGTTTACAGAAGGAGTAGAGCCATATATAAATAAATATACTCACGTGGCATAATTCCTTGATTCACCAGCTCCTCTCGTGTCCTCCTCTGCTGGAGCTTGAGCTGTAAGACTGCAGGAACAGACAAAAAAGATCCTTAGTTCTAGCCCACGGTCATTCTCTCACCAATCTAGGACATCACTATTTTCTCATCCTCAAGCTGGTTTTACTAGCAAGGACTTCCCCACCCTCTCAGATAGCAGAAGTGGATTTGGATGACAGCAAAACTTCAGTTTCCGTCACTGCGGGTACTGCAGGAAGTTGCATGTGGTGTTTTAGGGTAAGATAAACATATTCATAAATACATACTTCTATTCAGGGAGCTGGGGGTACTTGAGAAAACCTGTCATAACTAGTGCTTTCTGCAATGCAGTTTTGGTAACCTCTCAATGGACTAACTAATAAAACTCAATTATCTAAAATGTAATAGCCAGCACATATAATTTGGCAAATCCTGTCTCATAACCAAGTTACAAATGGTCTGCTGTTGACATCAAATTGACAGAAATTCTACAGTTGTTATTGCTACACGCCAAACACACAATCAAGTATCTTAGGGCAAATTGCTTAAGTATGCTTATTGTGCTCTTTGGGTTTGTTGTTCTTAATTATTTCAGTGTGGTATTTGTACTTGCTGTAATTCGAAATACTTTGTATAATGTACCATGCTTTTTTGGTCTGTAAAACACTTTGAGGCCTGTGGTAGAAAAGCACTAGATAAATAAAATTATTATTACTATTAATTATCGCTTTAGATCAGGGCTGGGCAACACAGGCCCTCCAGATGTTGATGAACTACACATCCCAGCAAGCCTTTCATCAGTTTCAGCATGGCCACATAGCAAAACGAATGCAAAAAATCCTGGGATGTGTAGTTCATCAACATCTGGAGGGCCGGTGTTGCCCAGCCCTGCTTTAGATCCATAGAGTAGCGCTGAAAATTTTTGGATTTCCCACTTTCGTGTTCTGGCTTCTTTTGCAGCCGTTTCAGACTGGTATATTAGTGATGACAAATGACAAAAGGTAAAAGGTAAAAATTGTAAGTGTACATTATTTAATCCAAAAAAGCCAAGCCCATGAATAAAATGGTGGCTAGAGCCGGGCTGCAAGAGAGGCGGCAGGGTCGAGCCAGGAGCCGGGCAAAGGAAACACAAATAGGCGGCAGGGGAGCCAGTGCATAAAAAAAAAAAACATACAAATGAATGGGAAGCCACTGATAGACAAGATTTATCAAATCTTATGTGCAGGTCATCGGACCTCCCAACTCGATCCGATGCATATGGGATTGCGCATCGGGTCAGACGGGATGTCAAATACAAGAGATTTGGTCCGATTTATCGTCCCGATCCCCCGGAATCGGGTCAAATCAGACCAAATCTCACTAGTGTATGGTGAACTCCCCCAGCAGCTTCCAGGAGCCCAGCAATTTATCAACTGCATACACTTGTACCATACAATTTATCTGTTGGGCTGTACTACAAAGTACTAGGGGGACTGGCCTACATATGTAGAAGAGGCTAATACAGTGGTTTCCAAACTTTTTTGAATCACAGCACTCAAGAGTATCTATACCTGCCACCGCAATACTCTATACTGGCCACTACACTACTGACCCCTCTATAACCCCCCACTACATTCATTACTGACCGCTCTATACTGGCCACTACATACTGACCCATCTATACCCCCCACTACACTTCTGACCCCTCGACACCCACCACTACACTACTGACCCCTCGACACCCACCACTACACCACTGACCCCTCGATACCTGCCACTACACTACTGACCCCTCTCAGTGATGGCAGGCTCCAACATCCCCAAACAGAAGATCCACGGTTATCCGTGGGACTGTCTCCAAGTAGGAGCTGGGTCTCCTCTCCTGAGGGCAGCAAGCTTTCAGAATGTGATGCGCCCCCCCCCCCCCACACACACACACACACACACACACACACACCCGTGCACCTATCTGCCTGCATACATACCCAGACGCCCTGTGCTGTGGGTGCTGCAATGCTACTACTAGCAGTGCCAGGAAGTGGCAGCAGCTTCCGATGTCTGTAGCAGTAGTGTGAACCTGCAATCAGTATGAGGGATTATGGGGCTGGCCCAGGGGCT
This sequence comes from Crinia signifera, assembly GCF_055691185.1. Classification (NCBI taxonomy): domain Eukaryota; kingdom Metazoa; phylum Chordata; class Amphibia; order Anura; family Myobatrachidae; genus Crinia; species Crinia signifera. The sequence goes on from NC_139224.1 coordinate 69,304,947, forward strand.
ATGGGACCGGCAGAGCTGAGGGGGCTATGGGACACACATCATCAAAAAAGTTAATGATAGAGAAATTAAAGACAATGTTTAGTAACAATTCTGTAAAACTGCAAAAATATATTTGCATTGTCTTTAACATGTGACTGCATTAGAAATACACTTCAGCCAGGTGAATGAAACCACAAATATAAATATGTCAGTTTCCTTTTATACAGTATATCAGAATCCTGTTATACAGTAGGCATTGACCTTCCACCAATCCCCCTATGTATGCAATATTGTTGTAACCTCAATATTGTTAACAATGTGCACTCCCACGTGTCGATAATGATTGAGGTCTTTCAGACATCCTGGTGAAGTCACTGAACGATATCAGCGGCCAATATCTTTCAGTGTGTACTGACCCTATCAGCCTGCCAGTGGCCATGGCCGAGGTTTAACTATATTGGCCGTGGCCTCCATTGGCTAGTATGTATGTTCAACTAAGTTACATTTACACATAGAGATGTGTACACATACATCAGTCTACCATGCACTACAAATTGTGTTATATAATTTGTAAGCATCCTGTGACTGTAGCACTGGGAAGCTCTCTGTGTGACTTATCAGTTTTGTTTGCAGCAATGCAGGAAGGACACACCTGCAGCTGATACAAAAAAAAAAAAATTAAAAGTTATTTTCTATTCCATTGGCTAGATTTGCAGTAGGGGTGAGGGGGCAAGTTTAGAAGAAGCTGGCTCATCATGCCTCTCCAGAGAAGGCTTGTTTAAGGCAGCTACAGTATGTCTGTACATTACATATATTATGATATGTATGATTATATATGCTAAGAAAAACCCCACCCCTGTACCATGTGGTCGGTGCTGCAATCCAGGGAAAGCTGTTGTTGTTTATGGTACTGATCAGTTAAATCTCATTCTCCCACTCCATCAGGGTGACACATGGGGGCGGCTAGAATGGTGTTAAGGCATCAGTACTTAGGGCCCGATTCTGGTTTGCTCGGTAAGTTATGAACATCTCAATTTACCGAGCACATGAGATGCCGCCCTGCCAATTCCCCTCCGTACAATGCGAGGGGATGTGCAACAAAAACACATCCTCTTGCATGCCTCAGATGCAGGATAAATCATTCGGTAGTTGCCCACCATCAAATGATTTCTCCTGCTTGCCAAAGACGGGACAGGCGACTGACAACACGCCAGGCATTGGCCCGCCCTCGTACCCATGGGAACGACCAGCGTTTGCATTGCCCTCAAGATGGAGGCACCGTACTCCGGCGCCAGGTTCCTGACAGCCAGACAGTCACGCCTCTGTTTGAATCCATGCTTGCCGCTCACAGCTGCACAACGCCACCACTGCCTTCCCGACCAGGACCCCAGCGGGGACACACCAGCCGCCAGCGGGCACGGACGGATGAGTACTGTACCCGCCGTGCTAAGCCGTGGCGGCGTGTGACAGTATCCCCTCCTTTCTGCGTGGCCCCAGGACACTTACGAAGCTTGTGAGGATTTCTTTGGAAGAATGAAGTAACAAGTTTGGGAACATGTAAGTCTTTCTCCTCTACCCACGAGTTCTCCTCAGGACCGTAACCGGACCACTCTACTAGAAATTGAAGACGAGAGTTTTGATGGCGATAATCTATGATTTTTTTAACCTCGAATTCAGCATCCGCTATGGCTTTAACCAGAGGATGTTTGGGAACTTGCTTCTTATACTTGCTTAGCTGCAAAAGCTTCAGGAGGGAGATGTGTAAAGAATTAGAGATTCTCATAGAGGATGGCAGTTTCAGAAGATAGGCCAACGGATTAATGACCTGATGATGGGATAAGGGCCAATGAAGCGTGGAGCCAACTTCATGGATGGCAGATGGAGTCACAGATTTCGAGTAGATAACCAGACTTGATCTCCAACTTTAAAACTAGGAGTTGCACGTCTCTTCCTATCAGCGGATCTTTTGTACCACACTGAAGCCTTGAGAAGAGATTCATGCACATTAGACCAGATTTTAGTTAAACAATGAAGAAAAGATGTCACAGCAGGTACTACGACAGGAGGTAGATCTGTGAAATCTGGAGATCGAGGATGCTTCCCATAAACAGTGAAGAAAGGAGTGGTACCTGAGGAGGAATGATAAGAGCTGTTATGAGCGTATTCCGCCCAAGGGAGCAGTTCCAGCCAGTCATCCTGTGAAGAGGATACAAAAAGACGAATGAAGACTTACAGATCTTGGTTTACCCGTTCAGTTTGCCAATTGGTTTGAGGATGTAGGCAGTAAAAAATCTTTGGATTATACTCAAGATAATTCCTTTTCCTCTGAATACTTCATGGCAGCCTTAACAATGGGTTTATCCCTTCTTCCCGTTTAATTAGACAGGTAGTTTTAATCATTTCTTCCCATTAAAATCTCTTCCTTCAGCTCCAGCTTTAGTGCAACTTTTCATCAAAACAAACTTTCAGTTACATGGACTTCCAAAAGAGATCATCTCTGACCAAGGGGTGCAGTTTGTCGCCAGGTTCTGTAGATCCTTATGTGCCGCAGTCCAGATTAAACTTAAGTTTCTTCTACATACTTCATGGCAGCCTTAACAATGGGTTTATCTCTTCTTCCCCTTTAATTAGACAGGTAGTTTTTTCATCCCTAGGATCCAGCCCCTCCTCTTCCTCTATATAGCACTCCTCCTCCCCATGTCCTCTAGTCTTTGAGTGTCTCCGATATGGATCCTAGGAAAAAAACATACACAGGGAGGGCAAATCATGGGCTTCCATGAAGTATTCCGAAGAAAAGGAATAATCGTGAGTATAATCCGAAGCTTTCTTCTACATACTTCATGGCAGCCTTAACAATGGGATGTACCAAAGCAACAAGGGCGGGAATACAATATCTCATGCCATGGCTTGGCAAAGGACTTCGCTACCGAAACTGCTCTCTGACACATTCAGGGAATAGTGCTTTGAGAAAGTATGCAGTGATGACCATGTGGCGGCTTGACAAATCTCCTTAGCTGAAACGCTTGCCACTCTAGCCCAGGATGCTGCCATGGCCCTCGTTGAATGTGCCTTAATGCCTTCAGGCACTTGACGACAAAAATTTTTGTACGTGAAACAAATAACTTCCTTCAGCCATCTTGCTATGGATTGTTTAGATGGAGCAAATCCTCTCTTTGCTCCCTGAGGAATAACAAATAGTCCTTGGTTCTCTTCAAATAAATATTACATGCCCTACCCATGTCCAAGGTGTGGAGATTCTCCTCTCTCCGAATAGTAGGATTTGGGTAAAAAGAAGGTAAAATAATTTCTTGACTAAGATGAAAAGATGAGATTACTTTTGCCAAAAAAGATGGATTTGTCTTCAGAACCACTCTATCAGGAAATATTCTTAAATATGGGTCTTCTATCCACAATGCATGCATCTCACCCACTCTCCTGGCCGAAGTAATAGCAACGAGAAAGGCCATTTTCCACGTTAGAAACTTAAGACTAGCCCTGTCCAAAGGCTCAAATGGAGGAGACACAAGTCCATTCAAAACTAAATTCAAATCCCACTGGGGAACTGCAGACCTGATTCTCGGTCGAATTCTTTTGATTGCTTGGCAAAATCTTTTAATCAAATCATGCTCAGCTAACTTCTTATCCAGTAAAATAATCAACGCCGAAATATGCACCTTCAGAGTTGACACTGCCAGTCTTCTTCTTGGACACAGAAGGCACACTACAACAGAGAAGGACCCTATTACTAACTAGTATAAGCAAAGATAATAATAAAAACCAGTCCCCCACAGAGGACTTACCTGGGAAGCGCAGCACTAGTTCTCTGAGAGGCATCCTCCAGCATAGCAGGCTCCATGTTGCATAGAAATTCCCAGCGCCTGTTACACCGGCCAGGCGCTTTATATATGAGCCCTTCTGCTCATTGGAACGCACACGGCCTCCTGGAACGCAAGCCATGCGCAATAGGGCCTTTACTGAATGACGCATCTCCTGGCGCATACCCCGTGCGACGTCACTTCCCGGATGACACGCATGCGGCCTGCTGGAACACAAGCCGCACACAATAGGGCCTTACTGTATGACGCGCCTCCCAGCGCATACCACGTGGGACGTCACCTCCGCCGGGTGGCGCGCACGCGGCCTGCTCGCAGCACGCGCCTCCCGGAGCCGCAGTGTACTCCCCTGCAGAGAAGCGCACGCGGCCTGCTCGCAGCACGCGCCTCCCGGAGCCGCAGTGTACTCCCCTGCAGAGAAGCACGCCAGCCAGGATGCCTCCAAAAACTCTGCCGGCGAGATGTGCGCTCGGTCCACCGGGAAAAGAGCCTTCACGCCGCAGGTTAGTGTCCTTAAGCCGCCGGCCCAGACCAATTTTAAAGGGGCAAAGCACCGCCAACCCCAGCTACTGCCCAGTATAGTATCATACCAGCCTACTATAATAAAACAACAAACCTACACTAACTACCTGTACTACATAAGGAGACAGTAAAAAGACTAGAGGACATGGGGAGGAGGAGTGCTCTATAGAGGAAGAGGAGGGTCTGGATCCTAGGGATGAAAAAACTACCTGTCTAATTAAAGGGGAAGAAGAGATAAACCCATTGTTAAGGCTGCCATGAAGTATGTAGAAGAAACTTAAGTTTAATCTGGACTGCGGCACATAGGGATCTACAGAACCTGGCGACAAACTGCACCCCTTGGTCAGAGATGATCTCTTTTGGAAGTCCATGTAACTGAAAGTTTGTTTTGATGAAAAGTTGCACTAAAGCTGGAGCTGAAGGAAGAGATTTTAATGGGAAGAATTGAGCCATTTTGGAAAATCTGTCCACCACAACCCAGATGACAGAATGTCCCTTAGGAGGTGGTAATTCTGAGATGAAGTACATGGATAAATGGGTCCATGGTTCTGTGGGCACTGGTAGCGGACAGAGTTCCCCTGAAGGAGAGGAACGAGGTGTCTTGTGTTGAGCACATTTAACACAGGAGGTGATGAAGTTAGTTACATCAGCTCGGATTGAAGGCTACCAATAGGAACGAAGGAGAAACATCAGTCTTTTGAATTCCAGAGTGACCAATGAAACGAGACGAATGAGCCCAAGCTAAAATTTTCCTCCGAAGATTCTGTGGCACGAACATCTTACCAGGAGGTGGTACAGGATGAGTAGATACTTGAGCAAAGACAAGGATTGAGAATGGTTTGTGGAGCAAGTGGTTGTACATCGATGGAATCAAAAGACCGAGACAATGCATCTGCTTTTCTGTTTAGGGTACCAGGACGAACTTTAATCTGGAAATCAAAACATTCAAAGAACATCACCCATCAAGCTTGTCGAGATTTAAGACATTGGACATTACGAAGAAAGGAAAGATTTTTGTGATCTGAGTATACAATAATTTTATGACGAGCACCTTCAAGTAAATATCGCCACTCCACAAAGGCCAATTTGACTGCTAACAATTCTTGTTCTCCAATAGGATAATTCTTTTCCGCTGGCAGCAATTTTTTTTGAAAAATATGCACAAGGATGGAGTTCTTGATTTTCATCTCGCTGAAAAAGAATAGCCCCTATCCCTTCGGAAATGGCATCCACTTCAAGCTCGAAGGGTTTTGTGACATCAGCTGTAAAAGAATGGGAGCAGAAACGAAGGCTTGCTTAAATAGTTGAAATGCTCTGACTGCCTCAGGTGGCCAATGGGCTGGATCTGCTCCTTTCTGGGTGAGAGCTGTGAGTGGTGCTGCAATAGGAGAAAAGTCTCGTCTATAGTAGTTTGAAAAGCCCAAAAAGCACTGGATTCCCTTAAGAGTACTAGGAGCCGTCCAATCCATAACAGCCTTTACCTTCTCAGGATCCATCTCCAAGCTGGTACTGGACAGGATATGTCCCAGGAAAGGTATGGAGGAAACTTCGCAAAGACATTTCTCAAGTTTGCAAAAAGAGTTGATTTTGTCGAAGTCGATGTAATACTTCTCTCACCGTTCTCCTATGCTGAACAGGTTTGGTGAAAATATAAGGATGTCATCTAAAGAGACCACCACGGAGGAGTACAACATGTCTCGAAAGAGGTCATTCATGAATTGCTGGAATACGGCAGGAGCATTACAGAAGTCAAAGGGCATTACCAAGTACTCCTAAAGTCCATCACGAGTGTTAAAAGCGGTTTTCTACTCTACTGCGTATTAGATTATAAGCACCCGTAGATCGAATTTGGTAAATACTGTAGCACCCTTGACCTTGTCGAATAACTCAGTGATGAGTGGAAGAGGATATCGATTCTTAATTGTGATGTTGTTTAAGCCACGATAGTCTATACATGGTGTCAAGGATCCATCTTTTTTTTTTTTTTTTACAAAGAAGCCTGCTCCCGCTGGCGAGGTGGAGGTTCTAATAAACCCTTTTTCAAGGATCCTCCTTGATATAGTCGGACATGGCTTTGGTCTCTGGGAGAGACAGAAGGTAAATACGACCTCTGGGAGGAGTTTTCCCGGGAATTAACTCGATTAGACAGTCCCATTGTCGATGAGGAGGTAGAGCATCGGTCCTGCCTTTGCTGAATACATCAGAGAATTGGCTGTACTGCGGAGATAACGAAGACAAGGAAGATGATGACGAGGAAGGAAATTACAAAGAACAAGAACAAGATGATGACGAAGATGCTGAAGAATGAACTTGCTGCAGAGGTATTGCTCGATGTAGGCAGGAGGAGTAGTGTGAACCCCATGCAGTAATTTTATCAGTTGACCAGTCAATATGAGGGTTATGTTTAGCCAGCCAGGGCATTCCTAGAACGATATCATGAGAAGTTTTGGAAATAACAAGAAGTTCCAAGAATTCACGATGAGCGGGCTCTATTTGTAGTTCCAACGGACGTGTTAATAAAGACATTTGACCGTGAAGAATTCGACTGCCGTCTACTGCGGTGAGATATACCAGTTGATCCAGGGTCTGTACTGGAATGGAGAATTGGGTAGAAAGTCTGGAAGAGATTAAATTCCCTGCTGCTCCAGAATCTAGCAGGGCTTTCAACCTGATTGTTCTTTGTGATGTGATGAGATTGACAAAGATAGTGGAATCAATCGAGGTGGAGGATGGCAATAATACTACTAGTCGGCGCTCCTCCTTGGCGACTAGGGAGCGGTCGTTTCCCGGACGACGTATACAGGCAGTGACAAGATGAGAAGCAGACCCACAGTACATACATAAATTCTCCTTCTTTCTTCGAGCCTTTTCTTCTACTGATAAACAAAACCGGTTGACTTGCATAGGTTCATCAGCAGGTGGTGACATGGAAGGAGCAGGTCTGGAGAATGATGCAGGGCCTGTGAAGGACCGAAAACGTGAACGATCAAAGTGGTTTCTTTCCAACTGATGCTCTTGTAAGCGGAGATCCACTTTAGTATAGAATGAAACTAATTCAGCCGGGGTGTCTGGCAAGTCACGGGTAATGAGTTAATCTTTCAAACGGCTAGATAAGCCATACCAGAAGGCAGACCACAGAGCCTCCTCTTTCCATGAGAGCTCGACTGCCCTGACAAATTCGTAGAATTTCTGTGGCGGCTGAAGACACTCTGCCTGGTTCGTCAAATATCCTTTTGAAGGTGGAAATAAAAGGCAGGATAATTGGAAAGTAATGGGTCAGATCTCTCCCAAAGTGGTGAAATCTACTCCAATGCTGTCCCAGTAAGGAGAGACACAATGTAGGCCACTTGGGCTTTGGGAAGAGAGATGGCTGTAGTGTAAAATGAACGTCACATTGATTTAAGAAGCCTCTGCATGCCTTGGGAGATCCGTCATATTTATTGGGCGTAGGTAGCTGTAGATGCCCTGAAGTTGGTGGAGGGGAGGAAGCAGGAGGAATGTTACTGGTTGTTGTGGTAGTAGATGAGGAACTGGCGGCAGAAGTTACGGCCCAGGGAGATGCCAATGTTTGTATATATATCTGCCGCTGTGTGGATTCAAGCTGCTCTAAGCGATTTAAAATGTTCTGTAAGAGGTCCACAGGTGTCCCCTGAACTCCGCTAAATTCCATCGGGTCAGTACAAACTGTAACCATTGGTGGATTTGATGGTGTCGTGCGGATTTCAGGAAGAGAGGAGTGACCAACAGGAGATGGGTTAAAACAAGCAGGTTTAATGAAAGAACTCATACAAAGAATAATATAACCAGCATCAATACTTCTTGAGTGGAGGATAATAATGGATAGCAACAAGTCTCGGATATATAGCAAGATAACTGAGGGGGAGGTGTAGTAGCTGTAGAGAGTCTGAAGGGGGGGGGGGGTACGAGGAAGTTAGTAAGGAATACAAATAAGTACAGAGGAGAAATTAAACACAATGTTAGGGATGCAAATAAAAACAAACATGAATTAAAATGCCTACTGGCAAATGCAAGAAGCTTAGCAGGTAAAATCGGGGAACTAGAAACTGTGGTCACTAGGGACTATGATGACATTATTGGTATTACAGAAACATGGTGTAACGAGTCGCACAACTGGGCATTAAGCATTTCCCACTGCTGCACATCAAGCTTAGCTTGATAAAACAATTCACTAAAGCTCTGGACAGGGATGGTGGATGCTTCACTAACTTGTGCCAGGCTTTTCTAAGATTGACAATTGATGGTCCTTAAATCCGTCAGCTCATCCGAGATCCACAGTTCGAAAACTATGAAAAAAGTGGGACTGGAAGTGTGGAAGGCTTTTGTTCTGGTGGTGAAGAACTTTCTGGGGAACAAGAAGGCGACAAACTATGCAGAACCTACCACTAGTCAGTTACCACTATGCTGACTGCTTTCAGAAACCTTGAAAGCAACATGAGTATATAAATGCATTACTTATTCTCACATGTAGATCTGTTTCTTGAAAATCTGGGATCAATGAACGATGAGCAGGGTGAGAGATTCTCTCAGGAGATGAAAGAGATGGAGACCAGGTTTAAGGGACGCTGGGATGCAGTTATGATGGCAGATCACCGGACTTTGATAGGGATACGGTCATTGGGTCGACGCACCATTGGGTCAACACGGGATTTTTCACTGGCTTCTAAGCCGATATGTGCCGACAGGCAGTATTTCATGCCCTACCATCCACTAGGGCATGGTGGGAGAATTATCGACCTAGTTGTTGTAGACCCACACCCCTTTGATGAGAGACATCCCTGCTGTTGAGCATTCTAGGCATTCCAGGAAACGTAAAATCAAGCCCTGAATTTTTAACAATGATGGCTTAACATGCAATTGACATGTACTTAGTAACTAAATTACCAATCTCTGCTATACAATGTACACTGTTTTGTTTAAAATGTAATTAATAAATTGTGTTTTGTTAGAAAAATATATTTTCCTCTGAAAAACTGAATTTGGAGATGAAATATTAATAAAATCCACAGGTCATGTCACAAAAATTCAATAAATATAGTTCAAAGATCACCTGACCTGGTGAAGAAAAACGGATGTTATTTTCGGATTCAGGGGTGCAAAAATGTTCTGAATCTGGTCCAAAACCTTAAACAATTTTGAAAAAATATATTTTTGTAACCCAGTGTAATTTTCAACTTTTCACCATCCCATTTTACCAAAAGAGAACTCATTTACCAGTCCCGAAGCTTGAATGCTTCTAAGCCACATCACTATCCTCATCACATCTTTGACCAGTACACAGAGTGATAATGTGCAGAACATAAGTTATGCTGAAAACCTTTAAAACACACCAGACTGTTAAATCTTAGCTCTGCGAAAGCTGCTCCAGACAAGTGCATATAATATGATTGAGGAAAAATGGGTCAAACACCGCTTAAACTAAATCACCTATCTGCTGTTGCAATCACTCAAGAACTATTCCGCCAGGAATTTCATGGATGGAATTCCATAGCCAAGGTGTCTCACATATAGCCAATCAGCAACTTGATTGGTGTAAAGTAGACTTCCACTTTCTAGACTGTTCACACTTCTCCATCAGGTAATCTGACGGACAAATACAGTTTAGAAATGGCCACCGACCATTAATGGTCTGGCAGAAGAGGCATGATGGTCTGGGGCTACTTTCATGGTTTTACCTAAGCCACTTCGTTCCAGTGAAGTTAAATTTTAACGAGATCATACAGCAAAATGATATTCAAGAATAATTTACTTCCAACTTCAACTCATTGCGCAAAAATTTAGCATAGAACAACATTACTATAAACAATCAAGTTACCACATGCTCACCATTTTTCCTCTCGCTGAGTGGAGGATCATTAGACCTGGGTCCAGCTACCTGATTATTGGATCCAGGTTGCAGAGACAGGTCTTGCAAATCATTGGCAACTGCTTCACTCTGCGGGCTGGGAGCAGGAGGTCCTTCCATCGTTAATGCTTCATCATTTCCTCTATTATACCCTCCCCTACCATGTCCACCCTGTGAGGAGGAGGGTGGCAAGAGGCAGGAGAGGTTGGTATAATCCACTATGTTTTTCGTGGCTGCAACCTGAAAAAGGAGAAGAGGATGTGAAGGTATACTTACATTTTTGTTTAATTATTTTACCATCAAGCTCAAACCAGTAAAGAGCCTTTTTTTTCAAACACTGATCATTAATATTTTTAAATAATGCTTTATGGATATCAGACATTCTACCTTCAAGATACTTGTCATTTGTCATTAATACTGAAGATTGTAAATGATTATATATGGCAGCACTCATATAAAACAGCTTGTACCAGTGTTGCCAGGAGATATATTATCGTGCTGTGTTACCAACAGCGTGTAGAGCCACCAACTTCGGTACGTCACCCACTGCTTTTACCAGTGTTTTTTAAATGGAATAAAAGTTTTTTGAAAAAGCGTTACTGCAGTTTGGCGCACCTGTTCTTGTAAAATTAATATAAATCTATCTATCCACACATACATACATACAGAGATGTACCATTTAAAAAATATATATATTTTTTTACCTTGAGGACATTTGTTACTGGCATTAAATATGTGCAAGAAAATGATTGCTTGCCATCCAAATTCAGTGTCTGAAATATTACACAAACTTTGTTTCTTGTTTTAAACCACTTGTTTCATGTGCAAATATAATATATTTGTGTGCAGATCATGTGTTTGATGTGTTTATACAATATAAATTCAAGATGCCTCATTGAAATATAAAATTATTCTGAAATACGGAATAATCTATTATCCAAAATGCGTCTGGTCCCGAGCATTTTGGATAAGGGATACTCAACATGTATAGGTAAGACTGAAACAGCATTCAAAACGAGGAGGACCATACACACAGATCAGCCATCAGAGCAGCTACAAGTGCCAGTACTAGCAAACAACCGGTTGCTAGGCACTTTGCCATGTTGTCTCATCCACTTTGCTCTATTAGGTATCAAATGATTGATCATGTACTGGAGAGCAAGCACAGAGGGAATAGAGGCCTTACAAGACGGCTGTACTGAATGCAGAAATAACTGAAGAGGAAATTCTCTCCGTAATTGGGGGTCTAAAAGCTTCCTCCACTCCTGGCCCAGATGGATTTACCCCTCTATATTATAAAAAATTCGCCTCCATTCTGACCCCTTTTTTGAAAACTTTTTTTAATGGTCTCCTTGATGGTGATTCCCTCAATGCTTTGACCTCCTTGGCCAACATAGTGGTGATTGCCAAACCAGACAAAGATCCCCTCCTGGTCTCAAGCTATAGGCCCATATCTTTGCTCAATGTTGATATCAAAATATATGCAAAAGTGTTGGCCAACAGGCTGGGCCCCCTACTCCCGGACCTGATCCACCCCGACCAGGTGGGCTTTATATCTGGTAGACAGGCATTTGATAATACGCGTCGTACAATTAACTTAATTCATGCTATTCATGAACAGAAAATTCCAGCTCTAGTGTTAAGCTTAGACGCTGAAAAGGCCTTTGACCGGATTCAGTGGCCCTTCATGTTTAACATGCTCCAAACTATAGGCATTTCTGGTAGATTTTTTCAGGGAATCTCGACTCTTTATGACAAACCACGTGCTGCAGTGTTGGCTAATGGATTGGCCTCTTCCCCGTTTTTGATTACCAATGGGACGAGACAAGGATGCCCGCTGTCCCCTCTCATTTTCGCACTAAGTATTGAGCCCCTTGCAGCACGCATTAGATCCAACCCCAATATAAAAGGAGTCAGAATAGGTGATGCGGAGCATAAAGTAGCCCTATATGCTGACGACGTCCTGCTCACAATCACTGACCCAGCTAAATCCCTTCCTCATCTCTTCCGTGAGATATCAGATTTTGGGATGTTATCGGGTTATAAAATCAACCCATTAAAAACCGAGGCCCTAGACCTTTATGTTCCGCAGCACATTAAAGATGCACTGGCGTCGACCTATGGCTTCCACTGGAATAGAAGCCAAGTCACCTATTTGGGTGTCGCTATTACTAAAAATTACAGACAACTTTATCAAGCTAACTATCCTAGACTAATAGCTCGTTTACAAAAAGACCTAGCTGATTGGGGAGCATATCATATATCCTGGATTGGTAGAATAAATGCAGTCAAAATGAATGTATTACCACGTCTACTCTATTATTTTCAAACCCTGCCGGTCCGTGTTCCCCCTTGTATCTTTAAATTTCTTCAAAAAAAAATAATGGACTTTATCTGGTCCAACAAAAAGCCAAGAGTTAGTCGTTTGATAATCCAAAGACGTTCTTCTGGTGGAGGTCTAGGGGTCCCAAACTTATATGCATATTACTTAGCAGCGGGGTTGGCTCAATGTGTCCTTTGGAATAGATCTAATTCTGAGAGGGTTTGGGTAGGGATTGAATCTCAAAATCTCAATCTTCATTCGGTTTCTTCGCTTTTATGGTTACCCAGATCGAACCGTCCTAAGAATATAAGGGCCCACCCAGTAATTTCACATTCTTTAGATATCTGGGACACTACCAACAAGCGTTTTAAAATAGCACCCACCCCTAATCCACTGATCCCTCTATTTGATAATCCAAACTTTCACCCTGGTTGCTCTCCTAAGGCATTTAGTAGCTGGTGGAAAAATGGGATTAGGTTCATTAATGACATCTCTCAAAATTCCTCCTTCCCCACATTCGCAGACATCCAATCAATACACCCTATTCCGCATAAATATTTTTTTCAATATCTCCAACTCAGGCATTTTCATTCCTCAGTCATTACACAACTCACTGCTAGGCCACTCACCTCATTAGAATACTTAGTTTTTCGCAAAGCACCAGCAAAAGGCCTAATTTCAACTTTATATCTATCTTTATTACCTCAGTCTTCTGATATTAGAGCTTCATTTGTAAATGCTTGGGAATCTGACCTTGGAAAAACGCTGCAAGACGATGAATGGTCTGAAATTTACTCTAATGTTGCCTCTAGTTCGATATGTGTAAAACTTAAAGAAAACGCATATAAACTTCTATATAGATGGTATTATGTGCCAGTTAGGCTTAATAAAATGAACGCAGATATATCCTCCCTATGCTGGAGATGTAAAAGGTCAGATGGAACTTTTCTGCATATATGGTGGGACTGCCCAGTTTTAATCCCTTTTTGGCAGAAGCTGGCAACCTTAGCTAGTTCTATTCTGCATATACAAATTCCATTTGAAGCTGGCTATTTTCTACTCTCAATGAACATCCCAGAAACAACTCGTGCAAAGAACAAATTGTTCACTCATATGGTCCTGGCGGCTAGAACCATTATAGCGGGTCTTTGGAGATCACCAACTGTCCCGTCTCTAGCCGAGGTGACTGCTAAGATCTGGCATATTCATTCGATGGAGTACATCACTAGTATCTTAAATTGCTCTTCCACTAAGTTTATTAAGATCTGGGAGCCCTGGACCACATATTTTAATGTACCCCCAGCCTTCCACTAAAAAATTGGATCTCCAAATGGATTAGACAAGTCGAATAGGACCCCCTCCTTTCCGGATCCCTCGTTCCCCTTCCCCTACCCTGTCTCTTCGCTTTCCTTGTCTTCCTTCCTTCTTTCATTCACCCTCCTTTTCTTCTCTATTATATTTCTTAAATATTTTTACTATATAGTTACTTTAGCTTATAACAGTTTGGTATGTATATGTATGTGTATGTGTATATATATATGGACATATAGGTATGTATGTGTGTAAGTGTGTGTGTATGAAAATATATATGTAATTTACTTATTTTTTTTTGGTTCATTTTATTATTTATCACTGTTTATATACATTATACCTTTAATATTTTATCACCCTTAAAAACAAAAAAGAGATGCTTCTATAAGTTACTGACTGTAAATATTTGGTCCGTGTTCTGGAACCACTGCGTTGGTTCCTTAATTTTACGTTAATTTGTTCATACTTGGACCCTGTTCTACATTATGTCTTTTTACCTAACTATTGCTTGATGTATCCATGGCATCTCATTAATAAAATGTATTTAAAAAAAAAAAAAAAAGACGGGATGAATTCATCACCTGGGCACCATGACCCCGAAAGGGTTAAACGAACAATGTAATCTCAATATTTTTTAGACTATCAATACGTACCTTATCTTATATGTTATACTAGTCATGCATTCCACTTAGTAATTACATATAATGAGAATGAATATATATATATATATATTATATATATATATATATATATATATATATATATATATATATATATATATATATATATATATATATATATATATATATATATATAGGCGAACGTGGATGGAGCAGGAGAAGCCAGGTGCAAGGAAAGCTGTCGTCACTAGCCCTGCCCTAATGCATTTCGTATCCAAACGAAGTTTGGATACGAAATGCATTAGGGCAGGGCTAGTGACGACAGCTTTCCTTGCACCTGGCTTCTCCTGCTCCATCCACGTTCGCCTACACGCTGATACGCTGCTTGTCTTGGTGGCTAGCCGGCAGTCTGTTCGAGATCCAGCGGCGCCTTGGAAGGTGGTAGGAGTTATTGCCTTGGAGTTTTATGTCAAACCTTGTGGTAACCAGCCCACAAACGAAGTTTGGATACGAAATGCATTAGGGCAGGGCTAGTGACGACAGCTTTCCTTGCACCTGGCTTCTCCTGCTCCATCCACGTTCGCCTACACGCTGATACGCTGCTTGTCTTGGTGGCTAGCCGGCAGTCTGTTCGAGATCCAGCGGCGCCTTGGAAGGTGGTAGGAGTTATTGCCTTGGAGTTTTATGTCAAACCTTGTGGTAACCAGCCCACAAACGAAGTTTGGATACGAAATGCATTAGGGCAGGGCTAGTGACGACAGCTTTCCTTGCACCTGGCTTCTCCTGCTCCATCCACGTTCGCCTACACGCTGATACGCTGCTTGTCTTGGTGGCTAGCCGGCAGTCTGTTCGAGATCCAGCGACGCCTTGGAAGGTGGTAGGAGTTATTGCCTTGGAGTTTTATGTCAAACCTTGTGGTAACCAGCCCACAGCGGTTATCCGCCTGGTACGAGTCTTTATTGATCTGTGTACCTGCACTTGTCTGTTTTTTAAAATAAATACGGTTTTACACTATGAGGCACACCTCTTCTTGTTTTTGAACAGATTACCCCTTTCACTCCCGGAGTCCGGAGTGCTTCTTGGAGGTTGCTGCAGTCTCACCACGGACTTAGTGTTTTCTACAATCAGTGGACTGTCTGATTGGTTACAGCTGGTGGTTGGCTATACACTAGCGCAGGTTTACCTATACCTTTGTGCTTTTATATATATATATATATATATATATTTATTTTTTTTCTAAGGATAGAACCGGCACACCACGGTACAGTAATTAACAACCCCTGGTGCCTTCCAATAGGAGTATGTAGATAGGTATACGGCAGTGGTAGTCAACTCCAGTCCTCGAGAGCTACCAACAGTTCACATTTTCCAGCTCACCTCGCATGTACACAGCTGCACTAATTACTGACTAACACATTTTAAAAGATCCACAGGTGGAGCTAATTACTTCCAGATACCTGGAAAATGTTAACTGTTGGTAGCTCTCGAGGACTGGAGTTGGCTACCCCAGCTATACGGTGTAGGCGGCACTCAATAAGGGAAATTTGTTAAGAAGCATAAGAAAGCTGACACCGCAATCAACTTATATATTTACAGTTTCTTATATAGCGCAGCAGATACCGTTGCGCTTTACAATAGTAGACAGTGATAAAACAAACTGGGTAACAACAGACATTGGAGTTGGGAGGGCCCTGCTGCAAGCTTACACTCTATAGGGATATAGGAGGGAAACACAAGGACAGGCACCAGTAATAGAATAGCAGTCCCACCAAGTTACAAGTCCAGAAGGGAAGCTATATAATGCATAAGTGCCTCAGAGGGTTATGCATGTAGAACTTAAATATGATAAGCTTGCCTGAAGAGGTGTGTTTTCAGGGAACGCTTGAAAGTTTGGAGGCTAGTGGAGAGTCTTATTGTGCGTGGAAGGGCATTCCATAGGATGGGAGCAGCCCGGTGAAAGTCCTGTAATAGTGAATGGGAGCTAGTGATCCGTTCAGAAGAGCGACGCAAATCTTGTGCAGAGGGTCAAGATGGGAGATATTTTGTGATAAGTAGAGACATATATGCTGGTGCAGTATGGTTAATAGCTTTATATGCGAGTGAAGTGTTTTATATTGAATACGGTAAAACACAGGTAACCAATGGAGGGACTGGCAGAGCGGATCAGCAGACGATGAGCGTCTTGCAAGGAAGATCAGCCTAGCAGCACATATATGCACAGGGGCGATAGTATCCAGTGTTTTGCAGATGTCACAAAGCTGAGCAGGCCTATTTTTTTCTGCCATGATCTCATTTGAAAGGAACTCTGATTTTTTGCGGGTGATTGTTGATTGGTATTTTCCAATTTGTTTGGTTAGATTTAATTTATCCTCTGCCAGGTTGGTCTTCCTCCATCGTCTTTCAAGTATACAACCTCTTTTCTTGAGATCACGAATACTGTTGTCAAACTGTGGTTTGCAGGGTCGTATATTTATTTATTTACAGTTTCTTATATAGCGCAGCAGATTCTGTTGCGCTTTACAATAGTAGACAGTGATAAAACAAACTGGGTAACAGACAGACTTGGAGGTAGGAGGGCCCTGCTGCAAGCTTACAATCTATAGGGATATAGGAGGGAAACACAAGGACAGGCAACAGTAATAGCATAGCAGTCCCACCAAGTTACAGGTCCAGAAGGGAAGCTATATAATGCATAAGTGCCTCAGAGGGTTATGCATGTAGAACTTAAATATGATAAGCTTGCCTGAAGAGGTGTGTTTTCAGGGAAAGCTTGAAAGTTTGGAGGCTAGTGGAGAGTCTTATTGTGCGTGGAAGGGCATTCCATAGGATGGGAGCAGCCCGGTGAAAGTCCTGTAATAGTGAATGGGAGCTAGTGATCCGTTCAGAAGAGCGACGCAAATCTTGTGCAGAGGGTCAAGATGGGAGATATTTTGTGATAAGTAGAGAGATATATGCTGGTGCAGTATGATTAATAGTTTTATATGCGAGTAGAAGTGTTTTATATTGAATACGGTAAAACACAGGTAACCAATGGAGGGACTGGCAGAGCGGATCAGCAGACGATGAGCGTCTTGCAAGGAAGATCAGCCTCGCAGCAGCATTTAAAATGGATTGTAGTGGTGAGAGTCTGTTCTTGGGAAGACCAGTTAGGAGACTGTTGCAATAATAAATGCGGGATATAATGAGTGCATGGATAAGAGATTTAGTAGTGTCTTGCGTGAGATACGGTCTTATTTTGGATATGTTTTTTAGATGCATGTAACATGATTTGGAGGCAGATTGAATGTGGGGAAGAAAGGACAAGTCAGAGTCGAGGATGACATCCAAGCAACGAGCTTGTGGGGTAGGGGTAGATTGTGGAGTTGTTAACAGTGATGGAGATATCGGGATGGTAACTGTTCTTAGTTGGTGGGAATATAAGTAATTCTGTTTTGGAAATATTGAGTTTGAGTTGGCGAGAAGCCATCCAAAATGAGATGGCAGAGAGACATTCAGAGACTCGGCCCAAAACCACTGGTGACAACTCTGGGGTTGATAGATAGATTTGAGTATCATCTGCATCCTATAGATTGTAAGCTTGCGAGCAGGGCCCTTCTACATTTTGACTGTCTGTAAATACCCTGTTTTGTTGTATCACTGTCTGCTATTGTAAAGCGCAACGGAATATGCTGCGCTATATAAGAAACTGTTAATAAATAAATAAATAAATATATATAAGTGATACTGAAATCCAAAAGAGCTGATTAGTTTGCCAAGTGAGGAGGTATAGATTGAGAAAAGCAGAGGACCTAAGACTGCGCCTTGCAGAACTCTGACTGACAGAGGTAGTGAAGAGGAAGTAGAGTCAGAGAAGTGAACAGTGAAAGAGCGATCAGATAGGTAAGATGTGAACCAGGAAATGGCTGTATCATTAAGACCTAGGGAGTGTAGTGTTTGTAAAAGGAGAGTGTGATCCACAGTGTCAAACGCAGCAGAAAGATCTAGAAGAATAAGCAGTGAGTAATGGCCTTTAGACTTAGCAGTTACCAGATCATTCACCACTTTAGTCAGTGCGGTCTCAGTGGAGTGTTGAGAGCGAAAGCCTGACTGAAGCGGGTCTAATAGGGTGTTAGAGCTAAGAAAGTTTGTGAGGCGAGAGTAGACAAGCCTCTCGAGTAGCTTGGAGAGGCATGGGAGCTGAGAGATAGGACGATAGTTAGATAGTACAGCTCAAAAAGACACTGTCTTACGGACCCGTGATGGTCTCTTGACATAGATCTGTAAGATCCTAACCACATCAAGTGACTCAGGGATATCTTGATGTCCTGAACGAGAAGGCACCACAATCGGCTGGTTCGTATGGAACGCCGAGACCACTTTTGGCAGGAACTGCTGTCTTGTCCGAAGTTCCGCCCTGATGGAAAATCAGGTATGGACTCTTACAAGAAAAAGCACGAAGCTCAGAATCTCTTCTGGCCGAAGCCAGAGCCAGTAGCGTCACTGTTTCCAGGTGAGGTATTTCAGGTCAATGGTGTCCACTGGTTCAAACCAGGATGACTGAAGGTACATCAGGACTATATCTAGGTCCCAAGGCGCCGTCTGCGCTACAAATGGAGGCTGTATTCTCAAGACTCCTTGCAAGAAAGTCTGGACTTCTGGATAAACCACTAACTTTCTCTGGAAAAAGATAGAAAGGGCCGACACTTGAACTTTTAAAGACCCCAGCCGGAGTCCTTTATTAAGGCCCACCTGCAAGAAATGCAGAAAACGGTCCAATTTAAAGTCCGCTGGCGGAAAACTCACGTTGATCGTGGGGTGGCGTTAACAATTGTGGGGGCCATTTCAGACTTCAGGGGGACTATTTGGGCTCTATGGCCCATTTAACATTGTTTCCTATGGAAAAATCGCAGGCATTGAGGCATTGGACACTAAAATCGCGTCCATTGACACTTTTAACATTGTTCCCTATGGGAAATCGCGGGCATCGCGTCGCACCCGTTTTTTAGTGCATGCGATGGCCGCGATGCCAGCGATGGGCGCCGTGCTAGGTAAAGAGTACCAAAAAGTCGATATGACCCTGTCGACCTACTTGCTTCACTTGCCGGGTGGAGGTGCTAGTGGAAAAGGGTCCACAAGCCGGGTCGGAACCGGGTACAACCATGCTTGCAGACGTAATGAGGCGTTAAGAGATATATTTAAGAATAAAGTGTACAGCATTAAACCTATAAAAAGAGTGATGCAAGAAGTGGAATCATTACCTACAGAATCTCTGCTGAAAACCAAGCTTAAGAAATACTGTGTTGAGACAAAGTATGTGGATGCCTTTAATGCACACTGGAAATAAATTCGTAATATTCTTAAAAAGCGCTGGCCTGTACTATAGACTGATCAGAAACTTCATGAAATTCTACCATCAAAAAGTTCTTACAAACTGGGGAAGATCTGGTAACAAAGATCAATTAGTACAGTGGTTCCCAACCTCAGTCCTCAAGTACCCCCATCAGTTGACTTTTTTTTAGGTCACCCAGCATGTGAACTCACAGGTGGTGCTAATTATTTCACTTGTGATTCTGTGACATGGAAAACATGCACTGTTGGGGGTATGTGAGGACTGAGGTTGAGAAACACTGAATTATTACATAGTGAGAGAAAAAGGGTAGCAAAAAAGGTTTTTCACGTTGTGGACAGTGTTAAGTATGCAGTTATAGGATTCCTAATAACTTGTTCTATGACAAAGTTGCCAAGAAATGGACAATTTCCAGTTCCGTTTGACAGTAGGAACAATTTACCATACAGAGTGGCCATGTAATAAAAGTATATAGGCAAAATATTAAGACCTCTAAAAGTTTGCATTCTAGAACCAGTGATCGCAAATACTCGCTATAGCGCATATTTACCGTTAACTGTGGACCCGGGACTCTGTTTTCCAAAATGAGCAGGTCCCAAGGTACGCACTCTGCTGTGGAGCTAGTGGGCAGTATTCAATGAAAAAAATTCGCCGTGCATGGCGAGAGATTTTTTCTCTCACCATGCGCTCGTCCTGTTCCGGAGGGCCCGCTGCCTCTCCTGCTCCCTCTATTCAATGTGGTTAAGACTCGCCGCCACTCGCATATGTAATGATCAGATGCAGTGAATATATGAATATCTAATGAGCGGCTCGAGAGCTCCGGCTCCCTGCTGGCTGCTCTGTGTAAAAAAAAAAATTTTTTTATTAAATATATATTCATGTGCTATAAGCACATGAATAGAAATAACATGCCCCTTCACAGAAAAAAAATCCTGATTTTTTTTGACACCAAAATAAAAAAAAAAAAAACCTTTTAGTTTAAAAGTTCACATTCCAGCTCTCCATGAAAAGATGGAGAATTGCTACACGGAGAGAGACGGCGAAAATCACTTAGAAAGACGGCGAATATTTCACATTGAATAGGGTTGCTCGCTTTTGGAGAGCAAAATGCTCCATCCAAGGCGAAAAAAGCACAAATTCGCCATAAAACAGGGCGAATTTTTCTTATTGAATACTGCCCAATGAGCTGTCGGGAGCAGAGAAACAGGACAGCAGCAGCAGCCGAGGTACCTGGAAAGCTGCAGTGGCTGGGGTACCAGTAGAGACGGGAAACGGTCATCTGTCAGACCACACTTAGGTTGACAGTCATTAGGTCGACCCCGGAAGGTCGACTGGCCCCAAGGTCGACAGGGTTAAAGGTCGACTGGCCCCAAGGTCGACTGGCCCCAAGGTCGACAGGGTTAAAGGTCGACATGACTTAAGGTCGACATGGGCCAAGGTCGAAATGGGTTTAGGTCGACAGTCATTAGGTCGGCTGTTTTTTTGAGCCGATATGTGCCGACAGGCTGTAGTTCATGCCCTACCATCCACTAGGGCGTGGTGGGAGAATAAAATAGTGTGCCGAGCGTAGTGAGGCACCATGCCCGAAGCATAGCGAGCGATGCGAGGGGCTGCGGTTCAACTCCAACTGTGTCCATGTCGACTGTGTCGACATTCAGGTAAAAAAACAGTGGAAAACTCATGTCGACCTAATCCCATGTCGACCTTGGCCCATGTCGACCTTTAACCCTGTCGACCTAATGACTGTAGACCTAAGTCTGTTCTGACAGATGTACCGATTCCGTAGAGACACGCCGATGCTGATGAGAACAAGACCTGCCACCTTGTCCATGGGTCACATCATCCCACGTCACCATCCCTGTCAGCTGACCCATGGACCCCTCAAACCATCTCATCTCACCTAACCCCTTAGCTCGCGAATGGTCACCTCACCATTTATCGACTGACCCCTCACCCCCTTGTCTCACCTCTGTCCCTACACTCAGTCTTTCTTGTCCCCTTCTTTCTCCTGTCACCCTCTCTCTCTCCCCTACTCCCTCCATACCCTCTAACTCCCCCTCTATCTAATCTCTTTCTCTC
Organism: Crinia signifera; assembly: GCF_055691185.1. Classification (NCBI taxonomy): domain Eukaryota; kingdom Metazoa; phylum Chordata; class Amphibia; order Anura; family Myobatrachidae; genus Crinia; species Crinia signifera. The sequence continues at coordinate 69,326,803 of NC_139224.1, forward strand.
TGCCCCTAATTTTTCTGCTCTATCTTCTCCCCATGCTTCCCCTCTTTGAAAGTCTCTCCATCGCCCTCCTTCCCTCGCTTAACATGGCACGGTTTCTCTCCCTGAAACCCTGATAACTCTCTCGTTATCTTTCCCTTACACCCCCTCTCCCCACATCTCTCCCTGACTTGCCCATTCTTGCTCTCGTTTCTCTTCGTTCTCTCTCTCCCTCTCTAACATTCTCTCTTACTACTGCTCACACCCCTTCATATTCCTCCCTGACCACCCCTTTCTCACTCTTTCCCCGACACCCTTTTTGTCTCACTCAGGGGCAGATTTATTAATTGGCGATCAGGGGAATCTGCGCTATCCCCATGCGCTAAAGCAGGGGATACCGCTTCCCCTGATCTAAGACACCCGCCGAGCGGGTGTCTATCGCGCGGCGGTGTGAGGCATAGCGCAGCTACGATATTTCGTAGTGCGCGCCTGCCTGATTTATGAGCGGTCATCATCGCTGACCGTTCCGCCACCTGCAGCTATCGACTTCGACAGCTGCAGGCGGCGATGCCCTATACCTACAGCAGGGACAGCGCTGTCCCTGCTGCTGGCGCTGAGCTGTGCTGGGATCTCACGTGAGTAGCGAGATCCCGCACATGCGCAGTCCAGCCAGCCGGGGGGAAGGAGACAGCGCGTCAATGTTAACTGACGCGCTGTCAGCCGGAGGGGACAGCACCGGAGGGGGGAGTTAGCACTCCCCCGCTTCGGCGGCAAGATCTTAGTAGATCTTGTCGGTGTCCCCTTCTGCTTCGCCTCACTAATGAGGTGAAGCAGGGAGTGCTCTTAGCGCCGCTATAATAAATCTACCCCTCAGAACCAATCTGTTTCAAACTTGCTGGATGGATATCGAGAGAGGGAGCTGTGTACACAGATTGGAGGTAGAAGCACATAGGGACTGGGGGTGGGGGTGGAGTTTGTGGGCTAAAAACGGTCACAACTCAAACAATAATGTACATTGGAGTAGGGATGGCCATCAATGCCACGGCCATCGATAGTGTTAAAATATGCAGTATTTTTAACTAATCGATGGTAATCCATTTTGTTTGACTGATTGGCTGTGGGCCAATCAAAACACAGGGCCGCGGCTTTGTGGGTGTCAGGGGCAGAGCTATTTTGTGTCCTGTCACTTTGAACTAAAAATAAAAAAAGCAAAACATCTGCTGTGATACCGATGGAGGGAAACCATCTGGTTCTCCCCATCGATGGCAAAAGTATTGGTGTATATATATATATATATATATATATATATATATATATATATATATATATATATATATAAAACCATAACTCAGACTTGTTTAAAATTTGTGCTGCAGGCAGGCACTATTGTCTTAGTCAATACTCAGAAAAGATCTGCCTGTTCCTCCCAATAGAGAAAGCTAACAACCAACTTAATGCAGAAGGCGTGTCATAAAAAAAGAATATGTACTATTAAGTTTGCTTATATGAATCATACATTAAGCAAGTGTCTGACAGAGCTGTACACTTCTTGCATACCCTCATTAATCATGATTGATCCGACAGGTGAAAGACAGCCAATCGCCCTTTCACCTGTACATTTTTTCTCCGGTCATTATCGGACTCTTAAAACAAAATATTCTCCAAATCATGTCTATTTATGTACCTTGTGTTGGGCCTGGGGCAGACGGGCGCGTACTGCAGAGTCCCATGTGTACGCCTAACACCGATTGTCAGTCACCCTACGCCGGCTCATAGTGACGTCACCTTACTGGCGGCGGCTGTGGGCTATGACTGTTGCTCTGCCCCACAGCGCATTGCGCACAGGCAGAGCGCTTTGATCACTCTTCTATGTGTACAGCAGCTAAAGAGGCATCCGGTGCTCCCCGTGACTCACACACAGCGAGTCATCACTTCCGGGTTCCCTCCGTTATCAATGTTTCAACTCGGAAGTGTTTGTTACGTCCCAGGACCCAGCCTCCAGCGCGTGTTTTGTTTTTATGGGCACATTGGGTAGGATAGCTGTTTTAGTGTCTGCTGCCATAGGGATGGCCAGCGATGCAGTTGCCATCGATGGCGAATGATGCTGCAGCCAACCATCGATAGTTATAAATTATGTGATGGATAATCATCAATCGTTTTTGCTATCGATGGTAATCGAATATCTTTGACTGAATAGCCTGAATGTGGGGGCGGGGCTTTAGGGTTTTCAGACGGCGGAGCTGTGACCCAGCACCGTGGGGGGGAGAAGAACATCAGTTCAACTGTGCCATCGATGTAGAGAAACCATCTGGTTGGCAAAAGTATTCAACATTGGCCATAAATCATCAGTGTTTGGTCTACGACAACAAGATACAGACTGCAAATGAGAGATTATTTATTATTATTTCTTTATTTTATATAGCACACACATATTCCGCAGTGCTTTACAGAGAATATTCACATTCCCATCAGTTCCTGCCCCAGTGAAGCTTACAATCTATATTCCCTACCACATGTACACACACAACACAGACATTCTAGGGTTAATTTGTTGAAAGCCAATTAGCCTACCAGTATATATTTTTGGGTACTTGTGTAATATCCGGGCACCCGTTTTTCTCTTTGGGTCGATCGCATTGCATGCGACCAAATCGCATGCGATGCGATGGACCCAGTTTTTACATTGGATCCAATGTTAAATGGTCCCTGAGACCAAATTTTACATTGGGTCCAATGTTAAATGCCCCCCAGACCCCATTTTTCCGACCCGATGAAAAAATTGGGTCCATCGCATCTGATTGCATGCCTTAAGTTAAGACATGCAATCAAAAAATCGGGCTCCCAGATATTACACAAGTACCTATTTTTGGATTGTGGGAGGAAACCAGAGTACCCGGAGGAAACCCACGCAAGCACAGAAGAATTTATGGTACTTGTGTATTATATCGGCGCCCCGATGTACATCGTGCAATGTTTTTATCGCATGCCATGCACCCGATGGCATGCGACGCGATTTCGGCCCCCTATGCGATGAAACATTGTATAAGCACCCTAAAGGGTGCTTTTAAGCACCCAAATGGGTGCTTACAATGTTAAATGCACCCCCACACCACCCCCCCCCCCCACTATAAACGTGAACCCGAAGCGTGGCGAGGGGCGGCGGTACGCGTCCTCCGACCTTTTCATACCCCCACTATCCACGTCGGCGTGGAGTTGAGAATAGAAAGTGTGGCGGACGAGGGGACGCGGATACCTGTGAAGCCCGCGAGGGGACGCCGATACCTGTGAAGGTATCCGCGTCCGCTCGCTACACTTCGGGCTCCGTGGCTCGCTGCGCTCGCCACACTTTCTATTCTCAACTCCACACCGACGTGGATAGTGGGGGTATGAAAAGGTCGGAGGACGCGTACCACCGCCCCTCGCGGACTCGCTGCGCTCGCCACACTTCGGGTTCAGGTTTATAGTGGGGGGGGGGGGTGGCGTGGGGGTGCATTTAACATTGTAAGCACCCATTAGGGTGCTTATACAATTTTGAATCGCATCGCATTGTATGGCATTGTATGCCATACACAATGTCATACAATTTTGAAATTGTATGACATTGTACAATATCGCGCGATATCACATCACATCGCATACCATCGCATGCCTTATGGTATGCGATGCGATGGGCGCCGCTATAATACACAAGTACCAAATTTATAAACTCTGCACAGTTCGAGCCATGGTGTGAATCGAATCTCAGTGCTGTGAGGCAGTAATGCTAACCATTACACCATCTTTACTGCCTCAAGAGATTGTTGCAAACGTGATATGAAATGTAATGTTTTGGACCAATTCACAATTGAAATAAAAATACAGACATACACACCATGGACAAAGTGGGGATTCTGGACACACCTACACAAAGACACTGAAACACAATAAGACATTAAAGCGGACCCTTAGACACTGACACACACAGACAGATGCTGACACAGAAGCTGATGCACACATGGACAGACACACAATTTTAAAGTGGGGGGTATGGAAATATGAAAGGGCTTTAGTTTCCAATTTAGGACATAAGATACAGGAAAGGGGCGTGGTCATTTAGAAGGGAGTGTGTTCTTAAGATGACAGGGGTGGTGAGGCAGACTGGGGTGGAGATGCTGACACTTACAGAACATGGGTGCTGACAGCAAGTGAGCCCCTCAACAGCTTGCAATTTTATCTTCAGTGAGTACCAGAATATGTGTGACTGCCAACGGAGAATCTCTTATATATTTGACTGTCTACCCACCAAGACAGATACTCTTTTGCAGGCACCGATATTCTTATCCAATGATCCAGAGGAGCTGGGAACTTGGGAATACTTTAGTAAGTCTGACTGGAGTGGTCAGATCCTCCATCTTGCCCAAGGGATGATACTGATAACTGATGACATCATGCCCAGCAACCTTAAGGCCATGCATAATTGGATCATCTCATTGCCTTAAGCGATAGGGGATTTCTCTGACTTTTCATCCAATTCACTAACCATCCATGTTGCCTTTGATACCGACTCTTCTGATTGACCTACAATGAGAAGGTTGTCTAAGTAGGCCCATTATGCAATGCCCTGTTTTCTTAGGCGGGCTATTAAGGTCACTAGATTTTTTGTAAAAACTCTTGGAGAGGACATGAGGCCGAAGGGGAGACAAGTAAATTGGTAATGTATTTCTGTCAAGCAGAACCTTAAACACTTTCTGTTGATTTCTCTGATTGGAACATGAAAATATACGTCTTTCAGATTTTTGACCCATGAGGATAGGATAGACTTTGCTATTTCCATGTAAAACTTTCTTTTGTTTAGACCCCAAAGACCCATGTTTGGATCATTAGGTCTACAACACAATGGTCGACAAGCATTGGGTCGACATGGGTCTAGGTTAACATGGGTCTAGGTCGAAAGGTCATTAGGTTGACACAAGCATTAGGTCGACATGGGCAAGGTCGACAGTCAAAAGGTTGATATGGGGTTTTTCACAAATTCACAAATGAGGTGATAATACACAAATCAACTATATCAAAGGAAATTTCAAAAAAATCAATATGTGAAGGATGAAAATGTGAAGTGAAAGACATAGAACATTATAGCACTTCTGGGGTCATGTGATTAGTCCCAATACCGTGATCCTATTACATGAACAAATAATTATTATTTTCGGTACTTAATATCTGGGCTCCCGTTTTTCTTATGACACCGCGTACCCTCGCGGGGCACGCTGCGCTCGCCACGCTTCAGGCACGGTGGCTCGCTGCGCTCGCCACACTATATAAAATCAACTCCATGCGTAATTGGATAGTAGGGGTATGAAAAAATGGGGTGCATTTAACATGGGAGCCCAGATAATACATAAGTACCTTATTTTCTAACTGGTATTATATGTTCATTACTAATAATAACATTTTGATTTTTATTCCTCCTGTGCATACCTACCACATGCATTATTTACATAAGTTTTTACTATGTTTTGTATTATTTATTCAATGTGAATCAATAATTGGGTTCCCACACCTGTAATTACTGAAACAATCAATCCATGGTATATATAGAAGAACCCTGGATAGACCAAATATTCCAGCTCCTGGTGAAGACATGTGATCATGTTGAAATGCGTTGAGCACTTTTCCTGACACAAAAATCAAGTTTCCAACAGAACCCATTCTCCATCAATTTATTAATCGATTTTAATATTTTTAATATTGTCATTTCTTGTTATGAAAATTCTCATCAATGATGTTAATATACCGGTATTTGTATAATTAATAAATATTTAACTTTTAATAGTGGTAGTGTGTATCTTACATTTTAGTGTTACCTGCTTGTGAAATCCTGCTGGTTCTGCTCTGTCTCATGCCGCTGTCCAGCTCTGTGTTAGTTTGAACACTGCAGGCCCATTGCAGCAGCTGGGTGAGTCCATACACAGTCTGCTTGATTAGGTAACCTGTGAAGCTCTAGCTCAGAGCTGACAGCTAAGCTCATTAGCTCCTTATAAAAGGAACTTCCTGGCAGGTATTCCGTGTGAGAGTATAGGTTCACTAACCTGCTCCAGCATTCCCAGTGCTTTGTTTGACAACTGTGGTTTCCAGTGCATGATTGAGGCTATTCTCCTGACCATTCTCCTGCTTAATCCTTGTGTACCATACCCAGTGACTACCAGCTGCTGACTTGTGTACTAAATCCGTGACATCCTGTGTATGACCTTGGCTTATTCTGTGACCATTCTCCGGCCTACTCCCTGTGTACTGCCTCCTGTGACTAAGTGTACCTGATTTTGGACTTCTGCCTAATCCTTCGATACCTGCTTTGCCTGCTTGTTCTGACCTGGCTATGAAGACCATGATTAATCCTGTCTCTGCTCCACCTGTCTACCAAGGTTTACCAGTCCTAAATGGAGAACCTGATCAGGGGACCGCGACCGGCATGTCTGGTGCAGCAAAGTCCATATCCCGCTTGAAGGGGTCACTGACGAAAACCATCAGCACAGTAAAATTCTGCATCCCTGCATCAGGTCCAGTCAATCCCCAGCCTGGTATTCACCACTCCGAGACCGTGACACTTATATTATAATATTAAGTTCTTTGCTAAGGTCCTGGATATTACTCATATTATCCGCCCGGATCAGATGGGATTCATGCCCAATAAATCCACTTCTGTTAATCTTAGGTGCCTGTTTACGCATCTGCAGCTTCCCTGAGATGACGAAACTACCATGGTTTGTTGGTTTTTTTTTTTTTACTTTGTTTATTGGGTTTTTAATAGTTTCACAAAAGAAATTTATGCAATACAACCACATGCCATAATTGAAGTGTGTAAAACAATAGGGTTCTCTGTAGCCTGATCGGTGAGACTCTGATACATAATATTTCAGCAAAGTAGAACTAGAGGGTGGATATTGTATGAACATAGACACGTTTAGATCATTAACCCCTTCCCGACATATGACGTAAATGTACGTCATATGCCGGTTGTGGGGGAATCAAGCCAGCTCACGGAGTGAGCTGGCTTGAAAGAGAGCAGGTAATGGCTGTATATTACAGCCAGGTACCTGCTCTCACGGCCACGAGCAGCGAGTTCGCCGATCGTGGCCGTTTAACCCTTTAAGCACCGCGGGCAAAGCGCCCGCAGTGCTTAAATAGCTGATCGGAGGGGGGGCGCCCCCCTCCGGCGCCGATCGGGGCCCCCTGCGGCGAGATCGGAGGGTGCCGATCGGTTGCCATGGTAGCCAGGGGTCTAATGTAGACCCCTGTGCTGGCCATGTCAGCATTCCTATTACATCCTGCCTGAGGCAGGATGTAATAGGAAGTGCTGAAAATCACTATGTTCAGCCATAGAGCTCTATGGCTGAACCTAGTACAGGCGATCGCGCCCCCTAGTGGTCAAGTACACTAGGGGGCCTTGTAGTAAAAAAAAAAAAAAAATATTAAAAGTTCAAATCACCCCCCTTTCCCCATTTCACAAATAAAAAAAATAAAAAATAAAAAAATAAACATATTTGGTATCGCCGCGTTCCTAAAAGTCCGATCTATTAAAATATAACATTAGTTATCCCGCACGGTTAAAGGCGTAAACGGAAAATAATTCCCAACGCCAAAACTACGTTTTTTGGTCGCATCACCTACCCAAAAAAAGTAACTAAAAGAGATCAGAAAGTCGCACATATCCCATAATGGTATTAATTAAAAAGTACACTTCAGCCCGCAAAAAATGAGCCCTCACCCAGGTCCGTTGGTGGAAAAATAAAAAAGTTATAAGCCGCAGAACATGGCGACGCGACGCAAATTAGAAAAACCGTAAAATTTTCTATTTTTTTTTTTAGTGGTAAAACGTAACGAAAACTATATAAGTTTGGTATCACCGGAATCGTAACGACCCATAGAATAAAGATAACCCATCATTTTAAACGAACTATGAACTCCAAAAAAAACGTAACCAGCGCAAAATTGTGGAATGGCGTTTTTTTTTTTTTTACCCCACATTGAATTATTTCCTGATTCCCCAGAATATTATACGGTATAGTAAATGGTACCATTAAAAAGTACAACTTGTCCCGCAAAAAAAAAGCCCTCATGTGTCTATATAGCCGGAAAATTAAAAAAGTTACGCTTATTTGAACGCGAGGAGAAAAAAAAAAAAAAGTTAACAAAAAAGGCCCCGTCGGGAAGGGGTTAAGCCAAAAGACATATCAGTCCATGTTTCGGTGTGCAGTCCATATAGTTCCAGAAAAAGCACCATTACAAATACTCCAAAAAAGTCATAGACGTGATTATGACTTCTAGGATAAATGCAGGGAGATATAGCTTTCACCGTGGGGGTAAATCTGTGTAATATAAGTTATGACATCAACATGTATAAACATAATCTAAGCATGACATCATTGTATTTAGAACTATTACCTTATCTAAACAATAAAGTATAAAGACTGGAAAGTAAGAGATAGAGATAGTTTGAGGAAAGTAAGGGAGGAGGGGGGGGGGGTTAAACTGGGCTTGCGCATGGCAAATTTATACACCTCAGTATCAAAAGGTATACATTCAATCAAGTAAATAGAGTGGCGAAGAGGGTTTCTGTAAAGAACTTCTCACATAAGTGTCAATCTGAGGATCTGTCACAAATTTTTTTTATTTCATATGCTTTCCACCTTTTGGAGAAACTGGAAGTGTTCCCAGTAATAATAATGAATTTATCGAATTGCATCAGTTTGTTTACATCAGAAGCAGAATCCGCTTTATTGGCCAGGTATACTTGGGTATACTAGGAATTTGATTTGGATTGCTGTGCAACAGCCATTTAGGTAACAGTTAAAACAGTGACAGTACAGATATACATAACACATACAGTTATATGCTCGATGTGCCCTGGGGATTGTAGACGCAGGGAACATATATTCGCTGAGCTGCACAGCATCTAGGCATCAGTGATCAGCGATGCCACTGGTCATTGCAACAGCCAGGTAAGTAACATTGGGGCAGATGAATCATAGCAGCGCTTATCGCGCCGCTATGATACTTCCTGCTTCGCCTCAATAGCGAGGCGAAGCAGGAAGGGACATCGACAAGATGTATTAACATCTTGTCTGCCGAAGCGGGGGAGCGTTAACTCCCCCCTTCAGCGATGTCCCTTTCTGGAGATAGCGCATCAGTATTAACTGATGCGCTATCTCCTGTCCCCCGGCCGGCCGCACTGGGCATGCGTGGGATCTCGCTGTTCACGCGAGATCCCCAGCGCAGCCCAGACCTAACAGCAGGGACAGCGCTGTCCCTGCTGTTTAGATAGGGCTTCGCCAGCCTGATGCTGGCGAAGCCAAACCTGGCTTCATGCGGAACGGTCAGCGATGCTGACCGTTCATACATTCGGCCTGCTATCATTTTGATAGCAGCGCCGATATGGACAGGGGCGCATAGCGCCCCTGTCCATTACCGCATCCCGGCACGATCATACATGGGGGAGAAGCGGTATCAGTGCACATAACGTGCGCTGATACCCCTTCTCCCCCATAACGACGGATCATACATCTGCCCCATTATAACTAGAGACAGTACAGTTATCACACAGGGAACACCTACCCACCAAGCTGCACAGTGCCTAGGCAGCCAACAACGGCACCACTGGTAATTGCAAACAGCCAAGTAGGTAACAGTTAAGCAGGGACAGTACAGTTTTAGGTTGCTATACAGTGTGCGAGACAGGGGAGACACAAGGGTGCATATGGCTGAGTGGCACAGTTCCTAGGCAGCCAGTTGCGGCACCATCTTGATCATGCTGCTCAAAGGCAGCAGTAAAAATACGAATTTTATTTATATAGCACTTTTTTTTCGATAGCTGGCTTGTTGCTGGCAGGGTGTGCAACCAGTGATGGTACAACATACAGGCGCCAACAACGGCGCCACTGGTAATTGCAAACAGCCAAGTAGGTAACAGTTAAGCAGGGACAGTACAGTTTTAGGTTGCTATACAGTGTGCGAGACAGGGGAGACACAAGGGTGCATATGGCTGAGTGGCACAGTTCCTAGGCAGCCAGTTGCGGCACCATCTTGATCATGCTGCTCAAAGGCAGCAGTAAAAATACGAATTTTATTTATATAGCACTTTTTTTCGATAGCTGGCTTGTTGCTGGCAGGGTGTGCAACCAGTGATGGTACAACATACAGGCTTTGCATGCAGTGGGGGTGGAGGTACATGGTACAAATAATGGTAAAGAAACAGTTAACAAAAAAAGTTATACATAGCTTCCATCAGCTTAGGCTGGGAGAGATGGTAATTGGTGAAAAATGAAAATAAAATGATGCAATGTGCGGGTGTAAGTCCAAATACAGTCCAAACTCCAGTCAAACTCATGCTTCAGCTGACATGCTTGAGATGTAGGCTAAGATGGCAGGGAAGCCTTGAGCTGGTACAGGGGATGGGGCTGGCGTTTGAACAAATTGCTCAGCAAGCTAATTAATGGTGGGGGAAGATGCAGGCTCCCAGTAACAAAACAATTTACAATGCAGACTGTTCTTCAAATGAAAAGCATCAAATGTTCAAAATGGGATTCATGTACCTGTAAAATAGGAGATGAGATGGTTTTAAAACTTCTCTCCAGTCAAACTCATGCTTCAGCTGACATGCTTGAGATGTAGGCTAAGATGGCAGGCGCAAGCCTTGAGCAGGCTTCCAAATATTTCCAATTTTAAAGGAAAGTTTGGGTCAGCTGGTACAGGGGGTGGGGCTGGTGTTTGAACAAATTGCTCAGCAAGCTAATTCGTGGTAGGGGAAGATGCAGGCTCCCAGTAACAAAACAATTTACAATGCAGACTGTTCTTTAAATGAAAAGCATCAAATGTTCAAAATGGGATTCATGTACCTGTAAAATAGGAGATGAGATGGTTTTAAAACTTCTCTCCAGTCAAACTCATGCTTCAACTGACATGCTTGAGATGCAGGCTAAGATGGCAGGCAAGTCTTGAGCAGGTCCCCAAATATTTCCAATTTTAAAGGAAAGTTTTGTGTCAGCGGTAAAAGGGGGTGGGGCTGTTGTTTGAACAAATTGCTCAGCAAGCTAATTAGTGGTGGGGGAAGATGCAGGCTCCCAGTAACAAAACAATTTACAATGCAGACTGTTCTTTAAATGAAAAGCATCAAATGTTCAAAATGGGATTAATGTACCTGTAAAATAGGAGATGAGATTTGTTCCTCCGCCTGCCCCTTATTATCCGCTGGGACCCCCTATGCCACCTGCCACTGATCCCTCGTCATTGTCTGGGACTCTGTTGTCTGCCACCCCAGATGATGATCGGTATTATAATTATTAGTTTCCATTCGGCTGATTTTATTGTTAATTTATTATCTGGCAGCAATGTTCTTGTTTCTGTTCTTCTGTTTTTGCTCCATAATGAACTTTATCGGTCAAGCATAACAATTTCGGTTTGTGAAGGTTGCAGTGCGGTCTTCCTGAAGTTTGTGATGACCGTACTTGTTGTGCTCCTTCACTAACCACTGTTCCGCATATTTGTATTTTCTTCCGGACTCATGTGAATTGTATTTTCTTCTGGACTCATGAACCCATGAGTGGGCACGGTTTTCTAGCGTGCTGTTATCTTCCCATTTGCCTCATTTCAATTTGCCTGGTTGTGATAGTCAGGCATCTATTTTCCTTGTATTTTTCAATCAACTTCCCCATAAAGCTGATCCTATGTTGATCCGCAACAATCCTTCTATTTAGGGCATAAGAACCGGTCCTTCGGAACATAAAATTGCGTTATATGCCGATGATGTACTTCTGACCCTTGCTTATCCGACCAGTTCAATCCCTCCCCTACTTTATGAAATACAGCAATACTCCCAGCACTCTGGCTACAAAATTAATGTAGAAAAGACAGAGGTCCTTGATTTTCACATACCCGGATCTTCCAAATCCGAGCTAATGAAACAGCTTCCATGTAATTGGAACAGAAAGAAAATCAAGTACCTCGGCATATACCTGACCCATCACTATCACCAACTTTTTCAGGCCAATTTTCCGCGTCTTTTAGAGATAATTAAAACAGATCTATCCACATGGTCCTCCCACTACATCTCTTGGATTGGTAGGATTAACTCAGTCAAAATGAGTGTCCTCCCACGCCTCCTATACTTATTCCAAACCTTACCAATATATATCCCCCTTTATGTATTCAAATCACTACAATATTAAACCACTCAGTTTATTTGGGACAAAAAACGCCCCCGAATAAGGCTAAAACTTTTACAACGACCCTCCTATCAAGGCGGTCTAGGGATCCCGGACGTACTACTATGCCTCACGGCTGTCGCAGAATGTCCAATGGTGCAACCCTTGGGGTGCACAGAAAATATGGGTAAAAATAGAAGCGGATGAATTGGGATTGTCCACCATGTCCTCCCTGCAATGGCTACCTAAAACCAAGCGCCCACACACAGCTGCATCCCACCCAGTGTTCTCCCGCGCTTTATCGGTTTGGGACAAGGTTAATAAAACATACAATTTAGCCCCACTCCCCTCTCCTCTAATTCCGCTATTCCATAACCCAGCCTTTCTTCCAGGCATGAGCCGCTCTTCCCTCTCCAGTTGGCTAAAAGATAGCATTTATTACTTTAACGATATCTCAGTCGATGCTAGCTTCCCGCAGTTTGCCGCAATAAGAGAGGGCACAGCAATCCCGAACATGGACTTTTTCCGCTTCCTACAAATCCGGCACTTTCATTCCAAAACCACTCCAACTCTCATATCCAGGCCTCTAACATCTTATGAATACATATGTTGGAAGCGAACCTCCTCCGCGGGCCTAATCTCAACACTTTACTCCCTCCTGGAAACTAGCACGGCTTCCTCTCGGGCTCCATATGAGAGGGCCTGGGAGAGTGACCTAGGTCTCCCCATAGACGACGAGGACTGGGAGGAAATCCGCGACAACGCGGCCTCCAGCTCGATATGCGTGAAAATCAAAGAAAACATATACAAGCTCCTTTATCGCTGGTATTACGTCCCATCCAGACTGCACAGGATGTTTCCTAGCACGTCGGATAGGTGTTGGAGGGGCTGTTCGGTGGAGGGTAGCTTCCTTCATATCTGGTGGAACTGCCCAAAGATAGTTATAATCTGGAAAGAGGTGGAAACCTTACTTTCAAACCTGATGGGTATTGCTGTCCCTCTAGACCCCAAATATTTTCTTCTTCCACTTAAACCTCCCATGATTACCCTACACCAGCATAAACTATTCCGACATATTACCTCTGCAATGACCTGTCAAATAGCAGCCGACTGGAAAAAAACAGATCCGGCCCCAATGCAGGCAATACTTGCCCGTATATGGTATACTTATAGAATGGAGTACATGACCGCAACTATACACCACTCTCTCAAATCCTTTCATAAGGTGTGGACACCCTGGTTGACTTCCCAGAACGCCCCCCCGCCATATGATATAGACTAACGGTAGTCCACCCCCCCCTCAACCTTCCCCCCCCTTAACTCCCCCCACCCTCTCCCTCCACCCCCCTTCCATGCCCTACTGTGACACCACCCGGATTCCTGAGAAGGGGCAGGGTGCCCAGCTGCCACCGAAAGGACTCCCTTTACCTTTCTCTTTTCTGCTTTCCTTTTCTTTTTCTTTTTTCTCTTTCTTCTATCTTCTCTTTTTCCTATCACTCCCTCTCCCCTTTCTTACCTCCTCTAATAAAAACCAGAAAATTCTTTCTCTCCTCCATTCTTTTCCCCTTTTCTTTGGAACATGACAACGCGGAAAACTAGGCTCGTATATTGTTTGCATCCCTTCTTTGTGTGTACCGTGTCATCGAGATTTCATCTGTTTGTACTCTGACATGTTCCAACCAATAAAGTGTGTTTAAAAAAAAAAAAAAAAGATGATCCTATGTTTGGTGTGTCCCCCCCCCCCCCTTTTTTGAAGAAAAAAAAAAGATAAAAATTGAATAAAAAAAATAAATAAAAAGTTTGGCCAAGATCGGCCTAAAAAAAAAAATTCTGCCTTGAACGGCGTAAAAAAAAAAAAACCTGTTAACTTTATTTACATGTGTCGTCTGATTTATTGTAATGTAGTACAATAATTAATTGTGTGTACTGTAGACTGTTTAGAATGTACTGCAATGTATTGGGCTTTCAATTTGTTTAATTGTGTACTATCATGGCACACACTGCATCGCAAACCTTAAAGGCATGCAATGGTATGCAATGCAGTGGTTGGCGTTCATATTTATATTGGTGGTGGCGTGATAATACACAAGATATTTTAGTTTTAATGGTTATTGGGTTAAAAAACTGGTGAAAGTGGTACAGGTTGATTAGGAAAAGTGGTACGGGTAAAGTGTTGAGAAAAGTGGTACAGATTAAAAAACTGTGAAAAGTGGTACAGGTTGATTAGGAAAAGTGGTAAGGGTAAAGTGTTGAGAAAAGTGGTACAGGTTAAAAAACTGGGAAAAGTGGTACAGGTTGGTTAGGAAAATTGTTACGGGTTTTTAGGAAAAGTGGTACGGGCAAAGTGGAAGGAAAACTGGTACGGGAGTTAGTTAGGAATAGTTGTACGGGGAAAGTGTTGGAAAAATTGGTACGGGTATGGGAGTAGGTTAGGAAAAGTGGTACGGCCAAAGTATTGGATAAATTGGTACGGCTTGTTTAAGATAAATGGTAGGGGTGTCACACTGTTGTTATGGGGGTATTTCATTGTAAGCACCCATGTCACATCATGAAATAGGTGCTTGTTCAATGAAGACATTGCGTCGGTCGCATCGGGTACACTGTACACTGTACGCGAGGGTATTCAATGCCCCCGACATTTGCAGAAAGATCAATAGTCACGTTGGTCGCGTCGGGGGGATTGAATATGCTTATACAGTACACCCGATGTTACCGATGGCTTTCAATGCCACCGATTTTACCACAGACTTCAATTATCGTGTCGGTCGCGTTGCGGTAATTGAACCAGAGTACACTTTGCCTGCGATTGATTAATTCAAGAGCATTGCGTCCGTCGGGGTTGATCACGGCCCTTATAGTGCACTAAATAAGAGCCGCGACCGATCCCGATTGGGGCCAGGCTAGGAAACAAGTACCGACATAACAAATAACAACCTTCAGGGTCTGAGATTACATTTGAGACTGCCACAGGCAGCTAAGACTTGACCAAAATTACCAGGCCTCTGGCCTTGGAAATATAAGGAGTGGAGGTCTGCACTTTCCACCCCAGAGTGGAGAGCTTAAGAGTGCGTCTCCTGAAGATAAGCTACATCAATATGTAATTTTGTCAGGTAAAACAGGATTTTTTGGCGTTTACAGGGGGAGTTGATGCCCCCTACATTCCATGATCCTAATTTAATGGACATTCTTATACATTAGTAAGATATATAATAAACCGTACTCACAACCTTTAAATGAAGTAAGATGGATCTTTTCATTGCCATGTTCATGGGTGGGGAGGGAGGGGGAAGGTAAAGATAGTGAGGAGAAGAAGAAAGTATGAAAAGGGGGAGAAACATTAGAATAATCTTCATATATATTGAACTTCCATAGTTTGAAGTATATAACTAGCACTAAATTAAACTAAACTAAGGCAAGTGCCCTAATTGTATCGGCAGATGTGTTCCATTGCGTGCTGGGTATATTGAGACCCAGACAGTACAGATAGTTTGTTTGGTGTAGTCAGATCCAAAGTGGTACCTGCTTCTGGATGCACAACTGGGTTATGTGGTGGTGGGGCTAAGTGAGGGGGGGGGGGGATCCAGGAGAAGTAGTTGGGGTAAATGAAAAGTCATGCTGGTATTGCGGTTTTTATATCTAATCAGCTTCTGAGTACGATCAGAGGATGAGATCAGTAAAGTGTCAATGATTCATGACCATATTTAATGAAGATGTCCGAGCACAGGGGAGGGGTGATAGACAGCAGTAGTGGAAATAAATAGGTTTGGTAAACCATACTTAGGGTTGCTGGGCATACAAAGGGCGTAATTCAGTCCCAATCAGACACCTGGTGAGAGGTGTGTTGCGGTGCCCCTTCTTCCTCCAAGAATTTTTCAGCATCCAGAGGTGACATGAAATCGTTAAATGAGGTTCCTGTAAAGATGCATAACTTCTCCGGGTACTACAATGCAAATTTTATATTATCTTTGATCAGATGGGAACAAAGGGGCGATAAATCTTTCCTGACTTTAGCCAGTTCTGCCGAGAAGTCTTGCAATTTCCCATTCTACATTCCTGTGTCTGCGAGAGGCACCCCACAACAGCTCCTTGTGAAGGAGTTTTGAAAATGATAGCTCTGGGTCTGGCTCCCTCTTGTGGCCTTTGTGGACCCTCTCTATTACCAGGTCTTAGCATCGATCTTGGACTTGTAACAAGGTGGGCAATGTGATCTTAATAAAATCATACAGTTTTTCATTCTATGCTGTATCTGTCTACATCATTGTGGACATATGAATCTGGTGAGAGTCCATTACATGCACCCATATTTTTAATTGTAATTTTGTCGAATTGAATAAAACAGATGAATGCGACGTGGAGTTGACTCCTCTCCCATTAGAGCGCAAAGTGTCTACTTAAAATAAGTGGACAACGTCAGAGGGTACGGTTCCCCACTTGGGGTCATTTCTTCTATAATAACCCTTTAAAATCGGGTTTCACCCTATGTATTTTTACTCTTAATTTTTCATGTACATTGAGAAGAAGAAGTATATGATATAGAACGGAATTAAGAGCCAGGAGCGCCTTGAAAAACTGTCAGTATCTTTTTTTCTTGTATCTATTTGTGTATATGTGGTGACATATTAAACTGTACAGTGTGAGGCAGCACCTAGCGCATTAACTTATTTCTAAAACACAAATACAAGGTATACTTTCTCAGAAGAATGATCACAACCAGAAGATCCACCCATGTGCTTATTTTTCCTGCAAATTTTCCTCGGCAGAGAGGAATTACGGTGTCGGTAATCGGGAACTCTTGGCCATTAAGTGGGATTTTCGGGAATTGCGGCATTGGCTGGAGGGGGACAAGCATGTTGTCATTGTTATTACGGATCATAAGAACTTGGCCTACATTGAGGCGGCCAGACGTCTCAATCCGCGCCAAGCGCGCTGGGCCTTGTTCTTTATGAGATTTAATTTTATCATCACGTTCAGACCAGGTCCCAAGAACACCAAGGGCGATGCTCTCTCCCTTAGTTTTCAGCCCGTTCAAAGTGCCAGGATCAAAGAGGTACCCATCATCCCTGCCTCTGTTATCATGGCAGGGTGGACTCAGGATTTGGCCACTCGCGTTCTTGCCTCTCAGTCATTAGCTCCCGAGGAGACCCCGCAAGATCGCCTGTTTATCCCTGAAAGACTGCTGGAGTTGGTCCTCAAGTACTTCCATTCCAGTAAGACTCAGGGGTTACCAAGACTCTGGAACATTTATCCAGAGTAGTCTGGTGGCAGGACGTTTCCCGTTTTATTTCCTCTTGTCTCATTTGTGCCCGGCACAAATCCTCCAGACAGTCACCGGTGGGTCAGCTTCTTCCCTTGTCCATTCCTGACAGGCCATGGTCCCATATTTCCATGGACTTTATTGTCAAACCTCCCTCAATCTGCCCATTTTACCACCATTTGGGTCACAGTTGATCAGTTCAGCAAGATGGCACACTTTATACCATTACGTAAGCTGCCCACAGCCAGAGAATTGGCTCAGTTATTCATTATGCACATCTTTAGGCTTCATGGTCTTCCCATTGACATAGTCTCGGATAGAGGATCCCAGTTTGTGGCCAACTTTTGGAGACGTTTTTGTTCCAGTTTAGGGGTACAGGTCAGTCTTTCCTCTGGTTACCACCCACAATCCAATGGGCAAACCGAGAGAATCAATCAGGTCCCGGAACAATACCTGCGTTGCTTTGTGTCCAAATGTCAGAGTAATTGGGCAGAGCTCTTGCCATTGGCTGAGTTCTCTTATAATAACACCTATCATGTGGCGTCCAAGAAGTCTCCCTTACTTTGCAATTTTGGGTTCCACCCCAAGTGTAATTCCTTTGATGTACCCATGGATGCTTCCTGTCCTTCTTCCACGGTGGTCTCGCAGCTCAGAAGTTCATGGAGGAAGGTTCATCAAGCCTTGAGACAGGCCTCAGCACGGTCCAAAATTTTCTTTGATAGACACAGGAGACCTTGTCATTTTAGGGTTGGTCAAAAGGTCTGGTTGTCTACTCGCCATGTCAAACTGCGCCAGAGGTGTCGACCCAAATTCATTGGACCATTCCTCATCACTTAACAGATCAACCCTGTAGCATTCAGATTATGTTTACCCAGATCATTGAGGATCAATTATGTCTTTCATTGTTCTCTTTTTAAACCGGTCTCACTTTCTTCACAATCATCTCCTGGTCAGACCATTAAACCAGTCATTGTTCAGGGCCATAAAGAATTCTTGGTGGAACGTATTTTAGATTCCAAACTTGTCCGGGGTCAGCTCAAGTTTTTGGTCCAATGGAAAGGCTTTGGGGATGAGGAGAGGTCTTTACATGCTCCCAGGTTAAAGACTGTGTTCTTTAAACAGTTCCCATGGAAGCCTGGGGCTAAGGGTTCGGTGACCCCTCCTCAAGGGGGGGGGAGCAGTTCCAGTGCTCACGCAACAGCCTCCGAACAGCATGTCCCGGATGTTGCCAGGCAACCAAGACGCCGCAGCATCAGCACGTTCAGACCTCCGGCAGGCCTCACTGAGCACCCAGGATCTTCTGCACGGCCACTTCCTCCTCTGCCGCAGCGGTTGCCTAGGTGACGGGTAATGCCAGGCCGCCGTGCGGAGGAACAGGTGCAGCGCTCAGCTGCGCCGCCTTGATTACAGCAACGGCAGCAGATCATTGGTCACGGGTCTTATTTAAACTTCCTGGGCAGGCCGGTCATAGTTCTGTGTCAGCATGTCCAGAGTGTTCCCGTTTCCTGGAGTCTTGCTGTTGCCTTTGATCCAGCCTGGTTCCCTGCTTATTCAGAAGTGTCTTCCCGTGTTCCAGTGTTCCTATTCTGGTTATCCTGTCTGCCAGTACCCTGTTGTTCCCACTTCCCAGCTGTTTCCACGTGCAGATAAGTTGGGGATTTGCCCATCATTATATTACTGGCAGATCCTTGTTTTGTGCTTATAACATCTTATGTTTATTGTTACACCAGTATTGCTCATAACAACCTCTGAGTATTATTACATTAGTATTACTTATAACATCCTCTGTGTATTGTTACATCTGGTATTGCTTAGTAGATCCCTGTGTATTGTTACACCTGCTCTGCCCAAAGGGACCAGGGGCACATCAGGCTCCCTAATCAGTTGGGGGATCGGTGCCCCGCTACTTTCCAGTCTTAGTAAGTCTGTCCTCTTGTTCCTGGTCAGTCTCCGCATATAAGTTGTCATCACATAACTCCTGACTGTAACGGAGTCTGGGCGGACCTAATTTGCCCTTACAGCCGGGACGGGTACAGGCGAAGCCTAGCTCTAGCACTTATCCGTGGACACTTGGCCAGGACAATAGAGTTATGGGGCGGGGCCACCGATCCCATCATAACATACAGCACATAGTACAGAATATCAAGGTGGTCTCCGATCCATGTAGTAACCAACACTGCTTAGCTGCCATGATCAGATGAGATTGGGCTGTGGTGCAGCTGTAGGTAAGGGCCGTCATTTGTTTGCCCTCTTCGGGTGGGGAAGTGATCCGTTAGTTGATCATCTTGTTGAAGTAAGGGACAATGTTTCCTTAATATGTGTTGGATCCTGTTTGTCTGTTGTGAGTAATCTGTGATAAATAGGCCTTCCTATGAATTGGTGTCCTGTCACTTGTCGCTATACCTATGGAGATAATTCTGTCGATGTCTTTTACTTCTTTGAATGCTATTGCCACTTGTTCATGAGATTTTGGGTCAATGAATTGTGAGGTCATCTTTGCACCTTGTGTCTTGAAATCATCTATTTTGGAGCAGTTCCGTTTCAATCTAATAAAATGGTCCTTAGGTATAGCTTTTAACCAAATGATGCCAGCTAGCGGAGAGGATGAAACTATTGACATTTACAGATTTGTTGTATGTATCGGAGAGTGGTCTATTTAAATCTGTAGAACTCTACTTGGTATTTGCTGTAGTTTGTGGCGCATTTTAAGTTATTGTTGCTGTTCATGGGTGTCAGGAATGTTTGGAGTGAGGATTCTGTGCCTCACCGTATGAAAAGGATATCATCTATATACCTTGTCCAGAGCATGAGATTTGCCCCAAATGTCATGCCCACTCCAGATGTTTTGATTTTCCTACAACTCATGAAAAGGATGCCATAACTCTGGTCAAATACCATACCGATTGCTGTGGTTTGTAAAAAGAATTGGTTCTCAAACCACACATAGATGTGTTGTAGTATGAAAGTAATGCTGTCATTAATATAGTCACATTGGTCAGGTGTTATTGTTGGGTCTTGTTGTAGCTGGTAGTGGATCTAGCAATGCCCTGTTTGTGACCTCTCACTGAATAGTGATGTCACATCTGTTGTTACCAGCCAGAGGTCCCATGTAACACTGTAGGTGGTTCAGAATTCCTGAAATGATTGGCCTACCTAGTGGGTGTACTGGGTCTTTGTGAATTTTGAGTAAGTAATAAAATATCAGAATGACTACATGTTTGGACTATATATAAAAAAAAAAACAAAAAAAAAAAACTTAGGAGCAGATTTATTAAGCTCAGTGAAGTGATAAAGTGTCTGGTTTTTATCACCGGCCAATCAGCTCCTAGCTGTCATTTTTCAATCCAAGCCTGTAACTTCACAGTTAGGAGCTGATTTGCCTGTGATAAAAACCATACACTAACACTTCACCGAGCTTAATAAACCTGCCCCTTAGATTCTTGTGGGTTTAGAATATCAGTAGTTCGTCCTTTATATAGATGTTTATATTGGTGCTATTTGTGGTGTGAATGCACTCTATTTCTCCGCTATTTTAATAAAGGCTTGATTCTGATGTGTTTTAGCTCTACTGGTGAGGCAGATGCAAAATATTTCTTCAGGGATAGTTTAGTTTCATTCAAATTAATGTAGGGCAAGACATGTTTGGATATTGTAAAGCTTGTTGGTGGGAGTGAATTAAAACTCTTATCAAGAAGTTGTATGTGGTCAGTGGAAAGGTGTTTGTTCGCCAAGGTTTAAGAGTCCTTTATTGAGTTCTGGTTCCTACTGTGGCTTGCCTGCTTTGGTTTTATCCCCTCAGTGGCATGCATGGAAATTTCTCAGGAGAACCCACTCTTGCAGGGAAGCTCAGCCCGAGAAAATTCTGGCCATACCACGAAAGGGGTTAAAGGCCTAGAAGGATCCGTTAAAACTATAGAAAATTGAGAATTACATAAACTTTCGCACATCCATCGGATGGCCCTTAAGATTTGTATAATATTAGTTTCACCTTTTAAGATGAATAAATGAACTTTTGCACGATATTCAAAATATTCGAGTTTCACTGTATAAGTTTGGTGGAATACTCAGTGAGGATGGACTCCAATTTTTTTTTCATAAAAATCATATTATCCTGATTGTGCGTAGGTATTTTCTTAATACAGCGACCTTTGGTTATAAAGGTGTTTTCGGTGTACCAAATTAGGGTGGGTGTGTGTCCCACCACAGATGTGTTTCTTTACTTACCAGTCTTTTCAGAAAGTTTTCACAGGTGTCATTTGTATTGTTTGTTGACAGTTTTTCTAAGGGTGTGGAAAATGCTTTGTGTGCCCTCTTGTCCCTATTGTGCCGATCAATCCCATATGTATGCTCTTGTTGCAGATACCTAGTCTGTATACAGTTAAATATGGGAGTTTGTATTGCGCACTAAGCAATCTTATGCAGCAGCTTACTCCGAACATTGGGTGACCAAGCCCGGGAGATAATACTCCCACTCCTGATGCATGCACTGATTGCCCCCCCCCCCTCCCCTCCAACAGACATCTGCACAAGGGACAAAGAACTCTCCCGGCCCCCTACGGACTACAGCATAACTTATGCTGTGTACACACAGGGGAGATATATTGCTAGCAATATATTGCTCGGTGTACTTGCAATATATCTCCGCAATATATTTCTCAGCAATATATTGCTCAGTGTCCAGTTTTTCAGAGGGACCAGCAATTTTGACTAGATTTTTTTTACCCTCTATTTAAATTCATTTATGATTGACATGGGTTGTGGGAAGTCCGTATATGGTGTACTTGTGGAGTATCACGGCTCCCACGATGGCCATCGTATGCTAAAAAAATCGCATGCGATGCGATTGCACCCGATTTTGCACTGAAATGCATCCAAATGCATTGAAATGTGTAGGAAACATGTTAAATGCCCCCAAATGTCATGTTTCATAGTGTACCACCCCCACTATGAACCCGAAGCATGGCGAGCGAAGAGAGCCCGCGAGGGGCGGCGGTACGCGTCCTACGACCTTTTCATACCCCCACTATCCACGTTGGCGTGGAGGTGAGAATAGAAAGTGTGGCGAGCGCAGCGAGCCACCGAGCCCCACGAGGGGACGCGGATACCTTCACAGGTATCCGCGTCCCCTCGCGGGCTTCACAGGTGTCCGCGTCCCCTCGCCACGCTTCGGGTTGACGTTGATAGTGGGGGTGGTGCACTATGAAAAATGACATTTGGGGGCATTTCTCATGTTTCCTACACATTTCAATGCATTTGGATGCATTTCAGTGCAAAATTGGGTGCAATCGCATCGCATGCGATTTGTTTGTATGCGATGGCATGCGTTTTTTCAAAAAATCACCAAAAATCGGCTAAAATCGCATCCCATCTCATGCCACTACATTTGGCATGCGATGGGAGCCGTGATAATCCACAAGTACCTACAGATGTAGCAGGGGTCATCTTTGTAGGGGCAGGATAATCTAGCGGCAGTAGCCGCTAGTGCCCCGCTCCCGCCAGGGGTGTGGGGGCACAAGACGGCCGTGCGGCCCCTGCCACCGGTCCCCACTGCCCCAACCCCCCACCCCAAAAAAAATGGCCAGCATCTCCCTGAAGCCGAGACGGGCAGGGAGACACTGACCATCCGTCGTGATACTGGGACATACTATTGGTGTGGGGCAGCATGGAAATGCTCATGCTGCCCACCGATGGTGCAAATCACCATCGATGGGCAGCATGAACATAATCATGCTGCCCGACACCAATGCCCTCTACTACAGCCTATGCACTTACTGGATAGTGCGGCTGTGTAGTAGTGTGCTGCTGTGTGCGGCACGCTGGAAGACCGGAGCAAGAAGCAGGGGCTGGCTCCGTGTCTCCGTGTCGGGTGGGCGGTGAGTGACAAGGCGGGTGGGCGGGTACCCGGCCGGCGCAGGAGGCTAGTGTCGCTGGTACACAGTGCTTTGTGCATTTATCGCTGGCTGCACATTAAATCACTGGCAATATGGTCGCTGAGCGACCATTTTGCCAGCGATTTAATGCATAATTGCAGCCGTGTGTACACAGCATCAGGCCACCAAATCAGACTACTGGGACACAGGAGTGTGTCTCTTCTGTTCTAGTGTATATGTATCCTAAAAGCTACTGGCACCACGGACTTGTGTATTCAGTCAAACCTTTGTATTATATTTTTGTTTTCCACATGTATGTATTTGTTATACTTTGAAGAGTAAAGACTACTTGACCTTGCACCAGTAGTAGTCATCATTGCTTAAGTTATGAAGCTGCATGTTACATAATTTATCCATACATATTTATATACACCCAGGCAATCAGGTGAGATATCCAGCACATGATATAGCAAACCAAATTAGCAAGGAATGGAGCTCAACACATCCCACTTATGCCCCTTTCACAATAGCCAAAATTCCCGGGTTGGCCCAAGGAATAACCCACCACTAGCACTGGTGTGCAAGGTTCCCAGGCCAAATTCCTGGGAAAATCTGCCAGGATTTCAACCCATTAGTGGTCAACCTAGAGTCAATTATATGTACCAAAACCATAGCCTTGACGCATTTCTACACCTCTAGCAAAACAGTGGCTTCTCACTGAGTAAGCAGTTGATTTGCTAGAGGCAGAGAAACGCATCAGAGCTACTGTTATCTGGTACCAGTCACCCCTCCAGCAACGACCAGCATGTGGGCGGATCCTGAGAAGGCTGTGGAGTGCTAACCTAGCCTGGTACCGCCAGCATAAAAACAAAAAAGTCCCTGGAGTGGCATTAGCCAGATCCAGAGGAAAGAATATGTATGAGGCCAGCATACCCTCAACTGCAAAAGGAGTGGTAACTATAATACAAGAGACTCTCAAATTAATGTCTAATACAACATCATACTGATTAATCAGGACAATCTTTAAGTACTAACCACTAATCCCTCTGTTCATTTAATTTGAATGGAATTAATTTCATGCAACAATAAACTAAACCTAACAACATTATAAGGACTTCATTTTCACTCTGCTATATGATATGGAACTACTAACAGCAGCACTAATACTGGCTATAATAACCCTCAATGAAATTGGTTTTATACTGTTGTATTTGATATTGTATTTTAATTGTTTTCATACCTTTATGTTTATTTTTGGATTCAATTTGATTTCTATTTTAGCACAGTCTGTCTTTTTCTCTCTTTATGACTGATGCCGGAATAGAATATCTGTGATTGCTCCTAATTTGTTACTGTGGTCTGACATTTTCCTTCATTTTTTCTCACTGCTATAACTGCCTGGATAACACAGCACTCATGATGAATGAAAGTAAAAGAACAGTATAAACAGTAAACATTTACTACCAACAGTAATTTCAATAGATTTCTTATATACCGATCCAAGTCACACTTAGAGGAGAGCTACTGATAATTAAACATTTTGCATAACAATTCCATTTTCCAACACATAAGGATTGCAATTGCTTCAGCAACTGGGGACACATGTAATACTATTTATAGGACACAACCAAACTTCCTAGAGTACACAGTGTTTCTTTTCATAGAAATGCTTGGTGTTACATGTAGGGAGGCCGATCCCGGTATTTAGGCCTAAAATTGGTGGGATTCCAATCCCGGGATTGGTAACCTGTGTAAAATTCCGAGCAGCGCTGAGCACCTATATGGCTCAGATGCTGCCCGGCTGACTGCTACTGACCAGTTTACCAGTGCCGCTATTCGGGACAGTGATCTGTGCTGACAAGCATGGTGGCGCCCAGGCTGTGCAGCGTGACCCCTGACATCACGTCACGCTGCGCAGCCCGGCCGCCAGCATGTCAGCACAGATCACTGTCCCAATCCCGATCGCCTGGCCACACACCTGCAGGAGGAGGACTCCTTTTCCTGCCTGTCCCTGACTCCCCATCAACGTAAGAGACTGCGGATTGTCGGGGGTGGCTTATTAGCAATTTCTATGGACATTTTGGGCGGGAAGTTTGCGGGGGCCGGGTCATTTATCTTTTTATTATTAGAGAGGCCAATCCCTGGATTGAGCATTTTTCAATCCCGAATCCTGGGATTGAAAAAATGCCCCAGGATTGGCATCCCTAGTTACATGGTTAAAATATATGGTGAAGTATAAAATATACCAAAAGGAAAATGTGTATAAAATTTTCTTTGAACATATGTGCTTGTAAGCCAATTAATAGTAACTTTAGTGGTTTAAAACCTCCTAGACACAAGGTGCCCTTCAAAATAAACTGGTGTACTCCTCAGTGGTAAGCACTGAGGTGACCAGCATTGTTTATGTTGTACAGATATTAAAATGCAATGTGCAAGATATGGTGTTATAAATAATAACCAAGCAGCATTTTCTTTTTAAATATTTATCATTTCATAACCAAATACCACAATATTTTATCACCATACTCCAAGATATTAAATTCATGTACTACGTGCAGCAGATTATACAGTTGGTATGCAAAGGTCACACTTTTTTGATCAAACTATCACTTGACTTCCTTAAATATTTGCAGTAGGATCCAGTGGTGTCTGTAGAAAAAAAAAAAAAAAAAAAAAAAAACAGAGGAATATATTTCAGTAAACATAAACATTTTGTGCACTACTTTATAGAAATTAATTCAGTACAACAACTGTTGAAGCAGTGGCGTAACCATTAATTATGCGCTCCATTGCCAACAACTTTGCCATTTCCCCCCCCCCCCCCGTGCAGCCGGTGCCCCCATTTTCCGAATGTCACTTCTTTTTTTTTAAAGCAGCAGGAGCTGGGACCCACAAGACAGAATCGCCGGCAGCAGGGGCAGATGGCAGTGGCTAGCTATAGCCCCACAGCCCCCCACACCTTCTCAGCGCCTTCCTGTCACCGCAGGGGGCTACATGGCTATAGTTACGCCACTGTGTTGAAGTATGTAGTGCAGTGGTTCCCAAACTGTGTGCCGTGGCTCCCTGGGGTGCCTTGGGACACTTGCAGGGGTGCCACGGGGTGGTGGTCCAGGACCAATTCAAATGATTTATGATCAATTATTTATGGACAAAACCAGAGCTGGTGACTGCCAATAATAAAATGTGTACAAACAGAAGCACATTCTGCCCTTTACCACATAACGGAACCTAAAAATCACAAACAAACACAATCTACTTCAATCTACTTCATTTTATATTTATTTTTTCAGCATTTTTGGGGGCCTAGGGGTGCCCTGGAAAAATTCTAATGCTCTAGGGTGCCATGATTCAAAAAAGATTGGGAACCCCTGATGTAGTGAGGCAGCAAGCATGTGTTAAGTAAGCAAAACACACCAGTGTGATTAGTCATGGATACAATGCTAAACTTTTTACCTATGTAGTATTGTCACCATTGCTGCAAGCAGTCAGTGAGTTGCTGACTGATGTGGCACAGTGAGAACAACAGGTTCTAGTGATACATTTTATGGCATGTTTGTGTGCATTAAGGAAAATGAGAATTTCCACGAATATTATGGAGTGAGCATCATTTTAACTCAATTTCAAACATTTTTATCTGAACAGGAAATTCTAAAATGACAATGACCACCAACCACAGATGTGTGATTGCCAAATAGCTTCAGCAGCTGAAGGTTGGTGCCTTGGCTCCTCTGGATCAAACTACATCCCATGATAGTGGTTCATTAAGTAATTTAAAAAAAGGACCTCTCAAGTACTATTTATTTCATTCTAAATTCCCACCAGGCCAGAGAAGGTAGAAGTCAGCTCCTCCTCACGACCTTTAGGTTGCGCATCATAGCAAATAGTCTCAATAAACATGGTGAAACCTTGAGGCACATAGAGTGATCCAATTTGTGTCTAAAGAGCACATCTGAAGTTGAAACCAAAATTGGCTGGAATTAATTACTAACTTGACGAGGCACATTGTCAAGGAAAAAAGTTGGAGTTTGGTGCACTGCCTTTGATAACAGCAAGACAGATGTTCAAAATGAGCAGTGATAAAAACAAAACCCATATTTTTCCTATATTAAAAATGTAGTTAAACTATTTTTTTTCTAGATTTTAATACAAATATTGTTACGCAAACAATCTACTTTTTTCTGTATTTCCTTCAACAGCACCGCAATGTTTTACAAGTTATTTTACTACAGATGTATGAGTGGTGACATCTGATATAGCTCATGCTGGGGCCACACACAGTGGCCAAGCTGATACCGTTCTGCGGGACCCGCTTTGCTGCAAGGAGGCTGGGTCACACAAAGTGGTGTGGCCGGATCCTGCAGAACAGGATCCCTGAAATCCTGTCATCCTGCCGCCCGGTTCGCAGGGT
This sequence comes from Crinia signifera, assembly GCF_055691185.1. Lineage (NCBI taxonomy): Eukaryota > Metazoa > Chordata > Amphibia > Anura > Myobatrachidae > Crinia > Crinia signifera. The sequence continues at coordinate 69,354,487 of NC_139224.1, forward strand.
CGTAGTTATGCTCCGTGTCCTGGCACTTTGAAAAAAATAAAATAAAAAAAAACCAAGCAGAACATCGTTTTTCTCTACCATTGATGGAGGGAAACCATCTGGTTCCTCCCCCCCCCCATCGATGACAAAAGTATTCGACATCGGCCATGAACCATCAATGATTCGAATCATCGATGGTCGATGGCCATCCCAAATGCTTGGGTAGCTGGATAGGAGCCTGTGTGCAGACCTCCTCTGTCTAAGCGGGTTCCGCTTAGCCGCTATGTGTGACCTGGAACTTAATTGTGTATTGAGTTCACTAAAGATCTAAACGATCCAAAACGTAAACTCTTAAAATTCAAATAAACCAAGCATCTTTGCATATAATTGTAGGGCCATTATTTTGGATTCTAGAATTCTTTTTTTTTTTTTTGGCACCAGAAGATTACTTTTCTTCGAAGAGCCCATGTCTGCAGAATTCTATCAGATACAAAAAAGGGATTTTTGTAAGAACTTACCATTCGTATCCCTTTCTCCGAGTCCATCCTAGTGTTCATTCTAGCACTCACCATCTTTGAAAACCTATGCAGTTCCTCTTCCCTGCCTGGGGTGTCGCGGTCTGCTGTGGTGTTTTTAGCACAGGTCTGGTTTGCATATCAGCACGGATATGCAAACCAGAGCTGTGCTAGAAACACCACAGCAGACAGCTTGGTCCAGAGGAGCCAAGGCACCCCATACATTAGCCCGACTTGTCCTAGGGACAAGTCGGACCCGATTTCCCCGGCAGCTCCCCGGGAGGTTTCCATCATGATAAGGCACTTGATGTGCCAAGTTGTGCATATGATAAATCGCCATGCGATTTATCATATAAAACTCCCGGGGAGCTGCAGGGGGAGAGCGGGGTGAGGGACACTGGGGAGCAACAGGGGGGGAGCCGGGCATTGTAGCTGTCAAATAGGCAGCGGGCGGTGGGGGGGGCGCTGGAGAGCCGGGCTGGGGACACAGGCAGCAGCGGGCGGGGGTGGACGGCGGTGAACGGAGCTGGCCGGGCGCAGCATGACCGGGGACGGGGAGAACGCTGCAAGAAAAAAAAAAAAAAACATTACAAATGAATTGGAAGCCAGTGATTGGCTGAGAGAGCTCTCTCAGCCAATCACTGGCTTCCAATTCATTTGTAATGGGTTTTTTTTTTCTTGCAGCGTTCTCCCCGTCCCCGGTCATGCTGCGCCCGGCCAGCTCCGTTCACCGGCGTCCACCCCCGCCCGCTGCTGCCTGTGTCCCCAGCCCGGCTCTCCAGCATCGCCCTCCCCAGCGTCTGTCACCGCTGACGCTGCCCGCTCTCCCCCTGCCTGGCTCTGGATTTAGGAAATCTTATGTGCAGCCGGTCCGACTGCCCGACTCCGATCCGATGCGCACGGGACCGCGCATCGGATCGGGGGGGCTGTCAAACCATGCGATTTGGCCCGATTTCATGGCCCGATTCATCCGAATCGGGTGAAATCGTGCCCAAATCGTATAGTGTATGGGGGCCTTAAGTCTTTAAGAGGCAGACTCCTCCCCTGCTGCATCCCAGAAGATTTCAGTGAAACTTCAAGAGCCCACTAGGAGACGATACTCGGCACAGTGCCTGAATACATTATAAAACTTTTATACTGCATTTTCCACGCCTCACTTATTAAACCAGACAAACTCCATTCTCCAGGGAAAGTCACATCAGACTTGTGCTGCCTTTTGAAAAATCCCCACCGGTTGAACCGGGTCCACATCAGCAATATACAACGTCTGGCGAACTGCCATCATTAAAGCCTCCACTGTATTAGTATCAATATCCTCCTTCTGCCCCCAAGGATTTTCCTCAGAAGATTCCCCTTCCTCTTCCGAATCTGGTCTAAGGAGAGCGAGACAGTAATGCTGCTTTTACATTGCAAACCTGCTTTCAACCCGTTTTTGTAAACGTTTCTTAAAAAACAGGTCTAAAGCCAGTTAAATCCCTTTCACATTGCATGTTGTAACTTGTATATTACCATTTCAATACTGTTTTTGTACCATCCACATTCAACCCATTTCACCCCAATAGTGGATTTCATTTTAAATGGACATTTCTGGGACACAGGCTCACGTATGACGTTTTTACAGCATAAAAAGGAGGGGGGTGGGTGAAAATAAAAATAAAATCTCTCTGCACTGAGAATGAACTCTTTTGTTTACTTCCTGCCTGTGTCTGGTGAGATTACAAGGGAAATAGGCTATCACCGCGTGTGACCTGCTCATGACTTGTAAATACAGTTTCAGAGCCATTCACACTACACACTGAAACAGCTCTGAAACTGGTAAAACCCTGCTATTAACCCGTTTTGAATTACTGGTATTCTAAAACCGGTAAATTCACTCTGGACCTTTCACATTACAGCTAGAAACATTTAAAACCTCTTAAAAATCTGCAATATAGTGTGTTTTAGCTGTAATGTGAAAGGGGTACAAGTGGAGCCTGGTGCTCTGGGAGTCAGGGGTCCTCAGAAACTGTTCCATAAAGAAATTCATTTTATGCACACCATGTGCTGTGTGCTGCATAGCCTGTAACAAGGCAGGGTACCCTTGTGTGAGTGGAGGGGTGCTCAGAGTAGGCTGAGATGATGGAATTAACCTAGGAGAACTGCTAAATGTCATCTTTCTGCCTGTTCAGAGCCTGCACTAAGTCAGCCACAGATCTGCCACCCACGCAGATTCAGACTGCTCTTCCCTCTGTACCAGAGCCCCACTAGGAACAGCTTTGCAGGAAGGGCACAAATCCCCCTGGTCCAACTGTTCATGTTAATTTAACTCCGCAAAACCTGCAGTAAACAAAACATGGCAGATAGGCGCAATTACACCCCGCCCCCCCCCCCCTTCAGCAACAGCAGTGTTACACCTTTCTGTCATTGTTAAGAAACACAGTACAAAGTCAGGCGCTATACAGAGTAATGAACCAGTGGTACTTCTCTGTAAGCTGTCGCTGACCCACAGTGGTCACAGGAAAGGCAATGCTTAAAAGAATCTCAGTTGTAGAACTGTGATAAGGCAAGCTCCTTTCAGCTCCACGTGTAGTGGAAAAGGGTGCCCAGTCCCCAGCCAGGAAGAGACTAAGACCGCCTTCAGCGGAGAGGATATGCATTTTGGCACCCTCTCCTTTTAGCAGCTCCCATTGAAGATTCTTCTCACTCCCAGTGACTCCCCTTGTAAAGGATCGCCATGGAGTGCCCCATCGCATGGGGTTCCTATAACTGGCTTGTCCTCCCATGAAGTGCGCCAGCAAGCCCTGTAAAATGGCGTTGCCATAACACGGGGTACTGTCACCTGAGACCTCTCTTTCTCTCTAACAGGGAGCCAGTGAAGTGTCCCCCCAGGACTCAGGAGACCTCTCCATGAAAAAAAAACCAGGGAGGCCACAGCACTGAGCTGGGAGAAAACAGTGCTTTCTCATCAGCTCACAGGACTCTGACAGGAAAGCATTTCTGTCAGCCCCTGTAGTGCTAAATAACAGTGTAAAGAGGTTTCCTTAAGAAACCTCACACTGAGCCTGCTGCTAGCTAAGAGAAATCACTAAAAACAATCCTAGCTCTAATCTGGCTGCAACACGCAGCCCAATTGCATATGCACGCACTCCTGTGGGCACCTAAATGAAACTAAAGTCTTCTAGGAATGCAGCAGGGGAGGAGCCTACCTCTTAAAGACAAAGCACAGGTGCATTGGCTCCTCTGGTTAAGCTGTGTCACAAAAATGTTGTTGGCATCCAAACTATACATATATTATACATACATACACACACACGGACAGATGGAGCCCTTGTCAACTTTGCTCAGCGCCTGCCAGAACCTCCCCTCTGGCAAGCACCGGCGGATAGGAGCTCCACTGAACTGGGATGCGCGTGCGGACGGTCTCGGCAATCATTTTGCCAGCCCCTGACTGATTGAGCCCGGCTCCATCTCGCTCTCTATCTAGCGCTAGGGACCCCCAATATACAGAGAAGCCTTGACGTGGCTTGGGGGCATATCATGCACCTGCGCAGGTATATGTAACCAATATCTCTGAACTCTATTGTCATGTAGTGTTCAAGATTGGTTATTAATACCATTCACTGAGCTGGGGGAACAATCACTTTTTTTCATATCTCTCTCTCTCTCTCTCTCTCTCATCATAGGCGTCACTCTGGGTCTTGTGTAAAAAAGTTTTAACTTTACTTGTGTTAATGGTCACTGGTTGACCCGTTAACAAAAGTAAAGTTAAAACTTTTCTGCACAAGACCCGGAGTGACATTTGGTGGAAAGTCCCACAGAGGAAGGCACCCGGGCAAGTTGGCCATAGATTGCGGGGAGTGCCGGACCCATATTGGCAATACAAATATAAATAGATATATATCTACAGTATATATCCAGATAAATTGATAGGCGTCACTCCGGGACTTGTGCAAAAAACAGTGATAAACTTTACTGTGATACGGTCAATGCCGTTTCAGGCATCTGTCCATCATCTGGACCGTATCACAGTAAAGTTTATCACTTTTTTTGCACAAGACCCGGAGTTACGCCTATCATTTATCTGGATATATCTGGTGGAGCCATCCACGGAGGAGGGCACCCGGGCATAGAGACACAGTATTGTATTGCGGGGAATGCCGGACGCATACACTGTAATAAATAAATATGTGTATGTGTGTGTGTGTGTGTGTGTGTGTGTGTGTGTGTGTGTGTGTGTGTGTGTGTGTGTATATATATATATATATACACATATACACACACACACACACACACACACAGTGTGCAGTTCTCAGAGGATCATTAATTTCAATTAACCCAATTTTAGATGGAACAATAGCTTAATTCCTTCAAAATTAAACTGATCTACTTCTTTTTGAAGAGTTGGGGCAAACATTTGATTATTGGTTTGACCACAAGGAAAAAGGATCTGTATTAATAATAGCCACATAGAGCAACACATATCTAAAACATGTTATTCCATTCAGGACTTCAGTTCAATTCTAAATACCTTCTAATCATCGTCGTCGTCATCCTCTGGAACAAAAATGTCATGCTCTTCTAATAGAGCAGCAAAGTTCTTGCTAATAAGTGTTCCTATGTACAAGAAGGGAACCACAACACTGAAGACCCTTAACAAGCCAAAGGTAACCTGGAAAGAGAAGAAAATACCAATTTCTCACTGATATTATAAAAAGACACAAATAAGACCAAACAAATTAGCATGGCTCCTCTTGAATAAATATTAATTAATTTACAACCATAAAGCTGCATAATTTATGGAGACAGACACACAGACTGACACATTTTTTTGTCTCATGGTGATCACTTTTGTTTTTACTTTTCTAAGCAATAAATAGCCACAAGGTGGCATTGTATGCCTATCCCACCGCACACAGCACTTTCATAGTGTAATTTGGCATAAAGCTATTTTTAATTAAGCCCACACTATTAATACACTCCTCCTGTAACTTCTTTTCCCTTGTCATATGCTTCTACGAGTCCATCTGATGGGAAAACATTGAAGGGAGAGACAAAGATTTGAAAGACACTGCTACGAGTGATAATGGTCTTTAGTTCTGGTACGCACATAGATTATATTTAAGGATTGTAGTTAAAACTCCTGCGCCTTCAGTGTTCAAGGTGTATATCACCCATAAACATTGTCACGGTCCTATGGAAATTAGGCCATCTTGAAGAGTTTTTACAGCATATATATGTATATATATATATATATATATATATATATATATATATATATATATATATATATATATATATATATATATATATATATATATATATATATATATATATATATATCATAAATAAAAAACCTTACGGTTTCACATGTCTCATTAAGGCTTCTTACACATGATCTGGAATTTTAGAAACCTGATGTAACTCTTCCACTCAAATGCCAAAAAGCAATTAAATCCTGATCATTAAGGCCGATGCCTTAATGGACGTGTTCCTTGCGCAATACAGATATGGTATACTATCACAGCGGGATGCAGTCAATTTACCTACAATCAAAATCCTGATGGTCAAAATAAGACAATTGACCGACGGTCAAAATACCGACATCTAACTTGTTCATACTTTACCATCCCAGTGGGGAATATAATAGTGTGCAGAGTGCAGTGAGGCACTGTGCACGAAGCATCGCGAGCGTAGAGAGTCATGCAAGGGGACGCAGTACTACGTTTGACTGTCCGTGTAGCACCTACGTTTGACTATCCGTGTCGCACTGACATGTGCTGACAGGCAGAATTTCATGTCCTACCATCCACTAGGGCGTGGATGGAGAATAAAATAGTATGCCGAGCGTATCGAGGTACCGTGCCTGAAGCAAGGCGAGCCACTCATATGGGTTTTATGTCAACATACAGACCAACAAAATATGAATATCGTGTGTGTGTGTATATGTATGTATGTATACATTGCACGTATAACCTTGACAAAGGGGTGTCATATACCCCGAAACGTTGGAAGCTTTTTTGCTGAAAATATATTTTTTCAAAAAATCCCCAGAGTGCCGCTGTTGTCTCTTCACTATCCTGTACTTCTGTTCCTGAAGGCACCTGGGTTACCTGTACTGCTGGAGGAGTGCCAGGCCTACACCTCTACACATACATACATACATACATACATACATATATATATATTTTATATATATATTTTATATATATATTTTATATACAAGTGGAATGAAGGTTTTAAATGGGTCACGATAGATGTGCAAGCCCTATACACGTCGATTGACCATACTAAGGGAATCGAATCCTGTATGGAATTTCTGAATGCAGATTGCGATCTAGAAACAGGGCATAGAGATTTTATCTGCACACTCATTCGTTTCATTTTAACCCATAATTATTTTAAATTCCAGGAAGCTTTTTATCTGCAAATATGCGGAACAGCTATGGGGACAGTTTTCGCACCCAGCTTCGCCAATTTGCACATGGGAAGCTGGGAACAAAAAGTGATTTATGCAAACAACCCATTTTTAAGTCATATCAAACTTTTTAATAGATATATAGACGATATTTTAATGATATGGGATGGCACTGAGGAAGATTTTATGCTATTTATGGACTCTTTGGGAAGAAATGACTATAATCTTACCTTCACACATAAGATCAGTAGTGAAGAGGTGGAGTACTTAGATCTCATCTTGTCCAGCAAAGAAGGGAGGGTCACCACTAAGAATTTTGTGAAAGCTGTGGATTCTAATTCGTATGTCCATTATCAGAGTAACCATAAAAAACAATGGAAAACGAATACACCACTCTCACAATTCTCAAGAATTAAGAGGAATTGCACCGAAGATAAGGACTGTGAGGAACAAATGGAAATCTATAAAAATAGATTCCTGGAGAGAAATTATCCAGAAGAAATCCTGGAAGTTGCAATGGAAACCACTAGGAGTAGGAACAGGGGTGACCTCTTACAATACAAAGAGAAAACACACTTGGCAGATCGCGTGAACTTTATAACTAAATACAACACACAAGAACAAGAGATCAGGAAAATTTTAAATAAACACTGGTGCATTTTACATACAGACCCTGTTTTAAATAAGATTTTACCTGAAAGACCGGATCTTGTTTTCAAAAAAGCAAGAAATCTGAAAGATACTTTGGCACCAAGCATGCTCCCACAGAAGAAAACCCAAACAAAAAACCCATGGGACCGGGCGAAAGGCTTTTATAAGTGCAATAAGTGCAATATTTGCAAATTTGCACATTCCGACTATAGGAATTTTAGTAATTTTAATGGCACAAAGGTTTTTAAAACGAAAAGTCTGGTCAACTGTAATACTACTTGGGTGGTCTACATGCTTGAGTGCCCTTGTGGCCTCAAGTATGTAGGCAAAACAAAAAGGGTTCTGAAGCTGAGAATACAGGAGCATGTGCGAGGGATAAAAAACAAGGTAGAGAGTCATACGATACCCAGACACTTTGGACGTTACCATGGAGGAAGTGAAGAAGGCCTTAAATTCAAAATTTTAGAACATGTGACCTTGGGTCCGAGGGGAGGGGATAGAGAAAATCTCCTATCCAGAAGAGAAATGTACTGGATACATGAACTAGGTACCCTCACACCAAACGGACTCAATGACAATTATGAATTGGCTCCTTTTCTATAACATTGGCTTTTATTGATACTTGCTGAGGATATTTTTCTACTTACTGAGGATATTTTTATTTATTTTTTAACATTTTTATGAAATGAATATTGTCTTTATATATGTATTCCTTTATATGTACATTGAATGGGAAGTGGGAGGTGGCGTTTCCATAGAGTG